>NC_050098.1:198217407-199467407 GCF_902167145.1 Zea mays
AAGTTTGCTTAATTCAGTCTCAAAGGTGGTTTGAAAGGGAAAAGGTGGACTTGGACCATGCAAGACTTCAACTGCACTCTGATGAAAGAGTAACTTTTTCCAAGTTCATCTTCGTACTCTTATTGCCTTTGTATTCTTATTGAAGATTTTGGTGAGGCAATGGGGTTCTAGGGCCAAAATTGATCCCGTTTTGGTGCTTGATGCCAAAGGGGGAGAAAATAAAGGCCAAAGCAATAAATGGATCAGCTACCACTTGAGAGTTTCTGAAAATAGTAGAATAGAGCTTTTGGTTTGTCAAAACTCTTTTATTGTCTCTCTTGTCAAAAGTTGGCTTCTTGTGGGGAGAAGTGTTGATTATGAGAAAAAGGGGGAGTTTTTGAATTCTTGAATCAATTTCTCTTGGAATGACTCTCTTTATGTCTTAACAAGTGTGTTTGACTTAGAGATAGAAAATTGAGCTTGATTTGCAAAAACAAACCGAGTGGTGGCAAAGAGTGATCCATATATCTCAAAATTGAATCAAAACAATTTTGAGTTTTCATTTGCATTGATATTGCACTTGTTCTAGTTGCTTTATGTTGTGTTGGCATAAATCACCAAAAAGGGGGGAGATTGAAAGGGAAATGTGCCCTTGGGCCATTTCTAAGTATTTTGGTGATTGAGTGCCAACACAAGTGCTTTTGTGTTAATCTATGCAAAGTGGTGGACAAAGTGCAAATCATGTCAAAAGGTATGTTTCTAGACTTAGTACATTGTTTTATGGACTAATGTATTGTGTCTAAGTGCTGGAAACAGGAAAAATCGAATTGGAGAAGAGATGGCTAAGGTCAGCCAAGGTCAGCGCAGTCTGGGTGCACCGGACTGTCTGGTGGTGCACCGGACAGTGTCCGGTGTGCCGGACTAGCTCTGGCGAACTTGCTGTTCTCGAGAGTTCGACGGAGGTGTACGACTATAATTCACCGGACTGTCCGGTGGTGCACCGGACTGTCCGGTGAGCTGTTCACAGGCGAACTCGTCGCTCTCGGGAGATGATTAACGGCGTACGGCTAAAATTCACCGGACTGTCCGGTGGTGCACCGGACTGTCCGGTGAGCCAACGGCCTGCCGGGGCAACGGTCGGCCGAGGATTCCGCGCGTGACGCGTGGCCGAGCCAACGGTCACATTGGAGCATCGGACTGTCCGGTGTACACCGGACAGTGTCCGGTGCGCCAACGGCTCTTAATCTGCAACGGTCGGCTTCGCCAAATAAGGAAGGAGATCCACACCGGACAGTGTCCGGTGGTGCACCGGACTGTCCGGTGCGCCAGGCGACAGAAGGCAAGATCAGCCTTCCTGGAATGTTCTCAACGGCTCCTAGCTGCCTTGGGGCTATAAAAAGGACCCCTAGGCGCATGGAGGAGTACATTAAGTATACTCAAAGCATTCCTAAGCACCAAGACTTCGATTCCACGCATTTGTTTCTTTGTGATAGCATCTAGAGCTCTTGTTGAGTTGTGAACTCGTCGGGTTGTGTTGCGAGCTCTTGTTGCGACTTGTGTGCGTGTTGACATTCTGGTTTTGTGTCTTGTGTGTGTTGCTCATCCCTCCCTTACTTCGTGCTTCCTTGTGAACTTCAAGTGTAAGGGCGAGAGACTCCAAGTTGTGGAGATTCCTCGCAAACGGAATTAAGAAAAGCAAGCAAAACACCGTGGTATTCAAGTGGGTCTTTGGACCGCTTGAGAGGGGTTGATTGCAACCCTCGTCCGTTGGGACGCCACAACGTGGAGTAGGCAAGCGTTGGTCTTGGCCGAACCACGGGATAACCACCGTGCCATCTCTGTGATTGATATCTTTGTGGTTATTGTGTTTTGTTGAGACTCCTCTCTAGCCACTTGGCGATTATTGTGCTAACACTTAACCAAGTTTTTGTGGCTTAAGTTTCAAGTAATTCAGGATCACCTATTCACCCCCCTCTAGGTGCTCTCAACAAACCACATGACAGGGGAGAAGAAAATGTTCTCCTCCTATGAGAAAAACCAAGATCCCCAAAGAGCGATCACATTCGGGGATGGAAATCAAGGTTTGGTCAAAGGATTGAGTAAAATTGCTATATCTCCTGACCACTCTATTTCCAATGTTTTTCTTGTAGATTCATTAGATTACAATTTGCTTTCCGTTTCTCAATTATGCAAAATGGGCTACAACTATCTTTTTACTGATGTAGGTGTCACTGTCTTTAGAAGAAGTGATGATTCAATAGCATTTAAGGGAGTGTTAGAGGGTCAGCTATACTTAGTAGATTTTGATAGAGCTGAACTCGACACTTGCTTAATTGCTAAGACTAATATGGGTTGGCTCTGGCACCGCCGACTAGCCCATGTTGGGATGAAGAATCTTCATAAGCTTTTAAAGGGAGAGCACATTTTAGGATTAACAAATGTTCATTTTGAGAAAGACAGGATTTGTAGTGCATGCCAAGCTGGGAAGCAAGTTGGTGCCCATCATCCACACAAGAACATCATGACGACTGACAGGCCACTAGAGCTCCTACACATGGACCTATTCGGTCCGATTGCTTACATAAGCATCGTCGGGAGTAAGTACTGTTTAGTTATTGTGGATGATTATTCTTGCTTCACTTGGGTATTCTTTTTGCAGGAAAAATCTCATACCCAAGAGACCTTAAAGGGATTCTTGAGACGAGCTCAAAACGAGTTCGGCTTAAGGATCAAGAAGATTAGAAGCGATAACGGGACGGAGTTCAAGAACTCACAAATCGAAGGCTTCCTTGAGGAGGAGGGCATCAAGCATGAGTTCTCTTCTCCCTACACGCCACAACAAAATGGTGTAGTGGAGAGGAAGAATAGAACTCTATTGGACATGGCAAGAACCATGCTTGATGAGTACAAGACTTCGGATCGGTTTTGGGCCGAGGCGGTCAACACCGCTTGCTACGCCATCAACCGGTTATATCTACACCGAATCCTCAAGAAGACATCATATGAACTCCTAACCGGTAAAAAGCCCAACATTTCATATTTTAGAGTCTTTGGTAGCAAATGCTTTATCCTTGTTAAAAGAGGTAGAAAATCTAAATTTGCTCCTAAGACTGTAGAAGGCTTTTTACTAGGATATGATTCAAACACAAGAGCATATAGAGTCTTTAACAAGTCCTCTGGACAAGTTGAAGTTTCTTGTGACGTTGTGTTTGATGAGACTAACGACTCTCAAGTAGAGCAAGTTGATCTTGATGAGATAGGTGATGAAGAGGCTCCATGCATCGCGCTAAGAAACATGTCCATTGGGGATGTATGTCCTAAGGAATCCGAAGAGCCTCCAAGTGCACAAGATCAACCATCCTCCTCCACTCAAGTATCTCCACCAACTCAAAATAAGGATGAGGCTCAAGTTGATGAAGGAGAAGATCAAGCAAATGAGCCACCTCAAGATGACGACAATGATCAAGGGGGAGATGCAAATGATCAAGACAAGGAGGATGAAGAACCAAGGCCGCCACACCCAAGAGTCCACCAAGCAATCCAACAAGATCACCCCGTCGACACCATCCTCGGCGACATTAACAAGGGGGTAACTACTAGATCTCGTGTTGCACATTTTTGTGAGCATTACTCTTTTGTTTCCTCTATTGAGCCACACAGGGTAGAGGAAGCACTTCAAGATTCGGATTGGGTGGTGGCGATGCAAGAGGAGCTCAACAACTTCACTAGGAATAAGGTATGGTATTTAGTTCCACGTCCTAATCAAAATGTTGTAGGAACCAAATGGGTGTTCCGCAACAAGCAAGACGAGCATGGTGTGGTGACAAGGAACAAAGCCCGACTTGTGGCCAAAGGATACTCCCAAGTCGAAGGTTTGGATTTCGGTGAAACCTATGCACCCGTAGCTAGGCTTGAGTCAATTCGTATATTATTAGCCTATGCTACTTACCATGGCTTTAAGCTTTATCAAATGGACGTGAAGAGTGCCTTCCTCAATGGACCAATCAAGGAAGAGGTCTATGTTGAGCAACCTCCCGGCTTTGAAGATAGTGAGTACCCTAACCATGTTTATAAACTCTCTAAGGCACTTTATGGGCTCAAGCAAGCCCCAAGAGCATGATATGAATGTCTTAGAGATTTTCTTATCACTAATGGCTTCAAAGTTGGAAAAGCCGATCCTACACTCTTCACTAAAACTCTTGAAAATGACTTGTTTGTATGCCAAATTTATGTTGATGATATTATATTTGGGTCTACTAACGAGTCTACATGTGAAGAATTTAGTAGGATCATGACACAAAAATTCGAGATGTCTATGATGCGGGAGTTGAAGTACTTCTTAGGATTTCAAGTGAAGCAACTCCAAGAAGGTACCTTCCTAAGCCAAACAAAGTATACTCAAGATATTCTAAGCAAGTTTGGGATGAAGGACGCCAAACCCATCAAGACACCCATGGGAACCAATGGGCATCTCGACCTCGACACGGAAGGTAAGTCCGTGGATCAAAAGGTACACCGGTCGATGATAGGTTCTTTACTCTATTTATGTGCATCTCGACCGGATATTATGCTTTCCGTATGCATGTGTGCAAGATTCCAAGCCGACCCTAAGGAAGCTCACCTTACGACCGTAAAACGAATCTTGAGATATTTAGTTTATACTCCTAAGTTTGGGCTTTGGTATCCTAGGGGATCCACATTTGATTTGATAGGTTATTCGGATGCCGATTGGGCAGGGTGTAAAATTAATATGAAGAGCACATCGGGGATTTGCCAGTTCTTGGGAAGATCCTTGGTGTCTTGGGCTTCAAAGAAGCAAAATTTCGTAGCTCTTTCTACCGCCGAAGCCGAGTATATTGCCGCAGGCCATTGTTGCGTGCAATTGCTTTGGATGAGGCAAACCCTTAGGGACTACGGTTATAATCTAACCAAAGTTCCTCTTCTATGTGATAATGAGAGTGCAATCCGCATGGCGGATAATCCCGTTGAACATAGCCGCACTAAACACATAGGCATTCGGTATCATTTTCTAAGGGATCACCAACAAAAGGGAGATATCGAGATTGCTTATATTAACACTAAAGATCAATTAGCCGATATCTTTACCAAGCCACTTGATGAACAAACTTTTAACAAACTTAGGCATGAGCTAAATATTCTTGATTCTAGGAATTTCTTTTGATGTCTTGCATACATAGCTCACTTATATACCTTTGATCATGTCTCTTTTATATACTATGACTAATATGTTTTCAAGTATATTTCAAACCAAGTCATAGGTGTATTGAAAGGGAATTGGAGTCTTTGGCAAAGACAAAGGCTTCCACTCCGCTCCATAACTCATCCTTCGCCGTCGCTCCGAGCAACTCTCCGGCTTTAGTATAATCTTCACTCATATGTCTTTTACCAAAGGGGGAGAAAGTTATTTAAAGGGCTCTAATGATTCCGTTTTTGGCGATTTATGCCAAAGGGGAGAGAGCATGAGCCCAAAGCAAAAGGATCGCACCACCACCAATTTAAAAAATTTGGTTTTCAATTGGTACTAATTTTAGAAAGAGTTTTTCAATTGATATGGTTTTTCAAATTGGTAGAGTAATATTTTCAAAATTATCTTAAAACCCTTTTGAACACTAAGAGGAGGAATTTATCTAGGGGGAGCTTTGTTTAGTCAAAGGAAAAGCATTTGGAATAGGGGGAGAAAATTTTAAATCTTGAAAATACTTCGCATAATCTTATTCATTTACCTTTGACTATTTGCAAAAGGACTTTGAAAAGGATTTACAAAAGAATTTGCAAAAACAAAACATGTGGTGCAAGCGTGGTCCAAAATGTTAAAAATAAAAGAAACAATCCATGCATATCTTATGAGTAGTTATATTGGCTCAATTCCAAGTAACCTTTGCACTTACATTATGCAAACTAGTTCAATTATGCACCTCTATATTTGCTTTGGTTCGTGTTGGCTTCAATCACCAAAAATGGGGAGATTGAAAGGGAATTAGGCTTACACCTATTTTCCTAATTGATTTTGGTGGTTGAATTGCCCAACACAAATAATTGGACTAACTAGTTTGCTCTAGTGTATAAGTTATACAGGTGCCAAAGGTTCACACTTAGCCAATAAAAAGACCAAGAAATGAGTTCAACAAAGAGAGCAAGGGATAACCGAAGGCAACCCTGGTCTGGCGCACCGGAATGTCCGTTGTGCACCGGATAGTGTCCGATGCACCACCGGACAGTGTCCGGTGCACCAGGGGACTCCAAGCTAAACTTCGCACCTTCGGAAATTTTCAGAGGCGCTTCGCTATAATTCACCGGACATGTCTGGTGCACACCGGACAGTGTCCGGTGCTCCAGAGGAGAGCGTCTCTGAACTCGCCAGCTTCGGATTCCTGCTCCGCTATAATTCACCGGACTGTCCGGTGAGCCAGCGGAGCAATGGCTACTTCGCGCCAACGGTCGTCTGCAACGCATTTAATGCGCGCCAGCGCGCGCAGAGGAGCAGGTCACGCGCGGGTGGCACACCGGACAGTCTACAGGACTTATCCGGTGCACCACCGGACAGCCAGGCGGGCCCACAAGTCAGAGCTCCAACGGTCGGAACCCAACGGCCTGGTGACGTGGCTGGCGCACCGGACACTGTCCGGTGGCGCACCGGACTGTCCGGTGCGCCATGCGACAGCAGCCTCCACCAAACGTCTAGTTTGGTGGTTGGGGTTATAAATACCCCCAACCACCCCACATTCAAGTCATCCAGGTTTTCACACTTCCAACCACTTACAAGAGCTAGGCATTCAATACAAGACACACCCAAGTGATCAAATCCTCTCCCAATTCCACAAAAGCATTAGTGTTAAGTGAGAGTGATTTGTTGTGTTCTTTTGAGCTCTTGCGCTTGGATTGCTTTCTTTCTCATTCTTTCTTGAGATCAAACTCACTTGTAATTGAGGCAAGAGACACCAATCGTGTGGTGATCCTTGTAGGAACTTTGTGTTCCAAGTAATTGAGAAGAAAAGCTCACTCGGTCCGAGGGACCGTTTGAGAGAGGGAAAGGGTTGAAAGAGACCCGGTCTTTGTGACCACCTCAACGGGGAGTAGGTTTGCGAAAACCGAACCTCGGTAAAACAAATCCGCGTGTCACACTCTTTATTTGCTTGCGATTTGTTTTGCACCCTCTCTCGCGGACTTGATTATATTTCTAACGCTAACCTAGCTTGTAGTTGTGATTAACTTTGTAAATTTCAGTTTCGCCCTATTCACCCCCCTCTAGGCGACTTTCAGTTATTATATGTCCCCGTTGCAGCGCACAGGCACTCACCTAGTATTATTATAAGTATTAAATATAGTCTAATTGCAAACCTAATTATATAGATGAAGGCTAAACGACGAGATAAATCGTTAAGCCTAATTAATCTACGATTAGAAAATGTTTACTATAGCATCACATGATTGAATCATGAACTAATTAGGCTTAATAGACTCGTTTTACCGTTTAGTTCTTATCTATGTAATTAGTTTTATAATTAGACTATATTTAATACTTTTAACTAGTATTCAAATATTTGATGTGATAGAACTAAAATTTAGTTCTTATCAAAATGTTTAAATATCCATTATAAATATTAAATATAAAACCAATTATATAGACGCGACGGAACAAATTTATTAAAGCCCCGTTTGAATCTCTTGATATGAATTCTATTATATTATTCATAATTTAGGCATATATAAATTAATATAATGTGGTTTTATACACAATATATTTATATACTACCATTGGTCATATGAGGGAGATATTTATGTACTACATTTCTACTATAGATGAGTGAGCCGTAGGACATGTCATAAATTGCAGAGTAGAATCATAGACTAGTGATACATAAACTCAATTTCCACTTCCACAGCCTATAAATCTGAGATATGCTTATGTCTAAACTTTGAGAAGTAGTGGAATGTCAAATTCCAAACTAAATATCCGATCATATTAAGTAAATTTCAATTTCCTTCAAAATGAAGGGACCCAAATCCACAATTAGTAAATAAAAGGTTCATCTTGTCTAGTATAATTAGACCATATTTAATATTTTTGACTAGCATCCAAATATTTGGTGATAGATACCACAATTTAGTTAGAGGAATCAAACACACCCCATGGTCCCTAGAGTTTCTATTTGGGTAGGGCTGGACGAAATACTCGTGGCTTGATAACTCGCTCGACTCGACTCGTTAATAGCTCGACTCGACTCGGCTAGTTTTAATTTTGTAGCGAGCCAAGCTAGCATTCTAGCTCGGTTCTCTAATGAGTCATCTCAAGTTAGCTCGTGAGGTAGCTCGCGAGCCAAACGAGTCAAGCCACAACACAAGTTTGTCTAGTCGTTGGTGTCACTTCATCACTTATAGTCTTGTCTTCTAATAGTTATGATCTGTGATATGGACATGTGTGGATGTGCCCATTATTGTATAGCTATATATATACATTGCATATTTAATATTTGATTATTGGTTATGATTTTGTGAACTTTGTTTTCTAGCAACATATGATGTTAGTGTTGTGCAATGAAATGTTACATGGAATGGATGATGAATTGCTTTATAACGATGTTTGTTTCTATCTTATTATAACAAGAGTTTGTAAATCTATAAGTTAATACATATTTGGTTATTCAATTTAATATGACGATAATATGATAATAATATTATAAAGGTTTTGGGTTTGTAGTGTTAAACATTTAAAATATGATTTTTTTGTTATATATATTTATGTACATAGATTTTTGTATTTGATTGTGTGGTTTGTGAGCCTAACGAGCTGGCTCGACCTCCCTAACGAGCCGAGCTGAGCCAGATGTTTAGCTCGTTAGTTAACGAGCTGAGCCGACTCGTTACAGTAACGAGTCATAACGAACCGAGCTGACTCGATATCTACCCCTATATTTAACTGGTCTTTTTTAGTCATACAGTTCGATAGTTTAGGGACTTAAGTCACTTTTAGGATGTTAGAACTAAACACCTGTCTAGAAATTAGGCAAAATTAGGTGGTGGACACAAAGAAAAGGTGGCCTCGGCCACAGCACATCAAAAAAACTTGGCTTTGAACGGACACACTAAAAAGTTACTTTTATTAGGTACCGGACACTACACCTTTTATTATAATCATTTTTAATAGAAGCTACATGAAAAGACAAAATTGCCCCTGCCTATTCTCTCCTTTCCTCCGCTGAAACTGGATCGCAAAAATGAATCACCTGCTGCTCGCGCCGTCTAGGTGCTCCCGCCGATAGGTTCGTCGGCTCCCTCCATCCGCCGTGTCCTGCTGCCGCACCTCCCTGCTCCAGGCGCACAGGGTCGACACCTTCACCAGTGCCCCAGGCTCAGGTCGGTTCCTGCGTGGGAGGCGACGTGTCACGGCGGCGGCACCTGCTCGTGGCAGGGCGGAAGCACCCAGGAGATGGAGGAACCTCCACGATTCTTCAGCGATATTTTTGCAGAGAACCACGCCGATCTGTCATGGGTTCTCGACGGGTAATATTCTTGCCATTTTCCCCTAGAGTTAAGGTAATTGTAGGCTTGATTTTGCAAAGGAAATCATACCCTAGTTCGTCCTGTTCATATTTGTGCCCCCTGTATGTGTAGGATGGATCCTAATTCGTCCTACAGGCTTGCTGTTCGAGTAGGCGCTTATGTCAAATTAACTGATGATGATGGTCGTGAATATTGTAAGGCATGCAACATTCAAAAGATTTTAGACAGGGATAGCACAAACTGGAATGATTTGCTTCTTGAAATTGCTACAGAAATTAAGTTAGGCTCAAAACAAAAGTTGCGTGTCACCTATTGGGATAATATTAGTCGTAGCTATGAAGAGATTGCTTCTGACCAAAAATTGCTTCATGCAATTGACATGTATTGGGATATAAGGAGGCTTTCAGTGCAAGTGCGTGTTATAGGGAAAGACGATAAGGATCACATACGTGATATTGGCCGGCTGGAGAGCATGCCTTGTGTTTTGCAGGGAAGTAGTGATGCCCCAGCCAACCAAACTATTGCACAACCTTCACTTGAAACTGACTCATCTCTTGTAGAGCCACCAGTTCATCAAATTACGGAAGTGGCTTGGGTGGATGATGACCTAGAGTACGTTGGTCTGAATGATGAGGATCTAATTTCTGATTCATCGGAGTTTGAACCAGATAGTGATGTAGACTATGCTGGTTCAGAGGATGAATTAGTTGTTGAGGATGCATTGGGTTGTGAGACAATTATCCATGTAACTGACTTGGAGAATCCGAAAATAGAAGTTGGTGTAACTTTTGGGGATGGTGATACTTTCAAGAAAGCTATTAGGCAATATGCAATAAAAGGTGAATATGAAATTGCAGCTCCATATTCTGAGGCAACAAGGTATAGAGGCTATTGCAAAGCTGAACAGTGCAAGTGGCGTATACATGCTTCACAATTGCAGGATGGAAGGACTTGGGAGGTTCTTATTATTTTCCCAAATTTTGTATACTATTTTTTTGTATGTTTGTACTTAATTAATTCTTGCTTGTTTCAGATAAAGAAGATGCCTTTTGAACACACTTGTCAAAGCACAGGGAAAGTTGAGAAGAACTGCATGGCAACAAATCATTGGGTCAAGGATCGAGTTCTAGATTGGCTTGCAAAGGACAATAAGATTGGAGCTAAAGAATTAAAGAAAAGGCTAGAGGAGCAGTATCATCTGAAATTGTCATACTGGGTAGTTTGGGATGGAAGAAAGAAGGCTTTGGAGCAACTCAAAGGGAAGTGGGATGATAGTTTTGAGTGTATTTTCAGTTTCAAGACAGAGGTGGAGAAGACCAATCCAGGCAGTTTGGTAGACATTGAATATGAGAAAGTTGGGAAGAAAATGAGGTTTATTAGAATGTTTGTTGCGCTAAAGTCATGTGTGGATGGATTTTTAAATGGTTGCAGGCCTTTCCTTGGTGTGGACTCTACTCATTTGACTGGGAAATGGAAGGGTCAACTTGCATCTGCTACTGCTATTGATGGGAACAATTGGATGTTTCCAGTGTGTCATGGTGTGTTTGGATCAGAGACAACTGACAATTGGGAATGGTTTTTTAGTAGGCTTCATCAAGCAATTGGATCACCTCCAGGCCTAGTGATCTCAACTGATGCAGGCAAAGGAATTGATTCAGCTGTTACTAAAGTGTTCAAAAATGGGGTTGAGCATAGAGAGTGCATGAGACACTTAGTTGCAAACTTCCAAAAGCGATTTCGAGGTGAAGTCTTTGAGAAGCACTTGTGGCCAGCATGTAGAGCTTATCAAAAACACAGGTTTGAAGAGCACTACAATCTAATGTATGAAGCATGTCCTGAAGCCATGAAGTGGATACATAATACTCATAAGCACCTGTGGACACGACACTTGTTCTCTGAAGCAAGCAAGTGTGACTATGTCACAAATAACATAGCTGAAACATTCAACAGCTGGGTTAGACATGAGAAATCCCTTCATGTAGTTGATCTTATGGATAGGATAAGACAAATGGAAATGGAAAAAATGTTCTTGAGAAGAAAAATTGCAAAAAAGCTTGAAGGAAAGATCCTACCTAATGTCATGAAGGAACTCAATACAAGAAGCAGGGGGCTCAGATATGTGTGGAGGTATTCACACAAAGATGGTGGTACTGGTACTGAAATTTTAGGTGAAGTTGAAGGTGTTACAAGGGATCTAGTTCATTGGAGGCATACTGTTGATCTTAAAGAGAGGACATGCACATGTAGGCGCTGGCAAGTTACTGGTCTTCCATGTACACACGCCCTATGTATTATCACCTCACTTCGGGGTCATAATATAGAAGACTATGTTCATGAGTACTATTCTGTGGCAAAGTTCAAGAAAGCCTATGAAAAGTCTGTAAAACCAATGACAGATAGGAATCAATGGCCTAAGATGGACCCTGGATTCAAATTGTGGCCCCCAATTTTGAAAAGGGCAGCCGGTAGACCAAGGGAGAGAAGGTACAAATCAGTTGCAGAAGGTGGCACTAGAAAGAGATCCACAAGATGCAAAAGGTGCAAACAGCTTGGCCACATGGAAAAAACATGCAATGAATATGTTTATGAATCTGATGCACCACCACCTGCCCCTCCAAAGCCAAAAAGAAAGAGAGCCAAGAAAAATGTCACAGTGGTGCCATCTAGTAGTGCTACTAATCCAATACAAGAACAACCTTCACTCGATGAACCATTGTAAGCTTTCAACTCAAACTTGAAACATATCTTACATAGCAGACCACTAACATGCATATCTAAACAATTTACAGTGCTACGCCAACAAGAACTATCACTTCTGTTTCTACACCAAGCCCTATGACAAGAAGGTACAAATGCAACTCCCAAAATTTGGCCATATTGTATTACTTCTTACTAAATTTCACTTAGTTCTTCATTTAGTATGTCAAGGAGGTTGTTGCAACAAAATCCATCTACACCAACCAGAGCTATCACTCCTGTGCAAACACCTAGCCCTATGACAAGGAGGTATAAGCCAATTATGTTTTTCTGGTTATTATCTTTAAAATAATTGTTGACATGCTTTCTATCCATTTTAACCAAAAAAGGTTGCTGGAATTTGAAGCCTCCATAGAGCCTGTTACCTGTGCAGCACTATCTCCTGTAGGCTTCTTGGAGAAGGGAAAGGCAAAGAAGTTGAAGGTTGTCAGGTCTAAGAAAGAGTAGAGAGTGTCAGATCAGTACCATGTATAGTTTTGGTAGCATCAAGATGCCAGATGTGGCTTGAATCTATGATTTCCTTTTGTTGAACCTGTTGAAGGACAGGGGTATATATGTCTTTTATAAATGTATTGATACCTGTTTGATGAGAATATGTTATAATATGTGTTATAGTGTCCAGCAGCAAATTGCCATAGAGTAATAATGTGTTCTGTCAAAGACATGTTTCTTTAGTGTGTTGTGGCAAAGGCCACCTTTTTTCAGTGTCCAGCACCCAATTTCGCCTAGAAATTATGAACGTTTGGTTGTTCCAAAGCCTGAAACTATAGCAAATCGTACGTGTCTTTTCTGCTATTGGGTGCTAACTCATCTGGAATGTGAGCAAAACAAAGGGATGGATGTTATCGTGGTACATGACTGATCCATAATGTAAGGGCGAAATTGGGTGCTGGACACTGAAAAAAGGTGGCCTTTGCCACAACACACTAAAGAAACATGTCTTTGACAGAACACATTATTACTCTATGGCAATTTGGTGCTGGACACTATAACACATATTATAACATATTCTCATCAAACAGGTATCAATACATTTATAAAAGACATATATACCCCTGTCCTTCAACAGGTTCAACAAAAGGAAATCATAGATTCAAGCCACATCTGGCATCTTGATGCTACCAAAACTATACATGGTACTGATCTGACACTCTCTACTCTTTCTTAGACCTGACAACCTTCAACTTCTTTGCCTTTCCCTTCTCCAAGAAGCCTACAGGAGATAGTGCTGCACAGGTAACAGGCTCTATGGAGGCTTCAAATTCCAGCAACCTTTTTTGGTTAAAATGGATAGAAAGCATGTCAACAATTATTTTAAAGATAATAACCAGAAAAACATAATTGGCTTATACCTCCTTGTCATAGGGCTAGGTGTTTGCACAGGAGTGATAGCTCTGGTTGGTGTAGATGGATTTTGTTGCAGCAACCTCCTTGACATACTAAATGAAGAACTAAGTGAAATTTAGTAAGAAGTAATACAATATGGCCAAATTTTGGGAGTTGCATTTGTACCTTCTTGTCATAGGGCTTGGTGTAGAAACAGAAGTGATAGTTCTTGTTGGCGTAGCACTGTAAATTGTTTAGATATGCATGTTAGTGGTCTGCTATGTAAGATATGTTTCAAGTTTGAGTTGAAAGCTTACAATGGTTCATCGAGTGAAGGTTGTTCTTGTATTGGATTAGTAGCACTACTAGATGGCACCACTGTGACATTTTTCTTGGCTCTCTTTCTTTTTGGCTTTGGAGGGGCAGGTGGTGGTGCATCAGATTCATAAACATATTCATTGCATGTTTTTTCCATGTGGCCAAGCTGTTTGCACCTTTTGCATCTTGTGGATCTCTTTCTAGTGCCACCTTCTGCAACTGATTTGTACCTTCTCTCCCTTGGTCTACCGGCTGCCCTTTTCAAAATTGGGGGCCACAATTTGAATCCAGGGTCCATCTTAGGCCATTGATTCCTATCTGTCATTGGTTTTACAGACTTTTCATAGGCTTTCTTGAACTTTGCCACAGAATAGTACTCATGAACATAGTCTTCTATATTATGACCCCGAAGTGAGGTGATAATACATAGGGCGTGTGTACATGGAAGACCAGTAACTTGCCAGCGCCTACATGTGCATGTCCTCTCTTTAAGATCAACAGTATGCCTCCAATGAACTAGATCCCTTGTAACACCTTCAACTTCACCTAAAATTTCAGTACCAGTACCACCATCTTTGTGTGAATACCTCCACACATATCTGAGCCCCCTGCTTCTTGTATTGAGTTCCTTCATGACATTAGGTAGGATCTTTCCTTCAAGCTTTTTTGCAATTTTTCTTCTCAAGAACATTTTTTCCATTTCCATCTGTCTTATCCTATCCATAAGATCAACTACATGAAGGGATTTCTCATGTCTAACCCAGCTGTTGAATGTTTCAGCTATGTTATTTGTGACATAGTCACACTTGCTTGCTTCAGAGAACAAGTGTCGTGTCCACAGGTGCTTATGAGTATTATGTATCCACTTCATGGCTTCAGGACATGCTTCATACATTAGATTGTAGTGCTCTTCAAACCTGTGTTTTTGATAAGCTCTACATGCTGGCCACAAGTGCTTCTCAAAGACTTCACCTCGAAATCGCTTTTGGAAGTTTGCAACTAAGTGTCTCATGCACTCTCTATGCTCAACCCCATTTTTGAACACTTTAGTAACAGCTGAATCAATTCCTTTGCCTGCATCAGTTGAGATCACTAGGCCTGGAGGTGATCCAATTGCTTGATGAAGCCTACTAAAAAACCATTCCCAATTGTCAGTTGTCTCTGATCCAAACACACCATGACACACTGGAAACATCCAATTGTTCCCATCAATAGCAGTAGCAGATGCAAGTTGACCCTTCCATTTCCCAGTCAAATGAGTAGAGTCCACACCAAGGAAAGGCCTGCAACCATTTAAAAATCCATCCACACATGACTTTAGCGCAACAAACATTCTAATAAACCTCATTTTCTTCCCAACTTTCTCATATTCAATGTCTACCAAACTGCCTGGATTGGTCTTCTCCACCTCTGTCTTGAAACTGAAAATACACTCAAAACTATCATCCCACTTCCCTTTGAGTTGCTCCAAAGCCTTCTTTCTTCCATCCCAAACTACCCAGTATGACAATTTCAGATGATACTGCTCCTCTAGCCTTTTCTTTAATTCTTTAGCTCCAATCTTATTGTCCTTTGCAAGCCAATCTAGAACTCGATCCTTGACCCAATGATTTGTTGCCATGCAGTTCTTCTCAACTTTCCCTGTGCTTTGACAAGTGTGTTCAAAAGGCATCTTCTTTATCTGAAACAAGCAAGAATTAATTAAGTACAAACATACAAAAAAATAGTATACAAAATTTGGGAAAATAATAAGAACCTCCCAAGTCCTTCCATCCTGCAATTGTGAAGCATGTATACGCCACTTGCACTGTTCAGCTTTGCAATAGCCTCTATACCTTGTTGCCTCAGAATATGGAGCTGCAATTTCATATTCACCTTTTATTGCATATTGCCTAATAGCTTTCTTGAAAGTATCACCATTCCCAAAAGTTACACCAACTTCTATTTTCGGATTCTCCAAGTCAGTTACATGGATAATTGTCTCACAACCCAATGCATCCTCAACAACTAATTCATCCTCTGAACCAGCATAGTCTACATCACTATCTGGTTCAAACTCCGATGAATCAGAAATTAGATCCTCATCATTCAGACCAACGTACTCTAGGTCATCATCCACCCAAGCCACTTCCGTAATTTGATGAACTGGTGGCTCTACAAGAGATGAGTCAGTTTCAAGTGAAGGTTGTGCAATAGTTTGGTTGGCTGGGGCATCACTACTTCCCTGCAAAACACAAGGCATGCTCTCCAGCCGGCCAATATCACGTATGTGATCCTTATCGTCTTTCCCTATAACACGCACTTGCACTGAAAGCCTCCTTATATCCCAATACATGTCAATTGCATGAAGCAATTTTTGGTCAGAAGCAATCTCTTCATAGCTACGACTAATATTATCCCAATAGGTGACACGCAACTTTTGTTTTGAGCCTAACTTAATTTCTGTAGCAATTTCAAGAAGCAAATCATTCCAGTTTGTGCTATCCCTGTCTAAAATCTTTTGAATGTTGCATGCCTTACAATATTCACGACCATCATCATCAGTTAATTTGACATAAGCGCCTACTCGAACAGCAAGCCTGTAGGACGAATTAGGATCCATCCTACACATACAGGGGGCACAAATATGAACAGGACGAACTAGGGTATGATTTCCTTTGCAAAATCAAGCCTACAATTACCTTAACTCTAGGGGAAAATGGCAAGAATATTACCCGTCGAGAACCCATGACAGATCGGCGTGGTTCTCTGCAAAAATATCGCTGAAGAATCGTGGAGGTTCCTCCATCTCCTGGGTGCTTCCGCCCTGCCACGAGCAGGTGCCGCCGCCGTGACACGTCGCCTCCCACGCAGGAACCGACCTGAGCCTGGGGCACTGGTGAAGGTGTCGACCCTGTGCGCCTGGAGCAGGGAGGTGCGGCAGCAGGACACGGCGGATGGAGGGAGCCGACGAACCTATCGGCGGGAGCACCTGGACGGCGCGAGCAGCAGGTGATTCATTTTTGCGATCCAGTTTCAGCGGAGGAAAGGAGAGAATAGGCAGGGGCAATTTTGTCTTTTCATGTAGCTTCTATTAAAAATGATTATAATAAAAGGTGTAGTGTCCGGTACCTAATAAAAGTAACTTTTTAGTGTGTCCGTTCAAAGCCAAGTTTTTTTGATGTGCTGTGGCCGAGGCCACCTTTTCTTTGTGTCCACCACCTAATTTTGCCTAATGTAAGTTAACATACATGCGTCTCCTTTGTCTAATCTTCTAGTTGGGGAGTTCATCATTACCTAGCTGTTTGCCGCACGCGCGCACGCCCATACCTAATCTTCTAACTAGAGAAGGCACCAGCAGCTAGCTGACAACCTTTGAAGGCGCTCCACGGTTCATGAGCCCCACTTTTGATCACCGAGGCGGTAACGCATGATCTTCACTATGCGCTCGACTGAGGCATTTCGCCGGCGCACGACAAGCAAATGAGAAGAGCGCGTGCTTGGCCAATTTCGCCGGGCACGTGCTTCTGATCAGAACTGCACCGCGCTAGACATTCAGGAGCCCAGCGTGAAGCATGGCTGGATGCAAGGAACGAAAAGAAAAGACAAGACATCAACACATCACATGGTGAAGTGGGAAAGCTCATAACAAACTTTCTGCTCCAAACATAGCCTGTGCGCAAGAATGCAAACATTTCAAATGCTGGGTCTGCAAAAAGTACTGTACAAAATGGCCCTGCAAAACCGAACATAACAGATAATACTCCTCACCTCTGACAGGCAAATCACTTCATCTACCATTACGATTACCATACTAAGCGAGGCTAAACAGCACCTGCAGGCCGCAAGTACCTATTTTGTTCCAAAGAGAAACATATAAGGACCGTGAGATTGCAAAGCTCTCACTTCTCAGGTTTCAGCTCTGTGGACACAGGCCAGATAACTGCAGCTCTACAGCTGCTTACACATCTGAAATCTTGCTCCTGAATTCTGAGTAGTCGCTCTCAGTCTTATTCTTTGCGGTATCTTCCTCAATATGCCTGTCTGCAGGCTGTCTTCGAAATGGACTTGATCCGCTGTCATGAGCAGGTGGAAAACCAAAAGATCTGACGAAGCTGTTGGCCATCCGCTCAGCTTCATCCAGGACGTTCCCTAGGCTCCCAAAGAAGTCTTTCTCAAGGGCTTCCATGTCACTGCGGAGTCCAGGGAATGCGAAGGGCTCGTTTCTTGGAAACCCAAGAGAAAGTGAACCGCTCTTCATTTCTTCTGTGACATCTTCTTCAGTGTTTTCAGTTTTGGATTCCACCAGTTCAGAGGGCCTAAACAAAGATTAAACATTCATGGGTACTGAGCAAGAAATTTGTAGTGCACATCGATGACAAAATTGGAAAAAAAATGATATTAGGAAATTTGTAATGATGCACTTAAAATATGATAAATTAGTCAGTAAAAGATTAAAAGGACATCACATAAAAGTAGAATTGCCCCATCGCTGATAAAAGTAAGGTGCAAAATTCTAACGGAGACATGTAAACTTGATGTGATTTTCAATAGCACTGCACGTATGTCCTTCCCATGAGATGTTGTATGTCTTTAATGAGTAATAGCAGTATGATTTTCAACAGCACTGCACTTTTGTCTTCCCCGTGAGATGCTGTATATCTTTGATGAGTACTAACAGTATTACCTATACTGACATATCACACATGGATAAAGAAGCAGATTAGTTCGCAGTTCTTTAACATTCTTCTAATTAGACCAGCGGTAAAATGCACCGCAGAGTTTACAAGTTCCTATAAGACATGTAAATATATGCACACATCATGTCATCAATAACAAAAGTGAAGGAAACACCTTAACTTAGAAAAAATGCCAGTTACAAGTACAACAGAGTAAAATTAGCGGCAAAGGCTAACTTAACCAATAAACCAAAGCCATAGCCATCACCAGCTGTAAGCCGGACAAGTGATAACACGACCCTAAGATCACAATCACCGCCGATTAAACGCCACGTTAGCGGATTGAGGGAAAGGACCAGGCACAGGCTATACCTGCCGACGCAGTCGCGGAGGAGCTGCTCCGTCTTCTCGCACTTGCGGACAAATCGGCCGGGCTCGACTTCCTCCGTGTGGCAGCGGGACTGCACCACCCGTCGCGTGGCGCACTGCGCCCCATCGCCCCCGCCACCAGCGAGGTCAGGGACACCGCCGAGGCCCCGGCCGCTGTCACCGTCGTCGTCGTGCCAACGCCAACCCATGGGATGGAATCGAATTGGGGAATTGCCGTCAGATCCCGATTTGGGCCGCTCGGGTGCGGTTTGTTTATGGTCCCAGATTTGGGCTTGTCTTGGGGAGCAATCCGGTGTCCGGGAACTGGCGGCTGGGATGGGGGTCTCTAGAAGAATGTGGAAGGCGCGCCGGGTGTGTCCGCCCAACGCGTGTCTCCGGGCTTGGGGGGACTGACAGCAGTTTGCACTTGTTATCTCTACTAACTATTAAGACATTAGTGTAGACCGTCCGGGTGCCCCCGCCTCCCCCTCTCAGCAGCAGCAGCAGCCCACTTGCCTGGAGCGCGAGTTTTACCCCGAGCAAATCGCGGCAACGCTCGTGCTCGTGCCTCTCGCGCCCAACCCTAACACAACCACCAGATCCGGAGATCCCGCGCGACTGGTGGCGGCGGTGGTTTCCTCGACTTGTTGGAGATGTACTGGAAGAGCTGGGGCGCGGGTTTCGGCGGCATTTTGCGCGACCGCGAAGCGGGCGGCCGTTCGCGGTCCGGGTATTTGGTGTCGACTGTCGAGTGTCGAGGGATCGCCCACCTCCCGGTCGTCGCGCAGATCCACCGAACCCCCTCCCCCTCGGATCCTCCCCGCAAATTAGATCCCGCTAGGTGCTCGCCCAGCCCGCGTCCCCCGTTGCTTCCCTACCTCGTCGCCTCAAGTGGCTCAAGAAATCCTCCGCTCAAACCACAGCCACCGCTAGCACCACCGTCGCTACCACTACTAGCAGCAAAGCAGCAGGATCTTCGAAGTGGTGCCGTGGCGCTGCCCTGGGTACATGTTCCAGGAGTCGGGGCCGGTGGGCACGACGAACCAGAGCCGCACCGAGGTGCGCGTGCTCATGGCGGAGCTCGCCGCTGACTTCCTGGGAACGCCTAGACCAGGACGACGACTCGGTTCGCGGACGAAGCCAGCCGTAGTCCTCCCTTCTCAGATCTGCGCGCTCGTGGTGCAGGAGCGCTCCTGGCCCCCCGCCGCGACGGTGGTGATAGTCGCCTAGAGGGGGGGTGAATAGGGCGAAACTGAAATTTATAAATATAAACACAACTACAAGCCGGGGTTAGCGTTAGTAATAGTAAACGAGTCCAAGAGAGAGGGCGCAAAACAAATCCCAAGCGAATAAGCAAGAGAGACACGGAGATTTGTTTTACCGAGGTTCGGTTCTTGCAAACCTACTCCCCGTTGAGGAGGCCACAAAGGCCGGGTCTCTTTCAACCCTTCCCTCTCTCAAACGGTCCCTCGGACCGAGTGAGCTTCTCTTCTCTAATCAAAGCCGGGAACAAAACTTCCCCGCAAGGGCCACCACACAATTGGTGCCTCTTGCCTTGATTACAATGGAGTTTTGATCACAAGAACAAGTGAGAAAGAAAAGAAGCAATCCAAGCACAAGAGCTCAAATGAACACGGCAAATCACTCTCTCTAGTCACTAGGGTTTTGTGTGGAATTGGAGAGGATTTGATCTCTTTGAATGTGTCTAGAATTGAATGCCTAGAGCTCTTGTAGTAGTTGAGAAGTGGAAAACTTGGATGCAATGAATGGTGGGGTGGTTGGGGTATTTATAGCCCCAACCACCAAAAGTGACCGTTGCTGGCAGCCTCTGTTCGATGGCGCACCGGACAGTCCGGTGCACACCGGACAGTCCGGTGCCTCTGCCACGTCACCATTGCCGTTGGATTCTAGCCGTTGGAGCTTCTGACTTGTGGGCCCGCCTGGGTGTCCGGTGCACACCGGACATGCACTGTTTGATGTCCGGTGCACCGGTATGGGCAGCCCTGACGTCTGCGCGCGCTGCGCGCGCATTTAATGCTGCGCAGGGAGCCGTTGGCGCCGCAGAGAGCCGTTGCTCCGCTGGCACACCGGACAGTCCGGTGCACACCGGACAGTCCGGTGAATTTTAGCGGAGCGGCTGCCGCGCGAACCCGAGGCTGGCGAGTTCCGGAGGCCGCGGTTCGTTGGCGCACCGGACATGTCCGGTGCACACCGGACAGTCCGGTGAATTATAGCGCGCCGGCCTCCGCGAATTCCCGAGGGCGAAGGGTTGAAGTCGAAGTCCTCTGGCGAAGGGTAGAAAACGAAGTCTACGGGCGCACCGGACACTGTCCGGTGCACACCGGACAGTCCGGTGCCTCCAGCCAGAGGTGCCCTCGGTTGCCTTGTTGCTCCTTTGTTGAATCCAACACTTGGTCTTTTTATTGGCTAGATGTGAACCTTTTGCACCTGTATAACTTATACACTAGAGCAAACTAGTCAGTCCAATATTTGTGTTGGGCAATTCAACCACCAAAATTATTTAGGAACTAGGTGTAAGCCTAATTCCCTTTCAATCTCCCCCTTTTTGGTGATTGATGCCAACACAAACCAAAGCAAATATAGAAGTGCATAATTGAACTAGTTTACATAATGTAAGTGCAAAGGTTACTTGGAATTGAGCCAATATAACTACTTACAAGATATGCAAGGAATGTTTCTTTCTTATATAACATTTTGGACCACGTTTGCACCACATGTTTTGTTTTTGCAAATTCTTTTTGTAAATCCATTTCAAAGATCTTTTGCAAATAGTCAAAGGTACATGAATAAGAGTTTGCAAAGCATTTTCAAGATTTGAAATTGTCTCCCCCTATTTCAAATGCTTTTTCTTTGACTATACAAAACTCCCCCTAAAAGAGATCCACCTCTTAGTGTTCAAGAGGGTTTTGATATACCATTTTTGAAATACTACTTTCTCCCCCTTTTGAACACAATAGGATACCAAATGATAAAGACTTTTGGAAAGCACTAAGTTTTTGAATTTGGTGGTGGTGGTGCGGTCCTTTTGCTTTCCTTTTGCTTTGGGCTCATTTCTCCCCCTTTTTGGCATGAATCGCCAAAAAACGGAATCATTAGAGCCCTCGAAGAAGGTTCCTCCTCTTTGGTCATAAATGAATGAGTTAAGATTATACCAAAGACGAAATCCGGTCCTTTTGCGTTTGAGCTTTTACTCTCTCCCCCAAGGATGAAGTCCTTTTCCTTGATGCTCATTTCTCCCCCAAAGAAGAGAGAGTTGCTCGGAGTGGTGGCGAAGTATGAGTTACGGAGTGGAAGCCTTTTTCTTCGCCGAAGACTCCAATTCCCTTTCAATATACCTATGACTTGGTTTGAAATAGACTTGAAAACACATTAGTCATAGCATATAGAAGAGATATGATCAAAGGTATTCAAATGAGCTATGTGTGCAAGCTTAGCAAAAGAAATTTCTAGAATCAAGAATATTGAGCTCATGCCTAAGTCTGGTAAAAGATTGTTCATCAAGTGGCTTGGTAAAGATATCGGCTAATTGATCTTTAGTATTAATGTAAGAAATCTCGATATCCCCCTTTTGTTGGTGATCCCTAAGAAAATGATACCGAATGGCTATGTGCTTAGTGCGGCTATGCTCGACGGGATTGTCGGCCATTTTAATTGCACTCTCATTATCACATAGCAAAGGGACTTTGGTTAATTTGTAACCGTAGTCCCGCAGGGTTTGCCTCATCCAAAGCAATTGCGCGCAACAATGTCCTGCGGCAATGTACTCGGCTTCGGCAGTGGAAAGAGCGACCGAATTTTGCTTCTTTGAAGCCCAAGACACCAAGGATCTTCCCAAGAACTGGCAAGTCCCCGATGTGCTCTTCCTATTGATTTTGCACCCCGCCCAATCGGCATCCGAATAACCAAGTAAATCAAATGTGGATCCCCGAGGGTACCAAAGCCCAAACTTAGGTGTATAAGCCAAATATCTCAAGATTCGTTTTACGGCCGTAAGGTGGGATTCCTTAGGGTCGGATTGGAATCTTGCACACATGCATACGGAAAGCATAATGTCCGGTCGAGATGCACATAAATAAAGCAATGAACCAATCATCGACCGATATACCTTTTGATCCACGGACTTACCTCCCGTGTCGAGGTCGAGATGCCCATTAGTTCCCATGGGTGTCTTGATGGGTTTGGCATCCTTCATCCCAAACTTAGCAAGAATGTCTTGAGTGTACTTCGTTTGGCTAATGAAGGTGCCCTCTTGGAGTTGCTTGACTTGGAATCCTAGAAAATACTTCAACTCCCCCATCATCGACATCTCGAATTTCTGTGTCATGATCCTACTAAACTCTTCACATGTAGACTCGTTAGTAGACCCAAATATAATATCATCAACATAAATTTGGCATACAAACAAGTCATTTTCAAGAGTTTTAGTAAAGAGTGTAGGATCGGCCTTGCCGACTTTGAAGCCATTAGCAATAAGGAAATCTCTTAGGCATTCATACCATGCTCTTGGGGCTTGCTTGAGCCCATAAAGCGCCTTAGAGAGCCTATAGACATGGTTAGGGTACTCACTGTCTTCAAAGCCGGGAGGTTGCTCAACATAGACCTCTTCCTTGATTGGTCCATTGAGGAAGGCACTTTTCACGTCCATTTGATAGAGCTTAAAGCCATGGTAAGTAGCATAGGCCAATAATATGCGAATTGACTCAAGCCTAGCTACGGGTGCATAGGTTTCACCGAAATCCAAACCTTCGACTTGTGAATACCCTTTGGCCACGAGTCGAGCTTTGTTCCTTGTCACCACACCATGCTCATCTTGCTTGTTGCGGAAGACCCATTTGGTTCCTACAACATTTTGGTTAGGACGTGGAACTAAATGCCAGACCTCATTCCTCGTGAAATTGTTGAGCTCCTCTTGCATTGCCACCACCCAATCCGAATCTTGGAGAGCTTCCTCTACCCTGTGTGGCTCAATAGAGGAAACAAAAGAGTAATGTTCACAAAAATGAGCAACCCGAGATCGAGTAGTTACCCCCTTATGAATGTCGCCGAGGATGGTGTCGACGGGGTGATCTCGTTGGATTGCTTGGTGGACTCTTGGGTGTGGCGGTCTTGGTTCTTCCTCATCCTCCTTTTCTTGATCATTTGTATCTCCCCCTTGATCATTGCTATCATCTTGAGGTGGCTCGTCTTCTTGATTTTGCTCTTCATCATTTTGAGCCTCATCCTCATTTTGAGTTGGTGGAGATGCTTGCATGGAGGAGGATGGTTGATCTTGTGTACTTGGAGGCTCTTCGGATTCCTTAGGACACACATCCCCGATGGACATGTTCCTTAGCGCGATGCATGGAGCCTGTTCTTCACCTATCTCATCAAGATCAACTTGCTCTACTTGAGAGCCGTTAGTTTCATCAAACACAACGTCACAAGAGACTTCAACTAGTCCAGTGGACTTGTTAAAGACCCTATATGCCCTTGTGTTTGAGTCATAACCAAGTAAAAAGCCTTCTACAGTTTTAGGAGCAAATTTAGATTTTCTACCTCTTTTAATAAGAATGAAGCATTTGCTACCAAAAACTCTAAAATATGAAATGTTGGGCTTTTTACCGGTTAGGAGTTCATATGATGTCTTCTTGAGGATTCGGTGAAGATATAACCGGTTGATGGCGTAGCAGGCGGTGTTGACCGCTTCGGCCCAAAACCGGTCCGGTGTCTTGTACTCATCAAGCATGGTTCTTGCCATGTCCAATAGAGTTCGATTCTTCCTCTCCACTACACCATTTTGTTGTGGAGTGTAGGGAGAAGAGAACTCATGCTTGATGCCCTCCTCCTCAAGAAAGCCTTCAATTTGAGAGTTCTTGAACTCCGTCCCGTTGTCGCTTCTTATTTTCTTGATCCTTAAGCCGAACTCATTTTGAGCTCGTCTCAAGAATCCCTTTAAGGTCTCTTGGGTTTGAGATTTTTCCTGTAAAAAGAATACCCAAGTGAAGCGAGAATAATCATCCACAATGACAAGACAATACTTACTCCCGCCGATGCTTATGTAAGCAATCGGGCCGAATAGATCCATGTGGAGTAGCTCAAGCGGCCTGTCGGTCGTCATGATGTTCTTGTGTGGGTGATGGACTCCAACTTGCTTCCCCGCCTGGCATGCGCTACAAATCCTGTCTTTCTCAAAATGAACATTTGTTAATCCTAAAATGTGCTCTCCCTTTAGAAGCTTGTGAAGATTCTTCATCCCAACATGGGCTAGTCGGCGATGCCAGAGCCAACCCATGTTAGTCTTAGCAATTAAGCATGTGTCGAGTTCAGCTCTATTAAAATCCACTAAGTATAGCTGACCCTCTAACACACCCTTAAATGCTATTGAATCATCTCTTCTTCTAAAGACAGTGACACCTATATCAGTAAAAAGACAGTTGTAGCCCATTTGACATAATTGGGAAACAGAAAGCAAGTTGTAATCTAAGGAATCAACAAGAAAAACATTGGAAATGGAATGGTCAGGAGATATAGCAATTTTACCAAGACCTTTGACCAAACCTTGATTTCCATCCCCGAATGTGATAGCTCGTTGGGGATCTTGGTTTTTCTCATATGAGGAGAACATCCTTTTCTCCCCTGTCATGTGGTTTGTGCACCCGCTATCGAGAATCCAACTTGAGCCCCCGGATGCATAAACCTACAAAACAATTTTAGTTCTTGACTTTAGGTACCCAAACGGTTTTGGGTCCTTTGGCATTAGAAACAAGAACTTTGGGTACCCAAACACAAGTCTTGGAGCCCTTGTGTTTGCCCCCAACAAACTTGGCAACGACCTTGCCGGATTTGTTAGTCAAAACATAAGAAGCATCAAAAGTTTTAAATGAAATAGTATGATCATTTGATGCACTAGGAGTTTTCTTTCTAGGCAACTTGGCATGGGTTGGTTGCCTAGAGCTAGATGTCTCACCCTTATACATAAAAGCATGGTTAGGGCCAGAGTGAGACTTCCTAGAATTAATCTTCCTAATTTTGCTCTCAGGATAGCCGGCAGGGTATAAAATGTAACCCTCGTTATCCTGAGGCATGGGAGCTTTGCCCTTAACAAAGTTAGACAAGTTCTTAGGAGGGGTATTAAGTTTGACATTGTCTTCCCTTTGGAAGCCAATGCCATCCTTGATGCCAGGGCGTCTCCCATTATAAAGCATGCTACGAGCAAATTTAAATTTCTCATTTTCTAAGTTGTGCTCGGCAATTTTAGCATCTAGTTTAGCTATATGATCATTTTGTTGCTTAATTAAAATCATGTGATCATGAATAGCATCAATATCAACATTTCTACATCTAGTACAAATAGATACATGCTCAACAGTAGATGTAGAGGGTTTGCAAGATTTTAATTCTACAACCTTAGCATGCAGCATATCATTTTTAGTTCTAAGGTCAGAAATTGTAACATTGCAAACATCTAGTTCTTTAGCCTTAGTAATCAACTTTTCATTTTCTACTCTAAGGCTAGCAAGAGAAATGTTCAATTCTTCAATCCTAGCAAGCAAATCATCATTATTATCTCTAGGAGTGGAAATTGAAACATCACAAACATGAGAATCAACCTTAGCATTTAAAATAGCATTTTCATTCCTAAGGTTGTCAATTATTTCACGGCAAGTGCTTAGCTCACTAGATAATTTTTCACATTTTTCTACTTCTAGAGCATAAGCCTTTTTAACCTTAACATGTTTTTTGTTTTCTTTAATTAGACAATCCTCTTGGGAATCCAAAAGGTCGTCCTTTTCATGAATAGCACTAACCAATTCATTCAATTTTTCTTTTTGAGCTATGTTAAGGTTGGCAAAAAGGGAACGCAAATTATCTTCCTCATCACTAGCATTGTCATCACTAGAGGATTCATATTTAGTGGAGGATTTAGATTTAACCTTCTTTTTGCCGTCCTTTGCCATGAGGCACTTGTGGCCGACGTTGGGGAAGAGGAGTCCCTTGGTGACGGCGATGTTGGCGGCGTCCTCGTCGTCGGAGGAGTCGCTTGAGCTTTCGTCGGAGTCCCACTCGCGACAAATATGGGCATCGCCGCCCTTCTTCTTGTAATACCTCTTCTTTTCCTTTCGTCTCCCCTTCTTGTCGTCACCTCGGTCACTGTCACTAGATATAGGACATTTAGCAATAAAATGACCGGGCTTACCACACTTGTAGCAAACCTTCTTGGAGCGGGACTTGTAGTCTTTCCCCCTCCTTTGTTTGAGGATTTGGCGGAAGCTCTTGATGACGAGCGCCATTTCCTCATTGTCGAGCTTGGAGGCGTCGATTGGTTATCGACTTGGTGTAGCCTCCTCCTTCTTCTCCTCCGTTGCCTTGAATGCAACGGGTTGGGCTTCGGATGAGTCGCCAAGCTCGTTGATTTTCCTCGAGCCTTCTATCATGCACTCAAAACTTACAAAATGCCCGATAACTTCCTCGGGGGTCATTTTAGTATATCTAGGATTACCACGAATCAATTGAACTTGAGTGGGATTAAGAAAAA
Source organism: Zea mays (assembly GCF_902167145.1). Classification (NCBI taxonomy): domain Eukaryota; kingdom Viridiplantae; phylum Streptophyta; class Magnoliopsida; order Poales; family Poaceae; genus Zea; species Zea mays. Next base: position 198,244,873 of record NC_050098.1, read on the forward strand.
TGAGAGATCTTAAAATAACATTTACCACTTCGTGATCGTCCCACTTCTTGCTCCCGAGGTTGCGCACTTGGTTCACCAAAGTCTTGAGCCGGTTGTACATGTGTTGTGGCTCCTCCCCTTTGTGAAGCCGGAACCGACCGAGCTCCCCCTCAATTGTTTCCCGCTTGGTGATCTTGGTGAGCTCGTCTCCTTCGTGCGCGGTTTTGAGTACATCCCAAATCTCCTTGGCGCTCTTCAACCCTTGTACTTTGTTATACTCCTCTTTGCTTAAAGAGGCGAGGAGTATCGTCGTTGCTTGAGAGTTGAAGTGCTCGATTTGGGCCACCTCATCCTCATCATAGTTCTCATCCCCTACCGACGGTACCTGTGCACCAAACTCAACAACATCCCATATACTTTTGTGGAGCGAGATTAGATGAAATCGCATTAAATCGCTCCACCTAGCGTAATCTTCACCATCAAAAGTTGGTGGTTTGCCTAATGGGACAGAAAGTAAAGGTGTGTGTTTGGAAATGCGAGGGTAGCGTAGGGGGATCTTACTATACTTCTTGCGCTCTTGGCGCTTAGAAGTGACGGAGGGCGCATCGGAGTCGGAGGTAGAAGTTGATGAAGTGTCGGTCTCGTAGTAGACCACCTTCCTCATCCTCTTGTGCTTGTCGCCTTTCCGATGTGGCTTGTGGGAAGAAGATTTTTCCTTCTTCTCTTTGTGGTGAGAAGAAGATTTCTTCTCCTTCCCTTTGTTGGAGGAGCTCTTCTTCTTCTCCCTCCTTTTGGTGCGGGACTCTTCCGATGAAGTGCTCCCGTAGCTTGTAGTGGGCTTTTCGCCGGTCTCCATCTCCTTCTTGGCGTGATCTCCCGACATCACTTCGAGCGGTTAGGCTCTAATGAAGCACCGGGCTCTGATACCAATTGATAGTCGCCTAGAGGGGGGGTGAATAGGGCGAAACTGAAATTTATAAATATAAACACAACTACAAGCCGGGGTTAGCGTTAGTAATAGTAAACGAGTCCAAGAGAGAGGGCGCAAAACAAATCCCAAGCGAATAAGCAAGAGAGACACGGAGATTTGTTTTACCGAGGTTCGGTTCTTGCAAACCTACTCCCCGTTGAGGAGGCCACAAAGGCCGGGTCTCTTTCAACCCTTCCCTCTCTCAAACGGTCCCTCGGACCGAGTGAGCTTCTCTTCTCTAATCAAAGCCGGGAACAAAACTTCCCCGCAAGGGCCACCACACAATTGGTGCCTCTTGCCTTGATTACAATGGAGTTTTGATCACAAGAACAAGTGAGAAAGAAAAGAAGCAATCCAAGCGCAAGAGCTCAAATGAACACGGCAAATCACTCTCTCTAGTCACTAGGGTTTTGTGTGGAATTGGAGAGGATTTGATCTCTTTGAATGTGTCTAGAATTGAATGCCTAGAGCTCTTGTAGTAGTTGAGAAGTGGAAAACTTGGATGCAATGAATGGTGGGGTGGTTGGGGTATTTATAGCCCCAACCACCAAAAGTGACCGTTGCTGGCAGCCTCTGTTCGATGGCGCACCGGACAGTCCGGTGCACACCGGACAGTCCGGTGCCTCTGCCACGTCACCATTGCTGTTGGATTCTAGCCGTTGGAGCTTCTGACTTGTGGGCCCGCCTGGGTGTCCGGTGCACACCGGACATGCACTGTTTGATGTCCGGTGCACCGGTATGGGCAGCCCTGACGTCTGCGCGCGCTGCGCGCGCATTTAATGCTGCGCAGGGAGCCGTTGGCGCCGCAGAGAGCCGTTGCTCCGCTGGCACACCGGACAGTCCGGTGCACACCGGACAGTCCGGTGAATTTTAGCGGAGCGGCTGCCGCGCGAACCCGAGGCTGGCGAGTTCCGGAGGCCGCGGTTCGTTGGCGCACCGGACATGTCCGGTGCACACCGGACAGTCCGGTGAATCGTAGCGCGCCGGCCTCCGCGAATTCCCGAGGGCGAAGGGTTGAAGTCGAAGTCCTCTGGCGAAGGGTAGAAAACGAAGTCTACGGGCGCACCGGACACTGTCCGGTGCACACCGGACAGTCCGGTGCCTCCAGCCAGAGGTGCCCTCGGTTGCCTTGTTGCTCCTTTGTTGAATCCAACACTTGGTCTTTTTATTGGCTAGATGTGAACCTTTTGCACCTGTATAACTTATACACTAGAGCAAACTAGTCAGTCCAATATTTGTGTTGGGCAATTCAACCACCAAAATTATTTAGGAACTAGGTGTAAGCCTAATTCCCTTTCAGGTGGCCAGGGCCCCCTCGCTGGCGTCCCGATCGCGTCAACCACCTCAACCGCGCTGGCGTCCGCCTCCACGGTACGTGCGTTCGTCCACCCTCCATTTGCAGATTCGTCTGCATTTGCTGTTTGCGGATCGTCGACTCATTGTTCTTGCCGTATGTGTTCGAACCGTTTCTTTCAGATGTCAAGAGGTGTATCTTGTTTCTGCAGTGAGTTGCTCATCTGGAGACAATCGAGCGTAGATTGTTGAAGGCACATCTCCAATATTCCTGCACAAAAACACAATGCGCATCAACTAACAGAAGTGCAACACCCTCTCATCTGAGTGTTCACATCTTTCTTTCTTTTTTTGGCTGATTCGTTTAAACCTCACTGTGTACAGGGCAGAATCACAGTCCCTGCATCGCTGGCTTGCCATGTTTTTCTCTCTTTTGCCACCTCCTAGGTCAACTATTGCTATTGCTTCCGGTTCAGATGGAAAAACACTTGCATCCATAAGATCATTTTATACAAACTTAACTGAAAGACATTTATTTTGTTAGTGGCGACCATACAGTGAAATTAATTGACTGTCATATAGGGAAATGTTTGAAAGTTTTGAGTGGACATCATAATACAAACTGAACTGAAATACGTTTATTTTTTTTCAGTTATCAGCCTCATCAAACTGTATTGAAAGACACCAAACTGTATTGAAAGACACCAAACTGAACTGAAAGACAACAAACATGCCAGGTAACTGTATTGCAAAAGAATATGGTACTTATGCACCTAAGGAGAAAGGGAAGAAGCATACTTTTTTTTGGCTTTGGTATGTGTAGCTCCCATTTTAGATTTTACCAAGTATCAAATGTACGTTACTTATTGTTTGATGACTAACATCATGCAGAGGTCTTAATTTAAAAAAATATTGCTGAACCTTAAAACATATTCAAACCAATCCTTTTATAGTGGTATGTTTCTACAACCTTTTTTGCCAATTGGATTTAGTCCAGCATCTGACACTATTGTAGATTTCAATCCATGGATGAGTTAAATGGCTATTTTAAGCTAAAGCTTGTTTTCCTTTACAAGAGGGGTTTTTATCTAAAAGAATATCTTTGGAGTGGTTCTTTGACAGTCTATGAAACCATCCTTTTTATTTGATACTAATTGTTTTAGCTGACCTATAATTTATCTAAAAGACCGTAGTCCTTAGAGCTTGGAAGGGCTGCACATCCGACAAGCTACATGGTTGAAGAGATATGGCAGGAGCTTTCTAAAGCAAAATACATCGAATGGGAGAGCTTATCAAGAGACCGAACTTGTCAACTGCAAAAGCTGAAGTGCGTGACTTGAATCTATCTTTTCCGGACAGGGCTATACTATAGCACCCTAATGTATTTGTTCTGTGTCTTTTAGGGTAGCATGTAAGGAGGCCCTAACGAGTTACAACAGCCTTGATAACCCAGCCGCAGGTGCACCAGTAGAACAGCTAAATGAGCTCGAGGAAGTTTTCAAGAAGGCTGCAAAGACTGATACTCCAGCAGAAGTCCTACACTGCCTCACTCAATATTTTATTTCGCTCTGTTGGTTTTGTCTCTCTGGTCTAAGTCTAACCACTCAGCCTATCTTATTTGCAGGTACTTGACCATCTCTGTTGCAAAATCACCCATGCTGAAATTAATCAAGTTACCTATTGATTTTTTCTTAAAACTTGGAGAACTAGAAGTGTTTCCTCACAAGTTTTGTACATGTCTCGCTAATACCATGTAATTTCACAAGATGTTGTGATAGACCACATATATTGTCTGCTAGGTAGAAGGATGAATGATCTCACAGACCAAACAAAGCACTTATAGGGGACAGATTCAAACATGAACTGAATAGGAAAATCCCTAGAGCAACATACCTTTCTAAACAGGCCCTGAGAAGAATATTCATTTCATACAGCTAGACCACAAAAATAATTGGAATCCATATTGTTTGATGTGATGATATGATCTGTCATTATTCTATGTTGTTTTATTCAGCAATTTAGATTAACAAGGCAGAACGAGGAGAGGAGCAAGAAGGTGGCCAATGACCTCGCCGCGGCGCTGTTCGTGGTCACCGTGGAGGTGAAGCAGGTCAAAGCGTGGCTCTCCGATGCGCAGGATGAGCTGGAGGCCAGCAACATCGAGGCCGACTTGGTGTGCATTAGTTCCTATGCTTCATGAAAACTGTCTTTGCTGATGATAGACGACTTACATTGGCGCAGGAATGATCTGCCCACATATTGTCAACATCTCTGTCCTGCTTGGAGGAATCCTCTCGTGGGGACTCCAATGTTACATCCGGAGAAGGTTCTTGTTGACCGGAAAGGAAACATCAAGGTTCTGATTTTGGTCTTAGTGCTTTACCGTCGTATCTCGTGGTATATGATAAATAGTTTTTTAGACTGTGAAATGATTTCAGCAAGCTGACCGCTCATCGTATTGCATGATATATTTACTTTCAGATTGATGGATTGTTGTATACAACCTGTGGTAGCCCCAATTACATTGCCACTGAGGTGAAGAAAGCCTGACCACTCCTAGGCCAAACAATTCTTGGTGTCCAGTTATTAATTTCTTGTGATAAATGCTTACAGGTTCTGTAGACACAGAAGATACGATGTATCATTATCAGATATTTGATCTTGTGGTGTGATTATTTATATAATGCTCGTATGATATCTTTTGGTTGATGACCAAAACATTGTTGTTATCTATCATAAGGTACTTAATCAGATAAAAGTGAAGTTTAGTTGTAGCATTTATGTGACATCATTTTAATTATGCTACTTTTTCCTTACATGGTCTAGATTTTTAAGGGTGATACTCAGATCCGAGAGTGGCTTTCTCCTGGTGCATGAAATCTTCTTTGGAGGATTTTTGAACCCAACCCGATGAGGCTGATCTGGTCGGTGCACGAAAGTATATTGTGGCATCATCTGAATGTTGGTGTGTGTTTGTTAACTATGGTCGGTGCGACATCTTAACTTTTTGTCTAGGATGTCAATTGTGATGCGTGCAATCTAAATCGGGAATTTTTTGTTGTTTGGTGTTTGCATACTATGTAATGTTGCCCATATCATCATCAGATTTGTCATTCTGTATCGATGTTTTATACCATTTTTAACTACCGTGGCAACGCACGGGCATATATCTAGTTACAATGAAAAGAAAAGCATACCACTAGTTTATCCGTTACAAAACAAATATAGATATCGTTTATTGACGACTCAAATATTTTTAACTATAATATTTATAATGGCGTTGTGTTTTTTCATTTTTATTTACCATATTTAATTTATTATAAATTAAATATTTTTTATCTTCGACTATTGATTTGTAAAAAAATTATATAGATTCACAATATAATATTTACGTTTAGATCTGCTATAAAAAATACTTCTATAATAAATAATATATATGCTGGAGAACTATAAGAATTTCCAGAATATATAGAGATAATAGTGTTTAACCTACGATGAACCTAGCATGACATATAAAAATAAACACACAGAGTAATAAGCATGATTATGGGTGTAGGTACCCTAAATTTTTTGTGCAAAATGAGTCTACAAATACTGATTATAATAAATTATTTAAAAATACATATGTTGTTATTATTTTATATAACTAGTCAAAGTGGAAAATAACTTCTCGATAAGTGTTGGGGGCCTTCGTGTCTTCCGAAGGTCCTCAAAAATATGATTTAACAATGTTTTCCAAGTGTAATACACATACAGGCACCTTCGGACTCAGGATAAAGTTGTATACAATATGGGAAGCAAGGTCGGAATGAAGGATGAACTAGTGACGAAGCTGCGCGCAAGGGAGCTTCGGCTCAGTAGCAGAAAAAGGAACCGACTTAAGGAGAAAAAGACTATATAGTCCTCGACAGATTATTCTTAAGTCAATAGTAAAAATGAAGGGCATGAATGTAATTTCACACAGGCTACGCCCTGTGCCTATAAATAGATGGACAGTACCCCCGTACTGTTCACGCTGATTGGTACTCACTCGTGCGTCACGCTTATACCTTTGCTTTCTATCAAGCCGAAGATACAAATGTAATTCAATATTGTTCTTATTCATTCATGATTATATAATAAAAGATATATTAATGGTGACATATGATTATTCATATTATTTCTCATGTTTCATATGCTTCTTCTTTCATTAATATATGTTGTAATGATGAAGGTATGTCCTTCATGACCTTTGTCTGAAGATCGTTATATCCTTAGGGAAATAATGCTTCGAAGGACGAAGGACATTAACCTTTAACATTTTGTGTTGCCTTGTTCTTAACTCATAGCATTTAAGAACAAGTCCTCAACATTGGCGCCCACCTCCGGTGTACTCACTTCCACAACCTTCGGCAAAGCATCAACCTTCGTCATGCCGCCGAAGAAGATGACAGCGCCAGCGGCTACACTACAGCCCCTGGACACAAACCAAGACTCTCTCTCTCCCCGAGAGGCCAGAAGCCAAAAGAGGAAGGCCGCCAGTCCAACACTTCAGGAGGAAGAGTTGGACCAGGAGATCAGGGACCTAGAAATCATTCACCAGCCGGTACAAAGGAAAAAGGAGAAGATGGCTCGGCTGACCGACCTTCAGAAGAAGATCGACGAAGCTACCGAGGAAGTGCGTCATCTTACTCAAGATGATCACGACCGAAGGTCCCAACACCGGGAGCTTCGTAAAGAAGGCTCATTCAATGAGGATGAATGGTACGATGATTTTAATCATGGTACCTTTGCTTTTGATGATGCTTCTCCCTTGGCAGCAGAATTGTAGGCTATCCTATGGCCACAATCCTACAAGCCACCCTAGCTACCCATGTATGATGGGCACTCAGACCCAAAACAGTTCTTGATGAGCTATGAGGCAACAATATCCTCATACAGAGGCAACACAGCTGTCATGGCCAAGTCCTTCGTCATGGCAGTCCGAAACGTGGCCCAAACATGGTATTCTTCTCTTCGGCCAAGGACAATCACGTCATAGCAGAAGCTCACGGACATGCTGATTACTAGTTTTCAAGGCTTTCAGACGAAGCCAGTCACAGCTTAGGCCTTGTTCCAGTGCACACAAGACCATGAGGAATACCTTCAGGCGTATGTCCGAAAGTTCTTGCGACTGAGAGCACAAGCGCCCACAGTCCCAATGAAATTGTCATTGAGGCCATGATCAAGGGTCTTCGACCAGGACCTATAGCTCAATACTTCGCTAGGAAGCCCCCCCAGACTCTGGAGAAGCTGCTTCAGAAAATGGATGAGTACATCCGGGCTGACAACAACTTCCGCCAAAGAAGGGAGGAAGCTTACAGATTCTCTGAGATGACTAGGGGATTTGGAGGAAGAATCCATCCTAGGCATGTCAGATCAATCCAAAGCTCCAGTCAGAGTGATGACAAAGGAAGCCAGCTTCAGAGGCCACAGCACACCTCACAGTCTTCGGGACAGCAACAAAGCTCCTTCAGGCCGCTAGCTCCAAGGGGCAGAGGCGCCAGGGGCTTCAGAGGAAGATATGGGGATCAGCCCAGGAAAATTTATTGCTTATTCTGCGGTGAAGACAAGGGCCACACTACAAGAATGTGCCAGATCACTATTCTGAAACAAAAAGAGATCGCCGAAGCCGAAGCTCGGCAGAATCAGCCGAAGCAGGTCTTGCACACTGCTTCGTGCCACTCCCCTTACATACCAGAATACGTGGGCAATCAACCTACAGCCTCTGTTGCTTTGGCAAGCCATTCACAGGCTTCTTGGCCTCAGCTTCCACCGCCACCACCACTGCAGCCCACTTATTCCCGAAGCCAGCAGCCAGAAGGGCGTCAACACTACCAGCAACAACGTGACTTCAGGGAGGAGTCCGAAGCTCGTACAGTCAATAGTATTGTACCAGAATCGAAGCACATATACTTAGCGATATCCTACCTCTGAAATGCTTTCGTGTTCTATGCCATTTTGCTTTTTAATAAGGAACAAGTAATGTAAATTTAATTTTAAATTCTTGTAATGATTTTGCTTCTATCAGAATGCAATATATCTTCCTCACAGAATTACGAAGCCCAAAATCTTCTTCACAGAATTTCGAAGCTCAAAAGTCGTTCCTAAGGGAATGCAGAGCCAAAATTGCTGAAGCTACAAAAGTCGTTCCTAAGGGAGCGCAGCGTAAGTTTTCTGCTCAAAAGTCATTCCAAAGGGAATGCAAAGCCAAATACCGCCGAAATATAAGGTGAAGAAGTTCAAAAGTCATTCTTAAGGGGATGCAGAACTTATGCCGCCGAAATAGAAGGCGACGAAGTTCCAAAGTCGTTCCTAAGGGGATGCAGAACTTACACCGAAAAATAAACGGTGAACATAGAAAAATAAATGGTGAAGAAGCTCAAAAGTCGTTCCTAAGGGGATGCAGAGCTTGTGTATTCCAGTATGGGTGTGTGGGTGTGTGTCTTCAGCATCATTATCATTTTGCATCACATCATTTTGCCTAGCATCACATCAAACATCATATCGCATCAACGACACGAGAATCGAATACGAAGTCAATCTTCGGCGAATGCTTCGTAAAAATGAAAATGTGCTAAGGCACGAAGTAAGTTTCGGGAAATACAGCTTCATTAGCCTTGTCACAAAAGAAGGGATCCCTCTTTGCGAAGCATGAATATCTTTACGAAGCATGATCTTTTTCTTTACGAAGCATGAAAAGAAGGGAAGGTGTTTTTTCGCCGAAGGCTCAAAAATGGTATGTATGTAAAGTTTCATGCCTCGCAAAGAAATAAATTGTAATAATTTACATATTCGATTCGAAGTTACACACATCAAATATTACAGCTTTGTTACAATAAAAGCACAATGTACGTTCTAGTGTCTTTTACATTGACCATTTCAAAATGTTTTTACAATAAGAGCTATTCCTCTTTAAGGACTTTTTCTACAACTTTGTTCAGTAATTTGTTAACAACTTCATCAATAATAGATTCAGCCATATTAATGATCTCCAGCGCTTCCTTCGTTTTTGGATCAGCCAGGGGATCGAACGGTTTCGGTGACGAAGATAATTCAACTGAAGTGGGAAAAATTAATTAGTCCGAAGCCACAAAAACAAATACCGAAGCTGAAAATCAAAAGATATTACCTATACACTTTTCGCGCTCTGCAGCTTCTTCAGCTTGTCTTGCTTCTACTCGGGCGTAGGGCTGGACGAAAAACTCGTAGCTCGTTAACTCGCTCGACTCGACTCAATAGTGGCTCAACTCGACTCGACTCGTTTATAATTTGTAACGAGTTGAGCTTGTATTTCAACTCGTTACGATAACGAGCCAGCTCGAGCTGGCTCGCGAGCCAAACGAGTTGGAGTAACTAGTCAAATTATAATAATCTCCGATCCAAAATAGTTAATCTGGTACTCTACTATAGTTAATCTTGTTCTTGGTTGAGTGTGGAATCTTAAGTTGCAAACTCTATACTATTTTTCTAAATAGATCTCCTTCTTTTCGTTTGCTACATGTTTTTATATCCGTTCATAGACACTAGACATGGTATTATCGAGCTGGCTCGCGAGCTAAACGAGCCAACTCGAGTTAGCAAACGAGTCGAGCCGAGTTGGATCTTCATCTTGTTAACATAACGAGTCGAGTCGAGACAGCTCGTTATCTTAACGAGCCAGCTCGAGTCAAGTCGAGCCGAGCCGAGCCAGCTCGATATCCACCCCTACATCTCTCGGCGTAATGGGTGTCTTTTTCACTTTTCTTTATAATTTCATGGGTCATCTCTCGGCCACTGTCGGCGTTTCGAGACAGGGGGGTCCCTAAGCCGACGAGTGAGTGTGCTGCGTGCCCCAGCCCAGATGGGTCGAGCGCGTGGGCGAGCGTGAAGGGGGGAGAGGCGAGGCGGCCGGAGCCGAGCGTGAGAGAGGTGGAAGTCCCGCGGCCTTCGTGTTCGTCCCGCGCCCAGGTCAGGTGCGCTTGCAGTAGGGGGGTTACAAGCGTCCACGCGGGTGAGGGAAGCGAGCGGCCCCAAGAGAGCGCCTGTCCCGTCCTCGGTCCCGCGCGGCCAACCTTCTCTGAGAAGGCCCTGGTCCTTCCTTTTATAGTCGTAAGGAGAGGATCCAGGTGTACAATGGGGATGTAGCAGAGTGCTACGTGTCTAGCGGAGGGAGAGCTAGCGCCCTAGGTACATGCCGATGTGGCAGCCGGAGAGATCTGGGCATCCTGCTGGCGTGATGTCGTGGCTATCGGAGGTGCGGCGGAGCCTGATGGAGGGACAGCTGTTGGGGCGGTCGAGTCCCTGCTGACGTTGTCCTGCTTCCGTAAGAGAGCTGGGGGCCGCCGTCGTCATAGAGCTTGTGGAGCGCCATCATTGCCCCTCTGGCGGAGCTGGCCGGACGAGACGCCGGTCTTGTTCTCCGTGACCCGAGTCGATTCGGGGTAGGATGATGATGGCGCCTTCTGTTGACGTGGCGGTCTGTGCTCTAGGTAGGGCGACGTGGGGTTTCCTCCGAAGCCGGGGTTGAGTCTGCCTTCTGTTGCCGTGGCCGAGCCCGAGCCAGGGGGTCGGGCGAGGCGGAAGTCGTCCGGCCGAGGCCAGGGCGGAGTCCGAGCCCTGGGGTCGGGCGAGGCGGAGTTTCGTCGTCTTCCGGGTCTTAGCCCGAGTCCGAGCCCTGGGGTCGGGCGGAGCGGAGTTCGCCGTCTTCCGGGTCTTAGCCCGAGTCCGAGCCCTGGGGTCGGGCGGAGCGGAGTTCGCCGTCTTCCGGGTCTTAGCCCGAGTCCGAGCCCTGGGGTCGGGCGGAGCGGAGTTCGCCGTCTTCCGGGTCTTAGCCCGAGTCCGAGCCCTGGGGTCGGGCGGAGCGGAGTTCGCCGTCTTCCGGGTCTTAGCCCGAGTCCGAGCCCTGGGGTCGGGCGGAGCGGAGTTCGCCGTCTTCCGGGTCTTAGCCCGAGTCCGAGCCCTGGGGTCGGGCGGAGCGGAGTTCGCCGTCTTCCGGGTCTTAGCCCGAGTCCGAGCCCTGGGGTCGGGCGGAGCGGAGTTCGCCGTGGCGCCTTTGGCAAGGCCTAATTGCCTGTCAGACTCACTCTGTCGAGTGGCACTGCAGTCGGAGTGGCGCAGGCGGCGCTGTCCTTCTGTCAGACTGGCCAGTGGAGCGGTGGAGTGACGGCGGTCACCTCGGCTCTGCCGGGGGCGCGTGTCAGGATAGAGGTGTCAGGCCACCTTTGCGTTAAATGCCCCTGCAATTTGGTCAGTCGGTGCGGTGATTTAGTCAAGGTTGCTTCTGAGCGAAGCCAAGGCCTTGGGCGAGCCGGTGATGTGTCCGCCATAAAAAGGGGGCCTCGGGCGAGACGGAAGTCTCTCGAGGTCGGCTGCCTTTGGCCGAGGTTAGGCTCGGGTGAAGCGTGATCGAGTCACTCGTGTGGACTGATCCCTGACTTAATCGTGCCCATCAGGCCTTTGCAGCTTTATGCTGATGGGGGTTACCAGCTGAGAATTAGGCGTCTTGAGGGTACCCCTAATTATGGTCCCCGACAGTAGCCCCCGAGCCTCGAAGGGAGTGTTAGCACTCGCTTGGAGGCTTTTGTCGCACTTTTTTGCAAGGGGACCAGCCTTTCTCGGTTGCATTTCGTTCCGGCGGGTGCGCGCGAGCGCACCCGCCGGGTGTAGCCCCCGAGGCCTCGGAGGAGTGGTTACACTCCTTCGAGGTCTTAATGCTTCGCTTTACGCTTCGGCTGGTCTGGTCGTTCCCTCATGCGAACTGGCCGTAGCCCGGGTGCACGGTCGGGGCCCAAGCTCTCGGGCTGGTATGTTGACGCTGTCAACGATTTGACCGGAGCCGGTTTTTGCGAGAGCAGCCCCCGAGCCTCTGCACAGGGCGAGAGGACGATCAGGGACAGACTCGGCTTTTTACATACGCCCCTACGTCGCCTTTCCGCAAGGAGGAGGGGGGGAGTGCGCCATGTTACCCTCGATGGGCACCGAACATGGTGTCTCCGGTGAGCTGCAAGCGGGTAATCCGAGTGGACGTCCGTGCCCCGTTCGTTGGGGGTCGGCTAGGGGCCCAGAGGCACGCCCAAAAGTACCTGCGGGTGATTTGCCGGACCCGGTCCCCTGGCGACGGGGTCCGAGGGCTCGATGCCTCCCTCCGATGGGATTCCGTTACAAGATCGTTCCCGCTGGTCTCGGAAATGTCCTAGGGTACCTCGGGAGCGCAGCCCGAGACTCGGTTATGTATCGAACGTACCCCTGGTCATCCCTCGCTCGGTGTCTGAGGCGACTGTGAACCCTTCGGGGGCCAGCCTTCGAACCCCTGATCAGTAATGGGCGCGGAGCCCGAGTAGCCTGAGGCGGCCATGGAGCCCTTCGGAGGGCTGGCCTTCGAACCCCTGACCAGTAGTGGGTGTCGGGCCCACGCGATCTGAGGCGGCCGTTGAACCCTCGGGGGGCCAGCCTTCGAACCCCTGATCAGTAATGGGGGGCTCGGAGCCCGGTTCCTTCGCGGAGAAGGATCCCTTTCGGGGTATCCCCCTTCCCCGGTCCCTGTTGCAAGAGATAGAGAAAGAGGAAAAACGGAAAAGGATACGAAATCGGACGACGTGGCGTACCTTTTCTGACGCGGTTATTACGGCGAAGGTGAAGCGTTGCGCGCTCCTCCTGCCAGAAGCGCCGCGTGTCCCGCCGCGGAGTTAATGCGACGGGGCGAGTGGTTGGCGGGGCGGCCGCTACGCGTGTGCGATCCGTTCGAGGAACGGGTCACGGGTGCACCGTCTTCACGCCGTGAGAGGAGGCTCTCTTGCTGTCTCAGGATGGGACGTGAGCCTGGCTGACGACGCGACCGCTGCGCCCGCCCGCCTGCCACCGCTATTACTGCCGGCCCACTTTCGGTCGCTTTGACCGACGCGCCAGTCTGGCGCTGTTGGGTCGCCTCGAGTCGTGGCATAGGCTTCGCAACCGAAGAGGCGCGATGGTGGCACAAGTGGCGGTGCGGTTGCTTGCATGCAGCAACTGGCGTGCCGGTTGCTCGACGCGTGGGCCTGGGTCCCAAGCTGGCGTGTCAGAAGTCGGAGAAGCGCGTCCATCTGGCGCGGTTGCATGCCGCCTGCATGGCTGCTCGCCCCTTCTGCCCGTTGGTCTGGGCGAAAATGGGGGGTCGCCTGTAACCGCTGGACGGTCGTGCGCATCACGCGCGGCGGTTTGGCTTCTTCTGCCCTGAGCCGGCTTGCATGACGTGCGGGACCCAGCCCCCGAGTCGCAGGGGAGGGCCTTGGAGCGTGTTGGAGAAGACTCGGCCCGCGGCGCTTGGGGGCGCACGTAGGGGGAGTTGCCTTTAAAAGGAGGGAGGCTCCCTTCGTAAGGCAACCATGTCTTCTTCCTCCCTTAAGCGTCGGGTCTTCCCGTCTTCCAAGCCCCCGGATGGGGGGTATCCGCCGCCTTTCCGCCTCCTCGTTGGAGGAACGCAACTCCATGGGAGTTGGTACCTCTCAGCCATCGTTCGGCTTCAAGGATTTTCATCAGGCTGCCCGGCCGCTCCCCTCCGCCGGCGGTCACCTGAGATGGCGACCTCCGACTTGATGGTGAGGGAAAGCGAGCCGGGCCGCGGCCTCTTCCCCTCCCTCAGCCTCAAGGATTTTCATCACCAGGGCTGGGGAGGGGAGTGCGCCAAGTTGGGGTCGGCCCCTGCGTGGGCGGTGGCTCGCTCCTTCACCCAGTGATGGGGGGAGAAGCGGGCATTGCCCGTGGCGTCCGGCAGCTGCAGCGTGCCTGGTCTTCAGCCGCGAGTGGCTTCGGGGCCTCTTGCGGCGTCGGCGTCTGCCACGGCAGCCGGAAGAGGTTCTTCCGCCGGCGCGGCGGCCGGGACTGGCCACGGGCTGACCTCCAACTTCTACGGCCTTCTGCCCGTCCTTGCCTCACGAGTTTTGGGCATGGGCGGGGGCCTCCTGGCAGCGGCATCCACCCTGAGGTCAGCGTTGCCGCTTTTCGGCCCCCCGGAGCAGAAGTCGCCGTCGTCGCCACTGCTGGAGCAGGTGACGGCGCGCCGACCGTCGGCCTTCCGTTGCTCCGCAGGCCTTCCCCCTCGGAGTGGGGTTGTTTGTACCTGCGGAGGGGGAACCGGAGTTCCGTTTGTAATGGCACTTCGAATGCCAGTGAGTTCGTTCATTGTGGCTGTCGAGGCCTGAACGTGTATGTAATTTCGGCACGGAGCCGTGTTCTTTTTTCTCATTTCCGAGCACTAAGTCTCGCCTGTTTGATTATCTGAACCGCTTTACCAAGCATGAGTTGCCCCGTGTCAAGGTGACGGGTGAGGTATCCGTATCCCGGAGGCGTAGGAATCCCTCGGCCCGTTCGGCCTTGTTACGTGAGGCTCCTCTAGCCTAGTTGAAGGGACCCCTCGGCCGCCCTTTGGTGGATCGAGGCCGGGGGTAGCGATATCAGTATGAACAGAGGCGGAGTTGGCTCGAGAATGGGGAACCTGGTTGGCCGGAGCCTAGCCGTGTCGCCCGTCAGCGGAGCCGACGCCCAAGTCGATCAGTCAAGGCCTCGGATCGGGCTAGCGCCCTTGGAAGCCGGTCGCCCGAGGCCCCAGGGGTAACCGGTTGAGCCGCCTGCTCGGGCCGGATTCTCGGAGGAGCCCCTGGACCTCGGCGCCGCCCGAGGCTGGGTTGGGCTTTGTTGTAGACGTCGTCGATGCCGAGGGTGCTACGGCTCCCTTCGGCGTGAAGACCCGAGCCTGCAGGATCAGATCGTCTTGTAGCGTGTGCTTTCTGCGGCCGCCGAGGCCAGAAGAACACGCCCTCGCCGCGCTTGCGAAGCCGCGTCTTTTTTCCTCTTGTTTCGAGCATCTGGACTCTGTCGGTAACAGGGATGTTTGTGTGAGCGAGAGTTGCTTTTCGCGGAAGGGACGAGTGAGGTATCCGTATCCCAGAGGCGTGGGAATCCCTCGGCTCGGTCGGCCTTGCCGCTTACGCGTACTTTCACCCGTCCATGAGGCCCTGTCCCCGACTTAGTCGAGAAAGCTTGAAGGACTGCTTCGGCAGGAAAGCTTCCGAACGTGATGACTCGTTCGGTCCACGGAGTCGCTTTACCCGAGCGCAAGTTACTTATCGCAGAAGGGGACGAGTGAGGTATCCGTATCCCGGAGGCGTAGGAGTCCCTCGGCTCGGTCAGCCTTGGCTGCTTACGTGTACCTCGTCGTTTCCAGGATCCGCTTTCCGAAGTAGTCAAGAAGCACGGAAGAAATCCTGCTAAAAAGAGGTCCTTTTTCGAGGAAAAAATTCGACGCAGAGGGGGTCTCCCCCCTTTTAGCCCCCGAGGGAGGGTCGGGCCTTGCCGAGGCTAGGCCGACCCTTCCTTGACAACTAAACTTTGCGTAGGTGCGAGGTATATGAACAACTTGAAAACATCTTAAGGGTAGAAGCGACGTAGCTGTTTGATGTTCCAAGCGTTGCCGTAGATCTCGCCTTGATTGTTGGCCAGCTTGTATGTTCCGGGCTTCAGAACTTTGGCGATGACGAATGGCCCTTCCCAGGGGGGCGTGAGCTTGTGCCTCCCTCGGGCATCTTGTCGCAGCCGAAGCACCAGGTCGCCCACCTGGAGTTCTCGGGACCGGACCCCTCGGGCGTGGTAGCGTCGCAGGGACTGTTGGTACCGCGCCGAGTGTAGCAAAGCCCTGTCCCGAGCTTCCTCCAACTGGTCCAGCGATTCCTCTCGGCTGGCTTGGTTGCTTTGTTCGGTGTAGGCCCTCGCCCTTGGGGAGCCGTATTCCAGGTCAGTGGGCAAGATAGCTTCAGCCCCGTAGACCAGGAAAAACGGCGTGAAGCCCGTGGCACGACTCGGCGTCGTCCTTAGGCTCCAGACCACCGAGGGGAGTTCCTTCATCCATCGCCTGCCGAACTTGTTGAGGTTGTTGTAGATCCGAGGCTTGAGCCCTTGTAGAATCATGCCGTTGGCACGCTCTACTTGCCCATTCGACATGGGATGAGCCACGGCGGCCCAGTCCACCCGGATATGGTGATCCTCGCAAAAATCCAAGAATTTTTTGCCGGTGAACTGGGTGCCGTTGTCGGTGATGATGGAGTTCGGGACCCCGAAGCGATGGATGATGTTGGTGAAGAATGCCACCGCCTGCTCGGACCTGATGCTGTTCAGGGGTCGGACCTCGATCCACTTGGAGAATTTGTCGATGGCGACCAGCAGGTGCGTGTAGCCCCCGGGCGCCTTCTGCAAGGGACCGACGAGGTCCAGACCCCACACAGCGAAGGGCCAGGTGATGGGTATTGTCTGCAGAGCCTGAGCGGGCAGGTGTGTCCGCTTCGCATAGAATTGGCACCCTTCGCAGGTGCGGACAATTCTAGTGGCGTCAGCCACCGCCGTTGGCCAGTAGAAGCCTTGTCGGAAAGCATTCCCAACAAGGGCTCGGGGTGCTGCGTGGTGGCCGCAAGCCCCCGAGTGTACTTCTTGCAGCAGTTCCCGACCTTCGGCGATGGAGATGCATCGCTGGAGGATGCCCGAGGGGCTGCGATGGTAGAGCTCCTCTTCGTCGCCCAGCAAGACGAATGACTTGGCGCGTCGCGCTACCCGCCGAGCCTCGACTTGGCCGAGGGGTAGCTCTCCTCGACGGAGATATTGCAGGTACGGGGCCTGCCAATCTTGGTCTGGCGTGGCCCCGCTCTGCCCTTCCTCGACGTTCAATGCCCCGCCCTCGGGGGCCGAGGGTACCTCGGGCCGGGCCGAGGTTGGCTCGGGCTGAGCCGAGGGTACCTCGGGCTGAGCCGAGGGTACCTCGGGCTGAGCCGAGGGTACCTCGGGCTCGGGCGCGTCGTCGAGCTTGACGGAGGGTTGATGCAGATCCCGGGAGAAGACGTCCGGGGGGACTGTCGTTCGTCCCGAGGCTATCTTCGCCAGCTCGTCTGCGGTTTCGTTGTAGCGCCGAGCGATGTGGTTGAGCTCGAGCCCGAAGAACTTGTCTTCCAGGCGCCGGACCTCGTCGCAGAAGGCCTCCATCTTTGGGTCGCGACAGTGGGAGTTCTTCATGACTTGGTCGATGACGAGCTGCGAATCACCGCGGGCGTCGAGGCGTCTGACCCCTAGCTCGATGGCGATCCGCAATCCGTTGACCAGAGCTTCGTACTCGGCCACATTGTTGGACGCCGGGAAGTGGAGGCGCAGCACGTAGCGCAAGTGCTTTCCGAGGGGCGAGATGAAGAGCAGGCCCGCACCGGCCCCCGTCTTCATCAGCGACCCGTCGAAAAACATGGTCCAGAGCTCCGGTTGGATCGGAGTCGTTGGTAGTTGGGTATCGACCCATTCAGCCACGAAATCCGCCAACACTTGGGACTTGATGGCCTTCCGAGGGGCGAACGAGATCGTTTCGCCCATGATCTCCACTGCCCACTTTGCGATCCTGCCCGAGGCCTCTCGGCACTGGATGATCTCCCCCAGGGGGAAGGATGACACCACAGTTACCGGATGGGACTCAAAGTAGTGTCGTAGCTTCCGCCTCGTCAGGATCACAGCATACAGCAGCTTTTGAACTTGTGGGTAGCGGATCTTAGTCTCGGACAGCACTTCGCTGATGAAGTAGACCGGCCTCTGAACGGGCAATGTATGCCCTTCCTCCTGCCTTTCGACCACAATCGCGGCGCTAACCACCTGAGTGGTCGCGGCGACGTAGACCAAGAGGGTTTCTCCGTCCGCCGGCGGCACCAAGACTGGCGCCTTTGTAAGGAGCGCCTTCAGGTTGCCGAGGGCTTCCTCGGCCTCAGGGGTCCAAACGAAACACTCGGCCTTCCTTAAGAGGCGGTACAGAGGCAGACCTCTTTCGCCGAGGCGTGAGATGAAGCGGCTCAGGGCCGCGAGGCATCCCATGACCCTCTGTACCCCTTTTAAGTCCTTGATGGGCCCCATGCTGGTGATGGCCGCAATCTTCTCCGGGTTGGCCTCGATGCCTCGCTCAGAGACGATGAACCCTAGGAGCATGCCTCGGGGCACCCCGAAGACACACTTCTCAGGATTAAGCTTGACTCCTTTCGCCTTGAGACACCGGAATGTCACTTCAAGGTCGGAGAGGATGTTGGGAGCCTTCCGTGTCTTGACCACGATGTCATCGACGTAGGCCTCGACTGTGCGACCGATGTGTTCGCCGAACACATGGTTCATGCACCGCTGGTACGTCGCGCCTGCATTCCTCAGGCCGAACGGCATGGTGACGTAGCAGTACATGCCGAACGGCGTGATGAAAGAAGTCGCGAGCTGGTCGGACTCTTTCATCCGGATCTGGTGATACCCCGAGTAGGCATCGAGGAAGGACAGGGTTTCGCACCCAGCAGTGGAATCCACGATTTGGTCGATGCGAGGCAGAGGGTAGGGAACCTTCGGACATGCTTTGTTGAGACCAGTGTAGTCTACACACATCCGCCATTTCCCCCCTTTCTTCCTCACAAGCACAGGGTTGGCAAGCCATTCGGGATGGAATACCTCTTTGATGAACCCTGCCGCCATTAGCTTGTGGATCTCTTCGCCAATCGCTCTGCGCTTCTCCTCGTCAAATCGGCGCAGAGGCTGCCTGACGGGTCGGGCTCCGGCCCGAATATCCAGCGAGTGCTCGGCGACATCCCTCGGTATGCCGGGCATGTCCGAGGGACTCCACGCAAAGACGTCGGCGTTTGCGCGGAGAAAGTCGACGAGCACTGCTTCCTATTTGGGGTCGAGCCCGGAACCGATCCGGATCTGCTTGGTGGTGTCGCCGCTGGGGTCGAGGGGGACGGCCTTGACCGTCTCCGCTGGCTCGAAGTTGCCGGCATGGCGCTTCACGTCTGGGACCTCCCTGGAGAGGTTCTCCAAGTCGGCGATGAGGGCCTCGGACTCGGCGAGGGCCTCGGCGTACTCCACGCACCCCACGTCGCATTCGAACGCGTGTTTGTACGTGGGGCCGACAGTGATGACCCCATTGGGGCCCGGCATCTTGAGCTTCAGGTAGGTGTAGTTGGGGACGGCCATGAACTTCGCGTAGCATGGCCTCCCTAGCACGGCGTGGTAGGTTCCTCGGAACCCGACCACTTCGAACGTCAGGGTCTCCTTTTGGAAGTTGGAGGGTGTCCCGAAGCAGACTGGGAGGTCGAGTCGCCCGAGGGGCTGGACGCGCTTCCCAGGGATGATCCCGTGGAAGGGCGCAGCGCCTGCTCGGACGGAGGACGGATCGACGCGCAGAAGCTTGAGGGTCTCGGCGTAGATGATGTTGAGGCAGCTGCCCCCGTCCATCAGGACCTTGGTGAGCCTGACATCGCCGACAACGGGGTCGACGACGAGCGGGTATTTCCCCGGGCTCGGCACATGGTCGGGGTGGTCGGCCCGGTCGAAAGTGATGGGCTTGTCGGACCAGTCTAGGTAGACTGGCGCCGCCACCTTCACCGAGCAGACCTCCCGGCGCTCTTGCTTGCGGTGCCGAGCCGAGGTATTCGCCGCATGCCCTCCATAGATCATGAAGCAGTCGCGGACCTCGGGGAACCCCCCTGCTGGGTGATCTTCGTTCTTGTCGTCGTCGTGGGCCCCGCCACCCTCGGCGGGTGGCCCGGCCCTGTGGAAATGACGCCGAAGCATAACGCACTCCTCGAGGGTGTGCTTGACGGGCCCCTGATGGTAGGGGCACGGCTCCTTGAGCATCTTGTCGAAGAGGTTTGCACCTCCGGGGGGCTTCCGAGGGTTCTTATACTCGGCGGCGGCGACAAGGTCCGCGTCGGCGGCGTCGCGTTTCGATTGCGACTTCTTCTTGCCTTTCTTCTTGGCGCCGCGCGGAGCAGACGCCTCGGGGGCTTCTTCCGATGGGCGGCCCTGGGGCTGCTTGTCCTTTCGGAAGATAGCCTCGACCGCCTCCTGGCCAGAGGCGAACTTGGTGGCGATGTCCATCAGCTCGCTCGCCCTGGTGGGGGTTTTGCGACCCAGCTTGCTCACCAGGTCGCGGCAAGTGGTGCCGGCGAGGAACGCGCCGATGACATCCGAGTCGGTGATGTTGGGCAGCTCGGTGCGCTGCTTCGAGAATCGCCGGATGTAGTCCCGGAGCGACTCCCCCGGCTGTTGCCGGCAGCTTCGAAGGTCCCAGGAGTTCCCGGGGCGCACGTATGTGCCCTGGAAATTGCCAGCGAAGGCTTGGACCAAGTCGTCCCAGTTGGAAATCTGCCCCGGAGGCAGGTGCTCCAACCAGGCGCGAGCAGTGTCGGAGAGGAACAGGGGGAGGTTGCGGATGACGAGGTTGTCGTCGTCCGTTCCGCCCAGTTGGCAGGCAAGGCGGTAATCCGCGAGCCACAGTTCCGGTCTCGTTTCCCCCGAGTACTTTGTGATAGTAGTCGGGGGTCGGAACCGGGTCAGGAATGGCGCCCGTCGGATGGCCCGACTGAAAGCCTGCGGACCGGGTGGCTCGGGCGAAGGACTCCGATCCTCCCCGCTGTCGTAGCGTCCCCCACGCCTGGGGTGGTAGCCTCGGCGCACCCTTTCGTCGAGGTGAGCCCGACGGTCGCGTCGACGGTGCTCGTTGCCGAGGTGGCCCGGGGCCGCAGGCGCGGTGTTGCGCGTGCGCCCGGTATAGACCGAGGCTTCCCGCATGAATCGGGAAGTCGCGGCATGAGGTTCCGAGGGATATCCTTGCCTCCGGGATGCAGTGCTCTCGGCCCGCCGGGCCGCAGCGCCTTCCAGGAGATTCTTGAGTTCTCCCTGTATTCGCCGCCCCTCGGTGGTTGACGGCTCCGGCATCGCGCGGATGAGCATCGCTGCGGTCGCCAGGTTCTGACCGACCCCGCTGGATGCGGGCGGCGGCCTGATCCTGACGTCGTTGGCGACGCGGTGCTGGAGACCTTGGGGCAGATGACGTATTTCTCCGGCCAGGGGTTGGCCCACCCATGCCTGTCCGACGTCTCGACGGATCGGCTCAAGCGCTCCTGTTCCCTCGTTGAGCCTGGCCTGCGCCTCGCGGACTTGCTCGAGTGTGGGTCGTAACCCCCCGCCGGAGCGGGGACCACAGCTAGCTCCCGTGGGACGTCGGCGCGAGGCACCGGCCTAGGGAGATCACCATCCTCCGGCATGCCAAGGTGGTTGCCTTCGGTGGGATCCCCTAGCTCGACGTGGAAACATTCGCGGCTTGGGCCGCAGCTCTCGTCGCCAAGGCTGCGGCTTCCATCGGAATAGTCGGACAGACAGTAGTCACATGCGGTCATGAAGTCCCGCACGGCACTGGGGTTGCCAAGTCCGGAGAAATCCCAACCGATGCTGGGATCGTCATCTTCCTCGGACCCAGAGGGCCCGTAGGTCGAGACGTCCGTCAGTCGGTCCCAAGGCGACCGCATACAGAACCTCAGTGGGGTTGCACTCGCCTCAATGAGGGCGCCCGCCAAAACGAGGTCGTTTGGCGGGTTGAGGCCGAGTCGAAATGACGCAAGATGGGAGTTAGTCGTTACCTTTTGGTCGACGAGGAGCGACGTAGTCACATCGGGGACTGGTTGCGCCGTCATCTCTGGTTCGAGGGCGACGTCCTGCAGGCTTTCCGCGAGCGTGCCGGCGTCGTCTTCTTGCTCGGGGTCATCGTGCCGCGGGGGGACGGCGCTTGCCTCCGTCTTGAGCGCGAGGTCGACGTCCGGCGTGCCTTCCGTCGGGGCGTCGGGGGCGTCGATCCGCTCGACGGCTGACGAAGCGCGGCCTCCCGCCTGGCCTTGACGGCTCCGCCTCCTCCTCCGTTGGCGGGGGAGAGAACGGAGCGAGCCCGAATATCGCTCTTCCACCACGCGGGGAAGACGTCGTCGATTCCACCGCCGGAGGGCGGGTTGTCGGCCGCCATTGTCGTAGTCGCGCGGCGGTGGAAGAAGTGTCATGTCGTAGCTGCCGTCGAAGGACATGAACTCAAGAGTCCCGAAACGAAGCACCGTCCCGGGCCGGAGAGGTTGCCGGAGACTGCCCATCTGGAGCTTGACGGGGAGCTGTTCGTCAGCACGCAGCAGGCCCCTACCCGGCGCGCCAACTGTCGGCGTTTCGAGACAGGGGGGTCCCTAAGCCGACGAGTGAGTGTGCTGCGTGCCCCAGCCCAGATGGGTCGAGCGCGTGGGCGAGCGCGAAGGGGGGAGAGGCGAGGCGGCCGGAGCCGAGCGTGAGAGAGGTGGAAGTCCCGCGGCCTTCGTGTTCGTCCCGCGCCCAGGTCAGGTGCGCTTGCAGTAGGGGGGTTACAAGCGTCCACGCGGGTGAGGGAAGCGAGCGGCCCCAAGAGAGCGCCTGTCCCGTCCTCGGTCCCGCGCGGCCAACCTTCTCTGAGAAGGCCCTGGTCCTTCCTTTTATAGTCGTAAGGAGAGGATCCAGGTGTACAATGGGGATGTAGCAGAGTGCTACGTGTCTAGCGGAGGGAGAGCTAGCGCCCTAGGTACATGCCGATGTGGCAGCCGGAGAGATCTGGGCATCCTGCTGGCGTGATGTCGTGGCTATCGGAGGTGCGGCGGAGCCTGATGGAGGGACAGCTGTTGGGGCGGTCGAGTCCCTGCTGACGTTGTCCTGCTTCCGTAAGAGAGCTGGGGGCCGCCGTCGTCATAGAGCTTGTGGAGCGCCATCATTGCCCCTCTGGCGGAGCTGGCCGGACGAGACGCCGGTCTTGTTCTCCGTGACCCGAGTCGATTCGGGGTAGGATGATGATGGCGCCTCCTGTTGACGTGGCGGTCTGTGCTCTAGGTAGGGCGACGTGGGGTTTCCTCCGAAGCCGGGGTTGAGTCTGCCTTCTATTGCCGTGGCCGAGCCCGAGCCAGGGGGTCGGGCGAGGCGGAAGTCGTCCGGCCGAGGCCAGGGCGGAGTCCGAGCCCTGGGGTCGGGCGAGGCGGAGTTTCGTCGTCTTCCGGGTCTTAGCCCGAGTCCGAGCCCTGGGGTCGGGCGGAGCGGAGTTCGCCGTCTTCCGGGTCTTAGCCCGAGTCCGAGCCCTGGGGTCGGGCGGAGCGGAGTTCGCCGTCTTCCGGGTCTTAGCCCGAGTCCGAGCCCTGGGGTCGGGCGGAGCGGAGTTCGCCGTCTTCCGGGTCTTAGCCCGAGTCCGAGCCCTGGGGTCGGGCGGAGCGGAGTTCGCCGTCTTCCGGGTCTTAGCCCGAGTCCGAGCCCTGGGGTCGGGCGGAGCGGAGTTCGCCGTCTTCCGGGTCTTAGCCCGAGTCCGAGCCCTGGGGTCGGGCGGAGCGGAGTTCGCCGTGGCGCCTTTGGCAAGGCCTAATTGCCTGTCAGACTCACTCTGTCGAGTGGCACTGCAGTCGGAGTGGCGCAGGCGGCGCTGTCCTTCTGTCAGACTGGCCAGTGGAGCGGTGGAGTGACGGCGGTCACCTCGGCTCTGCCGGGGGCGCGTGTCAGGATAGAGGTGTCAGGCCACCTTTGCGTTAAATGCCCCTGCAATTTGGTCAGTCGGTGCGGTGATTTAGTCAAGGTTGCTTCTGAGCGAAGCCAAGGCCTTGGGCGAGCCGGTGATGTGTCCGCCATAAAAAGGGGGCCTCGGGCGAGACGGAAGTCTCTCGAGGTCGGCTGCCTTTGGCCGAGGTTAGGCTCGGGTGAAGCGTGATCGAGTCACTCGTGTGGACTGATCCCTGACTTAATCGTGCCCATCAGGCCTTTGCAGCTTTATGCTGATGGGGGTTACCAGCTGAGAATTAGGCGTCTTGAGGGTACCCCTAATTATGGTCCCCGACAGCCACCATTCACCCAGACATCATTATAGAATTTTCCGCCCATCAAGGTTGCTTCAGCTGAAGGATCCTTCGTATCATCTATGGAGAAGGCAGCTTCGGTCTGGGCCATGGTTTTAATATGGTCGCATCCCGCCTTCTCCAAGATGGCTGAAATTCCCCACGCACCGGAAAACGCCCAAACATCCCCGCGATCACTTAAAATTTCTTCGAAGGTCTTGGACTCTCCATTTATCCATTCAATAACGCCTTCGGGGTCGCCTCGTATGAAGTTTTCTTCGGCAGAATAGGCACCCACTTTGGCGAAACTAGCTTTTATTTTCTTCACACAATCCAAGGATTTTTCAAAGCACCTTTCTTTGGATGTGCGAAGTTCTTCAAAAAATTTCTCTAAATGATTTTTCCAATATTCGCTGATTTCTTGGTTAGCTTCTGCGAGTGCACATTTTTCCTTAGCTTCGGCCAGTTGCCTCCGAAGGTCTTCAATTTCAATCTTTTGGGCTTCGGCTTGAGCTTTGAAACTAGCTTCGTCTTCTTTCACTTTGTTAACCAGAGAAATTAAGATTTTGTCTTTTTTCAAGACCTTCGTTTCTCAATTCAATCACCTCTGAACGAAGGTTGTTCAGAGCCATTGTATAGCCTTCGTCTTCAATATTTTTCTGTGCCCTAAGAGCATTACTAAGAATCAAGCCCTGCAAGAGGAGAAAAGAATTGAGTTTGACAAATGAAATACCTCATTTTCAAATTCAAAGTTAACTTTTATACCTTTATGCTATTGTATGCTAGACTGTCAGCAAGTTCATCCTTCGATAAAATCGAAAGGCCGTCTTCTAGCTTCGAGAATCCGATGCTTTTTCCTATCTCCCGGCAAACGGATATTTCTTTGTTATTCAGGAGACAGTATAGAAAATCTTCTTCGTCACTACCATTGAACACTAACGCCCCCTTCGGATATTTCAATTTTTGGGCGTAGTGTCGTGCTTCTAGCATTTCTTCTTGGAATAGTTCTTTTCCCGAAGCATGACGAATAATGTAGTCAATGCTTTTGTTCGAAGCTTCGGGAGAAGGAGCTTTGATCTTTTCAGATGCAATCTGCGCTGTCGTTTTTCCTTAGGATCAGCAGGCTCCATCTCGGTGGGCACTAAAGGCCCAGCTTCGGCTTCAGTTTGAGCTAGCGCAGCTTCAATTTTTGTTTGCCTAGTTTTGGTTTCGGTCTGCGTTTTTGTAATTTCAGCAACTTCCTTTGTAGCAGCAGGGCTTAAAACCTTCGTAGTTTCCAGCACAGCATCCAGCACTGTCGGCGTTTTGGGCCCGCGAGGACCCTCAACCGACTAGTGAATTTGTCGTTGCGTGTCCCTGCCTAGATGGGTTGATGCAAGATGAAACACAAGAGGGAGGATAAGGCTTATATTATCTTGCACCGGGGTGCTCGTAGTAGGGGTTACAAGCGTCGCGCGCGCGCGCAAGAGAGAGAGAGAGAGAGAGAGAGAGAGAGGGTCTGGCCCTGAGGTGAGCTGTCTGAGTTAGCCTCCTCTGCGTTTCTCTCACTCTGCCTGCCTCTGCCCTTCTTCGCCTTGCTTTGCCTCCCCTTAGGAAGGCCCTGGACATCCCCTTTTATAGATACAAGGAGATGGCCCAGCTGTACAATGGGGGTGTAGCTATGTGCTAACGTGGTCGTCGGAGAAGTGTCTGAGCCCTGCATATGTGCTAACGTGGCCGTCGGAGAAGTGCTTGAGCCCTGTAGAAGCGTAGCTGACGGTGCGGCCCGGGGTCCTGCTGACGTTTCTTTGCTTTCGTAGAGGGTTGAGAACAATCGACGTCATGGACGAACGTGGGGAACCATCATTACCTGTTACCGGAGTAATCCAGATGGGATATCGGTCTTGTTCCTTCGTAGCCTGAGGCAGCTAGCTAGGGGTAGAATAATGATGTATCCCCAGTGGCGTGGTCGGCCCGAGCCCGAGGTCGGGTGAGGATGTGACTCCTCCCGAGGCCGAGGCTGAGATCGAGGCTTGGGGTCGGGCGAGGTAGAGACCTTTTCCTGAGGCCGAGGCTGAGGCTGAGGCCTGAGGTCGGGCGAGGCGGAGCTCCCTGTTGCGCCCGAGGCTGAACTCGGGGGAGATCGTGACTCAGTTTTATCCTGGTGGTTGGCACAGTAGTCGGAACAGGGTGAATAGTGTTGTTTTCTTGTCAGAACGATCAGTAAAGGGGCGAAGTGACTGCGGTCACTTCGACCTTGCCGACTGAGGCGCGCGTGTCAGGATAAGGTGTCAGGTGATCCCCGCATTAAATGCACATGCGATACGGTCGGTTGGTGAGGCGATTTGGCTGAGGTCGCTGCATGACAAAGTTTGCCCGAGCTGGTCTTCGGGCGAGCCGAGGGTGCGCCCACTACATGAGGAGGCCCTCGGGCGAGGCGTGAATCCGTCTAGGACTACTGTTCCTGCCCGAGGCCTGGGCTCGGGCGAGGCGAGATCGCGTCCCTTGGTAGACGAGGCCTTGACTTGAACCGTGCTTATCAGTCTTTGCGGTTTGTTCTGAAGATGTTTTCCAACCATGTTAAGGAGTATTGGGGGTACCCCTAATTATGGTACCCGATAGTAGCCCCCGAGCCTCGAAGGGAGTGTAAGTACTCGCTTGGAGGTTCTGCCGGATTATTTGCAAGGGGACCAGCCCTTCTTGGTCATATTTTGTTCCGATGGGTGCACGCGAGCGCACCCGTCGGGTGTATCCCCTGAGGCCTCGGAGGAGTGATTTGACTTCTCTGAGGTCTTAATTCTTTTTGTGATGCCTCGGTCGGCCTTGTTGTTCCCTCATGCGGCCTGGCCGCAACCCGGGTGCATGGTCAGGCCCCGAGTTTTTAAGCTGGTTTGTTGACGTGGTCAACAGTTTGGCCGTAGCCTGGTGCGAGAGCAGCCCCCGAGCCTCTGCACGGAGCGAGAGGACGATCAAGGATCGTCTCGACTTTTATGTATGCCCCTTCGTCGCCTTTCCGCAAGGCGGAAGGGGGGAAAGCGCCATGTTACCCTCGGAGGGCACCGAACACGGTGTTTCTAATGAGTTGCTATCGGGTGATCCGAGTGGACGCTCGAGCCCCGTTCGATAAGGGTTGGCTAGTGGCCCAGAGGCGCGTTCCAAAAGTACCTGCAGGTGATTTGCTAGACCCGGACCCATTCGATAGGGTCCAAGGGCTCGATGCCTCCCTCCGGTGGGATTCCATTACAAATCGTTCCCGCTGATCTCGGGAATGTCCTAGGGTACCTCGGGAGCATAGCCTGAGCCTCAGCCATGTAACGGACGTACCCAGGGTCATCCCTGACTCTGCGTGCTCTAGGGCGGCTGTCGAACCCTTTCGAGGGGCCAGCCTTCGAACCCCTGATCAGTAAAGGGCTCAGAGTCCGAGTGCTCTGGGGCGGTTGCCGAACCCCGCAGGGCGCAACCTTCAAACCCCTGATCAGTAGGAGGTCCCGTTTCCTTCGCTGAGAAGGATCTTTTTTCGAAATATCCCCTTTCCCGGTCCCTGTGGCAAGAGAGAGAGAGAGAGAGGAAAAGGAAAAGGATATAGATTTAAATAATGTGGCGCACCTTTTTTTTTGACGCGGTCATCATGACGGAGGTGAAACGGCGCCCGCTTCGCCTGCCAGAGGTGTCGCTTGCCCTGCCAAGGAGTTAATGCAACAGGACGGGCAATTCGCGGGGCATCTGTTGCGCGTGCGCGAGTCGTTCGAGGAATGGAACACGGGTGCGTCGTCTTTACGCTGTGGGAGAGGGCTCCCCTGCCGCTTCAGGAGAGGATGTGTAACACCATGAATTTGGGGGTATAAAATTTCTTTTCAAATATCCACCAAATTCATGTGTTACTCTCTCATTTCTTTGCTTTCCTTCTCTTTTTCCTAAATAGTGAAGAATTATTTTGTTTTATATCTTGAGTAAGCTTAGTAAAATAAAACCTTAGAGGAGTTTTGATTGCTGCATCTCATGATAGAGCACAATTTTTTTTGTTTGTTTGTTTGATAAGTAGTTTTAATGTTGCTTTCTCTTGGAATTAGAAAAAAATCTATTTGTTTACGGACGCTTAAAAACATAATTCTATAAGTTAAAAAAACTTCAATTCTTTAGGATTTTGACTCTTTAAAATATATTTATGCTTTAAAATATTTTTGGTATCCATTATAATTAATTAATTCTTTAAATAGATCGCTTCGATGTCCATCCTAGTTCCCTTACGAAGATAAACTCCTTCGTAACCTCCTGCCCCGTCACGTTCGTGCGCACGTCATCAGCGGTTTCTTGATCGCTCGTCAAACCCCCTCCTTCGTTTTGCTTCACACAATCACCCCTTAATCCCTTTCTCTAACCCAAAGTCCCAGATCACGCCAGAGCACATCGGTTACCATTTTCTCTTCCTTTGAACTATGTTGTCGTCGCCGAAGGAGCGGCAACCCATTCAAGCGATGTTGACTTCTTCGCGCGTCTACTCTGCTATTCAAGGTACGCAAGTGAGAAACCCCTTCGCCTACTCCCTCTCCTTCTCTAGCGCTGCTCTCGTGGGTGTGTGAGGCAAGCTTGCGAGCGTCCCTGGCTGGCGTGCGTCACGGCATCTGGCTGCTGCCTCTCGTCTCTGTCTTGCTCGAAACAGCCGATGCCATGGCGGACTGCTTGCTGCTCCCGAGCCCCCTGCCGCCACGCTTGGCAGCCATGGCTGTGCCCCGCAGACGTTCGCCTCTGCGTGCCGTGCCGCCGCCGGCGAACCACCAGTGCCCACCCCGGCCACCTGCAAGCAGCTCAATGCTCAACGGACAAGCCCCGCGCTCAGGTTTCCTCCCTCCCGCGCGTTCCGTCCCCATGGTCGATCCTGTGCCTGCGTCCACGTTTGGAGTTGGAAAACCTCTCGGTCGTTGTCTTCTTTCCAGGAAGAAGAAGTCGCGTGAGCCCCATGTGCATGCTGCATGTGCATGCCTTCCAATGGCGTGCATTAGGAAGGAAGTGCCTATATTTTTTTTTGTTTTTTTATTATTTATTTCTTTTCCTTGCATGCGGCCATAAAACAAAACTTCCATGTGCACGCGCCAAGTGAATAGGCCCCACATACGTGCACCACTAATCGCTGCATGCATCCATCCAATAGAGAAAATGCCCCTCATCATCCATGGATTTTCTGCTGCTAAGATCTTGTGGCCATAGGTGTGGACATCCTCCAGCCAATAAAATTGTGCCATGTCACCCTAGATACACGATTTATTAAATAGCGATAAAAAAATCTATAGTTTTAATTTACGCTTTATAAATATACGTGATTAATATCAACTCAAATATTTTTTGAATTAATACTTATTCAGTATAAACACAACATCTATTTAATATTTCTCGCGTGTCAATCACGTGTGTCGCGCGGCGTCTGCGCGTGGTAATAAATTGTTTTCGTTTATAAACACTCATGTTAGTGGTGTTAATTCGTCAAGTCATATATGTTAGATAATTAACTTAATGTTCACTCGACTAATATTTATTAGATTAATATTCTAACTAGATTAAATGTGTAGTGTTCTACTTGGACTTTTATAATAAATATTAACATGTCAAATATTAACTTAACTACTTTCTATTTATTTAACATTTGTTTAGTATAAATGTGTCACATATTTAATTTTTCTCGCCTGTCGCACGTGCTGTTCCGCACGTGATGGTGTGCTAGTTCGCGCGTCGTTCGCGCTGGTTGCGTGCACTGTTTCGGGTGTCGTCAGCGTGCTATGTCGCGCGTGTCCGTACGTCGTTTGCACGCTGTCGTGTTGGGTTCGCCGTCATCACGTTGTCTGCGCGTGTCGCGCGTGGTGCGCATGCTAGGTCGCTTGCGGTCTTGCTGTTTCACGCGTTACGTAATTCGTCTCGCTCCGCTAATTCGTCCCGCTTAGAGTCGCTGATATTATTTAAATTACTGGTTCAACTAAGAATTGTTAGTGTGGTCAGCTAATTAAAATTGTGCAATAGCTCTAGTTTCATTTTAAATAAATATTAATTGATATAATCAGATAACTAAATGTTATGATTAATACTCGTTTAGTGTGGACGCGATAACTTCTCGACCGTAGCCTCGACCATCGCGTTTCTTTTTCCTCGCGTGACCGTAGTAACACGTTCTATTTCGTTTTGCATGTTTTATTATGTTTGTATTTGTATGGTGTAATGTTCTTATGCATATATGTGTTTTCTTGCTTGTGTCTGTTCGTCTTTGCTTCGCATTGCGATTAGAGTGCGATCCGTTTCCGAGCTTCAAGGGATCAAAGATCAAGCGTTGGCGACCAAGTGATCCAGTTCTTCGAGTTCCATGAGATTGAAGACCCTGAGCATCTGTTTGGTGAAGGCAAGTGTCCTCTGACCCATTATGTCCCATTCACTTTTAATTCACTTTCCCGCATTACTTAATTGAAACCTAAGGATTGACTAGCTTTATACTTTACCTCATCCTTGATGACCTGTTGGGTTATTATGGTTAGCATTTTGCTATTGCCTCAACCTAATCAATGAACATGATGTGACTATTTATGATACGATACTGTTATCCTGATGATATTGATGATCTTGTGATACTCTAGGGGGCTCAGGCTGTTTCCTGAGTACCTCTCCGTAAGGACCTATTCGTTGAGAGACCACCCGGGATAACAGTGCAACCATGAGGGTGAAA
Source organism: Zea mays (assembly GCF_902167145.1). Classification (NCBI taxonomy): domain Eukaryota; kingdom Viridiplantae; phylum Streptophyta; class Magnoliopsida; order Poales; family Poaceae; genus Zea; species Zea mays. Next base: position 198,275,474 of record NC_050098.1, read on the forward strand.
TGGGATGCCCTTAGCTAATTAATTAGAGGAACTAGAGGTGTAGTTGCTTCGCCGTCGTGCCGTCAATGGGGTCCAGTCACAGTGCTTGCTCTGCCGAGGCTGAGTGCCGAGGTTCTTTCGTTTTGCTTTTTGTTAGTCACTCTCCTGCGGGGAGGGGTACTGTGTTTACAAACTGGAGAAACCTAACGGGCAGCTATGATCTCTAGGGAATCTTTGTAACAGCTACGTAGTGATACCCTGCCGGACCACCTAGGTAGTGGTCAATGGGGATTAGCTCTCCCCGGGCAGAAAGGGAATCATGACTCATGGGTAAAGTGTGCGACCTCTGCAGAGGGTAGTGAAACTGATATATCAGCCGTGCTCACGGTTATGAGCGGCCTTGGGATCCTCTTTGATTAGAGATACAGATGGTTCGAGATACAATGGTTCTTTTTATTATTTCGGTTCGATGATGATAATGAGGTTTCCTCGATGAGGAAATGGTTCACGGGTTGGTTATATGATAAAACTTGGCTTCCATTAATAATAAATACCTGACCAACTAAAAGCAATCCGCTTTGACCTTAACCCCACATAAAGCTAGTCCACTTCAGCCAAACAGGACATTTGCTGAGTACGTTGATGTGTACTCACCCTTGCTTTCACAAAACACCAGGTTGCCTTTGGTGCAATCTATGCTCAGGTAAAGAAGAAGGCGTCGAGGTGGATCTCCAGGAGTTCCAGGACTTCGACGAGTTCGAGGATTAGGCTAGCGACCACCCCCAGTCAGCTGCCTGTGGTGGGTTTATTTACGTTGGCTACATTTCTATTCTGTGTACTTTGATTATTGTCGGCGTTTCGAGACAGGGGGGTCCCTAAGCCGACGAGTGAGTGTGCTGCGTGCCCCAACCCAGATGGGTCGAGCGCGTGGGCGAGCGCGAAGGGGGGAGAGGCGAGGTGGCCGGAGCCGAGCGTGAGAGAGGTGGAAGTCCCGCGGCCTTCGTGTTCGTCCCGCGCCCAGGTCAGGTGCGCTTGCAGTAGGGGGGTTACAAGCGTCCACGCGGGTGAGGGAAGCGAGCGGCCCCAAGAGAGCGCCTGTCCCGTCCTCGGTCCCGCGCGGCCAACCTTCTCTGAGAAGGCCCTGGTCCTTCCTTTTATAGTCGTAAGGAGAGGATCCAGGTGTACAACGGGGTGGTGTAGCAGAGTGCTACGTGTCTAGCGGAGGGAGAGCTAGCGCCCTAGGTACATGCCAATGTGGCAGCCGGAGAGATCTGGGCACCCTGCTGGCGTGATGTCGTGGCTGTCGGAGGTGCGGCGGAGCCTGATGGAGGGACAGCTGTTGGAGCGGTCGAGTCCCTGCTGACGTCGTCCGGCTTCCGTAAGAGAGCTGGGGGCCGCCGTCGTCATGGAGCTTGTGGAGCACCATCATTGCCCCTCTGGCGGAGCTGGCCGGATGAGACGCCGGTCTTGTTCTCCGTGACCCGAGTCGATTCGGGGTAGGATGATGATGGCGCCTCCTGTTGACGTGGCGGTCTGTGCCCTAGGCAGGGCGACGTGGGGTTTCCTCCGAAGCTGAGGTTGAGTCTGCCTTCTGTTGCCGTGGCCGAGCCCGAGCCAAGGGGTCGGGCGAGGCGGAAGTCGTTCGGCCGAGGCCAGGGCGGAGTCCGAGCCCTGGGGTCGGGCGAGGCGGAGTTTCGTCGTCTTCCGGGTCTTAGCCCGAGTCCGAGCCCTGGGGTCGGGCGGAGCGGAGTTCGCCGTCTTCCGGGTCTTAGCCCGAGTCCGAGCCCTGGGGTCGGGCGGAGCGGAGTTCGCCGTCTTCCGGGTCTTAGCCCGAGTCCGAGCCCTGGGGTCGGGCGGAGCGGAGTTCGCCGTCTTCTGGGTCTTAGCCCGAGTCCGAGCCCTGGGGTCGGGCGGAGCGGAGTTCGCCGTCTTCCGGGTCTTAGCCCGAGTCCGAGCCCTGGGGTCGGGCGGAGCGGAGTTCGCCGTCTTCCGGGTCTTAGCCCAAGTCCGAGCCCTGGGGTCGGGCGGAGCGGAGTTCGCCGTGGCGCCTTTGGCAAGGCCTGATTGCCTGTCAGACTCACTCTGTCGAGTGGCACTGCAGTCGGAGTGGCGCAGGCGGCGCTGTCCTTCTGTCAGACTGGCCAGTGGAGCGGTGGAGTGACGGCGGTCACCTCGGCTCTGCCGGGGGCGCGTGTCAGGATAGAGGTGTCAGGCCACCTTTGCGTTAAATGCCCCTGCAATTTGGTCAGTTGGTGTGGTGATTTAGTCAAGGTTGCTTCTGAGCGAAGCCAAGGCCTTGGGCGAGCCGGTGATGTGTCCGCCATAAAAAGGGGGCCTCGGGCGAGACGGAAGTCTCTCGAGGTCGGCTGCCTTTGGCCAAGGCTAGGCTCGGGTGAAGCGTGATCGAGTCACTCGTGTGGACTGATCCCTGACTTAATCGTGCCCATCAGGCCTTTGCAGCTTTATGCTGATGGGGGTTACCAGCTGAGAATTAGGCGCCTTGAGGGTACCCCTAATTATGGTCCCCGACAGTAGCCCCCGAGCCTCGAAGGGAGTGTTAGCACTCGCTTGGAGGCTTTTGTCGCACTTTTTTGCAAGGGGACCAGCCTTTCTCGGTTGCATTTCGTTCCGGTGGGTGCGCGCGAGCGCACCCGCCGGGTGTAGCCCCCGAGGCCTCGGAGGAGTGGTTACACTCCTTCGAGGTCTTAATACTTCGCTTAACGCTTCGGCTGGTCTGGTCGTTCCCTCATGCGAACTGGCCGTAGCCCGGGTGCACGGTCGGGGCCCAAGCTCTCGGGCTGGTATGTTGACGCTGTCAACGATTTGGCCGGAGCCGGTTTTTGCGAGAGCAGCCCCCGAGCCTCTGCACAGGGCGAGAGGACGATCAGGGACAGACTCGGCTTTTTACATACGCCCCTACGTCGCCTTTCCGCAAGGAGGAGGGGGGAGTGCGCCATGTTACCCTCGATGGGCACCGAACATGGTGTCTCCGGTGAGCTGCAAGCGGGTAATCCGAGTGGACGTCCGTGCCCGTTCGTTGGGGGTCGGCTAGGGGCCCAGAGGCACACCCAAAAGTACCTGCGGGTGATTTGCCGGACCCGGTCCCCTGGCGACGGGGTCCGAGGGCTCGATGCCTCCCTCCGATGGGATTCCGTTACAAGATCGTTCCCGCTGGTCTCGGAAATGTCCTAGGGTACCTCGGGAGCGCAGCCCGAGCCTCGGTTATGTATCGAACGTACCCCTGGTCATCCCTCGCTCGGTGTCTGAGGCGACTGTGAACCCTTCGGGGGCCAGCCTTCGAACCCCTGATTAGTAATGGGCGCGGAGCCCGAGTAGCCTAAGGCGGCCATGGAGCCCTTCGGGGGGCTGGCCTTCGAACCCCTGACCAGTAGTGGGTGTCGGGCCCACGCGATCTGAGGCGACTGTTGAACCCTCGGGGGGCCAGCCTTCGAACCCCTGATCAGTAATGGGGGGCTCGGAGCCCGGTTCCTTCACGGAGAAGGATCCCTTTCGGGGTATCCCCTTTCCCGGTCCCTGTTGCAAGAGATAGAGAAAGAGGAAAACGGAAAAGGATACGAAATCGGACGACGTGGCGTACCTTTTCTGACGCGGTTATTGCGGCGAAGGTAAAGCGTCGCGCGCTCCTCCTACCAGAGGCGCCGCGTGTCCCGCCGCGGAGTTAATGCGTCGGGGCGAGTGGTTGGCGGGGCGGCCGTTGCGCGCGTGCGATCCGTTCGAGGAACGGGTCACGGGTGCACCGTCTTCACGCCGTGAGAGGAGGCTCTCTTGCTGTCTCAGGATGGGACGTGAGCCTGGCTGACGACGTGACCGCTGCGCCCGCCCGCCTGCCACCGCTATTACTGCCGGCCCACTTTCGGTCGCTTTGACCGACGCGCCAGTCTGGCGCTGTTGGGTCGCCTCGAGTCGTGGCATAGGCTTCGCAACCGAAGAGGCGCGATGGTGGCACAAGTGGCGGTGCGGTTGCTTGCATGCAGCAACTGGCGCGCCGGTTGCTCGACGCGTGGGCCTGGGTTCCAAGCTGGCGTGTCAGAAGTCGGAGAAGCGCGTCCATCTGGCGCGGTTGCATGCTGCCTGCATGGCTGCCCGCCCCTTCTGCCCGTTGGTCTGGGCGAAAATGGGGAGTCGCCTGTAACCGCTGGACGGTCGTGCGCACTGTGCGCGGCGGTTTGGCTTCTTCTGCCCTGAGCCGGCTTGCATGACATGCGGGACCCAGCCCCCGAGTCGCAGGGGAGGGCCTTGGAGCGTGTTGGAGAAGACTCGGCCCGCGGCGCCTGGGGGCGCACGTAGGGGGAGTTGCCTTTAAAAGGAGGGAGGCTCCTTTCGTAAGGCAACCATGTCTTCTTCCCCCCTTAAGCGTCGGGTCTTCCCGTCTTGCAAGCCCCCGGATGGGGGGTATCCGCCGCCTTTCCGCCTCCTCGTTGGAGGAACGCAACTCCATGGGAGTTGGTACCTCTCGGCCATCGTTCGGCTTCAAGGATTTTCATCATGCTGCCCGGCTGCTCCCCTCCGCCGGCGGTCACCTGAGATGGCGACCTCCGACTCGATGGTGAGGGAAAGCGAGCCGGGCCGCGACCTCTTCCCCTCCCTCAGCCTCAAGGATTTTCATCACCAGGGCTGGGGAGGGGAGTGCGCCGAGTTGAGGTCGGCCCCCGCGTGGGCGGCGGCCCGCTCCTTCACTCAGTGATCGGAGGGAGAGGCGGCCGTCGTCCGTGGCGCTGGCAGCTGCAGCGTGCCTGGCCTTCAGGCGCTAGTGGCTTCGGAGCCACTCGCGGTGCCGGCATCCGCCACGGCAGCTTGAAAAGGTTCTGCTGCCGGCGAGATGGCCGGGGCCGGCCACGGGCTGACCTCCAACTCTATGGCCTTCTGCCCGTCCTTGCCTCACAAGTTTTGGCACGGGCGGGGGCCTCCTGGCAGCGGCATCGAGCCTGAGGTCGGCGTTGCCGCTGCTTGGTCCCTCGGAGCAGAAGGCGTCGTCGTCGCCGCTGCTGGAGCGGGTGACGGCGCACCATTCGTCGGCCTTCCGTTGCTCCGCAGGCCTTCCCCCTCGGAGTGGGGTTGTTCGTACCTGCGGAGGGGGAACCGGAGTCCCGTTGGTAGTGGCATCTCGTATGCCAGTGAGTTCGTTCATTGTGGCTGTCGAGGCCTGAACGTGTATGTAATTTTGGCACGGAGCCGTGTTTTTTCCTCATTTTCGAGCACTAAGTCTCGCCTGTTTGATTATCTGAACCGCTTTACCAAGCATGAGTTGCCCCGTGCCAAGGTGACGGGTGAGGTATCCGTATCCCGGAGGCGTAGGAATCCCTCGGCCCATTCGGCCTTGTTATGTGAGGCTCCTCTAGCTTAGTTGAAGAGACCCCTCGGCCGCCCTTCGGTGGACCGAGGCCGGGGGTAGCGATATCAGTATGAACAGAGGTGGAGTTGGCTCGAGAATGGGAACCTGGTTGGCCGGAGCCTAGCCGTGTTGTCCGTCAGCGGAGCCGACGCCAAAGTCGGTCAGTCGAGGCCTCGGATCGGGCTGGCGTCCTTGGAAGCTGGTTGACCGAGGCCCCAGGGGTAACCGGTTGAGCCGCCTGCTCGGGCCGGATTCCCGGAGGAGCCCCTGGACCGCGGCGCCGCCCGAGGCTGGGTCGGGCTTTGCTGAAGACGTCGTCGATGCCGAGGGTGCTACGGCTCCCTTCGGCGTGAAGACCCGAGCCTGCAGGATCAGATCATCTTGTAGCGTGTGCTTTCTGCGGCCGCCGAGGCCAGAAGAACACGCCCTCGCCGCGCTCGCGAAGCTGCGTCTTTTTTCCTCCTGTTCCGAGCATCTGGACTCTGTCGGTAACAGGGATGTTTGTGTGAGCGAGAGTTGCTTTTCGCGGAAGGGACGAGTGAGGTATCCGTATCCCAGAGGCGTGGGAATCCCTCGGCTCGGTCGGCCTTGCCGCTTACGCGTACTTTCACCCGTCCATGAGGCCCTGTCCCCGACTTAGCCGAGAAAGCTTGAAGGACTGCTTCGGCAGGAGAGCTTCCGAACGTGATGACTCGTTCGGTCCACGGAGTCGCTTTACCCGAGCGTAAGTTACTTGTCGCAGAAAGGGACGAGCGAGGTATCCGTATCCCGGAGGCGTAGGAGTCCCTCGGCTCGGTCAGCCTTGGCTGCTTACGTGTACCTCGTCGTTTCCAGGATCCGCTTTCCGAAGTAGTCAAGAAGCACGAAAGAAATCCTGCTAAAAAGAGATCCTTTTTCGAGGAAAAATTCGACGCAGAGGGGGTCTCCCCCCTTTTAGCCCCCGAGGGAGGGTCGGGCTTTGCCGAGGCTAGGCCGACCCTTCCTTGACAACTAAACTTTGCGTAGGTGCGAGGTATATGAACAACTTGAAAACATCTTAAGGGTAGAAGCGACGTAGCTGTTTGATGTTCCAAGCGTTGCCGTAGATCTCGCCTTGATTGCTGGCCAGCTTGTATGTTCCGGGCTTCAGAACTTTGGCGATGACGAATGGCCCTTCCCAGGGGGGCGTGAGCTTGTGCCTCCCTCGGGCGTCTTGTCGCAGCCGAAGCACCAGGTCGCCCACCTGGAGTTCTCGGGACCGGACCCCTCGGGCGTGGTAGCGTCGCAGGGACTGTTGGTACCGCGCCGAGTGTAGCAAGGCCCTGTCCCGAGCTTCCTCCAGCTGGTCCAGCGATTCCTCTCGGCTGGCTTGGTTGCTTTGTTCGGTGTAGGCCCTCGCCCTCGGGGAGCCGTATTCCAGGTCAGTGGGCAAGATAGCTTCAGCCCCGTAGACCAGGAAAAACGGCGTGAAGCCCGTGGCACGACTCGGCGTCGTCCTTAGGCTCCAGACCACCGAGGGGAGTTCCTTCATCCATCGCCTGCCGAACTTGTTGAGGTCGTTGTAGATCCGAGGCTTGAGCCCTTGTAGAATCATGCCGTTGGCACGCTCTACCTGCCCATTCGACATGGGATGAGCCACGGCGGCCCAGTCCACCCGGATATGGTGATCTTCGCAAAAATCCAAGAATTTTTTGCCGGTGAACTGGGTGCCGTTGTCGGTGATGATGGAGTTCGGGACCCCGAAGCGATGGATGATGTTGGTGAAGAATGCCACCGCCTGCTCGGACCTGATGCTGTTCAGAGGTCGGACCTCGATCCACTTGGAGAATTTGTCGATGGCGACCAGCAGGTGCGTGTAGCCCCCGGGCGCCTTCTGCAAGGGACCGACGAGGTCCAGACCCCATACAGCGAAGGGCCAGGTGATGGGTATTGTCTGCAGAGCCTGAGCGGGCAGGTGTGTCCGCTTCGCATAGAATTGGCACCCTTCGCAGGTGCGGACAATTCTAGTGGCGTCAGCCACCGCCGTTGGCCAGTAGAAGCCTTGCCGGAAAGCATTTCCAACAAGGGCTCGGGGTGCTGCGTGGTGGCCGCAAGCCCCCGAGTGTACTCCTTGCAGCAGTTCCCGACCTTCGGCGATGGAGATGCATCGCTGGAGGATGCCCGAGGGGCTGCGATGGTAGAGCTCCTCTTCGTCGCCCAGCAAGATGAATGACTTGGCGCGTCGCGCTACCCGCCGAGCCTCGACTTGGTCGAGGGGTAGCTCTCCTCGACGGAGATATTGCAGGTACGGGGCCTGCCAATCTTGGTCTGGCGTGGCCCCGCTCTGCCCTTCCTCGACGTTCAATGCCCCGCCCTCGGGGGCCGAGGGTACCTCGGGCTGGGCCGAGGGTGCCTCGGGCTGAGCCGAGGGTACCTCGGGCTGAGCCGAGGGTACCTCGGGCTCGGGCGCGTCGTCGAGCTTGACGGAGGGTTGATGCAGATCCCGGGAGAAGACGTCCGGGGGGACTGTCGTTCGCCCCGAGGCTATCTTAGCCAGCTCGTCTGCGGTTTCGTTGTAGCGCCGAGCGATGTGGTTGAGCTCGAGCCCGAAGAACTTGTCTTCCAGGCGCCGAACCTCGTCGCAGTAGGCCTCCATCTTCGGGTCGCGGCAGTGGGAGTTCTTCATGACTTGGTTGATGACGAGCTGCGAATCACCGCGGGCGTCGAGGCGTCTGACCCCTAGCTCGATGGCGATCCGCAATCCGTTGACCAGAGCTTCGTACTCGGCCACATTGTTGGACGCCGGGAAGTGGAGGCGCAGCACGTAGCGCAAGTGCTTTTCGAGGGGCGAGATGAAGAGCAGGCCCGCGCCGGCCCCCGTCTTCATCAGCGACCCGTCGAAAAACATGGTCCAGAGCTCCGGTTGGATCGGAGTCGTTGGCAGTTGGGTGTCGACCCATTCGGCCACGAAATCCGCCAACACTTGGGACTTGATGGCCTTCCGAGGGGCGAACGAGATCGTTTCGCCCATGATCTCCACCGCCCACTTTGCGATCCTGCCCGAGGCCTCTCGGCACTGGATGATCTCCCCCAGGGGGAAGGATGACACCACAGTCACCGGATGGGACTCGAAGTAGTGTCGTAGCTCCCGCCTTGTCAGGATCACAGCATACAGCAGCTTTTGAACTTGTGGGTAGCGGATCTTAGTCTCGGACAACACTTCGCTGATGAAGTAGACCGGCCTCTGAACGGGCAATGTATGCCCTTCCTCCTGCCTTTCGACCACAATCGCGGCGCTAACCACCTGAGTGGTCGCGGCGACGTAGACCAAGAGGGTTTCTCCGTCCGCCGGCGGCACCAAGACTGGCGCCTTTGTAAGGAGCGCCTTCAGGTTGCCGAGGGCTTCCTCGGCCTCAGGGGTCCAAGCGAAACATTCGGCCTTCCTTAAGAGGCGGTACAGAGGCAGACCTCTTTCGCCGAGGCGTGAGATGAAGCGGCTCAGGGCCGCGAGGCATCCCATGACCCTCTGTACCCCTTTTAAGTCCTTGATGGGTCCCATGCTGGCGATGGCCGCAATCTTCTCCGGGTTGGCTTCGATGCCTCGCTCAGAGACGATGAACCCTAGGAGCATGCCTCGGGGTACCCCGAAGACACACTTCTCAGGATTAAGCTTGACTCCTTTCGCCTTGAGACACCGGAATGTCACTTCAAGGTCGGAGAGGAGGTCGGAAGCCTTCCGTGTCTTGACTACGATGTCATCGACGTAGGCCTCGACTGTGCGACCGATGTGTTGGCCGAACACATGGTTCATGCACCGCTGGTACGTCGCGCCTGCATTCCTCAAGCCGAACGGCATGGTGACATAGCAGTACATGCCGAACGGCGTGATGAAAGAAGTCGCGAGCTGGTCGGACTCTTTCATCCGGATCTGGTGATACCCCGAGTAGGCATCGAGGAAGGACAGGGTTTCGCACCCAGCAGTGGAATCCACGATTTGGTCGATGCGAGGCAGAGGGTAGGGAACCTTCGGACATGCTTTGTTGAGACCAGTGTAGTCTACACACATCCGCCATTTCCCCCCTTTCTTCCTCACAAGCACAGGGTTGGCAAGCCATTCGGGATGGAATACCTCTTTGATGAACCCTGCCGCCATTAGCTTGTGGATCTCTTCGCCAATCGCTCTGCGCTTCTCCTCGTCGAATCGGCGCAGAGGCTGCCTGACGGGTCGGGCTCCGGCTCGAATATCCAGCGAGTGCTCGGCGACATCCCTCGGTATGCCGGGCATGTCCGAGGGACTCCACGCAAAGACGTCGGCGTTTGCGCGGAGAAAGTCGACGAGCACTGCTTCCTATTTGGGGTCGAGCCCGGAACCGATCCGGATCTGCTTGGTGGTGTCGCCACTGCGGTCGAGGGGGACGGCCTTGACCGTCTCCGCTGGCTCGAAGTTGCCGGCATGGCGCTTCACGTCTGGGACCTCCTTGGAGAGGTTCTCCAGGTCGGCGATGAGGGCCTCGGACTCGGCGAGGGCCTCGGCGTACTCCACGCACTCCACGTCGCATTCGAACGCGTGTTTGTACGTGGGGCCGACGGTGATGACCCCGTTGGGGCCCGGCATCTTGAGCTTCAGGTAGGTGTAGTTGGGGACGGCCATGAACTTCGCGTAGCATGGCCTCCCTAGCATGGCGTGGTAGGTTCCTCGGAACCCGACCACTTCGAACGTCAGGGTCTCCCTTCGGAAGTTGGAGGGTGTTCCGAAGCAGACTGGGAGGTCGAGTCGCCCGAGGGGCTGGACGCGCTTCCCAGGGATGATCCCGTGGAAGGGCGCAGCGCCTGCTCGGACGGAGGACGGATCGACGCGCAGAAGCTTGAGGGTCTCGGCGTAGATGATGTTGAGGCAGCTGCCCCCGTCCATCAGGACCTTGGTGAGCCTGACGTCGCCGACAACGGGGTCGACGACGAGCGGGTATTTCCCCGGGCTCGGCACATGGTCGGGGTGGTCGGCCCGGTCGAAAGTGATGGGCTTGTCGGACCAGTCTAGGTAGACTGGCGCCGCCACCTTCACCGAGCAGACCTCCCGGCGCTCTTGCTTGCGGTGCCGAGCCGAGGTATTCGCCGCATGCCCTCCATAGATCATGAAGCAGTCGCGGACCTCGGGGAACCCCCCTGCTGGGTGATCTTCGTTCTTGTCGTCGTCGTGGGTCCTGCCACCCTCGGCGGGTGGCCCGGCCCTGTGGAAATGACGCCGAAGCATAACGCACTCCTCGAGGGTGTGCTTGACGGGCCCCTGATGGTAGGGGCACGGCTCCTTGAGCATCTTGTCGAAGAGGTTTGCACCTCCGGGGGGCTTCCGAGGGTTCTTATACTCGGCGGCGGCGACAAGGTCCGCGTCGGCGGCGTCGCGTTTCGATTGCGACTTCTTCTTGCCTTTCTTCTTGGCGCCGCGCGGAGCAGACGCCTCGGGAGCTTCTTCCGATGGGCGGCCCTGGGGCTGCTTGTCCTTTCGGAAGATAGCCTCGACCGCCTCCTGGCCGGAGGCGAACTTGGTGGCGATGTCCATCAGCTCGCTCGCCCTGGTGGGGGTTTTGCGACCCAGCTTGCTCACCAGGTCGCGGCAAGTGGTGCCGGCGAGGAACGCGCCGATGACATCTGAGTCGGTGATGTTGGGCAGCTCGGTGCGCTGCTTCGAGAATCGCCGGATGTAGTCCCGGAGCGACTCCCCCGGCTGTTGCCGGCAGCTTCGAAGGTCCCAGGGATTCCCGGGGCGCACGTATGTGCCCTGGAAATTGCCAGTGAAGGCTTGGACCAAGTCGTCCCAGTTGGAAATCTGCCCCGGAGGCAGGTGCTCCAACCAGGCGCGAGCAGTGTCGGAGAGGAACAGGGGGAGGTTGCGGATGATGAGGTTGTCGTCGTCCGTTCCACCCAGTTGGCAGGCAAGGCGGTAGTCCGCGAGCCACAGTTCCGGTCTCGTTTCCCCCGAGTACTTTGTGATAGTAGTCGGGGGTCGGAACCGGGTCGGGAATGGCGCCCGTCGGATGGCCCGACTGAAGGCCTGCGGGCCGGGTGGTTCGGGCGAGGGACTCCGATCCTCCCCGCTGTCGTAGCGCCCCCCACGCCTGGGGTGGTAGCCTCGGCGCACCCTTTCGTCGAGGTGAGCCCGACGGTCGCGTCGATGGTGCTCGTTGCCGAGGTGGCCCGGGGCCGCAGGCGCGGTGTTGCGCGTGCGCCCGGTGTAGACCGAGGCTTCCCGCATGAATCGGGAAGTCGCGGCATGAGGTTCCGAGGGATATCCTTGTCTCCGGGATGCAGTGCTCTCGGCCCGCCGGGCCGCAGCGCCTTCCAGGAGATTCTTGAGTTCTCCCTGGATTCGCCGACCCTCGGTGGTTGACGGCTCCGGCATCGCGCGGATGAGCATCGCTGCGGTTGCCAGGTTCTGACCGACCCCGCTGGATGCGGGCGGCGGCCTGATCCTGACATCGTTGGCGACGCGGTGCTGGAGACCTTGGGGCAGATGACGTATTTCTCCGGCCAGGGGTTGGCCCACCCATGCCTGTCCAACGTCCCGACGGATCGGCTCAAGCGCTCCTGTTCCCTCGTTGAGCCTGGCCTGCGCCTCGCGGACTTGCTCGAGTTGTGGGTCGTAACCCCCCGCCGGAGCGGGGACCACAGCTAGCTCCCGTGGGATGTCGGCGCGAGGCACCGGCCTGGGGAGGTCACCATCCTCCGGCATGCCAAGATGGTTGCCTTCGGTGGGATCCCCTAGCTCGATGTGGAAACATTCGCGGCTTGGGCCGCAGCTCTCGTCGCCAAGGCTGCGGCTTCCATCGGAACAGTCGGATAGACAGTAGTCACATGCGGTCATGAAGTCCCGCACGGCACTGGGGTTGCCAAGTCCGGAGAAATCCCAACCGATGCTGGGATCGTCATCTTCCTCGGACCCAGAGGGCCCGTAGGTCGAGACGTCCGTCAGTCGGTCCCAAGGCGACCGCATACAGAACCTCAGTGGGGTTGCACTCGCCTCAATGAGAGCGCCCGCTAAAACGAGGTCGTTTGGCGGGTTGAGGCCGAGTCGAAATGACGCAAGATGGGAGTTAGTCGTTACCTTTTGGTCGACGAGGAGCGACGTAGTCACATCGGGGACTGGTTGCGCCGTCATCTCTGGTTCGAGGGCGACGTCCTGCAGGCTTTCCGCGAGCGCGCCGGCGTCGTCTTCTTGCTCAAGGTCAGCGTGCCGCGGGGGGACGGCGCTCGCCTCCGTCTCGAACGCGAGGTCGACGTCCGGCGTGCCTTCCGTCGGGGCGTCGGGGGCGTCGATTCGCTCGACGGCCGACGAAGCGCGGCCTCCCGTCTGGCCTTGACGGCTCCGCCTCCTCCTCCGTTGGCGGGGGAGAGAACGGAGCGAGCCCGAATATTGCTCTTCCACCACGTGGGGAAGACGTCGTCGATTCCGCCGCCGGCGGGCGGGTTGTCGGCCGCCATTGTCGTAGTCGCGCGGCGGTGGAAGAAGTGTCATGTCGTAGCTGCCGTCGAAGGACATGAACTCGAGAGTCCCGAAACGAAGCACCGTCCCGGGCCGGAGAGGTCGCTGGAGACTGCCCATCTGGAGCTTGACGGGGAGCTGTTCGTCAGCACGCAGCAGGCCCCTACCTGGCGCGCCAACTGTCGGCGTTTCGAGACAGGGGGGTCCCTAAGCCGACGAGTGAGTGTGCTGCGTGCCCCAGCCCAGATGGGTCGAGCGCGTGGGCGAGCGCGAAGGGGGGAGAGGCGAGGTGGCCGGAGCCGAGCGTGAGAGAGGTGGAAGTCCCGCGGCCTTCGTGTTCGTCCCGCGCCCAGGTCAGGTGCGCTTGCAGTAGGGGGGTTACAAGCGTCCACGCGGGTGAGGGAAGCGAGCGGCCCCAAGAGAGCGCATGTCCCGTCCTCGGTCCCGCGCGGCCAACCTTCTCTGAGAAGGCCCTGGTCCTTCCTTTTATAGTCGTAAGGAGAGGATCCAGGTGTACAACGGGGTGGTGTAGCAGAGTGCTACGTGTCTAGCGGAGGGAGAGCTAGCGCCCTAGGTACATGCCAATGTGGCAGCCGGAGAGATCTGGGCACCCTGCTGGCGTGATGTCGTGGCTGTCGGAGGTGCGGCGGAGCCTGATGGAGGGACAGCTGTTGGAGCGGTCGAGTCCCTGCTGACGTCGTCCGGCTTCCGTAAGAGAGCTGGGGGCCGCCGTCGTCATGGAGCTTGTGGAGCACCATCATTGCCCCTCTGGCGGAGCTGGCCGGATGAGACGCCGGTCTTGTTCTCCGTGACCCGAGTCGATTCGGGGTAGGATGATGATGGCGCCTCCTGTTGACGTGGCGGTCTGTGCCCTAGGCAGGGCAACGTGGGGTTTCCTCCGAAGCCGAGGTTGAGTCTGCCTTCTGTTGCCGTGGCCGAGCCCGAGCCAAGGGGTCGGGCGAGGCGGAAGTCGTTCGGCCGAGGCCAGGGCGGAGTCCGAGCCCTGGGGTCGGGCGAGGCGGAGTTTCGTCGTCTTCCGGGTCTTAGCCCGAGTCCGAGCCCTGGGGTCGGGCGGAGCGGAGTTCGCCGTCTTCCGGGTCTTAGCCCGAGTCCGAGCCCTGGGGTCGGGCGGAGCGGAGTTCGCCGTCTTCCGGGTCTTAGCCCGAGTCCGAGCCCTGGGGTCGGGCGGAGCGGAGTTCGCCGTCTTCCGGGTCTTAGCCCGAGTCCGAGCCCTGGGGTCGGGCGGAGCGGAGTTCGCCGTCTTCCGGGTCTTAGCCCGAGTCCGAGCCCTGGGGTCGGGCGGAGCGGAGTTCGCCGTCTTCCGGGTCTTAGCCCGAGTCCGAGCCCTGGGGTCGGGCGGAGCGGAGTTCGCCGTGGCGCCTTTGGCAAGGCCTGATTGCCTGTCAGACTCACTCTGTCGAGTGGCACTGCAGTCGGAGTGGCGCAGGCGGCGCTGTCCTTCTGTCAGACTGGCCAGTGGAGCGGTGGAGTGACGGCGGTCACCTCGGCTCTGCCGGGGGCGCGTGTCATGATAGAGGTGTCAGGCCACCTTTGCGTTAAATGCCCCTGCAATTTGGTCAGTTGGTGTGGTGATTTAGTCAAGGTTGCTTCTGAGCGAAGCCAAGGCCTTGGGCGAGCCGGTGATGTGTCCGCCATAAAAAGGGGGCCTCGGGCGAGACGGAAGTCTCTCGAGGTCGGCTGCCTTTGGCCGAGGCTAGGCTCGGGTGAAGCGTGATCGAGTCACTCGTGTGGACTGATCCCTGACTTAATCGTGCCCATCAGGCCTTTGTAGCTTTATGCTGATGGGGGTTACCAGCTGAGAATTAGGCGCCTTGAGGGTACCCCTAATTATGGTCCCCGACAATTATATTATGTAAATGACTCTAATCTTTATATTATTACTTACTCTTTATTGTTATTCGAAGCATTGTGCTATGATGAGTCATTTATGTAATCGTCGTGTACGTGAATTTCTGATCCTGGCACGTACATGGTTCGCATTCGGTTTACCTTCCAAAACCGGGTGTGACAGGATGCGAGCCTGTAGGTGATTGGACCGCCGCTTCCGCACGTCTATTGCTGCAATTACTGTCGGTCCGCCTTTGGTCATATCAACTGTCGCGCCTATTCCAGCGGCTGACTGACCCGTGACCGTCGCACTTAATTGGCACTGTTGGGTCATGCGCGGGGCTGCATCGAGTCATTGCACTGGTTCTGCAGTCGAGAAGACACGGCATTGGCGCAAGTGGCGGTGCGGTTTCTTTGCACGTAGTAACCGGTGCGCCGGTTACATGACGTGTGGGCCCGGGCCTCCATGCTGGACCGCCAGATGTGACAGAGCTGAAAGGGTGCACAACTGCGGCGCGGTTGCACGCTTCTTGCATGGCGGTCCACCTTTTTGACCGCTGGTTTTGGTGAGGATGAGAGGGCGTATAACCGTGGGGCGGTTACATGCTTCGCGTGCGGCGATTTGCCTTCTTCGCGTTTCAGGTCAGCTCGTATGACGTGTGGGACCCAGCCCCCGTGTCATAGGGTGGGAACCCTGGAGCACGTCGGTGGAGACTTTGCCCGTGACGCTTGGGGGTGCGAGTGGGGAGATCCACCTTTAAAAAGGGATCGATCTCCCGTGCAGTAGCCATGCCTTCACACTCCTCGCATTCATCGCGTCTTTCCACCTTCTGAGCCCCCCGATGGGGCGCACCTGTGTTGCCTTCTTCTTGCTGTTGTTGGAGGAGCGTGACCTCGTGGGGGTTGGCGCTCTTTAGTCATCGCTCGGCTTCAACGATTTTCATCATGCAGCCCGGCTACAGTCCCCCACCGGCGGTCACCCAGGATGATGACTGTAGGCCTCGTGGTGGGGAAGAGCGAGTCGGGTCGTGGCCTCTCCCTTGCCCTCAGCTTCAAGGATGTTCATCATCCATGCTGGGGAGGAGGGCACGCCGAGTTGGGTCCCGCCTCCGCGTGGGCAGCGGCCCGCTCCTTCCCTCAGTGTTTGGGGGAGAAGGGCGTTCGCCGTCCGTGGCGCTGTCAGCTGCCACGTGTCTGGCTCCCCAGACTGAGTGGCTCTGGTGCTGCTTCCGGTGTCGCCTCCTACCGCTGGGGCGGAGCGTGGTTGCCCGTCTGCTGCACGGGTGTCGGTCACGCCATGCGCGGGCCAGCCACGTCCAGGTCCTTCCCGCGCCGCCGGCTGCACCGAGGGGTCGCACAACATGTCGTACTCCGCAAGGGCGGTGTTCGTGTTCTAGGACGGTCTCGTCCTCGCTCCTGTGGCGAGGACGAGAGTGAGGACCCGCCAGTGCGCACTGGGGCGGCCGCCATCCGCCGGTGTGGCGTTGGCGCGCAGGTGGCCGCTGTCGTCGGTGCTGAGGTGGTGGTCGCCATAGGTGAGGCTTCCCCCTGCAGAAGCGGTTGCCTCTGCCGACGAGACCGTCAGTGCCACCTACGGTCGAACCTCCGGCTCTTTGGCTTTAATGGCTGGTTCTCGTCCCTCGTAGGGGGATGTGGGCGAGGGCCTTTTCACGGTAGCGTTTGCCCTGAGGCAATCGCTGCTGCTGTCTAGCCGCCCGAGGCGGAGGTCGTTGTCGCTGCTGGTGCAGTGGTCGCCGGTGAGCCACTTGGAGTTTGTTATCCCGCAGGCCTTCTGGTGTGGAGGTAGTTCATTCCCGCGGGAATGGAGCCGGAGTCCCGTTTGTAATGGTACTTGCTTGAGAGCAAGATGTAATAGCTTTAAGTACTAAGACATCTGTCGCAGGTCGGGAAAACCGCCGAGGGTGCTGCCGACGTCTAAGTCTAGGTACCATAGTTACCCTAAGTATGGGTGTTTGTTCTTTGTGGCTGCTGAGGCCTGAACATTTGGGTATTTGAGTATAAAGTCGTGCTTCTTTCCTCTTATGTCGAGCCTTAGGACTTGTTCGTCGGTAGCAGAATCACTTATCCGAGCGTGAGCTACCTTTCGCGGAAAGTGATGAGTGAGGTATCCGTATCCCGAAGGCGTAGGAGTCCCTCGCCTCGGTCGGTCTTGTCGTTCAAGGTCTCTCTCGCTCGTCTTTAGGATTCCGTTATCGACGCAGTCGAAAGGCACGCCCAAGCTATGGCCTTATAGCAGCGTGCCCGGGCTGAAGGTATGTGGTGCCCGCTTTGTGACTTTGATTTAGCTTCATTCTTCACCTTGTGTCTGAAGAATTTTGTTTGGCTGTCTGTAGGGTTCGAGACGGCTCTTAACGAGTCCGTCAAGAACTGCAAGGCGCTTGCCCAGGCGGCTGAGCAGAAGGAGGCCGACCGTGTGGCCATGTCCGAGGCTATCTCGGCCTTCTGCCGGGCCTTTGGCCTCGATGACGTCCCCTCGGGTAGCTCCCCCTAGAGTCATCTGCGGGCCTTGGGCGGCCATGTGCGCAGCAGACTCCGCGGGGTGCTACACCTCGGCGTTAGGCGGGCCTTCGCCGTGCTCGCTTCCCACTACGATGTGGATCTGGAGCGGATCAGCGAGGGGTACTGCTTACCCTACGAAGAGGAGGTCGCCTTAGCCAAGGTCTAGAGGCTTGACGCGGCTGTCGAGGGCCCAAGCGTGGCGCTGGCTTCCTCCTTTGAGGTGGAGATCCTTCCGCCCGTGTCGCCGTCTGAGGCGGGGCTAGGTTCCGTTGAGGGTGGAAACGACGCCGAGGGTGCTGCTCCTCCCCCTGCCGATGTCTGAGCCTGCAGGAACAGTTTGTTTTAAGTATGCGTATGTTTTTTGCGGCCGCTGAGGCCTAAACATTTTTATTGTCGGATTATAAAGTTGTGTTTTCTTTCGTCTCGTTTCGTGCATTAGGACTTGTTCGTCGGTAGCAGAATCACTTGTCCGAGCGTGAGTTACTTTTCACGGAAGGTGATGAGTGAGGTATCCGTATCCCGGAGGCGTAGGAGTCCCTCGGCTCGGTCGGCCTTGCCGTTTAAGTGTTCCTCTCGTCGTTTTTAGGATTCCGTCGAAAAGCACGAAAGTCGTTTTAGCGGAAAACTTTTCCGAGGAAAATTTTGACGTAGAGGGGGTTCCCCCCTTCTAGCCCCCGAGGGAGGTTCGGTTTTTGCTAAGGCAAGGCCGATCCTCCCTTGACGGTTAGACTTTATTTATACACGTAAAGAAAGTGAGATACATGAACGACTTGAAACATTTTAAGGGTAGAAGCGACGTAGCTGTTGGATGTTCCAAGCGTTGCTGTAGACTTCGCCTCGATCGTTGGCTAGCTTGTATGTCTCGGGCTTCAAAATCTTGGCGATGATGAACGGCCCTTCCCAGGGAGGAGTAAGCTTGTGGCTCCCTCGAGCGTCTTGTCACAGTCGAAGTACCAAGTCTCCCATTTGGAAGCCTCGGGGCCGAACCCTTCGGGCGTGGTAGCGTCGCAGAGACTGCTGGTACCGCGCCGAGTGTAGTAAGGCTACGTCCCGAGCCTCTTTCAGGTGGTCTAATGAATCTTCTCGGCTGGCCTAGTTGCTTCGGTCGTCGTATGCCTTTGTCCTCGGGGAACCGTATTCCAAGTCCGTGGGTAAGATGGCCTCGGCCCCATAGATTAGGAAAAACGGCGAGAAACCCGTGGCCCGGCTCGGCGTCGTCCTCAGACTCCAAACCACCGAGGGTAGTTCTTTTATCCATTGCTTTCCAAACTTGTTGAGGTCTTTGTAGATCCTCAGTTTTAGTCCCTGCAAAATCATTCCATTGGCACGCTCCACCTGCCCATTTGTCATTGGGTGAGCTACGGCGGCCCAGTCCACACGGATGTGGTGGTCTTCGCAGAAGTCCAGGAACTTCTTCCCAGTGAACTGCGTGCCATTGTCGGTGATGATGGAGTTTGGGACCCCAAAGCGATGGATGATATTTGTGAAGAACGCCACCGCCTGCTTGGACCCGATGCTGGTTAAGGGTCAGACTTCGATCCACTTGGAGAATTTGTCGATGGCGACCAGCAGGTGTGTGAAGCCCCCGGGTGCCTTCAGCAAGGGACCGACGAGGTCCAGACCCCATACGGCAAACGACCAAGTGATAGGTATTGTCTGTAGGGCCTGAGTGGGTAGGTGCGTCTGTCTCGCATAGAACTGACACCCTCGACAGGAGCGCACATAGTGGCGTCGGCCACCGCGGTCGGCCAGTAGAACCCTTGTCGGAAAGCGTTACCTACGAGGGCTCGAGGTGCTGCATGGTGACCGCAAGCCCCCGAGTGTATTTCTTGCAACAGCTCTTGTCCTTGGGCGACAGATATGCATCGTTGAAGAATGCCTGAGGGGCTGCGGTGGTACAACTCTTTTTCATCACCCAGTAAAATGAACGACTTGGCGCACCGAGCCAGTCACCGAGCTTCGGCCTTGTCGAGGGGCAGCTCTCCTCGGAGGAGATATTCCAGGTATGGGGTCTGCCAGTTCAGGTTTGGTGTAACCCCGTGCCGCTCTCCCTCGACGCGCAGGGCCTCACCCTCGGCGGCCGAGGGTACCTCGGGCTCGGCCGAGGTCTCCTCGGGTTCGGGCGCGTCATCGAGTTTGACGGACGGTTGATATATGTCCCTGGAGAAGACGTTCGGGGGAACCGTCGTCCGCCCCGAGGCTATTTTAGCCAGCTCATCCGCAGTCTCGTTGTACCGTCGAGCAACATGGTTGAGTTCCAGCCCGTAGAACTTATCTTCCAAGCGCCGAACTTCGTCGCAGTAGGCCTCCATTTTTCGATCGCGGCAGTGGGAGTTCTTCATGACTTGGTCGATAACAAGCTGTGAGTCGCCACGAGCGTCGAGGCGCCGAACCCCTAGCTCGACGGCGATGCACAACCCATTAACCAAAGCCTCGTACTCGTCCACGTTGTTTGATGCCAAAAAATGGAGGCGTATAACGTAGTGCACATGTTTTCCAAGGGGTGAAATGAAGAGCAAGCCATCACCTGCTCCGGTTTTCATAAGCGACCCATCGAAGTACATGGTGCAAAGTTCGGCCTAGATTGGAGCTGTCGGCAATTGGGTGTCGACCCATTCAGCCAGGAAGTCTGCCAAGACTTGAGATTTTATGGCCTTCCGAGGGGCGAATGAAAGTGTTTCACCCATGAGTTCCACTGCCCATTTTGCTATCCTACCCGAGGCTTCTCAGCACTGGATGATCTCTCCCAGGGGGAAGGATGACACCACAGTCACCGGATGAGACTTGAAGTAGTGTCGCAACTTTCGTCGTGTCAGAATCACTGTGTACAATAGCTTCTGGATTTGTGGGTAGCGGATCTTGGTCTCGGATAGCACCTCGCTGATGAAGTAGACCGACCTCTGGATGAGCAGTGCATGCCCTTCTTCTCGTCTCTCGACCACAATCGCGGCGCTGACCACCTGAGTGGTTGCGGCTACGTAAATCAAGAGGGCTTCTCCCGCAGCGGGGGGCACCAAGATGGGCGCATTAGTAAGGAGTGCCTTTAAGTTTTCGAGGGCTTCTTCAGCCTCGGGGGTCCAAGTGAAGCGCTCGGCCTTCCTTAAGAGGCGGTACAAGGGCAATCCTTTCTCGCCAAGGCGTGAGATGAAGCGACTCAGAGCCGCAAGACATCCCATGACCCTTCGTACTCCTTTTAAATCTTTGATGGGTCCCATGTTGGTGATGGCCGCGATTTTCTCCGGGTTGGCCTCGATGCCTCGTTCGGAGACGATGAACCCTAGGAGCATGCCTCAGGGGACTCCTAAGACACACTTCTTGGGATTGAGTTTTACGCCCTTCGCTCTTAGACACCTAAATGTTGTCTCAAGGTCAGAGAGGAGGTCGGAGGCTTTCCTTGTCTGGACAACAATGTCATCGATGTAAGCCTCGACCGTTCTGCCGATGTGCTCTCCGAACACATGGTTCATGCACCTTTGGTAGGTTGCACCTGCATTCCTCAAGCCAAATGGCATAGTAGTATAACAATACATGCCAAAAGGTGTGATAAAAGAAGTCGCGAGCTGGTCGGACTCTTTCATCTTGATTTGGTGATAGCCTGAATAGGCGTCGAGGAATGACAGGGTTTCGCACCCAGCAGTGGAGTCCACAATTTGATCGATGCGAGGCAGAGGGTAGAGAACCTTCAGACATGCTTTATTCAACCCAGTGTAGTCTACGCACATCCTCCATTTCCCACCTTTCTTCTTTACAAGCATAGGGTTAGCTAACCATTCTGGATGGAATACCTCTTTGATGAACCCTGCAGCCATTAGCTTGTGGACCTCCTCGCCTATGGCTCTGCGCTTTTCTTCGTCAAAACGGCGCAGATGCTGCTTCACGGGTTGGGCACCGACTCGGATGTCTAGTGAGTGCTCGGCGACATCCCTCGGTATGCCGGGCATGTTTGAGGGACTCCACGCAAAAATTTCGGCGTTTGCACGGAGAAAGTCGATGAGCACTGCTTCCTATTTGGGGTCGAGCTCGGAGCCGATCCTGACTTTCTTGCCGGCGTCGTTGCTGGGGTCGAGAGGGACGGACTTAACCGCCTCGGCCGGTTCAAAGTTGCCGGCGTGGCGCTTCGCATGTGGCGCCTCCTTGGAGAGGCAATCCAGGTCGGCGATGAGGGCCTCGGACTCGGCGATGGCCTCAGCGTACTCCACGCATTCCATGTCACACTCGTAAGCGTGGCGATACGTGGATCCGACGGTGATGGTTCCCTTGGGGCCTGGCATCTTGAGCTTGAGGTACGTGTAGTTGGGGACGACCATGAACTTGGCATAGCACGGTCTTCCCATCACCGCGTGGTAGGTCCCTCGGAACCCAACCACCTCGAAAGTGAGGGTTTCCTTTCGGAAGTTGGAGGGAGTTCTGAAGCAGACGGGCAAATCAAGTTGCCCAAGGGGCAGGACGCGCTTATCGGGGACTATCCCGTGAAAAGGTGTTGCACCGGCCCGGATCGTGGACAGATCGACCCCCAAGCCCTAGGGTCTCGGCGTAGATGATGTTGAGGCTGCTGCCTCTGTCCATGAGGACCTTGGTGAGCCTAGCGTTGCCGATGACAGGGTCGACGACGAGCGGGTACCTTCCTAGGCTCGGTACACAGTCGGGGTGGTCGCCTTGGTCGAAGGTGATGGGCTTGTCGGACCAATCTAGGTAGACCGACACCGCTACCTTCACCGAGCAGACCTCCCGGCGCTCCTGCTTGCGGTGCCGAGCCGAGGCGTTCGCCACTTGCCCACCGTAGATCATGAAGCAGTTGTGGACCTCCAAGAACTCCTCTTCCTTGTCGCCCCCCTTCTTGTTGTTGCCTTGGTCTATGCCACCTTCTGCCGAGGGTCCAGCCTTGTTGAAGTAACGCCGGAGCATGTCGCACTCTTCAAGGGTGTGCTTGACGGGACCCCTGTGATAGGGGCACGACTCCTTGAGCATCTTGTCGAACATGTTGGCTCCTCCGGGAGGCTTCCGAGGATTCCTGTGCTCGGCAGCTGCTACGAGATCCGCGTCAACGGTGTCGCGTTTTGATTGCGCCTTCTTCCTGGTCTTCTTCTTCGTGCCACGCTGGACGGACGCCTCGGGGATGTCTTCCTTCTGCCTTCCCTGGGTCTGCTTGTCCTTCCAGAAGATGGCTTCGACCGCCTCCTGACCAAAGGCGAACTTGGTGGCTATGTCCATCAATTCGCTCGCCTTGGTGGGAGTCTTGCGTCCCAGTTTGCTCACCAGGTCTCGACAAGTGGTGCCAGCGAGGAATGCCCCGATGACGTCCGAGTCGGTGATGTTGGGCAACTCAGTGGGCTGCTTTGAAAACCGTCGGATGCACTCTCGCAGGGATTCCCCTGGCTGTTGGCAGCAGCTTCGGAGATCCCATGAGTTCTCAGGGCGCACGTACGTACCTTGGAAGTTTCCAGCGAAAGCCTTGACCAGGTCGTCCTAGTCGGGGATCTGCGCAGGAGGCAGATGCTCCAGCCATGCCCGGGCAGCATCGGAGAGGAAAAGGGGGAGGTTGCGGATGATGAGGTTGTCATCGTCCGTCCCTCCCAACTGGCACGCCAGCCGGTAATCCGCAAGCCACAACTCCGGCCTTGTCTCCCCTGAGTACTTGGTGATGGTAGTCGGGGCTCGGAACCGGGCCGGGAACGGCGCCCGTCGTATGGCCAGGCTAAAGACTTGCGGACCTGGTGGTTCGGGCGAGGGGCTCCGGTCCTCCTCACTATCGTAGCGTCCTCCGCGCCTGGGGTGGTAGCCTTGGCGCACCCTTTCCTCGAGGCGGGCTCGACGGTCGCGGCGGTGTTGTTCGCTGCCGAGGCAGTCCGGGGCTGTAGGCGTCCTGTCCCGTGTGCGCTCGGTGTGGACCGAGGCCTCCTGCATGCGCCGGGAGGATGTTGCACAATGCTCCGAGGGGCACCCTCACCTTCGGGAGGCAGATCTTTCGGCTCGTCGGACCGCGGCATCTTCCAGGAGATCCTTGAGTTCGCCCTGGATACGTCGCCCCTCGGTGGTGGATGGCTCCGGCATTGTTCGAAGTAGCATCGCCGCTGCAGCTAGGTTCTGGCCGGCCCCGCTGAAGGCCGGGGGCAGCCCTTCCCTTGCATCATCAACGATACAACGTTGGACGCCCCGGGCCCGATGACGTGCTCCTCCGGCGAGTGCTCGCCTTGCCCACTCTTGCTCGATGTTTCGTTGGAGCTACACAAGTTGCCCTGTTTCTTCGTCGAGCTTGGCCTGCATCTCGCGGAGTTGCTCGAGCTATGTGTCCTGACCCCCCCCACAGGGACTCGGACCACAGCTAGCTCCCACGGGATCTCAACACGAGACGCAGGCACAGGGGCGTCGTCATCTTCCGGCATGCTGAGGTAGTTGTCTTCGTCGTGATCCCCCTGATCGATGTGGAAACACTCGCGACTTGGGTCGTAACCCTCGTCGCTGAGGCTGTGGCCATCGTTAGAGCAGCCGGAGAGGCAGTAGTCACATGCGGACATGAAGTCTCGCATGGCACTGGGATCACAGAGTCTGGAGAAATCCCAACCGAAGTCGGGGTCGTCCTCTTCCTTGGAACCCGCGGGTCCGTAGGTTGAGACGGTCGTCAGTCGGTCCCAGGTTGACCACATATGGTACCCTGGAAGGTCAGGATATGCCCTCGCGAAAGCACTCACCGAAGCGGGGTCGCTTGGTGGATCGAAGCTAAATCTAAAGGGAATAAGGTGGAAAACTGATGTTACCTCTTGGTTGATGGATGGTGGTGAAGTCGCATCGGGGACGGAGAGCGTCGTTATCTCAGGTGCGAGACAAATGCCCGACAAGTCCCTCGCTTGGGGTTGGCACGTTGCTGGGAAGCGACACCCGTCGTTGTCTCAGGTGCGAGGACAACACCTGACATGTCCCCCGCAGGGGTGCCGACGTCGTCGACTCGCTCTGGTCCGACAGCCGACGAAGTGCCACCTCGTGCCTGGCCACGGTTGCTCCGTCTTCTCCTCCTCCGGCGAGGAGGGTGGCGGGGCAAACCCGGATGTTCCTCTTCTGCCGCGAAGAGATGCCGTCGTCGAGTTCGCCGCCGCCGGGCGAGCCAACGACCGTCGTTGTTGTCGTGCTGCGAGGGGAGGAGTACCATATCGTAGTTGCCGTCAGGGGACATGAACTGAGACTCCCGAAGTGGAGCACCATCCCGGGCTGAAGAGGCTGATGAAGACTACCCATCTGGAACTCAATGGGAAAGTATTTGTCAACTAGCAGCAGGCCCCTACCTGGCGCGCCAACTGTCGGTGTTTTGGACCCGCGAGGACCCTCAACCGACTAGTGAATTTGTCGCTGCGTGTCCCTACCCAGATGGGTTGATGCAAGATGAAACACAAGAGGGAGGATGAGGCTTATATTATCTTGCACCGAGGTGCTCGTAGTAGGGGTTACAAGCGTCGCGAGAGAGAGATAGAGAGAGGGTCTGGCCCTGAGGTGAGCTGTCTGAGTTAGCCTCCTGAAAGTCGCCTAGAGGGGGGGTGAATAGGGCGAATCTGAAATTTACAAACTTAATCACAACTACAAGCCGGGTTAGCGTTAGAAATATAAACGAGTCCGAGAGAGAGGGTGCAAAACAAATCGCAAGCAAATAAAGAGTGTGACACACGGATTTGTTTTACCGAGGTTCGGTTCTCGCAAACCTACTCCCTGTTGAGGTGGTCACAAAGACCGGGTCTCTTTCAACCCTTTCCCTCTCTCAAACAGTCCCTCGGACCGAGTGAGCTTCTCTTCTCAATCAAACGGGAACAAACTTCCCCGCAAGGACCACCACACAATTGGTGTCTCTTGCCTTGGTTACAATTGAGTTTTGATCACAAGAAAGAATGAGAAAGAAAAGAAGCAATCCAAGCGCAAGAGCTCAAATAAACACGACAAATCACTCTCTCTAATCACTAAAGCTTTGTGTGGAGTTGGGAGAGGATTTGATCTCTTTGGTGTGTCTTGTATTGAATGCTAGCTCTTGTAAGGTGTAGAAGAGTGGAAAACTTGGATGCCAATGAATGTGGGGTGGTTGGGGTATTTATAGCCCCAACCACCACAAAGTGGCCGTTGGAAGGCTGCAGTCGCATGGCACACCGGACATTCCGGTGCGCCAGCCACGTCAGCAGACCGTTGGGGTTCGACTGTTGGAGCTCTGTCTTGTGGGCCTGCCTGGCTGTCCGGTGGTGCACCGGACAGGCCCTGTAGGCTGTCCGGTGTGCCACTCGCGCGTGCCCTGCTCCTCTGCACGCGCAGGCGCGCATTTAATGCGTTGCAGTCACCGTTGCGCGTGAAGTAGCTGTTGCTCTGGTGTCACACCAGACAGTCCGATGTGCACCGGACAGTCCGGTGAATTATAGCGGAGCGGATTCCCGAAGCTGGCGAGTTCAGAGTTGCTCTCCCTTGGGGCACCGGACACTGTCCGGTGGTACACCAGACAGTCCGGTGAATTATAGCGGAGCGCCTCTGAGAATTCTCGAAGGTGTTGAGTTCAGCTTGAAGTCCCCTGATGCATCGGACACTGTCCGGTGGCACACCGGACAGTCCGGTGCGCCAGACCAGGGCACACTTCGGTTGTCCCTTGCTCACTTTCTATGAACCCTTTTCTTGGTCTTTTTATTGGCTTATTGTGAACCTTTGGCACCTGTAGAACTTATAGACTAGAGCAAACTAGTTAGTCCAAATATTTGTGTTGGACAATTCAACCACCAAAATCAATTAGGAAAATAGGTGTAAGCCTAATTCCCTTTCAATCTCCCCATTTTCGGTGATTGATGCCAACACAAACCAAAGCAAATATAGAAGTGCATGAATGACTTAGTTTGCATAATTGTAAGTGCAAAGGTTACTTAGAATTGAGCCAATATAAATTCATAAGATATGCATGGATTCTTTCTTTAATTTTTGACATTTTGGACCACGCTTGCACCACTTGTTTTGTTTTTGCAAATTCTTTTGTAAATTCTTTTCAAAGTTCTTTTGCAAATAGTCAAAGGTAAATGAATAAGATTTTGTGAAGCATTTTCAAGATTTGAAATTTTATTCCCCTGTTTCAAATGCTTTTCCTTTGACTAAACAAAACTCCCCCTCAATGAAATCATCCTCTTAGTGTTCAAGAGTGTTTTAAGATATTAATTTTGAAAATATTACTTTCTCCCCCTTTTGAACACAATAAGATACCAATTTGAAAATCATTAGTTTTAAAATTAGGTGGGTGGTGGTGCAGTCCTTTTGCTTTGGGCTAATACTTTCTCCCCCTTTGGCATGAATCACCAAAAATGGATACTTTGAGTGAAATATAAGCCCTTTGAACTACTTTCTCCCCCTTTGGTAAAAGACATACGAGTGAAGATTATACCAAAGTCGGAGAGTTTCTCGGAGCGACGGCGAAGGATGAGTTATGGAGTGGAGTGGAAGCCTTTGTCTTCGCCGAAGACTCCAATTCCCTTTCAATACACCTATGACTTAGTTTGAAATATACTTGAAAACACATTAGTCATGGCATAGAAAAGAGACATGATCAAAGGTATATTTATGAGCTATGTATGCAAGACATCAAAATAAATTCCGAGAATCAAGAATATTTAGCTCATGCTTAAGTTTGTTAAAAGTTTGTTCATCTAGTGGTGTCACACCCGGTTTTAGAAGGCAAACCGAATGCGAACCATGTACGTGCCAGGATCAGTTATTCACGTACACAGCAGTTACATAATATGGACATCATCACACAGTGCTCAAAATAGTATTAATAAGGGAAATAGTCGATTACATCATACGTCTGAGACGTCCATATAGTTCTTACAATAAATCAAAGTGCGGAAAAGAAACGTAGATAACGCGGCCTTCACAGGCAGCCGACTGGGGGTTGCCGCTAACCCACACCTAGAACTCGTCGTAGTCTTGGAACTCCTGGAAGTCTCCTTCCACAGCTTCATCTTCGCCTGAGCAGTGGTTGCAATGCTGACAACCTGGGGGGGGTTTGGTGTGTAGAGCAAGGGTGAGTACACATCAACATACTCAGCAAGTATCTTGTTTGGCTGTAGTGGACTAGCTTTATGTGGGGATAAGTCAAGCAGTTGCTTTTAGTTGGTCAGGTTATTACTTACTAGTAGAAAGCCAGGTTTTAACATTGACCCAAGTTATTAGCCCAATGTATCCTTTCCAAACGGAAAGAATACCACTTACCAATACCATAATCATAATCAGAACCATCAATCTCATTGTCACCTGTACCAAAGTATCTCTGATCAAGTACCACTAATCTCTGGAGCTCCCTTGGCCGCTCATAACCGTGAGCACGGCTGATATATCAGTTTCATAACACTCTGCAGAGGTTGTGCACTTTACCCACAAGCCGTGATTCCCTCTCTGGCCCGGGCTTGCAAGACCCTTATTCACTCCCGAGGTGAATGGCCAAGGATTCACTACGAAGCCTTTACAAAGATTCCCCGGGGCTGTAGCCACCCGTTAGGTTTCCTAAATGTACCGCACTCCTCCCCAAGGGACAAATCAACCTTGGCAGAGCGAGCCGCATACACCGAGCCCCATTGACGGCACGACGGCGAAGCGAACTACACCCCGGATCCTCTAATTATTCAGCTAAGGGCACCCCATTCCACCCTCATGGTTGCACTGTTTTCCCGGGCGGTCATCCATTGAACAGGTCCTTACGGAGAGGCACTCGAGAAACCGCTCGAGTCCCCTTAAATGCCACAAGTATAATCATAAATAAGAACGGGAAAACAGCGTATCATAGATAACCACATCATGTTCATTGATTAAAGTTGAGCAATAGCATCAAACTAAGCAGTAATAATCCGACCCAAATAGGTAAACAAGGACATGGATAACAAAAAGCTAGTCAATCCTTAGGTATAAATGTGTGATGCGGGAGGTGAATTAAAGAATGATTAGGACAGAGATAGGTCAAAGGACACTTGCCTCCACCAACCGACTGCTGCTCAGGGGCTTCTCCTGCGAATTCCTCGGGCTCTTCGACCGGATCGTTCTCTATGCGATTGCAAACATACATACATCCATCCACATTTAATACAAAAGAACAGTACACCATACAAGGGAACAAATAAAGTGAGTATGCATCAAGTATGACATTTGACATTGCATTTGTTATGGTTAGAAAGAAACGGGAAAGGGTCTCGCAGGGGGTTAAATCTTATGCACTAACGATCAATTACAATTGGTTCTTAACAAAAGAATTCTGTTATATGCACTAATGGAAACCTATTCATTTTAAGTTGATTAACATCGCACGAGATAAACAATTAACTACATGAATCAATTAGTATAACGGAATTTTAAATTAAACTTCCTATTTCAATGGCATGAACAATGATTAGCCTACCTAAAATAAAATAGCTATGATCACAGAAAGTAAATAAAATAAAATAAAAAAAAATAAAAAAAAACAGGGGGGCGGTTGAACCGGCCCTAGGGCGGTTGAACCGGCCCTAGGCTGGGCGGCCGAGCTGGGGGCTGGGGCGGGCGCGGGCAGCCGAGCTGGGGGCCGGGGCGGCCGAGCTGGCCCGGTTGAACCGGCCGGCCAGGCGGGCGCGCGGGGGGGTCGGGCTGGAAGGCGCCCGAGTCGGCCAGGCGCGCGGCCAGGCGCGCGGCCGGGGCGCGGGCCGGGGGGCGGCCGGGGTTGGCCAAGGGGCGGGCCGGGGCCGGCTGGGGCTGGCCGGGGGCCAGGGCGGCGCGGCAGCGGCCGGCTGGGGGCGCGGCCAGGGCGGCCAGCGGCCACGGCGCGGCCGGGCGCGGGCTGCCGAGGAGAGAGGAGGGGAGAGGGGAGAGGGAGGGAGGAGGGAGAGAGGGAGGAGGGGGGGCTCACCGGCGATGGGCGGCCGACGGCGAGGGCGGCGGCCGAGCAGGGGGCGGCGGCGGCTTAGGGCAGGGGTAGGGGCGGCGCTAGGGTGAGAGAGGGAAAATGAGAGGGAGAGGGAGAGGGTTTGGGGAAAAAAGGGGGGATGGGGGGCGGCTGGGCCGATTCAGGCCCAAGAGGGGGCGCCAGGGGCGGCTGGGCCGGCCGGGGTCGGCCCACGGCGCGGGAGAGAGAGAAAAAGAGGAGAGAGAAAGAGAGAGAAAAAGAAAGAAAAGATCTTCTCCTCATTTTCGAAATCCGATCTTCCTAGATGAATGCATTTGCACTTTCAAAGCAATCAAAAGAAATGCAAGGTTCGGCATGGTGCATCAAACAACATAAAGTATTTAGGGTTTTTCTTACACGGGAAATCCAAACCGAATCCCGCTAGAACTTTGGAAAAGGTCAAGGTTTAGCGAGGGAAAAAAAGAAAAAGAAAAGGTAACGCCCGAATTTGGCGAGTAAAGAAAAGAAAAAATTCAACTGCAAAATTCGGGGCGTTACAAACCTATCCCCCTTAAAAGAATCTCGCCCTCGAGATTCAGGGCTGGCTAGCAAAGAGCTCTGGGTACTTGGCCACTAGATCATCTTCACGCTCCCAGGTTGCTTCTTCCTCAGAGTGGTGATTCCATCTGACTTTGCACATTCTGATGGTCTTCCTTCGGGTGACTCTGTCTGCAATCTCAAGGATCTGAGCTGGCTTCTCAACATAGGTCAAGTCCTCCTGGACCTCAAGACCTTCCACTGGCAACTGCTCTTCTGGCACACGCAAGCACTTCTTCAACTGAGACACATGAAAGACATCATGCACAGCAGACAAATTCTCTGGCAGGCTGAGCTGATAAGCCACTTCTCCACGCTTTGAGAGGATCTGGTACGGACCAATGTAGCGGGGTGCTAGCTTGCCTTTCACTCCGAATCTTCTGACTCCTCTGATCGGTGACACTTTCAGATAGACAAAGTCTCCGACTTCAAAACTCAGCTCTCTTCTTCTTGTGTCTGCATAGCTTCGCTGCCTCGATTGCGCTATCTTCAGATTCTCTCGGACCATCTTGATGTTCTCTTCGGCTTCAAGCAGAATGTCTGGCCCAAACACTTGCTTCTCTCCAGGCTGATCCCATTGCAACGGAGTTCTACAACTCCTTCCATAAAGCGCCTGAAACGGTGACATCTTCAAACTGGCCTGGTAACTGTTGTTATAGGAAAACTCTGCATAAGGCAATCGCTTGTCCCATCCGGACTGATCTTGCAACGCACAGGCTCTCAACATATCTTCGAGAATTTGATTGGTCCTTTCAGTCTGGCCATCTGTCTGCGGGTGATAAGCTGAACTGAAATTCAGATGCGTGCCCAAGGCTTCATGCAACTGCTGCCAGAAATGAGAGGTGAACTGCGTTCCTCTGTCTGACACTATCTTCTTTGGCACACCATGAAGACAAACGATCCGAGACATGTACAACTCTGCCAATACTGCACTGTTGTAGCTGGTCTTGACAGGTATGAAGTGGGCTGACTTGGTCAAACGGTCCACCACTACCCAAATAGAATCGTAGCCGGCTCGAGTGCGAGGCAATCCGACTATGAAATCCATACCAATTTCATCCCATTTCCACTGAGGGATCTGCAACGGTTGCAACAATCCAGCTGGTCTCTGGTGCTCTGCCTTAATTCTTCGACAACTATCGCACTTAGCCACATGCTCTGCGATTTCCCTCTTCATTCCGTACCACCAGAATTTCTTCTTCAGATCCTGATACATCTTCTCACTACCAGGGTGAATCGAATAGGCTGTCTCATGAGCTTCCTTGAGGATCAACTCTCGAATAGACTGGACATTGGGAACACACAAGCGGTCTTTGAGCCATATCACGCCTTCAGCATCTTCTCGAAAATCTTTGCCTCTGCCATCTAGAATCAATCGCCGAATCTCACTGATCTTTTCATCATTCTTCTGTGCTTCTTTGATTTCTCGCTCCAAGGTAGGTTCCAATTCAACTGTGACTCCTCGCGAATTGTTCAGAAACCCGAGACTCAACCTGCCGAACTCCTTGGCCAACTCATAAGGCATCGGGCGAGCGACCATCAGATTGACTTGACTCTTTCTGCTCAAAGCATCTGCCACTACGTTTGCTTTGCATGGATGGTAATGAATCTCCAACTCATAGTCTTTGATCAGCTCTAACCATCTTCGTTGCCTCATGTTCAGCTCTGTCTGAGTGAATATGTACTTCAGACTCTTGTGATCTGTGTAAACATCGCATTTCTGTCCATACAGATAGTGCCTCCATGTCTTCAGTGCGTGAACCACTGCTGCCAACTCTAGATCATGGATTGGGTAGTTCTTCTCATGAACCTTCAGCTGTCGGGACGAGTAAGCCACAACTCTTCCCTCTTGCATCAATACGCATCCCAAACCTGTGTAGCAAGCATCACAATACACCGAGAAGGGCTTGTGCACATCAGGCAAGATTAGGACAGGCGAGGTAGTCAACTTCTCTTTCAGCGCTTCAAAGGCCTCTTGACATTTCTGGGTCCATTTGAACTCAACTTTGTTGCCTAGCAACGCTGTCATTGGTTGTGCAATCTTCGAAAACCCTTCAATGAATCGCCGATAGTATCCGGCCATTCCAATGAAACTCTTGATTCCTCTAGCATCTGTTGGCGCTTTCCAGTTCAGAATGTCTGCCACTTTCTTCGGATCCACAGCCAATCCTTCTTTGTTGATTATGTGACCCAAGAACAGGACTTCACTGATCCAGAACTCACACTTGCTCAACTTTGCGTACAACTGGTGCTCTCGCAATCTCTGCAATACCATCCTCAAATGATCTGCGTGCTCTTCTTCGCTTTGGGAATAAATCAGAATGTCATCAATGAATACCACCACAAACTTATCAAGGTAATCCATGAATACACTGTTCATCAGATTCATAAAGAAGGCTGGTGCATTGGTCAAACCAAAAGACATCACTGTGAACTCATACAAACCATACTTGGTAATGAATGCCGTCTTCGGAATGTCCGAAGGTCGGATCCTGAGCTGATGATAACCTGACCTCAGATCAATCTTGGAGAACACACTGGCTCCTCTCAACTGGTCGAACAGATCTTCTATTCTGGGCAAGGGATACTTGTTCTTGATCGTGACTTCATTCAAAGCTTGATAATCGATGCACATCCTCTTGGTGCCATCTTTCTTTTCCACAAATAAGACAGGGGCGGCCCAAGGCGAGGTGCTTGGCCGGGTGTAACCTTTCTCTGACAGCTCATCAATCTGCTTCTTAAGCTCAACCAACTCTGGTCCGGATATTCTGTAAGCTCTCTTAAAGATGGGGGCGGTTCCAGGAAGAAGCTCTATGGCAAACTCAACTTTCCGCTCTGGTGGCATACCCGGTAAATCCTTTGGAAACACATCTGGGAATTCAGACACAACCTTGATACTCTCAACTGGATCTGCTTCACTGCTATCGACAGCCATCTGATAACAACTTCCTTTCTTTGGCTCAGGCGGGACTAACTCGGTCACCACTTCCTTTCCTAGTGGGGACACCAACTTGATTGTCCTTTTATCACAACTGATAACTGCCTGATACTTATCTAACCAATTCATCCCTAGGATGACATCTATTCCCTGAGTACCCATTACTATAAGGTTGGCGGGAAATGCTATCCCCCTTATTTCCACACTTATATTTAAACAAATGCTATCAGCTCGAATTCTACCACCAGCTAAGTCAATTTGAATGGGGGTTGACATGGTAGTAATTGGAAGATTATGTGCTTCTACCCACGATGCAGTAATGAAAGAATGCGTTGCTCCAGTATCAAATAACACTTCTGCAATATGGGAGTCGACTGGGAACATACCTACTATCATGCCGGGGGTCTCCTGAACTACTTCCGCCTCCAAGTGGTTCAGCCTTCCATGATTATAGCGCGGCTGGGGGCGATTGCCTGCTCCAGGCTGAGGCACATTCTGCTTCGCTGGGGCATTGGGGCCTGACTGCTGCTGGGCTGCCTTCTTCGGACATTGCATCACCCAATGGCCTTGCTCTCCACAGTGGAAACATGCCCTGTTTCCAACCTGAGCTGGTGCTGCCTGACTGTTCTGCTGGTTTGCTGGGGCAGGAAGACGGGGTGCTTGCTGATTCTGCCTTTGAAACTGACCTCCTGACTGATTGCTCTGACGGTTCTGGTACTGATGCTGAGGATACTGCCTTTGGAACTGCTGATGCTGCTGACGCTGCTGAGGTGGACGCTGGTTCTGCCTGAACTGCTGAGGTTGATTGCCTGAAAAACGAGGGCGGCTGCTGCTTCCAGGCTGGGGTCCACTGATCTTGCGCTTACGATCTTCCATCTCCTTACGCTTCCTTTCTGTCATGATCGCTCTATCAATCAGGTGCTGGAATGTCGGGAAGGTGTGATTCATCAGTTGATACTGCAGGGGGTCGACCAAGCCTCTCAGAAAACGGTATTGTCGCTTGGCGTCAGTGTTGACATCCTCAGGAGCATAGCGAGACAATTGCAGAAACCTGTCTCGATACTCACTGACAGATGATGACCCTTGCTTAAGGGCCAGGAACTCCTCCTTCTTCACTGTCATCAGACCTGCAGGCACGTGGTACTGACGAAAGCTACCTCTGAATTCTTCCCAGGTGATGGTGTCGGGGTTGGCATGGGTGGCGAGGTAAGACTCCCACCATGATTGGGCTGCTCCTCTCAACAGACGGGGACCATACAAGACTTTCTCCCTGTCATCACACTGAGCAGTATGCAACTCCCGCTCCACAGTGCGCAGCCAGTCTTCAGCATCCATGGGGTCAGAAGAGTGAGCGAACGTTGGGGGATGACCTCTCATGAATTCAGCACGCTTGTCTCTGGGCATCTGAGGCATCTGAGGCTGGGGTGGTGCTTGCTGCTGTTGCTGCTGCTGCTGCTGCTGAATGGCGGCCAGAGTCTGACCGATGGCCTGAACTGCCTGAGTCTGCATCAGAAACATCTGCTCGATCGACATCGGGGACGGGGGTGGCAGCTGCTGCTGCTGGGGCGCCTCATCTTGTTGACCGGCTTGCTCCTGCTGAGCACGCCTTCCTCCTCTGCGCCTGTTCTCTGACATCTGCAGAATGCAACCACACATCAGAACTGATCTGGCAAATCTTGCAGCATAAGAAAAGAGTATAGAATTCTTCAACAGCACTGAGCAGGTGAGCATCTTCACTGATCTCCAACACAGACCACACAGCTTCTCAGATCAAGAGGAAAGTGGAATAAAAGGTTTCCCAACTATATAACTAACCCCATTAACATAATATGTAAACCAAAATGCAGGGGATACCCACACTCTGGTAACAGTCATTACAAAGATCCAAACCAAACATAGTTCATCATGACAAACATAAATGCACAGGATATAGCAAACTACCCTGTCTAACTAAGACTAACTAAGACCGAGATTAACGCTAAGACTGAAGCTTCTATGCATATATTTTGTATTAATTACAAGATCCAACTCTAGCGATCTATGGTTCTAGATTTATCTTGGTCTTGCAGTCGGGATTGCCATAAGGCTGGTGTCCACGCTGAGGTGAGCGGTACGGGTGCTGAGTCCCGACGGGAGCGGGGGAACCACCATCCAGATGACGACGTTCCGCGCGCTCAGCCCGTAGCAGGGCGATCTCAGCACGAGCCCTACTCAGCTCGTCTAATGCATGGTCCAGCTCCGTGTTTAGCACGGCGGCTAGGTTGACTGTGCTGCTCAACCTAGGATTGCCCTCACCGACAGGTGAGACAATCACGCCTCCTGTGCTGCCAGATGGACGGCGGGGGTAATACTTCAGGTCAAGACCGTCAGCTGCCCCACCGAAAACCGAGCAGTAGTGCGAAAGCGCACGCCGTGCAGCATCTTGCATGGCTGCCTCAGCTGAGTCCCGTTCAGAGATAGAATAGTGCTCTGAGCAGGCCTCTGCACCCTGGAGACTGTCCTCCGGGCAGCGCACCAAGCAAGTCGCCTCCCAGCGGTCCGGGTAGACCCCGCGACTATGCTGGTAGACCACACAGCGATACTCGACGGACCAAGTATGCCGGTCAAATGCCCGACGTAGCAGGGTGTCGAGCGCATCGTGGAAGTGACACCCGCGAGCAGCGTCGCGAGTGATGGGTCGAGCAACCCATCCTTCCAGCTCAAGGTTAGCAGAGAAGTCGGTGTCGTGGCTCGAGCTGTCGTCGCCA
Organism: Zea mays; assembly: GCF_902167145.1. NCBI lineage: Eukaryota > Viridiplantae > Streptophyta > Magnoliopsida > Poales > Poaceae > Zea > Zea mays. The sequence goes on from NC_050098.1 coordinate 198,310,739, forward strand.
TCTCCGTCGTCTGGGTCTCCTCCAGCAGCTACTCCAGAAGCTGGGGCGCCCAGTGGTGGTGCAGGGGGCGCCTCCAGAGGAAGCACAGGAGAGCAGCTCCTCACAGACTCTATCTCCTGGTGGAGCGAGAAAGAAGAGCCCTGCTGCTCCTGTCGTCGACGTTCCTGCTCCTCACGCAGGCGGTGGTGTAGTCTCTCCAAGTGGCTGGACTGTCCGGCCACGGGACGGCGAAGCGGACGCTCAGCAAGGCGGGAGGGTAAGAAGGGGATGACGGACTTTCGTGCAGTGTGTCTAAGTCGAGCCATCTACAAAAGACATCGCAAGCAAAAGGGTGAGAACAGAATTAATATGACCAGCAAGTAATAAGTAAATGAAGGATTAGAATAAAACACAATTTTCAGCAAGGTATAATATATAGTAGAACATAGTTTTGGTCGGTATGACCAACTTTTGAAGGGATATCAAAGTCAAGGCAGGGACAGAGGTCTATAATCCTTAGAACGACCATTCTACTCTAGGTTAGCGGTCCTACAGTCAGCACGGCTTTGATACCACTTATGTCACACCCGGTTTTAGAAGGCAAACCGAATGCGAACCATGTACGTGCCAGGATCAGTTATTCACGTACACAGCAGTTACATAATATGGACATCATCACACAGTGCTCAAAATAGTATTAATAAGGGAAATAGTCGATTACATCATACGTCTGAGACGTCCATATAGTTCTTACAATAAATCAAAGTGCGGAAAAGAAACGTAGATAACGCGGCCTTCACAGGCAGCCGACTGGGGGTTGCCGCTAACCCACACCTAGAACTCGTCGTAGTCTTGGAACTCCTGGAAGTCTCCTTCCACAGCTTCATCTTCGCCTGAGCAGTGGTTGCAATGCTGACAACCTGGGGGGGGTTTGGTGTGTAGAGCAAGGGTGAGTACACATCAACATACTCAGCAAGTATCCTGTTTGGCTGTAGTGGACTAGCTTTATGTGGGGATAAGTCAAGCAGTTGCTTTTAGTTGGTCAGGTTATTACTTACTAGTAGAAAGCCAGGTTTTAACATTGACCCAAGTTATTAGCCCAATGTATCCTTTCCAAACGGAAAGAATACCACTTACCAATACCATAATCATAATCAGAACCATCAATCTCATTGTCACCTGTACCAAAGTATCTCTGATCAAGTACCACTAATCTCTGGAGCTCCCTTGGCCGCTCATAACCGTGAGCACGGCTGATATATCAGTTTCATAACACTCTGCAGAGGTTGTGCACTTTACCCACAAGCCGTGATTCCCTCTCTGGCCCGGGCTTGCAAGACCCTTATTCACTCCCGAGGTGAATGGGCAAGGATTCACTACGAAGCCTTTACAAAGATTCCCCGGGGCTGTAGCCACCCGTTAGGTTTCCTAAATGTACCGCACTCCTCCCCAAGGGACAAATCAACCTTGGCAGAGCGAGCCGCATACACCGAGCCCCATTGACGGCACGACGGCGAAGCGAACTACACCCCGGATCCTCTAATTATTCAGCTAAGGGCACCCCATTCCACCCTCATGGTTGCACTGTTTTCCTGGGCGGTCATCCATTGAACAGGTCCTTACGGAGAGGCACTCGAGAAACCGCTCGAGTCCCCTTAAATGCCACAAGTATAATCATAAATAAGAACGGGAAAACAGCGTATCATAGATAACCACATCATGTTCATTGATTAAAGTTGAGCAATAGCATCAAACTAAGCAGTAATAATCCGACCCAAATAGGTAAACAAGGACATGGATAACAAAAAGCTAGTCAATCCTTAGGTATAAATGTGTGATGCGGGAGGTGAATTAAAGAATGATTAGGACAGAGATAGGTCAAAGGACACTTGCCTCCACCAACCGACTGCTGCTCAGGGGCTTCTCCTGCGAATTCCTCGGGCTCTTCGACCAGATCGTTCTCTATGCGATTGCAAACATACATACATCCATCCACATTTAATACAAAAGAACAGTACACCATACAAGGGAACAAATAAAGTGAGTATGCATCAAGTATGACATTTGACATTGCATTTGTTATGGTTAGAAAGAAACGGGAAAGGGTCTCGCAGGGGGTTAAATCTTATGCACTAACGATCAATTACAATTGGTTCTTAACAAAAGAATTCTGTTATATGCACTAATGGAAACCTATTCATTTTAAGTTGATTAACATCGCACGAGATAAACAATTAACTACATGAATCAATTAGTATAACGGAATTTTAAATTAAACTTCCTATTTCAATGGCATGAACAATGATTAGCCTACCTAAAATAAAATAGCTATGATCACAGAAAGTAAATAAAATAAAATAAAAAAATAAAAAAAATAGGGGGGGCGGTTGAACCGGCCCTAGGGCGGTTGAACCGGCCCTAGGCTGGGCGGCCGAGCTGGGGGCTGGGGCGGGCGCGGGCAGCCGAGCTGGGGGCCGGGGCGGCCGAGCTGGTCCGGTTGAACCGGCCGGCCAGGCGGGCGCGCGGGGGGGGGTCGGGCTGGCAGGCGGCCGAATCGGCCAGGCGCGCGGCCAGGCGCGCGGCCGGGGCGCGGGCCGGGGGGCGGCCGGGGTTGGCCAAGGGGCGGGCCGGGGCCGGCTGGGGCTGGCCGGGGGCCAGGGCGGCGCGGCAGCGGCCGGCTGGGGGCGCGGCCAGGGCGGCCAGCGGCCACGGCGCGGCCGGGCGCGGGCTGCCGAGGAGAGAGGAGGGGAGAGGGGAGAGGGAGGGAGGAGGGAGAGAGGGAGGAGGGGGGCTCACCGGCGATGGGCGGCCGACGGCGAGGGCGGCGGCCGAGCAGGGGGCGGCGGCGGCTTAGGGCAGGGGTAGGGGCGGCGCTAGGGTGAGAGAGGGAAAATGAGAGGGAGAGGGAGAGGGTTTGGGGAAAAAAGGGGGGATGGGGGGGCGGCTGGGCCGATTCAGGCCCAAGAGGGGGCGCCAGGGGCGGCTGGGCCGGCCGGGGTCGGCCCACGGCGCGGGAGAGAGAGAAAAAGAGGAGAGAGAAAGAGAGAGAAAAAGAAAGAAAAGATCTTCTCCTCATTTTCGAAATCCGATCTTCCTAGATGAATGCATTTGCACTTTCAAAGCAATCAAAAGAAATGCAAGGTTCGGCATGGTGCATCAAACAACATAAAGTATTTAGGGTTTTTCTTACACGGGAAATCCAAACCGAATCCCGCTAGAACTTTGGAAAAGGTCAAGGTTTAGCGAGGGAAAAAAAGAAAAAGAAAAGGTAACGCCCGAATTTGGCGAGTAAAGAAAAGAAAAAATTCAACTGCAAAATTCGGGGCGTTACAAGTGGCTTGGTAAAGATATCGGCTAATTGATCTTTAGTGTTAATATATGCAATCTCGATATCTCCCTTTTGTTGGTGATCCCTTAAGAAATGATACCGAATGGCTATGTGTTTAGTGCGGCTATGCTCAACGGGATTATCCGCCATGCGGATTGCACTCTCATTATCACATAGAAGAGGAACTTTGGTTAATTTGTAACCATAGTCCCTAAGGGTTTGCCTCATCCAAAGTAGTTGCGCGCAACAATGGCCTGCGGCAATATACTTGGCTTCGGCAGTAGAAAGAGCTACGGAATTTTGCTTCTTTGAAGCCCAAGACACCAAGGATCTTCCCAAGAACTGGCAGTCCCCGATGTGCTCTTTCTATTGATTTTACACCCTGCCCAATCGGCATCCGAATAACCAATTAAATCAAAAGTGGATCCCCTAGGATACCAAAGCCCAAACTTAGGAGTATAAACTAAATATCTCAAGATTCGTTTTACGGCCGTAAGGTGAGCTTCCTTAGAGTCGGCTTGGAATCTTGCACACATGCATACGGAAAGCATAATATCCGGTCGAGATGCACATAGGTAGAGTAAAGAACCTATCATCGACCGGTATACCTTTTGATCGACGGATTTACCTCCCGTGTCGAGGTCGAGATGCCCATTGGTTCCCATGGGAGTCTTGATGGGCTTGGCATCCTTCATCCCAAACTTGTTTAGAATGTCTTGAATATACTTCGTTTGGCTAATGAAGGTGCCCTCTTGGAGTTGCTTCACTTGAAATCCCAAGAAATACTTCAACTCTCCCATCATAGACATCTCGAATTTTTGAGTCATGATCCTACTAAATTCTTCACTTGTAGATTCGTTAGTAGACCCAAATATAATATCATCAACATAAATTTGGCATACAAACAAATCATTGTCAAGAGTTTTAGTAAATAAAGTAGGATCAGCCTTTCCGACTTTGAAGCCATTAGTGATAAGAAAATCTCTTAGGCATTCATACCATGCTCTTGGGGCTTGCTTGAGCCTATAAAGCGCCTTAGAGAGTTTATACACATGGTTAGGGTACTCACTATCTTCAAAGCTGGGAGGATGCTCAACATAGACCTCTTCCTTGATTGGTCCATTGAGGAAGGCACTTTTCACGTCCATTTGGTAAAGCTTAAAGCCATGGTAAGTAGCATAGGCAAGTAATATACGAATTGACTCAAGCCTAGCTACGGGTGCATAGGTTTCACCGAAATCCAAACCTTCGACTTGTGAATATCCTTTGGCCACAAGTCGGGCTTTGTTCCTTGTCACCACACCATGCTCATCTTGCTTGTTGCGGAAGACCCACTTGGTTCCTACAACATTTTGGTTAGGACGTGGAACTAAATGCCATACCTCATTCCTAGTGAAGTTGTTGAGCTCCTCTTGCATCGCCACCACCCAGTCCGAATCTTGTAGTGCTTCCTCTACCCTGTGTGGCTCAATAGAGGAAACAAAAGAGTAATGCTCACAAAAATGTGCAACACGAGATCTAGTGGTTACCCCCTTATGAATGTCGCCTAGGATGGTGTCGACGGGGTGATCTTGTTGGATTGCTTGGTGGACTCTTGGGTGTGGCGGCATTGGAACTTGTTCATCTTCCTCATCTTGATCATAAGCATCTCTCCCTTGATCATTGCTCTCCTCTTGAGGTGGCTCAACATCTTGATCTTCTCCTTCATCATTATGAGCCCCATCCTCATTTTGAGTTGGTGGAGATGCTTGCGTGGAGGAAGATGGTTGATCTTGTGCATTTGGAGGCTCTTCGGATTCCTTAGGACACACATCCCCAATGGACATGTTCCTTAGCACGATGCACGGAGCCTCTTCATCACCTATCTCATCAAGATCAACTTTCTCTACTTGAGAGCCGATAGTCTCATCAAACACAACGTCACAAGAAACTTCAACCAGTCCTGAGGACTTGTTAAAGACTCTATATGCCCTTGTGTTTGAATCATATCCTAGTAAAAAGCCTTCTACAGTCTTAGGAGCAAATTTAGATTTTCTACCTTTTTTAACAAGAATAAAGCATTTGCTACCAAAGACTCTAAAGTATGAAATATTGGGCTTTTTATCGGTTAGGAGTTCGTATGATGTCTTCTTGAGGATTCGGTGTAGATACAACCGGTTGATGGCGTAGCAAGCGGTGTTGACCGCCCCCGGCCCAAAACTGATCCGAAGTCTTGTACTCATCAAGCATGGTTCTTGCCATGTCCAATAGAGTTCGATTCTTCCTCTCCACTACACCATTTTGTTGTGGCGTGTAGGGAGAAGAGAACTCATGCTTGATGCCCTCCTCCTCAAGGAAGCCTTCAATCTGAGAGTTCTTGAACTCCGTCCCGTTGTCGCTTCTAATTTTCTTGATCCTCAAGCCGAACTCATTTTGAGCCCGTCTCAAGAATCCTTTTAAGGTTTCTTGGGTATGAGATTTTTCCTGCAAAAAGAACACCCAATTGAAGTGAGAATAATCATCCACAATAACTAGACAGTACTTACTCCCGCCGATGCTTATGTAAGCTATCGGGCCGAATAGATCCATGTGTAGGAGCTCGAGTGGCCTGTCAGTCGTCATGATGTTCTTATGTGGATGATGAACACCAACTTGCTTTCCTGCCTGACATGCGCTACAAATCCTGTCTTTCTCAAAATGAACATTTGTTAGTCCCAAAATGTGTTCTCCCTTTAGAAGTTTGTGAAGATTCTTCATCCCAACATGGGCTAGTGGGCGGTGCCAGAGCCAACCCATGTTAGTCTTAGCAATTAAGCAAGTGTCGAGTTCACCTCTATCAAAATCTACCAAGTATAGCTGACCCTCTAACACTCCCTTAAATGCTATTGAATCATCACTTCTTCTAAAGACAGTGACACCTATATCAGTAAAAAGACAGTTGTAGCCCATTTGACATAATTGCGAAACGGAAAGCAAATTGTAGTCTAAATAATCTACAAGAAAAACATTGGAAATAGAATGGTCAGGTGAAATAACAATTTTACCCAAACCTTTGACTAAACCTTGGTTTCCATCCCCGAATGTGATAGCTCGTTGGGGATCTTGGTTTTTCTCATAGGAGGAGAACATCTTCTTCTCCCCTGTCATGTGGTTTGTGCACCCGCTATCAATAATCCAACTTGAGCCCCCGGATGCATAAACCTACAAAACAATTTTAGTTCTTGACTTTAGGTACCCAAATGGTTTTGGGTCCTTTGGCATTAGATACAAGAACTTTGGGTACCCAAACACAAGTCTTTGATCCCTTGTGTTTGCCCCCAACATACTTGGCAACTACCTTGCCGGATTTGTTAGTTAAAACATATGATGCATCAAAAGTTTTGAATGAAATGCTATGGTCATTTGATGCATTAGGAGTTTTCTTCTTAGGCAACTTAGCACGGGTTGGTTGCCTAGAGCTAGATGTCTAACCCTTATACATAAAAGCATGATTGGGGCCAGAGTGAGACTTCCTAGAGTGAATTCTCCTAATTTTGCTCTTGGGATAACCGGCAGGGTACAAAATGTAACCCTCGTTATCCTGAGGCATGGGAGCCTTGCCCTTAACAAAATTAGACAATCTTTTAGGAGGGGCATTAAGTTTGACATTGTCTCCCCTTTGGAAGCCAATGTCATCCTTGATGCCAGGGCGTCTCCCTCTATAGAGCATTCTTCTAGCAAATTTAAATTTTTCGTTTTCTAAGTCATGCTCGGCAATTTTAGCATCTAATTTTGCTATATGATCATTTTGTTGTTTAATTAAAGCCATGTGATCATGAATAGCATCAATGTTAATGTCTCTACATCTAGTACAAATGGAAGTATGTTCAACGGTAGATGTAGAGGGTTTGCATGATTTTAATTCTACAACCTTAGCATGTAAGATATCATTTTTACTTCTAAGGTCGGAAATGGAAGCATTGCAAACATCTAATTCTCTAACCTTAGCAAGCAATTTTTCATTTTCAATCCTAAGGCTAGCAAGAGAAATGTTCAATTCTTCAATCTTAGCAAGCAAATCAACATTATCATTTCTAAGATTTGGAATTGAAACATCACAAACATTTGAATCAACCTTAGCAATTAAACTAGCATTCTCATTTCTAAGGTTGTCAATAGTTTCATGGCAAGTGCTTAGCTCACTAGATAATTTTTCACATTTTTCTACTTCTAGAGCGTAAGCATTTTTAATCTTAACATGCTTCTTATTTTCTTTAATAAGGAAGTCCTCTTGGGTGTCCAAGAGATCATCCTTCTCATGAATAGCACTAATCAATTCATTTAATTTTTCCTTTTGTTGCATGTTTAGGTTGGCAAAAAGAATGCGTAAGTTATCCTCCTCATTGCTAGCATTATCCTCATCACTAGAGGTTTCATATTTAGTGGAGGATCTTGATTTTACCTTCTTCCTTTTACCGTCCTTTGCCATGAGGCACTTGTGGCCGACGTTGGGGAAGATAAGACCCTTGGTGACGGCGATGTTTGTGGCGTCCTCGTCGGAGGAGGAGTCGGTGGAGCTCTCGTCGGAGTCCCACTCCCGGCAAACATGGGCATCGTCGCCATTCTTCTTGTAGTACCTATTCTTCTCCCCTTCTTGTCGTCGCCCCTGTCACTATCACTAGATAATGGACATTTTGCAATAAAATGACCGGGCTTACAACATTTGTAGCAAACTTTCTTGGAGCGGGGCTTGTAATCTTTCCCCTCCTTTGCTTGAGGATTTGGCGGAAGCTCTTGATGATGAGCTCCATTTCCTCATTGTCGAGCTTGGAGGCGTCGATGGGTGTTCTACTCGATGTAGACTCCTTCTTCTCCTTCGTCGCCTTAAATGTGACTGGTTGTGCTTCGGACGTGGAGGGGCCATCAAGCTCGTTGATCTTCTTTGAGCCTTTGATCATCAATTCAAAGCTCACAAAATTCCCAATTACCTCCTCGGGAGACATTAGTGTATATCTAGGATTTCCTCGAATTAATTGAACTTGCGTAGGGTTAAGAAAAACGAGGGATCTTAGAATAACCTTGACCATTTCATGGTCATCCCATTTCTTGCTCCCGAGGTTGCACACTTGGTTCACCAAGGTTTTGAGCTGGTTGTACATGTCTTGTGCCTCCTCCCCTTGGCGAAGTCGGAAGCGACCGAGCTCCCCCTCGATCGTTTCCCGCTTGGTGATTTTGGTCACCTCATCTCCTTCGTGCGCGGTCTTTAGCGTGTCCCAAATCTCCTTAGCACCTTTCAAACCTTGCACCTTATTATACTCCTCTCGACTTAGAGAGGCGAGGAGTATAGTTGAGGCTTGGGAGTTGAAGTGTTGGATTTGGGCCACTTCGTCCTCATCATAATCTTCATCCCCTACGGATGGTACCTGTACACCAAACTCAACAACATCCCATATACTTTTGTGGAGTGAGGTTAGATGAAATCGCATCAAATCACTCCACCTAGCATAATCTTCACCATCAAACGTTGGTGGTTTGCCTAATGGGACGGAAAGTAAAGGCGTATGTTTAGGAATGCGAGGATAACGTAGGGGGATTTTACTAAACTTCTTGCGCTCATGGCGCTTAGAAGTTACGGACGGCGTGTCGGAGCCAGAGGTGGATGGCGATGAGGTGTCGATCTCGTAGTAGACCACTTTCCTCATCTTCTTCTTCTTGTCACCGCTCCGACGCGACTTGTGTGAAGGGGATTCCTTTTCCTTCCCCTTGTTGCGGGACTCTCCCGATGGAGCTTTCCCGTGGCTTGTAGCGGGCTTCTCGCCGGTCACCATCTCCTTCTTGGCGTGATCTCCCGACATCACTTCGAGTGATTAGGCTCTAATGAAGCACCGGGTTCCGATACCAATTGAAAGTCGCCTAGAGGGGGGGTGAATAGGGCGAATCTGAAATTTACAAACTTAATCACAACTACAAGCCGGGTTAGCGTTAGAAATATAAACGAGCCCGAGAGAGAGGGTGCAAAACAAATCGCAAGCGAATAAAGAGTGTGACACACGGATTTGTTTTACCGAGGTTCGGTTCTCGCAAACCTACTCCCCGTTGAGGTGGTCACAAAGACCGGGTCTCTTTCAACCCTTTCCCTCTCTCAAACGGTCCCTCGGACCGAGTGAGCTTCTCTTCTCAATCAAACGGGAACAAACTTCCCCGCAAGGACCACCACACAATTGGTGTCTCTTGCCTCGGTTACAATTGAGTTTTGATCACAAGAAAGAATGAGAAAGAAAAGAAGCGATCCAAGCGCAAGAGCTCAAATGAACACGACAAATCACTCTCTCTAATCACTAAAGCTTTGTGTGGAGTTGGGAGAGGATTTGATCTCTTTGGTGTGTCTTGTATTGAATGCTAGCTCTTGTAAGGTGTAGAAGAGTGGAAAACTTGGATGCCAATGAATGTGGGGTGGTTGGGGTATTTATAGCCCCAACCACCACAAAGTGGCCGTTAGAAAGCTGCAGTCGCATGGCGCACTGGACAGTCCGGTGCGCCACCGGACACTGTCCGGTGCGCCAGCCACGTCAGCAGACCGTTAGGGTTCGACCGTAGGAGCTCTGTCTTGTGGGCCTGACTGTTCGGTGGTGCACCGGACAGGCCCTGTAGGCTGTCCGGTGTGCCACCCACGCGTGCCCTGCTCCTCTGCGCGCGTAGGCGCGCATTTAATGCGTTGCAGTCGACCGTTGCGCGCGAAGTAGTCGTTGCTCCGCTATCACACCGGACTGTCCGATGTACACCGGATAGTCCGGTGACTCACCGGACAGTCCGGTGACTCACCGGACAGTCCGGTGACTCACCAGACAGTCCGGTGAATTATAGCGGAGCGGATTCCCGAAGCTGGCGAGTTCAGAGTTGCTCTCCCTTGGGGCACCGGACAGTCCGGTGAATTATAGCGGAGCGCCTCTGAGAATTCCCGAAGGTGTTGAGTTCAGCTTGAAGTCCCCTGGTGCACCGGACACTATCCGGTGGCACATCGGACAGTCCAGTGCGCCAGACCAGGGCACACTTCGGTTGTCCCTTGCTCACTTTCTTTGAACCCTTTTCTTGGTATTTTTATTGGCTTATTGTGAACCTTTGGCACCTGTAGAACTTATAGACTAGAGCAAACTAGTTAGTCCAAATATTTGTGTTGGGCAATTCAACCACCAAAATCAATTAGGAAAATAGGTGTAAGCCTAATTCCCTTTCACCTCCTCTGCATTTCTCCCACTCTGCCTGCCTCTGCCCTTCTTCGCCTTGCTCCGCCTCCCCTTAGGAAGGCCCTGGACATCCCCTTTTATAGATACAAGGAGATGGCCCAGCTGTACAATGGGGGTGTAGCTATGTGCTAACGTGGTCGGCGGAGAAGTGTCTGAGCCCTGTATATGTGCTAACGTGGCCGTCGGAGAAGTGCTTGAGCCCTGTAGAAGCGTAGCTGATGGTGCGGCCCGGGGTCCTGCTGACGTTTCTTTGCTTACATAGAGGGTTGAGAACAACCGACGTCATGGACGCACGCGGGGAACCATCATTACCTGTTACCGGAGTAATCCAGATGGGACACCGGTCTTGTTCCTTCGTAGCCTGAGGCAGCTAGCTAGGGGTAGGGTAATGATGTATCCCTTGTGGCGTGGTCGGCCCGAGCCCGAGGTCGGGTGAGGATGTGACTCCTCCCGAGGTCGAGGTTGAGACCGAGGCCTGGGGTCGGGCGAGGCAGAGACCTTCTCCCGAGGCCAAGGCTGAGGCCGAGGCCTGAGGTCGGGCGAGGCGGAGCTCCCTGTTGCGCCCGAGGCTAAACTCGAGGGAGATCGTGACTCAGTTTTATCCTGGTGGTTGGCACAGTAGTCAGAACAGGGTGAATAGTGCTGTTTTCCTGTCAGAACGATCAATAAAGGGGCGAAGTGACTGCGGTCACTTCGACCTTGTCGACTGAGGCGCGCATGTCAGGATAAGGTGTCAGGCGATCCCCGCATTAAATGCGCATGCGATACAGTCGGTTGGTGAGGTGATTTGGCCGAGGTCGCTGCACGACAAAGTTTGCCCGAGCTGGGCTTCGGGCAAGCCGAGGGTGCGCCCACTGCATGAGGAGGCCCTCGGGCGAGGCGTGAATCCCGCCTGAGGCCTGGGCTTGGGCGAGGCGAGATCGTGTCCCTTGGTAGAAGAGGCCTTGACTTGAACCATGCTTATCAGTCTTTGTGGTTTGTTCTGAAGATGTTTTCCAGCCATGTTAAGGAGTATTGGGGGTACCCCTAATTACGGTACCCGACAAGCACGTTGGCCATTCTCCTCCTCTTGGGAGTTGCAGCAGAAGCTTTTTGCACCTTCAATCTTTGGCATTTTTATTATTTCTTCAATCTTTGACTTTTTAGCCTTATCAACCTTAGCCTCGACTGACTCGACTATGGGTACCTTCGGCATTACGGTCGCCTCTTTAGTGCTCTATGCAATCGAAGCAGTTTCTGTTGCTTCGGTTGCTGAGGAGGACCCTGCGCTGAATTCAGGCACCACGACCGGTTCAATATAACGCGACTGGTGGGTCAGAACCTTCAGCTTTTTGCTCTTCGGCACAGGCTCAGTTGGGGTGACCGAAGCAGCAATCTTCCTCTTTTTCTCCTGTCCTCGCAGCGGGTAGCGGTAATTGGGGTATATGAAGTCGATCGCGTCAAAAACTCTGTTCAGTCTTTTCTTCCCCCGACCTCCGAAGGCTGTGGATAGAGCATTATCTTCTGCCTTGGAATATGCTCCAAGCAGTTCATCACTGGTAGCTTCGATGCACTTCAGCCAGTCGTCGTTTGGCTCATCAAACTTCTCCCAGAATCTGAAGGTATACTTCAGTCGGACCAGACCACCTTCGCTAGAATCAGTGGTGGTCTCCTTCGGTATTTCCCAGCTTTCCACAAGCGACCATACCCTAAAGGCTATATGTTCCTGAATTAAATCACTTGTGCTAATAAAGGAGCAAACAGTGCTAAAAGCCCTCTGACACGCTTCGACAGTGTCATCAATTTCCACCTTCAGCCTTCGGAGGCCGAATCGGGACCAGATGGGGCGCATGATGATTTCTTTAATGTCTTCCCTTGCCTTTAAATCGTTCTTCACACAAAACCACTCTTCCATCCAGGCTCCGGGCCATCTCTTCCGAAACGTTGGCACCGGGTGGCTTGCGTTGGGGCGAGCAATAAATCCATAACAACCGAAATTGTTGTGGTATTGTTCTTTGCCAGTAGCCTTCGTCTCATATAAGAGTTCGTGCATACTGCAGAAGCACTTCGCGCTTGGCTCCAGCCCTTGACTCCTCATAGCCTAGACAAAAATCCCCATCCTCATTATAGCTTCGGGGGTGATCTGATGAAGGAAGATCTGGTATATCTTCATCACTTCAACTACAAACTTGCTTAAAGGAAACCGAAGACCAGCCTTAAAAAGATTCGGTATATAACAACTTCATCTTCCTCAGGGGCGGGCACGATGTTGTCTCCGCCAACTCTCATGATAGACATGTCACGAAAGTACCTTCCTCTCATGTTGTCAAGATGACTCTGTTTAATAGTCGATTTTCCGAAGACAGTATGGCTTGGTCGCGAGGGCCGATCTTCAGAATCTTCATCCCCACTGTCCACATCATAGCTATCACTGTCATCAGTATCTTCAGACAAACCTTCCAGTATCTCTTTAGTAATCTTCTCTGTGTTTGTTTTTTGACATAAATTCAATAAACCCGGCGATAAAAGGATTCACAGCTTTCTTTTCTTCAAATAGCTTCGTCTCTTCAGCCAGCTTCGTCTCCGCAGCAACCTTCTTTTCCTTGGTCATTTTTTCCTCAGACATGGTGAAAACACGATTTTAAACCAAAGCTCAAAAAGCTTGAAAAATCTAATGAACGCTAGTGAGCAAGAGCTAAAAGTTTGAGAAAATAATATAAAAGGCAGAAATAACATATCAAATGTTGTCGGTGTGAGTTCATATTTATACGCCTAGCACGCTGCAACTTGGAGGGCCCCAACTGTCATTGATTATTGCTATTCTAGGAAAGGGAAGGTATTTTTTCGGACCTTCGGCCTAAGGGCTTCGTTCATATCGCAGTCTAAATTTGTTGTTATAACAAATTAATACTGCGAGGGGCTACTGTTGGGGACCTACGTCTTCCGAAGGTCCTCAAAAATATGATTTAACAATGTTTTCCAAGTGTAATACACATACAGGCACCTTCGGAATCAGGATGAAGTTGTACACAATATGGGAAGCAAGGTCGGAACGAAGGATGAACTAGTGCCGAAGTTGCGCGCAAGGGAGTTTCGGCTCAGTAGCAGAAAAAGGAACCGACTTAAGAAGGAAAAGGCTATCTAGTCCTCGACAGATTATTCTTAAGTCAATAGTAAAAATGAAGGGCATGAATGTAATTTCACACAGGCTGCGTCCTGTGCCTATGAGTAGATGAACAGTACCCCCGTACTGTTCACGCTATTGGTACTCACTCGTGCGTCACGCTTATACCTTTGCCTTCTATCAAGTCGAAGGTACAAATGTAATTCAATATTGTTCTTATTCATTCATGATTATATAATAAAAGATTTATTAACGTTGTCATATGATTATTCATGTTATTTCTCATGTTTCATATGCTTCGTCTTTCATTAATATATGTTGTAATGATGAAGGTACGTTCTTCGTGACCTTCGTACGAAGATCGTTATATCCTTAGGGAAATAATGCTTCGAAGGACGAAGGGCATTAACCTTTAACATTTTGTGTTGTCTTGTTCTTAACTCATAACATTTGAAAACAAGTCCTCAACAATAAGCATATTCATATTGTGTGTTTGTTTGGAGTGCCGAGAGGGAGTACTTCATATCCGTTACTTCCTCTATCTTAAAATAAGTATACTTTTAGGATTTATGTATAAAATCCGTTCATTTGGACATTATGTGTTTATCTTCACACACAAAATATTTGAGTATGCAATGACTGCAATAAGAATAAAGAGAAAGTAAAAAGGTAAAAACCTACTAGAAGTAGTTGAAACATATCTAGAAGTGTAATAAGTTTATTATTTATATTGACACGGATAGAGTAAGTATAAAACTGGCGAAACCCCCTATTTTTGCAACAAATAAATGGTAGAAAAAATCTAGAATTAAATAGATTTTTTCTACGAATGTGTTTGAAACAAAATATTATGTCCTCATATAACGATGCAGGTGGGTCATGGTTGACCCAAAACTTGAACCGTACTATTTAATCGATCATTTTTAGATATGGGTAGATAGCCACTCTTTATTCTTAAGCACACTTTGGAAATTATTATTTAAACAATAATAGAATAAAACGCCATTGTATTTTTTAATAGTTTATTTATATTTTAAGCGCATTTTTTAAAAAAAGTAGTCTGATTTGAAAACTAGAATTAAGGATGATAATTTTGAATAGTTAACTAAAGAAACGGTTTAATAGTATTTTCTCTACAATAGTTTTTTATCAGTAAATTTGGTCTTAACTAAATACCAACCAAATGACACCTCCAATCCTCTTCCAAACTAGCCCTAAGTGTTAAAAGGTGTTTTCTTGTGAAAAGGTGGGGACAGTGAGAAAGTGAGAACATGAGAAAGAGAAAAATTAAAAATAAGTTAGCAAGGATTAAGTGGTGTGGTCTTATTGGAGATAGATGTCGGGAAGCTTGGGCCACCGCAATGTTGACGAGTTGTCCATGAATCATGCTAGAGCTTTCCGCCGTGTATGTGAAGGGAAATGGACTTTATCCATTTATATATTGGTTTTGGTGTTTGATGACCATCACAATCTAGTGGACTAACTAGTTCGCTAAGTGTTTGATCATAGAATAAAGAGATTAAATTTAGAAGATCAAATGTAGAAATATAGCTCAAACTTAGAGAAAAAGGCATATTAAATAAGAAAGGGACTTTGAGTAAATTTAGTATTTGGATGAATCCTAAAAGGCTCTAGCAACATATTGGGACAACTAGAGAGATTAGATTTGGAATCTAGTGTTCCAAGGGTCAAATTAAACAAAGTCTGAGTACATATAAGCAAATGAATCAATTGATCAAGACCTATGACTTATGTTTGAACAGACTAAGGACATGTTTGTCTAATTAATAGAAGCACCCAAGACATTAGCCAATTGGAACCAAGAAACTTGTCCCAAATTGATTAAGTCTTGCTGCTTTGAGTGCACTGGACCGGGCACTGGACTCAGCACTTAGAGAGCATGTTCCTGGGCTCAAGCAACTTAGCACACCAGGCCAGTCCAGGGTACCATCGGACCACCTACCAGACTTGACGTGTAGAGAAGGTGTTAATGGACTTCAGTAGCAGGGCGCACCAGACCAGTCCAGTGTGCCACTGGACTTACTAGGGATGGCAACAGGCTCATTTTACCCGCGTGCCCGCGGGTAAAAACCCAATAGGGTGCGGGTTTGGGTGTGAGTTTGTACCCGTGGGTACGGGTTTGATTCTCAACCCGACGGGTTTTTTCTCGTGGGTATGAAAATGTTGTACCTATGCCCGCATACCTGCGTGTGTATCTGTGTAGACTGTAGAGCACATGCATCTCAATTTAGTGCCACCCCGAAAGCTTTGTGCGAGCGGAGCCAATCAAATGATATAAAAGAAGACTACAGGCGCCAGGGAACTTTGGCTAAGATCGGTACATGTTTTTATCAGTTTAATAAATATTTACTATTATGTGCTATCAGTTTAATAAATATTTATTATATGATTGTGCCCGCGGGTATACCCGCGGGTGCCATAAACCTGCGGGTAGCGGGTTTGGGTAACATACGCTACCCGTCGCGGGTAACGGGTGCGGGTACGGGTTTAACATTAATCTCGCGAGTACGAGTTTGTAATCTCTATACCCGCGGGTTTTAAACATGTAGCCATCCATAGGACTTACAGTGTAACTAATGGACAGAAGGGAAAGTTCAACGGTCTGCTGACGTGGCATTGCACTTTGGTGTGCACATGATGAGTCTGTTGCCGCTGGCAGCTAACAACTTTATAGAACATTCACTGACGAGATAGCTACAGTGCTAGGTTCGGTGCACCATTGGACCGGTTTGGCGTGACCACTATTTGAACAGTTTTGGGAGTGGATTTCCAACGACTCTATGGGCTTTGGGGGCCTATAAAGACGACCCCAACCAGCGTAGAGCTGAGATACAAGCCATATACACTAGAAGAGCACCTCAAGTAGAGATGGATTCAGATGTCTGGAGATCCGAATTATTCGTATTCATATTCGAATAAAGTGCTAATATGGATATTCGTATTCGATTTAATATGGATGTTAAATAGACATATCTGAATTCGTTTTTTCTCTATTCGGTTTAAGATTCGTATTCGACAACATTCGACAAAACCGTGAAATATCCGATACTATTCGCATCCGAAAGGGAAAAGTATTCAATAAAATCAATTTAAACTTACTTTTATTACTAATTACTAATTACAAGTGATTTTAAACATTAAATCATATACTAAAAATGAAGTACACCACTTAAAATGTTAAAAAATATTTATATCATAAACAAATGACTGTGTTAATCTTGCATTACTAGTGATATACAATGATAAATTTTAATTAATATTAAAAACTCTTATTTTGAGTGTATTAGATTATTGGAGTTTTAGAGTCCAAAATACAAATATACTTAATATAAAGAAGATTATATTTAGAGTCCAAAATATAAATATACTAAGTACCTTTTGGGGTGGGGTTTGTAGTCCTTCCCCCTCCTTTGCTTGAGGATTTGACGAAAGCTCTTGATGATAAGCACCATCTCCTCGTTGTCGAGCTTGGAGGCGTCGATGGGAAGCCTACTTGATGTAGACTCTTCTTTCTTTTCCTCCGTCGCTTTGAATGCGACGGGTTGCACCTCGGGTGTGGAGATGCCGCCTTGCTCGACGATTTGTTTGGAGCATTTGATCATCAACTCAAAGCTCACAAACTTTCCTATCACTTCCTCGGGAGACATTAGCTTATATCTAGGATCACCATGTATTAATTGAACTTGTGTAGGATTACGAAAAACGAGTGATCTTAGAATAACCTTGACCATTTCATGGTCATCCCATTTGGTGCTCCCAAGGTTGCGCACTTGGTTGACCAAGGTCTTTAGCCGGTTGTACATTGCTTGTGGCTCCTCTCCTTGGTTGAGGATGAATCGATCGAGCTCCGCCTTGATCGTTTCCCGTTTGGTGATCTTGGTCACCTCATCCCCTTCGTGCGCCGTTTTGAGGACGTCCCAAATTTCTTTGGCCATCTTTAACCCTTGCACCTTATTATACTCCTCTCGACACAAGGAAGCGAGGAGTATAGTTGTGGCTTGGGAGTTAAAGTGCTGAATTTGGTCGGCCTCGTCCGAATCGTAGTCTTTGTCCCCTACCTTTGGTACCTGCGCTCCATACTCAACAATATCCCATATGCTTTTGTGGAGTGAGGTTACGTGATGCCTCATTTTATCACTCCACATACAATAATCCTCACCATCAAAAAATGGTGGTTTGCCTAGGGGAACGGAAAGTAATGGAGTGTGTTTAGAAATGTGAGGATAGCGGAGGGGCATCTTACTATACTTCTTACGCTCATGGCGCTTAGAAGTTACGGATGACGATTCGGAGCCAGAGGTGGAGGGTGACGAAGAGTCGCTCTCGTAGTAGACCACTTTCTTCATCTTCTTCTTGTCACCTCTCCGTTGTGACTTGATGGAGGAAGCGGACTCCCCCTTATGCTTGTGGTCGGACTCCCTTAAATGAGTTCTCCCTGAGCTTGCGGACTTGTCGCCGTCGGTCACGATCTCCCTCTTGGCGTGATCTCCCGACATCACTTCGAGTGGTTAGACTCTAATGAAGCACCAGGCTCTGATACCAATTGAAAGTCGCCTAGAGGGGGGTGGATAGGCGGAATCTAAAATTTACAAACTTAAGCACACACTACAAGCCAAGGTTAACGTTAGAATTAAATCCGAGTCCGAAAAAGAGGGAAAACAAATCAACCAAGAAATAAAGCGGATGAACACGGTGATTTGTTTTACCGAGGTTCGGTTCAAAAGAACCTAGTCCTCATTGAGGTGGTCACAAAGACCGGGTCTCTTTCACCCCTTTCCCTCTCTCAAACGGTCACTTAAACCGAGTGAGCTTTCTCCTTAATCAAACGGGTCACTTAGACCCCGCAAGGACCACCACACACTTGGTGTCTCTTGCTTTGATTACAAGTCACTTGAGAATAAGAATGGTAAAAGAAGAAAGCACGATTGCAAAAGCCAAGCGACAAGAGCGACAAATAATACACAGATCACACTCTCTCTCTCTCAAGTCACTAATCACTAATGATCACTTGTCTCAATTGTGGAACTTGGAGAGATTGGAAGCTTTGATTGTGTCTTTGAATGGATTGCTAGCTCTTGTATTGAATGTGAGAGATTGGAGTGCTTGGGTGTGTTTAATGGAGGTGGTTGGGGTTGTATTTATAGCCCCCAACCACGTCCTAACCGTTGCTCCTTTCCTGCCAACCGCGGACGGTCCGCGCCCCTTGTCCGGATGGTCCGGCCCTGCACATCAACGGCTGAAATCGCAATGGTCAACAGTAACGACTATATATCATTTAATGTGTCATCAGATGTCAAATAAAGCAGTCGTGGATGGTTCGGTCATGCACCCTGGACGATCCGCGAGGACGCTAAAAATACATTTTACCAAACCCGTCACATTCGGGTTTTTCTGGTTTTCACCGACCGGACGTTTCGCGCCTGAGGCCGGACGGTCCGTGCATGGTCTCGGACGGTGCTTGTTTCTCCATCGGACGGTCCGTAGTGTAGACTTGTGTTTTTGCAGTGTTCCTGTCCGAGGGTCACCTTAGTGCCGCGGACAGTCCGCCGCAAGGGCCCGGACGGTCCGCGCTTAGGTGTTTTTCCAAAAAGCTTCTCATGTCAGGAATAATCTATGGTATTCTGGACAGTCGATTTAGAATAGTTGTAGATGAACTTATGCACCTATGAAATGATCAACTAGGCAAACTGGTTAGTCCACAAGGTTTGTGATGTACGTCAAACACCAAAATCGACTATAAAAAATATTGAGACTATTTCCCTTTCACAAACGACATGGAGATGTAGCAGAACGTACCAAAGGGGGTGATGAATGTTGTAGCATGCTGGTATGCCTCCTTCATAGCGATTTGGTGGTAGCCTGAGTAGGCATCTAGGAAGGAGAGGAGTTCACACCTAGCGGTGGAATCTACGACCTGGTCAATATGTGGGAGAGGAAAAGGATCCTTTGGGCATGCCTTGTTCTACCCCGTGTAATCAACACACATCCTCCGGCTCCCATTCTTCTTTTTTTACGAGAACGAGGTTCGCAACCCACACTGGGTGGATAATCTATTTCACAATCCCGGCCACCAAGAGTTTTTCGATTTCCTCACCAATGGCCTTGAGCTTCTTGTCATCAAAACGGTGTAGCCGCTGAGCGACTAGACTCGATGTAGGTCGGATATTCAGTGAGTGCTCGGCAAGCTCCCATCAGATTCTAGGCATGTCTATGGGCTTCCAGGCAAATACATCGTGATTGGCTCGAAGGAAGTTGATGAGGATGTATTCTTGTTTGTCAGAGAGCGCCACCCTAATCCGGACACTCTTTGAAGTGTTGGTGTTGTTGACCAAAATGTTTTTTCGTGTCTTGCGCCGATTTGAACGTGCCTGAAATGAATTTGGGTGTTAGGCCCGTCTTGTGGGTTGATGTCTCTATGTAGTTTAGCCAATTCCCTCGTGGCGGCTTGTGCTGATGCGAGCTCACAGTTGGCCCGTTCACTCGTGTAAGCCACTTGGAATGAGGTATATGTCGTAATGACCCCGTGGGGGCTGGGCATCTTCATCTTGAGGTATGTGTAGTTGGAGACGACATTGAATCTTATGTAGCATGGCCCTCCTAGAATGGTGTTGTATTCCCCCTAGAAATCTACTACCTCGAATTCCAGCCGCTCGGTGCAGAAGTTAGAGGGATCCCCGAACATGACAGGTAGAACGACTTGTCTGAGCGAACTGACGCCAATGCCTGACATGATGTCGTGAATCGGTGCAACGTTGGGGCGCAGCGTGGAGCGTGCGATTCACAGGGCATCGAAAGTTTTGTCGTATATGATGTTGAGGGTGCTGCCCTCGTCCATGAGGACTAGGGATGGATTCGGATCGGATACACATGGAAACGAATTCGGATGTCACTATTTACCACATTTTAATTGAATTCGAACACGAATATTATCGAATACGAATACAAAACGAATAGTTCGAATTCGAATTTGCATTCGGATATTTACTTGACTTGGAACGTAGTGTCATAACGAGTGTCAATTTATTTTATCGATGAATTTATAGTCGACAAAAATCATGTTACAAGTAAATTATTAGCATAGTGTAAATACAGTGTTATATATAGATCTTATGAGCATATTTAGTAGTATATATAATCTATAATAATAAAAAAATATGACATAAATTGGTCCATTGAGTTCACTAGCACACCCATACATTCAGTTCACCGTTTATTTCACCAGCACACCCATACATTCAACGTAAATTGACAAAAGTGCAGAACAACATAAAGTGCAGATTGCAGAATAACAAGCATCGAGAATGATTGAATGAAGAGTTCACCAGCACACCCATACATTCAGTTCACCATTAAGTTCACCAGCACACCCATACATTCAACATAAATTGACAAAAGTGCATAACAACATAAAGTGTAGATTGTAGAATAACAAGCACCAAGAATGATTGAATGAAGCAGCCCAGCTTGTCTACAAAAAAAAGATAATCCTAATCTTCCTCCACTTGATCAATGTCATTATCATCGACGTTGTGGTCAACATCATCGGAAGCATCTGCAACATGAATTAGAATATATATAGTAAAATAAATCTGAGATCCAAAACAAAATAGCATGAAGTCAAGCTAAGCAGTCTACATACCTCCATCATGATCAACATTATCATCACTCACAGTGTCAATAATATTAGATAAATCATCAAGAAGTGAAGTTACATTATATGGATCTGAAATAGTAATTAAAAATCACATGGGGAAAATCAGTGACTAATAATCTAATATACCAATTAGAAATATAATTTACAAACATACAATACTGAGAAGTGACAATTACCTTTTCTTTTAGCCCTTATCCAATCCTTTGTGCAAATAAGTGCCTTGGCAAGTTGAGGGTCCAAACGGCTACGATATTTGTGAACAACTCTTCCTCCAACACTAAATGCAGATTCAGAGGCCACTGTTGATGCATGAATAGCCAATACATCTCTTGCACTTCAAGTAAGGATAGGATAATTTGCACCATGGGTCTTCCACCAGCTCAAAATGTCAAAGTAGTTACCTTCTATCCAACTCAACAATGGATCATTATTGTATTGATCTATTTCAGATCGCTCTTGACCAATATCAGCATTGTCCCTTAAAAATGAACTTAATCTTTTTCTCTTTGGCTCCTCATTCAAGTCCATATAGCACTGAGATGTTCTAACAGATCTAGCAGTTATAACTTAGTTTGTTGCATAGGGCGACTTGTAGAAGAACGATACATGGAGGCATAAGAATCATATAGCTTTTGCAGAACTTTTTTGAATTCATACATAGCATCGAATCCATAGTCATCTGACATCTCAGTGTAATAAAATTCAACCACTTTCATCTTGTACCTTGGATCTAAGAAACATGCAACAACAAGAGCAGTATTGCTCTTGTCGGCGTCTCGAGACCGGGGGGTCCCTAAGCCGACGAGTGAGTGTGCCGCGTGCCCCAGCCCAGATGGGTCGAGCGCGTGGGCGAGCGCGAAGGGGGGAAGCGAGGTGGCCGGAGACGGGCGTGAGAGAGGTGGAAATCCTGCGGCCTTCGTGTTCGTCCCGCGCCCAGGTCGGGTGCGCTTGCAGTAGGGGGTTACAAGCGTCCACGCGGGTGAGGGAAGCGAGCGGCCCCAAGAGAGCGCCTGTCCCGTCCTCGTCCCCGCGCGGCCAACCTTCTCTAAGAAGGTGAAAGGGAATTAGGCTTACTCCTATTTTCCGAATTGATTTTGGTGGTTGAAGTGCCCAACACAAATAATTGGACTAACTAGTTTGCTCTAGTGTATAAGTTATACAGGTGAAAAAGGTTCACACTTAGCCAATAAAAAGATCAAATGTTGGATTCAACAAAGGAGAAAAGGGACAACCGAAGGCACCTCTGGTCTGGGGCACCGGACTGTCCGGTGTACACCGGACAGTGTCCGGTGCACCACCGGACAGTGTCCGGTGCACCAGAGGACTCCAACTTGAACTCGCCACCTTCGGGAATTTCTAGAGGCACTCGCGCTATAATTCACCGGACTGTCCGGTGTACACCGGACAGTGTCCGGTGCTCCTCGGAAGAGCTGCCTCAGGAACTCGCCAGCCTCGGGAAATCAGAACGCCTGCTCCGCTATAATTCACCGGACATGTCCGGTGTACACCGGACTGTCCGGTGAACCAGCAGAGCAACGGATACTTCGCGCCAACGGTCACCTGCAGGTGCATTCAATGCGCGCCAGAAGCGCGCAGAAGTCAGGCACGCCCATACTGGCGCACCGGACATTGAACAGTACATGTCCGGTGTGCACCGGACATCCAGGCGAGCCCAGAAGTCAGAACTCCAACGGTCAGAATCCAACGGCATTGGTGACGTGGCTGGCGCACCGGACATGTCCGGTGTGCACCGGACTGTCCGGTGCACCATACGACAGTCAGCTTCCACCAACGGTCAAGTTTGGTGGTTGGGGCTATAAATACCCCAACCACCCCACCATTCATTGCATCCAAGTTTTCCACTTCCCAACTACTTACAAGAGCTCTAGCATTCAATTCTAGACACACCAAAGAGATCAAATCCTCTCCAAATTCCACACAACGCCCTAGTGACTAGAGAGAGAGATTTGCTTGTGTTCTTTCGAGCCTTTGCGCTTGGATTGCTTTCTTCTTTCTTGATTCTTTCATTGCGATCAAACTCACTTGTAATTGAGGCAAGAGACACCAAACTTGTGGTGGTCCTTGTGGGAACTTTGTGTTCCAAGTGATTGAGAAGAAAAAGCTCACTCGATCCGAGGGATCGTTTGAGAGAGGGAAGGGTTGAAAGAGACCCGGCCTTTGTGGCCTCCTCAACGGGGAGTAGGTTTGAGAGAACCGAACCTCGGTAAAACAAATCCACGTGTCTCACTTCTTTATTCGCTTGCGATTTGTTTTCACGCCCTCTCTCAGACTCATTCTTGTTTCTAACGCTAACCTGGCTTGTAGTTGTGTTTATATTTGTAAATTTCAGTTTCGCCCTATTCACCCCCCCTCTAGGCGACTTTCAATTGGTATCAGAGCCCGGTGCTTCATTAGAGCCTAACCGCTCGAAGTGATGTCGGGAGATCACGCCAAGAAGGAGATGGAGACCCGCGAAAAGCCCACTACAAGCCACGGGAGCACTTCATCGGAAGAGTCCCGCACCAAGAGGAAGGAGAAGAAGAAGAGCTCCTCCAACAAAGGGAAGGAGAAGAAATCTTCTTCTCACCACAAAGAGAAGAAGGAGAGATCTTCCTCTCACAAACCACATCGGAGTGGGGACAAGCACAAGAGGATGAGGAAAGTGGTCTACTACGAGACCGACACTTCATCAACATCGACCTCCGACTCCGATGCACCCTCCGTAACTTCTAAACGCCAAGAGCGTAAGAAGTTTTGTAAGATCCCCTTACACTATCCTCGTACTCCATTGCTTTCCGTTCCATTAGGCAAACCGCCGACCTTTGACGGTGAAGATTATGCTAGGTGGAGTGATTTAATGAAATTTCATCTAACCTCACTCCACAAAAGTATATGGAATGTTGTTGAGTTTGGAGCACAGGTACCATCCGTAGGGGATGAGGATTATGATGAGGACGAGGTGGCCCAAATCGAGCACTTCAACTCTCAAGCTACAACCATACTCCTTGCTTCTTTGAGTAAGGAGGAATACAACAAAGTGCAAGGGTTGAAGAATGCGAAGGAGATTTGGGACCTACTCAAGACCGCGCACGAAGGTGATGAACTCACCAAGATCACCAAGCGGGAAACGATCGAGGGGGAGCTCGGTCGCTTTCGACTTCGCCAAGGGGAAGAGCCACAAGACATGTACAACCGGCTCAAAGCCTTGGTGAACCAAGTGCGCAACCTTGGGAGCAAGAAGTGGGACGATCACGAGGTGGTTAAGGTTATTCTAAGATCTCTCATTTTCCTTAACCCCACTCAAGTTCAATTAATTCGTGGTAATCCTAGATACACTCAAATGACCCCCGAGGAAGTTATCGGGAATTTTGTGAGCTTTGAATGTATGATCAAGGGCTCCAAGAAGATCAACGAGCTTGATGAACCCTCCACGTCCGAAGCACAACCGGTGGCATTTAAGGCGACGGAGGAGAAGAAGGAGGAGTCTACACCGAGTAGACAACAAATTGACGCCTCCAAGCTCGACAATGAGGAGATGGCTTTAATCATCAAAAGCTTTCGCCAAATCCTCAAGCAACGGAAGGGGAAGGATTACAAATCCCGTTCCAAGAAGGTTTGCTACAAGTGTGGTAAGCCCGGTCACTTTATAGCTAAATGTCCATTATCAAGTGATAGTGACAGGGGCGACGACAAGAAGGGAAAGAGGAGAGAAAAGAAAAGGTACCACAAGAAGAGGGGCGGCGATGCCCACGTGTGCCGCGGGTGGGACTCCGACGAAAGCTCCACCGACTCCTCCTCCGACGAGGACATCGCCAACATCGCCGTCACCAAGGGACTCCTCTTCCTCAACGTCGGCCACAAGTGCCTCATGGCAAAGGACGACAAAAGGAAGAAGGTTAAATCTAAATCCTCCACTAAATATGAATCCTCTAGTGATGATAATGATAGTGATGAGGAAAATAATTTGCGTACCCTTTTCGCCGACCTAAACATGCAACAAAAAGAAAAATTAAATGAACTAATTAGTGCCATCCATGAGAAGGATGATCTCTTGGACTCCCAAGAGGACTTCCTAATCAAGGAAAATAAAAAGCATGTTAAGGTTAAAAATGCTTATGCTCAACAAGTTGAAAAATGTGAAAAATTGTCTAGTGAGCTAAGCACTTGCCATGAGACTATAGACAACCTTAGAAAAGAAAATGCTAGATTAATTGCTAAGGTTGATTCTCATGTCTGTGATGCTTCAATTCTCAATCTTAGAAATGATAATGATGATTTGCTTGCTAAGATTAAGGAATTGAATGATTCTCTTGCTAGCCTTAGAGTAGAAAATGAAAATTTGATTGCTAAGGCTAAAGATTTTGATGTTTGCAATACTACTATTTCCGACCTTAGAACTAAGAATGATATGTTGCATGCTAAGGTTGTAGAACTAAAATCTTGCAAACCCTCTACATCTACCGTTGAGCACACTTCTATTTGTACTAGATGTAGAGATGTAGATATCAATGCTATTCATGATCACATGGCTTTAATTAAAAAACAAAATGATCATATAGCATTATTAGATGCTAAAATTGCCGAGCATAACCTAGAAAATGAAAAGTTTAAATTTGCTAGAAGTATGCTCTACAATGGGAGACGCCCTGGCATCAAGGATGGCATTGGCTTCCAAAGGGGAGACAATGTCAAACTTAATGCCCCTCCAAAGAATTTATCTAACTTTGTTAAGGGCAAGGCTCCCATGCCTCAGGATAACGAGGGTTACATTTTGTACCCTGCCGGTTATCCCGAGAGCAAAATTAGGAGAACTCATTCTAGGAAGTCTCACTCTGGCCCTAACTATGCTTTTATGTATAAGGGTGAGACATCTAGCTCTAGGCAACCAACCCATGCTAAGTTGCCTAGAAAGAAAACTCCTAGTGCATCAAATGATCATGCTATTTCATTCAAAACTTTTGATGCATCATATGTGCTTACTAACAAATCCGACAAGGTAGTTGCCAAGTTTGTTGGGGGCAAACACAAGGGCTCCAAGACTTGTGTTTGGGTACCCAAAGTTCTTGTTTCTAATGCCAAAGGACCCAAAACCGTTTGGGTACCTAAAGTCAAGAACTAAAATTGTTTTGTAGGTTTATGCATCCGGGGGCTCAAGTTGGATACTCGACAGCGGGTGCACAAACCACATGACAGGGGAGAAAAAGATGTTCTCCTCATATGAGAAAAACCAAGATCCCCAACGAGCTATCACATTCGGGGATGGAAATCAAGGTTTGGTCAAAGGTCTTGGTAAAATTGCTATATCTCCTGACCATTCTATTTCCAATGTTTTTCTTGTTGATTCATTAGATTACAACTTGCTTTCTGTTTCCCAATTATGTCAAATGGGCTACAACTGTCTATTCACTGATGTAGGTGTCACTGTCTTTAGAAGAAGTGATGATTCAATAGCATTTAAGGGAGTGTTAGAGGGTCAGCTATACCTGGTAGATTTTGATAGAGCTGAACTCGACACTTGCTTAATTGCTAAGACTAACTTGGGTTGGCTCTGGCACCACCGACTAGCCCATGTTGGAATGAAGAATCTTCATAAGCTTCTAAAGGGAGAACACATTTTAGGACTAACAAATGTTCATTTTGAGAAAGACAGGATTTGTAGCGCATGCCAAGCTGGGAAGCAAGTTGGCACTCATCATCCACACAAGAACATCATGACGAGTGACAGGCCACTGGAGCTCCTACACATGGATTTATTCGGCCCGATCGCTTACATAAGCATCGGCGGGAGTAAGTACTGTCTAGTTATTGTGGATGATTATTCTCGCTTCACTTGGGTGTTCTTTTTGCAGGAAAAATCTCATACCCAAGAGACCTTAAAGGGATTCTTGAGACGGGCTCAAAATGAGTTCGGCTTAAGGATCAAGAAAATTAGAAGCGACAACGGGACGGAGTTCAAGAACTCACAAATAGAAGGCTTCCTTGAGGAGGAGGGCATCAAGCATGAGTTCTCTTCTCCCTACACTCCACAACAAAATGGTGTAGTGGAGAGGAAGAATCAAACTCTATTGGACATGGCAAGAACCATGCTTGATGAGTACAAGACACCGGATCGGTTTTGGGCCGAGGCGGTCAACACCGCCTGCTACGCCATCAACCGGTTATATCTACACCGAATCCTCAAGAAGACATCCTATGAACTCCTAACCGGTAAAAAGCCCAATATTTCATATTTTAGAGTTTTTGGTAGCAAATGCTTTATTCTTGTTAAGAGAGGTAGAAAATCTAAATTTGCTCCTAAAACTGTAGAAGGCTTTTTACTAGGATATGACTCAAACACAAGGGCATATAGAGTCTTTAACAAGTCCTCAGGACTTGTTGAAGTTTCTTGTGACGTTGTGTTTGATGAGACTAACGGCTCTCGAGTAGAGCAAGTTGATCTTGATGAGATAGGTGAAGAACAGGCTCCATGCATAGCGTTAAGAAACATGTCCATTGGGGATGTGTGCCCTAAGGAATCCGAAGAGCCTCCACATGCACAAGATCAACCATCCTCCTCAACACAAGCATCTCCACCAACTCAAAATGAGGACGAAGCTCAAATTGATGAGGGACAAGATCAAAGTGATGAGCCACCTCAAGATGACGGCAATGATCAAGGGGGAGATGCAAATGATGAAGACAAGGAGGATGAACAACCAAGGCCGCCACACCCAAGAGTCCACCAAGCAATACAACGAGATCACCCCGTCGACACCATCCTCGGCGACATTCATAAGGGGGTAACTACTAGATCTCGTGTTGCACATTTTTGTGAGCATTACTCGTTTGTTTCCTCTATTGAGCCACACAGGGTAGAGGAAGCACTACAAGATTCGGATTGGGTGGTGGCGATGCAAGAGGAGCTCAACAACTTCACTAGAAATGAGGTATGGCATTTAGTTCCATGTCCTAACCAAAATGTTGTAGGAACCAAGTGGGTCTTCCGCAACAAGCAAGACGAGCATGGTGTGGTGACAAGGAACAAAGCTCGACTCGTGGCCAAGGGTTATTCACAAGTCGAAGGTTTGGATTTTGGTGAAACCTATGCACCCGTAGCTAGGCTTGAATCAATTCGCATATTATTAGCCTATGCTACTTACCATGGCTTCAAGCTTTATCAAATGGACGTGAAGAGTGCTTTCCTCAATGGACCAATCAAGGAAGAGGTCTATGTTGAGCAACCTCCCGGCTTTGAAGATAGTGAGTACCCTAACCATGTCTATAAGCTCTCTAAGGCGCTTTATGGGCTCAAGCAAGCCCCAAGAGCATGGTATGAATGCCTTAGAGATTTCCTTATTGCTAATGGCTTCAAAGTCGGTAAGGCTGATCCTACTTTGTTCACTAAAACTCTTGACAATGATTTGTTTGTATGCCAAATTTATGTTGATGATATCATATTTGGGTCTACTAACGAATCTACTTGTAAAGAATTTAGTAGGATCATGACACAAAAATTCGAGATGTCTATGATGGGGGAGTTGAAGTATTTTCTAGGATTTCAAGTCAAGCAACTCCAAGAGGGCACCTTCATTTGTCAAACGAAGTACACTCAAGACATTCTAACCAAGTTTGGAATGAAGGATGCCAAGCCCATCAAGACTCCCATGGGAACAAATGGGCATCTCGACCTCGACACGGGAGGTAAGTCCGTGGATCAAAAGGTATACCGGTCGATGATTGGTTCATTGCTTTATTTATGTGCATCTCGACCGGACATTATGCTTTCCGTTTGCATGTGTGCAAGATTCCAATCCGACCCTAAGGAATCCCACCTTACGGCCGTAAAACGAATCTTGAGATATTTGGCTTATACTCCTAAGTTTGGGCTTTGGTACCCTCGGGGATCCACTTTTGATTTAATTGGTTATTCGGATGCCGATTGGGCGGGGTGTAAGATTAATAGAAAGAGCACATCAGGGACTTGCCAGTTCTTGGGAAGATCCTTGGTGTCTTAGGCTTCAAAGAAGCAAAATTCGGTCGCTCTTTCAACCGCCGAAGCCGAGTACATTGTCGCGGGTCATTGTTGCGCGCAATTGCTTTGGATGAGGCAAACCCTGCGGGACTACGGTTACAAATTAACCAAAGTCCCTTTGCTATGTGATAATGAGAGTGCAATCAAAATGGCCGACAATCCCGTCGAGCATAGCCGCACTAAGCACATAGCCATTCGGTATCATTTTCTTCGGGATCACCAACAAAAGGGGGATATCGAGATTTCATACATTAATACTAAAGATCAATTAGCCGATATCTTTACCAAGCCTCTTGATGAACAAACTTTTACCAAACTTAGGCATGAGCTCAACATTCTTGATTCTAGGAACTTCTTTTGTTAATTTGCACACATAGCTCATAGGTATACCTTTGATCATGTCTCTTTGATGTATGCTATGACTAATGTGTTTTCAAGTGTATTTCAAACCAAGTCATAGGTATATTGAAAGGGAATTGGAGTCTTCGGCGAAGACAAAGGCTTCCACTCTGCAACTCATCCTTCGTTGTAACACCCACTTTGTATGAAAGGCTAAAAAGAGAAAGTATAGTACTCTATATCTATATGTGTTACCCATGTTTATCATTTCATGTGAACATATCACTTACACAAGCACATGATTAACAAGAAATACCCGAAGATAATACATGCATCATACTGGGTTTTGTTTGCTTGTGCATTTAATAATAAAAAAAATTAATAAGGACACATGAATGATGAAGATTAAGGAGTTTAATCTAAACTCAACCATAGTACTTGGAAATAAACTTTAAAGAGAAAGAGCATAAAACTTACCTAATATTTATATATATATGTATATGAATGTATCTTCACACTTAGTACCTTGATTGTGCACCATAATCTGAGGACAAATCTATCACAAAATTTAAATTTAAGTTGGAAAAGAAGTTTTGAAATTGAGAGGGAAGAAAAGAAGATAAAAAAAATAATAAAAAGAAAAAGGGAAGGGCGTGATGGGCCTAATTCCCTACCGCCGGCCCACTCACCCCTTTGCTCCTTCACGCGCCAGCCCAGCCTATTTCCGCCACCAGTCGCTTACACGTGGGCCCGGAACCTGACGATCTTCTCCATCTCGCAACTGCGCAGCGAGGTCCGAGCTCCTCGCCGTGGAAATCGGACCGGCCTCACCGTTGCATCCTTGACTGGTTCGGGGTACATATGGTTCACGCCCTCCGTACTCGTTGAGATCCCTGGATCGTGAACCAGTGCCGTGCTTTACAGAGAGGGGAGGAAAACGTGAGAGAGCCAGCCGCCTCCGCCATCCCCTACATGCGTCGCGGCTGAGAATCATTGAAGTGGTCGGAGGCCGTCACCAGGGTGCTCGCGTGCGCGAGTTTGATCTTCGGGCATCGGGAGTGGCGATTTACTGGTGGATTGCTCACTGGAGTCCCACAACCGCGCCGATCTGCAGTACACCTTGAGCCGACTTTCTGTGCATGCCACTCTCGGTGAGTATTGGCTCCCCACTTCATTTTTGCTCAGCGCTACGCGATGCAACCAATGGATTGAAGGATAGAGCGTTAGGTTGGGAGATCGGGGTGACCGGCGATGGCGCCGCCGTGTGGTGTCTTCGCGCCGCCGTGTCTGTTCGCCGAAGGAGCAGGCGATGGGGGCGACGCGTAGAAGCCACCGATCTCTGGATTAACGGTTAGGATTAAGTCGGCCGCTTACCCTTTCGCCCATTGAACGCGGGTCGTGGATCATCCATCCGATGGCCAGGATGGGTCATAGCTGCGGACCGTTGATTTGTTGATAAACGGTCATGTGTGCATACCCGTGCGCATGATATGTGGGCCATTGATCTGTGATCCGAGGATCCACAGAACATACCGTTTGGCGACCCTAGCCATTTAATCTGCGCCGTCCGTTGTGGATCAGAGGGCGCTGGATCTCTGATACCCTTTCGGCCGAGTAAATATGCATATGAGACCCTAGGTTATTACTGATTCAACCCGCAGTCCACATAGTTGCGCTCTGAGTCTTGAAGCTTTTCGCGCTTTAGCCCCTGAACTTTTCTGAAATAGTAGCCGCAGCCTAGGGATCATGGTATATTAATTAAAATAATTCGAAAATTGATTTTGTTGCCAAAATAACTCTAAAAACCTTAGAAAATGCATAACTAATTCACTATAATTCCTTTTTAGCCCCTTTCAGTTCCTATAATTTTGTTTTAATATTTTTCATCACTCAGTAACACTGTCTTAGCATGAAACTCATAATAGAATTTCTCTCTTAATTAATCTTGTATCAAGCACATAAAACCTTTGGAAATTCATAACTTAAATTCTATAACTCCAAAAATTATGACTCCTGTTCCTAGAATTTTATTTGAATGCGTAGATTATTACTGTGTATTTTGTATATATGTTTGGTGTAATGTTAATTTCTCTATATGCACTGTGCTTGTTTGTATTGTGGCGAGTAGAAGAGCCCGTGACCGAGGATCTTGGTGAGCAGCAGATTGAAGTAGCTGAGCAGGAGCTCATTGAAGGCAAGTTGTGCCCTTGACCACTTTTTACCCAATAATGTTCTTTAATATCACTTATCCATGCATAGGTTAATTTTGATGGGACCCAATAGGTCACCCTAGATTGTTTATCTCATTACCTTGTTTACCCCTGAATCACTGGGTAGTTTGCTATTGCTTTACATGGTTTTAGGATAATCATTTATTATATCTATGTTCCAATTATTCTTGTTATTCTGTTTATGTTCATGTCAAGTTCATTAATGTTAATTGGAACATAGAGCTTAACTTGAGAACCACGTGCCACCACAAGGGTTTAATGGGACGCCCTTGGCTGATTAACTAGGAAAGCTAGTGGAAGACTACCTTACCCAAAAGGGGCAAGGGCAGTAGGGGAGTGGTCAGTGTAGGGAGGTCCCTGGTTGATTTTGCTGCGATGGCGGTCAGCCAGGAACCCTGCATTGGAACTTCCTATAAACTGTAGCGGGTTTTCGGAAGCTAGTGGAACTTTGTAAAGGCCTCGTAGTGTTGCCATGCCGCGCTTCCTAGGTAGAGGTGTATGGGATTCGCGACCCCTTGGCAGATGGGTAACATGACTTGTGGGTAAAGGGTACAGCCTCTGCAGAGTGTAAAACTAGTATACTAGCCGAGCTCACGGTCATGAGCAGCTCAGGACTCTCTGATGTTTAAATTATGGAACTTAAATTCAATTTTGTCATTTGCATATGCATGGGTTTATTATTAATTTTGTTCTATTATTTATTAAGGTTTGGTATTTACTTACATCTAGTAATTGCTAATAAAAGTTTGACCAACATTAAAAGCAATGCTCAGCTTTAACCATTCTCTTTGATAAGCCTTACACTCCATGAGCTCCCACCTTTGGTGAGTTCATGTCACATTATTCCCCACGACTTGTTGAGCGATGAACGTATGTGAGCTCACTCTTGCTGTCTCACACCCCCCCACAGGAGAAGAGCAGGTGGTTCAGGAGGAGCCACAAGGCGAGGAGTATGATCTGATCTAGGTGGTGTTCCTCAGTTGACATTGGCGCCGACGATCCTTAGTTCGTTTTATCTTTATTATTTTATTTTGTAATAAGTCTTCCGCTATGTAATAAATACTCTGACGTTATTGACATTTATCTCTATACACTCTGTTATTGTATATGTTGTCTTCTTGGCGCATGTATGAGATGCACCTGGCTTTGTTCCTTAAAGCCGGGTGTGACATTCGTCGTCACTCCGAGCCGCTCTCTATCCTTGGGGAGAAAGCAATGCAATAGGCCTCCTACTTTGGTATAATCTTCACTCTTTTAGTTATGACCAAAGGAGGAGAAAGTAATTCCAAGGGCTCTAATGACTCTGTTTTTGGCGATTCATGCCAAAGGGGGAGAAAGTATTAGCCCAAAGCAAAAGGACCGCACCACCACCAATTTCAAAAACTTCGTGTTTCCAAGAATATTATCAATTGGTATCCTATTGTGTTCAAAAGGGGGAGAAAGTAGTATTTCAAAAATGATATATCAAAACCCTCTTGAACACTAAGAGGAGGATCTCTTTTAGGGGGAGTTTTGTTTAGTCAAAGGAAAAGCATTTGAAACAGGGGGAGAAAATTTCAAATCTTGAAAATGCTTCATAAAAACGTATTCATTTGTCTTTGACTATTTACAAAAGAGTTTGCAAAAACAAAACATGTGGTGCAAGCGTGGTCCAAAATATTAAAAACAAAGGAGCAATCCATGCATATCTTGTAAGTATTTATATTGGCTCAATTCCAAGCAACCTTTTCACTTACATTATGCAAACTAGTTCAATTATGCACTTTTCTATTTGCTTCGGTTTGTGTTGGCATCAATCACCAAAAAGGGGGAGATTGAAAGGGAATTAGGCTTACTCCTATTTTCTGAATTGATTTTGGTGGTTGAAGTGCCCAACACAAATAATTGGACTAACTAGTTTGCTCTAGTGTATAAGTTATACAGGTGAAAAAGGTTCACACTTAGCCAATAAAAAGATCAAATGTTGGATTCAACAAAGGAGAAAAGGGACAACCGAAGGCACCTCTGGTCTGGGGCACCGGACTGTCCGGTGTACACCGGACAGTGTCCGGTGCACCAGAGGACTCCAACTTGAACTCGCCACCTTCGGGAATTTCTAGAGGCACTCGCGCTATAATTCACCGGACTGTCCGGTGTACACCGGACAGTGTCCGGTGCTCCTCGGAAGAGCTGCCTCAGGAACTCGCCAGCCTCGGGAAATCAGAACGCCTGCTCCGCTATAATTCACCGGACATGTCCCGGTGTACACCGGACTGTCCGGTGAACCAGCAGAGCAACGGATACTTCGCGCCAATGGTCACCTGCAGGCGCATTCAATGCGCGCCAGAAGCGCGCAGAAGTCAGGCACGCCCATACTGGCGCACCGGACATTGAACAGTACATGTCCGGTGTGCACCGGACATCCAGGCGGGCCCAGAAGTCAGAACTCCAACGGTCAGAATCCAACGGCATTGGTGACGTGGCTGGCGCACCGGACATGTCCGGTGTGCACCGGACTGTCCGGTGCACCATACGACAGTCAGCTTCCACCAACGGTCAAGTTTGGTGGTTGGGGCTATAAATACCCCAACCACCCCACCATTCATTGCATCCAAGTTTTCCACTTCCCAACTACTTACAAGAGCTCTAGCATTCAATTCTAGACACACCAAAGAGATCAAATCCTCTCCAAATTCCACACAACGCCCTAGTGACTAGAGAGAGAGATTTGCTTGTGTTCTTTCGAGCCTTTGCGCTTGGATTGCTTTCTTCTTTCTTGATTCTTTCATTGCGATCAAACTCACTTGTAATTGAGGCAAGAGACACCAAACTTGTGGTGGTCCTTGTGGGAACTTTGTGTTCCAAGTGATTGAGAAGAAAAAGCTCACTCGATCCGAGGGATCGTTTGAGAGAGGGAAGGGTTGAAAGAGACCCGGCCTTTGTGGCCTCCTCAACGGGGAGTAGGTTTCAGAGAACCGAACCTCGGTAAAACAAATCCACGTGTCTCACTTCTTTATTCGCTTGCGATTTGTTTTCACGCCCTCTCTCAGACTCATTCTTGTTTCTAACGCTAACCCGGCTTGTAGTTGTGTTTATATTTGTAAATTTCAGTTTCGCCCTATTCACCCCCCCTCTAGGCGACTTTCAGAAGGCCCTGGTCCTTCCTTTTATAGGCGTAAGGAGAGGATCCAGGTGTACAATGGGGGTGTAGCAGAGTGCTACGTGTCTAGCGAGGGAGAGCTAGCGCCCTAAGTACATGCCGATGTGGCAGCCGGAGAGATCTTGGCACCCAGTCGGTGTGATGTCGTGGCCATCGGAGGAGCAACGGAGCCTGGCGGAGGGACAGCTGTCGGAGCGGTCGAGTCCTTGCTGACGTCCTCCTGCTTCCGTAAGAGAGCTGAGAGCCGCCGTCGTCACAGGGCACGTGGGGCGCCATCATTGCCTATCTGGCGGAGCGAGCCAGATGGGACACCAGTCTTGCTCTTTGCGGCCCGAGTCGGCTCGGGGTAGGGTGATGATGGCGCTTCCTGTTGACGTGGCGGGCCCGCGCCCGAGGTCGGGCGACGTGGGGGCTCCTCCGAAGCCGGGGTTGAGTCTGTCTTCCGTGGCCGAGGCCGAGCCCGAGCCCCTGGGTCGGGCGAGGCGGAGGTCATTTGGCAGAGGCCGGGGCGGAGTCTGAGCCCTGGGGTCGGGCGAAGCGGAGTTCGTCGTCTTCTGGGGCTGAGCCCGAGTCCGAGCCCTGGGTCGGGCGAAGCGGAGTTCGTCGTCTTCTGGGGCTGAGCCCGAGTCCGAGCCCTGGGTCGGGCGGAGCGGAGTTCGTCGTCTTCCTGGGCTTAGCCCGAGTCCGAGCCCTGGGTCGGGCGGAGCGGAGTTCGCCGTCTTCTGGGGCTGAGCCCGAGTCCGAGCCCTGGGTCGGGCGGAGCGGAGTTCGTCGTCTTCTGGGGCTGAGCCCGAGTCCGAGCCCTGGGTCGGGCGGAGCGGAGTTCGTCGTCTTCTAGGGCTGAGCCCGAGTCCGAGCCCTGGGTCGGTTGGAGCGGAGTTCGCCGTCTTCCGGGGCTTAGCCCGATTCCGAGCCCTGGGTCGGGCGGAGCGGAGTTCGCCGTCTTCTGGGGCTTAGCCCGAGTCCGAGCCCTGGGTCGGGCGGAGCGGAGTTCGTCGTCTTCCGGGGCTTAGCCCGAGTCCGAGCCCTGGGTCGGGCGGAGCGGAGTTCGCCGTCTTCCGGGGCTTAGCCCGAGTCCGAGCCCTAGGTCGGGCGGAGCGGAGTTCGCCGTCTTCCGAGGCTTAGCCCGAGTCCGAGCCCTGGGTCGGGCGGAGCGGAGTTCGCCGTCTTCCGGGGCTTAGCCCGAGTCCGAGCCCTGGGTCGGGCGGAGCGGAGTTCGCCGTCTTCCGGGGCTTAGCCCGAGTCCGAGCCCTGGGTCGGGCGGAGCGGAGTTCGCCGTCTTCTGGGGCTTAGCCCGAGTCCGAGCCCTGGGTCGGGCGGAGCGGAGTTCGCCGTCTTCCGGGGCTTAGCCCGAGTCCGAGCCCTGGGTCGGGCGGAGCGGAGTTTCCTATGGCGCCTTTGGCGAGGCCTTTGCGTTAAATGCTCCTGCGACTCGGTCGGTCGGCACGACGATTTAGTCAGGGTTGCTTCTTAGCGAAGGCAAGGCCTCGGGCGAGCCGGAGATGTGTCCGCCGTTAAAAGGGGGGCCTCGGGCGAGACGGAAACCCCTCGGGGTCGGCTGCCCTTGCCCGAGGCTAGGCTCGGGCGAGGCGTGATCGAGTCGCTCGTATGGACTGATCCCTGACTTAATCGCACCCATTAGGCCTCTGCAGCTTTATGCTGATGGGGGTTACCAGCTGAGAATTTAGGCGTCTTGTGGGTACCCCTAATTATGGTCCCCGACAGTAGCCCCCGAGCCTCTAAGGGAGTGTTAGCACTCGCTTGGAGGCTTTCGTCGCACTTTTTTGCAAGGGGACCAACCTTTCTCGGTTGCATTTTGTTCCGGTGGGTGCGCGCGAGCGCACCCGTTGGGTGTAGCCCCCGAGGCCTCGGAGGAGTGGTTTCACTCCCCCGAGGTCTTAATGCCTTGCGTAATGCTTCGGCTGGTCTGGTTGTTCCCTCATGCGAACTGGCCGTAGCCCGGGTGCACGGTCGGGGCCCAAGTTCTCGGGCCGGTATGTTGACGCTGTCAACGGTTCGGCCGAAGCCGGGTTTGCGAGAGCAGCCCCCGAGCCTCCGCACAGGGCGAGAGGGCGATCAGGGACAGACTCGGCTTTTTTACATACGCCCCTACGTTGCCTTTCCGCAAGGAGGAGGGGGGGAGAGCGCCATGTTACCCTCGATGGGCACCGAACATGGTGTCTCCGGTGAGCTGCAAGCGGGTAATCCGAGTGGACGTCTGTGCCCCGTTCGTTGGGGGTCGGCTAGGGGCCCAGAGGCACGCCCAAAAGTACCTGCGGGTGATCTGCCGGACCCGGTCCCCTGGCGACGGGGTCCGAGGGCTCAATGCCTCCCTCCGATGGGATTCCGTTACAAGATCGCTCCCGCTGGTCTCGGAAATGTCCTAGGGTACCTCGGGAGCGCAGCCCGAGCCTTGGTTATGTATCGAACGTACCCCTGGTCATCCCTCGCTCGGCGTCTGAGGCGACTGTGAACCCTTCGGGGGCCAGCCTTCGAACCCCTGATCAGTAATGGGCGCGGAGCCCGAGTAGCCTGAGGCGGCCGTGGAGCCCTTCGGGGGGTCGGCCTTCGAACCTCTGACCAGTAGTGGGTGTAGGGCCCACGCGATCTGAGGCGACTGTTGAACCCCTCGGAGGGCCAGCCTTCGAACCTCTGATCAGTAGGGGGGCTCGGAGCCCGGTTCCTTCACAGGGAAGGATCCTTTTCGGGGTATCCCCCTTTCCCGGTCCCTGTTGCAAGAGATAGAGAAAGAGGAAAAAAGGAAAAGGATACGAAATCGAACGACGTGGCGTACCTTTTTTGGCGCGGTTATTACGGCGAAGGCGAAGCGTCGCCCGCTTCTCCTGCCAGAAGCGTCGCCTGTCCCGCCGCGGAGTTAATGCGACGGGGTGAGTTGTTGGCGGGGCGGCCGTTGCGCGTGCGTGAGCCGTTCGAGGAACGGATCACGGGCGCCCTGTCTTCACGCCGTAAGAGGGGGTTCCCCCCCCTTTTAGCCCCCGAGGGAGGGTCGGGCTTTGCCGAGGCGAGGCCGACCCTTCCTTGATGACTAAACTCTTGACTGTTGGCCAGCTTGTACGTTCCGGGCTTCAGAACTTTGGCGATGACGAATGGCCCCTCCCAGGGGGGCGTGAGCTTGTGCCTCCCTCGGGCGTCTTGCCGCAGCCGAAGCACCAGGTCGCCCACCTGGAGGTCCCGGGGCCGGACCCCTCGGGCGTGGTAGCGCCACAGGGACTGCTGATACCGCGCCGAGTGTAGTAAGGCCTTGTCCCGAGCCTCTTCCAGCTGGTCCAGCGAGTCTTCTCGGCTAGCTTGGTTGCTTTGATCGTCGTAGGCCCTCGTCCTCGGGGAGCCGTATTCCAGGTCAGTGGGCAAGACGGCCTCGGCCCCGTAGACCAGGAAGAACGGCGTGAAACCCGTGGCCCGGCTTAGCGTCGTCCTCAGGCTCCAGACCACCGAGGGGAGTTCCTTCATCCATCGCTTGCCGAACTTGTTGAGGTCGTTGTAAATCCGAGGCTTGAGCCCTTGTAGAATCATGCCGTTGGCACGCTCTACTTGCCCATTCGTCATGGGATGAGCCACGGCGGCCCAGTCCACCCTGATGTGGTGATCCTCGCAGAAGTCCAAGAATTTTCTGCCGGTGAACTGGGTGCCGTTGTCGGTGATGATGGAGTTTGGGACTCCGAAGCGATGGATGATGTTGGTGAAGAACGCCACCGCCTGCTCGGACCTGATGCTGTTCAGGGGTCGGACCTCGATCCACTTGGAGAATTTGTCGATGGCGACCAACAGGTGCGTGTAGCCCCCGGGCGCCTTCTGCAAGGGACCAACGAGGTCCAGACCCCACACAGCAAAGGGCCAGGTGATGGGTATCGTCTGTAGAGCTTGAGCGGGCAGGTGGGTATGCTTCGCATAGAATTGGCACCCTTCGCAGGTGCGGACAATTCTAGTGGCGTCAGCCATCGCCGTTGGCCAGTAGAAGCCTTGCCGGAAAGCATTCCCGACGAGGGCTCGAGGCGCCGCATGATGGCCGCAAGCCCCCGAGTGTATTTCTTGCAGGAGTTTCTGACCTTCGGTGATGGAGATGCATCGCTGGAGGATGCCCGAGGGGCTGCGGTGGTAGAGCTCCTTCTCATCGCCCAGCAAGACGAACGACTTGGCGCGTCGCGCTACCCGCCGAGCCTCGACTTGGTCGAGGGGTAGCTCTCCTTGGCGGAGATATTGCAGGTACGGGGTCTGCCAATCTCGATCAGGCGTGGCCCCGCTCCGCTCCTCCTCGACGTGCAGTGCCTCGCCCTCGGGGGCCGAGGGTACCTCGGGCTGAACCGAGGACGCCTCGGGCTGGGCCGAGGGTACCTCAGGCTGGGCCGAGGGTACCTCGGGCTCGGGCGTGTCGTTGATCTTGACGGAGGGTTGATGCAGATCCTGGGAGAAGACGTCCGGGGGAACCGTCGTTCGCCCCGAGGCTATTTTTGCCAGCTCGTCCGCCGTCTCGTTGTAGCGCCGAGCGATGTGGTTAAGCTCGAGCCCGTAGAACTTGTCTTCCAGGCGCCGAACCTCATCGCAGTAGGCCTCCATCTTCGGGTCGCGGCAGTGGGAGTTCTTCATGACTTGGTCGATGACGAGCTGTGAGTCACCGCGGGCGTCGAGGCGTCTGACCCCTAGCTCGAGGGCGATCCGCAACCCGTTGACCAGAGCCTCGTACTCAGACACATTGTTGGACGCCGGGAAATGGAGGCGTAGCACGTAGCGTAGGTGTTTCCCGAGGGGCGAGATGAAGAGCAGGCCCGCGCCGGCTCCCGTCTTCATCAGCGACCCGTCGAAAAACATGGTCCAGAGCTCCGGTTGGATCGGAGCCGTCGACAGCTGGGTGTCGACCCATTCGGCTACGAAGTCCGCCAATACCTGGGACTTGATGGCCTTCTGAGGGGCGAACGAGATTGTCTCGCCCATGATTTCCATCGCCCACTTTGCGATCCTGCCCGAGGCCTCTCGGCACTGGATGATCTCCCCCAGGGGGAAGGATGACACCACAGTTACCGGATGAGACTCGAAGTAATGTCGCAACTTTCGCCTCGTCAGGATCACTGCATACAGCAGCTTCTGAACTTGTGGGTAGCGGATCTTGGTTTCGGACAGTACCTCGCTGACGAAGTAAACTGGCCTCTGAACGGGCAATGCATGCCCCTCTTCTTGCCTCTCGACCACAATCGCGGCGCTAACCACCTGAGTGGTCGCGGCGACGTAGACCAAGAGGGCTTCTCCATCAGCTGGGGGTACCAAGATAGGCGCCTTTGTGAGGAGCGCCTTCAGGTTCCCGAGAGCTTCCTCGGCCTCAGGGGTCCAAGCGAAACACTCGGCCTTCCTTAACAGGCGGTACAGAGGCAGACCCCTTTCGCCGAGGCGTGAGATGAAGCGGCTCAGGGCCGCGAGACATCCCATGACCCTCTGTACGCCTTTTAAGTCCTTGATGGGCCCCATGCTGGTGATAGCCGCGATCTTCTCCGGGTTGGCTTCGATGCCTCGCTCGGAGACGATGAACCCCAAGAGCATGCCCCGGGGTACCCCGAAGACACACTTCTCGGGATTGAGCTTGACGCCTTTCGCTTTGAGACATCGGAATGTCACTTCAAGGTCGGAGAGGAGGTCGGAAGCCTTCCTTGTCTTGACTACGATGTCATCGACGTAGGCCTCGACTGTGCGACCGATGTGTTCGCCGAACACATGGTTCGTGCACCGCTGGTACGTCGCGCCCGCATTCCTCAAACCGAACGGCATGGTGACATAGCAGTACATGCCG
The DNA here is from genome assembly GCF_902167145.1 of Zea mays. Lineage (NCBI taxonomy): Eukaryota > Viridiplantae > Streptophyta > Magnoliopsida > Poales > Poaceae > Zea > Zea mays. The sequence continues at coordinate 198,351,543 of NC_050098.1, forward strand.
AAGGGCGTGATGAAAGAAGTCGCGAGCTGGTCGGACTCTTTCATCCGGATTTGGTGATACCCTGAGTAGGCATCGAGGAAGGACAGGGTTTCGCACCCAGCAGTGGAATCCACGATTTGATCGATGCGAGGTAGAGGGTAGGGAACCTTCGGACATGCTTTGTTGAGACCAGTGTAGTCTACACACATCCGCCATTTCCCCCCTTTCTTTCTCACAAGCACAGGGTTGGCAAGCCATTCGGGATGGAATACCTCTTTGATGAACCCTGCTGCCATTAGCTTGTGGATCTCCTCGCCTATCACTCTGCCTTCTCCTCGTCGAATCGGCGCAGAGGCTGCCTAACGGGTCGGGCTCCGGCCCGAATATCCAGCGAGTGCTCGGCGACATCCCTCGGTATGCCGGGCATGTCCGAGGGACTCCACGCAAAGACGTCGGCGTTTGCGCGGAGAAAGTCGACGAGCACTGCTTCCTATTTGGGGTCGAGCCCGGAACCGATCCGGATCTGCTTGGAGGTGTCGCCACTGGGGTCGAGAGGGACGGCCTTAACCGTCTCCGCTGGCTCGAAGTTGCCGGCATGACGCTTCACGTCTGGCACCTCTTTGGAGAGGTTCTCCAGGTCGACGATGAGGGCCTCGGACTCGGCGAGGGCCTCGGCGTACTCCACGCACTCCACGTCGCATTCGAACGCGTGTTTGTACGTGGGGCCGACGGTGATGACCCCGTTGGGGCCCGACATCTTGAGCTTCAGGTAGGTGTAGTTGGGGACGGCCATGAACTTCGCGTAGCATGGCCTCCCCAGTACCGCGTGGTAGGTTCCTCAGAACCCGACCACCTCGAACGTCAAAGTCTCCCTTCGGAAGTTGGAGGGCGTTCCGAAGCAGACGGGAAGGTCGAGTCGTCCGAGGGGCTGGACGCACTTCCCAGGAATGATCCCGTGGAAGGGCGCAGCGCCTGCTCGGACGGAGGACAGATCGACGTGCAGGAGCCTGAGGGTTTCGGCGTAGATGATGTTGAGGCAGCTGCCCCCGTCCATCAGGACCTTGGTGAGCCTGACGTCGCCGACGATGGGGTCGACGACGAGCGGGTATTTCCCCGGGCTCGGCACGTGGTCGGGGTGGTCAGCTTGGTCGAAGGTGATGGGCTTGTCGGACCAGTCTAGGTAGACTGGCGCCGCCACCTTCACCGAGCAGACCTCCCGGCGCTCTTGCTTGCGATGCCGAGCCGAGGCATTCGCCGCATGCCCACCGTAGATCATGAAGCAGTCGCGGACCTCGGGGAACTCTCCTGCTTGGTGATCTTCCTTTTTGTCGTCGTCGCGGGCCCTGCCACCCTCTGCGGGTGGCCCGGCCCTGTGGAAGTGGCGCCGAAGCATGACGCACTCCTCAAGGGTGTGCTTGACGGGCCCCTGATGGTAGGGGCACGGCTCCTTGAGCATCTTGTCGAAAAGGTTAGCACCTCCGGGGGGCTTCCGAGGGTTCTTGTACTCGGCGGCGGCGACAAGGTCCGCGTCGGCGGCGTCGCGTTTCGCTTGCGACTTCTTCTTGCCTTTCTTCCTGGCGCCGCGCGGAGCAGACGCCTCGGGAGCCTCTTCCGATGGGCGGCCTTGGGGCTGCTTGTCCTTTCGGAAGATAGCCTCGACCGCCTCCTGGCCAGAGGCGAACTTGGTGTCGATGTCCATCAGCTCGCTCGCCCTGGTGGGGGTCTTGCGACCCAACTTACTCACCAGGTCACGGCAGGTGGTGCCGGCAAGGAACGCGCCGATGACATCCGAGTCGGTGATGTTGGGCAGCTCGGTGCGCTGCTTCGAGAATCGTCGGATGTAGTCCCGAAGAGACTCTCCCGGCTGCTGCCGGCAGCTTCGGAGGTCCCAGGAATTCCCGGGGCGCACGTACGTGCCCTGGAAATTGCCGGCGAAGGCTTGGACCAAATCATCCCAGCTGGAGATCTGCCCCGGAGGCAGGTGCTCCAACCAGGCGCGAGCAGTGTCGGAGAGGAACAGGGGGAGGTTGCGGATGATGAGGTTGTCGTCGTCCGTTCCACCCAGTTGGCAGGCCAGGCGGTAGTCTGCGAGCCACAGTTCCGGTCTCGTTTCCCCCGAGTACTTTGTGATAGTAGTCGGGGGTCGGAACCGGGCCGGGAACGGCGCCCGTCGGATGGCCCGACTGAAGGCCTGCGGACCGGGTGGTTCGGGCGAGGGACTCCGATCCTCCCCGCTGTCGTAGCGTCCCCCACGCCTGGGGTGGTAGCCTCGGCGCACCCTTTCGTCGAGGTGGGCCCAACGGTCGCGACGATGGTGCTCGTTGCCGAGGTGGCCCGGGGCCGCAGGCGCGGTGTTGCGCGTGCGCCCGGTGTAAACCGAGGCTTTTCGCATGAATCGGGAAGTCGCGGCATGAGGTTCCGAGGGGTATCCCTGCCTTCGGGAGGCAGAGCTCTCGGCCCGTCGGGCCGCAGCGCCTTCCAGGAGATTCTTGAGCTCCCCCTAGATTCGCCGACCCTCGGTGGTTGACGGCTCCGACATCGCGCGGAGGAGCATCGCTGCGGCTGCCAGGTTCTGACCGACCCCGCTGGATGCGGGTGGCGGCCTGACCCTGACGTCGTCGGCGACGCGGTGCTGGAAACCCTAGGGCAGGTGACATATTTCTCCGGCCGGGGGTTGGCTCGCCCATACCTGCCCGACGTCCCGGCGGATCGACTCAAGCGCTCCTGCTCCCTCGTCGAGCCTGGCCTGCGCCCCGCGGACTTGCTCGAGCTGTGGGTCGTGACCCCCCGCCGGAACGGGGACCACAGCTAGCTCCTGCGGGATGTCAGCGCGAGGCACCGGCCTAGGGAGATCACCGTCCTCCGGCATGCCGAGATGGTTGCCTTCGGAGGGATCCCCTAGCTCGACGTGGAAACATTCGCGGCTTGGGCCGCAGTCCTCGTCGTCAAGGCTGCGGCTACCGTCGGAACAGTCGGAGAGGCAGTAGTCACATGCGGTCATAAAGTCCCGCACAGCACTGGGGTTGCCAAATCCAGAGAAATCCCAACAGATGCTGGGATCGTCATCTTCCTCGGACCCAGAGGGCCCGTAGGTCGAGACGTCCGTCAATCGGTCCCAAGGCGACCGCATACGAAACCCCAGAGGGGTTGCACTCGCCTCAACGAGAGCGTCCGCCAAAGCGAGGTCGCTAGGCGGGTTGAGGCCAAGTCGAAATAACGTAGGATGGGAATCAGTCAGTACCTTTTGGTCGACGAGGAGCGGCATAGTCACGTCGGGGACTGATTGCACCGTCGTCTTAGGTACGAGGGTGACACCCTGCAAGCCCTCCGCGAGCGCGCTGGCGTCGTCCACTTGCTCGGGCTTGGTGCGTCGCGGGGGGACGGCGCTCGCCTTCGTCTCAAAACGCGAGGCTGACGCCCGACGCGCCCCCCGTTGGGGCGCTGGGGACGTCGATTCGCTCGACAGCCGACGAAGCGCGGCCTCCCGCTTGGCCTTGGTTGCCCCGCCTCCTCCTCCGTTGGCGGGGGAGAGGAAGGGGCGAGCTCGAATGTTGTTCTTCCACCACGCGGGGAAGATGTCGTCGATTCCGCCGCCGGCGGGCGGGTTGTCGGCCGCCATTGTCGTTGTCGCGCGGCGGTGGAAGGAGTATCATGTTGTAGCTGCCGTCGAAGGACATGAACTCAAGACTCCCGAAACGGAGCACCGTCCCGGGCCGGAGAGGTTGCTGGAGACTGCCCATCTGGAGCTTGACGGGAAGCTGTTCGTCAGCACGCAGCAGGCCCCTACCTGGCGCGCCAACTGTCGGCGTCTCGAGACCGGGGGGTCCCTAAGCCGACGAGTGAGTGTGTCGCGTGCCCCAGCCCAGATGGGTCGAGCGCGTGGGCGAGCGCGAAGGGGGGAAGCGAGGTGGCCGGAGACGGGCGTGAGAGAGGTGGAAATCTCGCGGCCTTCGTGTTCGTCCCGCGCCCAGGTCGAGTGCGCTTGCAGTAGGGGGTTACAAGCGTCCACGCGGGTGAGGGAAGCGAGCGGCCCCAAGAGAGCGCCTGTCCCGTCCTCGTCCCCGCGCGGCCAACCTTCTCTAAGAAGGCCCTGGTCCTTCCTTTTATAGGCGTAAGGAGAGGATCCAGGTGTACAATGGGGGTGTAGCAGAGTGCTACGTGTCTAGCGAGGGAGAGCTAGCGCCCTAAGTACATGCCGATGTGGCAGCCGGAGAGATCTTGGCACCCAGTCGGTGTGATGTCGTGGCCGTCGGAGGAGCAACGGAGCCTGGCAGAGGGATAGCTGTCGGAGCGGTCGAGTCCTTGCTGACGTCCTCCTGCTTCCGTAAGAGAGCTGAGAGCCACCGTCGTCACAGGGCACGTGGGGCGCCATCATTGCCTATCTGGCGGAGCTAGCCAGATGGGACACCGGTCTTGCTCTTTGCGGCCCGAGTCGGCTCGGGGTAGGGTGATGATGGCGCTTCCTGTTGACGTGGCGGGCCCGCGCCCGAGGTCGGGCGACGTGGGGGCTCCTCCGAAGCCAGGGTTGAGTCTGTCTTCCGTGGCCGAGGCCGAGCCCGAGCCCCTGGGTCGGGCGAGGCAGAGGTCATTCGGCAGAGGCCGGGGCGGAGTCCGAGCCCTAGGGTCGGGCGAAGCGGAGTTCGTCGTCTTCTAGGGCTGAGCCCGAGTCCGAGCCCTGGGTCGGGCGAAGCGGAGTTCGTCGTCTTCTGGGGCTGAGCCCGAGTCCGAGCCCTGGGTCGGGCGGAGCGGAGTTCGTCGTCTTCCGGGGCTTAGCCCGAGTCCGAGCCCTAGGTCAGGCGGAGCGGAGTTCGCCGTCTTCTGGGGCTGAGCCCGAGTCCGAGCCCTGGGTCGGGCGGAGCGGAGTTCGCCGTCTTCTGGGGCTGAGCCCGAGTCCGAGCCCTGGGTCGTGCGGAGCGGAGTTCGTCGTCTTCTGGGGCTGAGCCCGAGTCCGAGCCCTGGGTCGAGCGGAGCGGAGTTCGCCGTCTTCCGGGGCTCAGCCCGAGTCCGAGCCCTGGGCCGGGCGGAGCGGAGTTTGCCGTCTTCCGGGGCTTAGCCCGAGTTCGAGCCCTGGGTCGGGCGGAGCGGAGTTCGTCGTCTTCCGGGGCTTAGCCCGAGTCCGAGCCCTGGGTCGGGCGGAGCGGAGTTCGCCGTCTTCCGGGGCTTAGCCCGAGTCCGAGCCCTGGGTCGGGCGGAGCGGAGTTCGCCGTCTTCCGGGGCTTAGCCCGAGTCCGAGCCCTGGGTCGGGCGGAGCGGAGTTCGCCGTCTTTCGGGGCTTAGCCCGAGTCCGAGCCCTGGGTCTGGCGGAGCGGAGTTCACCGTCTTCCGGGGCTTAGCCCAAGTCCGAGTCCTGGGTCGGGCGGAGCGGAGTTCGCCGTCTTCCGGGGCTTAGCCCGAGTCCGAGCCCTGGGTCGGGCGGAGCGGAGTTCGCCGTCTTCCGGGGCTTAGCCCGAGTCCGAGCCCTGGGTCGGGCGGAGCGGAGTTTCCTATGGCGCCTTTGGCGAGGCCTTTGCGTTAAATGCTCCTGCGACTCGGTCGGTCGGCGCGGCGATTTAGTCAGGGTTGCTTCTTAGCGAAGGCAAGGCCTCGGGCGAGCCGGAGATGTGTCCGCCGTTAAAAGGGGGGCCTCGGGCGAGACGGAAACCTCTCGGGGTCGGCTGCCCTTGCCCGAGGCTAGGCTCGGGCGAGGCGTGATCGAGTCGCTCGTATGGACTGATCCCTGACTTAATCGCACCCATCAGGCCTCTGCAGCTTTATGCTGATGGGGGTTACCAGCTGAGAATTTAGGCGTCTTGAGGGTACCCCTAATTATGGTCCCCGACAGCTCTTCTCCCAAAACTTGTCAAATTTATCTTTCATCGATTGTGCCATGGAAGCAATGAAACCACTCAATAATCCTGATGTTGATTTCACAAAATTCAAAAAAGAACAAGTTTGCTGTTGGATAATAAGACCCCGAGAGAAGTTCAGTGGACTCATAAAAAATTCCCAAACAATTGCACAAGACAACATTATTGTCCCATTCTAAGCTTGAAGGGGCATGCTTACTATATTTTTCTGGATGGAGTAGAATAATCCTTTGGAAAACTCTTTTGTAGTGAAGAGCATCAGCTAGCATCAAGTAGGTTGAATTCCATCTAGTGGACACATCTAAAAAAAGACCCCTTTGCTCTACTCCCAAAGCAGCAGCCTGCTTAAAAATATCTCCTCTTGCAAAGGTGAGCTCTTGACAACAACTACTAGCCTACGAATGTTTGCAATCACATCTGAAATTGTACTCACACCATCTCTAGCAATAAGGTTAATAATATGAGCAGCACAACGCACATGAAAGAACTTGCCACCACAAAGAACAGAACCTTGATTCTTTAGGGTGGAAACGACGGTGCCCACACAAACATCATTGGAAGATGCATTATCTAAGGTCAATGCAAATAATTTATGATCGAGATTCCAAGAGACCATGTTTTGCATAAATGCGACACTCAAATTAGCTCATGTATGCCTTCCTTTAAGGTGCATAAAGTTGATAATCCTTTTATGTATCCTCCAATCATTGTCAATGAAATGACATGTCACACATAAATACCCCTTATTCTGATTAGAAGTCCATAAATCCATGGTACAGCTAAATCGACACTCAAGAGTGCAAAAGTAGTCAAAAATACTTTCATCTCATTGTAAAAGATATCCATGATCTTGCTCCTACTGCCCTTGTGACCCATTAGTGGATAATTTGGGCGCAAAGATCTAATGAAGTCATTTGTATACTCATGCTCACAAAAGTTGATTGGATACTCATGCATAATAATTGCAAGATAGTATTTTCTAACACTAGCCTCCTCAATATAAATTAAATCATCTGAACTCAGTTTCCTTATGCTAGGTTTCACCTTGTTTTCATCATGATATGAATAATAGTGGTTCCAAAGGCGTGTGGTACCTTGTTTGCTTGCAGCGCAAAGAACATCCATACAATACTTGCATGCTGCCATTGGCTTCTTGACAACCATGTCACCCACCTTTTCTTCAACAACTATATCATTGTAGTGATTCCAAACTCCTGAAGTTCTCTTCTTTGTACGTCTGAGTTTGGTGGATGAAGTTTCTCCTATTAGGGTATGAGATTCAATCACATCATTAGCTGCACCGCTTACTTCTTTATTAGCCTCTACGTTCTCACTTGCATTCACATTGGTGTTGTCACCTTCACCTAGTTCTTTTTCATTTATAGATGTCTTTGACCTCTGTAAGAAATAAATTCCATATTGAAAATGCCTAGAAAAGTTAGTAGATTGAACTTATTTACTGACTAAAAGGTTCAATAATATGAAAAGTTGCCTAAAAATATATGTACCTGCTTGTTTCCCGATGACCTTATGTTTCTTGGAACCATGGTGTTATTAATCTACTTCACCTTTTTTCCTTTTATTGCTAGTTTCGTAAAACATAAGGATATGTAAATATATCATGTCATTCACCATTACAAAGCACCAAATTCACATGGTAAGGGAGGATTAGTGGATTACCAGTAAGGGCGCTGGATCAACAGCAGCGCCGTGTACTGTGGTCAGGTAGGCAGACAGGCTCTAGGCGGACGACCAGGCCGATGAATGGTTGGAGATGAGCAGCAGTCACCACCGTCGTCGCTACTGCTAGGTTTAGGGTGCCTAAGTGACTAAATGCCTTCGTGGGCTGGCTTATAGAAATTCAGATAACCGGATGTATCCGTTTAAATCCGAATCCGTCAAAAAATGGATATTCGAATCTGAATTCAGATTTTTTAGTCGAATTCGGATGTTTTCTCCTTGCCATCCATATTTAATTCGGATTCAAATACGAATATCCATATTTGCCTCTTATGCGAATACGAATTCGAATAATTCGGATCTCCAGACATCCAAATCTATCCCTAATGAGGACCCAAGAGAGGCGTTTTGTACTGATGATGGGCTCGATGATGAGGGGGTTAGTTATAGGACGCGAGATCTTGCCTGGATGATCACATTAATTGAAGGCGATCGAAATTTTCATCCAGCGGTGGCATGGAGGACTGAATGGTTCCACCGTGTCCACCTGTTGGTTTCTTGGTCTATGACGGCACTTGACACCGACAATCTTAGGGGTCGGTGATGGGACCTCCCCTGCTTACTGCTTAATGGCAGTGGCGGGTTAACCGAAACTTCGCTTCTCCGCTTCATTCCCCAAGTAACGCTGGGGCACTGTGTTCGCATTGACATGTTCGTGGAAGTTGGCGAGGCAAAGTGCCCCCATGGTGGTGGCAAAAAAGTCGAGGGTGCTAAACTTGATGCAGCTCCCAAGGGTGAACGCTGATGAACCGACCATTAGAGTGAAGAATGTCGCTTGGCATGCTAACAATCCCCATACCTGGTGCCAACTTTCATGGTTTCTGGAACCGGGGGACAATAAGATTTGTGTTTGGCAGGGGTGCTATGGGGGGCTTGAGGGTGGATCTAAGGCGAGTTGGTTATACTGGTTCAGGCCGGAGCCCTAGTCCGATGCAGTGTTGATCGTGGTATTGCTTGGAACGTGTGACAACTGAGTGCTTGTGTGAAGTCGTAGAGATATGGGATCATGTTTGGATGGGGGTTGTCTTGCCCTTTTATAGCCCAAGAGTAGACGTTATAATGAGGACTAGTATTCTATTGGGATGGAGTTTGGCCTCCTGCTTCTGGGCCTCGTAGCCCTGTGATCTCGTCTGTTGGGTCATGCTTTTGGGCCTCGTAGCCCCTATGGAGTCGTTTACTGAGGCATGCGCTGTCGTACCTCTGGTATGGCATCGTGTCCCGTCCACCTTTCGATGGGTTCCTATAGCTACTCTTACTTAGACGTAACGATGTTTGGTGGGTTCTGTTGAGTCAGCTCGTGGTGTGGCTTAGGGATGTCTTCAGTACAACTTCGTCTTATGTCATCCCTTTAGCATCATCTTTCATCATGCGTAGGCGTATGCCTGGTATGGTGTATTGCCCCGTCCCCTCTGGTGTATGGGTCACTGTAAAGACCCTGATGCTGAGGTTTCCATGGCCTGGGTCTGGTCCCACTGGTCAGCAGGGATGCGTATTCGACGTCGTGCTAGATATAGACCCATCAGTACAGCTTACATAGTCCAAGCATGGCTCTATGATGTCATGTGGCTTGATAGTACTAAGTCGGCTCCTCCTAAGAGTCGATTATCATCTTGCTGAGTTGCTCGGTGGACCGGTTGGCTAGTAGCCTCGCTTTGTTGGGTTGCTTGGCAGGTAGGTTGGTCGTCAGCCTCGCCTTGCCAGGTTGCTCGACACGCAGGTTGGTCGGCAGCCTCGCCTCACTGGGTTGCTAGGTGGATATTTGTTTGGGCTGGTCGGCCTAGCGACCTATCCCTAGGAGGTCTTCTGGACCTTTACGTCGAGCAGCTTGGCAGGTGGGCCGCTTGGTTGATGGGTCGTATTTGGGAGGCCTTTGGGCCCTCTTTAGGTACCATGTTCCTAGGTACCCAACACATTTTTAGACTTGTTATCTCAGTTAGCAGGGTAGCCGCCTTAGTGGTCTCTTGATCAGTTGATGCCTCTTCCCAACTTGCCAGTTTGTTGTTAGGGTGTTTCCTAATTGAGCAAGTAGATAATTTTGACGATTCATCATGGTAAACCATTCGGCATACGACATGCCACACTCTATTACTGTCCTTGAGGGGGATATCAAGGTACACAGATTTTCGTCCACGACGTAGTTCAAGACTTGCACCGCCAACAACTTTCGATCGTCCATCCCTTATACATGGGTTATAATGGTACAAATACTTCCATAAACGAAAGTGTGGGACAATCCTGAGGAATACTTTAAGAGATGGATGAAAATGGCAATTTGGAGTATTGAATTAGGATTCAAATGAGTAAGATCTATCGAATAGAAATCAAGCAAGGCGCAGACAAATGAGCAGATTGGTAACCCTAACCCACGAACAAAGAATGAAGCGAAAACCACTTATTCATGAGTATCTTCAGTAGGGGTCCCAATTCTCTTCCAACTCTTCCACCCCTTAATTCATTTGGGAGAAGGACACACATCTCAACTAGTTTTATGAGATCTAATCCAGAGATAGTTGACTTATGGAAAGCAAGATAAGGATTGGGGATCCGCGGGCTCTCATCATATGGACGAAATTCGTTGCAGTCCCCACGTTCACTCAGTGTCCTCTCCCTCTTAGGAGCCATTACTGAATGAGCAATCAGAGAAATCGAATCTAGAAGCGGATGAATTGGGATATGGAACCCCACAATGGTGGCAGTGCCAAAAATGGAAAATAGGGAAGTAAGAGGGTTTCTAGAATGGAATGAACAACTAGGGTATGTACTTTCTTAAATTCGGATGACACCAAAGGGAACATATTTGTTTTTTTGACAGAAAAGTGGGCAACTCAAAAGGTTTAATTGGAAGCATGTTGTGTCAAGATACAAGATCATCACCAGAGGCCTGATTAGAGGCACATCGATTTAGTTTTCAGCATTTTATACAATGAACAACAAAATTCGATGATTAGATAGCACACACAATCAAATGGACGTCAAAATTGTGCTTCATTGATATGCAGTTTGGGACTACAAAAGTTATTCCTAGAGGGAACCAAAAGCTAGACCACTATCTTACTACTACTATCCTAATACTATTCTACATATACCTAAGGTGGTGACACTTCACCGGTGGCAAGGTGGCGGCCTTGTCGCCATCACTTTGATGTGGCCCCCATCAACGTTGTTGTCATCGTTGTCGTCATCCTTGTACTCCTACTCGTTCTCCTCCTCCTTTAAGCCCTCAAGCCCCGCATGCTCAAGGCCCCAAAGGTAGGTCCTCTTCTTGGGCTCCATGCCTTGAAGTCAGTCAGGGAGGGGGTGTCAGTGAGCACCTCCATCAATGGCTCCTCATTGTCACTCTAGCCAAGGCTAGAGGGCTCTCCTTCCTAAAATTCTCTAAGGTCTTGTTCGGTTAATCCCATTATCCATGGATTGGATGGGATTGGAAAAATTTAAGAAGAAGTTTGACTTGTTTGGGATTTAAACCCATCCAATCCCACTCAATCCACATGGATTGAGAGCTAACCGAACAAGCCCTAAAGGAGTTAGAGGGAGGGCCTTGCTTCTTCTTCTTCTTCTTGTTGCCAGCCATGGTGGTTTCAAAGGGAAGGTAAAGGTTGGGTTTTCATAAAGGGTAAGAGCAAAAAGATGACAATGTGGCAAAAAGAATATCGAGCCTTGCTTATGTGTTAGTAAGGAAGGTCCTTTTTGTATCCCAACAAGTACACAGTTGCGTCACAGGGGCAATGTCATTACGACAGTTCAACTTCCAAGACAACACAAGTTTCCATTTACACGACATCAAAAAGGCAGTTACCCATCAAATCAGGCACTATTTCTCCTGGAGGTTATTCCGCACTAATTTACACCCATTGTGTCGGTGTTTTGAACCTCGCTCCGACAAGTAAATTTTTTATGTGTGTTCTAGGCTCCAGAGGATGTGCGCGGTGGGCATAAGATTTATATTGGTTTAGGAAGAACGTCCCTACATCTAGTCATCCGCGACTTGCGCTACCAGCACCATTGATGATCAAAGCTCGTAGTAGGGGTTACAAGTAGGCAAGAGAGGGAGGAGAGGCTCCCAAGTCTCTTGTTCGTGGTGGGGGTGGTTACAAATTGGAGTCCTAGCTAAGTCTTGGCTTGGGCAGTGGGGCTCTGGTCACTGGCTCCTCCTGTTCGTCAGTTTTCTGGGTGTTGTCTCGTCTTGGGGTCTGTCCTTCTAGGTGTGTCCAAAGAAGTACCCTCCTTATGTCCAAAAAAGACCCTCCTATGTCCGAGGACCGACCTCCTCTTTATATAGGCTGAGGTCTGAGAAGGGGGTCGGCTGTCGTGGCTTCCTTAGGAAGGAGCCACTAGGCGATGGTAAAGTTGGGCGTCTTACCATGTTGTAAAGCCACGCATGCTCGCAATCGCTTGGTTGTCCTGTATTCTTTATTATGGGCGGTGTGGGCAGTGTGGGTTCGAGCGCCATCATTTGGGCTATGCCGACCCCTAGCCTTCGTAGCCAGGGGCTCGGCACGGCTCATCGTATTATGTCCTGCTAGCGACCTGCACGCTCAAGCCTAGTCCGATAGCTCTTGAGTGCGCCACTGGCCGGGGGGCACGCATGTCGTAAATGCGCCACAGTCCGAGGGGCTTGTAGGTCATGAGTGCTCTATGGCCCGAGGGGCTCATAGGTCCTGAGTGGGAGGCAAACCGACATCTCCACTATGGCTCGGCGCTAGGCGCATTTAATGTGGCTAGTCATTTATGATGGGCCGGTCTCAGTCTAGGCGTGGGATCCACTCGAGTAGTTTCCCTCTAGTACGCTCGCCCCCTATCTGGTTCCGTCACGATCGACCCATGTTTGGTGCCACGAGGTTTGTCCAGGGGCGGGTTCTTCTAGGGTGGATGCTACTTATCTTCTCTGACTGACCAGCGGGGCCCAGTTGCCGGAAGCCTCTCCCCGAGCGTGCTCTTTGACCGATGGGTCCCAGGGACCGGGGATCATATCCTTGACACATTGGGTGATGACTTTTTAAAGAAAATCTTAGTGGTAATTGGTGAGGCAATAGGGCATGGAGGTCATGCATACATTTTTAGTCCCGTCCATGTCAATGGAGGACCATTTTTAGTAGACGTAGCAGCAAGTTTAAAGGTACCGAACACATAAACATGACTTGAGTTATGGTTGACTAAAAAGCCACATAGTTTACTATGACTCATGTTTCTAAACAATTTATTGGAGTGTTTCATTGGCTATTCGAGGAGCTGCTAGGAGGCAGGAATGTACATGGAAGATTGTTGGTGCGAGGGAACCCATTCGGGATGGTTGAGACACTTTCAAACCCGAGCCATACGTAGGAACGATGCTCTTATAATCCTTCAAGAAGTATGAACGGGCCTGTTTGGTTCAGCTTTTTTCTGACTAGCTTTTCTGAAAATCTGTCTGTGGGGAGAATCTGAGTATCATTACGATTACGTGTGGATGAAGATAAAGTTGTTCATAGGGCTCAGGATCTAGAAAGTGACGGATTCCTACTATTACAACGACTCAACCGATTATGTGTTTATGTTGATTTTGGATGGTTTTTGCCCCAACGAATTTTATAGAAGCTGGCTGAAAAGTTGAGCGTTTGGCAGTCCGCAACAGCTTTTGGTGGCCAGAAGCTGCCAGAAGCCGAAACAAACAGGGCCAACATATATTTGAAATTGCCTAACTAGATGTACATCCATATAGATACCACTTATCGTATCACTACTATTGTAGTAACAATTGTAACATGGTGTCGATGAAAGAATGAAAACAAGCAAGTTGGATTATTCTGGTTATTTACCACATGATTGACGCTAGCATATGTACTTATTTGGAATGGATAGGTAATAAACTTATGCGACTGTTAAAACTTGGGATATAAGGCTACCCTTAGCAGGTATCTTATGCGCACATGGATTCTACGGACGACGAGGCTTGCACGCGTGCCTGAAAAAGTGGTCACGCCCAACAGAGTGTGTTGGGGATGCGCACTCATACCCACTGAAAAGAGAGAAATCCGTAGAAATAGGGTTTGACTAAGCATTCATTTTGTGCGTCCCCATCCATACTAAGTTGGAAGGTGAATAGTTGGACATGGATGCGCAAAACGAGTATACACGTGTTGATGTACGTGTTGTTGGACATATCCTAGGGATGTCCTTCAAGTAATGTTTTCTCACATAAATAAATGAACCAGTAAACCAAATAGCCCTTCATACTCTCGAGTCAGAACTATTCTCACCTAATCAGATAAATCATGTTATGTACACCATTCACTTGGGGTTTGATGTCCGTTCATTTATGGATGCTTCCTTGAAAGAACGTACCATGTGTCTCCTTCGCTTCTGTTTGATTGAATCCTCTCTAATGGGTACAATAAAGACTCCGGCTCATTTGTAGCTAAGTTCGTAATATTGGTTAAAGCTTTTAATAATATAAAAGAAGCCTATAATGTTGTAATCATCTATATACATTCTACTGTCACTCTAGAAACCAGGATTGTATTGGATTTGAATAATATATTGTCATGTGAACTAAAGGGGTATTTGGTTTTTCTGACTAAAGTTTAGTCCGTATTACATCAGATATTTGAATTTCAATTACAAATAGTAAATATAGTTCAATTATAAAACTAATTACATAGATAAAGACTAAACGATGAGATAAATTTATTAAGACTTATTAACTCATGATTAGCACGTGGTTACTGTAGCATCACATATCCAAATCATAGATTAACTAGGCTTAATAGATTTGGTTTGCCTTTTAGTCCTTATCTATATAATTAGTTTTGTAATTAAATTACATTTAATACTTTTAACTAACATCTAAATATTTAATATGATAGAGACTAAAATTTAGTATGTATCCAAACACGCCTCCATTATTAATTATGGATTTCACTACTCATTTTTTATTGATATGTATCAGTGTAAACATCATTTATTCATTATCTAATGGCAAACTAGTAAGCCTACGACTAGTTTAGAATGATGGTTTTGTTAGAGCATCTTCAACAATGTATCATATTAGCGCTTCAAATTAAAATATAGGGCTCTATGTAAGAAAAACTACTTTAATAATGTCTTATTTTATAAATTCATCCTCTCAAATGCTTCAAATATATTATATCGTATAGGATTTACTGTTGGAGCGGGATGTTGTGTTGGTACTCTAAATTCTATAAAATATACTTATTTTTAAATTATATTATTTTAAAATTATAGTATATTTTTATAGGTCAAATGCTATGATATTACTGTGCAATGGTTGTTTTTGGCTGAAAAAATTGCAGCCAACGTATGTTGCTTTTTATGCTCCGTAACGTAGGAGCATAAATACAGAGAAAATACTCGTATTTCATCAATGTAGGACCCACTGTCATTAACAGTGCCGAGATTCTCGTTCCTCTTGTGCCCACTAGGGTTGTAAACGATACAGATATTATCCGAGCATTCGGCCGTCCGAAGAGGCTAATTATCCGACTGAATAGTTTTTTCGGATATCTGCGGAATTTTTGGATTTTGGATTCGGATATTACAGTTCAGATATCGAATACGGATATGAAATGACTGATATCCGTCGGATTTCGGATATCCGGATATCTTCTTGGATACCTGTCTGGATTTCAGATTTCGGATATTCTGACATCTTCCCAGATATCTTACCAGATTTCAGATTTTGGATATTCAGATAATTACATGTGGAATCGCCCTAAATATCTAAATTTCAACATAATCAATACTTCACTTTATCATTTTCATATGGAGACTTGATGTTATGTTCTTATATAATGTTTATTGGTCCTGGTAACCTATTTGTAATTTTTGGTCGACAGTGGAACATTTTATGAATTTAATTGCATTTTAATAATTGTATATAGAAAAGATAATAATAATACACAATTAGTCCCAAAATTTATGGAAATTTGACGGAGGGGCAATATATGCGCATATAACATCCTAAAAGAATGTTTGGGCCATAAAATCTAAATATTGACAATGTTTCTTTTAATTCACTTTCACTTGTTGCGTCAGTTACATATGAAATCACCTTAAGTATCCAAATTTTAACATAATCAATACTTCACTTTATCATTTTCACATGGGGACTTGAGGTTATCTTCTTATATGATGTTTATTAGTTTTGGTAACTTATTTGCCACTTTCGATCGACATTAGAATATTTTATGGATTTAATAACATTTTCATGATTTTCTACGGAAAGAAAATAATAATATACAAATAGCCTAAAACATTCATGAAATTTGACTGAGGGGTAACATATGTACACATAGAATTCTAAAAAAAATCTTTGGACCATAAATTTCATATTGTGACAGAGATTCTTTCATTTCACTTCCACTTATTGCGTGAGTTACATGTGAAATTACTATAAGTATCCAAGTTTCAAAATAATCAATACTTCACTTTATCATTTCACATAAGGACTTAATATTATCTTTAATAGAATGTGTATTGGTCCTGATAACTTATTTGCAATTTTCGGTAGAAACTAGATTATTTCATCAATTTAATTGCATTTTTATGATTTTCTGTAGGAAGAAATTAATAATACAAAAATAGCCTCAAAAATTCATAAAATTTGAAGGAGGGTTAACATTTGTCCTCATAAAATTCTAAAAAATGTTTGGGCCATAAAGTCCATAAGATGCCAGTGATTCTTTTCATTTCATTTACACTTGTTGCGTGAGTTACACGTGAAATCAGTTTAAGTATCCAAGTTTCAACATAATATTTACTTCAATTTATCATTTCCATGTACGAACTTGAGGTTATCTTCTTATGGAATGTTTATTAGTCTTGGTAACTTATTTTCAATTTTCGGTCGATACCAAAATATTTTATGGGTTTAAATGCATTTTGATGATTTTCTGCAGAAAGAAATTAATAATGCACAAATAGTCTCAGAAATTCATGAAATTTGGCATAGGGGCAATATATATCCATATAACATCCTGAAAAATGTTTGAACCATAAATTCCACAAGATGTCAGCAATTATTTCATTTTATTTTCATTTTTTGTGAGTTACATGTGAAACCACATAAACATCTAAGTTTTAATATAAACAATACTTCACTTTTATCATTTTCATGTGGGTACTTGATGTTATATTCTTGTAGAATATTTATTAGTCTTGATAACTTATTTGCAATTTTCGGTCGACCCTAGAACATTTTATGGATTTAATTGCATTTTAACGATTTTCTATATAAAAAATTAATAGTACTCAAAATAGACTTATAAATTAATGGGATTTTATGGAGTCGTACCATATGTCCATATATAATCCTAAAAAATATTTGGACTAAAGGAGAGACTAAATGATTACAAGTATGATATATGTGGAATGATGTTTTACACGATATCCGACAAAAATATTCGTTATCGACATTATTCATGTCCGACTAGTTTCGTATTCGACCCACGACTATCCGTATTTGCATCCGAGAACATCCATATTCGTATTCGCATTCAAAACTATCCGTATTCGAATCCGAATGAAAATAAATAAGAAAAACAAATATAATTTTATTGATATTGTATTCATCCTATTACAACTCTAGTGCCCACCAGCCACCCCTAAACCCTCGCTTCGCCCCCAACGTTTGCTCACCCAGACCAAGATGCTCCGCCGCGCCGCCCCTACGTCGGCTGCACTCTGCCGCCGCGCGCTCTCTACCACGCCATCCTCTTCCCGCACCGCGGCGGAAACCGCGGCGGTCTCCTCTGAGTTGAACTCCGTCCTCCTCCGCTCGCTCAAGGAGCACTACCTCGAGGTCTGCAAGATGACGCCGCCGCCCAAGGTCAGCCCGCCCAAGCCCTTCACCAT
Organism: Zea mays; assembly: GCF_902167145.1. Classification (NCBI taxonomy): domain Eukaryota; kingdom Viridiplantae; phylum Streptophyta; class Magnoliopsida; order Poales; family Poaceae; genus Zea; species Zea mays. The sequence goes on from NC_050098.1 coordinate 198,368,957, forward strand.
CGTCAAAGGCGCCCTGGACCAGCCGTCGGGCCCCGTGCTGCGCCGCGAATACGGCGAAGACGGAGAGGAGATCTCCATCTCCGTCGCCAGGCTCGCCAACATCCTGCCCGCCGGCGCCGACTCTGACTCGGACGGTACCGGCGAGGGCGGTGGTATGAGCGCGTCCATCAGCCAGCTCCTCCTCCACGTCGACATCTCCAAGCCCGGGATAGGAAAGTCGATGCAGTTCCTTTGCGGGCTGTACCCGGACGCTCTTGGGATCCATTCGGTCTGCCTCCGATCGAAGAACGCCGACCCGTTTGATGGGGATATGACTTCGAAGGGAGAGTACCGAGGGCGTATTTTCCAGTGAGTTGTTCTTCCAAACGTTTGAGAATTTTTGATGTTTCGTTCATCTTGTGTTTGTTTCTTACAATAACTTGTGTAAGAAGAGGCCTGGGCTTATTTTTGAGGAATCTGATTTACTGCTCGAGTATGATTATTTAGGAGGTGATTATAACCGGTAGGAACCTGCAGTGCAATACAGGTATGCCTATAAAGCAGGACAGCTCCAGCTCTAAAAAAATTTGGTGGAGTTGGTGGAGCGGTTCATTAGGGTAGTGTTTGGTTGAGGAGCCAAGTAGAACGGAGCCGTTCCATCCCTAATTCTAGGAACGGAGCCGCTCTGTTCTGTGTTTGGTAAGCTGGAACGGAGCGGCTCTGTTTTTTGTTTGGTTGCAGAGTGAACTGGAACAGAGCGGCTCCATCCTTTGTTTGGTTGAAGAGTCACTGAAGTAGAAATTAGCAGGTACCTGAGTCGCGTGACTGTGCGAGCGGGCTGGGAACGGAGCGGCTCCGTCCGGTTGATTTTTTGGAGTGGTATGGTTCCGGATTTGAGGAGAATATTCTCTAATTGGAGCCACTCCGTTCTAGCTACTTTGTAACCAACAACAACAAAACTGGGACATAACACTCCGTTCTACTTGGCTCTTCAACCAAACACTACCCGTTGTTCTAGAAAATCGTGGAGCTGTAAGCCTTTAGAAGACATTTAAATAAGTCATTTTGTTTATTATTTAGATTCAAAATATTTTTAAAGCTGTTTAAATTGATATTATAAACTACAGCTTCACACTGGAGCTGACCTGCAGCCAACCCAAACACCCCCTTAGATGTTAGAATAGGTGGATTGAGGGCAAATTTTGTTTACTTCTTGTACCTGGATAAGAGTATTTCCTGGTATCTCCAGTTCTTGATTTCAACTTTGAAGGCTTGAGCTCAAAGATGGTATTTTCTATCTTATACGTTGGATTGTATGCAACACCCCCATAGACAATTCATGTAGCCAGTGTGTCAAGCTTGGTGAGGACACCGATGCTGTAGACACTGAAGAGGGGGTGAATGCAAAGGCTGAAGAAGCAATGGAAGTCGAGACAACGACAGTGTCGGACGAGGAATAGGTGTCCAGGAGAGGGGTGTGGGCCATGTGGGCCGTGTGAGTGTATGGACGACAAATGTGGGCCGGTCCAGTTCACGGAGATAAGTATTGTAATCTGAACTCTACCAGATGCGATGAAAATACTGTGAACAAATTCCACCAAATACGCTGTTGCTCATCGTTGTTGGCGGCAGCCGCGCGCTCACGTCTCGGCGACCCCTCGTTGGCGGCCACGGGCCGTGACAACCTGGTATCAGAGCCACATATCCTCGATGGGGGTCTCTCGGAGGTGAAGAAGCAGACTCGTCTAGGGTTTGTCCACCACGACGCCGATTCCCAAGTCGTCGGCTCAAACCCGGTTCGTCCTAGACGCCATGACCAAGGAGAGAGAGGACACAGATCAGTGGGAGAGGCTGATGGCGAAGATGGATCGGTTGGAGGAGAAGGTGATGGGGGGTGGAACAAGTGCAGTAGCAACTGTTGATGCAGACGCGGTTGGCGGCGAGCGTGGCACAGAGGATGGCGGAGGAGCGTGTCCTCTTCACTCAACAGTTGGAGCGGACGGACAAGGCGCTCGCGGAGTTAAGATTGGAGCAGATGGCCCTGGAGATGGAGTCGCCAAATGTTGTGGGTGGGGGAAGGAATCGGGGAGGAGCAGCGAGGCCGGGGCAACCAGAGCCAGCAAGAAGGTATGACGACCAAATCCCACACCGTAACAGGGAGTTCGGGGAGAGGCGTATGGGGGATCTGGAGGTGCCATTGTCAGCGTTGCCTCGACAACCTTTTCCAAGTTTGATGGGGAAGAGCCTCGAGTTTGGTTGGCAAAATGCTTGGATTACTTTACTCTCTATCGAGTGCCAGAGCCGATCTGGGTTGTGACTGCTTCATTGAGCATGGAGGGAAATGCCTCACGGTGGTTTCAGACCTTCAAGATTCACTATGGGCTCGGTTCATGGGAGGAGTTTGGTCGGGCGATAGTACAACACTTTGGTGAGGAGGAGTATCCGCAGGCCATGCAAGCTCTGCTGAACTTGTATCAGGCAGGTCCTGTGGAAGAGTATGTGAAGAATTTTGAGGAGGCATGTTGTGCAACGGCAGTACATAACCATACACTGGACGAGACATTTTATGTGGCTCAGTTTATCAAGGGACTGAAGAAACAGCGGCAAAAGTCGTTGAAGGTAATTGGAGCGAGTAAGTTTGGGGGAGTGGGCACTAAACTGGAGGCGAGGGGAGTGTCTAATATGCCTGACATGTCCAAGGAAAGGTTAGTGAAGGAATACAAGCGACAGAATGGACTGTGTTTTACTTGCGGAGAAAAGTATGAGCCCGACCATCAAGCCTGGTGTTCAAAGAAAGTTCAAACACAGTTGAATGCCCTGACAACGGAGGAGCTGGGAATGGCTTTGACAGAAGAAATGTTGACTCAAATTAGTCAAGAGGAGCAAGAGGACGAGAGTTTCTATCTGTCATTGCATGCCATCAGTGGTGTGACTAGCAAGGAGTGTATGAGAGTAAGAGCAATCGTGGGCAATCATACCTTGTTGATCTTGATAGACTCAAGCAGTTCGGCTACGTTCATGAGCAAGGAGTTGGTAGAGAGACTCGGTCTGCAAATGCAGGGTTGTACGCCTGTCAAGGTGAGGGTGGTGAATGGGGAAGTTATGCAGAGTGATCAGATGCATTGGAGTGGTGGTCTAATGGTCATTCCTATAGATATGACATGATTTTTTTATTGCAACATGAGGGTATTAGAATTAGGAGCATATGATGTCATATTGGGCTACGATTGTCTGCAGAGCCACAGTCCAGTGCATTGTGATTGGAAGGGGAGAATTATTAGTTTTACAGATAAAGGAAGAGAGTTCAGTTAGTAGGTGATTTTGAGATTGTAGGAGAGATAGTGGAGGTGTCACAGGTGCAGATTGATAAGTGGTTGAAGGGCAATGAAATTTGGGTGTTAGCCTTGCTGGAGGAAGCAACACCAGTAGGGGAACATGTGGTCAGTGAGGAACTGGGAGTGTTGCTGGAAGAATTCAAGGATATTTTTGTAACGCCAACAGTATTACCACCATCTCGTCCCTTCGATCACCATATTCCACTGTTACCAGGGTTGGTTCCAGTCAACTCGAGACCATACAAGTATTCCCCATACCACAAAACTGAAATTGAGAAGCAGGTCACAGAGTTACTGAGAGCCGGCTTGATCACTCCGAGTGTCAGTCCATTTGCCTCGCCCGTCTTGTTAGTGCAAAAAAAGGACGAGACATGGCATTTTTGTGTTGACTATCGGAAGCTCAATCATATGAAAATCAAGAACAATGCGGGTGGTTAAGGAGATACTTGATGAGCTAGCAGGGACCAAAATTTTCTCCAGTTTGGATATGACCTCGGGGTACCATCAAATTAGGATGGGGGAATCAGAGGAATTCAAGACTGAGTTCAAAACACACCAAGGCCATTTTCAGTTCCGTGTGATGCGTTTCGGGCTTACCAACGCCCCGGTGACTTTCCAGTGCGCCATGAACTCGGTATTGACCCCATATCTTCAGAAATTCGTAATGGTGTTTATCGACGACATCCTTGTGTACTGTCCCAGCTGGCAATCTCATCTGGCATTTGAGGCTGGTATTCGCTGCTTTGAGACACCATCAGTTCTATTTGAAGAAAAAGAAGTCTGTGTTTGGGCAGCAAAAGTTAACATACTTAGGTCATATCATTTCAGCCGAGGGAGTAGCAACCGACCCATAAAAGACTGCTGCCATGGTGAACTGGCCTCAGCCATTCAATGCCACTGAGCTTCAGGGATTTTAGGGCTGACGGGGTATTACCGGCGCTTTGTGCAAGGATATGGGAGTATGGCTCGGCCCCTAACCAAGTTACTGCAGAAAGGAGTCTTTCAGTGGAATGAGGAAGCAACACAAGTCTTCCAGCGGCTGAAACAGGCAATGGTGACTACTCCGGTTTTGGCCTTGCCAGATTTCTAATTGCCATTTGCTGTGGAGACCGATGCGTGCGATGATGGAGTGGGGGCGGTGTTAATGCAACATGGTTGGGCACTGGCTTATCTGAGCAAAGCTCTGGGGGTAAAAAATCAGAAGTTGTCGATTTATGAAAAGGAGTTCATCGCCTTGATTATGGCAGTGGATCGGTGGAGACATTATCTCCAACAGGGCGAGTTTGAGATACAAACAGATCACCGTTCTCAGTTTCTTGGGTAGTCAGGAGTTACATTCAGAGCTGCAACGTAAAGCAATGTCCAAATTGATGGGCATGCAGTTCAAGGTCGTGTACAAGCAAGGCAAGGACAACTGTTATGGTCGCTAGATCGGTGAGGGATTGGAGAGGGAATTCGATGGTTGAAGCTGGTGGTGGAGGTGGTGCGGTACTGTTCATGCGTGAACAGTACTCGTGGTTACTGTTCACATGGCGCCGTCCGGGGGCCTCTGCCCACGGCCGAGCAAGAGGAGGGTTTCTCCCTTCTAATTCTTGCCTGCTTTAGTTCTCATCCATTGATTACATAAATAGCCTGGCTGGCGGCCCCTATCTAGCTAGAGATCCTTATCTCCTTAAAACTCTCAACAAACTACTAACTCATAACCTTCCTAGATAATCTCAACTAATCTCCTAAATAATCTCAACTAATCTTCTAATCTTATCTCTAACTATCCTTATCTAATCCCCCTTGGAGGGCCCATGGTTGCTGCTGCCGCAGCCCCTCCGTGGGCCTCCTTAGGCCCTGACAACAACAAAGTGGCGGATGCTCTCTCTCGCATTGGGTACTGCATGGCGGTTACAGTGGTCAGTGCTGTTCAACCGGTGTGGTTGCAGGAGGTTTTGAACTCGTATGTTACAGACCCTGATGCCCAAAACCTGTTAGCTCAGCTGTGTGTGCACAGTCCTGACAAGCATGGTCACTCTCTGTCACAAGGAGTGATTAGAAAGGATAACATAATATGGGTTGGCAACAATTCAGCATTGAGGACCAAAATTGTTGCAGCCCTGCACGACAGTGCTGTGGGAGACCATTCTGGGATGCATGCCACATATCATCGTCTGAACTCTGAAGAAATTGTTTTGGTGGAAAGGTATGAAGGCCGATGTGGAGGATTTTGTGCAACAGTTAGGGGTGACAATGGGCCCTAAATTTTACACTATAGAATTTAAGGATCGGATTAGGACCGAGCACTATTTTTATTCAATTTTGAACTAGAAATAATTTAGGGCCCTAACAAATTATGAAGAAGCATTTGGATCGTGATCCATTACCACCCCTAGCGATAGTGCCAGGTCTGCCAACAGGCGAAGGGGGAAAGGTCCATCCGGCGGGTTTGTTGCAACCCTTACCGGTGCCACAAGGGTCTTGACATGATATCACAATGGCTTTCATCGAGAAGTTACCAAAATCCGAAGGGTATGATACAATATTGGTGGTCGTGGACCGATTCTCGAAGTACGCCCATTTTATGGCTCTCAAGCAACCTTTTACTGCTGCCCAGGTCGCACAGGTGCTATTGGATCAGGTGGTCAAGTTACATGGATTGCCTAAGTCTATTGGTAGTGACCGTGACAGAATTTTTACCAGTGCCTTCTGGACCCAGTTGTTCAAGCTGTTGGGGACCAAGCTGAATTTGAGTACCGCATATCATCCACAGACCGATGGACAGAGCGAGCGGGTGACCAGTGTGTAGAGATGTATTTGCGCTGTGCAGTTCACGCTCAACCTCACAAATGGAAGGCTTGGCTTTCACTAGCAGAGTTTTGGTACAACACTTCCTATCACACTGCTTTGGCTTGTTCTTCTTTCAAAGTGCTGTACGGATACGATCCTCCCTTTGCTGCTGCCCCTATGGTTCCTTCAGACACAGGTGACTGTGGCACAGATGTTGACTGAAAGGGCTCATTTTGTGGATATGCTGAAAGAAAAACTGGCAGCTGCACGAAATCAGATGAAACTTAAGGCAGATTGGTTGCGATCTGAGAAGCAATTTCAGGTTGGGGATTTGGTTCTTCTCAAGCTTCAGCCTTATGCCCAGCACATGGTGGTTAACAGGCCCTATGGTTCCTTCAGACACAGAGGTGACTGTGGCACAGATGTTGATTGAAAGGGCTCATTTTGTGGAGATGCTGAAAGAAAACTGGCAGCTGCACAAAATCAGATGAAACTTAAGGCAGATTGGTTGCGGTCTGAGGCAATTTCAGGTTGGGGATTTGGTTCTTCTCAAGCTTCAGCCTTATGCCCAGCACATGATGGTTAACAGGCCCTGTCCGAAGCTCGCTTTCAAGTTTTTTGGTCCTTACAAAGTTTTGGAGCGCATTGGTGCTGTGGCCTATCGGTAGGAGTTGCCACCTTCGGCTCATGTACATCCTGTTTTTCACATTTCACAACTCAAACCTTTTACTGCTAACTACTCTCCGGTGTTTTCTACTATTCCGGCCCAAGTTGATCTCAGTAAGCAAGTGGTGGTGCCTGTGGAGGTGTTGGACATGAGGCTGGTGAAAAAGGGCAACTGAGCTATTCCTCTGGTTCTGATCCAATGGAGTTCACTTCCAAGCGATGCGGCGACGTGGGAGGATTATCATGTCATTCGGCGAGGTTTCCACAGGCCCATGCTTGGGGATAAGCAAGTTCTGCAGGGGGGCAGATGTCAGGCTTGGTGAGGACACTGGTGCTGCAGACACTGAAGAGGGGGCGAATGCAGAGTCTGAAGAAGCAATGGAAGTGGAGACAGCGACGGTGTCGGACGAGGAATAGGTGTCCAGGAGAGGGGGTGTGGGCCATGTGGGCCATGAGTGCATGGACGGCAAATGTGGGCCGGTCCAGTTCACGGAGATAAGTATTGTAATCTGAACTCTACCGGATGCAATGAAAATAATGTGAACAAATTCCACCAAATACGCTGTTGCTCATCGTTGTTGGCGGCGGCCGCGCACTCACGTCCCGGCGTCCCCTCTCGGCGGCCACGGGCCGTGACACAATGGATGTAATAAGATGTTATTTTGGAACTTTGGAATTGCTAAGAACAAAACTATCATACAGCGGGTTGATCTATTCTGTTTGCGTATCCCCTGTTGAAATGTGGTCTAAGTAAAAGTTTTTGGTACTTTTAAAAATAAACACAATTCTTGTAGCTATTGCCACTAAGTGTGAAAGAATTTTAGGTGCATTAGAATGCACAAGCTGGTCTGAACGGGCATATTCATTCATGAGATATTGGGTGAAGTTATTGATGTATTAAGGGAAATGGTATTGCTTATACATAGCTTGTTTATGCAATGTGCAAATAATCATAATAAGCATATTGGCTCTGCACTGATTCTTTATTAGTCCTAAAACATTTGATTGTAGATGAGAGAAAACTTTGGATATGACAGTCTCACGGACAACTCAGCATTTTGTGATTTTATATCTCGGTTAATGTGGCCATGTATGGTTCAGAGGCTACACGTGGATATAGAGACATCGAGTCACAAATTCTGAGTTGCAGTTGGATCGAGTGTCTTATCCTGAATTGTTGCCGTTGTAAGTTGCAACAGGTTGTAGACTGTAGTAGACTACAGATATAATATTTGAAACTTATAGAAATAGACAACCTAACCTCTAAGAACAACTTGTATCCCAATAGGTAATATTCTATCCTAGTTATATGTTAATGTTACCTATCGGATCTGCCCCAAATTTAACTGAATATAGAAGGCTTTCAGTATACAAGCATGCTCAGAACTTCAAATAGGATTATTTGTTATTCTTTCATGTCCAATTCCTTTATTTCAGTCACCATTTAGTATTTACACTATGTGATTTATCCTGCCAACATTTCTGTTGAATTTTAAAGGTTGAGCCAACTAAATAAATAGATAATTGTGCATAAAATAGCAATTTATGCTATGGATATTTAGTTGCGAGTTAGCCACAAACAAGAGCCATTTATATGTGACTGCTCAGCATAGTTGTTGAGGCGTCCCTTAAGCGGTAAGGCGAGGTTTAGGGGCGAGGCGTCTTACGGTCGCGAGTAAGGCGTCCGCTTTAGACATCAAGGCGTCGGTAAGGCGTTGCCCTGAGGACTTCTTAGGCATCAAGGGTAATGTGGTTTAGTGTTTCTCTGTTTGGCCTCTGGGCTATTGGGCGGCAGACTTCATCTTTCGGCAATTGGGATACAGGACTTCAGGCTGCAGCGTCCAGCCATGCTGCGTTGTTTGGGCCGGGGCGCTGGGCTGTGCGCGTCCTGCTCCCTCTGCTCTCACCCTCTCAGCTCTCACCTCTCTGCTGTCTGCTCTCTCTGCCTGTGAACAATAGAAGTGCTACCACTTACTAGCAGTCCAGCACTTCGTTTTGCTTTTTAAATGATGAATGTGAGTGATAGTGATGAGGCGAACAAGGAGGAAGATGATGGAGAAGAGAATCCTTGTATATTTCATGATGAGTTTGAAGATGGCTATTGAGAGATGAGTGTTATCTACTACTATCTATTGCTTATGCTGAACTTTACGTCCATTATGTTGGTTTATGTTGAACTTGTAATCCTATTTGCTACTATAACACTATTATCCCTATCTATTTGAGACTATATTCTTATATATTCTATTTTTATTGCCTATTTTTATAAATTACTAAGGCGTCGCCTTACACCTTATCGCTTAAAAGGTGGTGTGTGTGTGTGGGTGGGGGGGGGGGGGGGGGGGCTTCAAATGTTAATTGACGGGCCAGTTGTGAAACTACTGATGTCATAAAGGAGTAATGCATGTGCCTTCTTAGCTCCTATTCAATGTTCTGCGTGCAATGCATAAAAGGTACTGAAAGTAATATTGGCAATCCTCTTTGTGTAACACTTCTTTACCATGTTTATCAAACTTCAGATTGACTAGATTTGGTTCATGTGGTGGTGTTAAATTTGGTTGATGCAACACAACCAAAGGTTTAAGGAACATATGTGTGTGTTAAGGCACTACTTTCTACTGATTATATTTATATGTTTTTTGAATGGACAGAGAGTTGGATGAAAAGGTTCGTGATGCACTTCATCTTTACATTGAAGCCCGCGGCATAAATGAGAAGCTCTTCCGTTTTCTCCAAGCTTGGCTTTATGTAAAGGATCACCGCAATCTTGTACGCTGGTTCAAGAGCGTTGGTTCATTCATCAGTGACCAAAGCCAAAGCAAGGTACATTGCTGTCTTTGCGCTTCGTCTATGTTGGTTCATGTATCATTTCCATGTGGAACATCTCTGTTTTATCTATAACTAAGTGCCATACTAAAATTGTGCCCACGGTAGATGTACAACATTCAGATGTATTAATTAGTTAGCATCAACTTATCCATGCAGATTCTGAAAGCAAAAAGTATGTTCTGCAATAAAGGTCGCTTGGTAGTATTGTTTGGAACTGTACACATTATGGGTGCTGGATATATCAATGCAATCTGATTGCTGCCTTGCAATTTTTTCAAACCATAATCGACCATGGCACCGACCAGCCTGGCTAACCATGACTAATCATAGTGCATAACTGATCATCTTAGCACCGATAAGATCATAAGACTGACTAACCGCGATGAGTTGAACAACTTGGTAACCTTCCTGCCTTTTTTTTCCCAATCAGATGTCAAGAACCCCGCGCTGAAGATGATCATCTGAAAGGCGGTCGTGGAGCAGTTTTCTCCAGGATGGATAATTGTCCTAGGATAAAGTGAATTATATGCAAAGTCGCGCCAGCGAGGAGTTTTGGTTTATCTTTAGTTTTTATTCGCCGGGGAATCAGTGGTCTGGTGGTTGAATTAGTTATCATTAGTCCTTGTGATCTGCTACCCTATCATGCTGAGGTGCTTGTCAGATTCTCAATTATTCAAACTCCACATTTTCCATCGAAGCGCAAGAAGCACGTATTGAGAGACCCTTTTTTTTTATCTCATACAAAGATCGCCTTTTATTGTCACTTTCTAATTATGGGGTGTAGCGAGGTCATGTGTCCGTGTTGGTGCATGCAGCACTGCCACGTTTAGGCTCTGTTTGTTTTCCTCCTAGATGTTATTTCCCTCTTATGTTATATAATTTATATAAGTTAGATTATCTTATAGCCATTCAACAGCCAGTCGTGTTTCTCGGGTTCCCAGGCCCAAAAAACCATCACCCCAACAGGGGTAGATAGGATAGCCTCCGCGTCGAAAGCGCAGAACATCTCTCTGATCATACCCTCGTTCCATTGCCCACTGGCCGTCAACTCTGAAACTGCACATGCGCGGCGTATGTTTAGTTGGGAATTGGGATCTCGGCGTATGTTTTGTTGGGAATTGGGATATCAGTGGTAAGGAGTACAGAGTAATAACAAATGACAGAGACAAAACGATTGTTCCATTCCTTTATTGCAGAGAGGATTCTCTTATATACAAGTTTAAACAGTATCTCCCAAGGTTCTAAGGAGTGTGTTACTTGGGAATAACTGTCAGGGGAAGTGATTGATCACTTGTACACAATATATTGTAACACTCTCCCTTAATCAATCCACGTCCATCTGATCATCTGCAATTTGTCTTTCAATATATCACCTCCTCAAAAACTCTGTGGAAAAAATAAGAAGTACACAATGTCTTTTGGAAAATGAAAAAATCTCACTTGAACTCCAAAAGAAAAATATGCCTTTAATCATCATTCCTAAAAACCCCATGGGTAAAAAAATCAATGATGAAGCATATAGCTTAGTTGATATTACCTCGTTAAAAACTTTGGATGAGAAAACCTTAACAAGACAAAACTCATACAAAGAAAATAGTGTAATATGATGGTACAAAACAGATCAAATATCATGGAAAATTACTCCCACTGGTCCTTGCAAGCACTTAAGTCTTCTCATACCAATTCCCTCAACATATTTCTGAAACGTGGAGTATGGTAGAGATTTTGTGAATAGATCAGCAAGATTATCACACGACTTTGTTTGTAAGATTATTAACACAATTTAGGAGCAATATGCTTATTAATGTTGCTCCTAATATAACCTGTTTCCATCTGAACAACACGAGTTGAATTATCGTCGTAGATAATGGTCGATGATTCAATTGAATCATGGTACGTCATTGTTCTCCCATGGACCTCTAGCCCAAAGAACAATAATATGCCTACAGTCATCATCTAAAAAAACCCTGTGGGGAAAATAAATGATGAGACATATAACTCAGGCTAATATTTCTCCAAGATAATCTAGTTAAAAAATCTAAGAAATCAACATATGAGCCGAGTCTCCTTAAAAACCCAACGGAAAAAATAAGGAGAGTAGTCATACTCTATTGTTGATGCATTTGAACTTTTAGGGAGATAAACTCATAACCTAGTTCAAATACAACAATAGCTATGTCAAAATTGAGAGCACCTAGAGGGGGGGTGAATAGGTGATCCTGTAAAAACTTGAAACTTAAAGCCACAAACTTGATTAGGTGTTAGAGCAATAAAGCCCAGTGGCTAGAGAGGAGTTCTTGTGAAACACAATAACCACAAAGAGATCAACACAGAGAGGCACAGTGGTTTATCCCTTGGTTCGGCCAAGTCCAATACTTGCCGACTCCACGTTGTGGCGTCCCAACGGACGAGGGTTGCACTCAACCCCTTTTAAGCGGTCCAAAGTCCCACTTGAATACCACAGTGTTTCTCTTCCTTTCACTATATCCCGTTTGCGAGGAATCTCCACAACTTGGAGTCTCTCGCCCTTACAATTTGATAATCACAAACAAGCACGAAAGTAAGGATGGGATGAGCAACACACACAAGACACAAAATCAGAGCACAAACACGCACACAAGTCACAACTTGAGCTCGCAACACAACTCGAAGAGTTCTCTACTCAAATGGAGCTCTAGTTGCTATCACAAAGAATCAAAAGCGCGGAAATGGAGTCTTGGTGCTTAGGGATGCTCAAAGAATGCTTGGTGTACTCCTCCATGCGCCTAGGGGTCCCTTTTATAGCCCCAAGGCAGCTAGGAGCCGTTGAGAGCAATCCGGGAAGACTATCCTTGCCTTCTGTCGGGTGGTGCACCGGACAGTCTGGTGCACCACCGGACACTGTCCGGTGCAGATTTCTTTCCTGTTCTGGCGCAGCCGACCGTTGAGAAATTAGAGCCGTTGGCGCACCGGACACTGTCCGGTGCACACCGGACAGTCCAGTGCACACCGGACAGTCCAGTGCCCCCTTTAGACCGTTGGTCCGGCCGCGCGTCACGCGCGGATTGCGCGGCCGATCGTTGGCATGGCCGACCGTTGGCTCACCGGACAGTCCGGTGCACCACCGGACAGTCCGGTGAATTATAGCCGTACGCCGCCGTTCAGTTCCCGAGAGCAGCCAGTTGACCAGCGCCAGCCTGGCGCACCGGACACAGTCCGGTGCACCCAGACTGAGCAGAGTCTTGGCTGCTCGAGCCAAGTCTTTTCCATTTGTCTTTTTCTCTGATTATAGCACTTAGACAAATATGTTAGTACACAAAAACCAATGTACTAAGTCTAGAATCATACCTTTGTATTGATTTGCACTTTGTCCACCATTTGGCATAGATTAACACATAACCATTTGTGTTGGACACTTAATCACCAAAATACTTAGAAATGGCCCAAGGGCACATTTCCCTTTCAATCTCCCCCATTTTGGCAATTTATGCCAACACAACAAAAAGCAACATATAGAAGTGCAACATCAATGCAAATGAGAACAAGAATTTGTTTTGATTCAAATTTGGCATATTTAGACCATTCTTTGCCACCACTTGGTTTGTTTTTGTAAATCAAACTCAATTTCCTATCTTTAAGTCAAATTCACTTGTTGAGGCATAGAGAGAGGTATTCCAAGAGAAATTGATCAAAGATTCAAAAACTCCCCCTATTTCCCATAATTAAACATTCTCCCCAAAAGAGATCAATTTTTGACAAAAGAGACACTTAGAGTATTTTGATAAAACAAAAGTTCTAACTCTACTTTTTCAAAATTCTCAAGTGGTAACTGATCCATTTCTTGCTTTGGCCTTATTTTCTCCCCCTTTGGCATCAAGCACCAAAATGGGATCAATCTTGGCCCTTAAACCCCATTGCCTCACCAAAATCTTCAAATAAGAGTAAAAGGCAATAATAGTATGGAGATGAACTTGGAGTAAGTTACCCTCTCATCGGAGTGCAGTGGAAGTCTTTCATGGTCCAAGTCCACCTTTCCTTTCAATCCACCTTTGAGACTAAATCAAGCACGCTCAAACACATGGTTAGTCTCAAAGGGTCAAGTTGTAGCACAGCTCCCCCTAAATATGTGCACCATTTGCAAATGGACTTGTGAGGTCCGGGGAGTGCTTGTACAACTTGAGCACCATAAATAAACACCAATATGCATAAAGGAACTTGATCAAAGCATAAAACACATGTATGCTATAAATCAATCCAAGTTCCGCGAATCTAAGACATTTAGCTCACTACGCAGCCTGCAAAAGGCTGACTCATCTAGAGGCTTGGTAAAGATATCGGCTAGCTAGTTCTCGGTGCTAACATAAAACACTTCGATATCTCCCTTTTGCTGGTGGTCTCTCAAAAAGTGATGCCAGATGTCTATGTGCTTTGTGCGGCTGTGTTCAACAGGAATATCCGCCATGCGGATAGCACTCTCATTATCACATAGGAGTGGGACTTTGCTCAGATTGTAGCCAAAGTCCCAGAGGGTTTGCCTCATCCAAAGTAGTTGCGCGCAACACTATCCTGCGGCAACATACTCGGCCTCAGCGGTGGATAGGGCAACAGAAGTTTGTTTCTTAGAACTCCAGGACACCAGGGATCTTCCTAAGAATTGGCACGTCCCTGATGTACTCTTCCTATCAACCTTACATCCAGCATAATCGGAGTCTGAATATCCAATTAAGTCAAAGGTAGACCCCTTTGGATACCAGATCCTGAAGCAAGGCGTAGCGACTAAATATCTAAGAATTCGCTTCACGGCCACTAAGTGACACTCCCTTGGATCAGATTGAAATCTAGCACACATGCATACACTAAGCATAATATCTGGTCTACTAGCACATAAGTAAAGCAAGGAACCTATCATAGACCGGTATGCTTTTTGATCAACTGATTTACCTCCTTTGTTGAGGTCGACGTGTCCGTCAGTTCCCATCGGAGTCTTTGCGGGCTTGGCGTCCTTCATCCCAAACCGCTTGATCAAGTCTTGCATGTACTTCGTTTGGGAGATGAAAGTGCTGTCCTTGAGTTGCTTCACTTGGAACCCAAGGAAGTAGTTCAACTCGCCCATCATCGACATTTCAAACTTTTGAGTCATCACCCTGCTAAACTCTTCACAAGACTTTTGGTTAGTAGAACCAAATGTTATGTCATCGACATAAATTTGGCACACAAATAAGTCACCATCACAAGTCTTATTGAATAAAGTTGGATCGGCTGTCCCAACCTTGAAAGCATTAGCAATTAAAAAGTCTCTAAGGCATTCATACCATGTTCTTGGGGCTTATTTAAGTCCATAGAGCGCCTTAGAGAGCTTACACACGTGGTCGGGGTACCGTTCATCCTCAAAGCCAGGGGGTTGCTCTACGTATACCTCCTCCTTGATTGGCCCGTTGAGGAAAGCGCTCTTCACATCCATTTGGAACAACCTGAAAGAATGGTGAGCGGCATAGGCTAACAATATGCGAATTGACTCTAACCTAGCCACAGGAGCAAAAGTCTCCTCAAAGTCCAAACCTGCGACTTGGGCATAACCTTTTGCCACAAGTCGTGCCTTGTTCCTTGTCACCACCCCGTGCTCGTCCTGTTTGTTGCGGAACACCCACTTGGTTCCCACAACATTTTGCTTGGGACGTGGCACCGGTGTCCAAACTTCATTTCTCTTGAAATTGTTGAGCTCCTCTTGCATGGCCAACACCCAGTCCGGATCTAGCAAGGCCTCTTCTACCCTGAAAGGCTCAATAGAAGAAACAAAAGAGTAATGCTCACAAAAATTAACTAATCTAGAGCGAGTAGTTACTCCCTTGCTAATATCACCCAATATCTGGTCGACGAGATGATTCCTTTGAATCGTCGCTCGAACTTGAGTCGGAGGGGCTTGAGGTGCTTCTTCCTCCATAACATGATCATCTTGTGCTCTCCCTTGATCACACACCTCTTCTTGATGAACCTGTTCATCGTCTTGAGTTGGGGGTTGCACCATTGTTGAGGAAGAAGGTTGATCTTGCTCTTGGTGTTCCTGTGGTCGCACATCTCCAATCGCCATGGTGTGAATTGCGTCCGTTGGAACATCATATTCATCTACATCATTAGGATCAACTTGCTCTCTTGGAGAGCCATTAGTCTCATCAAATACAACGTCGCTAGAGACTTCAACCAAACCCGATGATTTGTTGAAGACTCTATACGTCTTTGTATTTGAGTCATAACCTAACAAAAACCCTTCTACAACTTTGGGAGCAAATTTAGAATTCCTACCTTTCTTCACTAGAATGTAGCATTTACTCCCAAATACACGAAAGTATGAAACATTGGGTTTGTTACCGGTTAGAAGCTCATACGAAGTCTTCTTGAGGAGGCGATGAAGGTAGACCCGGTTTATGGCGTGACAAGCCATGTTCACGGCTTCCGACCAAAACCGCTCGAGCGTCTTGAACTCTCCAAGCATTGTCCTCGCCATGTCGATGAGCGTCCTGTTCTTCCTCTCTACCACACCGTTTTGCTGTGGTGTGTAGGGAGCGGAGAACTCGTGCTTGATTCCTTCCTCCTCAAGGTACTCCTCCACTTGAAGGTTCTTGAACCCGGACACGTTGTCGCTCCTTATCTTCTTCACCTTGAGCTCAAACTCATTTTGAGCTCTCCTTAAGAAGCGCTTGAGGGTCCCTTGGGTTTCTGTTTTATCCTGCAAAAAGAATACCCAAGTGAAGCGGGAAAAATCATCAACTATAACAAGACCATTCTTACTTCCTCCTATGCTTAGGTAGGCGACGAGTCCGAAGAGGTCCATATGAAGTAACTCCAGAGGTCTTGATGTGGTCATTACATTCTTGCTGTGATGAGCATTTCCCACTTGTTTACCTGCTTGACACGCTGCACAAGGTCTATCTTTTTCGAAAATCACATTTGTTAGGCCTAACACATGTTCTCCCTTTAGAAGTTTGTGAAGGTTCTTCATCCCCACATGTGCTAACCGGCGATGCCACAGCCAGCCCATGCTAGTCTTAGCAATTAAGCATGCATCTAGACCGGCCTCCTCTTTTGCAAAATCAACTAAATAAAGTTTGCCGTCTAGTACACTCATAAAAGCTAGTGAACCATCACTTCTTCTAAAGACAGACACATCTACATTTGTGAATAAGCAATTATAACCCATATTACAAAGTTGACTAACGGACAACAAGTTATATCCTAGCGACTCAACTAAAAACACATTAGAAATGGAGTGCTCGGATGAAATACCAATCTTTCCTAGTCCTTTAACCTTGCCTTGATTCCCATCACCGAATATGATTGAATCTTGGGAATCTTTGTTCTTGACGTAGGAGGTGAACATCTTCTTCTCCCCCGTCATGTGGTTTGTGCATCCGCTGTCGATAATCCAGCTTGAGCCCCCGGATGCATAAACCTGCAAGGCAATTTAGGCTTGGGTTTTAGGTACCCAACTCATGTTGGGTCCTACAAGGTTAGTAACAATGGTCTTAGGGACCCAAATGCAGGTTTTATCTCCCTTGCATTTTGCCCCTAATTTCCTAGCAATCACCTTCTTATCCTTTCTACAAATTGCAAAGGAAGCATTGCAAGCATGATAAATTGTAGAATTTTCATCACTTACTTTCCTAGGTACATGAACAACATTTCTTCTAGGCAAATGATGAATAACATTTTTCCTAGCCAAGTTTCTATCATGCATAATAGAAGAACTTGAAGCAATCATGGCATGTGAATCAACATCATTGTTACTTCTATCATAATGAACATCCCTAGAATATCTCCTATCATGGTACATGAAAGCATGGTTCTTTTGAGCACTATTAGCCATAGGGGCCTTCCCTTTCTCCTTGGCGGAGATGGGAGCCTTATGACTTGTTAAGTTCTTGGCTTCCTTCTTAAAGCCAAGCCCATCCTTAATTGAGGGGTGTCTACCAATCGTGTAGGCATCCCTTGCAAATTTTAGTTTATCGAATTCATTTTTGCTAGTCTTAAGTTGAGCATTAAGACTAGTCACTTCATCATTTAATTTAGAAATGGAAACTAGGTGTTCACTACAAGCATCAACATTAAAATCTTTACACCTATTGCAAATCACAACATGTTCTACACAAGAGGTTGATTTATTAGCTATTTCTAACTTAGCATTCAAGTCATCATTGATACTTTTTAAGCTAGAAATGGATTCATGGCATGTAGACAATTCACATGAAAGCATTCATTTCTTTTAACTTCTAAAGCAAGAGAATTTTGCGCACTTACAAATTTATCATGCTCTTCATATAAAAGATCTTCTTGCTTTTCTAAAAGTCTATTCTTCTCATTCAAAGCATCAATCAATTTATTGATCTTATCAATTTTAGTTCTATCTAATCCTTTGAATAAACATGCATAGTCTATTTCATCATCACTAGATTCATCATCACTTGAAGAAGCATACGTAGTATTATTTCGAGTGCTTACCTTCTTCTCCTTTGCCATGAGGCATGTGTGATGCTCGTTGGGGAAGAGGGACGATTTGTTGAAGGCCGAGGCGGCGAGTCCTTCGTCGTCGGAGTCGGACGATGAACAATCAGAGTCCCACTCCTTGCCAAGGTGTGCCTCGCCCTTAGCCTTCTTGTAGGTCTTCTTCTTTTCCCTCTTCTTTTCTTGATCCTGGTCACTGTCATTATTGGGACAATTAGCAATAAAATGACCAACCTTACCACACTTGAAGCAGGAGCGCTTTCCCTTCGTCTTGCTTTTGTTGGAATGCTCCTTGCGACCTTTGAGCGCCGTCTTGAAGCGCTTGATGATGAGGGCCATTTCATCCTCGTTTAGCCCGGCCACCTCAATTTGCGCCACCTTGCTAGGTAGCGTCTCCCTGCTACTTGTTGCCTTGAGAGCAATGGCTTGAGGCTCATGGATTGGGCCATTTAGCGCCTCATCAACGTATCTTGCCTCCTTGATCATCATTCGCCCGCTCACAAACTTCCCAAGTATTTCTTCGGGCGTCATCTTGATGTACCTAGGATTCTCACGAATAGAGTTAACAAGATGAGGATCAAGGACGGTGAAGGACCTTAGCATAAGTCGGACGACGTCGTGGTCCGTCCATCGCGTGCTTCCATAGCTCCTTATTTTGTTGACGAGGGTCTTGAGCCTGTTGTACGTTTGGGTTGGCTTCTCCCCCCTGATCATCGCGAACCTTCCTAGTTCGCCTTCCACCAACTCCATCTTGGTGAGCATGGTGACGTCGTTTCCCTCATGTGAGATCTAAGGGTGTCCCAGATCTGCTTGGCATTGTCCAGGCCGCTCACCTTATTGTATTCTTCCCTGCATAAGGATGCTAAAAGAACAGTAGTAGCTTGTGCATTCTTATGGATTTGTTCATTGATAAACATAGAATTATCCGAACTATCAAATTGCATTCCGTTTTCTACTATCTCCCATATACTTGGATGAAGAGAGAACAAATGATTATGCATTTTGTGACTCCAAAATCTGTAGTCCTCTCCATCAAAGTGAGGAGGTTTACCAAGTGGAATAGAAAGCAAATGAGCATTGGAATTATGCGGAATACGAGAGTAATCAAAAGAAAAGTTCGAGTTAACCGTTTTCCTTTTCTCCTCGTATTCATCGTCCTTTTGAGAAGAGGAAGATTCGTCGCTGTCGTAGTAGACAACCTTCCTGATGCGCCTTTTCTTCTTTCCGTCTTTCTTCTTTTGACTCGAGCCGGAGTCATTGACTTTGTCGTCCCTTGGCTCGTTGAAGATGGACTCCTTCTCATTGTCGTTGACCACCATCCCCTTTCCCTTAGGATCCATCTCTTCGGACGATTAGTCCCTTTCTTGAAGAGAACGACTCCGATACCAATTGAGAGCACCTAGAGGGGGGGTGAATAGGTGATCCTGTAAAAACTTGAAACTTAAAGCCACAAACTTGATTAGGTGTTAGAGCAATAAAGCCCAGTGGCTAGAGAGGAGTTCTTGTGAAACACAATAACCACAAAGAGATCAACACAGAGAGGCACAGTGGTTTATCCCTTGGTTCGGCCAAGTCCAATACTTGCCTACTCCACGTTGTGGCATCCCAACAGACGAGGGTTGCACTCAACCCCTTTCAAGCGGTCCAAAGACCCACTTGAATACCACGGTGTTTCTCTTCCTTTCACTATATCCCGTTTGCGAGGAATCTCCACAACTTGGAGTCTCTCGCCCTTACAATTTGATAATCACAAACAAGCACGGAAGTAAGGATGGGATGAGCAACACACACAAGACACAAAATCAGAGCACAAACACGCACACAAGTCACAACTTGAGCTCGCAACACAACTCGAAGAGTTCTCTACTCAAATGGAGCTCTAGTTGCTATCACAAAGAATCAAAAGCGCGGAAATGGAGTCTTGGTGCTTAGGGATGCTCAAAGAATGCTTGGTGTACTCCTCCATGCGCCTAGGGGTCCCTTTTATAGCCCCAAGGCAGCTAGGAGCCGTTGAGAGCAACCGGGAAGGCTATCCTTGCCTTCTGTCGGGTGGTGCACCGGACAGTCCGGTGCACCACCGGACACTGTTCGGTGCAGATTTCTTTCCTGTTCTGGCGCAGCCGACCGTTGAGAAATTAGAGCCGTTGGCGCACCAGACACTGTCCGGTGCCCCCTTCAGACCGTTGGCCCGGCCACGCGTCACGCGCGGATTGCGCGGCCGACCGTTGGCATGGCCGACCGTTGGCTCACCGGACAGTCCGGTGCACCACCGGACAATCCGGTGAATTATAGCCGTACGCCGCCGTTCAGTTCCCGAGAGCAGCCAGTTGACCAGCGCCAGCCTGGCGCACCGGACACTGTCCGGTGCACCATCGGACACTGTCCGGTGCACCCATACTGAGCAGAGTCTTGGCTGCTCGAGCCAAGTCTTTTCCATTTGTCTTTTTCTCTGATTCTAGCACTTAGACAAATATGTTAGTACACAAAAACCAATGTACTAAGATTTGCACTTTGTCCACCATTTGGCATAGATTAACACATAACCATTTGTGTTGGACACTTAATCACCAAAATACTTAGAAATGGCTCAAGGGCACATTTCCCTTTCAATAATGTATCATCCTCGAAAACCTCTACGGTAAAAATAGATGATACGACATAAGCCTTGTGTTGATGTTGCCTCGTTAAAAAACTTTGAATAAGAAATCCAAACAGGGGAAAAACTCATGCAAAGAAAAGAGTACAACATGATGTAGAAACAAGTTCTTCCGATCAAAAAGGGAAACTCCCCTGATCTTTGCAAATCACTAAGTCATCCCATACCTGCTCTCAAACACATTTAAAATGTGGAGTAAGGTGGAGACTTAGTTCGTAACTTGTTTTCATCTAAACAACACAAAGTAATATTATCTTCATAGATAATAAGGTCAGTGATATAAAATCATGACACCACATATCCTCAGTATGTAGTATATCATTCGATGTGTAAGCGACCATTAATCTCTGTTGATCGACATTTATCAAACAGTAGGTCCAACTTACCAGAAGTATGTCATTGATCTTGTACCTCGGGATCTTATATAGATATCCAAGATCAATATATCCAACTGTAACCAGATCATGAGTACTCATAGAGAACATAACTCGATCTCATGTGCTGTTAGCTAGCAAATCATTGCAAAGCAATATCCAATCGGATGCTCTTGCAATATACAATAGCACATCTCATGATCCAAAAGAATCAAATAACCATGATTCCATTATATTGAATTTCTTCAATATACGTTGGATATAGACAATTTTGTATCCAAGATAATCAAGATAGTTTACTTTGAATTGAAAATCTCTTACAATTCATATCCTCTATCTCGAACTCCGTCGATAAGTAATGTATGCTTAGAAATATGCTGCACATATTTACACTAAACATACCATTCTTCGTGTATCCCTTTGGAAGGAAGGATTCACTAGGTCGAATGTACCATATTTGACTGGGATGCTCTAAGCCACAAAAACTTTCCAAGCATTGCAAATTTGTGATCGGTGATTATGTATTTGGAATCCTTCAAGACTCCACAAATACCATAATCCAGTGACCACATATGCACATGTTGTCACTACATCTATCAACTGCACAGATAGATGATTTACAACCCATATTATTGTATCGGAATTTTACTACTCACAGTCACAGTAGAAGAGAATTTATAGCATTAAAATAATGCTTGAGTTTGCGTAAAAACCTAGTTGCTACTAGCCATGCTTTCTCACCACCTCATTTATTTCCAAGTCCATGAGACAAATTTGTATCCACAGTAAGGTACCATGAAGTGGAAAATAATTCAACACTTCTTTCCGGTGAGCAAGGCTATCTCTGCAACATTGTATCACTCAACAAGATCCAGTTTGAGCATACTCGTGCTCTGCTATGGCCATAGTCTTTTGGATCACTTGGAGCGCATATACAATTGATGAGATGTATGTGTCAACACTTGTAGCTTTTAAATAACACAATTCTCCAGTTGACATGAAGTCATTTCTTATGCACCCTTATGATTTCTCGTGAAATCCCAAAACGAGAATAAAGGGCTTACGATAACCTAGCCTCATCAGTGCGCACTGAGCTAGGTTGTGAATGTCTTCCATTCACAGGATAATCCATATCCTCTAGGTGTCCACCAACGCTAAGTTGGTTACCAACGAATAGTTGGTCTGCATTTACTATCTCGAAAGGTCTAGCCCTCTGCTGCTTGCAAGCATCTTAATCCCAATTTGTGACCATACTTCTCCCCCTCTTATTTACAACTACGTTGCAATAGGGAGTTAAGTGGTTTTCCATGTAACCACTCTTTCTGGCACTTCCACATAGGATTAATTTGAGTGACACCTCATAGTAATGAACATGGCAGTCAATTTGCAACTTCTTGCAAATCATTCGAACCCAAAGGTTTAGTTTTAGTACGTGATCCTGAGCCTGAATGCTTACTGCATTCATTATAATTTCATGGCATTGTTTTTGGTATTTGAAATCTCCCCCTAATGCTTGGAAAAACTCATGATTCAAACTAGCGTATAGACCGTAAATAGATTCTCACAATGAGATTCTAAATATATAATGATCAATGGAGAATGAATTCTCACACAGATCCCTAGCTTTCTGTGTGCCCATACATGTACGCTGTGGTGGTGAGATTGGGAACATACCCAATGTACGCATGGGAATTCTTTCATGGATTCCCACGTACTAAAACAATAGGGGAACTTGTACATATAGTACATGCAGTTCATCACAAGTCAGGAGCGTGCAAAACCTCCTGACTCCAACCATAACTAGTTGGAAGTGACAATTCATTACTGATGGTCATTAACGACCTGAAATTTTCGAATCTATCATAGATTCGTCTTATCCATTATGGATATCATTTTGAATACCAAGACAAACAATCATCATTGTAAGCACATTTGGTAAATTCAGTAGTGTGGAGGCTAATGTGCTCAGGCTTGAGACATTATTACTTAATGGTCACGTGTTGTCCGAATGACACACTTCAGGTCATCATATAGATGCACCATAGAACCATATAAAGCCTTCAATGTCCATACAATCTCTGTAATGGACCACACTCGTTCTTTTGAAACAATTCAAAGAACTTAGCCAATTTAGATAAGATTTTAAGATAAGAGGGACTTAAAATCTCATTCCCGATGACACTCACCAAGTATCCATCTTATGGGAAAAACATGACCAATAGATTTGTCAATCTTACCAACATGGTAAGTAACATCACATGACAAGTTTAATAAATGCAACACATTGCACGAGAGGATGTATGTAGAATACAATCCATAAGAAATGTTTCCGAGAAACACATGCAATATCCATCACTATCACTTTGTGTTTGCCCATGATAGAAATTATATGGATATCTCTATAATTTGGTAAGATAAAATTAGGATATATATCAACACATCCTTGATACCTCCATTACCAAAAGGGGACATGATAATAACATATCATGATATCGCACGAAGCAATTGTTAAAATATTCTTTCTTCTTTCTAAAAGAATATGAGAATATTTTGTTTCCCCATATATAGAGTTTGTGGTTCAATTCTCCACATTGCATGTTTCTTCCTCAATTGGAAGAATCCCGTACAAGTTTGCATAACTCAAATCAATGAGTCTTCAACTCCCTTGATGAGTTCGTTTAACTCTAATCGATGAGCTTGTTCAACTCAAATCACATGAGTGATTAACTCCAATCGATGAGTCTGTTTAACTCAAATTCATATGAGTTTGAACATATCATAACATCAATAAATATGATACCAATAATAATGGGATGATATCAAATCTCATGGATCATTTGAATAATACTTAAAAGCAAATCATCTAACCAAAGTGGTTTTCTCTTAGTAATAGAAGTGTTGTTACGTGATTTAGTTTAAATCTCAATTTACACAACCAACCACAATTATCATGTCAGATGAAAGATTGAAGTACACTTCATATCTTAGCTTTCATGAGTGGTATGCATATATTGGGATTTCATATACAAGATTATATGCTTGGGCATACAACACTATATCACGTATAGTGTAATGACAAACGAGTTGTCATACTCATTGCCCTTCTCTTTCAAATATGCTTGTATATTTGCTTCTTGTTGTATTTGCATTGATCAGCCAGGTTCATAGATGAATAATAGTGTCAATCCAGCGAACCACATGTTGTTCTCAACGTTATTCTAAACACTATGAACCTCACAAAAGAGGCGCCACAAAAACATTGGCATTAATGATGAGCCTTCAAAAGAAGTGCATCATATTATTCATTATGTGTTTGGAATAAATGGAGAATAATGTTGATAGTATGCAACAATTCATCTTTAAGCAAAAATATGAATACAAAGTTTTAGTCCACAACATAATGTAGACACTTACTCATAAGTCCACATGTCTTATGATTTCCTTTGCTATTCATTTTGCGCTTGCACATCAAGTCGCAAAAGCACATAAGTTCTTTTCATAGGAACCATAAGATAAAGAGAGCATCACACTTATTCCAAAGTGAATAGGTGAATCCCATATCGAAAATGAACATATTCAATGAACATGGAGGATAATTAAGCCCATTAGGCGAGTTCATCAAACTCTATGAAATAATTATCCTCCAAATGGCTTAACCATTTTTCTGATGTTGTAATATGCCGCAAAATATACCATATCTTTATATGTTGGAGAATTCTAGGTATCACATAAAGTGTACCCAAGGATTTTTGAAAATTGGTGGACACAACGTAGATAATCTCCATGTATCGAAACAATGGAGTAGATCTCCCAGTAGTGGGCAAACTTTTGCTGCCTAAAAGCATGGACTCTGGACTGATATATTCATAGAACATACCGCAGCTAATGCTTAGGACTCCACTACCCTGTGCTTGACCAAAATTTCAAAAATAAAATGGTAATCACCATAAAGGTGAATAACCAATGTCACATCTCCAACATATCTACTTGGGAAAACACATATAAGTAATCATCATCATCTTATGATGTAGACCTCTTATTGACGGGCAAATAACTTTTTGCTGTCTAAAAGCTTGGTCTCAGGGTAAATAAATTCCAATAACTTATTGCAGCCAAAGCCTAGATCTCCATCATGTGTTGAATAATCCCAAGTTAAATATATGCATCATATTTTGCAAGAATTCATCATAAAATTAAGTAGAACTTAATTA
This sequence comes from Zea mays, assembly GCF_902167145.1. Taxonomy (NCBI): domain Eukaryota; kingdom Viridiplantae; phylum Streptophyta; class Magnoliopsida; order Poales; family Poaceae; genus Zea; species Zea mays. The sequence continues at coordinate 198,394,257 of NC_050098.1, forward strand.
AAAGAATTCTTTGAGTTGTCAGCATAACCGCATCGTCCGGCCTGGTTCCTTAGCCCGCGACGCCTGTGTGGTCCTGTGATCTTTTTGGTTAGCACATATAGGTAATCATCTCGAAAGATGTAGACCACATAGTGATAGGCATTTCAAATGCGGTCTAAAGCATGGTCACTAGGCTACTAAACTCAATAAAGAATTTAGCGTAGTCAGTGCTTAGGACTCCATCACCCTATGCTTGTCCCCAAAAATGCAACCTTATGTTGCATGTAGATCGACGAGTTCCGACTTAATTATGTGCTATGTTTTCCATGCAAACATAAAAGAATGCAAAAAACGAAAGCAAGTCGAAAATATATGAATTATAAATAAAATTCTAATTCACTAACAAGTCTGCAATTTTTATCAAGAAAAACAGACAACCATCACAATTACATATATTATCAGTAGTCTAAATATTCAAATTTAGATGTACAAATAATGATAAAATTTGCAATTTGTACGAACACATAGTTCTTTTGACTAAAATTGTAAAAATAGAAGACCAAAATGATAAAATCTTAGGGGATTTCTGTAGAAATGGCCCACGCTGTTCAGCCAAGCTAAGTCGGCCCATGTGGCCCATCTAAGTGAGGTCATAAGTGCTGGCAGTTAGGGTTAGGAAACCCTAACCGGCCTCCTCATTCACATGCGGCGGCGGCCAGGCGTAGCAGCGGCCTAGGCGCGCGGCCTTCCTTGGCGGCGGCAGCCAGGCGCGGCAGCAGCTTAGGCGCGGGGCCTGCGGCCTTCCCTAGCGGCATGCGGCGCGCCCCCCGGTGCTCAGTCGCGGCGCGGGGTAGAGGTTCTGGATGATGTGGATCCATCACGGCAGCGAGCCGTCGGGCGGCACGCGAAAGATCTGGGGCACGCAGTCGGACTCGCGGCCGGTGCAGAAGGGGCAGGACGGCTTGGGCGGCGCGTCGGCCCCCGTGCCCGGGCTAGGGTTGGTGGGGTTGTGGGACTTGAGGTCGGTGGGGCGGCGCGAGCGCGTCGGCGAGAAGATGACCCACCGCCCGAACACGGCGTCACAGCAGGCCTCCGAAGTCCTCAAAGCTTCCGCTGCCGCCATCTCGAAAGCCTCGGGAGAAGGCAGTGAGTCGATGATGATGAACGGTGATGCCTGACGAGTAGAGACGGAGACAGTGCTGCTCTCTCTGTTCACCGCAGAACCCGGCCGCCTGACAGCGCGGGCGCGCTGCCCCGACGCGCGCGCGGCAACGACGACCCGTACGCGGCGCGCAGCCCCGGTGCGGGTGCGGCCCCTAGGGGCACGGTGCGGATCCGGCGAGAGCACACGGTCCCGACGCGGACGCGGCCAGACAGCCCGACGGCACGCATGCACATGCAACGTCGTTCTTTAGAAGTCAAAAAGGAAAAAGGAATTGTGTGCATCATACGTACAATTTCTGGACATCGTAGTCCATCCTTTTCTTCTTGCGAGCGACAAATTCTTCCTCTTTGCTTCTCTGATCTAGCGGGCGTGCTGATAACGTGTTGGGAATTGGGATCTCAGTGGTAACGAGTACAGAGTAATAACAAATGACAGAGACAGAATGATTGTTCCATTCCTTTATTGCAGAGAGGATTCTCTTATATACAAGTCTAAACAGTATCTCCCAAGGGATGTGTCCCTTGGGAATAACTGTCAGCAACAACTAATATGCAATCAAGCTTTATATGCAAGCGTGCAAGCGAGCTTCTTGGTTCATTAAATCATGATCCAACTGTTGACATAATTATGGTTTGATAGGGGGTTATCTATAAATTTACACGAGCTGCTGGTGGAAGTGTTTAAGTGTTAAATATGATATATGGTTGGATCATAATCTAACGGACCAAGAAACTCGCTTGTACGCTTGCACATAAGGCCTGATTGCATATTAGTTGTTGCCATAACTGTAAGGGGAAGGGATTGATCACATGTACACAATATATTGTAACATATTTGTGCATGTCTCCTATCCTTATGACGAGGCCTCGTTAAGGGTTCCCTCTATATCACTTTTTTGCGTCACATCGTCAATATTTCATTCTCTACTTCTTCATCTCCCGCAGTGGTTCCTCTAAGGTTTTGTTTGGGTACTCTAGTATTGACCTCAATTCATATGTGTTGAGCTGGATTGAGGTGTAAATTAGTTTAAATTACACATAAATCCACCTCAATACATGTGGATTAGGTTCAATACTAGAGTATCTAAACTAGACCTAAATTCTCATCCTATACTCCACTATAACAATAAAATATCATTATATATATATACTTTTTATTCACTATTCATTTTTCTTCTAATAATTGAAGGTAGGGCCACGTCAACAACATAAGAGGGTGACTGTAGGCACGCCATAGCTAGAGGGAGAGAGAAGAATGTTACAAAATATTTGTATAATATATGATCAACCCCTGACAGTTATTCCCAAGGGACACACCCCTTGGGAGACTCTGTATCCACTTGTATATAAGCAAGGATCTCTGCAATAAAGATAACAGTTACTTGTCTCTGCCATTTTGTCTCTCTCAATTCTCATTTGCCACTTAGTATACTTCAACACGTTGTCAACATGTGCTCTCCACCAAGCGTAGAAAGGCCACCGAGCGTGGAAAGGCCATAGCGCATACAGCAAGCGGTTGCCAGAAATCGACGAAGGGGTTGTCAGCCACCGCGTTGGGGTTGTCGCACCCGCGCCGGGGTTGCCAGCCACCGCCGTCGGAGGGGGCCGTGAGCCTACGTGCCCTGCGTGGGGCCGCGTCCGCGTAGCCACCGGGGCCTACCCTGCGCGCTGCCAAGATCCAGGCCTCGAGCCTAGCCGCCAGGGAGCCGGGGCTGGGGGCCGTGCGCCCCTGGCCGAGGCTGGGGCTGGTGGCCGCGCCCGCCTGGCCGGGGCCGCGCCGCCTGTTGCCGCGCGCTGCTGGGCCACCGCGCCAGCCTGTCCGGGCCCGCACCCCGAAGTGCGCCCGCGCGCCTAGGCTGCCTGCTCGCGCGCACCGGGGGGCCCGCCCGTCCGGCTGGCCAGATGCCGCGCCCCCGAGCCGCGAACTCATAGCGCGTGTCGTTGGAGAGCCCCTGCGCGCCATGGGCCGCCTGCACGTGTGCGCCAGGGCTTCTGCCTGCGCCGCTGTGGGGCCACTCGACGCCGTGAGCCGCCGGGGCCAGGGACGACCGCGTCCGCGCCGCCGAGGCCACGCCGTGGCCGGGCTGACGGGGCAGCTCTATGTTGGGACCGCCTGGAATGGCCGCCGCCAGGAGATGACGCAAGAGCTGCTAGGGTTCAACCCTAACCACCATAAATATGTCTGGGCCGACTGATGGGTCGTCTGGCCTCTCCTCAGACAGGCCGGCTACATGGTTGGCTGCATGGGCCATTTTTCGGCTTGGTTGGACCGCCCACTGCTTGGGTTGAAACACAGTTCAAATATTGTTTTCATCTATGTCGAGTATCTAAATTTGAATATTTAGACTACTGATGTTATATGTGTCGGCGTTTCGAGACAGGGGGGTCCCTAAGCCGACGAGTGAGTGTGCTGCGTGCCCCAGCCCAGATGGGTCAAGCGCGTGGGCAAGCGCGAAGGGGGGAGAGGCGAGGTGGCCGGAGCCGAGCGTGAGAGAGGTGGAAGTCCCGCGGCCTTCGTGTTCGTCCCGCGCCCAGGTCGGGTGCGCTTGCAGTAGGGGGGTTACAAGCGTCCACGCGGGTGAGGGAAGCGAGCGGCCCCAAGAGAGCGCCTGTCCTGTCCTCGGTCCCGCGCGGCCAACCTTCTCTAAGAAGGCCCTGGTCCTCCCTTTTATAGTCGTAAGGAGAGGATCCAGGTGTACAAAAAAGGGGGGTGTAGCAGAGTGCTACGTGTCTAGCGGAGAGAGAGCTAGCGCCCTAGGTACATGCCAATGTGGCAGCCGGAGAGGTCTTGGCACCTTGCTGGCGTGATGTCGTGGCTGTCGGAGGTGCGACGGAGCCTGGCGGAGGGACAGCTGTTGGAGCGGTCGAGTCCTTGCTGACGTCGCCCTGCTTCCGTAAGAGAGCTGGGGGCCGCCGTCGTCACAGAGCTTGTGGAGCGCCATCATTGCCCATCCGGCGGAGCTGGCCGGATGGGACGCCGGTCTTGTTCTCCGTGACCCGAGTCGATTCGGGGTAGGACGATGATGGCGCTCCCTGTTGACGTGGCGGGTCTGTGCCCTAGGCAGGGTGACGTGGGGGCTCCTCCGAAGCCGAGGTTGAGTCTGTCTTCTGTTGCCGAGGCCGAGTCCGAGCCATGGGGTCGGGCGAGGCGGAGGTCGTTCGGCCGAGGCCAGGGCGGAGTCCGAGCCCTAGGGTCGGGCGAGGCGGAGTTTCGTCGTCTTGCGGGTCTTAGCCCGAGTCCGAGCCCTGGGGTCGGGCGGAGCGGAGTTCGCCGTCTTCCGGGTCTTTAGCCCGAGTCCGAGCCCTGGGGTCGGGCGGAGCGGAGTTCGCCGTCTTCCGGGTCTTAGCCCGAGTCCGAGCCCTGGGGTCGGGCGGAGCGGAGTTCGCCGTCTTCCGGGTCTTAGCCCGAGTCCGAGCCCTGGGGTCGGGCGGAGCGGAGTTCGCCGTGGCGCCTTTGGCAAGGCCTGACTGCCTGTCAGACTCACTCTGTCGAGTGGCACCGCAGTCGGAGTGGCGCAGGCGGCGCTGTCCTTCTGTCAGACTGGTCAGTGGAGCGGTGGAGTGACGGCGGTCACTTCGGCTCTGCCGGGGGGGGGGGGGGGGCGCGTGTCAGGATAAAGGTGTCAGGCCACCTTTGCGTTAAATGCTCCTGCAACTTGGTCAGTCGGTGTGGCGATTTAGTCAGGGTTGCTTCTGAGCGAAGCCAAGGCCTCGGGCGAGCCGGTGATGTGTCCGCCGTAAAAAGGGGGGCCTCGGGCGAGACGGAAGTCTCTCGAGGTCGGCTGCCCTTGGCCGAGGCTAGGCTCGGGTGAAGCGTGATCGAGTCACTCGTGTGGACTGATCCCTGACTTAATCGTACCCATCAGGCCTTTGCAGCTTTATGCTGATGGGGGTTACCAGCTGAGAATTAGGCGTCTTGAGGGTACCCCTAATTATGGTCCCCGACAATATGTAATTGCACATACTTGTCTGTTTTTAATTATAAAAAAATACAGACATGTTAGTGATTATATTTTTTTATTTACATTTATAATTCACATATTTCGGCTTGCTTTTGTTTTTGCATTCTTTTATGTTTGCATGGAAAACATAGCACATTAATAAGTCGAAACTTAATGGTATTCATGCAAAATGATATTGCATTTTTTGGAAAAGCATAGGGTGATAGAGTCCTAAGCTCTGGCTGTGCTAAATTCTTTATAGAGTTTAGTAGCCCAGAGACCGTGCTTTAGGCCGCATTTGAAATGCCTATCACTATGAGGTCTACATCTTTCGAGATGATTACCTATATGTGCTAACCCAAAAAAAAGATCACGGACCACGTAGGCGTTGTGGGCTATGGAGCCAGGATGGACACTGTGATCATGCTTGCAACTCAAAGAGTTCTTTTAATTAAGTTTTACTTAATTAAAACGATGAATTCTTGCAAAATATGATACATATCTTGAACTTGGGATTATTTAACACATGATGGAGATCTAGGCTTTGGCTGCAATAAGTTCTTGGAATTTATTTGCCCTGAGACCAAGCTTTTTAGACAGCAAAATGTTATTTGCCCATCAGTAAGAGGTCTACATCATATGATCATGATGATTACCTATGTGTTCTCCCAATTAGATATGTTGGAGATGTGATGTTGGTTATTCACCTTTATGGTGATTTCCATTTTATTTTTGAAATTTTGGTCAAGCACAGGGTAGTGGAGTCCTAAGCATTGGCTGCGGTATGTTCCTTGAATATATCAGCCCAGAGACCATGCTTTCAGGCAGCAAAATGTTTTGCCTACTACTGGGAGATCTACTCCATTGTTTAATTACATGGATATTATCTACGTTGTGTACACCAATTTTCAAAAATCTGTGGTACACTTTATGTGACACCTGGAATTCTCCAACATATAAAGATATAATATATTTTGTGGCAAAGTTGCAACAACAAACGAAAATGGTTAAGCCATTTGAAGGATAATTATTTAATAGAGTTTGATGAACTCGCCTAATGGGCTTAATTATCCTTAATGTTCATTGCATATGTTCATTTCATTTTTGCATAATATGTGAACTCACCTTTTCATTTTGGAGGAAATAAGATGCTCTCTTTCTCTTACGGTTCTTATGAAAAGAACTTATGTGCTTTTGCGGCTTGATGTGCAAGCACAAAATGAATAACAAGGGAAATCATAAGACATGTGGACTTATGAGTAAATGTCTACATTATGTTGTAGACTAACACTTTGTATTCATATATTTTGCTTGAAAGCAAATATATAAGCACATTAAGAAGGGAAGGGCAATGAGTATGACAATCTTTTTTGTCATTACACTATATGTGATATAGTGTTGTATGCCCAGGCATCTAATCTTGTATATGAAATCCCAATAGATGCATACTACTCATGAAAGCTAAGATATGAAGTATACTTCAATCTTCCATCTGACATGATAACAGTGGTTAGTTGTGTAAATCGTGATTTGGAATAATCATGTAACAACACTTCTCTTTTAAGAGAAGACCACTCTGTTAGATGATTTGCTTTTGAGTGCTATTTAAATGATGCATGAGATTTGGTATAATCTCATAATTGATGTTGTGATAGGTTCAACTCATGCGATGTGAGTTGAACACACTCATGTGATTTGAGTGTAAAAAAACTCATATGAATTTGAGTTAAACAAACTCATCGATTGGAGTTGATCACTCATGTGATTTGAGTTGAACAAACTCATCGATTAAAGTTGAACCAACTCATCAAGGGAGTTGAAGACTCATTGATTTGAGTTGTGCAAACTTGTACAGGGATTCTTCCAATTGAGGAAGAAACATGCAATGTGGAGAATTGAGCCACAAACTCTATAAGTGGGGAAACAAAATATTCTCATATTCCTTTGGAAAGAGGAAAGAATATTTTAACAATCGCTTCGCACGATATCATGATATGTTATTATCATATCCCCTTTGATATTGGAAGTATCAAGGATGTGTTGATATATCCTAATTGTTATCTTACCATATTATAGAGATATCCATATAATTTCTATCATGTGAAAACACAAAGTGATAGTGATGGATATTGCATGTGTTTCTCAGAAACATTTCTTATGGAGTGTATTCTACATACATCCTCCCATACAAAGTGTTGCATATGTTATAACTTTTCATGTGATGATACTTACCATGCTGGGTAAGATTGAATTGGTCATCCCATTGTTGGGATGAAATGAAAAGTTATGAACAATTCTATTGGTCATGTTTTTCCCATAAGATGGATACTTGATGAGTATCATCGAAAATGAGATTTTAAGTCCCTCTTATCTTAAAATCTGATCTGAATTGGTTAAGTTCTTTGAATTGTTTCAAAGGAACAAGTGTGGTCCATTACAGAGATTGTATGGACATTGAAGGCTTTATATGGTTCTTTGGTGCATCTATATGATGACCTCAAGTGTGTCCTTCAGACAACACATAACCATTAAGCAATAATGTCTCAAGCTTGAGCACATTAGCCTCCACACTACTGAATTTACCAAATGTGCTTACAATGGTGATTGTTTGTCTTGGTATTCAGAATGATATCCATAAAGGATATGATGAATCTGTGATAGATTCAAAAATTTCAGATCATTAATGACCATCAATAATGAATTGTCATTTCCAACTGGTTATGGTTGGAGTCAGAAAGTTTTGCACGCTCCTGACTTGTGATTAACTGCATGTACTGCATGTACAAGTTCCCCTATGGTTTTTAGTACGTGGGAATCCGTGAAAGATTTCCCATGTGTACATTGGGTATGTTCCCAATCTCACCACCGCAGCGTACATATATGGGCACACAGAAAACTGGGGATCTATGTGAGAATTCATTCTCTGTCGATCATTAAATTTTAGAATCTCTTCATGAGAATCTATTTATGGCCCGTACGCTTGCTTGAATCATGAGCTTTTCCAGGCATTAGGGGGAGATTTCAAGTACCAAAAATGAATGCCAGGAAATTATAATGAATGCAGTAAGCATTCAGACTCAGGATCACGTACTAAAACTGAACCTTTGGGTTTGAATAATTTGCAAGAAGTTGCAAATTAACTGCCATGTGCATTTACTATGAGGTGTCACTCAAATTAATCCTATGTGGAAGTGCCAGAAAGAGTGGTTAAATAGAACACCACTAAACTCCCTATTGCAACGTTGTTGTAAATAAGAGGGGGAGAAGTATGGTCACAAATTGGGATTAAGATGCTTGCAAGCAGCTGAAGGCTAGGCCTTCTGAGATAGTAAATGCAGACCAACTATTCGTTGGTAACCAACCTAGTGTTGGTAGACACCTAGAGGATATGGATTATCCTGTGAATGGAAGACATTCACAACCTAGCTCAGTGCGCACTGATGAGGCTAGGTTATCGGAAGCCCTTGATTCTCGTTTTGGGATTTCACGAGGAATCATAAGGGTACATAAAAAATGACTTTATGTCAACTGGAGAATTGTGTTATTTAAAAGCTACAAGTGTCGACACATACATCTCAGCAATTGTATATGCACTCCAAGTGATCCAAAAGACTATGGCCATAGCAGAGCACGAGTATGCTCAAATTGGATCTTGTTGAGTGATACAATGTTGCAGAGATAGTCTTGCTCACTGGAAAGAAGTGTTAACTTATTTTCACTTCAAGGTATCTTACTGTGGATACAAGTTTGTTTTCATGGACTTGTAAACAATGAGGTGGTGAGAAAGTATGGCTAGTAGCAACTGGGTTTATACGCAAACCCAAGCATTATTTTAATGCTATAAATTCTCTTCTACCATGAGTAGTAAAATTCCGATACAATACAAAGGGCAGTAAACCATCTATCTATGCAGTTGATAGATGTAGTGACAACATATGCATATGTGGTCACTAGATTATGGTATATGTGGAGTTTTGAAGGATTCCAAATACATAATCACCAATCACAAATTTGCAATGCTTGGAAAGTCTTTGTGACTTAGAGCATCCTGGTCAAATATGGTACATTCGACCTAGTGAATCCTTCTTTCTGAAAGGATACACAAAGTATGGTATGTTCAGTGTAAATATGTGCAACATATTTTAAACATACATTACTTATCGACGAAGTTCAAGATAGAGGATATGAATTGAAAGAGATTTCCAATTCAAAGTAAACTATCTTGAGTATCTTGGATACAAAGTTGTCTATATCCAACGTATATTGAAGAAATTCAATATAATGGAATCATAGTCATTTGATTCTTTCAGATCATGAGATGTGCTATTGTATCTTGCAAGAGCATCCGACCGGATATTGCTTTGCAATGATTTGCTAGCTAACATCACATGAGATCGAGTTATGATCTCCAGGTGTACTCATGCTCTCCTTATGTTTGGATTTTGATATTGGATATCTATAGAAGATCCCCAGGTACAAGATCAATGACATACTTCTAGTAAGTTGGACCTACTGTTTGATAAATGTCAATCAACAGAGATTAATGGTCACTTACACTAATCATTCTGTAGCACACTTCGTGAGATTGTACAGAATGATATACTACATACTGAGGGTATGTGGTGGTCATGATTTTATATCATTGACCTTATTATCTATGGAGATAATATTACTTTGTGTTGTTTAGATGAAAAACAAGTTACGAACTAAGTCTCTACCTTACTCCACATTTTAAGTGTGTTTGAGAGTAGGTATGGGATGACTTAGTGTTTTGCAAAGATCAGGGGGAGTTTTCTCTTGATCGGAAGAACTTGTTTCTACATCATATTGTACTCTTTTCTTTGCATGAGTTTTTCCCTGTTTGGGTTTCTCATTCAAAGTTTTTAACGAGGCAACATCAACACAAGGCCTATGTCGTATCATCTATTTTCCCGTAGAGGTTTTCGAGGATGATACATTATGACATAGTTATTGTTGTATTTGAACTATGTGACGAGTTTATCTCCTTAGAGTTCAAATGGATCAACAATAGAGTATGACTACTCTCCTTATTTTTTTCGTTGGGTTTTTAAGGAGACTCGGCTGATATGTTGATTTCTCAGATTTTCTGACTAGATTATCTTGGAGAAATATTAGTCTGAGTTATATGTCTCATCATTTATTTTTCCCCACGAGGTTTTTGAGATGATGGCTATAGACATATTATTGTTCTTTGGGCTAGAGGTCCATTGGAGAACAATGTCGTATTGTGGTTCAATTGAACCACTGACCATTATCCATAAGGATAATTGAGCTTGTGTTGTTCAGATGGAAATAGGAAAATGGAAATATTAACATCTTGTAAACAAAGTCTTGTGATAATCTTGCTGATCTATTCACAAAATCTCTACCATACTCAACGTTTTCAGAAATGTGTTGAGATGATTGGTATGAGAAGACTTAAGTGCTTGCAATGATCAGGAGGAGTAATTCTCCATGATATTTGACCTGTTTTTGTACCATCATGTTGGGGTCGTGCTTCGGTACGCCGAAGGTCTCACACGAAGAAGCAGCTTCGGCCAAAGTCGTTTCTAAGAGATGGCCGAAGGTCCCTTTTCATGGAGCTTCGGCGTTTTAAACCGACATAGAGGCAGAATGACCTTTTTATACATGTATGTCCGAGTCAATGTTGTAAACTTCCGCAAGGGGCATAATTGTAATTTGTCACAGGCTGCGACCTGTGTCTATAAATAGATGAACAGTACCTCTGTACTGTTCACGCGAACCTGCTTTTTGCCTTCGCATCACATTCGTACTTTTTGCCTTCCGCAAGACCGAAGGTACATTTGTACTTCAAAGTCATTTATATTCATTAATACAAGTATAGATAATTCTATGATAATATTTACATGTTTATTTCATGATTTATGTGAATGCTTTATTCTTCATTGTTATGCTTACGAAGATATGTCCTTTGTAACCTTCGTCCGAAATGCTATATATCCCGAAGGGATATATCGTTATGAAGGACGAAGGACCTTAACACTTAACATTTTCTGTGTTGCCTTGTTCTTAATTCGAAGCATTTGAGAACAAGTCCCCAACATTGGCGCCCACCTCCGGTCAACTCACTTCCACCGTTCTGAGCTGATGGCTTCGTTCAACACTCAAGCTGGAGCTGCTTCGGCTTCGAAGCTGGTGCTCCCGATAACAGGCGGTTCTTGCTCAGAGCCAGCTAACAAAAAGCAGAAGAAGGAGGCTCAGAGAAGGGTGCAGCATGTTGGAGTGCAGGGACCCTTCATTAAGTCAAAATGGTCTCACATTCCAATTACCTTCTCTCAGGAAGATCTTCAGCTCAAGGACTATCCTCACAATGATGCTATGGTCATTTCTTGTGTGATCAAAGGGTTTCTGGTTCACAATGTCCTAGTTGACACAGGCAGTGCAGCTGACATTATATTTGCCAAAGCCTTCAGACAGATGCAAGAGCCTGAAGACAAGATTCATGATGCTACGCACCCTCTTTGTGGCTTCGGAGGGCGGCAGATTGTGGCACTCGGGAAGATTACCATGCCGGTAACCTTCGGATTTGTTAATAACACAAGGACTGAGCAAATTGTGTTTGATATTGTTGACATGGAATACCCCTACAACGCCATCATTGGTCGTGGTACCCTAAATGCTTTTGAAGCAATTCTTCACCCAGCTTATCTCTGCATGAAGATACCTTCGGACCAAGGGCCTATTGCTATTCATGGGAGTCAGGAAGCTGCCAGAAGGGCCGAAGGAAGCTGGACTGATTCCAAGGCAATCCATAATATAGATGGAGTTGAAGCTTGTGAACAGTACAAGTTCAGGAGGGAAAAAGCAGCTTCGGCTGATCAGCCGAAGCCCATGCTGCTGTGTGAGGATATAGCAGAGCAGAAGGTGCTATTGGGCTCGCAATTATCTGAAGATCAAGAGAAAACCTTGATAAGGTTTTTATTCAACAATAAAGATGTTTTTGCATGGTCAGCCAATGATCTTTGTGGAGTGAATCGGGATGTTATTGAACATTCGCTCAATGTTGACCCATCCTTCAGACCCCGCAAGCAGAGGCTTCGGAAAATGTCTGATGACAAGGCCGAAGGGGCTCGCAACGAAGTAAAAAGACTCCTAAGTGCAGGAGTTATCAGAGAAGTGAAGTATCCAGAATGGCTAGCTAACACTGTTATGGTAAAGAAGGCCAATGGAAAGTGGAGAATGTGTATTGATTTCACAGATCTCAACAAGGCTTGTCCGAAGGATGAGTTCCCGCTGCCAAGGATAGACTCTTTAGTTGATGCAGCAGCTTCTTCGGAACTCATGAGTCTCCTGGATTGTTACTCAGGCTATCATCAAATCTGGATGAAAAAGGAGGATGAGCCGAAGACTAGTTTCATAACCCCAAGTGGTACATATTGCTATCTTCGGATGCCTGAGGGGCTTAAGAATGCTGGAGGGAGTTTCAGCAGGATGACTGCGAAGGTTCTCCAATCTCAGATAGGCAGAAATGTGTTGACCTATGTTGATGACATTATTGTAAAAAGCACGAAGCAAGAAGACCATATTGCTGATCTGCAGGAGACCTTCGCCAGCTTCAGACAAGCTGGTCTGAAGCTGAATCCAGAAAAATGTGTCTTCGGAGTAAAGAAGGGTAAGTTCCTTGGATGCTTGGTTTCAACAAAGGGAATTGAAGCTAACCCAAATAAAATCGAAGCTATACTTCGAATGGAGCCACCAACCACAAGAAAGGGGGCCCAAAGATTGACAGGAAGACTGGCATCTCTTAACAGATTTATATCCAGATCAGCGGAAAGAAATCTACCCTTCTTCGAGGTGCTAAAATCAGCTGAAGTCTTTCAATGGGGCCCAGCTCAACAAAAAGCTTTCGAAGAACTCAAGCAATACCTGATAGATCTAACAACATTAACTCCACCAATGCCAGGGGCTCCTCTGTTGTTGTATGTGGCAGCTTCGCACTCAGCAGTAAGTGCGGCACTTGTGCAGGAGAAGTTTGATGGACAAATCAAGAAGCAGGACCCAGTATATTTTGTATCTGAGGTCCTTAGTGTCTCAAAGAAAAATTATACAGAACTGGAGAAGGTGTTGTATGCCGTTCTAATGGCATCCAGGAAGCTTCGGCATTATTTTCAGGCATATAATATTATTGTTCCTTCTTCGCAGCCGTTGAAAGATATCATGAGAAATAAAGAAGCTACTGGCCGAATTGGAAAATGGGCTGCGGAGCTTAATGAATTTTACATTGATTATGTGCACAGATCCTCGATCCAGTCTCAAGCATTGGCAGATTTTATTGCCGACTGGACGCCAGGGGCTCAGGGCGAAGAAGCGAATAAAGATGCCGAAGCATGGACAGTGTTTTGTGATGGCTCCTGGGGAACCTTCGGAGCAGGAGCAGCTGCTGTTTTGGTTTCACCGTCCAAGGTTAAAACTTGCTATGCAGCAAGACTGGACTTCAGCTGCACAAATAATATTGCTGAGTACGAAGCCCTGCTCCTGGGTCTTCGGAAACTAAAGGCGATGGGGATCAGGAGGGCGATCCTTAAAACTGATTCTCAGATTGTTTCGGGTCATATTGACAAAAGTTGCAAGGCTAAAGACCCGAAGCTTGAAAAATACCTAGACACAGTCCGAAGGATCGAAGCTTCCTTCGAAGGATTTTCTGTTAAGAATATCCCTCGAGGGCAAAATGAACATGCTGATTTGTTAGCCAGGTCTGCAGCACAGGGGCTGCCGCTACCTTCGGATGTATTCTTCGAAACAATAAAGGCACCTTCAGTGGAGTTACTTGAAAGAGCAGTTCTTACTATTTCTCCTGTGTACAGTGAAGATTGGAGAACTGAAATAATTTCTTACCTTCAGGGCAAATTCCTATCAGATGACGAAGCTTATAATAAAAGAATAGAGGCAAGAGCTCGTCCGTATATCATTATAGAAGGGGAGTTATACAAGCATGGAGTTTGTGCCCCGCTGCTCAAGTGCTTGTCTAGAGCCGAAGGTATAGAGTTGATGAAGGAGATACATGCAGGCCTTTGTGGATCCCACATCGGATCCAGGCCGTTACTTGGAAAAGTGTTCCGTCAAGGATTTTATTGGCCGAAGGCAGCTTCGGATGCAGCTGAGTTAGTTCAAAAGTGCGAAGGTTGTCAGAAATGTGCAAGAGATCAAAAACAACCTTCGTCTTTGACACAGCTAATACAACCCATCTGGCCATTGCAAAGGTGGGGCCTCGATTTGCTGGGCCCATTACCACCGGCTCAAGGCAATCTGAAATATGTTGTAGTTGCTGTGGAATATTTTTCGAAGTGGATTGAGGCGAAGCCATTAGCTACAATAACTTCGGCCACTGTCCAAAAATTTTTCTGGCAGAATATTGTCTGTCGCTTCGGAGTGCCGAAGGCTATAACTGTAGATAATGGAACACAATTTGACTCCGAAGAATTCAGAAATTTTTGTGATCAAATTGGCACGAAGATCCACTTTGCGTCAGTCAGGCACCCGGAGTCGAATGGGCTTGTTGAAAGGGCCAACGGCATCATAATGACAGGAATAATGAAGCTAATCTTTAATCAACCAAGGGGAAAGTGGCCAGATCAGCTTACCAAAGTGGTATGGAGCCATAACACAACAACATCAAGATCTACAGGCTTTACCCCATTTAAGTTGTTATTTGGTGACGAAGCAATAACCCCGGAAGAAGCTAAAGCTGGATCAATAAGAGTGGTAGCTTCGGCAGAATCAGGTCCCGAAGATACTTGTCTCGTGGAAAAAGATGCCTTAGAAGGGATCAGGCTTCAGGCCGTGGAGAATATCAATAAGTACCAGGCTGAAACAGTTAAATGGCGAGATAGAAAGGTCCGGCTAAAAAATATTGAGCCAGGACACTTGGTGCTTCGGAGAGTGGCCAATCCGGATACAGTGGGCAAATTGCAACTGAAATGGGAAGGGCCTTTCTTAGTAGCATCTTCGTCAAGGCCTGGTTCGCACAGACTGAAGGACATGGATGGCAATGAAATTCCAAGATCTTGGAATGCGGATGAGCTTCGGCGGTTTTATGTATAACTCGATGTAATTTTGACTTTTCTTTTCTTTTTCATGGCACCCTTTTCCTTTCTAAAGGGGGAGAAAGGTTTTTAATGGGGCCATCATATGTAATTTTCTTTTTAGTTTTATAAGAGCAAAATCCCCCAAAGAATGTAAATGTAAAAGCTGAGAGCGCACCATCGAGTGCCGAAACTAAAAAAGAGAAGAAGCTCCAAAGACGTCCCTAAGGGGATGCAGAGCTTACAGCGAAAAGTCAACGCTGATTCCGCCGAAAGTAAAAGGCGAAGAAGCTCCAAAGTCGTTCCTAAGGGAATGCAGAGCTCATACCGTCTAAGTAAAAGACGAAGAAGCTCCAAAGACGTCCCTAGGGGGATGCAGAGCTTACAGCGAAAAGTCAACGCTGATACTGCCTAAGTAAAAGGCAAAGATGCTCCAAAGTCGTTCCTAAGGGAATGCAGAGCTGACGTGTGTTTGCTCCTAAGAAAATGATGGATGAGTGTGGCTTCGGACATACGCTTCGGACATTCATTTGCACATTACATCATGGCATTTGCATGCATAAGCATTCATTCATAGCATTTGTGTTCCTAAATGGTTGCTTCGGCACAGAGAAAAGTTTCGGATAAATGGTTTGTTATGATTCGTTATGTAAAAGAAAGATTTCGAAGAAGTGGTTTTTTATGAATCGTTGTGTATAAGAGTAGCAGTCTTATGTTTTGTTATGTAAATAAAAGCTTCGGCAGATAAGAGTAGCAGACTTTTATGTTTTGTTATGTAAATAAAAGCTTCGGCAGATAAGAGTAGCAGTCTTTTATGTTTTGTTATGTAAATAAAAGCTTCGGCAGATAAGAGTAGTAGTCTTTTATGTTTTATGTAAGGAAAGGCTTCGACAAAAAGAGGAAGCGGCCTTTTATGCTTCGTTGTGTACGAAAAGAAGGGAAGGTGTTTTTTCGCCTTCGGCTCAAAAAACTGGTTTCGTCCACATCAAAGCACCTCAATCGAAGGGTAAGAATATATTACAAGGTATGTACAAAGTTCCTTGAAGAACAGTTTAATTCTGTTTACAAGAGTTGTTACAAAATTATCCTGAGTTTTTCTAAAGCGCACTTCTGCTAGTCTTCATTAAGCTTCAGCTTCGACGACAACTTCGGCGACATATCTTAGGCATCATCTTCACCTTCGTCATCCTACATGAGTCAAGGAATCATAAGAATCAAGCCCAAAGGAAAAGGTAAGCACGAAATGTCATTTCTTACTGGTTCAAGATGACTTCGGGCTTCGTCTCCAGCTTTCTCTCGCCCGCCCTTTGTCCATACCATTTTTATAAATCTATTGGAGATACTTCGGGCGAGGTCGGGCATATCATCCAGGATTGATGAAGATAAGGTAAAGTTGGGCCTGTTGACAACCTTTCCATGGTCGCAGCCGGCCTTCAGAAATGCAGCAGCGGTACCCCGAGAAGCTACCCAGGCACAGAAGTCGCCGTGCCCGGCTATAACTTCGTCAAGCTCTTCGATTTCAGCTTCAATATGATCGAAGGCCTGGGGTAAATTTTCCGCCGAAGGGTTAAATTTCACACTGCTGGCTCCAACAGAGTAAAATATCTTCTTTAATCGTCCAATACAATTATTGCCAAAGTTCAAGCATTTGTCTTGAAGGCTTGTTAATGCTTTCTTCAATTCTGAGCTGGTCTGGACTTCGGCTTTAAGCTTCGAATTCAGTTCTAGCTTCTCCTGATCAAATTGTTTTGATTGATTGATAAGCTTCGAATTTAACTCTAATATTTTAGCCTCAGTTTCAGCCAGCAAGCCTTCGGTCGATTGGAGCTCGAAGTCTTTCTTTTCAATGATGGCAGATTGCTCTTTTATTTTGCTTTCCAAGTTTTCAATTATAGCTTCGTGCTTTTTGTCCTCCAAGTCTTGTTGCATCTTCAGAGCTTTGCTCAGTAGCATGCTCTGAACAGAAACAACTTATGTTAAGTAATATTTTCATTGTTAACGGCAATAAAAACCAGAGAAAAAGGTTGTTTACCTTGAAGTTAGAATAAAACAAGCTGCCGACGATATGTTGTCGTCGGTAGCGGCTGATGTCTGTCTCTAACTTCGGAAAACCGATACTCTTCGATAGAGTACTGATTACCTTAGCTCCAGTCTGGTCTCGAATACAGCCTAGTTTTTCATCATCTACACCCCCAAATAGAAGGGCTCCTGGCTTGTAGCCGCAAGATTTGGCATAGTCTTTCAGTTCTTCTATTTCGTCCTTCGTCAGTTTCTGCCCAATTAGATTCTGGAAAGAATAGGCTTCGTCGTCCGGAGTTTCTTCGACTATTTCTTTCCCTTTCCCTGGCACTGTGGCCAGGATTTCTTCAGTAACGGTGGCAGCTTCTTCAATGTTTTCTGTCAAAATTTTGTCAATATTTTCAAGAGTAGTTTCTAAATTTACATCTTCGGGTGTGGCAGCTTCGGTAGCCGCGACTTCCGAAGCTCTACCTTCAGCAAAGAATAGGCGAAGCGGTGGAACTGTTACACCAGGCGCGCAGTAACTCATACCCGCTGTGCAGTGGACCGCAAAGACCAAACAGTAACTCTACAAAGTGGGCTTGGCACGCGCTCGGAAGTCGGATCGTTTCTCCGCAACGAGCTCAGGGAAGGTGTTTTTTGGACCTTCGGCTTCCCGAAGCTGAAGAGGTTTTTTTTCACGGGCCAAGCTCGTTACGAAGAACGATCTAGCACCGCGAAAGGGGCTACTGTTGGGGTCGTGCTTCGGTACGCCGAAGGTCTCACACGAAGAAGCAGCTTCGGCCAAAGTCGTTTCTAAGAGATGGCCGAAGGTCCCTTTTCATGGAGCTTCGGCGTTTTAAACCGACATAGAGGCAGAATGACCTTTTTATACATGTATGTCCGAGTCAATGTTGTAAACTTCCGCAAGGGGCATAATTGTAATTTGTCACAGGCTGCGACCTGTGTCTATAAATAGATGAACAGTACCTCTGTACTGTTCACGCGAACCTGCTTTTTGCCTTCGCATCACATTCGTACTTTTTGCCTTCCGCAAGACCGAAGGTACATTTGTACTTCAAAGTCATTTATATTCATTAATACAAGTATAGATAATTCTATGATAATATTTACATGTTTATTTCATGATTTATGTGAATGCTTTATTCTTCATTGTTATGCTTACGAAGATATGTCCTTTGTAACCTTCGTCCGAAATGCTATATATCCCGAAGGGATATATCGTTATGAAGGACGAAGGACCTTAACACTTAACATTTTCTGTGTTGCCTTGTTCTTAATTCGAAGCATTTGAGAACAAGTCCCCAACACATCATATTACACTCTTTTCTTTGTATGAGTTTTGCCTTGTTAAGGTTTTCTCATCCAAAGTTTTTAACGAGGTAATATCAACTAAGCTATATGCTTCATCATTGACTTTTCCCCACAGGGGCTTTTATGCATGATGATTACAGGCATATTTTCTTTTGGAATTCAATATGAGTTTTACTCATAATTCAAAAGACATTGTGTACTCCTTATTTTTCCCACAGGGTTTTTGAGGAGATGATATATTGAAAGACATATTGCAGAAGATCAAATGGACTTGGATTGATCAAGGAGGAGTGTTATAAAATATTTGTATAATATATGATCAACCCCTGACAGTTATTCCCAAGGGACACACCCCTTGGGAGACTCTGTATCCACTTGTATATAAGCAAGGATCTCTGCAATAAAGATAACAGTTACTTGTCTCTGCCATTTTGTCTCTCTCAATTCTCATCTGCCACTGAGTATACTTCAACAAAGAAGACGAGCGCGTGAAAAACGCCATAGAGGCCACACTGTGGGCGTCAGCGTGCCCCTGCCCCCCATCATGCAAGGGGAGGGGGGTGAGATCGCAGCTGCCGCTGGCCGCTGCGGTTAGTGTGAAGCACATCACGGCCAGCAACAATAGCTGTCCATGTTTGACTTGAGTGATTCTTTCCTAGTAGCATTCAGAAAATCACCATCACGGATCACGGAAGCACCAGCCATTCAGAACTCTGCCACGTAGCCTTGGCCTGGTTGCTGAGTCTTACTCGTCCCTCGCAGCAAACGTGGCGCGCAGCCGAGCGTGCGAGCTCGCTTTCGGAGTCTTGGGACGCCGGCCGCTCGCGCCACCCCGAATCGAACCAACCTGCCTGCCTCCGTGGACACGGTGGCCAACGTAGCGTTAGCGAGCGGCGGGATATTTCCAAAACGGCAAGCCCAGGCTCACGAGTCACGACCGTGACATGTTTGACTGACGTGACGTGAACCGGACAACCTGCTGACTCAACAGGCATGCGGAATTGAGGTCCTAGCGTGACGCTGGTGTCGCCGAAACGGGGAGCACAAGTTAGGTGAGCCGAACCTGACCCTGGTTAATTTAGGAAAAAATTCCTGATACGCCATCAAATTTTATACTTATTACTTGTGTGCCACTGAGTAGTATATAAGTACATTTTTTATATGTATGACATATGAGATCAGCGACACACAATGAACGAATATATTTTCCAATGGTATAGAGAGAATTGGCCCTTAATTCAGCCCGCCCATGGTCCTAGTTTTCGCGTGGATCTTGTTATCTCGTTAACAGGTGTTATTAGTTCTTGGCGGCATTTAAATAAAGGCTATATCATCGAGCAATGTTAATATGTCTTCGAAAATCCAGCTCGGCTTATCACCCACGTATATGAGACCCGACGTTCTAATACTAGGGATGACAGTGGATACAGATCATGGGTTATTATCCACCAGGTAGGGTACGGTGAAATTTGTTAACCATGTGTATGCATATGGATATAGTAAGATATCTATGGGTAATTTTTTTTTGTGATATAGATATCTCATATCTATACCCGTTACATGATAACATGTGGGCCATACGGATTCAATACACTATTCAAAATTCCCATTTTTTAGTTTCCATGCATGACATGTTGTTTGGTGCTGAAAATGTCGTTTGATACAGTTGGAATGATGAATTTTTTGAATTATGATAAAATTGTTGTTTGATGTTGAATATAGTGGGCGGGCGGGTAATGAGTATCCATACCCACAAGTGTATATGAGTATAAATATGACTTGAGTTTTGTCTCGCGGGTATGGATTCGCGAATTATATATTTGTGTGCTATCCGCCCACAGCCTCACATAAAATCATAGCTCTCCAAGCTAAAGGATCAAGTCTCGGAGCCCTCTTGGTTCTAGGGATTTCCCACTCTCTATGGTGTCTTCACGGTCAGAGGATCGAGTCTCGAGGCCCTCTAGATTGGAGGATTCAATCCTAGGGCTCTTCGTCTACCAGTACAGGTTAGAAACCAATCTTTCTGCTCGTCCAAATTTGGGAGCCTTCATAAGCTAGGACATCTCTTATCTTAAAATTGTAGATCTTTTGAAGCTCTCTCTGCATTGAACGGACGTTTCCCTCGTCGTGGGTGCTGACACGTGGCAAGGAAAAAAACACAAGCGTCACATACCCGAAGATTTTATGAAATCTAGTTGAGTCCGCTCCTTCGGCCTCTTTCTCCCTCCCACGCTATCGCCTCCAGCTCCCCCCTCGCGGCCCGCGCTCGCCACTGGCATTCCTGCTCCGAACCTTCCACAATGTGGCTCCGCAATGGGCGACTCGAGCACCTCTATCGACCCTATCATGTGCCACCACCTCACTCGCCGTCCTCCCTGTCACCTTTCCTTCCTGTAAACCTCGATGACCTCCTCCTCAAGTTCACGACAATGTCCTACAAGTCGCTCCCGAGCCCCCCTCCTTGAGCCCTAGCACGCCCAGCCGGGCCACGATGACACCAAGGTCCAGGCTCTGTCTTTCGCTCAACAACTTATCGCGGCATAACACGAGCTCTTGGCGGTCTCTATCAGTGCCACCACGGTCCACGGCGCGCGCCGAGGAGGAGGACAAGGTGCGAGCCCTGGCTGAGCAGACAACCTACATGGAGGCTGAGGTGCGGGCCACCGCCGCCGTGCGCCAAGAGGTCGACCAGGTCCACGTCGATGTCCAGGTGCTCAATGTGGCATGCACTGGCCTTGTTAACCGACTCCAGGGCCTATGGGAGAACCTCACACATAAGAAGCCGAGGCGAGTATAACTTAATCCCTCGAACATCCCTCAAGATAATCATAGGTCAAGACACCCTTAGGCCTCAGGCAATGACAACAAGGGCGTACAACCCCAAGTCCCCAATCCAGATAGAATACACATCGTAGTTACAACTAAGGATGCATGCGTAACCGCTATCACTTGCGCTATGTGCCACTGCCTCTATAGGTTGTGTTGATATACTTGCAAGCATTACAAAAGTACAGTTATTATAGATTTTTTTTACAAATTTTAGAACTTAAGATGGAGTATTTATTTATTTATTTGTGCATATCCAACATAGGTCAAATTATTTTTTTGTACTGATTAAAATTCAATTTAAAGACTAAAAACTTATTTGTTGCATTCATACTGATGCAAAGAGTTCTGTTTGAGTGTAATATTAGATTAAATAAAGTGGATTTCAAATTCAATTTGAATTTTATCGAAGTTCGTAATTTTGAAAAAAAATGAAAAAGGTAGGCTTAGATCTCTCTCTTTTCCTCCCTATTCGGCCCAACACCAAACTCGGTCCGAAGGGTGACCCTTTTCTCCTTCCCTCCGCGCCATATGCATTGTGGCGCGCTTCATCACTATCGGAAACACGTTCTTTGCCGAGTGTTCAGAGATTTGTTGACTGCATAATCTCGGGCACTCGACAAAGAAAACTTTGTCGAGTGCTACTCTCGGCGAAAAACGACTCTCGGCAAAGACCGCCCTTTGCTGAGTGCAAACCACTCAGCATAAAAATACGCTTGGCAAAGGACCATTTGTCGAGTGTTAGGCTCTCGTCACAAAGTGGCACTCGGCAAAGCGCCGTTAGGCGCCATCTATAGTTGACGACCGTTAATTATGCCGAGTGCCAAAAAAGAACACTTGACAAAGTTATGTCTTTGCCAAGTGTCTTCTCTTGACACTCAGCAAAGTATATTTGTTTTTTATTTTTCACTAGACTTTTTATGGTGTGTTCCTACAGTATATAAACACTACAGTATATTTTATTGAGCACAACACTAGTAGAAAAGAGCTCAAAGTCTGTGGTGGGGTTTAATTTTTAATTTTTATAGGTGGTTTCGGTTATCAAATGTAGTGTTATTTTTAGTGGCGATTTCTTAAGAAAACTGATACTAGAAATCATATTTCTAGTGGCGGATCCTTAAGAAAAACTCCACTAGAAATCATGGTTTCTAGTGGCGGTTTTCTTAAGGAACCACCACTACAGATCGATTTCTAGTGGCGATTTTCTTAAAAACCGCCGCTAGAAATCATTTTTATCCTTTTTTTGAGTTTTTCAAATGACCTCGTATGAAAAACTCACCAACATAAAAGTTGTAGATCTCTAAAAGTTATGAAATTTTGTAGTTGACAACTTTTTTATCTAAAATCATTTTGGCTCTAAAAACTACATCTAAATTTGTCAAATTTAAAATGTAAATTTTGCAAACTGTCGGGGACCATAATTAGGGGTACCCCCAAGACTCCTAAACTCGGCTGGTAATCACCATCAGCACAAGCTGCAAAAGCCTGATGGGCGCAATTCAGGTCAAGGCTCCGTCCACTCAAGGGACACGATCTCGCCTCGCCCGAGCCCAGCCTCAGGCAGGAACAGTAGACCCAGGCGGATTCACGCCTCGCCCGAGGGCCTCCTCAAGCAACGGGCGCACCTTCGACTCGCCCGAGGCCCAGCTCGGGCAGGCTTCGCAGTGAAGCAACCTTGGCCAGATCGCCTCGCCAACCGACCGTATCGCAGGAGCATTCAATGCAAGGATCGCCTGACACCTTATCCTGACGCGCGTTCCTCAGTCGGCAGAGCCGAAGTGACCGCAGTCACTTCGCCCCTCCACTGACTGACCTGACAGGAAAACAGCGCCGCCTGCCCTGCTCCGACTGCTGTGCCACCCGCCAGGGTGAGGCTGACAGCAGCCGAGTCCAGCCTCAGGCGCCATAGGAAGCTCCGCCTCGCCTGACCCTAGGGCTCGGCCCCCGCCTCGACCTCGGAAGACGGTCTCCGCCTCGCCCGACCCCAGGGCTCGGACTCAACCTCGACCTCGGAAGACGGTCTCCGCCTCGCCCGACCCCAGGGCTCGGACTCAACCTCGACCTCGGAAGACGGTCTCCGCCTCACCCGACCCTAGTGCTCGGCCTCAACCTCGACCTCGGAGGAGTCACCGCCTTGCCCGACCTTGGGCTCGGACCGACCACGTTATAGGGGGATACATCATTACCCTACCCCTAGCTAGCTCAGGCTACGGGGAACAAGACCGGCGTCCCATCTGGCTCGCCCCGGTAAACAAGTAATGATGGCACCCCGCGTGCTCCCATGACGACGGCGGTTCTCAGCCCCCTACGGAAGCAAGGAGACGTCAGCAAGGTCCCGACAGCCCCGACAGCTGTGCTTCTACAGGGCTCAAGCGCTCCTCCGACGACCACGACATCACATGCACAGGGCACTAACATCTCTCCGACAGCCACGTCGGCATGTACATAGGGCTCTGGCTCCTCTCTGCCAGACACGTTAGCATATTGCTACACCCCCATTATACACCTGGGCCCTCTCCTTACATCTATAAAAGGAAGGTCCAGGACCCTCGTACGGAGAGGTGGCCGCGCGGGAGGACGGGCTGACGGACATACTCTCTCTCTCTCTCTCTCCCTCGCGAACGCTTGTAACCCCCTACTGCAAGCGCATCCACCCTGGGCGCAGGACAACACGAAGTCGCGGTTTTCCCCCTCCTTGTGTTCCATCTCGCGCCGACCTATCTGGGCTGGGGCACGCAGCGACAATTTACTCGTCGGTCCAGGGACCCCCGGGGTCGAAACGCCGACAGTTGGCGCGCCAGGTAGGGGCCTGCTGCGTGTTGACGAACAGCTTCCCGTCAAGCTCCAGATGGGTAGTCTCCAGCAACCTCTCCAGCCCGGGACGCTGCTCCGTTTCGGGAGTCTCGAGTTCATGTCCCTCGACGGCAGCTACGACATGGTACTCCTTCCTCCGCCGCGCGACAACGACAACGATGACCGTTAGCCCGCCCGACGGCGGCGAATCGACGACGTCTTCCCCCCATGGCGGAAGAGCAGCATCCGGGTTTGTCCCATCACCTTCCCCGCCGCAGGAGGAGGAGGCGGGGCAACCATGGCCGAGCAGGAGGCGGCACCTCATTGGCTGTCGAGCGAGTCGACGACACCGGCGCCCCAGCGGGGGACACATCGGGCGTTGACCTCGCGTCTGAGACGAAGACGAGTGTCATTTCCCCGCAACATGCCAACCCCAAGCGGACAGATGACGCCAGCACGCTCGCGAAGGACTTGCTCGGCGTTAGCCTCGTACCTGAGATAACGGTGCAGTCCGTCCCCGACGCGACTTCGTCACCATCCATCGATCAAGAGGTACCGTCCGTTTTCCACCCTGTGCCTTTTAGATTCAGCTTCGACCCACCAAGCGACCCCGCTTCAGTGGACGCTTTCATAAAGGCATACCCTAACCTTCCGAGGTACCATATGTGGTCAACCTGGGACCGACTGACGGCAGTCTCGACCTACGGGCCCCCGGGTTCCGAGGAAGATGACGAGCCCGACTCTGGTTGGGATTTCTCCGGGCTCGGTAACCCCAGTGCCATGCGAGACTTCATGACCGCATGTGACTACTGCCTCTCCGATTACTCTGATGGTGGCCACAGCCTTGACGACGAGGACTGTGGCCCAAGTCGCGAATGTTTCCACGTCGATCTAGGGGGTCTCGACGAAGGCAACCACCTTGGTATGCCGGAGGACGACGATCCCCCTAGGCCTGTGCCTCGCGTTGACATCCTTCGGGAGCTAGCTGTGGTCCCAGTCCCTGCGGGGGGTCAGGACACACAGCTCGAGCGAATCCGCGAGATGCAGGCCAAGCTCGACGAGGAAGCAGGACAACTTGTGCAGCTCCGGCAGAACATCGGGCAGGAGTGGGCAGGCCGAGCACTAGCCCGAGAAGCGCGTCATCTGGCCCAGGACGTCCAGCACCGCATCGCTAACGATGCCAGGGCAAGGCTGCCCCCGGCTTCTAGTGGGGTCGGCCAGAACCTGGCTGCAGCAGCAATACTACTCCGAGCGATGCCAGAGCCATCGACCACCGAGGGCGGCGTATCCAGGGAGATCTCAAGAATCTCCTGGAGGATACCGCAGTCCGACGGGCCGAGAGCTCTGCCTCCCGAAGGCAAGGATATCCCCCGGAGCATCGCGCCGCGACTTCCCGATTCATGCGGGAAGCCTCGGTCCACACCGGGCGCACGCGGGACGCAACGCCTGCAGCCCCGGGTCGCCTCGGCAACGAGCACCACCACCGCGACCGTCGAGCCCACCTCGACGAGAAGGTGCGCCGAGGCTACCACCCCAGGCGTGGGGGACACTATGACAGCGGGGAGGATCAGAGTCCCTCGCCCGAATCACCCGGTCCGCAAGCTTTCAGCTGGGCCATACGATGGGCGCCGTTCCCGACCCGGTTCCGAGCCCCGACTACCATCACCAAGTACTCGGGGGAAACAAGGCCGGAACTGTGGCTCGCGGACTACCGGCTGGCCTGCCAGCTGGGTGGAACGGACGATGACAACCTCATCATCCGCAACCTCCCTCTGTTCCTTTCCGACGCCGCCCGAGCCTGGCTGGAGCATCTGCCTCCTGCGCAGATCTCCAACTGGGACGACCTGGTCAAAGCCTTCACCGGAAACTTCCAGGGCACATACGTGCGCCCTAGGAACTCCTGGGATCTCTGAAGCTGCCGCCAGCAGCCAGGAGAATCCCGGCAAGACTACATCCGGCAATTTTCAAAGCAGCGCACCGAGCTGCCCAACATCACCGACTCAGATGTCATCGGCGCGTTCCTCGCCGGCACCACTTGCCATGACCTAGTGAGCAAGCTGGGTCGCAAGACTCCCACCAGGGTGAGCGAGCTGATGGACATCGCCACCAAGTTCGCCTCTGGTCAGGAGGCGGTCGAGGCCATCTTTCGAAAGGACAAGCAGCCTCAGGGACGCCAGCAGGAAGACGTCCCCGAGGCGTCCGCTCAGCGCGACACGAAGAAGAAGGGCAAGAAGAAGTCGCAAGCAAAACGCGACGCCACCGACGCAGATCTTGTCGCCGCCGCCGAGCACAGGAACCCTCGGAAGCCTCCCGGAGGGGCCAACCTGTTTGACAAGATGCTCAAGGAGTCGTGCCCCTATCATCAGGGTCCTGTCAAGCACACCCTTGAGGAGTGCGTCATGCTTCGACGCTACTTCCATAAGGTCGGGCCCTCGGTGGAAGGTGGCAAAGGCCATGACAACGACAAGAAGGAGGGCCACAAAGCAGAAGAGTTCCCCGAGGTCCACGACTGCTTCATGATCTACGGTGGGCAAGTGGCGAACGCCTCGGCTCGGCACCGCAAGCAGGAGCACCGGGAAGTTTGCTCGGTGAAGGTGGCGGCGCCAGTCTACCTAGACTGGTCCGACAAGCCCATCACCTTCGACCAAGGCGACCACCCCGACCGCGTGCTGAGCCCAGGGAAGTACCCGCTCGTTGATGATCCCGTCATCGGCAACGTCAGGCTTACCAAGGTCCTCATAGACGGAGGCAGCAGCCTCAACATCATCTACGCCGAGACCCTCGGGCTTTTGCAGATCGATCTATCCACGATCCGGGCCGGTGCGGCGCCCTTTCACGAGATCATCCCCGGGAAGCGCGTCCAACCTCTTGGGCAACTCAATCTGCCCGTCTGCTTCGGGACTCCCTCCAACTTCCGAAAGGAAACCCTCACGTTCGAGGTGGTCGGGTTCTGAGGAACCTACCACGCAGTGCTGGGGAGACCATGCTAAGCCAAGTTCATGGCCGTCCCCAACTACACCTACCTCAAGCTCAAGATGCCGGGCCCCAACAGGGTCATCACCGTCGGATCCACGTACCGACACGCGTATGAATGCGACGTGGAGTACGCTGAGGCCCTCGCCGAATCCGAGGCCCTCATCGTCGACCTGGAGAGCCTCTCCAAGGAGGTGCCAGATGCGAAGCACCACGCCGGCAACTTCGAGCCAGCAGAGGCGGTTAAGTCCGTCCCTATCGACCCCAGCAACGACGCCTCCAAGCAAGTCTGGATCGGCTCCGAGCTCGACCCCAAATAGGAAGCAGTGCTCGTCGACTTTCTCCGCACGACGCCGAGGTTTTTGCGTGGAGTCCCTCGGACATGCCTGGCATACCGAGGGATGTGGCCGAGCACTCGCTGGATATTCGAGCTGGAGCCCGACCCGTGAAGCAGCCTCTGCACCGATTCGACGAAGAAAAGCGCAGAGCCATAGGCGAGGAGATCCACAAGCTGATGGCTACAGGGTTCATCAAAGAGGTATTCCATCCCGAATGGCTAGCCAACCCCGTGCTTGTGAAAAAGAAAGGTGGGAAATGGAGGATGTGTGTAGACTACACTGGTCTAAACAAAGCATGTCCGAAGGTTCCCTACCCTCTACCTCGCATCGATCAAATCGTGGATTCCACAGCTGGGTGCGAAACCCTGTCATTCCTCGATGCCTACTCAGGGTATCACCAAATCAGGATGAAAGAGTCCGACTAGCTCGTGACTTCTTTCATCACACCTTTTGGCATGTACTGCTATATTACTATGCCATTTGGTTTAAGGAATGCAGGCGCGACATACCAAAGGTGCATGAACCACATGTTCGGAGAGCACATTGGCCGAACGGTCGAGGCTTACGTCGATGACATCGTAGTCAAGACGAGGAAAGCCTCCGACCTCCTCACTGACCTTGAAACGACATTCAAGTGTCTGAGAGCGAAGGGCGTGAAACTCAATCCCGAGAAGTGTGTTTTCGGAGTCCCCCGAGGCATGCTCCTAGGGTTCATCGTCTCCGAGCGGGGCATCGAGGCCAACCTGGAGAAAATCGCGGCCATCACCAACATGGGGCCTATCAAGGACTTGAAAGGAGTACAGAGGGTCATGGGATGTCTTGCAGCACTGAGCCGCTTCATCTCGCGCCTCGGCGAAAGAGGCCTACCCCTGTACCGCCTCTTAAGGAAGACCGAGCGCTTCACTTGGACCCCCGAGGCCGAGGAAGCCCTCGGGAACATAAAGGCGCTCCTTACAAGCGTGCCCATCCTGGTGCCCCTCGCTGCGAGAGAAGCCCTCTTGATCTACGTAGCCGCAACCACTCAGGTAGTCAGCGCCGCAATCGTGGTCGAGAGACGAGAAGAAGGGCATGCATTGCTTGTCCAGAGGTCGGTCTACTTCATCAGTGAAGTACTGTCCGAGACCAAAATCCGCTACCCGCAAATTCAGAAGCTACTGTACGCGGTAATTCTGACGCAGCGAAAGTTGCGACACTACTACGAGTCTCATCCGGTAACGGTGGTGTCATCCTTCCCTCTGGGGGAGATCATCCAGTGCCGAGAGGCCTCAGGTAGGATTGCAAAGTGGGCGGTGGAGATCATGGGCGAGACAATCTCGTTCGCTCCTCGGAAGGCCATCAAGTCCCAAGTCTTAGCGGACTTTGTGGCTGAATGGGTCGACACCCAGCTTCCAGCAGCTCCGATCCAACCGAAACTCTGGACCATGTATTTCGATGGGTCGCTGATGAAAACAGGAGCGGGTGCGGGCCTGCTCTTCATCTCACCCCTCAGGAAGCACCTCCGCTACGTGCTGCGCCTCCATTTCCCGGCATCAAACAACGTGGCCGAGTACGAGGCTCTGGTTAACGGGTTGCGCATCGCCATCGAGCTAGGGGTTCGGCGCCTCGACGCTCGTGGCAACTCGCAGCTTGTCATCGACCAAGTCATGAAGAACTCCCACTGCCGCGACCCGAAGATGGAGGCTCCTGGAAGACAAGTTCTACGGGCTCGAGCTCAACCACATCGCTCGACGGTACAACGAGACTGCGGACAAGCTGGCTAAGATAGCCTCAGGACGGACAACGGTTCCCCCAGACGTCTTCTCCCGAGACCTACATCAACCCTCCGTCAAGACCGACGACACGCCCGAGCTCGGGGAGGCCTCGGCCCAGCCCGAGGCACCCTCGGCCGCCGAGGGTGAGGCGCTGCGCGTCGAGGAAGAGCGGAATGGGGTCACGCCTAATCGAAACTGGCAGACCCCGTACCTACAATATCTCCACCGAGGAGAGCTACCCCTCGACAGAGCCGAAGCTCGGCGACTGGCGCGGCGCGCCAAGTCGTTCGTCGTGCTGGGTGACGAAAAGGAGCTCTACCACCGCACCCCTCAGGCATCCTCCAACGATGCATATCCATCACCGAAGGTCAGAAGCTATTGCAAGAAATACACTCGGGGGCTTGCGGTCGTCACGCAGCACCTCGAGCCCTCGTTGGAAACGCCTTCCGACAAGGTTTCTACTGGCCAACCGCGGTGGCCGACGCCACTAGGATTGTACGCACCTGCCAAGGGTGTCAATTCTACGCAAGGCAGACACACCTGCCCGCTCAGGCCCTGCAAACAATACCCATCACCTGGCCGTTTGCTGTGTGGGGTCTGGACCTCATCGATCCCTTGCAGAAGGCACCCGAGGGCTTCACGCACCTGCTGGTCGCTATCGACAAATTCTCCAAGTGGATCGAGGTCCGACCCCTAAACAGCATCAGGTCCGAACAGGCGGTGGCGTTCTTCACCAACATCATCCATCAGTTTGGGGTCCCAAACTCCATCATCACCGACAACGGCACCCAGTTCACTAGCAGGAAGTTCCTGGACTTTTGCGAGGACCACCACATCCGGGTGGACTGGGCCGTCGTAGCTCACCCCATGACGAATGGGCAGGTAGAGCGTGCCAACGACATGATTCTGCAGGGACTTAAGCCGAGGATCTACAACGACCTCAACAAGTTCGGCAAGCGATGGATGAAGGAACTCCCCTTGGTGGTCTAGAGTCTGAGGACGACGCCAAGCCGGGCCACGGGCTTCACGCCGTTTTTTCTAGTCTATGGGACCGAGGCTATCTTGCCCACAGACTTAGAATACGGTTCCCCGAGGACAAGGGCGTACGACGACCGAAGCAACCAGACCAGCCGAGAAGACTCACTGGACCAACTGGAAGAGGCTCAGGACATGGCCTTACTACACTCGGCATGGTATCAGCAGTCTCTGCGACGCTACCACGCCCGAGGGGTTCGGTCCCGAGACCTCCAGGTGGGGGACTTGGTGCTTCGGCTACGACAAGACGCCCGAGGGCGCCACAAGCTCACACCTCCCTGGGAAGGGCCGTTCATCATCGCCAAGATTTTGAAGCCCAGAACATACAAGCTAGCCAACAGTCATGGCGAGGTCTACAGCAGCGCTTGGAACATCCGACAGCTACGTCGCTTTTACCATTAAGATGTTTTCAAGTCGTTCATATGCCTCGTTCCCTTTACATACACAAATAGAGTCTAACCGTCAAGGAAGGGTCAGCCTTGCCTCGGCAAAGCCCGACCCTCCCTCGGGGGCTAGAAGGGGGAACCCCCTCTGCGTTAAAATTTTCCTCGGAAAAAGTCTTTCTGCCAGAACATCTTTCGCGCTTTTTGACTACTTCGATAGCGGGATCATGAAAACGACGGAGGCGGCAAGGCCGACCGAGCTGAGGGACTCCTACGCCTCCGGGATACGGATACCTCACTCATCACCTTCTGCGATAAGTAACTCACGCTCGGATAAGCGGTTCTACTGACCGAACAAGTCTTAACGCTCGAAAACTTTTCTGCCAAAACGATTTTTCGTGCCTTCTCGACTATATCGATAACAGAATCCTGCGGACGAGCAAGAGTA
This sequence comes from Zea mays, assembly GCF_902167145.1. Lineage (NCBI taxonomy): Eukaryota > Viridiplantae > Streptophyta > Magnoliopsida > Poales > Poaceae > Zea > Zea mays. The sequence continues at coordinate 198,425,285 of NC_050098.1, forward strand.
CACGTAAGCGGCGAGGCCGACCGAGCCGAGGGACTCCTACGCCTCCGGGATACGGATACCTCACTCATCACCTTCCGCGATAAGTAACTCTCGCTCGGATAAGCGATTCTGCTACCGACGAACAAGTCCTGATACTCGAAACAAGAGGAAAAGAAACGCAGCTTTATAACACGACAATGATATGTTTGGGCCTCGGCGGCCGCAAAAAACATACGCACACTACAGACAAACTGTTCCTGCAGGTTTAGACATCAACAGGGGGAGCAGCATCACCCTCGGCGTCGACCCCACCTTCGGCGGAATCTGACCCGGCCCCAGACAGCGACACGGTCGGAGGATCTCCACCTCGAAGGAAGATGTCAGCACCGCGCCTGGGCTATCGCCGCCAGGGTCTCCTCCAGGAACCCGGCCCGAGCAGACGGCTTGACCGGCCGCTCCGTAGCCTCAGCCAGCTGTCCCCCGAGGACATCAGCTTGACTCATGGCCTCGGCAGCCCGACTCCGGGGTTGGTCCCGCTAGTGGACGACCTGGCTAGGTTCCAGCCGCCGCTGCTACGCCTCCTCGACCTGGGAAGTCCCCTGCTCCTGGGCCGACGAAGCTTCTTCTCGAGCCGACTCCGCCTCTGTCCACGCTGACACCGCTGCCTCCGGCTCATCGCAGAGCGACCGAGGGTTTCTTTAACTGAGCAAGAGAAGCCTCAGGTGGCAAGGCCGACCGAGCCGAGGGACTCCTATGCCTCCGGGATACGGATACCTCACTCGTCACCTTCTGCACAGGGCAACTCACACTTGGTTAAGCGGTCCAGCTAGCCTACAGGCGAGTCCTGATGCCTCCCCCACAGATCCCAGTGGGGGTCAATCCTCAAAAATCCTTCGCAAACCGCCGCGAAGATGGCCGCTTGCGCGATGGAGTTGGGGTTGAGATTGTGCAGCTCCACCCCGTAATAATGCAGGAGCGCCTGCATGAAACGGCTTGCTGGCACTCCGAACCCCCGCTCATGGAAGGAGACGAAACTCAGCACATACCCCGGTGGCGGGGTCGGGGCGGCCCCACTCGGAGGGACCATCCACTCCGGCTGCGGGTCACCAGAGAGGGGACGGAGCAAGCTATCGGTGACAAGGGGCTCCAGATCGTCCACCGTGACGGTGGAGAAAGGCCATGGGTCGCGCGGCGGAACGACGGTTACCCGATCGGCCATCACCAAGCGAAGGGGGTGGCGGCGGAGCGGACAAGGTGCGTGGTTTTCTTTCTCTAGCTATTCCCTTGGGTTGCGGAAACCAAAGCAGGAGGCGAGCAGCAGAGTAAAGAACCACCACCGGTCCCTCTTCCGGATATATAAAGGCCCGGGCAAGACCCGTTCAACACTTCGCCTGAACCCGCTGCGAAATTCAAACTCGAAGGCGAAACGCCCGTTCCTCGAACGGCTCGCACAACGGCTGCCCCGCGAACCACACGTCCCGTCGCATTAACTCCGCGGCAGGGTAGGCGACACCTTTGGCAGGCGAAGCGGGCGACGCTTCACCTCCGCCATGATGACCGCGTCAAAAAAGGTGCGCCACATCATTTAAATTCGTATCCTTTTCTCCTTCCCCTTTCTCTCTCTTACTACAGGGACCGGGAAAGAGGATACTCTGAAAGGGATCCTTCTCCGCGAAGGAAGCGGGCCCCGAGCCCTCCTACTGATCAGGGGTTCGAAGGCTGGCCCCTCGGAAGGGTTCGACAGCCGCCCCAGAGCACTCGGGCTTCAGGCTCACTACTGATCAGAGGTTCGAAGGCTGGCCCCTCGGAAGGGTTCGACAGCCGCCTCAGAGCACTCAGGCTCCGCGCCCACTACTGATCAGAGATTCGAAGGCTGGCCCCTCGAAAGGGTTCGACAGCCGCCTCAGACCACTCGGGCTCCGTGCCCACTACTGATCAGGGGTTCGAAGGCTGGCCCCCCGAAGGGTTCGACAGTCGCCCCAGAACACGCAGAGCGAGGGATGACTCTTGGTACGTCCGATACATGGCCGAGGCTCGGGCTACGCTCCCGAGGTACCCTAGGACATTTCCGAGACCAGCAGGAACGATTCTGTAACAGAATCCCATCAGAGGGAGGCATCGAGCCCTCGGACCCTATCAAACGGGACCGGGTCCGGCAAATCACCTGCAGGTACTTTTGGAGCGCGCCTCTGGGCCACTAGCCGACCCTTATTGAACGGGGCACGGGCGTCCACTCGGATCACCCGTTAGCAACTCACTGGAGACACCATGTTCAGCGCCCTCCGAGGGCAACATGGCGCTTTCCCCCCTCCTCCTTATGGAAAGGCGACGAAGGGGCATATGATAAAAGCCGAGTCAGTCCTTGACCGTCCTCACGCTCCATGCAGAGGCTCGGGGGCTGCTCTCGCAAACCCGGCTCCGACCAAACCGTTGACAGCGTCAACATACCAGCCCGAGAACTCGGAACCTGACCATGCACCCGGGCTACGATCAGATCACATGAGGTTACAACCAGACCGACCGAGGCGTCACGAAAGGCACTAAGACCTCGGAGGAGTCAAACCACTCCTCCGAGGCCTCGGGGGCTACACCCGGCGGGTGCGCTCGCGCGCACCCATCGGAACAAAATGTAACCGAGAAAGGCCGGTCCCCTTGCAAAAAAGTGCGACAAAGCCTCCAAGCGAGTACCAACACTCCCTTTGAGGCTCGGGGGCTACTGTCGGGGACCATAATTAGGGGTACCCCCAACACTCCTAAACTCGGCTGGTAATCACCATCAGCACAAGCTGCAAAAGCCTGATGGGCGCAATTCAGGTCAAGGCTGAGAGCACCTAGAAGGGGGGGGGGTGAATAGGTGATCCTGTAAAACTTGAAAACTTAAGCCACAAAAACTTGGTTAAGCGTTAGCACAGTAAATGCCAAGTGGCTAGAGAGGAGTCTCAACAAAACACAATAACCACAAGAAATCAATCACAGAGATGGCACGGTGGTTATCCCGTGGTTCGGCCAAGACCAACGCTTGCCTACTCCACGTTGTGGCATCCCAACGAACGAGGGTTGCAATCAACCCCTCTCAAGCGGTCCAAAGACCCACTTGAATACCACGGTGTTTTGCTTGCTTTTCTCAATCCCGTTTGCGAGGAATCTCCACAACTTGGAGCCTCTCGCCCTTACACTTGAAGTTCACAAAGAAGCACAGAGCAAGGGAGGATTAGCAACGCACACAAGACACAAGAATCAGAGTGTCAACACGCACACAAGTCGCAACAAGAGCTCGCAACAGAACTCAATGAGTTCACAACTCCACTAGAGCTCTATATGCTATCACAATGAAACAAATGCGCGGAATCGAGGTCTTGGTGCTTAGGAATGTTGTAGGAATGCTTGGTGTGCTCCTCCATGCGCCTAGGGGTCCCTTTTATAGCCCCAAGGCAGCTAGGAGCCATTGAGAGCATTCTAGGAAGGCTGATCTTGCCTTCTGTCGACTGGCGCACCGGACAGTCCGGTGCACACCGAACACTGTCCGGTGCCCGATTTCCTTCCAAAAATGGCGTAGTCGACCGTTGGCAGCCTGAGAGCCGTTGGCACACCGGACATGTCCGGTGCACACCGGACAGTCCGGTGCCCCTTCTAGCCGTTGGCTCGGCCACGTGTCCCGCGCAGATTGCGCAGCCGACTGTTGGCCCGGCTGACCGTTGGCTCACCGGACAGTCCGGTGAATTATAGCCGTACGTCGCCGGTGAATTCCCGAGAGCGGCCACTTCGCTCGAGCCAGCCTGGCGCACCGGACACTGTCCGGTGCACCACCGGACAGTCCGGTGTTCCCAGACTGAGCAGAATCTTGGCTGCTCGAGCCAAGACATTTTCAATTGGATTTTTCCTGTTTCCAGCACTTAGACACAATACATTAGTCCATAAAATAATGTACTAAGTCTGAGAAACATACCTTTATCCTTGATGTGTACTTTGTCCACCTTTTTACACTTAGGCACTTGTGTTGGGCACTAAATCACCAAAATACTTAGAAATGGCCCAAGGGCACATTTCCCTTTCAATCTCCCCCTTTTTGGTGATTTATGCCAACACAACATAAAGCAAGTAGAACAAGTACAAAATCAATTCAAATAAGAACCCAAAATTGTTTTGATTCAATTTTGACATATATGGATCATCCTTTGCCACCACTTGGTTTGTTTTTGCAAATCAAACTCAATTTCCTATCTCTAAATCAAATCCACTTGTAGAGACATAAAGAGAGGTATTCCTAAAGAAATTTATCAGGAATTTCAAAAACTCCCCCTTTTTCCCATAATCAACATTTCTCCCCACAAGAAGCCAACTTTTGACAAGAGAGACAATAAAAGAGTTTTGACAAACCAAAAGCTCTATTTTACTATTTTCAAAATCTCTCAAGTGGTAGCTGATCCATTTATCGCTTTGGCCTTTATTTTCTCCCCCTTTGGCATCAAGCACCAAAACGGGATCAATCTTGGCCTTTTAACCCCATTGCCTCACCAAAATCTTCAAATGAGAATACAAAGGCAATAAGAGTACATGAGATGAACTTGGAATAAGTTACCCTCTCATCGGAGTGCAGTGGAAGTCTTTCATGGTCCAAGTCCACCTTTCCCTTTCAAAACCTCCTTTGAGACTAAATCAAGCAAACTCAAGCAAACAGTTAGTCTCAAAGGGTCAAGTTGTAGCACAGCTCCCCCTAAATATGTGCATCACTTGCAAAAAGGACTTGTGAGGTCCAGGGAGTGTTTGTACAACTTGAGCACCACAAGTAAGCAACAAAAATGCATAAGGAACATGATCAAAGGCATAAATACATGTATGTTATAAATCAATCCAAGTTCCACGAATCTAGGACATTTAGCTCACTACGCAGCCTGCAAAAGGTCTTTTCATCTAAAGGCTTAGTGAAGATATCGGCTAGCTGGTTCTCGGTGCTAACATGAAACACTTCGATATCCCCCTTTTGCTGGTGGTCTCTCAAAAAGTGATGCCGGATGTCAATGTGCTTTGTGCGGCTGTGCTCAACAGGATTTTCAGCTATTCGGATAGCACTCTCATTGTCACATAGGAGTGGGACTTTGCTCAGATTGTAGCCAAAGTCCCGGAGGGTTTGCCTCATCCAAAGTAGTTGCGCGCAACACTGTCCTGCGGCAACATACTCGGCCTCAGCGGTGGATAGGGCAACGGAAGTTTGTTTCTTAGAGTTCCACGACACCAGGGACCTTCCTAAGAATTAGCACGTCCCTGATGTACTCTTCCTATCGACCTTACATCCAGCATAGTCGGAATCTGAATATCCAATCAAGTCAAAGTTAGACCCCTTTGGATACCAGACCCCGAAGTAGGGCGTAGCGACTAAATATCGAAGAATTCGCTTCACAGCCACTAAGTGACACTCCTTAGGATCGGATTGAAATCTAGCACACATGCATACGCTAAGCATAATATCCGGTCTACTAGCACACAAATAAAGTAAAGACCCTATCATAGACCGGTATGCTTTTTGATCGACGGACTTACCTCCTTTGTTGAGGTCGGTGTGTCCGTCGGTTCCCATCGGAGTCTTTGCGGGCTTGGCGTCCTTCATCCCAAACCGCTTTAGCAAGTCTTGCGTGTACTTTGTTTGGGAGATGAAAGTGCCGTCCTTGAGTTGCTTCACTTGAAACCCAAGGAAGTAGTTCAACTCGCCCATCATCGACATCTCGAATTTCTGCGTCATCACCCTGCTAAACTCTTCACAAGACTTTTGGTTAGTAGAACCAAATATTATGTCATCGACATAAATTTGGCACACAAAAAGATCGCCATCACAAGTCTTAGTGAAAAGAGTTGGATCGGCTTTCCCAACCTTGAAAGCATTAGCAATTAAAAAGTCTCTAAGGCATTCATACCATGCTCTTGGGGCTTGCTTAAGTCCATAAAGCGCCTTAGAGAGCTTACACACGTGGTCGGGGTACCGTTCATCCTTGAAGCCAGAGGGTTGCTCCACGTACACCTCCTCCTTGATCGGCCCGTTGAGGAAAGCGCTCTTTGAAAGGGAAATAGGCTTTAAACCTTTTCCTAAATAATTTTGGTGGTTGATTGCCCAACACAACTAATTGGACTAACTAGTTTGCTCTAGATTATATATTTTACATGTGTCAAAGATTCAACACAAAACCAATAAAAAGAACAAGACAAGGGTCAAAAGAAAGGAGCAAAAAGAAACCGAAGTGCTCCCTGGTCTGGCGCACCGAACTGTCCGGTGTGCCACCGGACAGTGTCCGGTGCACCAGGGAGGATTGGCTTCAAACTCTTCACCTTCGGGTTTCTCAGGCGCAGCCCACTATAATTCACCGGACTGTCCGGTGCATCACTGGACAGTGTCCGGTGCTCCAGAGTGAAGCAGCTCTGAAATGGCCAGCTTCGGGAAAATGGGAGGCCGCTCCGCTATAATTCACCGGACTGTCCGGTGTGCCAGCGGAGCAACGACTACTCCGCGCCAACGGTCGACTCTGACAAGTGAACAGTGCGAAACAGTACACACGGCAGAAGTCAGAGCAGATGATCAGAGGGGCACCGGACTGTTCGGTGCTGCACCGGACTGTCCGGTGCCACATGAGGACAAAGCCTCCAACGGTCGACCAGCTCCAACCCCAACGGATAGGATGACGTGGCTGGCGCACCGGACACTGTCCGGTGTACACCGGACTGTCCGGTGCACCCATCGCCAGCAGCATTCTCCAACGGCTACATTTTGGATGGTAGCTATAAATACCACCCCAACCGGCCACTTCGTGTGAGAGGAGCCCAAGCAACATTCCAAGTCATCTAGTTGACATACTCAAGCCCTCCCAACCACATACATTCATTGATCCATCCTATACACAAGATTTAGACCACTACAACCAACACAAGTGCCACAAAAGAGAAAGCAAGCGAGAGTGAGCTGCTCATTTGAGTTTAGCACTAGTGCCTTGTGAGATTCATTAAGAGATAGTGTGTGCTACATCTTTGTGTTCATTTGTGCGTGGAGTTTTGACTCCCATCGAACTTCCTCCAAAGTTTTGGAGGCTTGTAAAAGCTAGCAAGAGACACCAAAGAGTGTGGTGGTCCTTGTGGGATCGAGAGTGATCCTTGAGAAGAAGAAGAGCTCACCGATCCTTGTGTGATCGGGGGAGAGAGGGAAAGGGTTGAAAAAGACCCGTCCTTAAGTGGACTCCTCAACGGGGACTAGGCCTTCGAGGGCCGAACCTCGGTAAAACAAATCACTCGTGTCCATTGTGTTTATTGCTTGTGATTTGTTTGCTTTCCCTTGCTCTAAGTTTTCTTGCACCATTATTTGCTAATTTCATTTGGTATTGCTTCAAGTTAAATTTCCATTTAGTGAAGCAACACGTTGCAAGAAAGAACTTGTTCTAGTGCTTCTCTCATCTAAGGGTTCTTGCTTTGTCATTCTATAACTTATTAGTTGTATTGATTTATCTCTCCCGCATTATTTAGCAATACTCCTTTCAAGCAAGAACTTAGTTTCTATTCTCCGATATTTGTATATCTTGTTCGAACCACTAATCAAGGGATCTAGTTGGGGGTAAAGTTTTAAATTTTCAGGTTCCACCTATTCACCCCCCCTCTAGGCGACTTTCAATTGGTATCAGAGCTAGGCACTTCATCTTGAGTCTAACAACTCGAAGTGATGGCTCGTAGAAGATCCCAAAAGAACAAGAAGACCCATGAGACCAAGGAGGTAACTCTTGAGATATTACTTTCCGATTGTTCTAATTATGATTCATGGTCTACTAGAGTGATAAATGCTTTTAGAGCGGTAGATCCTAAATTAGAACAAATTTTAGACAAGAGTATTATTCCTCCTAACTATGCTAGGGAAAATGCCTCCGAAGAAGATTTAAGATGTATACGCTTAAACTATCTAGCTTATGACATCTTAAGTAAATCCCTTAGCAAAGAAGATTATCATGCCTTCATAATAAAATATGAAAAACCCATTTGTGATGTGTATGATATTTGGACTAGAATTAAAGGCAAATTTAATAAGTCCAAACATGATAGTTCATTTTGTGCTTCTACTTCCTTTGGTATTTGTGATACTAACCCTTGCAAGGAAGAAGAAGAAAATGAACGGTGGAGACCAAACGATGAATCCACCTCTCCAAGAGGTTTGTCTTCCCATTTCGATTCCCACATATGTTGTGTGGCTAATGAAAATGATAGAGGAAGCACAAATGAGGATGAGGAGGAAGAAAGAAGCCTCGTGCAACTCTATGCTCGCCTAAGCCAAAAAGATAAGGCGGTCATGCTCAAACTTCTAGAAAGAGCAAGAGAGGAAGGCGAAGCTCGTCAAAGGCTAGAAAGTATTCTCTCCATGAAGATGCAATGCTTTGACGAGTTGACTAAAGAACATGAGGAGCTAATGTGCTCTCATGTTGATTTGGTCCAAAGGTATGAAACTATTTCAATTGAGCAAGATAACGCTTTACATTGTATCGCTCAATTAGTAAATAGGAATACCTTGCTTAAGGACCAAGTAGAAAAGCTAAAAGCTGAAAATCTAGCTTTTCAAGAAAAATATGATATGCTCCTATGCTCCCATGAAAATCTTATGGATGATCATATCATATTAAATATTGCTCACGAGGTTGTGATAGAAAACTTAAAATTCCAACAACCTCACTCATGCACATGTATTCAAATTGATACTATATTACCATGTGCTAATGCTTGTTGTCCGTCGACAAGCAAATCTTCCTTTGAGCTAGAATTTGCAGGAACAAACGATGATTCATATCAAAAGCTCAAGGAAGAAAATGAGAGACTGAAGATGAGCTTGACACAACTAAAAGGGAAGTGCATTGCTCAACCTTCTCAAGATAACCGTGACCACATGGTGAAGAAGCTTGAGACGGGAACAACCGTGGCATGCACTAAAACCCTTGAGGAAAATGTCAAGGATCTGAGGATTGCCAAGAGGAAGAAGCAAAAGATGAAATTCAATACATCCTCCAAAAGCCTCAACCAAGCCTCTACAAAAGGTAACATCCAAGGTAATGATCAAGCCACACTTCACATTAAGAGGTGTAGTGAATGCTTTGAAAATGGACACTTGATTAGGTCATGTCCCTACATTAAAAATGGCTTGATTATTAACAAGGATGATAGACTTTGTTTTAAATGCTCTAAGAAGGGACACTTGCTTAGATCTTGTCCCCATTTAAAACAAAAAGGCATAGGGTTAGAAAAGAAAGTTTTTACTAACCATGTAGCAAGCAACAAACAAGGAAAGAAGAAAACTTCAAAACTTGAAAAACGCCTATGCTACACATGCCGAAAGAAGGGACATCAATGCAAGGATTGTCCCATTGGTAACAATTCCACTCCTAACTTGTCAATTGATTCATATGTAACTAAGCAACCCAAGATTGCAACTTGCGCTAGAAAGGTAACGAGTTTATCAAGCGCTAGCACAAAGGACACTTGGGTTCCTAGATCTTTGTTTACTAACCTTAACGGACCCATCAAACGATGGGTACCAAAATGTGCTTGACAAGCTTTGTAGGAGGAGGAGATGGTATGAAGCTTTGGGGTGCTTGAGGGAGTTAATTAAATCCTTATTAACTCAAGCTATCAATCTTCAAATGATCTATATATTCAAGATTGATCCAAAGTTGTTTCAATTTATTATATTCAAAACCCATATCATCTCGGGGAAGATATTGATGTTGTAGGAATTGAAGAATTATCATGTGCGGAAATATCAAAGCCTACAACATGGAGGAAAGTCAAAGGATGGTAACATTTATGTTCTTAAGTGCAATTATCTTAAATTGTCATGTGTCTTGTGTAGTCACATAGAAATAGAAAGCACTTAAGCATGTTTTAAAATTATGTTACCATTCTTTGAAGAAATTCCTCTCATATGGTAGATTGTGTATTCATCATTTCTATATTATGACAATCTACATGCTTTAAATTATTGCAAGTTCCCATGGCATGTTTTACATTAATTATTCTATCATTGCCATGTTCTAGATATAGAGAGATATTTCATGTTCTTAAAAGGATAAGGTGTCATATAAGGAATTCAAATACTTAGTACACTTATAAAAGGAAAATTCTCTCTATAGCTAGAAAAGTGAGACTAAAGTTTTATCTAAGTAATTTAAGTAGTCTCACTTGTAGAGATAAATTTCTCTATGGAAATGCGTATCTCCTCATGTCTAGGAAAATCTATCCAATAATTCATGTTGTATCTCTTATTGCTTAATTGGATATGATTCTTCCACATTTATCGCTCTCCATGTTATGAATTAGACTTATTCCCATAATCTTAAGAAATTTAACCATGCTTGTCTTATGAGTCAAAACTAGGCATACTTCATGGAATAATCTAGTTCATATTATAAAGTTTCCATGCTTTAGTAATCCACTTTTCATTCTTTATCAAAAATGATTACAAAAAGGGAAACTAGTGCTTGTATTGTTTTTAACATCTCTCTTAAGCTTACTTATGAAAATCTACAAGAGAGTAAGTGCAAGTTTAATGCCACAAACCTCAAAAGGTTGATATTCACCCAAAGGAAGAAAGGTAAAAGCAAAGGTATGGGAACTCATCCTCTTAATCAAATATAGTTCCCATCAATGATTGTTTACTCAAATTATATCTTTGTGAAGAAATAGATTCTTTATTGAATTTAAATTGACTAAGATATGCATTCAATTAATGCACTTATCCTTGGAATCTATTTCATACCTTTGCTATAAATGTTCTCATATTGACTTGTTTTTAAATAATAATTAATAAAATTCAATATGAAGAAGTAAACTCCTATGTTTGATCAAATGGTTAAATAGTGCATATTAGCACTAATGCTAAGGATTTTACTTCATGTCTGTGTGACATATGGATGATGAATTATGTATGCTAATTATCTAAAGTAATCATCCTTCACCATATACTCCCTTGCGCTACTAACGTGTCTCTTGAGTATTTTCAATAAGTTTGGAAAGAAAAAGAGACAAATACAAAGGGAGGACACTCAAATGAAAAAGGAAGAACATCAAGGACAACAACACCTACTTGGACAATAAGGTCTTCACAACAATCAATGGTGTGGTTGTAAGCATTCTAAATCCTTCTCCATTATGAGATTACCAGGCTTAAGTTGTTTATTGCTAAATTTATGAGCCTTGATCAAGATGTATAATGCTTCTCCCTTTATGTCCTTAAAAGTGAATGCATCGAAATCAATTCTTTCAATTACTTGATGCATATCTTTGGGGGGAGTCCATTTTTATATTTTGATTATGTTGAGACTATTGCTTTATCTTAATAATTTCATATAGTCTCTTGCATGAGAATAATGTTTCTCATATAGTATGCTACTTCACATCAATCCAACTTGTTAAAATAATGTCGCTTTTATCAAGGATTGTTGCTTTCATTTCTAAAAGTAGCATGCTTATTGGATTCTCCTATTTTTGAGCTTGATTGAAAATCTAATGCCTATGTTGTTCTCTTGATCGCATCGATTGGTTGATCATTGAACAACTTCAATTATCACCTATACTTCTTAGTGCCTCATGTAATTTCAATTTGATTTCAATTGGTAATTTTAATTGACATCTATCTTGATATGCACTAAGGAAAAAGGAAAATTCATGATTCATTTATGCAACTTGTGATATATGCTAACAATAACTTGAAAAAGATCACTAGTTGTAGAACTCTCTCTTGTGCAAAGTATTTCCATATATTGTCATTGAGTATAGGTCTTAAGCATCTAAGACTAAGGACAAAGCACAATGAAGAGAGCGTCTCTATGCAAAGGTACAAAAAGGGTAAATCTACTTCCTATTATTTACACTTGTACCTAAATCTTCCTTTTCTATACTTTCTTTACATATCTTATATAAAAGGAAGAGAAAGCATGTCCATGCATTTCCCTGCTTCATATCTAGTTTAACTTCTCAAATATTCATTCATGCTATAATGCATCCTTGTTGAAACTAGATGAAGTGATTTATTTGTCAAAGAGCTTAAAGCTTAACCTTGTAACGAGGATAAGCTACCTTTGTTCCAAAGGTGGATGGTCCTTAAGTCTCTTTGAAATATTTAAGGGTAAATGCTTAAAATGTTTGCAACATGCTTTCATAAGTGCATAAACTGTCATGAGCATCACACTTATACTATGACACAATGCACTTCACATTCCATATAATATAGATATGTTCTCATTAACCTAATTATGTGCAATTGGCCTTTTAGGCCAAAATATGTGTTCTTCCTCTCCATGCACATATTTAGGGGGAGCAATCTATGTTGTATAGAACTATGATCATGCTTAATTTGATATATCCTCTTAATCATACCTCCTTTATGTCTATGACTAATGGATTTTCAAGTGTATTCTCATGCTTAGTCATAGAATTGAAAGGGAAATGGAATATTCGGCAAAGACGACGCTTCCACTCAACTCCTTCGGTATTATCCACTCTTTGTCGGTATTCCGCATAATTCTCCACTTTGGTATAATCTTCACTCATATCTCTATTTCAATTGGAATATTCCAATTGTTTGCCAAAGGGGGAGAGAAAGAAAAGGGCTTATATTTCACTCTAAGTATCCGTTTTTGGCGATTCATGCCAAAGGGGGAGAAAGTATTAGCCCAAAGCAAAAGGACCGCACCCACCACCCTAATTTTTAAAACTAGTGATTTTCAATTGGTAAATTTCAAATTGGTATCTCTTTGTGTTCTAAAGGGGGAGAAAGTAGCACCTTTCAAAATTGATATCTTAAAACCCTCTTGAACACTAAGAGGAGAATTTATTGAGGGGGAGTTTTGTTTAGTCAAAGGAAAAGCATTTGAAACAGGAATTTTTTTTCTTATAAATGCTTTGCGAAAATCCTATTCATTTACCTTTGACTAGTTGCAAAATGTCTTTAAAAAGATTTTACAAAAGAATTTGCAAAAACAAAACCTGTGGTGCAAGAGTAGTCCAAAATGTTATATTTGAAGAAAGCTTTCATGCCTATCTTATGAAATGCATATTGGTTTCATTCCCAGCAATCTTTGCACTAACTCTATGCAAACTAGTTCAATTCTGCACTTATATATTTGCTTTGGTTTGTGTTGGCATCAATCACCAAAAAGGGGGAGATTGAAAGGGAAATAGGCTTTAAACCTTTTCCTAAATAATTTTGGTGGTTGATTGCCCAACACAACTAATTGGACTAACTAGTTTGCTCTAGATTATATATTTTACAGGTGTCAAAGATTCAACACAAAACCAATAAAAAGAACAAGACAAGGGTCAAAAGAAAGGAGCAAAAAGAAACCGAAGTGCTCCCTGGTCTGGCGCACCGGACTGTCCGGTGTGCCACCGGACAGTGTCCGGTGCACCAGGGAGGATTGGCTTCAAACTCTTCACCTTCGGGTTTCTCAGGCGCAGCCCACTATAATTCACCGGACTGTCCGGTGCATCACTGGACAGTGTCCGGTGCTCCAGAGTGAAGCAGCTCTGAACTGGCCAGCTTCGGGAAAATGGGAGGCCGCTCCGCTATAATTCACCGGACTGTCCGGTATGCACCGGACTGTCCGGTGTGCCTGCGGAGCAACGGCTACTCCACGCCAACGATCGACTCTGACAGTGAACAGTGCGAAACAGTACACACGGCAGAAGTCAGAGCAGATGATCAGAGGGGCACCGGACTGTCCGGTGCTGCACCGGACTATCCGGTGCCACATGAGGACAAAGCCTCCAACGGTCGACCAGCTCCAACCCCAACGGATAGGATGACGTGGCTGGCGCACCGGACACTGTCCGGTGTACACCGGACTGTCCGGTGCACCCATCGCCAGCAGCATTCTCCAACGGCTACATTTTGGATGGTAGCTATAAATACCACCCCAACCGGCCACTTCGTGTGAGAGGAGCCCAAGCAACATTCCAAGTCATCTAGTTGACATACTCAAGCCCTCCCAACCACATACATTCATTGATCCATCCTATACACAAGATTTAGACCACTACAACCAACACAAGTGCCACAAAAGAGAAAGCAAGCGAGAGTGAGCTGCTCATTTGAGTTTAGCACTAGTGCCTTGTGAGATTCATTAAGAGATAGTGTGTGCTACATCTTTGTGTTCATTTGTGCGTGGAGTTTTGACTCCCATCGAACTTCCTCCAAAGTTTTGGAGGCTTGTAAAAGCTAGCAAGAGACACCAAAGAGTGTGGTGGTCCTTGTGGGATCGAGAGTGATCCTTGAGAAGAAGAAGAGCTCACCGATCCTTGTGTGATCGGGGGAGAGAGGGAAAGGGTTGAAAAAGACCCGTCCTTAAGTGGACTCCTCAACGGGGACTAGGCCTTCGAGGGCCGAACCTCGGTAAAACAAATCACTCGTGTCCATTGTGTTTATTGCTTGTGATTTGTTTGCTTTCCCTTGCTCTAAGTTTTCTTGCACCATTATTTGCTAATTTCATTTGGTATTGCTTCAAGTTAAATTTCCATTTAGTGAAGCAACACGTTGCAAGAAAGAACTTGTTCTAGTGCTTCTCTCATCTAAGGGTTCTTGCTTTGTCATTCTATAACTTATTAGTTGTATTGATTTATCTCTCCCGCATTATTTAGCAATACTCCTTTCAAGCAAGAACTTAGTTTCTATTCTCCGATATTTGTATATCTTGTTCGAACCACTAATCAAGGGATCTAGTTGGGGGATAAAGTTTTAAATTTTCAGGTTCCGCCTATTCACCCCCCCTCTAGGCGACTTTCACTCTTCACATCCATTTGGTACAACCTGAAAGAATGGTGAGCGGCATATGCTAGCAATATACGAATTGATTCTAGCCTAGCCACAGGAGCGAACGTCTCCTCAAAGTCCAAACCTGCGACTTGGGCATAACTTTTTGCCACAAGTCGAGCCTTGTTCCTCGTCACCACCCCGTGCTCGTCCTGTTTGTTGCGGAACACCCACTTGGTTCCCACAACATTTTGCTTGGGACGAGGCACCAGTGTCCAAACTTCATTGCACTTGAAGTTGTTGAGTTCCTCCTGCATGGCCAACACCCAGTCTAGATCTAGCAAGGCCTCTTCTACCCTGAAAGGCTCAATAGAAGAGACAAAAGAGTAATGCTCACAAAAATTAACTAATCTTGAACGAGTAGTTACTCCCTTGCTAATATCACCCAATATTTGGTCGACGGGATGATCCCTTTGAATCGTCGCTCGAACTTGGGTTGGAGGTGCCTGAGGTGCTTCTTCCTCTTTAATTTGAACATCCTGTGCTCCCCCTTGATCATGCGCCTCCACTTGAGGTACCTGTTCGTCATCTTGGGTTGGGGGATGCACCATAGTTGAGGAAGACGGTTGATCTTGTTCCAATTGTTCCTGAGGCCGTACATCTCCAATCGCCATGGTGCGTATCGCGGCCGTTGGAACGTCTTCTTCATCTACATCATCAAGATCAACAACTTGCTCTCTTCGAGAGCCATTAGTCTCATCAAATACAACATCGCTAGAGACTTCAACCAAACCTGATGATTTGTTGAAGACCCTATACGCCTTTGTATTTGAGTCATAACCTAATAAAAACCCTTCTACAGCTTTGGGAGCAAATTTAGAGGTTCTACCTTTCTTCACAAGAATATAACACTTGCTTCCAAATACACGAAAGTAAGACACATTGGGTTTGTTACCAGTTAGCAGCTCATATGAAGTCTTTTTGAGGAGGCGGTGAAGGTAGACCCTGTTGATGGCGTGGCAAGCCGTGTTTACGGCTTCCGACCAAAAACGCTCGGGGGTCTTGAACTCTCCAAGCATAGTCCTCGCCATATCAATGAGTGTCCTGTTCTTCCTCTCTACCACACCATTTTGCTGAGGTGTGTAGGGAGGGGAGAACTCGTGCTTGATCCCCTCCTCCTCAAGGAACTCCTCCACTTGAAGGTTCTTGAACTCGGACCCATTGTCGCTTCTTATCTTCTTTACCTTGAGCTCAAACTCATTTTGAGCTCTCCTTAGGAAGCGCTTGAGGGTCCCTTGGGTTTCAGACTTATCCTGCAAAAAGAACACCCAAGTGAAGCGGGAAAAGTCATCAACAATAACTAGACCATACTTACTTCCTCCTATGCTCAGATAGGCGACGGGTCCGAAGAGGTCCATATGCAGCAGCTCCAGAGGTCTTGAAGTGGTCATCACATTCTTGCTGTGATGTGCTCCTCCCACTTGTTTACCTACTTGACAAGCTGCACAAGGTCTATCTTTTTCGAATTGCACGTTAGTCAAACCTATCACGTGTTCTCCCTTTAGAAGCTTGTGAAGGTTCTTCATCCCCACATGTGCTAAGCGGCGATGCCACAGCCAGCCCATGCTAGTCTTAGCAATTAAGCATGCATCTAGACCGACCTCCTCTTTTGCAAAATCAACTAAATAGAGTTTGTCGTCTAATACACCCTTAAAAGCTAATGAACCATCACTTCTTCTAAAGACAGACACATCTACATTTGTAAATAGACAATTATATCCCATATTACATAATTGACTAACAGATAGTAAATTATATCTAAGAGACTCAACTAAAAACACATTAGAGATAGAGTGTTCATTTGATATTGCAATCTTGCCTAAGCCTTTCACCTTGCCTTGGTTCCCATCACCGAATATGATTGAATCTTGGGAATCCTTATTCTTGACGTAGGAGGTGAACATCTTCTTCTCCCCCGTCATATGGTTTGTGCATCCGCTGTCGATAATCCAGCTTGAACCCCCGGATGCATAAACCTGCAAGGCAAATTTAGGCTTGGGTCTTAGGTACCCAACTCTTGTTGGGTCCTACAAGGTTAGTCACAATTGTCTTAGGGACCCAAATGCAAGTTTTATCACCCTTGCATTTTGCCCCTAATTTCCTAGCAACAATCTTCATATCCTTTCTACAAATAGCAAAGGAAGCATTTAAAGCATGATAAATTGTAGAGGGTCCATTCATAACTTTTCTAGGAACATGAACAATATTCTTTCTAGGCACATGATGAATATTTTCCTAGGCATATCTCTACCATGCATATAGGAAGAACTGGGAGCAAACATAGCATAAGAATCATAGGCATGTGAATCAAAAGCATTACAACTCCTATGAGACTGTCTTCTATCATTGTACATAAAAGCATGGTTCTTTTTAGTACTACTTGCCATAGGGGCCTTCCCTTTCTCCTTGGCGGAGATGGGAGCCTTATGGCTTGTTAAGTTCTTGGCTTCCCTCTTGAAGCCAAGCCCATCCTTAATTGAGGGGTGTCTACCAATCGTGTAGGCATCCCTAGCAAATTTTAGTTTATCAAAATCACTTTTGCTAGCCTTAAGTTGGGCATTAAGACTAGCCATTTCATCATTTAACTTTGCAATAGAAGCTATGTGTTCACTACAAGCATCAATATCAAAATCTTTACATCTATTGCAAATAACAACATTTTCTACACAAGTTGTTGATTTACTAGCTATTTCTAACTTAGCATTCAAATCATCATTAATGCTTCTTAAGCTAGAAATTGTCTCATGGCAAGAAGATAATTCACAAGAAAGCATTTCATTTCTCTTAACTTCTAAGGCATGAGATTTTTGTGCTTCTACAAATTTGTCATGTTCTTCATACAACAAGTCCTCTTGTTTTTCTAAAAGCCTATTCTTATCATTCAAGGCATCAATCAATTCATTAATTTTATCTACATTGGTTCTATCTAGGCCCTTAAATAAACATGAATAATCTATTTCATCCTCATCACTAGATTCGTCCTCACTTGAAGAAGCATAAGTAGAGTTTCGAGTACATACCTTCTTCTCCCTTGCCATAAGGCATGTGTGACGCTCGTTGGGGAAGAGGGATGACTTGTTGAAGGCGGTGGCGGCGAGTCCTTCATTGTCGGAGTCGGACGAGGAGCAATCTGAATCCCACTCCTTGCCAAGATGTGCCTCACCCTTTGCCTTCTTATAGTTCTTCTTCTTCTCCCTCTTGTTCCCTTGATCCTGATCACTATCATTGTCGGGACAGTTAGCAATAAAATGACCAAGCTTACCACATTTGAAGCATGAGCGCTTCCCCTTTGTCTTGGTCTTGCTTGGCTGCCCCTTGCGACCCTTTAGCGTCGTCTTGAATCTTTTGATGATGAGGGCCATCTCTTCATCATTAAGTCCGGCCGCCTCAATTTGTGCCACCTTGCTAGGTAGCGCCTCCTTGCTTCTTGTTGCCTTGAGAGCAAGGGGTTGAGGCTCGTTGATTGGACCATTCAATGCGTCGTCCACGTATCTTGCCTCCTTGATCATCATTCGCCCGCTTACGAATTTTCCAAGGACTTCTTTGGGCGACATTTTGGTGTACCTGGGATTCTCACGAATATTATTCACCAAATGAGGAACAAGAACGGTAAAGGACCGTAGCATCAATCGGACGACGTCGTGGTCCGTCCATCGTGTGCTTCCGTAGCTCCTTATTTTGTTGATAAGGGTCTTGAGCCGGTTGTATGTTTGGGTTGGCTCCTCGCCCCTTATCATCGCGAATCATCCAAGCTCTCCCTCCACCAACTCCATTTTGGTGAGCAAGGTGACGTCGTTCCCCTCATGAGAAATCTTGAGGGTGTCCCAAATCTGCTTAGCATTGTCCAAGCCGCTCACTTTATGGTATTTGTCCCTGCACAAGGATGCTAACAACACAGTAGTGGCTTGTGCATTTCTATGAATCTGTTCATTAATAAAAATAGGACTATCCGAGCTATCAAACTTCATTCCATTCTCAACAATCTCCCATATGCTTGGATGGAGAGAGAATAGGTGACTACGCATTTTGTGGCTCCAAAATCCGTAGTCCTCCCCATCAAAATGTGGAGGCTTGCCGAGAGGAATGGAGAGCAAATGTGAATTTGAACTTTGAGGAATACGCGAATAATCGAAAGAAAAGTTTGAGTTAACCGTCTTTCGTTTGTCGTAGTCATTGTCGTCGTTGTCCTTATGAGAAGAAGTGGATTCATCACTGTCGTCGTAGTAGACGATCTCCTTGATGCGTCTCGACTTCTTCTTCCTTCCATCTTTGTGTCTATGGCCCGAGCCCGAGTCGGTAGGCTTATCATCCTTAGGCTCGTTGACAAAGGACTCCTTCTCTTTGTCGTTGATCATGATTCCCTTCCCCTTAGGATCCATCTCTTCGGGCGATTAGTCCCTTTGTGAAGAGAACGGCTCTGATACCAATTGAGAGCACCTAGAGGGGGGTGAATAGGTGATCCTGTAAAACTTGAAAACTTAAGCCACAAAAACTTGGTTAAGCGTTAGCACAGTAAATGCCAAGTGGCTAGAGAGGAGTCTCAACAAAACACAATAACCACAAGAAATCAAACACAGAGATGGCACGGTGGTTATCCCGTGGTTCGGCCAAGACCAACGCTTGCCTACTCCACGTTGTGGCGTCCCAACGGACGAGGGTTGCAATCAACCCCTCTCAAGCGGTCCAAAGACCCACTTGAATACCACGGTGTTTTGCTTGCTTTTCTCAATCCCGTTTGCGAGGAATCTCCACAACTTGGAGCCTCTCGCCCTTACACTTGAAGTTCACAAAGAAGCACAGGGCAAGGGAGGATTAGCAACGCACACAAGACACAAGAATCAGAGTGTCAACACGCACACAAGTCGCAACAAGAGCTCGCAACACAACTCAATGAGTTCACAACTCCACTAGAGCTCTATATGCTATCACAATGAAACAAATGCGCGGAATCGAGGTCTTGGTGCTTAGGAATGTTGTAGGAATGCTTGGTGTGCTCCTCCATGCGCCTAGGGGTCCCTTTTATAGCCCCAAGGCAGCTAGGAGCCGTTGAGAGCATTCTAGGAAGGCTGATCTTGCCTTCTGTCGACTGGCGCACCGGACAGTCCGGTGCACACCGGACACTGTCCGGTGCCCGATTTCCTTCCAAAAATGGCGCAGTCGACCGTTGGCAGCCTGAGAGCCGTTGGCGCATCGGACATGTCCGGTGCACACCGGACAGTCCGGTGCCCCCTTCTAGCCGTTGGCTCGGCCACGTGTCCCGCGCATATTGCGCGGCCGACCGTTGGCCCGGCCGACCGTTGGCTCACCGGACAGTCCGGTGCACACCGGACAGTCCGGTGCACACCGGACAGTCCGGTGAATTATAGTCGTACGTCGCCGGTGAATTCCCGAGAGCGGCCACTTCGCTCGAGCCAGCCTGCACCACCGGACACTGTCCGGTGCACCACCGGACAGTCCGGTGTTCCCAGACTGAGCAGAATCTTGGCTGCTCGAGCCAAGACATTTTCAATTGGTTTTTTCCTGTTTCCAGCACTTAGACACAATACATTAGTCCATAAAATAATGTACTAAGTCTGAGAAACATACCTTTATCCTTGATGTGTACTTTGTCCACCTTTTTACACTTAGGCACTTGTGTTGGGCACTAAATCACCAAAATACTTAGAAATGGCCCAAGGGCACATTTCCCTTTCAAAGGCTCCGTCTACTCAAGAGACACGATCTCACCTCTCCCGAGCCCAGCCTCGGGCAGGAACAATAGACCCAGGCGGATTCACGCCTCGCCCGAGGGCCTCCTCAAGAAACGGGCGCACCTTCGACTCACCCGAGGCCCAGCTCGGGCAGGCTTCGCAGTGAAGCAACCTTGGCCAGATCGCCTCGCCAACCGACCGTATCGCAGGAGCATTCAATGCAAGGATCGCCTGACACCTTATCCTGACGCGCGTTCCTCAGTTGGCAGGGCCGAAGTGACCGCAGTCACTTCGCCCCTCCACTGACTGACCTGACAGGAAAACAGCGCCGCCTGCCCTGCTCCGACTGCTTTGCCACTCGCCAGGGTGAGGCTGACAGCATCCGAGTCCAGCCTCAGGCGCCATAGGAAGCTCCGCCTTGCCCGACCCTAGGGCTCGGCCCCCGCCTCGACCTCGGAAGACGGTCTCCGCCTCGCCCGACCCCAGGGCTCGGACTCAACCTCGACCTCGGAAGACAGTCTCCGCCTCGCCCGACCCTAGGGCTCGGACTCAACCTCGACCTCGAAAGACGGTCTCCGCCTTGCCCGACCCCAGGGCTCGGACTCAACCTCGACCTCGGAAGACGGTCTCCGCCTCGCCCGACCCTAGGGCTCGGCCTCAACCTCGACCTTGGAGGAGTCACCGCCTCGCCCGACCTTGGGCTCGGACTGACCACATTACAGGGGGATACATCATTACCCTACCCCTAGCTAGCTCAGGCTACGGGGAACAAGACCGGCGTCCCATCTGGCTCGCCCCGGTAAACAAGTAATGATGGCACCCCGCGTGCTCCCATGACGACGGCGGTTCTCAGCCCCCTACGGAAGCAAGGAGACGTCAGCAAGGTCCCGACAGCCCCGACAGCTGTGCTTCTACAGGGCTCAAGCGCTCCTCTAACGACCACGACATCACATGCACATGGCACTAACATCTCTCCGACAGCCACGTCGGCATGTACATAGGGCTCTGGCTCCTCTCTGCCAGACACGTTAGCATATTGCTACACCCCCCATTGTACACCTGGGCCCTCTCCTTACATCTATAAAAGGAAGGTCCAGAGCCCTCGTACGGAGACGTGGCCGCGCGGGAGGACGGGCTAACGGACAGGCTCTCTCTCTCTCCCTCTCCCTCGCGAACGCTTGTAACCCCCTACTGCAAGCGCATCCACCCTGGGCGCAGGACAACACGAAGTCGCGGTTTCCCCCCTCCTTGTGTTCCGTCTCGCGCCGACCCATCTGGGCTAGGGCACACAACGACAATTTACTCGTCGGTCCAGGGACCCCCTGGGGTCGAAACGCCGACACAAACGATCTTGGATTGAAAAAGTGTCAAAATAAAAGTTGTAGAACGTCAAAAGTTATAAAACTTTGTTGTTGACAACTTTTTCGTTTGAATTAGTTTACAACCTCAAACAATAAAGTTACACTCAGTTGATTATAATATGTCAACAACAAAACTGCAATACATATGAAGTGATAGGCGGAGTGGTAGAGGGAGTACACGTGATGGGGAGGTCGTGGGTTCGATTCCCTCCAACCGTGTATTTTGTGTGAAAGATGTAACAACTTGCGACTTTGACGGAGACGGGCGGGCGAGGCCTTCCCTAATCATAATAATTTTTTTACTATTCTAAAACTCGTTTTTATGTTCCCGGAAAATATTTTCACTAGCGGTTTTATTATGTCGATCGTAAGTAGAAATCGATTTCCACTGACGGTTCTCAGTTACCCGTCTGTAAAAAAATTATCTCTATTGGCCTCTAGTATTAGTGGTTATGAAAAACACAAGTACAAATAGCTTTACAACTGTCACTATAGAGCTTCTGTGTACTAGTGTAGGTTACAGCCTATTTTAGGAACATACTAGAAATTCAGAACAAAATGTTCACGAAATATGTCCACGAACTTGTGATCCAGTTGTTCTAAAATTGTTTTATAGAATTTGGCAAAGTAGACACACATGAGAACAGCTAAAGCTTCTTTGCCCGACAATTATGGCACTAGCACTCGGTAAAGGCTCTATCTTTGCCGAGTGCCAACCAGCACACTCATTACAGAGACTGGCAAAGGGGCACACTGGAGCCCCTTTGCCGAGTGCTAGAAAGGTAGATACTCGGCAAAGAAGCTCCCTTTGTTGTGTGCCATATTTCGACTATCGGCACAGAGGCTAGCATAGAGGCCCACTAGAGCTCCCTTTACCGAGTGTCAGGCCATCAGGCACTCAACATAGGCTCCTTTTTTGCCGAGTGCTGGTGAGCACACTCGCCAAAAGCTCCGTTATGACGACTTTTCTTTACCGAGTGCCACGTGACACTCGACAAACTTTGCGGGTGCCCGTCATAAGGTACTCAACAAAGAGGCCGTTGTCAATGTACAATTTATCGAGTCCTTCTTTGCCGAGTGCGACACTTGGTAAAACGTTTACCAAGTGTTATCGTGGTTTTGTCGAGTGCCTACTCTGGCATGGCCCACTCGGCCAAACCATCACGCCTGCGCCTGCGCCCTCCCTCTCTCTCTCAACAAGAGCCCATCACTAGTACACAGAAGCTCTATAGTGTCGAGATAAACCTATTTGCATTGACGTTTTTTACAACCATCAGTATTAGGAGTCGATAGAAATAATTTTTTTCTACAAGCTCTTTTCTACTAGTGTACATGTCAACACCACATCCTCTTTTCCCTCTCTACCTTCTAGGACTCCGCATCGCTGTCATCTTTCTGACATGAAATAACGAAGACGAAACAACGCTGGTATGAATGAAAAATCGTAAGCAAAAATTATTTTAGATTTTGTATAAGAAATAACAAAGAGAAAAACTTCTGTATATACTTTTTGACACCTACTATTTACGAACACGAAATAATTACTCAGCATGTTCTACTTTATTTGAGTATCTTGTCCCAACAGGCAACAGCTACCTACGTACCATCGAATTTCTAGAATTCTGAGCTCCGCTCAACTCTTGCTGTCATGCCAATAATGCTGATTATGTGCCGACGAATTTGAAAAAGAAGATATAATCCGACTGGAAAATTGTCAACAATTTCTTTTATCAGATGCGATAACCAAGTTATAATGAAAATATAAACCATAGCGGCCACCGCGCAGTCTAAAAAACATACATATTGTCGACTGACAAAATGCATCGTATTTGGCGTGCAACATCAATCAATTTTGGATTTAGAAGAAGAAGAGAAAGATTGAATTATTTTTCAACGTAAGGGCCTTTCACTCCAGTCGTTAGGTGCCAGCACGGCGGCACAGCGAACCAAAAGTCCAAAGCGTGAGCCCGGGCGTCTGCTAGGATCCACTCGTTTCCACGAGGCGGACAAGCCTGACCGTCCACCCAGACGTTCCCGTCGCTGGGTGACTCGCCGCCGACCCACCCCCGCCCGCGGAAAGAATCGGACAGCCACCGACCGACGCTTCTGTCCTGACGACGACGAATTGAAGCACGCGCGTGAACGGCAGGCACCATCCGCGGACACCGAGGCAGGCGGAGCGCGCGCGGTTGGTTGGTTGGGACATGGGAGTACAGGTACAGTACCGTGGACTGGAACGGAACCGACTGTGTGGCTTCCACTCTCCGCCCCAGTCCTTGTGAGTGCTCATTGTTCACACTGCCACGGACCTGCAGCTGCAGCTGCATCCTCGATCGAGTCGACGAGCGCCGCGCTCATGGACCAGCTGATGCTGTCCCCACTAATCAGCGAATTTTAATTAAAATAAAAACTAGCAAGCCATTATATAACCTTAGATTTTAAAATAAAAAGAATTGGGTTAAAGCTTTTTTTTTTACATACGATCGAATTCATTATGATTCCCGGTTCTCAATCCCTTCCATACATATGACCAAATTCACTGACCACTATTAGCCCTTATTCGATTATCCTCGTTACACATGAATTAGATAAGATTAAAAAATATTTAAAAAAAGTTTGACTTGATTGGATTTAAACCCAACCAAGCTCACTCAATCCACAATAGGAGAACCGAACAAGCCTGAGTTCAGTTTCATGTATCTGATGGCAGGACTAAAACGCGGGCACGTGTTATAATTCACCTTTGTCTGTGGACCGAGTCCAGGCGTTTTGCGACACTCTCTGGCTGCCTTGAAATCTCCAGCGACCCTGTCTGTACTTATAAAAATGTCAGAGCAGCGTCCGCTTGGGCACGCAGAGAGCTGAGAGCGGCAGGCAATCGAAGCAGAAGCAAGCGGCTGGGCGCCAAGCTGAGGTGCGCGGGCGGCAGCAGCCAGCAGGGATGGCGATTGTGGGCGCGGAGTACTGCGACCCCGAGGAACGCGTGCTGACGGTGCGCAAGACCTCGCACTTCTCCCCCGGCGACGGGTTCGCGGCCTACGACCACCGCACGGGCGGGCTCTCCTTCCGCGCCGACACCTACGGGCGGGGCCACGGCGGGGGCGCGGCGTCGGCGGGCGAGCTCGCGCTGCTGGGCCCGGCCGGGGAGCCTCTGCTCACCGTGCGGCGCCGCCGCCCGTCGCTGCACCAGCGATGGGAGGGCTTCCTGGGCGCCCGCGCCGACGGCCAGAAGGCGATCTTCTCGGCCCGGCGCCCGTCCATCCTCGGCGGCGCCGCGGCCGGCGCCGTCATCGAGCTCCTCCCGCCGGCGCCGGCCGCCGCCCCCGTGCTGCTCCGCGTGGACGGGTCCTTCCCGCGCCGGTGCTGCCGCGTGGTGCTGGCGCCCAGGGCCGAGGGGGAGAAGGCCAAGGTGGTGGCGGAGATCGGGCGGAAGGTGGACGAGGGGGCAAGGGTCGTCATGGGCCGCGACGTCTTCGTCCTGCGGGTGAGCCCCGGCTTCGACGCCGCGTTCGCCATGGGGATCGTGCTCGTGCTGGACCAGATCGTGGGCGACGAGTCCGGCGGCGTCGACGCTGGGGCGGACGTCATCGACGCCAAGCCCAAGGTTTGGTGACCCATGCTATGGGTTGCCCCCCGGCCGTATCGCGCGCTTCTTGGTTTCGCTGTGTATAGAGAGCCTGGCATGCGAGATTTTGTTTCCTTCCCCCCTTTTTTTAAACGTTCGCGTATGAGCTTTGCTCCGGAGAACTGGCAATGCATAAATACATGCTCGAGGCTTTTGCTATATCTCTCCCAAACAGTAGTAGCCGTCTGGCACAGCGCAACAGAACAAAACAACATAGAAATCCGCGTGAATCCAGTTTTTCTTTTGTCTCATCTTTTGATCATCAAAAGATATATGACACCAGAATTGGATGTATCGACGTTCGACCTCACCGTGCTTATTAAGCAGATACTTGGTACTAGTATTTCATGAAGAGCACGAACAAAGTGCGAGACGCAGATAAATCATGGTATGTGTAGAGGCATTCGACCGAGACGTCTCCTGCGTTCTGTGAAACACGTTGCACATGCATTGGCATGTAGAGATAGTATCGATCGCGAAGGCGCGCGTGGGCTAATCCCGACAGAAAGAAGGACAGCGTGTAGTACAGGTACTCCTATACCCACCGGTGACAGTGAGCATTGTAGACTGGTGGCTAGCTTTTGTGCTGATTAGACCAGGCCAGCTGGTGGACCAAAGGAATATTGGCGTGAAGAAAACGGCTAGCACAGGCGGATCAGATTGCGATGCGGACAGCGATATCCTTCCTGCAGTTTATATGACGGAAAAGTATACACATGCGCTTCCGCTGCACCTTTTTATCACGTCAGACTCGATCGCGGGTTCCATTCCAGTCACAGTCAGTCTCTCTCCACACCACACCATACCACTTGCATGCATGCATGATGTACTTTACTATATATTCGCCTTGAATTATAGTAGTAATAATCTTGACTATCCACGGAAGGCACTTTAATTTGGGGGCCTTTTATTTTACGAATATGTCTGCATGGCTGCCATTATTATTTGCACCAAATAGTACATGCAATCCGGTCACGTTGCACATATGATATACCCCACAGCTAGCTAGCGAGATACGGCGGATCCCGGCCGGCCCTTTTGCTGGACCGACACATGAACGTAACGCGTTGTTATTAAACACATATACGCGCTGCGGCAAAGCCTCTCCTCCCACACCTTTTGAGCCCCACGCGAACACCTACCACTCCACCACCTGCTGCTGCACACAATTATTGGGACGTGTGTAGTACGACGCAGACGCAGCGGCACGGCAAGGGCAGCGTGTAGTACTGTAGCTGTAGTGGTGTGTGCCGTTCCTTTCCTGCTTGACTGGTCGCCGGCGCACAGGAGACGGTCGCTATTGGTCGGTCGTCGAACGCGCTGTTTGCACACACTCCAGCAAAATGGTCCACAAGATACCGGTGCTCATCATCCTGTGACTGTGATCGTGTTATTGTAACAACGCTGGTGGTTTGTGGTATGCGCGGCTTAACTCGCGCGTTCGTCTGATCGGCTTGGTCGTTTACAAGACCTGCCTTTTGTTATAGAAGAATAATGTTGCCTTTTAAGGTCTCTTTTGCTTGGTCGCATATCTTTGCTTAAACCTAAGTAATAAACGCTCAGCAGCATGATATGACTGCCTGAAAGTCTGAAGCGCATAGAGCCATGTTTGCTTCTCTATCGGCAGGGTCTGGTCTTTTACAGGTTCTGTTTGCTTAATTGCTTGAATTAAAAGTGGGGCTAAAGATCAATTGTGTCAGTGCCGGGGCGAAAAGTGATGTAATAGATAGTTTGGAAAATCAAATCCGCTCTGGTATTTTCGTTGATTGAAAGGAAAAAATGAATTAATTTCTTTCTCAATCTTTGGAAATCTCAATAAGTTTCCAAACTAGAAGGCCAGTAGCCAGTCGAGCCGACAGAAACTAAACTCATTTCCGTTTCCTAGAGCTGGATTAACGGTGTTTTAAATTAAGCTCGCGTTAGCTACATTCTGTCGGTCCCCCCCTAAACAAATAAAGAGGTACAACTCCATCTATCCATCTATGTCGTATATATCCAATATTAATAACAAGACTGGATATAGATCATTTATGTGCCAGAGGATATAAAATTTACACATACAATAATTAATCAACAATGATAACAAAAAAAATACTTTATTACATAACTTTTAGTCATTAATTACGATAACATATATTCCTTATCTCTACTAGGTTAAATCACTAGCCTGGTGCGTCGTGCGCGATGTGTGAAGCGTGTAGGTCTGTTCCTTTTTCCCATTTCTCGTCTAAAAATGGGTTATTACATCATAGATGGGCCTTTAGAAAATACTCAAGCCCAACACGATAGAAACCCACATGCAACGCGGTGCTGCCACATATCTCACACAGTATCACCTTGCTAGCTGAAAGAGGACGAGTAACCGAGCGACATATAAAAAAGAGTCGGTCTCCTTATAAGCTCATACCTTTCTCGACCTTTTGACTAAGATAAAGTGTAATATTTGTTTTTATCAGTTTAATATTGGATATGTAGACCATATGTTCACTCTAATATTAATTTTATTTTTGTATGTGTATCAAATATGTGTCATCGCATCGCACGACGTGGGTCGTGCGAAGCCCGTAGGTCTTTTTCTTTTCCCCACATCTCATCTAACAATGTAGATGGGCCTTAAGAAAACACTCAAAGCCAACATCATAAAAATCCACACACATCGCAGCGCTCCCGTATTGTCGGGGACCATAATTAGGGGTACCCCAAGACTCCTAAACTCGGCTGGTAACCACCATCAGCACAAGCTGTAAAAGCCTGATGGGCGCAATACGGGTCAAAGCTCCGTCCACTCAAGGGACACGATCTCACCTCGGCCGAGCTCAGCCTCGGGCAGGAACAGTAGACCCAGGTGGATTCACGTCTCGCCCGAGGGCCTCCTCAAGCAACGGGCGCACCTTCGACTCGCTCGAGGCCCAGCTCGGGCAGGCTTCGCGGAGAAGCAACCTTGGCCAGATCACCTCGCCAACCGACCAAATCGCAGGAGCATTCAATGCAAGGATCGCCTGACACCTTATCCTGACGCACGTTCCTCAGTCGACAGGGCCGAAGTGACCGCAGTCACTTCGCACCTCCACTGACTGACCTGACAGGAAAACAGCGCCGCCTGCCCTGCTCTGACTGTTGTGCCACCCGCTAGGGTGAGGCTGACAGCCGCCGAGTCCAGCCTCAGGCGCCATAGGAAGCTCCGCCTCGCCCGACCCCAGGGCTCGGACTCAACCTCGACCTCGGAAGACGGTCTCCGCTTCGCCCGACCCCAGGGCTCGGACTCAACCTCGACCTCGGAAGACGGTCTCCGCTTCGCCCGACCCCAGGGCTCGGACTCAGCCTTGACCTCGGAAGACGGTCTCCGCTTCGCCCGACCCCAGGGCTCGGACTCAACCTCGACCTCAGAAGACGGTCTCCGCCTCACCCGACCCCAGGGCTCGGACTCAACCTCGACCTCGACCTCGGACGACGGTCTCCGCCTCGCCCGACCCCAGGGCTCGGACACAACCTCGACCTCGGACGACGGTCTCCGCCTCGCCCGACCCCAGGGCTCGGACTCAGCCTCGACCTCGGACGACGGTCTCCGCCTCGTCCGACCCCAGGGCTCGGACTTAGCCTCGACCTCGGAGGAGTCATCGCCTCGCCCGACCTTGGGCTCGGACCGACCACGTTACATGGGGGCACATCATTACCCTACCCCTAGCTAGCTCAGGCTACGGGGAACAAGACCGGCGTCCCATCTTGCTCGCCTCGGTAAACAAGTAATGATGGCACCCCGCGTGCTCCCATGACGACGGCGGTTCTCAGCCCCCTATGGAAGCAAGGAGACGTCAGCAAGGACCCGACAGCCCCGACAACTGTGCTTCTACAGGGTTTAAGTGCTCCTCCGACGGCCACGACATCACATGAACAGGGCACCAACACCTCTCCGACAGCCACGTCGGCATGTACATAGGGCCTTGGCTCCTCTCCGCCGGACACGTTAGCACATTGCTACATCCCCCATTGTACACCTGGGCCTTCTCCTTACATCTATAAAAGGAAGGTCCAGGGCCCTCGTACGGGAGGCTGGCCGCACGGCAGAACGGGCTGACGGCCAGGCTCTCTCTCTCTCTCTCCCTCGCGAACGCTTGTAACCCCCTACTGCAAGCGCATCCGCCCTGGGCGCAGGACAACACGAGCCGCGGTTCCCCTTTTTGTTCCCCCTTGTGTTCCGTCTCGCACCGACCCATCTGGGCTGGGACACGCAGCGACAATTTACTCGTCGGTTCAGGGACGCCCCGGGGTCGAAACGCCGATAGTTGGCGCGCCAGGTAGGGGCCTGCTACATATTGACGAACAGCTTCCCGTCAAGCTCCAGATGGGTAGTCTCCAACAACCTCTCCAGCCCGGGACGATGCTCCATTTCGGGAGTCTCGAGTTCATGTCCCTCGACGACATCTACGACATGGTACTCCTTCCTCTGCCGCGCGACAACGACAATGGCGGCTGTCAGCCCGCTCGCCGGTGGCGGAATCAATGACGTCTCCCCCCCGTGGCGGAAGAGCAGCATCCGGGCCTGTCCCGCCACCTTCCCCGCCGCAGGAGGAGGAGGCGGGGCAACCATGGCCAAGCAGGAGGCGGCACCTCGTTGGCTGTCGAGCGAGTCGATGACGCCGGCGCCCCAACGGGGGACACATCGGGCGTTGACCTCGCGTCTGAGACGAAGACGAGCGTCGTTTCCCCGCAACGCGCCAACCCCAAGTGGACGGATGATGCCAGCACGCTCGTGAAGGACTTACTGGGCGTTAGCCTCGTACCTGAGATAACGGTGCAGTCCATCCCCGACGCGACTTTGTCACCATCCGTCGATCAAGAGGTACCGTCCGTTTTCCACCCTGTGCCTTTTAGATTCAGCTTCGACCCACCCAGCGACCCCGCTTTGGTGGACGCTTTCATAAAGGCATATCCTAACCTTTCGGGGTACCATATGTGGTCAACCTGGGACCGACTGACAGCCGTCTCAACCTACGGGCCCCCGGGTTCCGAGGAAGATGACGAGCCCGACTCTGGTTGGGATTTCTCCGGGCTCGGTAACCCCAGTGCCATGCGAGACTTCATGGCCGCATGTGACTACTGCCTCTCTGATTACTCCGATGGTGGCCACAGCCTCGACGACGAGGACTGTGGCCCAAGTCGCGAATGTTTCCACGTCGATCTAGGGGGTCTCGACGAAGGCAACCACCTTGGTATGCCAGATGATGGCAATCCCCCTAGGCCTGCGCCTCGCATTGACATCCTTCGGGAGCTAGCTGTGGTCCCAGTCCCTGCGGGGGGTCAGGACGCACAGCTCGAGCAAATCCGCGAGATGCAGGCCAGGCTCGACGAGGAAGCAGGGCAACTTGTGCAGCTCCGGCAGGAGATCGGGCAGGAGTGGGCAGGCCGAGCACCGGCCGGAGAAGCGCGTCATCTGGCCCAGGACGTCCAGCACCGCATCGCTGACGATGCCAGGGCAAGGCTGCCCCCGGCTTCCAGTGGGGTCGGCCAGAACCTGGCTGCAGCAGCAATACTACTCCGAGCGATGCCGGAGCCATCCACCACCGAGGGGCGGCGTATCCAGGGAGAGCTCAAGAATCTCCTGGAGGATGCCGCGGTCCGACGGGCCGAGAGCTCTACCTTCCGAAGGCAGGGGTACCCCCCGGAGCATCGCGCCGCGACTTCCCGATTCATGCGAGAAGCCTCGGTCCACACCAGGCGCATGCGGGACGCAACGCCTACAGCCCCGGGTCGCCTCGGCAACGACCACCACCGCCGCAACCGTCGAGCCCACCTCAACAAGAAGGTGCGCCGAGGCTACCACCCCAGGCGTGGGGGACGCTACGACAGCGGGGAGGATCGGAGCCCCTCGCCTGAACCACCTGGTCCGCAAGCTTTCAGCCGGGCCATACGACAGGTGCCGTTCCCGACCCGGTTCCGAACCCCGACTACCATCACTAAGTACTCGGGGGAAACAAGGCCGGAACTGTGGCTCACGGACTACCTGCTGGCCTGCCAGCTGGGTGGAACGGATGATGACAACCTCATCATCCGCAACCTCCCCCTGTTCCTCTCCGCCGCCGCCCGAGCCTGGCTAGAGCATCTGCCTCCTGCGCAGATCTCCAACTGGGACGACCTGGTCAAAGCCTTCGCCGGCAACTTCCAGGGCACATACGTGCGCCCTGGGAACTCTTGGGATCTCCGAAGCTGTCGCCAGCAGCCAGGCGAATCCCTGCGGGACTACATCAGACGATTTTCGAAGCAGCGCACCGAGCTGCCCAACATCACCGACTCAGATGTCATCGGCGCGTTCCTCGCCGGCACCACTTGTCGCGACCTGGTGAGCAAGCTGGGTCACAAATCTCCCACCAGGGCGAGCGAGCTGATGGACATCGCCACCAAGTTCGCCTCTGGTCAGGAGGCGGTCGAGGCCATCTTCCGGAAGGACAAGCAGCCTCAGGGACGCCAGCAGGAAGACGTCCCTGAGGTGTCCGCCCAGCACGGCACGAAGAAGAAGGGCAAGAAGAAGTCTCAAGCGAAACGCGACGCCACCGACGCAGATCTCGTCGCCACCGCCGAGCACAGGAACCCTCGGAAGCCTCCCGGGGGGGCCAACCTGTTTGACAAGATGCTCAAGGAGTCGTGCCCCTATCATCAGGGTCCCGTCAAGCACACCCTTGAGGAATGCGTCATGCTTCGACGCTACTTCCACAAGGCCGGGCCCCGGCGGAAGGTGGCAGAGCCCACGACAACGACAAGAAGGAGGGCAACAAGGCAGAGGAGTTCCCCGAGGTCCACGACTGCTTCATGATCTACGGTGGGCAAGTGGCGAATGCCTCGGCTCGGCACCGCAAGCAGGAGCGCCGAGAGGTCTGCTCGGTGAAGGTGGCGGCGCCAGTCTACCTAGACTGGTCCGACAAGCCCATCACCTTCGACCAAGGCGACCACCCCGACCGCGTGCCGAGCCCGGGGAAGTACCCGCTCGTTGTCGATCCCATCATCGGCAACGTCAGGCTTACCAAGGTCCTCATGGACGGAGGCAGCAGCCTCAACATCATCTACGCCGAGACCCTCGGGCTCTTGCAGATCAATCTATCCACGATCCGGGCCGGTGTGGCGCCTTTTCACGGGATCATCCCTGGGAAGCGCATCCAACCCCTTGGGCGGCTCGATCTGCCCGTCTGCTTCGGGACTCCCTCCAACTTCCGAAGGGAAACCCTCACGTTCGAGGTGGTTGGGTTCCGAGGAACCTACCATGCAGTGCTGGGGAGACCATGCTACGCTAAGTTCATGGCCGTCCCCAACTACACCTACCTCAAGCTAAAGATGTCGGGCCCCAACGGGGTCATCACCGTCGGCTCCACATACCGACACGCGTACGAATGCGACGTGGAGTGTGTGGAGTATGCTGAGGCCCTCGCCGAGTCCAAGGCCCTCATCACCGACCTAGAGAGCCTCTTCAAAAAGGTTCCAGATGCGAAGTGCCACGCCGGCAACTTCGAGCCAGCAGAGGCGGCTAAGTCCGTCCCTCTCGACCCCAGCAACGACGCCTCCAAGCAAGTCCGGATCGGCTCCGAGCTCGACCCCAAATAGGAAGCAGTGCTCGTCGACTTTCTCCGCGCGAACGCCGAGGTTTTTGCGTGGAGTCCCTTGGACATGCCTGGCATAGCAAGGGATGTCGCCGAGCACTCGCTGGATATCCGAGCTGGAGCCCGACCCGTGAAGCAGCCCCTGCGCCGATTCAACGAAGAAAAGCGCAGAGCCATAGGCGAGGAAATCCACAAGCTGATGGCTGCAGGGTTCATCAAAGAGGTATTTCATCCCGAATGGCTAGCCAACCTTGTGCTTGTGAAAAAGAAAGGTGGGAAATGGAGGATGTGTGTAGACTACACTGGTCTAAACAAAGCATGTCCGAAGGTTCCCTACCCTCTGCCTCGCATCGATCAAATCGTGGATTCCACTGCTGGGTGCAAAACCCTGTCATTCCTTGATGCCTACTCAGGGTATCACCAAATCAGGATGAAAGAGTCCGACCAGCTCGTGACCTCTTTCATCACACCCTTTGGCATGTACTGCTATATTACTATGCCATTCGGTTTAAGGAATGCAGGCGCGACATACCAAAGGTGCATGAACCACGTGTTCGGAGAGCACATTGGCCGAACGGTCGAGGCTTACGTCGATGACATCGTAGTCAAGATGAGGAAAGCCTCCGACCTCCTCACTGACCTTGAAATGACATTCAAGTGTCTCAAGGCGAAAGGCGTAAAACTCAATCCCGAGAAGTGTGTCTTCGGAGTCCCTCGAGGCATGCTCCTGGGGTTCATCGTCTCCGAGCGGGGCATCGATGCCAACCCGGAGAAAATCGCGGCCATCACCAACATGGGGCCTATCAAGGACTTGAAAGGAGTACAGAGGGTCATGGGATGCCTTGCGGCTCTGAGCCGCTTCATCTCGCGCCTCGGCGAAAGAGGCCTACCCCTGTATCGCCTCTTGAGGAAGACCGAGCGCTTCACTTGGACCCCCGAGGCCGAGGAAGCCCTCGGGAACTTAAAGGCGATCCTTACAAGCATGCCCATTCTGGTGCCCCCCGCTGCCGGAGAAGCCCTCTTGATCTACGTAGCCGCAACCACTCAGGTGGTCAGCGCCGCGATCGTGGTCGAGAGACAAGAAGAAGGGCATGCGTTGCTCGTCCAGAGGCCGGTCTACTTCATAAGTGAAGTACTGTCCGAGACCAAAATCCGTTACCCGCAAATTCAGAAGCTACTGTACGCGGTAATTCTGACGCGGCGAAAGTTGCGACACTACTTCGAGTCTCATCCGGTGACTGTGGTGTCATCCTTCCCCCTGTGAAAGATCATCCAGTGCCGAGAGGCCTCGGGTAGAATTGCAAAATGGTCGGTGGAGATTATGGGCGAGACAATCTCTCTCGCCCCTCGGAAGGCCATCAAGTCCCATGTCTTAGCGGACTTTGTGGTTGAATGGGTCGACACCCAGCTTTCAGCAGCTCTGATCCAACCGAAACTCTGGACCATGTTTTTCGACGGGTCGCTGATGAAAATAGGAGCGGGCGTGGGCCTGCTCTTCATCTCACCCCTCGGGAAGCACCTCCGCTACGTGCTGCGCCTCCATTTCCCGGCGTCAAACAACGTGGCCGAGTATGAGGCTCTGGTTAACGGGTTGAGCATCGCCTTCGAGCTAGGGGTTCGGCGCCTCGACGCTCGTGGCGACTCGCAGCTTGTCATCGACCAATTCATGAAGAACTCACACTGCCGCGACCCGAAGATGGAAGCCTACTGCGACGAGGTTCGGCGCCTGGAAGACAAGTTCTACAGGCTCGAGCTCAACCACGTCGCTCGACGATACAACGAGACTGCAGACGAGCTAGCTAAAATAGCGTCGGGGCGAACAACGGTTCCCCGGACGTCTTCTCCCGAGACCTACATCAACCCTCCATCAAGACCGACGACACGCCCGAGCCTAAGGAGGCCTCGGCCCAGCCCGAGGCACCCTCGACCTAGCCCGAGGCACCCTCGGCCCCCGAGGGTGAGGCACTGCGCATCGAGGAAGAGCAGAGTGGGGTCATGCCTAATCGAAACTGTCAGACCCCGTACCTGCAATATCTCCACCGAGGAGAGCTACCCCTCGACAGAGCCGAGGCTCGGCGACTGGCGCAACGCGCCAAGTCGTTCGTCTTGCTGGGTGATGAGAAGGAGCTCTACCACCGCAGCCCCTCAGGCACCCTCCAAGGATGCATATCCATCGTCGAAGGTCAGGAGCTATTGCAAGAAATACACTCGGGGGTTTGCGGTCATCATGTAGTGCCTCGAGCCTTCGTTGGAAACGCCTTCCGACAAGGTTTCTACTGGCCAACCGCGGTGCCCGACGCCACTAGGATTGTACGCACCTGCCAAGGGTGTCAATTCTACGCAAGGCAGACACACCTGCCCGCTCAGGCCCTGCAAACAATACCCATCACCTGGCCGTTTGCTGTGTGGGGTCTGGACCTCGTTGGTCCCTTGCAGAAGGCACCCAGGGGCTACACGCACCTGCTAGTCGCTATCGATAAATTCTCCAAGTGGATTGAGGTCCGACCCCTAAACAACATTAGGTCCGAACAGGCGGTGGCGTTCTTCACCAACATCATCCATCGCTTTGGGGTCCCGAACTCCATCATCATCGACAACGACACCCAGTTCACGGGCAGGAAGTTCCTAGACTTCTGCGAGGACCACCGCATCCGGGTGGACTGGGCCGCTGTAGCTCACCCCATGACGAATGGGCAAGTAGAACGTGCCAACGGCATGATTCTGCAGGGACTCAAGCCGAGGATCTACAACGACCTCAACAAGTTCGGCAGGCGATGGATGAAGGAACTCCCCTCGGTGGTCTGGAGTCTGAGGACGACGCCAAGCCGAGCCACGGGCTTCACGCTGTTTTTTCTAGTCTATGGGGCCGAGGCTATCTTGCCCACAAACTTAGAATACGGTTCCCCGAGGACGAGGGCGTACGATGACCGAAGCAACCAGACCAGCCGAGAAGACTCGCTGGACCAGCTGGAAGAGGCTCGGGACATGGCCTTACTACACTTGGCACGGTATCAGCAGTCTCTGCGACGCTACCACGCCCGAGGGGTTCGGTCCCGAGACCTCCAGGTGAGGGACTTGGTGCTTCGGCTACGACAAGACGCCCGAGGGCGCCACAAGCTCACACCTCCCTGGGAAGGGCCGTTCATCATCGCCAAGATTTTGAAGCCCGGAACATACAAGCTGGCATAAGTCAGGGCGAAGTCTACAACAACGCTTGGAACATCCGACAGCTACGTCGCTTTTACCCTTAAATGTTTCCAAGTCGTTCATACACCTCGTTTACATACACAAACAGAGTCTAACCGTCAAGGAAGGGTCAGCCTTGCCTCGGCAAAGCCCGACCCTCCCTCGGGTGCTAGAAGGGGGGAACCCCCTCTGCGTCAAAATTTTCCTCGGAAAAAGTCTTCTACCAAAACGACTTTCGTGTTTCCCGGCTATATCAGTAACAGAACCCTGCGAAACGAATAAGAGCGCATGTAAGCGGCAAGGCCGACCGAGCCGAGGGACTCCTACGCCTCCAGGATACAGATACCTCACTCGTCACCTTTCATGAAAAATAACTCTTACTCGGATAAGCGATTCTGCTACCGACGAACAAGTCCGGATACTCGAAACGGGAGGAAAAGAAACGCAGCTTTATAACACGACGACAAAGTGTTCAGGCCTCGGCGGCCGCGAAAGACATATACATGTTCAAAACAAACTGCTCCGGCAGAATCAGGCATCGCCCGGAGGAGGAGCAGCACCCTCGGCTTCGTCTCCACCCTCAGCGCCATTTCCACCCTCGGCGAGGTCCGCCCCGGCCTCGGACGGCGACGCAAGCGGAAGGATCTCCACCTCGAAGGAGGACGCCAACATCGCGCTTGGGCCCACAGCGGCCGCGTCAAGCCTCTGAACTTCGGTCAGGGCAGCTTCATCTTTGTCGGGAAGACAGTACCCCTCGCTGACCCGCTCCAGATCCACATTGTAGTGGGAAGCGAGCACGGCGAAGTCCCGCCTAACGCCGTGATGTAGTGCCTCGCGGAGTCTGCCGCGCACATGGCCGCTCAAGGCCTGCAGGCGACTTTGGGGGGAGCTTCCCGAGGGGACATTGTCAAGACCGAAGACCTGGCAGAAGGCCGAGATAGCTTCGGACATGGCCACGCGGTCGGCCTCCTTCTGCTCAGCCGCCTGGGCAAGTGCCTTGGCGAACTCGTTAAGGGCAGACTCGAACTCTGCAAACAGCCAAAACAGAATTCTTCAAACACGAGTTGAAGAATGAAGCTGAATCAAACTCTCAAAGTAGCCAAGACATACTTTCAGCCCGGGCACGCTGCTCCGAGGCTACGGCTTGGGCGGACTGGGCAGACCCGACGGCCACGGCCAGGTCCTTCGCAAGGGCTCTGGCCCGAGCAGACACCTCGGCTAGCTGACCCCCAAGGGCTTCGGCTCGGCTTTCAGCCTCGACAACCTGGTCCCGAGATTGGTTCCGCTCACCGATGACCTGGCCAAGCTCCAGCTGCCGTCGCTGCACCTCTGTGTGTGCCGTCACTGCCTCCGCCCCCAGCTCGTCACAAAGCAACCAAAGGTCCACCGCCTCGGCGCTCCGTTGGGAGAGGCGCTCGGTAGCCTCGGCAAGCGCGACCCTCAGAAACCACAGCGAACCCCAGACGTCGGCCTCGCGGCGGATGAACGATGACTTGGCGGTGCTCAGATCCGTCAGATCCCGAGGAAGGGAAGCATGGCGTCACAAAGAATGCCTTGATCACGTGAAAGGTATGCCTGAAATCCTTACCTGGAGGATCCTGGGAACGTCCTTGGAAATGACCTCCATGGTCGACCGAAGCGACCCCATCGTTGCCTCGGCACACTCACGAAGCTCGTCCCGAGACTGCTCCTCCCGCCCATCGTCAAGAACGAAGAGGGGTTTCGAGGCACCACGGGTCCAGAACCGGAGCGCCTACCCACGCCGCTCATTGAGATCGCGCCGCGTGAGGACGAGGTCACCGCTCCCAGGACGGGCTGCGGTTCTGCGCCCCCCCTCCTCCAAGGCGTCGGCACCCCCTGCAGTCGGCGCATCGGGTACCTCCTCGGCTAAGGGGGCAGGCTTCCGATCGCCGTCCTCGAGTACCGGCACCTCGGCCATGTCAGCATCGGCGGCGACGGGTGGCTCCATGGCCAGAACGGCAACAGCCTCGGCAGCAGCCGGTACCGGCACCGGCAACACGTCAGGTGGGCTCAAGGCCGAGGCCGCGCCAGTAGTCTTCCTCGGCACGACGGCCGCCTCGACGGAGGGGTCAGCCTCGGGAGCTCGCCCCACGGCAACTCGTGCCGCCTGAGCCCCCTGCTTGGGGGCATCTTGTGTGGAGGCCAGTCGGCCGACGTGGCCCGGTGCGGCACTGTTGGGGACTGGTTCTCAAATGCTATGAATTAAGAACAAGGCAACATGAAATGTTAAATATTAATGCTCTTTGTCCGCTGAAGCATTATCTCCCCAAGGATTTAATGAACTTTGGACGAAGACCATGAGTAGAATATCACGAAGGTCGTACCTTCGTGATTAAACTTACAGAATAATATGAAATAATATATAAAACATAAAACATTAAAGATAGATGTATCAGAAATAGGCAACATCATTCGCATGTTTTATTATATGAATCTAAAATGTCAGAACATAGTGTTTAAGTACATTTATACCTTTGCCTTGACAGATAATAATTCCCGAGCAGTGCGTTTGCAAATTACAGGAATGCGTGAACAGTAAAGGAATACTGTTCACTATTTATAGACACAGGACACAGCCTGTAAGGAATTACAATCATGCCCCTTATAAAAGTTTACAATAATGACTCAGACCCTTATGGGCTAAAAGGTCATTCTATCTTTAAGTCGGTTCGATCCTTCGTCTACGGACATGCTATAACACCGAAGCTTCATGTGTGGTAGCTTCGGTCATCATGTATAAGCATCTTTAGCCGAAGCTGTTTCTTCCTGCAGGACCTTCGGCGACGAAGCATGGTCCCAACAGGCACCGGCTGCAGAAGCCGGCGCCGTCTTAAGGACCTTCCGGGGAGCCAGACCGGTCGAACCGTGCCTCCGTTTGCTGGGAAGAAAAGGGAAAGCAGGATCAGGACACACGAAGAAGGAACCGGGACTGAGGTATCCTCAGATACTTACCCACTCTGGACCACGACCAATTGTGCCTGCGGGGAGGCCCCTCGGGCCTCGGTCCCTGCGGGCACTATCAAGGTTTGCCCCGCTGCCGGCTTCGGCACCATCCCCTCCTCGGGCGCCCGGGGCGCCGAAGGGACGGTCCGCCCAGGCGCAGTCACGACGACCTGAGGATCAACCTCCTGTGCGGCCGGCACGAGCAACGGCTCTTGGGGGACAGGCGGGTCGGCCTGACTCCCTGGGATCACCTCAACTACCTCGGCTAAGGGGTCAAGTACCCCCTCAGCCTGCCCCTATTCTTCGGACCGGGACCCTGATGTCCCGGCCCTGTATACCGACGGCGCCAGCCCACTCGAGGGCTGGCTCGACGACCCCTGGCCCAGCCTCAGATCCGGGCTGAGGCCAAGGCGGGCCGCCATGTCGTCATCTTCGTCATCATCATCATCGTCATCATCATCAAGCGTCTCCGGCGACGGCTCCCTCAGAAGCCCGTCCCTCTCCTGCTTCCGACGACGCCTCTCCAAGGCGTCCCGAGCCCGCATCCGCTCGCGAGCCTGAGCCTTTTTCGCGTCCTTCTTCTCCTTCTTCTTCTCCGCAGCGACCCTCCGCGTGGCTCGGTCCACCGCATCCTCTGGGACCGGTGGCAGGGAAGGCTTGTGAAACCCCAACTCCTGGAGACGAACGAAAATCTCAACTGTGAGAACCAAGGACAATCTAACACAAGAAAGAAGAAGGAGCGGACACTCACCAGGGATATGCACCCGCGCTCGGGACGCATCAAGGGCTGGGTAAGGGCGCCGGCGTCCAGCCTCCCTACCGTGCCAGCTACCCGCCTGTGGAGGTCATCGGCGGAGAGGGGGACCGAGGACATCTACGAACCCTCCAAGTCAACCCCCGGCATCATCTCCGAAAGCAGCAACCACCGCTCTGTCAGGGGAAGCACCCTCCGGCGATGGATGGCGGCGACCACCCCCGCGGCGGTAAGCCCTCCGTCTCGCAGCTCCTGCAAGGCCTCCAGAAGGGGCTGGAGATTCTTCTGTTTCTTGCACGCGACCCCATAGCGCCAGTTGCTGCCGGTGGCAGTCACCACTCGTTGAGAAAACGACGGGAGCCTCCCATCGTCATTCCGGAGGTAAAACCACCGGCGCTGCCACCCATTGTTCGAAGACAGAAGGATAGCGGGGATGTACTGTTGCGCGCGCGCCTGCCTCAACTGGAGGATGCAGCCACCGGCCCGCATTGCCATGCTGACTCTCTTTTCCCCCGTCGTCGAGGCAAAAGGCTCCGCGGAGAAGAGATGGGTCCACAGATCCCAGTGGGGGCCAATCCCCAAAAATCCTTCGCAAACCGCCGCAAAGATGGCCGCTTGCGCGATGGAGTTAGGGTTGAGATTGTGCAGCTCCACCCCATAGTAATGTAGGATCGCCCGCATGAAACGACTTGCTGGCACTCCGAACCCCCGCTCGTG
Source organism: Zea mays (assembly GCF_902167145.1). Classification (NCBI taxonomy): domain Eukaryota; kingdom Viridiplantae; phylum Streptophyta; class Magnoliopsida; order Poales; family Poaceae; genus Zea; species Zea mays. Next base: position 198,465,962 of record NC_050098.1, read on the forward strand.
GAAGGAGACGAAACTCAGCACATACCCCGCTGGCGGGGTCGGGGCGACCCCGCTCGGAGGGACCATCCACTCCGGCTGCGGGTCACCACAGAGGGGACGGAGCAAGCCATCGGCGACAAGGGCCTCCAGATCATCCACCATGACGGTGGAGAAAGGCCACGGGTCGCGCGGCGGAACGACGATTACCTGGTCTGCCATCGCCAAGCGAAGGGGGTGGCGGCGGAGCGGACAAGGTGCGTGGTTTTCTTTCTCTGGCTATTCCCTTGGGTTGCGGAAACCAAAGCAGGAGGCGAGCAGCAGAGTAAAGAACCACCACCGGTCCCTCCTCCGGATATATAAAGGCCCGGGCAAGACCCGTTCAACGCTTCGCCCGAACCCGCTGCAAAATTCAAACTCGAAGACAAAACGCCCGTTCCTCGAACGGCTCGCGCAACGGCTGCCCCGCGAACCACTCGTCCCGTCGCATTAACTCCGCGGCAGGGCAGGCGACACCTTTGGCAGGCGAAGCGGGCGACGCTTCACCTCTTCCATGATGACCGCGTCAAAAAAGGTGTGCCACATCGTTCGATTTCGTATCCTTTTCCTCTTCCCCTTTCTCTCTCTTGCTACAGGGACCGGGAAAGGGGCTACTCCGAAAGGGATCCTTCTCCGCGAAGGAAGTGGGCTCCGTGCCCTCCTACTGATCAGGGGTTCGAAGGCTAGCCCCTCGGAAGGGTTCGACAGCCGCCCCAGAGCACTTGGGCTCCGCGCCCACTACTGGTCAAAGCTTCGAAGGCTGGCCCCTCGGAAGGGTTCGACAACCGCCTCAGGCCATTCGGGCTCCGCGCCCACTACTGATCAGGGGTTCGAAGGCTGGCCTCCCGAAGGGTTCGACAGCCGCCTTAGAACACGCAGAGCGAGGGATGACTCTGGGTACGTCCGATACATGGCCGAGGCTCGGGCTACGCTCTCGAGGTACCCTAGGACATTTCCGAGACCAGCAGGAGCGATTCTGTAATGGAATCCCATCAGAGGGAGGCATCGAGCCCTCGGACCCTATCAAACGGGACCGGGTCCGGCAAATCACCTGTAGGTACTTTTGGAGCGCGCCTCTGGGCCACTAGCCGACCCTTATCGAACGGGGCACGGGCGTCCACTCAGATCACCCGTTAGCAACTCACTGGAGACACCATGTTCGGCGCCCTCCGAGGGCAACATGGTGCTTTCCCCCCTCCTCCTTGCGGAAAGGCGACGAAGGGGCGTATGATAAAAGCCGAGTCAGTCCTTGACCGTCCTCTCGCTCTGTGCAGAGGCTCGGGGGCTGCTCTCGCAAACCCGGCTCCGGCCAAACCATTGACAGCATCAACATACCAGCCCAAGAACTCGGAACCTGACCATGCACCCGGGTTACGATTAGATCGCATGAGGGAACAACCAGACCGACCTAGGCATCACGAAAGACACTAAGACCTCGGAGGAGTCAAACCACTCCTCCGAGGCCTCGGGGGCTACACCCGGCGGGTGCGCTCGCGCGCACCCACCGGAACGAAATCTAACTGAGAAAGGTCGATCCCCTTGCAAAAAAGTGCGACAAAGCCTCCAAGCGAGTACCAACACTCCCTTTGAGGCTCGGGGGCTACTATCGGGGACCATAATTAGGGGTACCCCCAAGACTCCTAAACTCGGCTGGTAACCACCATCAGCACAAGCTGCAAAAGCCTGATGGGCGCAATACGGGTCAAAGCTCCGTCCACTCAAGGGACACGATCTCACCTCGGCCGAGCCCAGCCTCGGGCAGGAACAGTAGACCCAGGTGGATTCACGCCTCGCCCAAGGGCCTCCTCAAGCGACGGACGCACCTTCGACTCGCCCGAGGCCCAGCTCGGGCAGGCTTCGCGGAGAAGCAACCTTAGCTTGATCGCCTCGCCAATAGACCAAATCGCAGGAGCATTCAATGCAAGGATCGCCTGACACCTTATCCTGACGCACGTTCCTCAGTCGACAGGGCCAAAGTGACCGCAGTCACTTCGCCCCTCCACTGACTGACCTGACAGGAAAACAGCGCCGCCTGCCCTGCTCCGACTGCTGTGCCACCCGCCAGGGTGAGGCTGATAGCCACCGAGTCTAGCCTCAGGCGCCATAGGAAGCTCCGCCTCGCCTGACCCCAGGGCTCGGACTCAACCTCGACCTCGGAAGACGGTCTCCTCTTCGCCCGACCCCAGGCTCGGACTCAACCTCCACCTCGGAAGACGGTCTCCGCCTCGCCCGACCCCAGGGCCCGGACTCAGCCTCGACCTCAGAAGACGGTCTCCGCTTCGCCCGACCCCAGGGCTCAGACTCAACCTCGACATCAGAAGACGGTCTCCGCCTCGCCCGACCCCAGGGCTCGGACTCAACCTCGACCTCGGACGACGGTCTCCGCCTCGCCCGACCCTAGGGCTCGGACTCAACCTCGACCTCGGACGACGGTCTCCGCCTCGCCCGACCCTAGGGCTCGGACTCAGCCTCGACTTCGGACGACGGTCTCTGCCTCACCGGACCCCAGGGCTCGGACTCAGCCTCGACCTCGGAGGAGTCATCGCCTCGCCCGACCTTGGGCTCGGACCGACCACGTTACAGGGGGCACATCATTACCCTACCCCTAACTAGCTCAGGCTACGGGGAACAAGACCGGCGTCCCATCTGGCTCGCCCCGGTAAACAAGTAATGATGGCACCCCGCGTGCTCCCATGACGACGGCGGTTCTCAGCCCCCTACGGAAGCAAGGAGACGTCAGCAAGGACTCGACAGCCTCGACAGCTGTGCTTCTACAGGGTTTAAGTGCTCCTCCGACGGCCACGACATCACATGAACAGGGCACCAACACCTCTCCGACAGCCATGTCGGCATGTACATAGGGCCCTGGCTCCTCTCCGCCGGACACGTTAGCACATTGCTACATCCCCCATTGTACACCTGGGCCTTCTCCTTACATCTATAAAAGGAAGGTCCAGGGCCCTCGTACGGGAGGGTGGCCGCGCGGGAGAACGGGCTGACGGACAGGCTCTCTCTCTCTCTCTCTCCCTTGCGAACGCTTGTAACCCCCTACTGCAAGCGCATCCGCCCTAGGCGCAGGACAACACGAGCCGCGGTTCCCATTTTTGTTCCCCCTTGTGTTCCGTCTCGCGCCGACCCATCTGGGCTGGGACACACAGCGACAATTTACTCGTCGGTCCAGGGACCCCCCGGGGTTGAAACGCCGACACGTATGTCCCATATAGTACCATCTCGCTAGCTGAAGGAGGACAAACGATTGAGCGACCTATTAAAAAAAAGGGTTGGACTTCTTTTCAACTCCTACTTTTCTCAGTCTTTTGGCCAAGATAAGGTGTCATGTTTGTTCTTATCAGTTTAATATATGATATGTGGACCATATATTTAATCTGATATTAAATTTATTTTTAGAGTATAAAATATGACTATGTATTGTCACAACGCAAGAGCATTGTACTAGTAACTCATAGTGGAATCTCTACTACTTATTAAGGCTGCAATAGTAGTCGGCCATTCCGCGTTCTGTCATTCCCTGTTCTGCCCATTCCGTGTACTGCCTTTCAGATTCCCTGTAGTCGGCCATTCCGCGTTCTGCCATTCCCTGTTCTGCCCATTCCGTGTTCTGCCTTTCCGATTCCCTCCTCCCCGCGCACAGTCCATTCCCATGTTCTACCACCATTCTATATCTATCATTCTCATTCCCCCTCCCCGCAAATCCCATTCTCATTCAAATTCCCCCGTACAGCGGACGTCTAGCTAAAATTAAAAAAATACACATGGCCTAATGGGATTCGAACCCACGACCTCTCAAGCAAATGCTAGCGGTAGCTACCACTACACCACATGTGTGTTTATGTCTACATCTATAACTGTCGGCGTTTCGACCCCGAGGGGTCCCTGGACCGATGAGTAAATTGTCGCCGCGTGTCCCAGCCCAGATGGGTCGGCGCGAGACGGAGCACGAAGGGGAGAGAAACAGCAAAGGGGAAACCCGCGGCCTCCGTGTTGTCCTGCGCCCAGGTCGGGTGCGCTTGCAGTAGGGGGTTACAAGCGTCCGCGAGGGAGAGAGAGAGAGACTGTCCGCCAGCCCGTTCTCCCGCGCGGCCAACCTTCCCGTACGAGAGCTCTGGACCTTCCTTTTATAGATGTAAGGAGAGGGCCCAGGTGTACAATGGGGGGTGTAGCAGTGTGCTAACGTGTCTAGCAGAGAGGAGCTAGAGCCCTAAGTACATGCCGTCGTGGCAGTCGGAGAGGTTTTGGCGCCCTGTTCATGTGATGTCGTGGCCGTCGGAGGAGTGCTTGAGCCTTGTGGAAGTACAACTATCGGGGTTGTCGGATCCTTGCTGACGTCTCCTTGCTTCCATAAGGGGTTGAGAGCCGCCGTTGTCATGGAGCACGCGGGGTGCCATCATTACTTGTTTACCGGGGCAAGCCAGATGGGACGCCGGTCTTGTTCCCCGTATCCTGAGCTAGCTAGGGGTAGGGTAATGATGGCCCCCCTTGTGACGTGGTCGGTCTGAACTCGAGGTCGGGCGAGGCGGAGGCTCCTCTGAGGTCAAGGTTGAGTCCGAGCCCTGGGGTCGGGCGAGGCAGAGACCGTCGTCCGAGGTCGAGGTAGAGTCCGAGCCCTGGGGTCGGGCGAGGCGGAGTTCGTCTTCCGGCGTCGAGGCTGAGTCCGAGCCCTGGGGTCGGGCGAGGCGAAGACCGTCTTCCGAGGTCGAGGCTGAGTCCGAGCCCTGGGGTCGGGCGAGGCGAAGTCCGTCGTCCGACGTCGTGGTTGAGTCCGAGCCCTGGGGTCGGGCGAGGCGGAGTCCGCCGTCCGGCGTCGTGGTTGAGTCCGAGCCCTGGGGTCGGGCGAGGCGGAGCTTCCTATGGCGCCCGAGGCTGGACTTAGCTGCTGTCAGCCTCACTCTGTCGAGTGGCACGGCAGTCAGAGCAGGGCAGGCGACACTGTTTTCCTGTCAGTTCGGTCAGTGGAGCGGCGAAGTGACTGAGGAGCGCGCGTCAGGATAAGGTGTCAGTAGATCCTTGCATTAAATGCTCCTGTAATACGGTCGGTCGGCGTGACGATCTGGCCAAGGTTGCTTCTCCGCGAAGCCTGCCCGAGCTGGGCCTCGGGCGAGTCGAAGGTGCGTCCGTTGCTTGAGGGGACCCTCGGGCGAGACGTGAATCCTCCGGGGTCGGCTGCCTTTGCCCGAGGCTGGGCTCGGGCGTGGCGAGATTGTGTCCCTTAAGTGGACTGAGCCTTGACCTTAATCACACCCATCAGGCCTTTGCAGCTTTGTGCTGATGGGGGTTACCAGCTGAGATTTAGGAGTCTTGGGGGTACCCCTAATTATGGTCCCCGACAGTAGCCCCCGAGCCTCGAAGGGAGTGTTGATACTCGCTTGGAGGCTTTTGTCGCACTTTTTTGCAAGGGGATCGGCCTTTCTCGGTTGTGTTTCGTTCCGGTGGGTGCGCGCGAGCGCACCCGCCGGGTGTAGCCCCCGAGGCCTCGGAGGAGTGGTTGGACTCCTTCGAGGTCTTAGCGCGTTTCGTGATGCTTCGGCCGGTCTGGTTGTTCCCTCATGCGAACTGGCCGTAGCCCGGGTGCATAGTGAGGTTCCAAGTTCTCGGGCTGGTATGTTGACACTGTCAACGGTTTGGCCGGAGCCGGGTTTGCGAGAGCAGCCCCCGAGCCTCCGCACAGAGCGAGAGGACGGTCAAGGACAGACTCGGCTTTTTTCATACGCCCCTACGTCGCCTTTCCTCAAGGAGGAGGGGGGAAAGCGCCATGTTGCACTCGGAGGGCGTCGAACATGGTGTCACCAGTGAGTTGCTAACGGGTGATCCCAGTGGACTCCCGTGCCCCATTCGATAAGGGTCAGCTAGTGGCCCAGAGGCGCGCTCCAAAAGTACCTGCAGGTGATTTGCCGGACCCGGTCCCGTTTGGTAGGGTTCGAGGGCTCGATGCCTCCCTCTGATGGGATTCCGTTACAGAATCGCTCCTGCTGGTCTCGAAAATGTCCTAGGGTACCTCGGGAGCGTAGCCCGAGCCTCGGCCATGTATCGGACGTACCCAAAGTCATCCCTCGCTCTGCGTGCTCTGAGGCGGCTGTCGAACCCTTCGAGGGCCAGCCTACGAACCCCTAATCAGTAGTGGGCGCGGAGCCCGAGTGGTCTGAGGCGGCTGTCGAACCCATCCAAGGGGCCAGCCTTCGAACCTCTGATCAGTAGGAGGGCTCGGGGCCCGAGTGCTCTAAGGCGGCTGTCGAACCCTTCTGAGGGGCCAGCCTTCGAACCTTTTATCAGTAGGAGGGCTCGGGGCCCGCTTCCTTCGCAGATAAGGATCCCTTTCGGAGTATCCCCTTTCTCGGTCCCTGTAGCAAGATGGAGAAAGGGGAAGAAAAAAAGGATATGAATTTGAACGACGTGGCGTACCTTTTTGACGCGGTCATCATGGTAGAGGTGAAGCGTCGCCTGCTTCGCCTGCCAAAGGTGCCGCCTGTCCTGCCGCAAAGTTAATGCGACGGGACTAGTGGTTCGCGGGGCAGCCGTTGTGCGTGCGCGAGTCGTTCGAGGAACGGGCGTCTTGCCTTTGAGTTTTGAATCTCGCGGCGGGTTCGAGCGAAGTGTTGAACGGGTCTCGCCTGAGCCTTTATATATTCGGGAGAGGGACCAGTGACAGTTCTTTACTCTGCTGCTCGCCTCCCACTTAGGTTTCCGCAACCTGAGGGAATAGCCAGAGAAAGAAAACCGTGCACCTTGTCCGCTCTGCCACCACCTCTTCTGCTTGGTGATGGCCGACCGGGTGACCGTTGTTTCGCCGCGCGACCCGTGGCCTTTCTCCACTGTCACGGTGGACGATCTGGAGGCCCTTGTTGCTGATGGTTTGCTTCGTCCTCTCTCCGGTGACCCGCAGCCAGAGTGGATGGCCCCTCCGAGTAGAGCCGCCTCGTCCCCGCCGCCGGGGTATGTGCTGAGCTTCGTCTCTTTTCACGAGCGAGGGTTCGGAGTGCCGGCAAGTCATTTCATGCGGGCGATTCTGCACGTCTACGAGGTGTGTGTCCCTGGTGAGTGTCCGCTCCTTCTTCCTCCTTGTGTCGGATTGCCCTTGGTTCTCACAGCCAAGACTTTTCATCCGTCTCCAGGAGGTGGGGTTTCACAAGCCTTCCCTGCCACCGGTCCTGGAGGACACGGTGGACCGAGCCGCGCAGAGGGTCGCCGCGGAGAAGAGGAAGGAGAAGAAGGACGCGAAGAAGGCTCGGGCCCGCGAGCGGATGCAGGCTCGGGACGCCTTGGAGAGGCTTCGTCGTCGGTAGGAGAGGGATGGGCTCCCGAGGGAGCCGTCGCCGGAGACGCCTGACGATGATGACGGCGACGACGATGACGATTGAAAGGGAATTAGGCTTACACCTAGTTCCTAAATAATTTTGGTGGTTGAATTGCCCAACACAAATAATTGGACTAACTAGTTTGCTCTAGTGTATAAGATATACAGGTGCCAAAGGTTCACACTTAGCCAATAAAAAGACCAAATATTGGGTTCAACAAAAGAGAAAAGGGACAACCGAAGGCACCTCGGGTCTGGCGCACCGGACTGTCCGGTGTACCACCGGACAGTGTTCGGTGCACCAGAGGACTCCAACTCAAACTCGCCAGCTTCGGGAAAATCCAGAGGCGCTCCGCTATAATTCACCGGACTGTCCGGTGTACACCGGACAGTGTCCGGTGCTCCAAGGAACGGCGCCTCAGGAACTCGCCAGCTTCGGGAATTCGCAACGGCTAGTCCGCTATAATTCACCGGACATGTCCGGTGTACACCGAACTGTCCGGTGTGACATCGGAGCAACGGATATTTCGGCGCCAACGGCTACCTGCAGCGCATTAAATGCGCGCCATCGCGCGCAGAAGTCAGGCACGCCCATACTGGCGCACCGGACACTCTACAGTACATGTCCGGTGCGCCACCGGACATCCAGGTGGGCCCAGAAGACAGAGCTCCAACGGTCAGAACCCAACGACTTTGGTGACGTGGCTGGCGCACCGGACATGTCCGGTGTGCACCGGACTGTCCGGTGCACCATACGACAGTCAGCCCACCAAACGGCTAGTTTGGTGGTTGGGGCTATAAATACCCCCAACCACCCACCATTCATTGCATCCAAGTTTTCACACTTCCAACCACTTACAAGAGCTAGGCATTCAATTCTAGACACACTCAAGAGATCAAATCCTCTCCCAAATTCCACACAAAGCTTTAGTGACTAGTGAGAGAGATTTCCTTGTGTTCTTTCGAGCTCTTGCACTTGGATTGCTTTCTTCTTTCTTGATTCCTTATTGCGATCAAACTCACTTGTAATTGAGGCAAGAGACACCAATCTTGTGGTGGTCCTTGTAGGAACTTTGTGTTCCAAGTGATTGAGAAGAGAAAGCTCACTCGGTCTGAGGGACCGTTTGAGAGAGGGAAGGGTTGAAAGAGACCCGGCCTTTGTGGCCTCCTCAACGGGGAGTAGGTTTGCGAGAACCGAGCCTCGGTAAAACAAATCCGCGTGTCACACCTCTTATTTGCTTGCGATTTGTTTTGCACCCTCTCTCGCGGACTCGATTATATTTCTAACGTTAACCCGGCTTGTAGTTGTGATTATTTTTGAGAATTTCAGTTTCGCCCTATTCACCCCCCTCTAGGCGACTATCAACGATGATGAAGACGACGACATGGTTGCCCGCCTCGGCCTCAGCCCGGATCTGAGGCTGGGCCAGGGGTCATCGGGGTCCCGGTCCGAAGAACGGGGGGAGGCCGAGGGGGTACTTGACCCCTTGGCCGAGGTAGTTGAGGTGACCCCGGGGAGTCAGGCTGACCCGCCTGTTCCCCAAGAGCCGTTGCCCGTGCTGACTGCACAGGAGGGTGATCCTCGGGTCATCGTGGCTGCGCCTGGGCAGTCCGTCCCTCTGGTGCCTCGGGCGCCCGAGGCAAGGATGGTGCCGAAGCCAGCAGTGGGGCTAACCTCGGTGGTACCCTCGGGGACCGAGGCTCGAGGGACCTCCCCGCATGCACGATTGGTCGTGGCCCGGAGTGGGTAAGTATCTGAGGATACCTTTGTCCCGGCTCCTTCTTCGTGTGTTCTGATCCTGCTCTTCCCTTTCTTCCCAGCACACGGAGGCACGGTTCGACCGGTCTGGCTCCCCGGAAGGTCCTTAAGACGGCGTCGGCTTCTGCAGCCAGTGCCGCGCCGGGCCTTGCCGGCCAGCTGGCCTCCTCACAAGATGCCCCAAAGCGGGGGGCTTAGGCGGCACAAGTTGCCGTGGGGCGAGCTCCCGAGGCTGACCCCTCCGTCGAGGCGGCCGTCGTGCCGAGGGAGACTGCTGGCGCGGCTGCAGCCTCGAGCCCACCAGACGTGTTGCTGGCGCTGGCACCGGCTTCTGCCGAGGCTGTTGCCGTTCTAGCCGTGGAGCCGCCCGTCGCCGCCGACGCTGAGATGGTCGAGGCGCCGCTACTCGATGCCTCGGAGGAGGGGGCGCAGAACCGCGACCCGTCCTAGGGAGCGGCAACCTCGTCCTTGCGCGGCGCAGTCCCGACGGGCGGCGTCAGTCGCTCCGGTTCTGGACCAGTGGTGCTTCGAATCCCCTCTTCGTTCTTGACGATGAGCGAGAGGAGCAGTCTTGGGACAGGCTTCGTGAGTGTGCCGAGGCAACGGTGGGGTCGCTTTGGTCGACCTTGGAGGTCCTTTGCAGGGACGTTCCCAAGATCCTCTAGGTAAGGATTTCAGGCATACCTTTCACATGATCAAGGCATTCTTTGTGACGCCCCGCTTCCTTTCCTCAGGATCTGACGGATCTGAGCGCCGCCAAGTCGTCGTTTATCCGCCGCGAGGCCGATGTCTGGGGTTCGCTGCGGTTCCTAAGGACCACGCTTGCCGAGGCTACCGAGCGCCTCTCCCAACAGAGCGCCGAGGTGGTGGACCTTCGGTTGCTCTGTGTCGATCTGGGAGCGGAGGCACGCGTAGAGGCGCAGCGGCACCAGTTGGAGCTTGGCCAGGTCATCGGCGAGCAGGACCAATCTCGGAGCCGGGCCACAGAGGCTGAAAGCCGGGCTGAGGCCCTTGGAGACCAGCTAGCCAAGGCATCTGCTCGGGTCGAAGCCCTTGCGGCAGACCTAGCCGTGGCTCAAGCCGCATCCTCGGAGCAGCGTGCCCGAGCCGAAGATGTCTTGGCTGTTTTAAGATTTTGATTCAGCTTCATTCTTCATCTCGTGTTTGAAGACTTCTGCTTTGGCTGTTTGCAGAGCTCGAGTCTGCCCTCGATGAGTCCACCAAGGCACTTGCCCAGGCGGCCGAGCAGAGGGATGCCGACCACGTGGCCATGTCCGAGGCTATCTCGGCCTTCTGCCGGGTCTTTGGTCTCGACGACGTCCCCTCGGGGAGCTCCCCTCAGAGTCGCCTGCAGGCCTTGGGTGACCACGCGCGCGGCAGACTCCGCGAGGCGCTGCATCACGGCGTCAGGCGGGCCTTCGCCGTGCTCGCTTCCCACTACGACGTGGATCTAGAGCGGGCCAGCGAGGGGTATTGCCTTCCCGACGAAGATGAAGCTGCCCTGGTCGAAGTCCAGAGGCTTGACGCGGCCACCGCGGGCCCAAGCGCGGTGCTGGCGACCACCTTCGAAGCAGAGATCCTTCCGCTTGCGCCGTCGTCCGAGGCCGGGGCGGATCTCGCCGAGGGTGGAAACGAAGCCGAGGGTGCGGCTCCTTCTGCAGGCGACGCCTGATTCTGCCGGAGCAGTTTATTTTGAATGCGTATGTGTCTTTTGCGGCCGCCGAGGCCCGAACACTTTGTCGTCGTAATATAAATCTGTGTCTCTTTTCCTCATGCACTCTTATTCGTTTCTCGGGGTCCTGTTACTGATATAGCCAGGAGAGGCGAAAGTCTTTTTGGTGGAGGACTTCTTTCGAGGAAAATTTTGACGCAGAGGGGGTTCGCCCCTTCTAGCCCCCGAGGGAGGGTCGGGCGTTGCCGAGGCAAGGCTGACCCTTCCTTGATGGTTAGACTTTGTATGTAAGCGAGGTATATGAACGACTTGAAAAACATCTTAAGGGTAGAAGCGACGTAGCTGTCGGATGTTCCAAGCGTTGTTGTAGACCTCGCCTTGACTGTTGGCCAGCTTGTATGTTCCGGGCTTCAAAATCTTGGCGATGATGAATGGCCCTTCCTAGGGAGGCGTGAGCTTGTGACACCCTCAGGCGTCTTGTCGTAGCCGAAGCACCAAGTCGCCCACCTGGAGGTCTCGGGACCGAACCCCTCGGGCGTGGTAGCGTCGCAGGGACTGTTGATACCGCGCCGAGTGTAGTAAGGCCATGTCCCGAGCCTCTTCCAGCTGGTCCAGTGAGTCTTCTCGGTTGGTTCGATTGCTTCGGTCGTCGTACGCCCTCGTCCTCGGGGAACTGTATTCTAAGTCTGTGGGCAAGATGGCCTCGGCCCCATAGACTAGAAAGAACGGCGTGAAGCCCGTGGCTTGGCTCATCGTTGTCCTCAGACTCCAGACCACCAAGGGGAGTTCCTTCATCCATCGCTTGCCGAACTTGTTGAGGTCGTTGTAGATCCGCGGCTTGAGTCCTTGCAGAATCATGTCGTTGGCACGCTCTACTTGCCCATTAGTCAAGGGGTGAGCTACGGCGGCCAAGTCCACCCGGATGTGGTGATCCTCACAGAAGTCCAGGAACTTTCTGCCGGTGAACTCGGTGCCGTTGTCGGTGATGATGGAGTTCGGGACCCCAAAGCGATGGATGATGTTGGTGAAGAATGCCACCGCCTGTTCGGACCTGATGCTGTTTAGGGGTCGGACCACGATCCACTTGGAGAATTTGTCGATAGCGACCAGCAGGTGCGTGTAGCCCCCGGGTGCCTTCTGCAAGGGACCGACGAGGTCCAGACCCCACACAGCAAACGGCCAGGTGATGGGTATTGTTTGCAGAGCCTAAGCAGGCAGGTGGGTCTGCTTTGCATAGAATTGACACCCTTGGCAGGTGCGTACAATCCTAGTGGCGTCGGCCATCATGGTTGGCCAGTAGAAACCCTGTCGGAAGGCATTTCCAACGAGGGCTCGAGGTGCTGCGTGGTGACCGCAAGCCCCCGAGTGTATTTCTTGTAATAACTCCTAACCTTCGGCGATGGATATGCATCGCTGGAGGATGCTTGAGGGGCTGCGGTGGTAGAGCTCCTTCCCGTCACCCAGCAAGACGAACGACTTGGCGCGGCGCGCCAGTCGCCGAGCTTCGGCTCTGTCGAGGGGTAGCTCTCCTCGGTGGAGATATTGCAGGTACGGGGTCTGCCAGTTTCGATTAGGTGTGACCCCATTCCGCTCTTCCTCGACGCGCAGTGCCTCACCCTCGGGGGCCAAGGGTGCCTCGGGCTGAGCCGAGGGTGCCTCGGGCAGGGCCGAGACCTTCTCGGGCTCGGGCGTGTCATCGGTCTTGACTGAGGGTTGATGTAGGTCTCGGGAGAAGACGTCCGGGGGAACCGTTGTCCGCCCCGAGGCTATCTTAGCCAGCTCGTCCGCAGTCTCGTTGTATCGTCGGGCGATGTGGTTGAGCTCGAGCCCGAAGAACTTGTCCTCCAGGCGCCGAACCTCATCGCAGTAGGCTTCCATCTTCGGGTCGCGGCAGTGGGAGTTCTTCATGACTTGGTCGATGACAAGCTGCGAGTCGCCACGAGCGTCGAGGCGTCGGACCCCTAGCTCGATGGCGATGCGCAACCCATTAACCAGAGCCTCGTACTCGGCCACATTGTTGGACGCCGGGAAATGGAGGCGCAGCACGTAGCGGAGGTGCTTCCCGAGGGGTGAGATGAAGAGCAGGCCTGCGCCCGCTCCTGTTTTCATCAACGACCCGTCGAAAAACATGGTCCAGAGTTCCGGTTGGATCGGAGCTGCTGGAAGCTGGGTGTCGACCCATTCAGCCACAAAGTCCGCCAAGATTTGGGACTTGATGGCCTTCCGAGGGGCGAACGAGATAGTCTCGCCCATGATCTCCATCGCCCACTTTGCAATCCTACCCGAGGCCTCTCGGCACTGGATGATCTCCCCCAGGGGGAAGGATGACACCACAGTCACCGGATGAGACTCGAAGTAGTGTCGCAACTTTCGCCGCGTCAGAATTACCGCGTACAGTAGCTTCTGGATTTGCGGGTAGCGGATTTTGGTCTGGACGGGCAATGTGTGCCCCTCTTCTCGTCTCTCGACCACGATCGCGGCGCTGACCACCTGAGTGGTAGCGGCGATGTAGATCAAGAGGGCTTCTCCGGTAGCGGGGGGCACCAAGATGGGCACGCTGGTAAGGAGCGCCTTTAGGTTCCCGAGGGCTTCCTCGGCCTTGGGGGTCCAAGTGAAGCGCTCGGTCTTCCTCAAGAGGCGGTACAGAGGTAGGCCTCTTTCGCCGAGGCACGAGATGAAACGGCTCAGGGCCACAAGGCATCCCATGACCCTCTGTACTCCTTTCAAGTCCTTGATGGGGCCCATGTTGGTGATGGCCGCGATTTTCTCCGGGTTGGCCTCGATGCCCCGCTCGGAGACGATGAACCCCAGGAGCATGCCTCGGGGGACTCCGAAGGCACACTTCTCGGGATTGAGTTTTACGCCTTTCGCCTTGATACACCGGAATGTCGTTTCAAGGTCGGAGAGGAGGTCGAAGGCTTTCCTCGTCTTGACTACGATGTCATCGACGTAAGCCTCGACCGTTCGACCAATGTGCTCTCCGAACACGTGGTTCATGCACCTTTGGTATGTCGCACCCGCATTCCTCAAACCGAATGGCATAGTAACGTAGCAGTACATGCCAAAGGGTGTGATGAAAGAAGTCGCGAGCTGGTCGGACTCTCTCATCCTGATTTGGTGATACCCTGAGTAGGCATCGAGGAAAGACAGGATTTCACACCCAGCAGTGGAATCCACGATTTGATCGATGCGAGGCAGAGGGTAGGGAACCTTCGGACATGCTTTGTTTGGACCAGTGTAGTCTACACACATCCGCCATTTCCCTCCTTTCTTTCTCACAAGCACAGGGTTGGCAAGCCATTCAGGATGGAATACCTCTTTGATGAACCCTGCAGCCATCAGCTTGTGGATCTCCTCGCCTATGGCTCTGCGCTTTTCTTCGTCGAATCGGCGCAGAGGCTGCTTCACGGGTCTGGCTCCAGCTCGGATATCCAGCGAGTGCTCGGCGACATCCCTCGGTATGCCAGGCATGTCCGAGGGACTCCACACAAAAACTTCGGCGTTCGCGCGGAGAAAGTCGATGAGCACTGCTTCCTATTTGGGGTCGAGCTTGGAGCCGATCCGGATCTGCTTGGAGGCGTCGTTGCAGGGGTCGAGAGGGACGGACTTAACCGTCTCAGCTGGCTCGAAGTTGCCGGCGTGGCGCTTCGCATCTGGCACCTCCTTGGAGAGGCTCTCCAGGTCGGTGATGAGAGCATCGGATTCGGCGAGGGCCTTGGCGTACTCCACGCACTCCACGTCGCATTCGTACGCGTGTCGGTACGTGGAGCCGACGGTGATGACCCCGTTGGGGCCCGACATCTTGAGCTTGAGGTAGGTGTAGTTGGGGACGACCATGAACTTGGTGTAGCATGGTCTCCCCAGTATTGCGTGGTAGGTTCCTCGGAACCCGACCACCTCGAACGTGAGGGTTTCCTTTCAGAAGTTGGTGGGAGTCCCGAAGCAGACGGGTAGATCGAGTTGTCCAAGGGGTTAGACGCGTTTCCCGGGGATGATCCCGTGAAAAGGCGCCGCGCCGGCCTGGATCGAGGACAGATCGATCTGCAGGAGCCTGAGGGTCTCGGCGTAGATGATGTTGAGGCTGCTGCCTCCGTCCATGAGGAGCTTGGTAAGCCTGATGTTGCCGATGACGGGATCGACAATGAGCGGGTACCTCCCTGGGCTCGACACGCGGTCGGGGTGGTCGCCCTGGTCGAAGGTGATGGGCTTGTCGGACCAGTCTAGGTAGACTGGCGCCGCCACCTTTACCGAGCAGACCTCCCGACGCTCTTGCTTGCGGTGCCGAGCCAAGGCGTTCGCCACATGCCCACCGTAGATCATGAAGCAGTCGTGGACCTCGGGGAACTCCTCTGCCTTGTGACCCTCCTTGTTGTCGTTGTTGTGGGCTCGGCCACCTTCCGCCGGTGGCCCGGCACTGTGGAAGTAGCGCCAAAGCATGACGCATTCCTCAAGGGTGTGCTTGACGGGACCCTGATGATAGGGGCACGACTCCTTGAGCATCTTGTCGAACAGGTTGGCGCCTCCGGGAGGCTTCCGAGGGTTCCTGTGCTCGGCGGCTGCGACAAGGTCTGCGTCGGTGGCGTCGCGTTTCGCTTGCGACTTCTTCTTGCCCTTCTTCCTTGCGCCGCGCTGAGCGGACGCCTAGGGGATATCTTCCGGCTGGCGCCCCTCAGGCTGCTTGTCCTTTCGGAAGATGGCCTCGACCGCCTCCTGACCAGAGGCGAACTTGGTGGCGATGTCCATCAGCTCGCTCGCCCTGGTGGGAGTCTTGCGACCCAGCTTGCTCACTAGGTCGCGGCAAGTGGTGCTAGCGAGGAAAGCGCTGATGACATCCGAGTCAGTGATGTTGGGCAGCTCGGTGCGCTGCTTCGAAAATCGCCGGATGTAGTCCCGCAGGGACTCTTCCGACTGCTGGCGGCAGCTTCGGAGATCCCAGGAGTTCCCAGGGCTCACGTATGTGCCCTGGAAGTTGTCGGCGAAGGCTTTGACCAGGTCGTCCCAGTTGGAGATCTGTGCAGGAGGCAAATGCTCCAGCCAGGCTCGGGCGGCGTCGTAGAGGAACAGGGGAAGGTTGCGGATGATGAGGTTGTCATCGTCCGTCCCACCCAGCTGGCAGGCCAGCCGGTAGTCCGCGAGCCACAGCTCCGGCTTTGATTCCCCCGAGTACTTGGTGATGTTAGTCGGGGTTCG
This sequence comes from Zea mays, assembly GCF_902167145.1. Classification (NCBI taxonomy): domain Eukaryota; kingdom Viridiplantae; phylum Streptophyta; class Magnoliopsida; order Poales; family Poaceae; genus Zea; species Zea mays. The sequence continues at coordinate 198,481,907 of NC_050098.1, forward strand.
GAACCGGGTCGGGAACGGCGCCCGTCGTATGGCCCGGTTGAAAGCTCGCGGACCGGGTGGTTCGGGCGAGGGGCTCCGATCCTCCCCACTGTCGTAGCGTCCCCCACGCCTGGGGTGGTAGCCTCGGCGCACCTTCTCGTCGAGGTGGGCTCGACGGTCACGGCGGTGCTCGTTGCCGAGGCGTCCCGGGGCCGCAGGCGTTGTGTTCCGTGTGCGCCCGGTGTGGACCGAGGCTTCCCGCATGAATCGAGAAGTCGCGGCGCGATGCTCCGGGGGGTACCCCTGCCTTCGGGAGGCAGAGCTCTCGGCCCGTCGGACCGCGACATCTTCCAGGAGATTCTTGAGCTCTCCCTGGATACGCCGCCCCTCGGTGGTGGATGGTTCCGGCATCGCTCGGAGTAGTATTGCCGCTGCGGCCAGGTTCTGGCCGACCCCACTGGAAGCCGGGGGCAGCCTTGCCCTGGCATCGTCGGCGATGCGGTGCTGGATGTCCTGGGCCAGGTGACGCGCTTCTCCGGTTGGTGCTCGGCCTGCCCACTCCTGCCCGATATTTTGCCGAAGCTGCATAAGTTGTCCTGCTTCCTCGTCGAGCCTGGCCTGCATCACGCGGATTTGCTCGAGCTGTGTGTCCTGACCCCCCGCAGGGACTGGGACCACATCTAGCTCCCGAAGGATGTCAACACGAGGCGCAGGCCTAGGGGGATCACCGTCCTCCGGCGTACCAAGATGGTTGCCTTCGTCGAGACCCCCTAGATCGACGTGAAAGCATTCGCGACTTGGGCCACAGTCCTCATCGCCGAAGCTGTGGCTGCTATCGGAGCAATCAGAGAGGCAGTAGTCACATGCGGTCATGAAGTCCCGCATGGCACTGGGGTTATCGAGCCTGGAGAAATCCCAACCAGAGTCGGGCTCGTCATCTTCCTCGGAACCCAGAGGACCGTAGGTCGAGACCGCCGTCAGTCGGTCCCAGGGTGACCGCATATGATACCCTGGAGTGTTTGGACATGCCTTTATGAAAGCGTCCACCGAAGCGGGGTCGCTTGGCGGGTCGCAACTGAATTTAAAAGGCATGGGATGGGAAACGGACGGTACCTCCTGATCGACGGGTGGTGACGAAGTCGCGTCAGGGACGGACTACACCGTTGTCTCAGGTACGAGGCTAACGCCCAACAAGTCCTTCGCGAGCGTGCTGGCGTCGTCCGTCTGCTTGGGGTTGGCGTGTTGCGCGGAGACGACGCTCGTCTTCGTCTCAGACGTGAGGTCAACGCCCGACGTGTCCCCTGTTGGGGCGCCGGCGCCGTTGACTCACTCGACAGCCGACGAGGTGCCGCCTCCTGCTTGGCCATGCCTGCCCCGCCTCCTCCTCCGTCAGCGGGGAAGGTGACGGGATAGACCCGGATGTTGCTCTTCCGCCACGTGCGGAAGACGTCGTCGATTCCGCCGCCGGCGGGCAGGCTGATGGCCGCCATTGTCGTTGTCGCGCGGCGGAGGAAGGAGTATCATGTCGTAGCTGCCGTCGAGGGACATGAACTCAAGACTCCCGAAACAAAGCATTGTCCCGGGTTGAAGAGGTTGCTGGAGACTACCCATCTGGAGCTTGACAGGAAGCTGTTCGTCAACACGCAGCAGACCCCTACCTGGCGCGCCAACTGTCGGTGTTTCGACCCCGGGGGGTCCCTGGACCGACGAGTAAATTGTCGCCGCGTGTCCCAGCCTAGATGGGTCGGCGCGAGACGGAGCATGAAGGGGGGAGAAACAGCAAAGGGGAAACCCACGGCCTCCGTGTTGTCCTACGCCCAGGTCGGGTGCTTTTGCAGTAGGGGGTTACAAGCGTCCGCGAGGGAGAGAGAGAGAGACTGTCCGCCAGCCCGTTCTCCCGCGCGGCCAACCTTCCCGTACGAGAGCCCTAGACCTTCCTTTTATAGATGTAAGGAGAGGGCCCAGGTGTACAATGGGGGTGTAGCAGTGTGCTAACGTGTCTAGCAGAGAGGAGCTAGAGCCCTAAGTACATGCCGTCGTGGCAGTCGGAGAGGTTTTGGCGCCCTGTTCATGTGATGTCGTGGCCGTCGGAGGAGTGCTTGAGCCCTGTGGAAGTACAGTTGTCGGGGTTGTCGGATCCTTGCTGACGTCTCCTTGCTTCCGTAAGGGGCTGAGAGTCGCCGTCGTCATGGAGCACGCGGGGTGCCATCATTACTTGTTTACCGGGGCGAGCCAGATGGGACGCTGGTCTTTTTCCCCGTAGCCTGAGCTAGCTAGGGGTAGGGTAATGATGGCCCCCCTTGTGACGTGGTCGGTCTGAGCTAGAGGTCGGGCGAGGCGGAGGCTCCTCCGAGGTCGAGGTTGAGTCCGAGCCCTGGGGTCGGGCGAGGCGGAGACCGTCGTCCGAGGTCGAGGTAGAGTCCGAGCCCTGGGGTCGGGCGAGGCGGAGTTCGTCTTCCGGCGTCGAGGCTGAGTCCGAGCCCTTGGGTCGGGCGAGGCGAAGACCGTCTTCCGAGGTCGAGGCTGAGTCCGAGCCCTAGGGTCGGGCGAGGCGGAGTCCGTCGTCTGGCGTCGTGGTTGAGTCCGAGCCCTGGGGTCAGGCGAGGCAGAGTCCGCCGTCTGGCGTCGTGGTTGAGTCCAAGCCCTGGGGTCGGGCGAGGCGGAGCTTCCTATGGCGCCCGAGGCTGGACTTAGCTGCTGTCAGCCTCACTCTGTCGAGTGGCACAACAGTCAGGGCAGGGCAGGCGGCGTTGTTTTCCTATCAGTTCGGTCAGTGGAGCGGCGAAGTGACTGCGGTCACTTCAGCTCTGTCGACTAAGGAGCGCGTGTGAGGATAAGGTGTCAGTAGATCCTTGCATTAAATGCTCCTGCAATACGGTCGGTCGGCGTGACGATCTGGCCAAGGTTGCTTCTCCGTGAAGCCTGCCCGAGCTGGGCCTCGGGCGAGTCGAAGGTGCGTCTGTTGCTTGAGGGGACCCTCGGGCAAGACGTGAATCCTCCGGGGTCGGCTGCCTTTGCCCGAGGCTAGGCTTGGGCGTGGCAATATCATGTCCCTTGAGTGGACTGAGCCTTACCTTAATCGCGCCCATCAGGCCTTTGCAGCTTTGTGCTGATGGGGGTTACCAGCTGAGATTTAGGAGTCTTGGGGGTACCCCTAATTATGGTCCCCGACAATAACATAAAACACATCTACTATATCTCTCCTCAAGCCCACCTGCTACCCTTGCACAATGCCTAGTAGTAGATAAGTATCACCGAGATTCTTGAATTATATTTTTGGATGAAGGGAGTAGTATTTAAAGAAGAGCCTTGCATGCAATTTCTTTTGTTTGAATAATGTTTTCAACTTAAATTCTTTTTTGCATGCGTGACATTTATTCTTCGTAATATTTTTTCCATGGATCTGACTTGTGAGTTATTTTTATAAACCAACACCAAACATGAATTCATATTTCTTACTTGAAAACCCTGAACAAACACCATTAGCAGGAGGCACTCGCGTTGGGGTCGCTCATCGACGATAAGAAGAAACTTGGCGACTGCCAGTTTGACCTCTAGAAACAGTCCTACGTGGTCACATATGCCGCTATGTACGACAAGCTCTGGTGCAGCTGCCCCTTGGACGCGGTGCAGAGCGGCTGCTCCGCGTTGTCCATCGTCAAGCAGGGGGACCTCATGGTCGTCGCCAACGTCGGCGACTCTCGGGTTGTTCTGGGCACCACATTCGACGACAACGCCATCACGTCATCCAGCTCATCGTCCACCTAAAGCCCAACCTGCCACGTAAGTCGCTACTGACTGGCCATGAATTCTTGTGCGCTGAGACGATGGCCGTTGCTGATGTTGTATGAGTATCCTCGAACACGATGTATGTAGAGGAGTAGCGCATCCGGTGGTGCAACGGCCAGGGGTACTACCTTGCTGATGAGCTCGGGGTGCACTTCGTTTTACAGCCCAGCCAAGAGTCATCAGTACTCGGTATGTCGCGCGCGTTCGACAACTACTATATCGAGGACTGTGGCGTCATCTTGGCGCCAGAGGTGACGCAGGGGAGGACCGACAACAATGACCAGTTCGTCATCCTCGCCACCGTTGGGGTAGCTTTTGTGTCGACTTGCCTTTAATTCTCTTCGCAAACACACACTTGCCTTTTTGTTTAAGCAAAAGCGTATGGTGGTACGTGTCTGATGACTAACGATGTACGAGGAAATTTCTTCCGGTATGTGTGGAACGTGCTCTCCAATGATGAGACCATGCAAATCGTAACATATATTGAAGTCTGCATGATACTGATGGTTGTAATGTAGTGGTGAAACAGATAGATTATAAATAATAAAATTTATGTATAGCCAGAATCACAAATTGGTTATGAAACATTTTCTCATAACGATATAACACACATTTTGTATATAAGTTATCGTAGTATACTGGTATTATATATTCCCGTTGCAACGCACGTGCATTCAGCTAGTAAAAACTATTATTCTCTTATGGTAGCCTCCATCTCACAGGGGCATCAAATGGTTGACCACAAATCTAAAATTCCTCGACATACTACTCAGCGGTCATTAACATGTGTTACCTATCCATGATTTTTCAAAATATGAAAGAGTACAAAAAACATAAGTACCATGGTATATAAAAACTATAACATGTGGATATCAAACTCAAGGGAGTATGCCACAAGTTTATAGCGCGTGGTTAGTATTTCATTGAGTCATCTTTTAGCATTAATAGCAACAAACCCGGTGTAAGCCCAAAAAACATATTATAACATGGTCATGTAAACATTATAACACAATTAAGAATTCAACCATGTTCCTCCATTCACTTGTTCCATAAGGAGTATTCACTTGTTCAATAAGGAGTCAAAGCCGCTAGTAACCTCAATAACAACAACTCCAACAAAGGCTTAAAATGATCCTTATTTTGAAATATAAAACTCTAGACTAAAAATAACTTCCAAGAGGTCTTATTTTACAAACTTGAAGTAAAATTATGTAGGATTGAGATCCTAAATATAGGACCTCGCACAAGAGGTCCTATCCTCCCCCTTGTCAACCACCGCGACGCATGAAACTGGGCATGTTTGGTTCAACTTTTTTCTGAGAAGCTTTTCTGAGAATCTGGCCCTGTGTAGAATCTGGCTGTGTAGAGAACCTGAGTATCATGGAGATTATGTGCGGAGTAAGATAAAATAGTCCATATAGTTTGGGATATAGAAATTGACGGTTTCTACTATCGCAACGACTCGACTAAAGTGATTTTTATAAAAACGGGCTGAAAAGCTGGATGCTTGACAGTTTGCAACATCTTTTTGTGGCTAGAAGCTGAAAAAGCTGAAACAAACAGGGCCTTCATCATCACAACTTGGTACCCAAATCGTAGCCACCGGTACACCAGCGCGCCCTGCTGCCCACGCCATCGGCACACCCCGATCTCGTTCCCAACCATCTCTGATTCGGTTCCCACCCCTCTTGCTCTATGTACCACCCCGCCCTCCTGCCCCGTGCGCCTCCAATCTTGTTGCCAACCACCAGTGCCCCGCTGCCCACCCTGCTAGTGCACCATGCTCGTCACCCGCCAACGCCTTGCTCTTCATCCACTGGTGTCCTGCTCCCCAACCGCCGATGCGCCATTGCTCGTCACCCGCATGTGTGCCACACTTGGCCTTCCCCTTCGCATACACCCGCCTCCAAAAACCAGTCCGCACTACCTACGCCTCCTCTCCCTCTCGACGCCTTTTCCAACATATTCGATCGTCAAGGCGGGCAACTCCCTAGAGATTCGACGTAGATTCAGGGCAAATTTCAGGGTTTCTCGGTGAATCAGCGGGGATCGGGACTACCGGGTGAAGGTCAGGTCCCTCCCTAGTTTGGCCTCCTTTGGAACAGAGGATTAGTAAAACATAGAGATAGGAAAAATATAGGAAAAGAGTTGCATGTCACCTTCAATTACATAGGAAAATTTCCATGAGGTTGGACCTTATGTTAAAAATCCTCAAAAATTTCACAACAATGCTCAATTCCATAGAAATTTTATAGGATTTGTAGCAACTCAATCCTTTGTTCCAAAGGAACACATATGAAAAAATTTCATAGGGTTTTTAATTCTTCAAAATTCCTTAACTTTTTCCTTGTTCCAAAGGAGGCCTTCAACTTCTGTATCTTCGAACGTAATAAAAGCCCCCCAAGACAACCAATCTGTTGGTGTCCTTCCTCTTAGTGAGAAAATGGACAACACCAAAGCAGGATGATTGCCTGGCCCAGAGGTTGTGATTGTTGTAAATACTAGGACTCATGAAAACAATATGATTTTCTGTCTTAGATCATCTTATCAATAGATACTAATATATATGCTCATTTTTGGTATATTGCAGCACAATGAGTTATCTATTCCACTTTTGCAGGTCTTCGAGGGTGAAAATCACTTGTGTGCTGCTGTGATGCAGGCATCTATTTCTCTAAATGGTTCAACTGCTAACTTGGCCATGAATTTGTAGCTATTCTTCTCAAATGCCCAACCAACAGATCAAATCCTTAAAGAAAACACCTGACTCCAGTCACATAACAAAACTTGTATCTATGACTTTGATCTACAAAACTTGTATCTATGACTTTGATCTAGTGTTGCCACAACCATCAAGGCAGTTCACAGCAGCTGACTTCCTATTAGAACAGAAAAAGTTGCCTATTTTGTTACAAATTATATTTCTTAAGGAAACACAAGGCATAAAAAATGGCAAGAGACAATTTGCCAGGTTCTAACAAAGACCCCCCCCAAAGAACTGCACCTTATGTTTTTCATATCTCTCTCATATCATTAATTTGTGTGAATTCTCTGTATATAAGTACTACTTTTCAAATGTTCATTGCCTGCAGGTGGATGAACCGGCCAGAAAGGTACAACTGCAAAAGTGAGAACAACTAATTATAAACAATATTTCTCATGCCGAGAGGGCATTTTACAAGATTTGTTTCCCACTCCCTTCTCAGATTGTACATGTCCATACGGGTCGATAGAGCCGGGTGGCACTGCAGGGGACATGGGACATGTATAGTTCAGACTTCAGAGATGGATGTCACTACAGGGGATTGGGTGTGTGCGGTAATGTGGAAAAAGCACCGGACAGGGCATGCACGTGACCCCGGGATGGTGGATTAGTTGACAAATACTCCCTGGTCACAAAGATTTGTCTTAAGTCAATGTTTTGAAACTTTGACCAACAATATCTATAAAAATAATTATTTTTAAATTATAAAATTATATATTGTGGTAGATCTGTTAATAATAAATCTAATAGTTTCATTTTTATTTAGTAAATATTTATGAATATTTTGTTATTAATGGTCAAAGTCAAAAATATTTGACTTAGGACATAGCTTCGTGACCTTAAAATAAGGAATAGAGAGAGTACATGTTTAAGGCCTGGTTCTGGTTGTTGGAGTTGATAATGTGTTTAGGGCCCTCAAACAAATTAAATTAGGCCAAAAACAACATTTAGGGCTTAAATGCATTGCACATGAAGGTAACTTGATGACCAAACACCAAGATGGAGGTCATCGAGGGTGAACTTGGGCGAAGGGCCACAAGAAATGTACAAAAATCTCAAGTCCCTGGTGTACCAAGTTTGCAGCTATGAGAGCAAGCGATGGGCGGACCATGAAGTCGTCCGACTCATGCTCAAGTCATTTATAGTTTTTGATGCTAAACTTGTTTCCCTAGTTCATGAAAACCCCAAGTACACATAGATGAGCTCCGAGGATGTGATGGGCAAGTTTTTTAGCCATCAATGATGGTTAAGGACGCAAAGTACATCAACGACATCGCCAACAGGATCCTCCCCTCCAACGAACCACAAGTCATTGCTTTAAAAGCGACAAAAACAAGGAGGTGCTCCCCAGCAAGGTGGCACAAGTTTAGGCAGCCAACCTCAATGAAGAGGAGATGGTGCTTGTTATCAAGCACTCCAAGAACACACTAAAGGAACGCAAGGACTACTCCAACAAGGGAAAATCAAAGGAGAAGCGTGCTTGCTTCAAGTGTGGCAAGTTTGGTTATTTTGTAGCTAACTTCTATGATAATGAGAATGACCAGGACAAGGAGAAGAAAGGGAAGAAAGTTGAGAAGAAGAAGTTTTACAAGAAGAAGGGTGAAAGCTCTCTTGTGAGTTTTGGTGGTTTGGATGACAACCCGATTAAAGGACTAACAGGTGTGCTAAGTGTTGAACATGTGCTTAGTGCAAAGATTACAGGGTTCAACGGAACTAAACAAGTGTGATGGTCCAAAGATTGGAATATTTATGGATAATGGACGTCAAAAGTAAGATGGACATTGCTTAAGTGAGACTCAGTGTGAGTAACTCGAAGACAATTAATCGATCCAAGGATGGAGGCAAGAAGAGCTTTGAGGTACCGAGTGCATGGGAGAATGTCAAAGAGGCCGAGGAACCCAAAGCCAGGGGTGAAGAAGACTTGTAAAGTCAAGGTTAATCGAGTTGAGAAGCGATATGGTGCATCAAGGATCACGACTTAAGAACGTGACTTATAACCAATGAGGTAATACTATTGTTATGTGGTGTAAGTCACAAGGCTCAAGATGAAGCTCAAGAAGTGAACAAGGTCATTAGAAGGAGTAGTGTTAAAGCCAGAACCTAGAAGTAGCCCAAAAGAGCTAAGTTCAGTTTGACCTTTAGTTTGGGTTGTTCCTGTGTTTGGATATGTTCTATGTGACCTTTGCATGGTGTTGGAGCTCATATATGTCAATCTAGATCAAGTCAAGTTGACTTGATGGTTTAGAGTCTAACATCAACCTCAAACAGGCCAAAATGGGTAAAACGATGAAAAAGGTTAAGTATGTAAGGTTTGAGTGTTCAACTATGTTGCATACACCTTTTACTACATGTTTGGTACTTTGGTTTGCTCTCTAGCTCTTTTTGTAGAGAAAGTGTCATTCTGAGCTCTCTTTGAGGAGAAGAATGGGAAAGACGTAACTTTTCTAAAACTAAGTCAATTGGATTATATTCTAAATATGTTTGTCTATGTCTCAGGAAAATCCTCCCAAAAGTTGAAGTCAAATCGAGAAAGAATGGAGGAAAAAGCACTTAGTGTGTTGTTGGCTGGCACATAGGACAGTGAATAGTAACATGTCTGGTGCACAGGACAGTGAATAGTAACCTACTCGGTGCACAGGATAGTGGATAGTAACTTGTCCGGTGCACAGGATAGTGAATAGTAACATGTCCAGTGGACACAATATAGTGAATAGTAACCTATTTGGTGCACAAGACAGTGAATAGTACCTTGTGTGGTGCACCAACGGCTAGCCCTTTCAGAGAAGGAAACTACCAATCAAATCTACAGGCGACCGTTACTGTGCGCTGTCCAGTAGACAGTCCGGTGCACCCCACGAATAGGGCAGTTCTAGAGCTTCCAAATGAAGACTCCAATGGCTCCTAGGCCTCTTGGGACTATAAAAGAGACCCCTAGGCGCCTCCAACAAGTGTACAAGTGCAGTCAACAAGTCCATACATCATTGTGAACAATTCTTTCCCTCCCTCTCTTGTGTATCTCTCTAGTTGGTGTAGAGGCACAGTTATAAGCCTTTAGAGAGAGGGGAGGTGCTATTGAGAGCAAGAGCAAGATCTTGAGCATTGTTACTCTATCAGAGTGCTGTCAAGAAGACTGCAAATAGTCGAGGCATCGTTGTAACCATCATCAACATAGTGGAAGGCTCTATCTGTCACATTGATAGATCTAAGCAAACGGAGGAAGTAGTTGAAATAGACTCCAATCCAAGGTTTGGCTAACTCCAACGAGGACTAGATAAGCATTTCAGGCTTGGCCGAACCTCGGGATAAATCCCTGTGTATGTGTGCTCTACTCTTTGTTGTGTGCTATCTCTCTGTCCTAATTGCATTTATACTTTCACATCAATACTTATCTGTGGTACAAGTTGCCTTTGAAGTGCAGGGTATTTTGAGACAGGAACTTCAATTCCGCTGCGACCTACTCGAAGGGTCTTTCATTCCACTGTGATCGAGTCCTCGAGTAGCGTAAGAATTTCTAGTTTTTAAGTGTTATTTTTATTGACCTATTCACCCCCCACTAGGCAACATCTAGATCCTGGTCCTCGGCAAAGGGAACTTTCAAAGTGCGAGGTGCATATTGGCAACGAGCGAGATTCCGGCTGCTCCTCCTCTGACTCTGGCGATGAGGGACTAGCTGTTGCCTTCAATAAGTTTTCTCTCTTCCCAAACAACATCATACTTGCCTAATGGCAAAAGAGAGGAAGGTATTCTCTAGATCCACTCCTAAGTATACTTACTCTAGTGATGATGACTCTAGCGATGATGAAGTAGATTATAGTGATTTGTTTAAGGGCTTGGATAGATAAAAAAATTGCTAAAAATAATGAATTAATTGATGCTTTGAATGAGAAGGATAGACTTTTATAGCCTCTTCTAGGGCTCGCTAGAAAATCACTACTATTGTTTAGAAAGATTCAGAGAACACATAACATCAATTTCGTGGTGTTCGCAACATCATAGTGTCGTTGTATTTTAGAGAGATTTTTTTCTATGTTTGTAAAAACTGATCTTGGATCAAACTTTGAAGCTTTAACTAATATATCAAACATCTAAAGTAGGCACAGCAAACAAGTACTCTACCATAAAATACATGAATTGTACTAAAATTTTTGCACCAACATATTTTTAGTGTTTTAAATAAAATAACTATTTCATAAGATTTCAAAAGGTGATTAGGCAATTAAAAGATAGCTAAGGTTTTCAACATTTTGAGCATTTTTTCATAGTTTTTCCAACATGCACCCTAAATAACTTTTGTTCATAAGTCTATTTAGAGATGTTTAAGCGCAAAACAAAGTTGATTGTCATCACATATGCTGGTTTTATTAAAAAAGTGATCCACACCAAACCACCCTTATCGTTTTATGTGATTTTTTTAATTCCAAACTTATAAAAACACCACATATGATTAAGATAATCTCAAGTTTATGCAAAGCACTTAAGAAACACTACATGAATGTTTTTTATTAATAAAATATTTACATTTTCCTAAAACAAGTTTTTAGTTGCCCCTGATTTGAAAGAACTTTTACTCCACATGTTGACTCATACAAACAAGATGTCATCTCAAAGCAGTTGAAATTTGTTAATCATTTTTATTAGCCTTAACCTATTGCTAACTAGTTATTTACCATCGGGGGTGGTGTATATCCCTTCTAGGTTGCGTTTGATCAAGACCAGCACATCACAAACATTAAAGTGTTTCTGAATGAACAAATGATTGATCCAGTATTCCTACAATAGTTATGTAAATTTTGGCTCTCTAAATCACAGATTTAAGTAGATGCAAAAATAACTTTGAGAGTAAAAAATTGTGAGTTCTCCAATAGCACTCTAAATACAGGTTGTAGTTTTGTTTTGAATCTATCCATGTAAAAAAATAAGTCACAAATATCAACAACCACCTTCATTACCTACATCGTAAATGGTTGCCAAATGTAAAGAGAAAATGAGGTTGTATCAGAAGTAGCTAAATATTGAAAGTTCATTTAGAGAGTTGTTGGAGAGAAGTTTTTAGGTTAACTACCTAAATTATTGATTTAGGGAGTTTTTAGAGAACTGTTGGAGTTGCTCTTATGTGCAGAAAATATGACGACATCATTAAATCACATTTCCATCATTGTTTTCATTTCTTGACACCGTTTTTAGTGTTGATGCTACCATTTGATGGTTTAGTGAGGCATCATATGCCATCAACTTTGTGAATATGAACCCTTTTCGACTACCACCACAACCCAAGTGAGTACATGTAGCATTGACATGTACCTATATGAAAGTCACCTAGAGGGGGGTGAATAGGCGAAATCTAAAAATTATAAACTTAAGCCCACACTACAAGTCGGGGTTAGCGTTAGAAATGAATTCGAGTCCGGGAGAGAGGGGAAAACAAATCAACCAAGAAATAAAGTGAGTGAACACGGTGATTTGTTTTACCGATGTTCGGTTCTAAAGAACCTAGTCCCCATTGAGGTGGTCACAAAGATCGGGTCTCTTTCAACCCTTTCCCTCTCTCAAACGGTCACTTAGACCGAGTGAGCCTTTTCCTTAATCTCCCGGGTCACTTAGACCTCGCAAGGACCACCACACACTTAGGTGTCTCTTGCTTCGATTACAAATCACTTGAGAAAAGAAATGAGAAAGGAAGAAGGCAATCCAAGAGGCAAGAGCTCAAAAGAACACAAAATCTCTCTCTCAGAAGTCACTAAGTGTTTGAGATGAATTGGGGGCTTAGAGAGTCTTTGATTTTTTTGAATTGTGTCTAGGAGTGAATGCTAGAGCTCTTGTAATGAATGTGATACTCAGAAATCTTGGATGCTTGAAGTTGTGGTGGTTGGGGGGTATTTATAGCCCCCAACCACCAAGGTAGCCGTTGGGGAGGCTGCTGTCGATGGGCGCACCGGACACTGTCCGGTGCGCCAGCCATGTCACCCAACCGTTAGGGTTCTGGAGCTTTTGACCGTTGGAGGCTTTATCCTCTAGCGGCACCGGACAGTCTGGTGCCGCACTGGACAGGCACTGTTCAGTGTTCGGTGTGCCTCTGACCTGCGGCCCTGACTCTGCGCGCACTGTTCCTCATTGTTCATCTGATCACCTCGCTTTTGCAGTCGACTGTTGCGCGATGTAGCCGTTTCTCCGCTGTCACACCGGACATTCTGGTGGCACACCGGACAGTCTGGTGAATTATAGCGGGGCGTGCCAGAAGAAACCCGAGAGTGGCTAGTTGGACTCTGTACGGTTCTGGTGCACCGAACACTGTCCGGTGGCACACCGGACAGTCCGGTGCGCCAGACCAGAGCACACTCGGTTTCTTTGCTCCTTTGAATTTGATCCCTAACTTCAATCTTTTATTGGTTTGTGTTGAACCTTTATGCACCTGTAGAACATGTAATCTAGAGCAAACTAGTTTGTCCAATATTTGTGTTGGGCATTCAACCACCAAAATTAATACTGGAAAAAGGTTAACCCTATTTCCTTTTCAATCTCCCCCTTTTTGGTGATTGATGCCAACACAAACCAAAGCAAATATATAAGTGCAGAATTGAACTAGTTTGCATAAGGTAAGTGCATAGGTTACTTAGAATTAAACCAATTTATAATTTCATTATATATGAATGGATTGCTTTCTTTTATTTGACATTTTGGACCACATTTGCACCACTTGTTTTGTTTTCGCAAATCTTTTGCAAATAGTCAAAGGTATATGAATATGATTGCAAGAAGCATTTCAAGATTTGAAATTTTCCCCTGTTTCAAATGCTTTTCCTTTGATTAAACAAAACTCCCCTGAATGAAATTCTCCTCTTAGTTTTTAAGAGGACTTTAATAGATATTAATTTTGAAAATCTATCTTTAATTATACCAATTGAAAATAACCATCCCAATTGAAGTTTAAAACAATATCACTTGGATGCCAATTTGAAATATACCAATTAAAATTTTCGAAACACAATTTTAAAATCAGGTGTGGTGGTGCGGTCCTTTTGCTATGGGCTTAATACTTTCTCCCCCTTTGGCATTAATCGCCAAAAACGGAGACATTGAGAGCCCTTTTTATATTTTCTGCCATTGGTACAATTAAATAAGAGTGAAGGATATACCAATTTCGAGTGTGCGGAGTAGCGGCGAAGTATAAATGATACTGTTAGAGTGGAGTGGAAGCCATGTCTTCGTCACATACTCCATTTTTCTTTCAATCTACGACTTATTATGGAAATACACTTGAAGACACATTAGTCGTAGTCTTGGTACATAAGAAATATGCATTTGTACCAAGTGAAAGAGATATGATCAAAGGTATATAAATGAGCTATGTGTGCAATGCTTTAATCAAAATTCCGAGAATCAAGTATGTTTAGCTCATTCCTAAGTTTGCTAAAGGTTTTCTCATCTAAAGGCTTGGTAAAGATATCGGCTAATTGTTCTTTGGTGCTAACATAAGCAATTTTGATATCCCCCCCTTTGTTGGTGATCTCTCAAAAAGTGATACCAAATGTCTATGTGCTTAGTGCGGCTGTGTTCAACGGGATTATCCGCCATGTGGATGGCACTCTCATTATCACATATGAGAGGGACTTTGCTCAATTTGTAGCCATTGTCCCTGAGGGTTTGCCTCATCCAAAGTAATTACGCACAGCAATGACCTGCAGCAATGTACTTAGCTTCGGCGGTGGAAAGAGTTACTGAGTTTTGTTTTTTTGAAGCCCAAGACACCAGGGATCTTCCCAGAAACTGACAAGTCCCTAATGTTCTCTTCCTATCGATCTTACACCCTGCCCAATCGGCATCGGAATATCCTATTAAGTCAAAAGTAGATCCCTTAGGGTACCAAAGTCCAAACTTAGGAGTATAAACTAAATATCTCATGATTCTTTTCACGGCCCTAAGGTGAACTTCCTTAGGATCGGCTTGGAACCTTGCACACCTGCATACGGAAAGCATAATATCTGGTCGAGATGCACATAAATAGAGTAAAGATCCTATCATCGACCGGTATACCTTTTGATCTACGGACTTACCTCCCGTGTTGAGGTCGAGATGCCCATTTGTTCCCATGGGAGTCTTGATGGGCTTGGCATCATTCATTCCAAACTTGTTAAGTATGTCTTGAATGTACTTTGTTTGGCTGATGAAGGTGCCGTCTTGGAGTTGCTTGACTTGAAATCCTAGGAAATACTTCAACTCCCCCATCATAGACATCTCAAATTTCTGTATCATGATTAAAAGTCACCTAGAGGGGGGGTGAATAGGGCGAATCTGAAATTTATAAACTTAAGCACAACTACAAGCCGGGTTAGCGTTGGAAATATAAACGAGTCCGAGAGAGAGGGCGCAAAACAAATCATGAGCAAATAAAGAGCGAGACACGATGATTTGTTTTACCGAGGTTTAGTTCTTGCAAACCTACTCCCCGTTGAGGTGGTCACAAAGACCGGGTCTGTTTCAACCCTTTACCCTCTCTCAAACGGTCACTTAGACCGAGTGAGCTTCTCTTCTCAATCAAACGGAACACAAAGTTCCCGCAAGGACCACCACACAATTGGTGTCTCTCGCCTTGATTACAATTGAGTTTGATCACAAGAAGAATGAGAAAGAAAAGAAGCAATCCAAGCGCAAGAGCTCAAAAGAACACAAATGTCGCTCTCTCTAGTCACTATTTGATTTGGAGTGATTCCGGACTTGGGAGAGGATTTGATCTCTTTGGTTGTGTCTAGAATTGAATGCTATAGCTCTTGTAATGTGTTGAAGGTGGAAAACTTGGATGCCATTGAATGTGGGGTGGTTGGGGTATTTATAGCCCTAACCACCAAAATATGGCTGTTGGAGGGCTGCTGTCGCATGGCGCACCGGACAGTCCGGTGCGCCAGCCACGTCAGCCAGCCGTTGGGGTTCGACTGTTGGAGCTCTGACTTGTGGGGCCTCTGGGCTATCCGGTGGTGCACCGGACAAGTCCTGTAGACTGTCTGGTGCGCCAACTGCGCGTGCTCTGTCCTCTGCGCGCGCAGGCGCGCATTAAATGCGTTGCAGTCAACCGTTGCGCGCGAAGTAGCAGTTTCTCCACTGGCACACCGGACAGTCCGGTGTGATACCGGACAGTCCGGTGAATTATAGCGGAGCGCCCTTCCATTTTCCCGAAGGTGAGGAGTTCAGCCTCGAGTGCCCTGGTGCACCGGACACTGTCCGGTGCGCCAGACAAGGGTGCCTTTGGGATGTCTTTAGCTCTTTTTATTTGAACCCTTCCTTGGTCTTTTTATTGGCTTATTGTGAACCTTTGGCACCTGTAAAACTTATAGACTAGAGCAAACTAGTTAGTCCAATTATTTGTGTTGGGCAATTCAACCACCAAAATCAATTAGGAAAAAGGTGTAAGCCTAATTCCCTTTCAATCTCCCCCTTTTTGGTGATTGATGCCAACACAAACCAAAGCAAGTATAGAAGTGCATAATTGAACTAGTTTGCATAATGTAAGTGCAAAGATTACTTAGAATTGAGCCAATAAACATTTTCATAAGATATGCATGGATTGTTTCTTTATTTTTAACATTTTGGACCATGCTTGCACCACATGTTTTGTTTTTGCAAATTCTTTTGTAAATTCTTTTCAAAGATCTTTTGCAAACAGTCAAAGGTAAATGAGTAAGATTTTGAGAATCATTTTCAAGATTTGAAATTTTCTCCCCCTGTTTCAAATGCTTTTCCTTTGACTAAACAAAACTCCCCCTTAATAAAATCCTCCTCTTAGTGTTCAAGAGGGTTTTAGATATTAGTTTTTGAAGAGGGTGAACCAATTTGAAATTTTATCAAAAATAAGATTAAATTGAAAAATCTTTTCTTAAACCAAATTTGAAAGACTACATTTTGAAATTGGTGGTGGTGCGGTCCTTTTGCTTTGGGCTAATACTCCCTCCCCCTTTGGCATGAATCGCCAAAAACGAATACTTGAGTGAAATATAAGCCCTTCCATAACTACTTTCTCCTCCTTTGGCAAACAAAATATGAGTGAAGATTATACCAAAGTTGGAGAGTTGCTCGGAGCGACGGCGAAGGATGAATAATTCGATGGAGTGGAAGCCTTTGTCTTCGCCGAAGACTCCACTTCCCTTTCAATCTATGACTTGGTTTGAAATACACTTGAAAACACATTAGTCATAGCATATAAAAGAGACATGATCAAAGGTATATTATTGAGCTATGTGTGCAAAATATCAAAAGAAATTCCGAGAATCAAGAATATTTAGCTCATGCCTAAGTTTGTTAAAAGTTTGTTCATCAAGTGGCTTGGTAAAGATATCGGCTAATTGTTCCTTGGTGTTAATATATGCAATCTCGATATCCCCCTTTTGTTGGTGATCCCTTAGAAAATGATACCGAATGACTATGTGTTTAGTGCGGCTATGCTCAACGGGATTATCCGCCATGCGGATTGCACTCTCATTATCACATAGAAGAGGAACTTTGGTTAATTTGTAACCATAGTCCCTAAGGGTTTGCCTCATCCAAAGTAATTGCGCGCAATAATGGCCTGCGACAATATACTCGGCTTCGGCGGTAGAAAGAGCTACTGAATTTTGCTTCTTTGAAGCCCAAGACACCAGAGACCTTCGCAAGAACTGGCAAGTTGTCACACCCGGTTTTGGAAGGCAAACCGAATGCGAACTATGTACGTGCCAGGATCAGAACTCACGTACACAGCGATTACATAAATGAACATCATTGCACAGTGCTCGAATAATAACATAAAAGAGTATTAACTTATTACATCATAGAGTCATAGACATCCACATAGTCATTAACTTAACAGGTGAATCAAAGTGCTAAGCGAAACACAGTAAAGATAAGGCCTCCACAGGCAGCTGACTGGGGGTTGCCGCCAACCCACACCTAGAATTCGTCGTAGTCTTGGAACTCCTGGAAGTCTCCTTCCACGGCTTCACCTTCTCCTGAGCAGTGGTTACAATGCGGACAACCTGGTGTTTTGTGGTAAAGCAAGGATGAGTACACATCAACGTACTCAGCAAATGTCCCGTTTGGCTGAAGTGGACTAGCTTTATGTGGGGTTAGGCTCAAGCAGTTGCTTTTAGTTGGTCAGGTATTTATCATTAGTAGAAGCCAGATTTTAGCATTAACCAACCCGTAAACCATTTCCTCATCGAGGAACATCATCATCATAATCGAACCAAAACCATAACATAATCCTTGTATCTCGAACCATCTGTATCTCTAATCAAAGAGGATCCCAAGGCTGCTCTTAACCGTGAGCACGGCTGATATACCAGTTTCACTACCCTCTGCAGAGGTTGCACACTTTACCCATGAGTCATGATTCCCTTTCTACCCGGGGAGAGCTAATCCCCATTGACCACTACCTAGGTGGTCCGGCAGGGCATCACTACGTAGCTTTTACAAAGATTCCCCAGAGATCATAGCTGCCCGTTAGGTTTCTCCAGTTTGATAAACACAGTACCCCTCCCCGCAGGAGAGTGACTAACAAAGAGCAAAACGAAAGAACCTCGGCACTCAGCCTCGGCAGAGCAAGCACTGTGCCTGGACCCCATTGACGGCACGACGGCTAAGCAACTACACCTCTAGTTCACCCAATTAATCAGCTAAGGGCATCCCATTTCACCCTCATGGTTGCACTGTTATCCCAGGTGGTCTCTCAACGAACAAGTCCTTACGGAGAGGTACTCAGGAAACAGCCTGAGCCCCCTAGAGTATCACAAGATCATCAACATCATCAGGATAACAGTATCATAAATAGTCACATCATGTTCATTGATTAAGTTAAGGCAATAGCAGAATGCTAACCATAACAGCCCATAAGGTCATCAAGGATAAAGTAAAGTGTAAAGCTAGTCAATCCTTAGGTTTCAAGTAAGTAATGCGGGATAGTAAGTTATAAGTGAATAGGACATAATGGGTCAGAGGACACTTGCCTTCACCAAACTGCTGATCAGGGACTTCCTCTGCAACCTCCTCGGGAAACACAGATTGCTCGTTGTCTACGTAAAGTAATCATTCACACTATGCACTTGGGAAGATAACAAACAAAAGCAACATACCAAACATATGCAGCAAAGAGATCACAAGTTCATAGTAGAAAAGGGATGGGCACTCTGGTGTTCCCTAGGTCTGGGGTAGAGGACTATACAAAGTGATTCATTATCCACTAATCAGGTTTAAGTCAGTGGTGGGATTAAATCATTACATGGTTTTAAGTTCCTAAACCTAGGTGTTTAAGTCCCTAAACTTAAGTACTCCAACTTTTAATAAAGTCTACCAACTTCTAATTATCTCAAATAGGGTTCCAATAACCTTAATCCTACCCTAATGATTAACCATTAATTGGTACATGGAAACAGCAGGGAAACATTGTTTAAATAGATAGACAAAAACACCATGAGCATTTTGCAATTTGAAGCACATAATTTGGAGTTCATATGACAAAGTTATGAATTTTACAAGTTTGGGGATTAAAAATATACCCTAAATACCTATTTTGAATTAAATAAAAGGTCTAGGGACCTAACTGAGAGAAACCAGGGACGGCGGGTTCAAATTCCAGAAAATCGGGGGTCTCTTTAAGAAAACACGCGGGCGAAGGGGTATCGGGCTACTACGGCCGTCGGATCTCAGGCGAACGGCCAGGATTAGATCCTGCGGGCGGGCGCGCGAGCGCGCGGCGACCGGAGCGGCTGACAGGCGGGGCCAGCGGGCAGCGCGGGGCGCGGGCGGGCTGACAGGCGGGGCCCAACGGCAGGGAGGCGGGGTGTGGGGGAAGCGGGCCTGGGCCGCTGGATCTCCGGCGGACGGCCAGGATTGGGCTCGGCCTAATTAAAACGGGACCGCCCGATCTGGGACGGACGGTGGGGATCGGGCGGGTGGCCCTGGCTTCTTCTACGGCTAGCTGGGGCAGCGGCGCTCGTCCCCGCGGCGGAGGACTCGCCGGAGACGAGGGGCGCGGGCGCTTGGCGGGTCTCTGGGGCGACCTGAGTGGCCGGGGAAGTTGGGGAGGGCACGGGGAATCGTCCGGTGGGGGCTGGGTCGGGGCAGGGACACCGGAGGGGGGTGGTTCACGGCGAAGCGGCTCGGCGGCGACATAAAACAACTCCGGCGAGGAATTAAACATGGCAGAAGGCAATACACGGGTTTGGAGGGGGCGGGAGAGGTTCCTTACCTCAAGGCGGGCTCCGGGGACTCCTCGGCGGCGGCAATGGCGCGATGGTGGCCCGGGGCGACGATGGCGGATCTCCGCGGCTGCACGGAGGACGGCGGGTGAGCGCGGGCAGAGAGAAATAGGGAGGGGGAGAGGGAATTGGGGCGCGTCCCGGGTTGCGGACGTCGGGGCGGAGCTCACCGGGGCAAAGGGCGCGACGGAGCTCCAACGGCGACGGGGAACCGAGCTCGGGACGGCGGGGGTTATGGCGGCGGCGCTCGGGCGCGCGCGCAGCGAGGGGGAGGTGGAAGAGGGGTCTGCTGGTGCGCAAAAGAGGGAGGGGGAGAGGGCGAGTGGGGCTCTGGGCTCAAGTGGCCAGGGGCGGTGCGGTTGCGAGCTCCACGCGCGACGTGGGCGCGGGGAAGGCGGCCGCGCGCAGCTCGGGCGGCAGTTACGCGAGGACGACGGGGCTGACAAGCCGGGCCCGCGAGCAGAGAGAGAGGGGAAAGCGGGGGCGGGCGCGCGGAAGACGGCCGCGCCGACGGGCGGGCCCGCCAGGGCAGAGAGAGCGGGGGGGGGGGGGAAGAGGCGCGCACGGGATGGGCTTAGTGGGCCGAAAGGCCGAGGGGGGCGGGGGAGTGGGCTTCTTTTCCTTTTCTTTTTATTCTGGAATTTATTTTCCCTTTTCTTTTTATTTTCTCTATTTGATTCAAATCCAAATAAGCCACAAATTCAAATTAGACTTTCCAAGAATTATGCACCAAGCAAAAGTGAAATCTAGGGTTCAACATGATGCAACAATTCATACTCCCTTAGGGTTTAACCTATTAAACTATAATTACAAATAAAATAAGCAATTTTCTCCTATAGAAATGAGAAAGAGAAGAATGAGGAAGGATGAGAAAAGGGAAGTAACACCTGAATTTGTGAATATGAGCAAAGAAATTTTATACCCCCAAATTCAGGGTGTTACAAACCTATCCTCCTTAAAAGAATCTCGCCCCGAGATTCAAGGTTGGTCAGCAAAGAGTTCGGGGTATTTGACTTTCAGATCATCTTCTCGTTCCCAGGTTGCTTCTTCCTCCGAGTGGTGACCCCATCTGACTTTGCACATTCTGATGGTGTTCCTCCGGGTGACTCTGTCTGCAAACTCCAGAATCTGCGTTGGCTTCTCTATGTAGGTCAGATCCTCCTGGACCTCCAAACCCTCCACTGGCAACTGTTCTTCTGGTACTCGCAGACACTTCTTCAATTGCGACACGTGGAACACATTGTGCACTGCTGACAAGCTCTCTGGTAGGTTGAGCTGGTAGGCCACTTCTCCACGCTTTGCTTGAATCTGATATGGTCCGACGTATCGGGGTGCTAACTTGCCTTTAACTCCGAACCTTCTGACTCCCCTGATAGGTGACACCTTCAGATAGACGTAATCCCCCACTTCGAAACTCAGTTCTCTTCTCCTTCGGTCCGCATAGCTTCGCTGCCTTGACTGGGCTATCTTCAGATTCTCCCGAACCATTTTGATATTCTCTTCGGCTTCAAGCAAGATGTCGGGGCCAAACACCTGTCTCTCTCCAGGCTGGTCCCAATGCAGCGGAGTCCTACAACTCCGTCCATAGAGTGCCTGAAACGGTGACATCTTCAAGCTGGCCTGGTAACTATTGTTGTAGGAGAATTCTACATAAGGTAACCTTTTGTCCCATCCTGACTTGTCTTGCAACGCACAGGCTCTCAACATATCTTCTAGGATCTGATTAGTTCTTTCAGTCTGACCGTCTGTCTGTGGGTGATAAGCTGAGCTGAAGTTCAAATGTGTGCCCAAAGCTTCTTGTAGCTGCTGCCAAAAATGAGAGGTGAACTGCGTTCCTCGATCTGACACTATCTTCTTCGGCACACCATGAAGGCAGACTATCCGTGACATGTATAACTCAGCTAACGTTGCTCCGGTGTATGTTGTCTTCACAGGTATGAAATGGGCCACCTTTGTTAAGCGGTCCACAACCACCCAGATGGAATCATAGCCGGCCCGGGTACGAGATAGGCCAACTATAAAATCCATCCCGATCTCATCCCACTTCCACTGAGGAATCCGCAATGGCTGCAACAACCCGGCAGGCCTCTGATGCTCTGCTTTGGTTCTCTGACAGCTATCACAGATGGCGACATATTCTGCGATCTCTCTTTTCATGCCATACCACCAAAACCTCCTTTTTAAATCCTGGTACATCTTCTCGCTCCCTGGGTGTATGGAGTAGGCTGTCTCATGAGCTTCCTTTAGGATCAATTCCCGAATAGGTTTGAGGTCGAGGACACACAATCGGTCCTTGAACCATATTACTCCCGCTTCATCCTCTCGAAAGTCTTTGCCTCTTCCTTCTAAGATCAGCTGCCGGATCTTGTTGATGTTTTCATCATCCTTCTGCCCTTCTTTGATCTCTCGCTCTAGGGTGGGCTCTAATTCCACCGTTACTCCTTGCGTACTGTTCAGGAAACCGAGGCTCAGTCTGTCGAACTCTTTGGCTAACTCATACGGCATCGGGTACGAGGCCAACATATTGACTTGACTCTTCCTGCTCAGAGCATCTGCAACAACATTGGCTTTGCCTGGATGGTAATGTATCTCTAACTCATAGTCCTTGATCAATTCCAACCATCTTCGCTGCCTCATGTTTAACTCTGACTGGGTGAATATGTACTTCAGACTTTTATGATCTGTGTAGATGTCGCACTTCTGCCCGTACAGGTAATGTCTCTAGGTCTTTAAGGCATGAACCACTGCTGCCAACTCCAGGTCATGTGTGGGATAATTTTTCTCATGGATCTTCAGCTGTCGAGATGAGTATGCTACCACTCTTCCTTCTTGCATTAGCACACATCCCAATCCGGTGTACGAAGCGTCGCAATACACTGAGAATGACTTGTGAACATCAGGCAGGACTAACACAGGAGCTGTAGTCAATCTATTCTTCAGTTCTTCAAATGCTTCCTGACACTTTTGGGTCCACTTAAACTCAACTTTCTTCGCTAGTAACGCTGTCATTGGCCTAGCAATCTTTGAGAAGCCTTCGATGAAACGCCTGTAGTATCCAGCCATTCCAATGAAGCTCTTGATCCCACGAACATCCTTCGGTGCTTTCCAGTTCAGGATATCTGCTTCTTTCTTTGGATCCACTGCTAACCCATCTTGATTTATGATATGACCCAGAAATAAGACTTCATGAATCCAGAACTCGCATTTGCCCAGCTTGGCATACAACTGATGCTCTCGAAGTCTTTGCAATACCATTTTCAAATGCTCTACATGATCTTCTTCACTTTGAGAGTATATGAGAATATCATCAATGAATACTACCACGAACTTGTCTAGATAGTCCATGAACACGCTGTTCATCAGATACATAAAGAAGGCTGGCGCATTTGTCAAACCAAAGGACATAACCGTGAACTCATATAACCCGTACTTGGTGATGAATGCTGTCTTCGGTATATCCGAGGGTCGGATTCTGAGTTGATGGTAACCTGATCTCAGATCTATCTTCGAGAATACGCTGGCACCTCTGAGCTGGTCGAACAAATCTTCTATCCTTGGCAGGGGGTACTTGTTCTTGACAGTGACTTCATTCAAGGCTCTGTAGTCTATGCACATCCTTTTGGTACCATCTTTCTTCTCTACAAACAACACTGGGGCGGCCCAAGGCGAGGTGCTTGGCCTGATGTAACCCTTCTCCAACATCTCATCTATCTGCTTCTTGAGTTCTACCAGTTCTGGTCCAGACACTCGATAGGCTCTTTTGGAAATGGGGGCGGTACCAGGGATAAGCTCTATGGCAAATTCAACCTTTCTCTCGGGTGGCATGCCCGTTAGCTCCTCGGGAAACACATCCGGAAAGTCTGACACAACCTTGATAACCTTGAGAGGGTTGGGCTCCTTACTATCAACTGAAATCTGGTGACAGACTCCCTCCGCTGATTTAGGCATCCTTAGCTCGGCCACTACCTCTTCTCCTGACGGGGACTTCAATGTTACGGTCCTCTTGTCACAACTAACATTTGCTTCATACTTCATTAACCAATTCATCCCTAGAATAACATCTATCCCAGGGGTGTCTATTACTATTAAGTCACTGGGGAATCCTATCCCCCTTATTTCCACCATTATATTTGAGCATATTTTATCTGTTTGCACCTTGCCACCAACCGAATTAATCCTCATGGGCGGCATCATTGCCTCTACTGAAATGTTATGCAATTCTACCCAGGTTGCAGTGACAAATGAATGAGTTGCACCAGTATCAAATAGCACTTTTGCGGGATGAGATTCGACTGAGAACATACCTACTGCCACATCTGGTGCATCCTGGATTGCTTTGGCCTCCAAGTGGTTCACCTTTCCACGGTTGTACGCTTGGCTACGATTGCCTGCTACCGGCTGCAGTACACCTTGCCTTGTTGGAGCATTGGGGTTGGTCTGCTGCTGCGCCATCTTCTTTGGGCACTGCATCGCCCAGTGGCCTTATTCTCCACAGTGGAAACATCCTCTGCCTCCTCCTTGTGCTGGGGCTGCTTGGTTGCTCTGATTTGTTGCGGGGGCAGGAAGGCGAGATGCCTGGTTGTTCTGCTTCTGATACTGATTACCTCCTTGCTGGCTGTTCTGACGATACTGCTGCTGCTGTGGGTACTGCCTCTGAAACTGCTGCTGATGCGGACGCTGATTCTGATTCTGATATCCCTGTGGGTGACCAGGCCTGCCTTGCTGAGATGAACTGCCTGAGAAACGGGGACGGCTGATGCTTCTGGACTGGGGTCCACTCATCTTGCGCTTCCGATCTTCCATATCCTTACGCTTCTTCTCAGTCATAACTGCTCTATCGATCAGGTGCTGGAAGGTGGGGAAGGTGTGGTTCATCAGCTGGTAATGCAGGGGATCCACCAAACCCCTCATGAACCTGTACTGCCTTTTAGCATCAGTGTTGACGTCTTCAGGTGCATAACGGGATAGCTGCAGAAACTTATCCCTGTATTCACTAACAGACAGGGGTCCCTGCTTCAGAGCCAGAAACTCCTCCTTCTTCACGATCATCATTCCCTCTGGCACATGGTACCTGCGGAAACTCTCGCTGAATTCTTCCCAGGTGATGGCTTCGGGGTCAGCATGTGTGGCGAGGTAGGACTCCCACCAGGACTGGGCTGCTCCCCTCAGCTGGCGGGGACCATACAGAACCTTCTCCCTGTCGTCACATTGGGCGGTGCGCAGTTCCCTTTCCACTGCGCGCAGCCAGTCTTCTGCATCCATGGGGTCAGCAGAATGGGCGAAGGTAGGAGGGTGCCCTCTCATGAACTCACCACGCTTATCCCGTGGCATCTGGGGCATCTGCACTTGCAGCTGGGTTTGGGGTTGCTGTTGAGCCTGCTGCATGGCTGCCAGAGTCTGCCCAATGGCCTGCACTGCCTGAGTCTGCATCAAGAACATCTGCTCCACTGACATCGGGGGTGGTGGGGGAGGCTGCCTCTGATTTTCCTCCTGCTGGTCATGCTGCTCTTGCTGAGCACGCCTGTTGCATCGGCGCCTGTTGTCAGACATCTGTGGAAGACATTCATACATCAGCATTGATCTTACAACCCTTCAACATAAGAAAAGAGAATACAGAATTCTTCATGACACTGAGTGAACAAAGAGCTTCACTGATCCTCATTATGATTCAACACAGCTTCTCAGATAAGAAGGAAAGTAGAAGTAAATTGTTTCCCAACTAAGCAACTGACTTCATTAACATTACTAGCTAGGCCAAACTGCAGGGGAAACCCACAGGTTGGCAACAGTCATTACAAAGATTCGAATCCAGCACAAGTTCATCATAACAAGCATGAAAGCAACTGATAAGAAAACTAAACTAAATGGAAGCAACTGATATGCAAACTAAACTGACTACCTAAGACTGAGACATCTGACTTAAGAATTATTACAAACTCCGACGCTAACGATCTAAGGATCCAGATCTATCCTGGTCTTACAGACAGGGGAACCATAAGTGTGGTGACCACGTGGCGGCGAGCGGTATGGGTGCTGAGTCCCAACAGGAGCGGGAGAACCACCCTCCTGGTGGTGGCGCTCTGCCAGCTCAGCACGCAACTCCGCAATCTCCGTTCGAGCCCTGCTTAGCTCGTCCAGAGAGTGGTCCAGCTCAGTGTTAAGCACTGCGACTAGGTTGACTGTGCTGCTCAACCTAGGGTTAGCCTCACCAACAGGTGAGACAACCACACTCTCCGTGCTGCCAGTAGGTCGGCGGGGGTAGTACCGAAGGTTAAGACCGTCGGCCACCCCACCGAACAAAGAACAGTACTGGGAGAGTGCACGCCGTGCTGCATCCTGCATAGCCGCCTCTGCAGTGTCCCTCTCGGAGATGGAGTAGTGCTCCGAAACGGCCTCCGCACCCCGGAGATCATCCTCCAGACGGCGAACTAGGCAGGTAGCTTCCCAGCGGTCCGGGTACCTCCCGCGACTGTGCTGGTAGACTACACAACGATACTCGATCGACCAGGTGTGCCGGTCGAAAGCCTGGCGCAACAAGGTGTCGAGTGCGTCGTGGAAGTGACAACCGCGAGCGGCGTCACGGGTGATGGGTCGGGCGACCCATCCTTCCGCCTCCTGCGGCTCAGAAGACTCCGTGCTGTGGTTTGAGTCGTCGTCGTCGGGGTCTCCTCCAGGACCTCCTCCAGTAGCTCCTCCAACAGCCGGAACGTCCCGCGGCGGTGCAGGGGGCGCCTCCAGCTGGGCAACAGAGGAACGGGGCCTCACGGACTCCACCTCTCGCTGGGGTGGGGAGGAAGAGCCCTGCTGCTCTCTATGCTGGCGCCGGCGTTCCTGTTCCTCACGCAGGCGGTGGTGCAGTCTCTCCAGGTGACTCGACTGACCGGACACGGTGCGGTGCAGAGGACGCTCCGCAAGTCGAGACGGCAGGAAAGGAATCACCGACTTACGTGCAGTGTGTCTAAGACGAGCCATCTACAAAAGACACCGTAAGCATAAGAGTAAGAGCAGAACTAATATGACAAGTGAATAAACCATAGATAGAATAAGATAAAAATTTTTGACAAGGTATAATATAGTATATATATGTAGTAGAACATAAGGTTGGTCGAGGTGACCGACTTTTGAAGTAACATCAGAGGTCAAGGTGAGAGGGAAGGTCAATAGTCCTTAGTACGACCAGTGCTACTCTAGGTCAGCGGTCCTACAGTCAGCACGGCTTTGATACCACTTATGTCACACCCGGTTTTGGAAGGCAAACCGAATGCGAACTATGTACGTGCCAGGATCAGAACTCACGTACACAGCGATTACATAAATGAACATCATTGCACAGTGCTCGAATAATAACATAAAAGAGTATTAACTTATTACATCATAGAGTCATAGACATCCACATAGTCATTAACTTAACAGGTGAATCAAAGTGCTAAGCGAAACGCAGTAAAGATAAGGCCTCCACAGGCAGCTGACTGGGGGTTGCCGCCAACCCACACCTAGAATTCGTCGTAGTCTTGGAACTCCTGGAAGTCTCCTTCCATGGCTTCACCTTCTCCTGAGTAGTGGTTACAATGCGGACAACCTGGTGTTTTGTGGTAAAGCAAGGAAGAGTACACATCAACGTACTCAGCAAATGTCCCGTTTGGCTGAAGTGGACTAGCTTTATGTGGGGTTAGGCTCAAGCAGTTGCTTTTAGTTGGTCAGGTATTTATCATTAGTAGAAGCCAGATTTTAGCATTAACCAACCCGTAAACCATTTCCTCATCGAGGAACATCATCATCATAATCGAACCAAAACCATAACATAATCCTTGTATCTCGAACCATCTGTATCTCTAATCAAAGAGGATCCCAAGGCTGCTCTTAACCGTGAGCACGGCTGATATACCAGTTTCACTACCCTCTGCAGAGGTTGCACACTTTACCCATGAGTCATGATTCCCTTTCTACCCGGGGAGAGCTAATCCCCATTGACCACTACCTAGGTGGTCCGGCAGGGCATCACTATGTAGCTTTTACAAAGATTCCCCAGAGATCATAGCTGTCTGTTAGGTTTCTCCAGTTTGATAAACACAGTACCCCTCCCCGCAGGAGAGTGACTAACAAAGAGCAAAACGAAAGAACCTCGGCACTCAGCCTCGGCAGAGCAAGCACTGTGCCTGGACCCCATTGACGGCACGACGGCTAAGCAACTACACCTCTAGTTCACCCAATTAATCAGCTAAGGGCATCCCATTTCACCCTCATGGTTGCACTGTTATCCCGGGTGGTCTCTCAACGAACAAGTCCTTACGGAGAGGTACTCAGGAAACAGCCTGAGCCCCCTAGAGTATCACAAGATCATCAACATCATCAGGATAACAGTATCATAAATAGTCACATCATGTTCATTGATTAAGTTAAGGCAATAGCAGAATGCTAACCATAACAGCCCATAAGGTCATCAAGGATAAAGTAAAGTGTAAAGCTAGTCAATCCTTAGGTTTCAAGTAAGTAATGCGGGATAGTAAGTTATAAGTGAATAGGACATAATGGGTCAGAGGACACTTGCCTTCACCAAACTGCTGATCAGGGACTTCCTCTGCAACCTCCTCGGGAAACACATATTGCTCGTTGTCTACGTAAAGTAATCATTCACACTATGCACTTGGGAAGATAACAAACAAAAGCAACATACCAAACATATGCAGCAGAGAGATCACAAGTTCATAGTAGAAAAGGGATGGGCACTCTGGTGTTCCCTAGGTCTGGGGTAGAGGACTATACAAAGTGATTCATTATCCACTAATCAGGTTTAAGTCAGTGGTGGGATTAAATCATTACATGGTTTTAAGTTCCTAAACCTAGGTGTTTAAGTCCCTAAACTTAAGTACTCCAACTTTTATTAAAGTCTACCAACTTCTAATTATCTCAAATAGGGTTCCAATAACCTTAATCCTACCCTAATGATTAACCATTAATTGGTACATGGAAATAGCAGGGAAACATTGTTTAAATAGATAGACAAAAACACCATGAGCATTTTGCAATTTGAAGCACATAATTTGGAGTTCATATGACAAAGTTATGAATTTTACAAGTTTGGGGATTAAAAATATACCCTAAATACCTATTTTGAATTAAATAAAAGGTCCAGGGACCTAACTGAGAGAAACCAGGGACGGCGGGTTCAAATTCCAGAAAACAGGGGGTCTCTTTAAGAAAACGCGCGGGCGAAGGGGTATCGGGCTACTACGGCCGTCGGATCTCAGGCGAACGGCCAGGATTAGATCCTGCGGGCGGGCGCGCGAGCGCGCGGCGACCAGAGCGGCTGACAGGCGGGGCCGGGTGGGCAGCGCGAGCGCGGCGGTTGACAGGCGGGGCCAGCGGGCAGCGCGGGGCGCGGGCGGGCTGACAGGCGGGGCCCAACGGCAGGGAGGCGGGGTGTGGGGGAAGCGGGCCTGGGCCGCTGGATCTCCGGCGGACGGCCAGGATTGGGCTCGGCCTAATTAAAACGGGACCGCCCGATCTGGGACGGACGGCGGGGATCGGGTGGGCGGCCCTGGCTTCTTCTACGGCTAGCTGGGGCGGCGGCGCTCGTCCCCGCGGCGGAGGACTCGCCGGAGACGAGGGGCGCGGGCGCTTGGCGGGTCTCTGGGGCGACCTGAGTGGCCGGGGAAGTTGGGGAGGGCACGGGGAATCGTCCGGTGGGGGCTGGGTCGGGGCAGGGACACCGGAGGGGGGTGGTTCACGGCGAAGCGGCTCGGCGGCGACATAAAACAACTCCGGCGAGGAATTAAACATGGCAGAAGGCAATACACGGGTTTGGAGGGGGCGGGAGAGGTTCCTTACCTCAAGGCGGGCTCCGGGGACTCCTCGGCGGCGACAATGGCGCGATGGTGGCCCGGGGCGACGATGGCGGACCTCCGCAGCTGCACGGAGGACGGCGGGTGAGCGCGGGCAGAGAGAAATAGGGAGGGGGAGAGGGAATTGGGGCGCGTCCCGGGTTGCGGACGTCGGGGCAGAGCTCACCGGGGCAAAGGGCGCGGCGGAGCTCCAATGGCGACGGGGAACCGAGCTCGGGACGGCGGGGGTTATGGCGGCGGCGCTCGGGCGTGCGCGCAGCGAGGGGGAGGTGGAAGAGGGGTCTGCTGGTGCGCAAAAGAGGGAGGGGGAGAGGGCGAGTGGGGCTCTGGGCTCAAGTGGCCAGGGGCGGGGCGGTTGCGAGCTCCACGCGCGACGTGGGCGCGGGGAAGGCGGCCGCGCGCAGCTCGGGCGGCAGTTACGCGAGGACGACGGGGCTGACAAGCCGGGCCCGCGAGCAGAGAGAGAGGGGAAAGCGGGGGCGGACGCGCGGAAGGCGGCCGCGCTGACGGGCGGGCCCGCCAGGGCAGAGAGAGCGGGGGGGGGGAAGAGGCGCGCGCGGGATGGGCTTAGTGGGCCGAAAGGCCGAGGGGGGCGGGGGAGTGGGCTTCTTTTCCTTTTCTTTTTATTCTGGAATTTATTTTCCCTTTTCTTTTTATTTTCTCTATTTGATTCAAATCCAAATAAGCCACAAATTCAAATTAGACTTTCCAAGAATTATGCACCAAGCAAAAGTGAAATCTAGGGTTCAACATGATGCAACAATTCATACTCCCTTAGGGTTTAACCTATTAAACTATAATTACAAATAAAATAAGCAATTTTCTCCTATAGAAATGAGAAAGAGAAGAATGAGGAAGGATGAGAAAAGGTAAGTAACACCTGAATTTGTGAATATGAGCAAAGAAATTTTATACCCCCAAATTCAGGGTGTTACACAAGTCCCCGATGTGCTCTTTCTATTAATTTTACACCCCGCCCAATCGGCATCTGAATAACCAATTAAATCAAATGTGGATCCCCAAGGGTACCAAAGCCCAAACTTAGGAGTATAAACTAAATATCTCAAGATTCATTTTGCGACCGTAAGGTGAGCTTCCTTAGGGTCGGCTTGAAATCTTGCACACATGCATACGGAAAGCATAATGTCCGGTCGAGATGCACATAAATAGAGTAAAGAGCCTACCATCGACCGGTATACCTTTTGATCTACGGATTTACCTCCCGTGTCGAGGTCGAGATGCCCATTGGTTCCCATGGGTGTCTTGATGGGCTTGGCATCCTTCATCCCAAACTTGTTTAAAATGTCTTGAATATACTTCATTTGGCTAATGAAGGTGCCCTCTTGGAGTTGCTTTACTTGAAATTCCAAGAAGTACTTCAACTCCCCCATCATTGACATCTCGAATTTTTGTGTCATGATACTACTAAATTCCTCACATGTAGATTTGTTAGTAGACCCAAATATAATATCATCAACATAAATTTGGCATACAAACAAATCATTGTCAAGAGTTTTAGTAAATAAAGTAGGATTGGCCTTTCCGACTTTGAAGCCATTAGTGGTAAGGAAATCTCTTAGGCATTCATACCATGCTCTTGGGGCTTGCTTGAGCCCATAAAGTGCCTTAGAGAGTTTATACACATGGTTAGGATACTCACTATCTTCAAAGCCGGGAGGTTGCTCAACATAGACCTCCTCCTTGATTGGTCCATTGAGGAAGGCACTTTTCACGTCCATTTGATAAAGCTTGAAGCCATGGTAAGTAGCATAGGCAAGTAAAATGTGAATTGATTCTAGCCTAGCTACGGGTGCATAGGTTTCACCGAAATCCAGACCTTCGACTTGTGAATATCCCTTGGCCACAAGTCGGGCTTTGTTCCTTGTCACCACACCATGCTCGTCTTGCTTGTTGCGGAAGACCCACTTGGTTCCTACAACATTTTGATTAGGACGTGGAACTAAATGCCATACCTCATTCCTAGTGAAGTTGTTGAGCTCCTCTTGCATCGCCATCACCCAATCTGAATCTTGTAGTGCTTCCTCTACCCTGTGTGGCTCAATAGAGGAAACAAAAGAGTAATGTTCACAAAAATGAGCAACACGAGATCTAGTAGTTACCCCCTTTTGAATGTCGCCGAGGATGGTGTTAATGGGGTGATCTCGTTGGATTGCTTGGTGGACTCTTGGGTGTGACGGTCTTGGAACTTGTTCATCTTCCTCATCTTGATCATGGGCATCTCCCCCTTGATCATTGCTCTCCTCTTGAGGTGGCTCAACTTCTTGATCTTCTCCTTCATCTTTTTGAGCCTCATCCTCATCTTGAGTTGGTGGAGATGCTTGCGTGGAGGAAGATGGTTGATCTTGTGCTTGTGGAGGCTCTTCGGATTCCTTAGGACACACATCCCCAATGGACATGTTCCTTAGCGCGACGCATGGAGCCTCTTCATCATCTAGTTCATCAGTATCAACTTGCTCTACTTGAGAGCCGTTAGTCTCATCGAACACAATGTCACAAGAGACTTCAACTAATCCAGAGGACTTGTTAAAGACTCTATATGCCCTTGTGTTTGAATCATAACCTAGTAAAAAGCCTTCTACAGCCTTTGGAGCAAATTTAGATTTTTACCTCTTTTAACAAGAATAAAGCATTTGCTACCAAAGACTCTAAAATATGAAACACTGGGCTTTTTACCGGTTAGGAGTTCATATGATGTCTTCTTGATGATTCGGTGGAGATACAATCGGTTGATGGCGTAGCAGGTGGTGTTGACCGCCTCGGCCCAAAACCGATCTGAAGTTTTGTACTCATCAAGCATGGTCCTTGCCATGTCCAATAGAGTTCTATTCTTCCTCTCCACTACACCATTTTGTTGTGGCGTGTAGGGAGAAGAGAACTCATGCTTGATGCCCTCCTCCTCAAGGAAGCCTTCAATTTGAGAGTTCTTGAACTCCGTCCCGTTGTCGCTTCGGATTTTCTTGATCCTTAAGCCGAACTCGTTTTGAGCCATCTCAAGAATCCTTTTAAGGTCTCTTGGGTATGAGATTTTTCCTGCAAAAAGAATACCCAAGTGAAGCGAGAATAGTCATCCACAATAACTAGACAGTACTTACTCCCGCCGATGCTTATGTAAGCTATCGGGCCGAATAGGTCCATGTGTAGGAGCTCGAGTGGCCTGTCAGTCGTCATGATGTTCTTGTGTGGATGATGAACACCAACTTGCTTTCCTGCCTGACATGCGCTACAAATCCTATCTTTCTCAAAATGAACATTTGTTAGTCCCAAAATGTATTCTCCCTTTAGAAGCTTGTGAAGATTCTTCATCCCAACATGTGCTAGTCGGTGATGCTAGAGCCAGCCCATGTTAGTCTTAGCAATTAAGCAAGTGTCGAGTTCAGCTCTATCAAAATCTACTAAGTATAGCTGACCCTCTAACACTCCCTTAAATGCTATTGAATCATCACTTCTTCTAAAGACAGTGACACCTACATCCGTAAAAAGACAGTTGTAGCCCATTTTACACAATTATGAAACTGAAAGCAAGTTATAATCTAAAGAATCTACAAGAAAAACATTGGAAATGGAATGGTCAGGTGATATAGCTATTTTACCCAATCCTTTGACCAAACCTTGATTTCCATCCCCGAATGTGATAGCTCGTTGGGGATCTTGGTTTTTCTCATAGGAGGAGAACATCTTTTTCTCCCTTGTCATGTGGTTTGTGCACCCGCTATCGATGATCCAACTTGAGCCCCCGGATGCATAAACCTACAAAACAAGTTTAGTTCTTGATTTTAGGTACCCAAACGGTTTTGGGTCCTTTGACATTAGATACAAGAACTTTGGGTACCCAAACACAAGTCTTGGAGCCCTTGTGTTTGTCCCCAACATATTTGGCAACTACCTTGCCTGATTTGTTAGTTAAAACATAGGATGCATCAAAAGTTTTAAATGAAATATTATGATCATTTGATGCAATAGGAGTTTTCTTTCTAGGCAATTTAGCACGAGTTGATTGCCTAGAACTAGATGTCTCACCCTTATACATAAAAGCATGATTAGGGCCAGAGTGAGACTTTCTAGAGTGAATTCTCCTAATCTTGCTCTCGGGATAACCGGCAGGGTACAAAATGTAACCCTCGTTATCCTGAGGCATGGGAGCCTTGCCCTTTACAAAGTTAGACAATCTCTTAGGAGGGGCGTTAAGTTTGACATTGTCCCCCTTTTGGAAGCCAATGCCATCCTTGATGCCAGGGCGTCTCCCATTATAGAGCATGCTTCTAGCAAATTTAAAATTTTCATTTTCTAAGTCATGCTCATTAATTTTAGCATTAAGTTGAGCTATGTGATCATTTTGTTTCTTAATTAAAGCTAGGTGATCATGAGTAGCATCAACATTAATGTCTCTACATCTAGTGCAAATGGAAACATGCTCAATGGTAGATGTAGAGGGTTTGCAAGAATTAAGTTCAACAATCTTAGCACGTAAAATATCATTCTTATCTCTAAGATCAGAAATGGAAGCATTGCAAACATCTAAATCCTTAGCCTTAGCAATCAAATTTTCATTTTCATTTCTAAGGCTAGCAAGAGAAACATTCAATTCTTCAATCTTAGCAAGTAAATTAACATTATCATCTCTAAGATTGGGAATTGAAACATAACTAACATTAGAATCAACCTTAGCAATTAATTTAGCATTTTCATTTCTAAGGTTGGCAATTATATCAATACAAGTGCTTAGCTCACTAGATAATTTTTCACATTTTTCTACTTCTAGAGCGTAAGCATTTTTAACCTTAACATGCTTCTTGTTTTCCTTGATTAGGAAGTCCTCTTGAGAGTCCAAGAGGTCATCCTTCTCATGAATAGCACTAATTAATTCATTTAATTTTTCCTTTTGTTGCATGTTGAGGTTGGCAAAAAGGGTGCGCAAATTATCCTCCTCATCACAACAGTTATCCTCATCACTAGAGGTTTCATATTTAGTGGAGGATTTTGATTTTACCTTCTTCCTTTTGCCGTTCTTGGCCATGAGGCACTTGTGGCCGACGTTGGGGAAGAGGAGTCCCTTGGTGACGGCGATGTTGGCGGCGTCCTCGTCGGAGGAGGAGTCGGAGGAGCTCTCGTCGGAGTCCCACTTGCGGCACACATGGGCATCGCCGCCCCTCTTCTTGTGGTACCTCTTCTTTTCTCTCCTCTTGCCCTTCTTGTCTTCACCCCTGTCACTATCACTAGATAATAGACATTTAGCAATGAAATGACCGGGCTTACCACATTTGTAGCATACTTTCTTGGAGCGGGGCTTGTAATCCTTCCCCCTTCTTTGCTTCAGGATTTGGCGGAAGCTCTTGATGATGAGCGCCATTTCCTCGTTGTCGAGCTTAGATGCATCGATGGGTTGTCTACTTGATGTAGACTCCTCCTTTTTCTCCTCTGTTGCCTTGAATGCGACCGGTTGTGCTTTGGACGTGGAGGGGCCATCTAGCTCGATGATTTTCTTTGAGCCTTTGATCATCAACTCAAAGCTCACAAAGTTTCCTATTACCTCCTCAGGAGACATTAGTGTATATCTAGGATTACCTAGGATTAATTGAACTTGCGTAGGATTAAGAAAAACGAGGGATCTTAGAATAACCTTGACCATCTCATGGTCATCCCATTTGGTGCTCCCGAGGTTGCGCACTTGATTCACCAAGGTCTTCAAGCGGTTGTACATGGCTTGAGGGTCCTCGCCTTGGTTGAGTCGGAACAGACCGAGCTCCTCCTCGATCGTCTCCTGCTTGGTGATTTTAGTCACCTCATCTCCTTCGTGCGCGGTTTTAAGCACGTCCCAAATTTCCTTGGCGCTCTTTAACCCTTGCACCTTGTTATACTCCTCTCGCTTAGAGAGGTGAGGAGTATAGTGGTGGCTTGAGAGTTGAAGTGCCGGATTTGGGCGACCTCGTCCGAATCATAGTCTTCATCCCCCGGAGATGGTACCTGTACTCCAATCTCAACAACATCCCAAATGCTAGTGTGGAGTGAGGTTAGATGATGCCTCATTTTATCACTCCACATATTATAATCTTCACCATCAAACATAGGTGGTTTGCCTAGTGGGACGGAAAGTAATGGAGTACATTTGGAAATACGTGGATAGCGTAGGGGAATCTTACTAAACTTCTTGCGCTCATGGAGCTTAGAAGTTACGGAGGGCGTGTCGGAGCCGGAGGTGGATGGCGACAAAGAGTCGGTCTCGTAGTAGACCACCTTCCTCATCTTCTTCTTGTCACCGCTCCACCCCGACTTGTTGTGTGAAGGGGATCCCTTCACCTTGTTGGTGGACTCCTCGGATGGAGCCTTCCCATGGC
This sequence comes from Zea mays, assembly GCF_902167145.1. Lineage (NCBI taxonomy): Eukaryota > Viridiplantae > Streptophyta > Magnoliopsida > Poales > Poaceae > Zea > Zea mays. The sequence goes on from NC_050098.1 coordinate 198,517,854, forward strand.
TTGTAGCGGGCTTCTCGCCGGTCCCGAACTCCCTCTTGGCGGATGCTCCCGACATCACTTCGAGCAGTTAGGCTCTAATGAAGCACCGGGCTCTGATACCAATTGAAAGTCGCCTAGAGGGGGGTGAATAGGGCGAATCTGAAATTTATAAACTTAAGCACAACTACAAGCCGGGTTAGCGTTAGAAATATAAACGAGTCCGAGAGAGAGGGCGCAAAACAAATCGTGAGCAAATAAAGAGTGAGACACGATGATTTGTTTTACCGAGGTTCAGTTCTTGCAAACCTACTCCCCGTTGAGGTGGTCACAAAGACCGGGTCTCTTTCAACCCTTTCCCTCTCTCAAACGGTCACTTAGACCGAGTGAGCTTCTCTTCTCAATCAAACGAAACACAAAGTTCCCGCAAGGACCACCACACAATTGGTGTCTCTCGCCTTGATTACAATTGAGTTTGATCACAAGAAGAATGAGAAAGAAAAGAAGCAATCCAAGCGCAAGAGCTCAAAAGAACACAAATGTCGCTCTCTCTAGTCACTATTTGATTTGGAGTGATACGGGACTTGGGAGAGGATTTGATCTCTTTGGTTGTGTCTAGAATTGAATGCTATAGCTCTTGTAATGTGTTGAAGGTGGAAAACTTGGATGCCATTGAATGTGGGGTGGTTGGGGTATTTATAGCCCCAACCACCAAAATATGGCCGTTGGAGGGCTGCTGTCGCATGGCGCACCGGACAGTCCAGTGCGCCAGCCACATCAGCCAGCCGTTGGGGTTCGACCGTTGGAGCTCTGACTTGTGGGGCCTCTGGGCTGTCCGGTGCGCCAACTGCGCGTGCTTTGTCCTCTGCGCGCGCAGGCGCGCATTAAATGCGTTGTAGTCGACTGTTGCGCGCGAAGTAGCCGTTGCTCCACTGGCACAGCGGACAGTCCGGTGCTTCACCGGACAGTTCGGTGAATTATAGCGGAGCGCCCTTCCATTTTCTCGAAGGTGAGGAGTTCAGCCTCGAGTGCCCTGGTGCACCGGACACTATCCGGTGGTGCACCGGACACTGTCCGATGGCACACCGGACAGTCCGGTGCGCCAGACCAGGGTGCCTTTGGGATGTCTTTAGCTCTTTTTATTTGAAACCCTTCCTTGGTCTTTTTATTGGCTTATTGTGAACCTTTGGCACCTGTAAAACTTATAGACTAGAGCAAACTAGTTAGTCCAATTATTTGTGTTGGGCAATTCAACCACCAAAATCTATTAGGAAAAAGGTGTAAGCCTAATTCCCTTTCAATGATCCTACTAAACTCTTCACAAGTTGATTTGTTAGTAGACCCAAATATGATATCATCAACATAAATTTGGCATACAAACAAATCTTTTGCAACAGTTTTAGTACAGAGTGTAGGATCGGCTTTTCCGACTTTGAAGCCATTAGTGATAAGGAAATCTCACAGGCATTCATACCATGCTCTTGGGGCTTGCTTGAGCCCATAAAGAGCCTTTGAGAGTTTGAACACATGGTTAGGGTACTCAATATCTTCAAAGCCGGGAGGTTGCTCAACATAGACCTCTTCCTTGATTGGTCCATTGAGGAAGGCACTTTTCACGTCCATTTGATAAAGCTTAAAGTCGTGGTAAGTAGCATAGGCAAGTAATATGCGAATTGACTCAAGCCTAGCTACGGGTGCATAGGTTTCTCCAAAATCCAAACCTTCGACTTGTGAATAACCCTTGGCCACAAGTCGGGCTTTGTTCCTTGTCACCACACCATGCTCATCTTGCTTGTTGCGGAATACCCACTTGGTACCTACAACATGTTTATTAGGATGTGGAACTAAATGCCATACCTCATTCCTCGTGAAGTTGTTGAGCTCCTCTTGCATAGCCAGCACCCAATCCGAATCTCTTAGTGCATCCTCCACCCTGTATGGCTCAATAGAGGACACAAAAGAGTAATGTTTATAGAAATGTGCAACTCTAGATCTAGTGGTTACCCCCTTATGAATGTCACCGAGGATGGAGTTGACGGGGTGATCTCGTTGAATTGCTTGGTGGACTCTTGGGTGTGGCGGTCTTTGACCTTGTATTTCTTGATCATCTTCCTTGTCTTCATTCTCTTCATCTCCCCCTTAATCATTGTCCTCTTGAGGTGGCTCATCCTCTTGATCTTCATTTTCATCTTGAGCCTGATCCTCATCTTGAGTTGGTGGAGATGCTTGATTGGAAGATGACGGTTGATCTTGTGCTTGAGTGGGCTCTTCGGATTCCTTAGGGCACACATCCCCAATGGACATGTTCCTTAGCGCGACACATAGAGCCTCTTCATCATCTAGTTCATCAAGATTAACTTGCTCCACTTGTGAGCCATTAGTCTCATCAAACACAATGTCACAAGAAACCTCAACTAATCCGGTTGATTTGTTGAAGACTCTATATGCCCTTGTGTTTGAGTCATATCCTACTAAAAAGCCTTCTACAGCCTTAGGAGCAAATTTAGATTTTCTACCTCTTTTAACAAGAATAAAGCATTTACTACCGAAGACTCTAAAATATGAAACATTGGGCTTTTTACCGGTAAGGAGTTCATATGATGTCTTCTTGAGGATTCGGTGAAGGTAGAGCCGGTTGATGGAGTAGCAAGCAGTATTGATTGCTTCCACCCAAAACCGGTCCGGTGTCTTGTACTCATCAAGCATGGTTCTTGCCATGTCCAGTAGAGTTCTATTCTTCCTCTCCACTACACCATTTTGTTGAGGTGTATAGGGAGAAGAGAACTCATGCTTGATGCCCTCATCCTCATGAAATCCTTCTATTTGAGAATTCTTGAACTCCGTCCCATTATCGCTTCTTATTTTCTTGATCCTTAATCCGAACTCATTTTGAGTCCGTCTTAAGAATCCCTTTAAGATCTCTTGGGTTTGTGATTTTTCCTGCAAAAAGAATACCCAAGTGAAGCGAGAATAGTCATCCACAATTACTAGACAATACTTACTCTCGCCGATGCTTATGTAAGCTATCGAGTCGAATAGATCCATGTGGAGTAGTTCCAGTGGCCTGTCCGTTGTCATTGTGTTCTTGTGTGGATGATGTGCGCCAACTTGCTTTACTGCTTGACATGCGCTACAAACCCTGTCTTTCTCAAAATGAACATTTGTTGGTCCTAAAATGTGCTCTCCCTTTAGAAGCTTGTGAATATTCTTCATCCCAACATGGGCTAGTCGGCGATGCCAGAGCCAACCCATATTAGTCTTAGCAATTAAGCAAGTATCGAGTTCAGCTTTGTTAAAATCAACTAAGTATAGCTGACCCTCTAACACTCCCTTAAATGCTACTAAATCATCACTTCTACTAAAGACAGTAACACCTATATCTGTAAATAGACAGTTCCATTTTGCATAATTGAGATATAGAAAGCAAGTTATAATCTAAAGAATCTACAAGAAAAACATTGGAAATAGAATGGTCAGGTGATATAGCAATTTTACCAAGTCCTTTGGCCAAACCTTGATTTCCATCCCCGGATGTGATAACTTTTTGGGGATCTTCGTTTTTCTCGTAGGAGAACATTCTTTTCTCCCTGTCATGTGGTTCGTGCATCCGCTATCAATTATCCAACTTGAGCCCCCGGATGCATAAACCTGCAAAACAATTTAGGCCTTGTTCTTAGGTACCCAAACAGTCTTGGGTCCTTTCATGTTAGAAACAAGCACCTTGGGTACCCAAACACAAGTCTTTGACCCCTTGTGTTTGCCTCCAACATATTTGACAACTATTTTGCCTGATTTGTTAGTGAGCACATAAGAAGCATCAAAAGTTTTGAATGAAATGTTATGATCATTTGATGCAGTAGGAGTTTTCTTTTTAGGCAATTTAATATGAGTTGATTGCCTAGAGCTAGAAGCCTCATTCTTATACATAAAAGCGTGATGTGAAACAGTATGAGTTTTCCTAGCATGAATTTTCCTAATTTTGTGCTCAGGATAATTAGCAGGATATAAAATATAGCCCTCATTATCCAGAACCATGGGAGCTTTGCCCTTAACAAAGTTAGACAATTTCTTAGGGGCATTAAGCTTGACATTGCTTCCCTGTTGGAAACCAATGCCATCCTTAATGCCAGGGCGTCTCCCACTATAGAGCATGCTTCTAGCAAATTTAAACTTTTCATTTTCAATTTCATGCTCATCAATTTTAGCAGTTTAATTAAAGCAAGGTGATCATGAATAGCTTCTACATTAACATCTCTACATCTAGTACAAATAGCAATATGTTTAATAGTAGATGTAGAGGGTTTGCAAGATTTTAATTCCTCTATCTTAGCATTTAAAATTGCATTCTCATCTCTAAGACAGGAAATAGAATCATTGCAAACATTTAAGTGCCGTTTGGTTCACTTATTGGTAACGTAATGGGTAACCAATAATGTTAGATTGTGTTTGTTTAAGTCCAACCGTAATCGATATCACACTACAAATCGAGAACTCCTTATTCAAATTTGTTACCGCTGGTATTCGAGCGTGAATCGTTACCATTACCATTTACGTTACATTTCGTGAACCAAACGGCACCTTAAATCTTTAACCTTAGAAATTAAACTAGCATTTTCAGTTCTAAGGCTAGAAATTGATTCATTCAATTTATCAATCTTAGCATTTAAACTAGCATTTTCATTTCTAAGATTGGTAATTGAATCATGGCGCATGCTAAGCTCCTTGGTCAAATTTTCACATTTTTCAACTTCCTGAGCATAAGAATTCTTCAATTTAACATGTTTTTTGTTTTCTTTAATAAGGAATTCCTCTTGGCTATCCAAAAGTTCATCCTTCTCATGAATGGCTCCTGTCAATTCATTTAATTTTTCTTTTTGTTGCATGTTAAGGTTGGCAAAAAGAGTAAGCAAGTCATCTTCATCTTCACTAGAACTACCCTCATCACTAGATGTAGTATACTTGGGGGTGGTTCTAGTTTGTACCTTCTTTTTGTCATCCTTTGCCATGAAGCACTTGCGGCCGACGTTGGGGAAGAGGAGTCCCTTATTGACAGCGATGTTGGCGGCATCCTCGTCGGAGGAGGAGTCGGTTGAGCTCTTATTGGAGTCCCATTCCCGACACATGTGGGCATCGCCTCCCTTCTTCTTGTAGTATCTCTTCTTCTCCTTCTTCTTTCCCCGCTTGTCGTCGCCCCTGTCACTATCACTAGACATTGGACATTTGGCAATAAAATGACCGGGCTTACCACACTTGTAGCACACCCTGTTGGAGCGGGGTTTGTAATCCTTCCCCCTCCTTTGCTTGAGGATTTGACGGAAGCTCTTGATGATGAGCGCCATCTCCTCATTATCGAGCTTGGAGGTGTCAATGCATGGGAAGCCTACTTGATGTAGACTCCTCTTTCTTTTCTTCCGTCGCCTTGAATGCGACGGGTTGCACCTCAGGTGTAGAGGTGGTGCCTTGCTCCAAGTTCACAATATGTTTGGAGTCTTTGATCATAAGTTAAAAGCTCACAAACTTGCCAATTACCTCCTCTGGAGACATCTGTTTATATCTAGGGTCTCCACGTATTAGTTGCACTTGAGTGGGGTTACGAAAAACAAGTGATCTAAGAATAACCTTGACCATTTCATGGTCATCCCACTTGGTGCTCCCAAGGTTGCGCACTTGATTGACCAAGGTCTTGAGCCGGTTGTACATCGCTTGTGGCTCCTCTCCCTTGTTGAGGACGAATCGACCGAGCTCCCCCTCGATCGTCTCCTGCTTGGTGATCTTGGTCACCTCATCTCCTTCGTGCGCGGTCTTTAGGACGTCCCAAATCTCCTTGGCACTTTTTAACCCTTGCACCTTATTATACTCCTCTCGACACAAGGAGGCGAGGAGTGTAGTAGTTGCTTGGGAGTTGAAGTGCCGTATTTGGGTGACCTCGTCTGAGTCATATCCCTCGTCCCCCACCGTAGGTACCTGCGCTCCAAATTCAACAATGTCCCAAATGCTTGCGTGGAGTGAGGTTAGGTGATGCCTTATTTTATCACTCCACATACAATAATCCTCACCATCAAAATATGGTGGTTTGCCTAATGGAACGGAGAGTAGAGGAGCGCGCTTAGTAATATGGGGATAACGAAGTGGCATCTTACTATACTTCTTGCGCTCATGGCACTTAGAAGTGACGGACGCCGCGTTAGAGCTGAATGTGGAGGGCGACGAAGAGTCGGTCTCGTAGTAGACCACTTTCTTCATCTTCTTCTTGTCGCCACTCCGATGCGACTCGACATGAGGAGGAGATACCTCTTTGGCTTTGGTGCCGGACTCCCTTGATGGAGCCTTCCCGTGGCTTGTGGCCTTCTCGCTGGTTTCCATCTCCCTTTTGGCAGATCCTCCAACATCACTTTGAGTTGTTAGACTCTAATGAAGCATCGGGCTCTGATATCAATTGAAACTCGCCTAGAGGGGGTGAATAGGTGAAATCTGAAAATTATAAACTTAAGCCCACACTACAAGTCGGGGTTAGCGTTAGAAATGAATCTGAGTCCGGGAGAGAGGGGAAAACAAATCAACCAAGAAATAAAGCGAGTGAACATGGTGATTTGTTTTACCGAAGTTCGGTTCTAAAGAACCTAGTCCCTGTTGAGGTGGTCATAAAGACCGGGTTTCTTTCAACCCTTTCCCTCTCTCAAACGGTCACTTAGACCGAGTGAGCCTTTTCCTTAATCTCCCGGGTCCCTTAGACCCCGCAAGGACCACCACACACTTAGGTGTCTCTTGCTTTGATTACAAATCACTTGAGAAAAGAAATGAGACAGGAAGAAGGCAATCCAAGAGGCAAGAGCTCATAAGAACACAAAATCTCTCTCTTACAAGTCACTAAGTGTTTGAGATGAATTGGGGACTTGGAGAGGCTTTGCTCTTTTGAATTGTGTCTAGGAGTGAATGCTAGAGCTCTTGTAATGAATGTGATACTCAGAAATCTTGGATGCTTGAAATTGTGTCCCCCAACCACCAAGGTAGCCGTTGGGGAGGCTGCTGTCGATGGGTGCACCGGACACTGTCCGGTGCGCCAGCCATGTCACCATTTAAACCTACTATCACAGGTGGTTTAGTTTGAGCAAAGTACACCAAACTTGGAAATCAAGATCCTAAGTAAGTGTAACCCATCTTAGATGCCATGCCTTGGCTTGTTAGGCAAGTATAAAGGGGAGAATTGCCCAAACCCTAATGCAAACCCCCTTTGGACAATGGGAACCCTAGAAGTAATTATGACCAAAAGATTATGAAAACCCCATGATCATGACTTGGGCCAAATATAAAAGTTGTAGTACACTTAATAACCTACAAATAATAGTAAGAAAGTAACCCCAAAAAGATTTCAGAAAAGCCCCAAAAAGGGTCACCAAAGGGTTGAGCACAAAAGAAAAATCAGGATTTTTCTAAGTCCAAAACCAACCCTTGGCCAAAGATCACACATGTTCACCCTCATTCAAACTTCAAAACATTTTGACCCAATTGACAAAGTGGCGCCAAATTACCTCTAAAATGCCCTGGAGAAAGTTGACACCTACCCTAAGTCGTTTGACACGACTTGACATAGCTTTTGTCCCGGTTTGGACAGCTATGACATAGGCAACTTCTCACCCCTCTATCTCCCTACCCCGACCGTATCTTGGCTTGGAACTCACAGCAAAAAGGTAGGATATGGAGCAGATAAGAGACCGTACACAGTGGTTTTGCCAAGATACGCACACTAAGGTGCTCAAATCCGCTGTTGAACCATGGCAGAAGCGAGCTCCCACGTGTTCGACGCGGGCTAACACTCGGGGGGGCGCTCAGAGCACGCCCGTGCGCGAACCCTCGTGCGCCCGCGGCCGCCCGTGACCACACCCGTGCCACGGCTATAAAGCCCGTCCCAGTGCCCGGCTATCTTCCCGTTGCCTCCTCCGTACCACGCCTAACTCCCCCGAGCTCGCCCACAGCTCCGGCGACCTCCCCGCGACCCGCCAGAGCCGCCCGAGGGCAACCACCGTGGCCAACCCCTTTCCCGCCTTCCTCCGCTCGATCCAAGCCTTCGGATAGCTTCCCTGGGAGGCCGTAAAGCTTGCCAAGGCTTAAACCGAGGACCCCCGCCACCGGAAAAGCGCAATCGTGCTCGCCGGAGTTCAGAACCCCACCGGCGCACGTGGACCGGGTAAGTCACTGCGCCATTTTCCGATTCAATGCACAGATAGCCGTGGAGCTCATCGTGCCACTTGATTGAACTAGATCGCCGTGGTTTAGCCGGAACACCCGCTCCCGACGAGATCACCCGCCTGCGCAAGTGGACCGGACGATTCCGGCCACCTCCGCCGTCGAGCCGTACAACGTTGTGACCGCCAGGACCTCCCGGAGCCAACCCCGTCCCTCGCCGGACCTCTCTCGCCGCCGGTAAGCCGTGCCGCCCTTTTCTTTTCCGCGGGTACTGTTTAAACCTAGGGAGGGACCGCGGGGGAGAAGAAGAAAAGGCTAGGGGGTTTTGTGCACTGTCAGTGACTCAGAGGAATAGTAGCGCAGGGGTATAACTGAGAGAATTAGTTTGGAAGGAACCCGAGGACTTCGGTGCAAAGTGGTTTTTCCAGGAAACCTTTTATTTAACCTGATTTAAATTCAAACAGAACTTGAATAATTCATTTCTGTTTTATTCACCCAAATCAAGTCAAACCAATTTTGCCAGATCTTAAATAATCTAAACTACTTAAGAAAAATATAAAACCCCTAAGTGCTACAGAAAACTTTAGGGTTCTGATTTAAATATTGATTTGGCCAAAAGCTAAATAATAGGAGGAAAAATAGTTGCACTATTTAACTGAGGTTAAGAAAATTTAGAGAAGTACTTGACCACCTACTGACCTATTTAAAAATGATAAACCCCTCTGTACACCCCATTAAGGTAGAGTTTGCCATTTATTTCACATTATGCTTAAAGTTAAAGAAAATAGGAAAGGTAATTAAAATAAAGAACCAGGGAGCCCCCATATTTTTGTTAGTCTACTTATTTAGTATAGTTCACTAGAAAAATCTATTATACTCTGGTGTAGTACAAAACAATTGGGATACCTTTTATTTTAAGAAAACAAGGAAAACTTAGAAAAACCCTAGAAAAATAACCTCAAGGTGAAAACACCCCAAACCTTGGGATAATTAATGTTTGGTTATTAAAAACATAAGAAAAATATGAAATCTGCTGTTTGACATTTTTCAAATAACAAGGCAGTAGAAAGTGCCTTTTTGGCATTAAACTTTAGAAAATCACAACTAAATAACCATCAATTAACTTTCTGTGATTTTTGGCACAGAAGCTTGTTATTACTGTTAGATGCCAACAAAAATAACCCTTAGGACAGAACCCACCACTAGTTAAGAGTTGTAGTGCAAAGTGACCCCTTTTGCCCAACTTTTGTTATTTTTGTCCAAGGCATAGTCTTTTTATTCTGAACCTCAAATTCCTAGAACAGACTATAGTGACCAATGGCAACCCACTGTAATTTTTACAGAATTTTTGGAAAACGTTAAACCACTGTTGTAGTTCAAACCCACACTAGAATTCATAATTAGAAAATGAATAAAAGGGGAAATTGATAATGGAAACTTGTGTCACCCTAACCCCACTAGCAAAACCCTTTTTGAATTGCCCACTGAAATATGTAAGGAAAATACAAATCCACTATGCTTATTCTCAACCAAACCTAAACCTAGAATGATAAGCATAAACCACTAAAAGCCACGTATGACCAAGAAACCCTAAGTTACTAACTAACTTAGTTTTTCTTCCTTTAGCATAATGTTGTTAAACCCTGCATAATCATGACCTACATATTCATTGCATTCAATAGATTGCAACCTCGCTAACGGAGAGTACGTCCTCGTGCCGGAGCAAGGAGTTGCTCAGGAGGTAGCCCCGGATCCAGCACCAGAGCCTACACCAGAGGATCTGCCTGCCACTGCTCTGGAAGGCAAGCCCCGATTTTATGCATAACCTGTTATTTATGCTATTTTACTACACTTAATGATTGTAGGATTGAATGTGCACTTAAGTGTAGGAGTTGTTTGAAACCCTAGTTGCATGATCTCAGGAATCTTGTTGAGATGAATACTAGTATGCTAGGTCGAGTAGCTGCTTTATTAATTAGGATCTCGGTAGAAGTCGAGTGATTTTTCTAGCACTCGCGCGAGGTCAGGAATTTGATGTACCCACTTTCATATCATAATGATGCTGGTCTGTGGACAACAATCCATGGGGATTGGTTGTCTACCAGATGGAAAAATTGGAATAAGGATTAACGTGCGGATACCTGTGTCAAGCGTTTGAACGTACTAAACACATACCGAGAAATATGGTAAATCGGTAAGCCTAGTACCTGAGTGAACCTGCCCGCAGACATATCCCCTCACGCGACCTGAGACGTGGTCTCCCATTCCGGTTATGGTGGGTACAAGTGCGGTCACTGCACGACGGCAGTCGGGGTCAGTGAGGCATTGTACGCCAAGACGGTGAGCCCTGATCTGTTGCCAGGGAATCGATGGGGACGGTTGATGTATGTGGGAACGGAGTGCCTCGCCACGTCGTGTGTTTAGGTTTACCTTGCAAGGATAAAAACTCGATTCGAATCGTCTGCTTCTCGTAGCTAATGAGACTGCTTGATCCATTGTACTGCATTGAGTAACAAGTGAAAATGTGATGAGATGATACAATATGTTGATTGCTAAATATGTTTGATACCATGTATGAGTAGATAATACACATTTAGCCTTAAGAGAGTCACACTTAAACTTGACAAAGCTAAAATTTGATTTACAAACTCAGCTAGTGCCTTTGGCAACCAAACCCCACAGCCAAACAGTTGCATGTCTAGAGGTAGAGGAGTAGACTCCTCACACCGGGTAAGTCTAGCTGAGTATTAGTATACTCAGCCTTGCTTGTGGCATAAATTTTACAGGTTCTTTGGAGGACATGGTTGCTGGAGTGACTTGGTCGTCCATCTTGCCACCGGGTTGGACTGTCGAGTGGGACCCCGCCTCGGCTGAGGAGGAGCAGGAGGAGTGATGGGACAGGCTTCCCCATCTCTCTGTTTATTTATCGTTAGTTTCATTCCGCTGCACTTCGAGCAATGACGGCTACTTTTGCAAAAACTCCGATGATGATGTAATAATTTAATACTCCTTAATGTATGGTTTTATGCTTTATTGTATTTGCTCTGTGACTCACCATCGAGTGAGATTGTGGTACTTGATCCTGCCAGTGGCCTCGTCGGACTAGATCCGAAGAATTGACGGGTTATTCCCATTTAAGTGTGGTCTAGCCTCTAAGGCGGGACTTAGGCACTTAAGTTGGAATAATTCGGGCAGTTCCGCCACACACACCGGACAGTCTGTTGGCACACCGGACAGTCCGGTGAATTATAGCGGGGCGTGCCAGAAGAAACCCAAGAGCGGCTAGTTGGACTCTGTACGGTCCTGGTGCACCGGACACTGTCCGGTGGCACGCCGGACCTTCCGGTGCACCAGACCAGAGCACACTAGGTTTCTTTGCTCCTTTGAATTTGATCCGTAACTTCAATCTTTTATTGGTTTGTGTTGAACCTTTATGCACCTGTAGGACATGTAATCTAGAGCAACCTAGTTAGTCCAATATTTGTGTTGGGCATTCAACCACCAAAATTAATACTGGAAAAAGGTTAATCCTATTTCCCTTTCACTATACTAGGGTATCTTAAGATGACCCGAAAACCCACTCTAAAAGCACCATCTAACGTGGCCCCAACTAGGGCGGGGCCCGTCCTAGTTACCCCGACTAAGTTGGCTCCAAATAAAGTAGATTTGGTTACCCTAACCAAGTCGACCCCGATTAGAGCTCACCAAATCTAGTTACCCTGACTAGGTCAAACACGACCATAACGAATCTGATTTGGTCGCCCTGACTAGGTCAAGACCTCAACCAAATTGGTCTCGACCTCGATCAGCTCGACCAAGTCGCCCTAGACCTTGAGCGCCTTAAAGCAACCCTAACCTAGTCACCCTAACCAGGTCAGTCCCGACCTCTGACGCTCTAAGCTAAGTCAACTTAGGTTGTACAAACCCGATAAGAATCTTCGACGGTACCGCACCACAATCTAGAGGTAACATGGAACTCTGTGTGAGGCTAACACATTTATAATTCTTTGGCCACTCGATGCATGCTCCTAACTAGGTGTGCACCGGGTGAACATAGGTACAGTATGAAGAATTCTGAAGACACCAATGTTCAACCACTCACCTCACCGAAAGGCAGTGGGGACTTGTAAGCCACGACAGGCCTCGTCTTCTCGAGATGAACACCCGTAGGGCTCCTCCAGGGACGCTGCCTCACAGAAAAAGGCTCCAAACACCCCTCTGCAGGACCCTTTTGAACCCGAGTACAGTCAGGGGCAAAAATGAAACAACCTTGGTACCTTATGCGCCAGCTAACATGGTGTGGTCTCTCTATATTCAAGATAAATATTAGAATGAAAAAAACTATTGGGAATAAAGGCACATTATGGATTCACTCAACCTGCAGTTATCTCCATTCGATAGTGCTGGCTTTCCAAAATATTCCTCGGAAGATGTATCCTGGTAAAGTGCATTCAAAACTTTTTTGAACCAGACAAATAGCATGGGTTTCCCCACTGTTAGGCCTAGTTTGGAAACTAAAATCCCCTCTCGAATTCCCAATGTTTGAGGGAAAAATAAATTAATTTCCTCCTCGATCTCTAGGAATCCCGGTGGAGATTAGGTTTTCAAACTAGCCCTTAGATTTTATTAAAATACAAAAACAACACTGTACAAAAAAAGGAAACACTGTAGCTATTCCCGAGTGAGGCTAGAACAAGAAGAAAAACAAAGAACCACTATACACAGGAATCAACCTAGGAGAGGAAAATAGATCGCTTGTTTTCAGATCCTATTTAGAAATCATATACCCTTGTAGTCGAGCTTCATGTTTGAGACATCTCCAAGAAGGACGGAAGGTCCGTTTTTAAAATGAAGTTATTGAACTGCTTTTAGAGATAATGTAACACTTCCATGACGAAAGGGTATGGAAAAGCTTGTTTGGCATATATCAGGCCAGTATGGGACAACTTTTTTCTAAATAGCTTTTTTAGAAATCTAAATTCATTAATAATCTAATTGTCACGAAAATCTAGATATCACAGTACTTGCATACAGAGAAAGATAAAGGAATCTCCACAGTTTAGGATTTAGAAAACGACAGATTTCCCTCGTCACGACGACCCAGTGAATTCTATATTCACGTTGATTTAAACGATTTTCATGTGAGTCTCATAGAAGCAAGACGAGAAGAAAAATGTTTGGCTACCAGAAGCAAGCCGATTCTTGTCACACCCGGATTTAAGGGCCAAACCCGGGCACGAATCAAATGTTTGCAGGGATCAAGTCTCACACATATGATGACTCATGGTACAGAAACGAATGTCACATCCTTAATATATGATGGAGTTCTGTACAACATAGTTAAATAATTATATCATATAAAGACAACGATCCAACAACCCAAATTGACTGGGAAACGATGACCTAGACCTCTCACGAACTCATCGTGCCATCCTTCATGCTCCTCATCCTGCGGTACCTGTTCTTGACCTGGGGATGTGAGTACAGCAAGGGTGAACTCACATACGTTCATCACTCAACAAGTTGTGGGTAATAATGTGCATGAGCTCACTTACAGTGGGGCTCATGTGAAGTGTAAGGCTTACCAAAGGAGATGGTTAAAGCTAAGCATTGCTTTTAAAGTTGGTTAAAAATTTATTAGCAGTTACTAAGTATAAGTAGATACCAACCCAAATAAATAAGAGATCGCAATTAATAATAACACCCACAATGCAATGCATATGATAGATTAAGTTTAGTTCCATAAGTGTAACACCCCGTCCAATCTCTTGATTGGCGGTACTTACTCCTGGCAGCTCTCTAGGATCATTTATTGTCCCCACAGACCAACACGAGTCTTTTGTGTGCACTTTGTCCTCACTCATGCGCACCCGAGAAAACTTCCCGGTCGGTCACTCATCTCAAATTGCTCCAAGCCAAGCACGCTTAACTTGTAGGTTCTTTCGAGATAGGCTTCTGAAAAAAGAAGACGCACCTTGTTGGTATGGATACTCTATTAATTCTATTAAGCCTTGGGCCAGGAAATCACCATCCCAAGGGCCAGGATATCACAATCCACCCCCCTTAGAAGACCGACGTCCTCGTTGGTCAACCCCAATCCAGGAACCTCCCCTCTTAGTCACGTCTGTGTGTCCAGTGTCGTAAAATGCCATGTCATGTGACCACTCCGGGCCCACATGCGCCATGTGCCATATACCCGACACCCTAGAAACCTCGAGGGTCGGCTCTGATACCACTTATAACACCCCGTCCAATCCCTGGACCGACGGTACTTACTCCTGGCAGCTCTCTAGGATCATTTATTGTCCCCACAGACCAACACGAGTCTTTTGTGTGCACTTTGTCCTCACTCATGCGCACACGAGAAAACTTCCCGGTTGGTCACCCATCTCAAATTGCTCCAAGCCAAGCACGCTTAACTTGGAGGTTCTTTCGAGATAGGCTTCCGAAAAAGAAGATGCACCTTGTTGGTATGGATGCTCTATTAATTCTATTAAGCCTTGGTCCAGGAAATCACCATCCCAGGGGCCAGGATATCACAATAAGTTAATCATGCAAGAGTCCTGAGTCGCTCTAGACCATGATCACGGCTGATATACCAATTTTACACTCTGCAGAGGTTGTGCATCTTTACCCACAAGGCGTGTTACCCATTTGCCACGGGGTTGTATGGACCCCATACACCTCTATCGAGGAAGCAAGGCAGGGTAGCACTACGAGGCCTTTTCTAAAGTTCCACTAGTTCGAGAATACCAACAACGGTTTTAGGAAGAAGGAAGCATAGGAATCCCTCGTCCGAACTACCATCGCAGCAGTTCGACCCAAGAACCTCCCTATACTCTGTAGCAATGCCTCCCTGCTTGCCCCTTTCGGGTAAGGTAATCTCTCCCTAGCTTTCCTAATTACTTGGCCAAGGGCGTCCCATTCCACCCTTGTGGTAGCACAGTTATCTCAAGTTAAGCTCCATGTTCCAATTAACACAATGATCTTGTCATGAACAATAATTAAAACAACAGCAGAATTGGAACATGATCATAATTAAAATGTAACATTAATCCCAAAACCAGGTAGAGCAAAAGGAAATCTATCCAATAGTTCTTTTGTTTGCAAGGTGTGGGATAAACAATACTAGGGAAACCTATTAGGTCCCATCAAATTAACCTGAGCATATCACAGTGATTAACAGAAACATTATTAGGTAAAGAGAAAAGTGATCAAGGGAACAACTTGCCTTAGACTTGAGACCCCAGGTACTTCTCCAAATTCATCTTCAAGTTTCTCGTAACCTCGCTGCTACTCGTAGCAATACAAACAAACATGGTATAGGCAGAATTAACATCACACCAATCATGAGAACATATTGCATAATAATGATCTACACATCGTAACGAGATCGCAGGTTCGAGAACCACTAAATTAGGAGTTACGATTAAAGAGTTATGATTTTCTGAATATTTAGGAGTTAGATATAAAACAAATTAAGTGCATAATTTTAACCTATGTTTCATAACAAAATAATGTTACTAGATGATAAACAATATTAATATGAATTTAATGCAACTGGAATTGATCAAAAAGGAGTAAAAATGATCAAGATATGGATTATCTAAGTTTTTATCCATTTTTATATACATTTTTATGCATAAAATAAACTTCGGGGTGGTTTTGTAAAAACCAGGGACCCCATTGTAAGAGTATCCCACGGAAGGGGGACTGTGGGTTTAATATTATAAAACCGAGGGGATCTTTATAGAGTTTGCCAGGGCGAAAGGGTATCATTCGATCACGGTCGTCCGAATGAAGAGTGACCGCCCTGATTACAACTCAACCCAGAACCTACATCGGCCATCGGATCGTGGATCCAAGGCCTGCGAGGCTCACACGTTCTGCACCAATCTGGTATCGCCCGATCCCCATCCGACTGCCCACGTTTTATGCAGCGAAAGGGGGGTACCCTTGATCCAATCTCCACCGTTCATCGTCAGATTAACGATTCCCGGACCTTCTTCTACCCCGCGCATACAGGCCACGGCGGCGTGCCCAACTATGGCGGGGACGCCCACCGTAGAAGTCCCGCCGACATCCAGCGCCCGCAAACCATCTACTACTACGGTCTACGCCATGGGGGGTCAAAACGAACAGGTCATGAAGCTACTTACCCACGGTGGAAATGCAGTGTGCCCCGACCACGGGAAAAAGCAGCACCGCCCAACGGCGAGAAATTCCCGGTGTTCCGGTCAAAGATCCCCCCCCCCCCGCGGCGAGACACTAAGGGCTTGTTTGGTTTGTGTCTAACTATGCCTCACTTTGCCTAAGGTTAGTCGTTTGAATTGAAGAACTAACCTTAGGCAGAAAACCTTCACGGCACGCTTTAGCGGAACCCCGCAACACTTCGCCGATGACCCCGCGCAGGCGCGGCACGGTGATGCACACCTGGCGGCGCAATTTCTCCCGGTGCAGAGCTTCCGGACTCACAGCCTAGCCTGGATGTTGCGCGAATGGAGCAGAGGTCAGGTGAAGGGCTTGGTTTCAGCTATTTGAAGGGAGGTCGCCAACAAGCTGGGTGGACCGCACCAACCATGGCGTAGTAACAACTCGCCGAGAACCATGGCGCTCGCGAGAGATTCTATTACGAAGAGAAGGAGCTGACGCTAGGGGGTCCACCTGCCAGGGAGTGCGCGAGCGCCAAAGAAGATGGGCCGCACGAGGAGACTCTTAGCCCACTCGGCCAGGGTAAAGGGGTGGGGCTGGACCGAATGGTATAGAAAATAGTCCAGGCGCAGGTATGCATTTTATTTTTCTTTTTCTTTTTTTATTCCCTTTTTAAATTCCCTATTTAAAATTTTTGAATTCACATTGACTTCAAATTGAAGTTTAACAATTCAAATATAAGTGCAACATTCAAAGAATTCCCAGCATGTATATTTTATTTATATATTAATTATTTATTCACTTATTTAGATATATGTTTCAAATGTGAAGTACATATTATTAGGAAATACCATTTTGAATATAAATTTAAAGGTTCTTCCACAATTCAACATTTACTACTTATTATTATTTATTTAAGTTAAAGATATATGTTTTATATAGGAAGAAAATTATTTATAGGAGTCATTTTATCTTAAATCTTTGGAGAACACTTATAAATTCTAAAATAGAAATTTGAGGCGTTACAATTCTGACGGCTAGAATCTAGCCAGAAGACGAAACAAACAGGTCATTTCTTCAACATTCATATTGCTTAGGACACAATTGCAGTTGTTGCCTTCCAGTTGAGCTTTTTCCTCCGAATGTTCCAAGTGTTGAGCCTATCCATCATTAGGAGCGAGAAAAAAACGTTTAGGGTTGGTTTGGTGGACAGGGAAATAGAGGAGATCCATGTGTTGAATAACGAGAGGCCCATGGATCCCTCCATTTCCCTATCTATCAAATCAGCCCTTGGTTTGTTGCAACATCTACAGGAAGCAAACATATTTCTCTGCATATAACAACACACAGAGCAAACTGATGTGTTTTGCTATTTCAAAATTCACTAGCTGAGTGCCCGTGCAATGCAACGGGAACACTACATCATAACCATCAGTAACATGCAGACTTCTAAATACAATAGTACAATACACGTGTGTTGTGACAATACATAAATTATTTGATAAAATATTAAGACTATATAGAACAAAACAAACAAACAATACAATACAATACAATGTCGCAAGGGTTCCATCAAACAATGTCGCACACAGTAACAAGTATGTCACCATATGAAACGAAGAACATGCAAAAACTCTACTTGTGTAACCCACCACAATGGAACCACATATAAATGTTCACGAGTTCGAAAGCATTGTAGTGAATGTATGAATGAGCCTAAAATTCTGATTGAGATCCCTAGGTGGTGAAAAAAATCATTCTTCTGGCATTGCTTCTCTACCACAAGTTAGGACACCGATTGATTCCCATTTTCATTCCTCATCGCGGGTGTGGAGTGGGGCGTGGGATCTGGGTGCCATGGCACCGAGCGGGGGGGGGGGGTCGGTGGGTGGGGACACGCCAAGAGCTTCTCCATCGGCGGTGTCCTCGTGGGGCGTGGATCTAGCCAGGGGGTGCGACGCTCGTCGTCGTCGTCGAGGGTGTTGGATCTCGACGCCGGGGGAGGGGCGGGGAGACGACATTTGGGGGCAGAACATGTGGGACATAACCACGGGAGGTAGCCTACGCTTTACCTTCTTCATAGTAGTAGAGATAGACATTTTGTTTTAAAATAAGTACACATTTTAGAATTGCACTATTTAATAGTAGTTACCTTTATCTACTTTCGCTTCATGTAAAGGCAACAATTACATCTTTATATAAGTTGCGTGCCCATGCGTTGCTATGGTTTGTATATCACTTAGGTAAGTTATTCAAATATGTTCCAAACCTTTATAATAATATTACGCATGAAGATAATTGAACATATTTCAATTGCAATCATTCAAATGTATATCATACTAAAATAGAAAATGTATCTTACCCTTTTTAGAATAGTACAAAGTAAAAAATTTCACTTATATTCAGCAAAATGAGAAGTATCAACTGGTATCTACACGCGTAAAATCTTTAGAAACAATAACAACTCAAATTAGCATATTAGGTGGCATAAGGTCCATCTAGTAATCAATTGTACAGTAAGCGTAAGAAACACACCTGAGAACAATGTCATCCTCGACTTTACTAACCTCTTCGTGCTTCTGAACACCCTACGAGACAATACATGAATACAATGCAAATCACTCAGTATTTTCTACACATCTTAGCAACGGTACACAAATTATTTAATAATATACCAGATTGACCAGCTCTGGCTGTGCGGCCCACCCTGTGCAAAAAATCAACAGCAACGGTACACAAAATATTTAATAATATGTTAATGTAAAATAATTATAAAAACAAACAACATATATTATCATCGAGCTCAATATCTCGTAAATTCTTTGACAACATAATATACACTACTATAAAGCATCATTTTTACAAAGCCAATACATACAAGGAAGAAAACAAAGCAGTCACTCCTACATGACAAGAAATTACATGGTGGCACAAAAATACTAAGTGGAGCTATTTTACATGACATTGCAAGAGATAAATGCTACAAAATACATAGGGCCAGAACAGGACACGAAACAACTATTGATAGAGAGGTTGGAGGCAGCTGTATGCTTGCTTGACCAAGGTTGTTCTCTCATTTGTGACATGTTGTAGACAAATAATTCATCAAAAATGCACATCATGGCTCAAAGGAATAAAACTGCAGACAAATATGTTAGTGTCTATATGCATATCAATGATGCCATCTACTTCGGACTGCAAAACTAATAAATGCCTGCATATGCTGCTAGTTTGAATGAAATGAACCCATGAAAGTTGGGTTGAGTATTTTCAATTGCCATTCACATTTATGACTAAACACAAAACAATACATATCTGCTAATCTAATTCAAACAAAGTTATTTGTATGAGCCAAAACAACAGCCATTGCTACAAAATTTCAGTGACAATCAAACGCACTAAGTTTTTATTAGGACTCATGCGTTGAAGCATGTGCTAATCAGGAAATAATGGAATTAACAAGTGAACACAATGTAGATAATATGATGCTCCTACGTGATCACTGAAAAGTAGCAAATTACTCACCGAGGAAACCAGTGAGTTTGATGTTTTGGTAGTGGGCCTTGATAGCCTCAGAGTCTCCAAACAACACTGTGTCCTCCTGAGGATTGCCTGCCATAGAAGACAATGCCGACCCTGCAATTGGAACAGAAGGGATTAGATCTTTGAGAAAGATGATTTTTGTGAGGCAAAAGATTTTTCATGTACAAGAACACGAAAGATGTACCTGACCACCGGGTGTTAAGATATGACCTTAGCAAGGCATTGTACTTGACCACGACAATGGTCTTCCTGAGGAAATGTGCAAGGGGCTACCCATAGGTGTGAGGGAACACATGGTTGATCACATGAGCGCCTGACAAGTCAGTTGCAATTGTGTCGTCACCATACTCCACCCTGACAGTAGTGCCTGAATAAGTGGAGAAAATAACAAATGGAACATGATAGAATTGTGTGACACCGTACAATAGAAAAGGAGGATGTATATGGCAATGCAACTTTAAATAAAGTGCCAATTGAACTGAACGAAAGCGGAGGGGCCGACTGGGACTGTTGTAGAGGGGCATGGAGACCATGAGACGCGACAATGGTCAAACCTCTAGAAAGAGCATCAAAAGAAATAACAAGCCAAAAATTGACACATCATACACCAAGGTAAATATTGTGTCCATTCCAATGCCAGGCACACAATTGTAAAGATAAGAGTAAAGGAACCAAATATTTAAATGATTCAAAAATACAGCACAACCCTGCCTCATAGAGTGCACACAGCATGTCTCCACTCACCACACTACATGTGTATTCCAAGCAGCACTTCACCACACTATGTCATCCTCCTTAGCGGATGTAGTATCGCTCGAGCAAGCAGCAACAACACAACCCAGCAAGACTGCAACGCAAGCAGCATAAAGCTTTCAGTCGGTTTGTAGTTTTTTGTTTACAAAAAATGAAGCTTACTTCCATGTCCAACCCAAATGTTGCTCCTGTAGCTGCAGATGGTAAACCACCAATTCTCATTTGCTAGAACACCCAAAATACGCCTTTCCACTGCTGTGACAGAACACGTGCACTAAACACCAACAAAATCAAGGGACAAGAAAATATATTTTAAGGAAAATATTACTGCAAATAGGAAATTAGGTAAAAAGAAAAAAAATAAAAGGGCAAGAGGCAATCCTCACCAAGTTATAAACAAGTACATCAGGCTCCAATGAAGAATCCCAATCCTTGTGCCACATCCTCATTACTCATTTTGAGGGCTTCTATCTCATATCATATTCTCAATAATCTTGATTAACTCCTTCAGAATACCAGCTCAGCCAAGAGTAACAACAATACAATGGTATGCAAACATATCATGGTATATTTGAGCATCTCCCTAATGTAAATTATGGAACAAAAATAAAATGTTAAGCCATTAGTTTTTCTATATTTTTTTGGTGGAAACAACTTGAATTGTTATTTAATTGTACAGAAAAAGGTCTACCTGCATGATGGTGAAAAAGCGAAGTGCTTCAGTCGGCCTTAATGATTTCCCAAGGATTGAGAGTAATTTTGTACACAAATCTAGATAGAACATACTTCAACGACTATGTCATTATCCTATATCAATCCAACCACAAATGTTGGAGCCCAAATATAGATTAAACCACTAAGCCTAGATGTTGTGCGGAGAGTAAACTATGACATATATGATTTTCTGAAATCATATCATATTAGAGAAAACATACCTTAGAAATCCATTGTTGCTTGCATACAGAACATCAACTAAAGCATATTGGGGTGATGATTTGAAAATTCAATATATATAGATCCATGGAACCTGTAGAAAATAGAGAAAAATATAAAGGAAGCAATCATTTAGAACTCACTATGACCATCGACTTTCCAATAATGCTTAATCAATATGCTCAACACAGGATGCTAGCACGCAAATTGCAAACATGTAAGAACATATACCGACAGCTCTACAAAGACAAATATTGTTTTCATTAAGAACTCATGAAGTCACAAACTTAGTAAATTACCATTTATTAAAACTGAGGTAGTTCAAAAGTTCATAATAAACATGATTGGTAGCTATATAGATAGCATCCTTCAAAATCATTCCAGAAGTGACATTTGTTTCTTGTGGTGGAGAAACAGACATAGCTTCACGAAGAACCAACACAACTGGAGCTAAAAGCTGAAGTGACACATGAAAATGCAGATGGTATACATGTACTAAACTAACCAATTACGTATCAAAAAGAACAATTATATGGAGCATTAGAAAGAAAACAATGGGCTTTTACCTGCACATATGTCGCGAACGTAATGAATCCAACATGAGAATTATCTGGCAATAGCTGACTTCTTCAATCATGCAAGTATCTACAACAAAAATGAATACCGGTGGAACTGTAGGACCAGTTTCAGTTAAAGATATGTACTCGATGGTGGTGTACTGAGGAAAGAATTATGCAGAGAGATTATTTTCTGAGATCGATGGTTAGGGTTGAGGGAATTGGTTGCATTGAAAATAGAATGAACAGACCCAGATCTTAGCAACAAAGTCTGCAATGAAGAATTGGTTGAGGATGGAACGACACATGCGATAGCAAAGAGGTCTGCAGCAGCAGCTTGAAGCGCTCGATCGGCTCCACCACGGTATGCACGGAGCCCCCCACTAACGGGGGCCGTCGACTTCGGTGGCTTCTTAGAAACGATAGGAAAGAGAACAAACCATGCTCCTGGTGCTATCCGTCTTGCTTGGCGACCCGTACGTGTTGCCGCATACCGATTGATCCCCCGTTAGTGGAATCAAACGATGGTGTGCCTCACCGTCGCTGAAGCGGAGCAGTCGCGGGCCACAGTGGTCGCCAGAAAGACGATAGGCCGGTTGGATCCCAATCCTCCTGAGCAAGGAGCGTGATGCCATGGCGCCTATTATCCACCGCAATGCCCCCTTAATCTTGTGATACACGCGAAGATGGTAATATAGTTAAACAAAGATCTGCAGGTCTACTGTACTCTCATGTGGAGCTCGGTGCAGCGCTACTCCCTCCAGCCTGAGCAGCGGACGCCGCAGCAGCTGCTGCTGTAGCCCTGCCGCTCCCGGTGGTAGTAGCAGACAAGCTCGTCGAAGGCTCCGTAGCCTGCTGCGTGCGCTTCTTCTTCTTTTCGTAGGGGATGCCGCGCTCCTTGGCCTGCGAGTCGCGCACTTCACGGAGGTAGATCTGCACGGCGCGCGCCGCGAAGGGGTTGGACTCGGTCGTCCTGCCGCTCTCCTCGTATGCCGCGCAGGCGGCCGATGAGCGCGTCGAGCGACCCCCACGCCTGGCGCAGCGGGCACGGTCAGGGCCCCGGCGACGCGCGCTAGCCGTAGTAGGCGCACCCGGCGGGATCGACGACCGGAGTGAAGGCGGAGATTGGGAACAACAGAACAAATAGTGTTCTCTGGACGCAAGACGTTGAGAGAGATGGCAGAGGAGAGCGTGCGGCATCCGGCGGCGTGGGGTGAGGGTGAGGACGGGGTTGGCGGCGACGGAATTGGGCAAGAGGAGGCAGGGAGTGAATCGCGATGACTTCGGGGCTTGGGCGGCGGGATCGGGACGCGGGGGTAGAAAATTGGGTGGGCAGGATCGGATGGCTGAGATTGTAGAACTGTAGAATGGACGGCTGAGATCGCAGAACGGCATAACGGAAGGCTACCCTTAGAGCCTTAATAAGTAGTAGAGACTAAGCAAAGAACGGAGTAGGAGATGTGCAAAAACAATCATGCTAACCTTTGATAGTAGAATAGAGCACCTCTAAAATGCTTCAGTGGATCCAAGAATGGAAGAGCCTCTAATTGTCGACAAGCTGGGAAATTATTCAAAAAATAAAAGTTATATTAGGGGAAGCATAAGAACAGCAAGAGGCTACTTTCATGTCAGAAATGAACCAAAACCAAGTTGTTTTTTGTAATAATGTAACACAGCAAAAGAGTAGCCTAAAACAAAAATGTATCCATGAATTGAACTAAGGGATAAGGAAAGGTTACAATCCGCAAGACTAACACGCGACAAGAGCACCAAATCTGAACCCATTGGCCACCTTGCAAGGAATATAAATCAACAAAGGACGCTAGGCATCAAAGTTGTTTTGTAAATGCATTGGCAATATATTTATTTCGTTTTGTAGATGTTAACATATTTGTTTATAAACTTGGTTAAAGTTGTAAAAGTTTAATTTGAACACAGGTTTAATTGGAGAACACAGGCATACACTCTATCTATTCTACAAGACACGATGAGCACGAACAAAACATAAATGAATCTAACATTATTACACATTCTTTACGAAGGAACTTTGACAGCTTATGTTTTTATTAAAGAACATCCATTTCAGTCAGAATTTTAAGAAGGGTCGTATACAACCATACAAGACAAGCAAGCATGCAGTTCTAATGTCCTAAACATGATCAAGCATATATCAAACATATGCAGATACACAAGCTAAAGTGAAGAATTTGACTCTGGTCAGATAGTACAGTCATGAAGAAACCAAAATAGATTGCACATTAACATGTACACATGGAAAGGCAGAATTAAAGAGCAACAAGTCCAAACGAAGACAAACCACGGGAGGGTGCACAAAGAAGATGGCATTGGTTTATCTGTGCCTAGATTATTGTACCCATTAGATCGATGGTTCTTTTGACATTGGTCATAAGTCACAGGAAACAAACCAAACCAGAATCAACTTACAAGGCTACCAATCGACTCTAACTCTAATGGTTGCAACTCTACTAAAGATCGTTTACAATCTGAATATCAGATTTCAAATATTTGACAAAATATTCCAGCTGATATATATCGCCAAACTAACTAAGATGCTGAATTCAATTTGCTATTTATGGAGAATATAATAACCAGCTATTGAAATAGGCGACCTAAAACATTAACGTAAGACAGATTTGTTTTTTGGGAAAAGGAAGTGTACCTTTTGTCCAACCAAATATTAATGTACAAAGAATTTTGGGAGGACAAGAGCTACATTGAGCAAATGCCAAAAAAATAATGCACATGATAAAAAATCAACCACAAGGTTTATGTCAAAAGTGGTTGGCATGGAAATTGGGACTATGTGACAGCAGTAAATTATGGAAAGAGCAGTAAACCCTTTATTTTCGAAAAGAACACGGCGGATGAAGAAGCGACAAAGGAGTAGGGATGGCAGTTGGACCCGTGGGTATGGATACCCGCGGGTTTCGTACCCGGTGGATATGGATACGGGTAGAAAAACTCACCCGCAGGTACTATCGGGTCGGATACCCGAAATATATCAGGACAGGTATGGGTAAAATACTTTACCCGCGGGTATCCTGTGGATATCCAAGATATCAATATACCTCTTTAAATGTGCTACATCCACTAAAAATTAAGGACCATAATAGAATGGAGCCAAAAATACACAGCAATCCTGGTTTTGTTGCATGCTGGTTGCTGCTACTTCACCATGGACACAGGCACGACCACGGGCTGTTGTTGCTGGCGGCAGGCTGCTGCTACTATACACCATGTCACGGGCTGCTGGAGCTAGTTGTTCCATGTTGTTTTTATTTATCAATTTATCATGGTGTATGTGTTGTTGATTAATGAATATTAATTTGTGCTAACAGTCAACTGTAATGTACTAGAGACCAATGAGACATTGACAATGTTATGACTGTCATTAAATCATTAAGCTTTTATTCTCTGTACTCGAATTTAAATCTATTGGATGCGATAATTATGAGTTGAGATATTGTATCGACGTGTAGCCAAATATAGTCATTCTCGTGTTGTACTGGTGCTTAGATGGAAACTAAAATATTTTATGTATTTATTTTAACACTAACTGAATGTTATTTAGTCTACGGTAACATATCCATCGGATACCCGATACCCAGTGGATACCCGATGGGCACGGGTACGGGTACAGTTTCTCGCCCGATTGGCTTGGTGGGTATGGATATTTGTAGAAGTCTCGGGTACAATTTCAGGTCGGGTATTATTATACCCGAACAAAATCCGACCCGCTACCATCCCTACAAAGGAGGCATCAGAGAAAAATGATGAAGAGGGCCACTGGTTTATTAGTTATCTCTATGAATTATGTAATAGTACCCCCTCAGGTTAGTATGTCCCCCCCCCCCAAACTGTGTTCCCGTCTCTGTCTAGCACCTTCTAAACCCAACCCATATTCATTATATGTAGCGAACATTCAAAAAAAGCATCAACCTGAGTTCAAAATATAGGGTTGTTGCACCAAAATACACTTTCCGAAGAGAACACAGACATACACTCTATCTATTCTACAAGACACCATGAGCACGAACAAAACATAAATGAATCTAACCAGCAACATTTGATTCCTGGTACGATCGAAGAAAACGCATGTATAAGTTCATTCAGACAACACCATTAATCGCTACAAACATTGTCTTTATGAAAAACTATGTTCGCACAGTTTGACGAATATAAATCAGGACAGCTAGACAGATTATAAATACTGGTGAGAGTGAGACAAATGAACCTTTAAATAGATTATGTACTGACCGTGTAACCGAAAATGTGCTCTCCAATCCTTGGTCCCTCTGAAGGGATCAAAGGCTCCACAGCAAGTATGATCTTCAGCTGAAGAACAGGACCTGAGCAGCAGTTTGATTCAAAAACGAGTATCTTAATTAAAACCTTCCAATAACAGAATTGCATTTGCAATTTGGAGCAGGATTTAAATAACACATCGCGACCGTAGAACAGAAGATCTATATCTAACTAAATCGGTGTTATCAGAAGAATAAGCGAAATCAAAGCAAAAAAAGGGCCAATTAGGTTCCCCACATTTAATACTACTATGTACCAAGCAGTAGGTTCGTGTTTTCATACCGGACTTTATAGACACTATTTATATAGGGGAAAAAAGAAGGTGATATAGATAAAGTAAAAATAATATGATTTAGAATCATGGATAAATTCAAAGACAGAATAAGTTAGCAGTAATTTTTTTGTCAGTGCCATCTTTCAATAAAGGTTGAACTGCAAACTAAACACTTTAAGATGGGAGTTCTCCATGAATAAGAATTCATATATGACCTAGAAATGCAGAAAAAGTTTGTCTCGCAATGGCCAAACAACATAATCTGGCCATGCATTACTCAATCAATAAATAGCAATGAAGAACAGAACATATCGTGAGCAGTAATTATTTTGGTCTAGATTATATATGACCTTCACTGCAGTTTGGTTTGGTTCAAACAAGCACTACGGGATACGGGTGCGCTAAGAGAGAAATCAAGAATGTGAGTGCTACTTGGATGTCAACCTGCTGAGTACACCTTTAGTATTTGCATCAATCCAAATAAATATTCAAAGTGATATCAAATCTTACCTTTTATACCTATCATAACATGGTTTGGGGACCTGGTGGCGCTGCTCTTGTCCTTCTGCTACACGGAGCTCGCCATCGAGATCCCGTCGGCTGGTGGCTGACGTGGGAGAGCGGTGTGGGGATCGCGGTCGGAGCGAGATTTGGTTGCGGGTGATGGCTGTGTCGCCGAGAGATTCGTCGAACCACCGAGAGGAGCAAACAGATGTGGTGGCAGCACCCAGGTCGGAGCTGGCAGCGCCGAAGGACCCCGCATTCTTTTGGCGCACGGCGGCATGGCATCTAGGCTGCTGCGCGATGTTGCCTGCTGAAGGCGAACATAGCAGGCGGCGGCGTTGTGAAATCAAGGCCAGGGCGTCGGCTACGGGATCGGAGCTACGGTTGCTGAGGGATCGTTAGGGGTGGGCACCTTTTTACCATAAACCGAAAACCGAACCGAACCGAAATTTCGGTTTTTTTGGTAATTCGGTTCGGTTTCGGTTTTTGTATTTCAGAAGTTTGGTTTTCGGTATCATAATCGGTTTTCACCGTATACCGAACCGAAATACCAAAAAAACGAATAACAAACTTTACAATTCTAAAATTTGACTTTTCGATTATGTGAACTAAATGTGTGAAGCAATTAAATTGTTATTCACATATTTATATGTGATGTATGATGTATCTCTAAATAATTGTACCTATATAATTTTTACTTTTTAAAATTATGTGTAATCTATTATATAAACTTGTTGTATGTGTTGTCTTGAGTATAAGTTTGGTATTCGGTTTTTACCGAAAAACCGAAGTAAAAAACCAAAACCGAAGTTCTCGGTTTTCATTTTCCAGAAAACCGATTAGTTTCTAATGTCTAGAAAACCGAAGTTTTTTAAAACCGAACCGAAATTTCAAAAAAATCGAATGCCCAACCCTAGGGATCGTGGCTAGGGGTTGCAGCCTTGCAGGGGATGGAGGCGTTGGTTTGGACGCGCAGGATCGTTCTGATGGTGGGCAAATCTGACGACTTAGATTGCATAATGGCACAACAGACGACTGAGATTGCGTAACGGTAGAACGGCAGGCTACCCTTAGAACCTTAATATGTAGTAGAGAAATAGTAAAAAAACTGTGAAATATAAAATAAAAGAGTTTCACTTGATAGAAAAAAGGATCCAGTGGAGGAAATCCAGAGACACATCCATAGATCGATACAGAACCATTTCAGCCCCACTTAAACATGTCTTACTGTCTGAATCCAACATAAGGTGATCTATTTTCTCCTTTTTTTGAAAAACACATGGTAACATTTTTGTCGGGTACCATAATTAGGGGTACCCCCAACACTCCTAAACACGGCTGGTAACCACCATCAGCGCAAGCTGCAGAGACTGATGGGCACGATTCAGGTCAAGGCTTCATCTACTCAAGGGACGCGATCTCGCCTCGCCCGAGCCCAGCCTCGGGCGGGAACAGTAGTCCCAGACGACTTCTCGCCTCGCTCGAGGGCCTCCTCAAGCAACGGGCGCACCCTCGGCTCGCCCGAAGCCCAGCTCGGGCAGGCTTCGCAGCGAAGCAACCTTGGCCAGATCGCCTCACCAACCGACCATATCGCAGGCGCATTCAATGCGAGGATCGCCTGACACCTTATCCTGACACACGTGCCTCAATCGGCAAGGTCGAAGTGACCACAGTCACTTCGTCCTTCCACTGACCGACCTGACAGGAAAACAGCGCCACTCGCCCCTCTCCGACTGCTGTGCCACCCGCCAGGGTGAGGCTGACAACAGCTAAGCTCAGCCTCAGGCGCAACAGGAGACTCCGCCTCGCCCGACCTTGGGCCTCGACCTCAGGAGGAGGTCTCCACCTCGCCCGACCCTAGGGCTCGGCCCCCGCCTCGGCCTCGGAAGGTGGTCTCCGCCTCGCCCGACCCTAGGGCTCGGCCTCAACCTCGGCCTCGGAAGGAGGACTCCGCCTCGCCCGACCCCAGGGCTCGGCCTCAACCTCGGCCTCGAAAGGTGGTCTCCGCCTCGCCCGACCCTGGGCTCGGCCTCTACCTCGACCTCGGGAAGAATCGCGTCCTCGCTCGACCCCAGCCTCGGCCTCAGGAGGAGTCTCCGCCTCGCTCGATCTTGGGCTCGGACCGACCGCACCACGGAGGATGCATCATTACCCTAGCCCTAGCTAGCTCAGGCTACAAGGGAACAAGACCGGCGTCCCATCCAGGCTCGCCCCGGTAACAAGTAATGATGGCTCCCCGCGTGCGTCCATGACGACAGCGGTTCTCAGCCCCCTACGGAAGCAAGGAGACGTCAGCAAGGTCCCAGCAGCCCCGACAGTTGTGCTTCTACAGGACTCCAGCGCTCCTCCGACTGCTACGTTACCGCGTACATAGGGCTCTAGCACCCCTCCGACAGCCATGTTGGCATGTACACAGGGCTCAGGCACCTCTCTGTCGGGCACGTTAGCGCATAGCTACACCCCCATTGTACACCTAGACCCTCTCCTTGCATCTATAAAACGAAGGTCCAGGGCCTCCATGCGGGAGGGTCGCGCGGGAGAATGAGCTGACGAACAGGCTCACCCTCTCTCTCGCGAACGCTTGTAACCCCTACTGCAAGCGCATCCCCATGGCGCAGGATAACACGAGCCGCGTTTTCCCCCTTGTGTTCCATCTCGCACCAACTCATCTGGGCTGGGACACGCAGCGATAATTTTACTCGTCGGTCCAGGGACCCCCCGGGGTCGAAACGCCGACAGTTGGCGCGCCAGGTAGGGGCCTGCTGTGTGTTGACGAACAGCTTCCCGTTGAGTTCCAGATGGGTAGTCTCCAGCAACCTCTTTAGCCTGGGACGCTGCTCCGTTTCGGGAGTCTCGAGTTCATGTCCCTCAACGGCAGCTACGACATGGTGCTCCTTCCCCCGCAGCGCAACAACGACAACGATGGCCGTTAGCTCGCCCGGCGGAGGCGGACTCAACGATGTCTTCCCCCCGTGGCGGAAGAGCAGCATTCGGGTTTGTCCCGTTGCCTTCCTCGTCGTAGGAGGAGGAGACGGGGCAATCGTGGCCAGGCAAAAGGCGGCACCTCGTCGGCTGTCGAGCGAGTCGACGACACTGGCACCCCAGCGAGGGACATGTCGGGCGTTGTCCTCGCGCTTGAGACGATGACGAGTGTCGTTTCCCGCAACGTGCCAACCCCAAGCGGACAAATGACGCCAGCACACTCGCGGAGGGCTTGCTGGGCGTTAGCATCGTACCTGAGATGACGGTGCAGTCCGACCCCGACGCGACTTCGTCACCGTCCATCGATCGAGAGGTACCATCCGTTTTCCACCCTATGCCTTTTAGATTCAGCTTCGATCCACCAAGCGACCCCGCTTCGGTGAGCGCTTTCATAAAGGCATATCCTAACCTTCCGGGGTACCATATGTGGTCAACCTGGGACCGACTGACGGCCGTCTCGACCTACGGGCCCCCGAGTTCCGAGGAAGAAGACGAGCCCGACTCTTGTTGGGATTTCTCCGGGCTCGGTAATCCCAGTGTCATGCGAGACTTCATCACCGCATGCGACTACTGCCTCTCCGATTGCTCCGATGATGGCCACAGCCTTGACGACGAGGGTTGTGGCCCAAGTCGCGAATGTTTCCACGTCGATCTAGGGGGTCACGACAAAGGCAACCACCTTGGTATGCCGGAGGATGACGATCCCCCTGGGCCTACGCCTCGCGTTGACATCCTCCGGGAGCTAGCTGTGGTCCCAGTCCCTGCGGAGGGTCAGGACACACAGCTCGAGCAAATCCGCGAGATGCAGGCCAAGCTCGATAAGGAAGCGGGACAACTTGTGCAGCTCCGGCAAAACATCGAGCAGGAGTGGGCAGGCCGAGCGCTCGCCGGAGAAGCATGTCATCAGGCCCGGGATGTCCAGCGCCGTATCGCTGACGATGCCAGGGCAAGGCTGCCCCTAGCCTCCAGTGGGGTCGGCTAGAATCTGGCTGCAGCGGCAATACTACTCCGAGCGATGCCAGAGCCATCCACCACCGAGGGGCGGCGTATCCAGGGAGAACTCAAGAATCTCCTAGAGGACGCCGCGGTCCGACGGGCCGAGAGCTCTACCTCCCGAAGGCAAGGGTGCCCCCCGGAGCATCGTGCAGCGACTTCCCGATTCATGCGGGAAGTCTTGGTACTCACCGGGCGCACGCGGGACGCAACGCATGCAGCCCCGGGTCGCCTCGGCAACGAGCACCACCGCCGCGACCGTCGAGCCCGCCTCGACGAAAAGGTGCGCCGAGGCTACCACTCCAGGCGTGGGGGGCGCTACGACAGCGAGGAGGATCGGAGCCCCTCGCTCGAACCACCAGGTCCGCAAGCCTTCAGCCGGGCCATACGACGGGCGCCGTTCCCGACCTGGTTCCGAGCCCCGACTACTATCACCAAGTACTCGGGGGAAATGACGCCGGAACTGTGGCTTGCGGACTACCGGCTGGCCTGCCAGCTGGGTGGAACGGACGATGACAACCTCATCATCCGCAACCTCCCCCTGTTCCTCTCCGACGCCACCCAAGCCTAGCTGGAGCATCTGCCTCCTACGCAGATCTCCAACTGGGACGACCTGGTCAAAGCCTTTGCTAGAAACTTCCAGGGCACGTACGTGCGCCCTGGGAACTCTTGGGATCTCCGAAGCTGCCGCCAACAGCCAGGGGAATCCCTGCGAGAGTACATCCGGCGGTTTTCGAAGCAGCGCACCGAGCTGCCCAACATCACCGACTCGGATGTCATCGGGGCGTTCCTCGCCGGCACCACTTGTCGCGACCTGGTGAGCAAACTATGCCGCAAGACTCCCACCTAGGCGAGCGAGTTGATGGACATCGCCACCAAGTTCGCCTC
This sequence comes from Zea mays, assembly GCF_902167145.1. Lineage (NCBI taxonomy): Eukaryota > Viridiplantae > Streptophyta > Magnoliopsida > Poales > Poaceae > Zea > Zea mays. The sequence goes on from NC_050098.1 coordinate 198,549,918, forward strand.
TGGTCAGGAGGCGGTCGAAGCCACCTTCCGGAAGGACAAGCAGCCTCAGGGACGCCAGCAGGAAGACGTCCCCGAGGCGTCCGCCCAGCGCGGCACGAAGAAGAAGGCGAAAAAGAAGTTGCAAGCGAAGCGCGACGCTGCTGACGCAGATCTTGTCGCCGCTGTCGATCACAGGAACCCTCGGAAGCCTCCCGGAGGGGCCAACCTGTTCGACAAGATGCTCAAGGAGTCGTGCCCCTATCACCAGGGCCCCATCAAGCACACCCTTGAGGAATGTGTCATGCTTCGGTGCTACTTCCTTAAGGCCGGGCCCCCGGCGGAAGGTGGCAAAGGCCAAGACAACGACAAAAAGGAGGGCGACAAGGCAGAGGAGTTCCCCGAGGTCCACGGCTGTTTCATGATCTACGGTGGGCGAGTGGCGAACGCCTCGGCTCGGCACCGCAAGCAGGAGCACCGGGAGGTCTGCTCGGTAAAGGTGGCGGCGCCAGTCTACCTAGACTGGTCCGACAAGCCCATCACCTTTAACCGAGGCGACCACCCCGACTGCGTGCCGAGCCTAGGAAAGTACCCGCTCGTCGTCGACCCCGTCATCAGCAACACCAGGCTCACCAAGGTCCTCATGGACGGAGGCAGCAGCCTCAACATCATCTACGCCGAGACCCTCGGGCTCTTGGAAATCGACCTGTCCACGATCCGGGCCGGTGCGGCGCCCTTTCACGGGATCATCCCCGGGAAGCGCGTCCTGCCCCTTGGACAACTCGATCTGCCCGTCTGCTTCGAGACTCCCTCCAACTTCCGAAAGGAAACTCTTATGTTCGAGGTGGTCGGGTTCCGAGGAACCTACCACGCGGTGCTGGGGAGACCGTGCTACGCCAAGTTCATGGTCGTCCCCAACTACACCTACCTCAAGCTCAAGATGACGGGCCCCAACGGGGTCATCACCGTCGGATCCACGTACCGACACGCGTACGAATGCGACATGGAGTGCGTGGAGTACGCTGAGGCCCTCGCCGAGTCCGAGGCCCTCATCGCCGACCTGGAGTGCCTCTCCAAGGAGGTGCCCGATGCGAAGCGCCTCGCCGGCAACTTCGAACCAGCTGAGGCGGTTAAGTCCGTCCCTCTCGACCCCAGCAACGACGCCTGCAAGCAAGTCCAGATCGGCTCCGAGCTCGACCCCAAATAGGAAGCAGTGCTCGTCGACTTTCTCCGCGCAAACGCCGAAGTCTTTGTGTGGAGTCCCTCGGACATGCCGGGCATACCGAGGGATGTCGCCGAGCACTCGCTGGATATCTGAGCTGGGGCCCGACCCATGAAGTAGCCTCTGCGCCATTTTGACGAAGAAAAGCGTAGAGCCATAGGCGAGGAGATCCACAGGCTGATGGTTGCAGGGTTCATCAAAGAGGTATTCCATCCCGAATGGCTAGCTAACCCTGTGCTTGTGAAAAAGAAAGGTGGGAAATGGAGGATGTGCGTAGACTACACTGGTCTAAATAAGGCATGTCCGAAGGTTCCCTACCCTCTGCCTCGCATCGATCAAATTGTGGATTCCACTGCTGGGTGCGAAACCCTGTCATTCCTCGACGCCTACTCAGGGTATCACCAAATCAAGATGAAAGAGTCCGACCAGCTCACGACTTCTTTCATCACACCTTTTGGCATGTACTGCTATACTACTATGCCATTTGGCTTGAGGAATGCAGGTGCGACATACCAAAGGTGCATGAACCACGTGTTCGGAGAGCACATCGGCCGAACGGTCGAGGCTTACATCGATGACATCATAGTCAAGACGAGGAAAGCCTCCAACCTCCTCTCTGACCTTGAAACGACATTCAAGTGTCTGAGAGCGAAGGGTGTGAAACTCAATCCCGAGAAGTGTGTCTTCGGAGTCCACCGAGGCATGCTCCTGGGGTTCATCGTCTCCGAGCGGGGCATCGAGGCCAATCCAGAGAAGATCGCGGCCATCACCAACATGGGGCCTATCAAAGATTTGAAAGGAGTACAAAGGGTCATGGGATACCTTGCGGCTCTGAGCCGCTTCATCTCGCGCCTCGGCGAAAAAGGCCTACCCTTGTACCGCCTCTTAAGGAATACCGAGCGCTTCACTTGGACCCCCGAGGCCGAGGAAGCCCTCGGAAACTTAAAGGCGCTCCTTACAAACGCGCTCATCTTTGTGCCCCCCGCTGCGGGAGAAGCCCTCTTGATCTACGTAGCCGCAACCACTCAGGTGGTCAGCGGCGCGATCGTAGTCGAGAGACGAGAAGAAGGGCATGCACTGCTCGTCCAGAGGCCGGTCTACTTCATCAGTGAAGTGCTATCCGAGACCAAGATCCGCTACCCGCAAATCTAGAAGCTACTGTACGCAGTAATTCTGACGTGGCGAAAGTTGCGACACTACTTCGAGTCTCATCCGGTGACTATGGTGTCATCCTTCCCCCTGGGGGAGATCATCCAGTGTCGAGAGGCCTCGGGTAGGATAGCAAAGTGGGCGGTGGAGCTCATGGGTGAAACAATCTCGTTCGCTCCTCGGAAGGCCATCAAGTCCCAAGTCTTGGCGGATTTCCTGGCGGAATGGGTCGACACCCAATTGCCAACAGCTCCGGTCCAACCGGAACTCTGGACCATGTACTTCGATGGGTCGTTGATGAGAACGGGAGCAGGTGCTGGCCTGCTCTTCATCTCACCCCTCGGGAAACATCTCTGCTACGTGTTGTGCCTCCATTTCCCGGCATCAAACAATGTGGCCGAGTGTGAGGCTCTGGTTAATGGGTTGCGCATCGCCATCGAGCTAGGGGTTCGGTGCCTCGACGCTCGTGGCGACTCACAGCTCGTCATCGACCAAGTCATGAAGAACTCTCACTGCCGCGACCGGAAGATGGAGGCCTACTGCGACGAAGTTCGACGCTTGGAAGACAAGTTCTATGGGCTGGAGCTCAACCACATCGCTCGACTGTACAACGAGACTGTGGATGAGCTGGCTAAAATAGCCTCGGGGCGGACAACGGTTCCCCCGAACATCTTCTCCAGAGACATACATCTACCCTCTGTCAAGACCGACGACACGCCCGAGCCCGAGGAGGCCTCGGCCCAGCCCGAGCAGGCCTCGGCCGCCGAGGGTGAGGCACTGCGCGTCGAGGGAGAGCAGAATGGGGTCACGCCTAATCGAAACTGGCATACCCCGTACCTACAATATCTCCACCAAGGAGAGCTACCCCTCAACAAGGCTGAAGCTCAGCGACTGGCGCGGCGCGCCAAGTCGTTCGCCTTACTGGGTGATGAAAAGGAGCTCTACCACCGCAGCCCCTCAGGCATTCTCCAACGATGCATATCCGTCGCCGAAGGACAGGAGCTATTGCAAGAAATACACTCGGGGGCTTGCGGCCACCATGCAGCACCTCGAGCCCTCGTTGGGAACGCCTTTCGACAAGGCTTCTACTGGCCGACCGCGGTGGCCGACGTCACTAGGATTGTGCGCTCTTGCCAAGGGTGTCAATTCTACGCGAGACAGACGCACCTGCACGCTCAGGCCCTGCAGACAATACCCATCACCTGGTCGTTTGCTGTGTGGGGTCTGGACCTCGTCGGTCCCTTGCAGAAGGCACCCGGGGGCTTCTCGCACCTGTTGGTCGCCATCGACAAATTCTCCAAGTGGATCGAGGTCCGACCCCTAACCAGCATTAGGTCCGAGCAGGCGGTGGCGTTCTTCACCAACATCACCCATCGCTTTGGGGTCCCGAACTCCATTATCACCGACAATGGCACCCAGTTCACTGGGAAGAAGTTCCTAGACTTCTGCGAGGACCACCACATTCGTGTGGACTGGGCCGCCGTGGCTCACCCCATGACGAATGGGCAGGTGGAGCGTGCCAACGGTATGCTTCTGTAGGGACTTAAACCGAGGATCTACAACGACCTCAACAAGTTCGGCAAGCGGTGGATGAAGGAACTACCCTCAGTTGTCTGGAGTCTGAGGACGACGCCAAGCCGAGCCACGGGTTTCTCGCCGTTCTTTCTAGTCTATGGGGCCGAGTCTATCTTGCCCACAGACTAAGAATACGGTTCCCCGAGGACAAAGGCGTACGGCGACCGGAGAAACTAGACCAGCCGAGAAGACTCACTGGACCAGCTCGAAGAGGCTCGGGACGTGGCCTTACTACACTCGACGCGGTATCAGCAGTCTCTGCGACGTACCACGCCCGAGGGTTTCGGCCCCGAGGCTTCCAGGTGGGAGACTTGGTACTTCGACTGCGGCAAGAAGCCCGAGGGCGCCACAAGCTAACTCCTCCCTGGGAAGGGTCGTTCATCATCGCCAAGATTTTGAAGCCCGGGACATACAAGCTGGCCAACGATCAAGGCGAGGTCTACAGCAATGCTTGGAACATCCAACAGCTACGTCGCTTCTACCCTTAAGATGTTTCAAGTCGTTCATATACCACGTTCTCTTTACATACACAAATAGAGTCTAACCGTCAAGGAAGGGTCAGCCTTGCCTCGGCGAAGCCCGACCCTCCCTCGGGGGCTAGAAGGGGGGAACCCCCTCTGCGTCAAAATTTTCCTCGGAAAAGTTTTCTACCAAAACGACTTTCGTGCTTTCCGACTATGTCGATAACAGAATCCTGCAAAACGAGTAAGAGTGCACGTAAGCGGCAAGGCCGACCGAGCCGAGGAACTCCCACACCTCCGGGATATGGATACCTCACTCGTCACCTTCCGCGAAAAGTAACTCTTGCTCGGATAAGCCATTCTGCTACTGACGAACAAGTCCGGATACTCGAAACAAGAGGAAGAGAAACGCAGCTTTATAACATGAAAATAAGGTGTTTAGGCCTCGGCGGCCGCGAAAAACACATGCATGCTCCAAACAGACTGCTCCAGCAGAATCAGACATCGCCTGGGGGAGGAGCGGCACCCTCGGCATCGTCTCCACCCTCGGCGAGATCTGGCCCGGCCCCAGACGGCGACGCGGGCGGAAGGATCTCCACCTCGAAGGAGGACGCCAGCACAGCGCTTGGGCCCGCGACGGCCGCGTCAAGCCTCTGAACCTCGGCTAAGGCAGCCTCATCTTTGTCGGGTAGACAGTACCCCTCGCTGACCCGCTCCAGATCCACGTCGTAGTGGGAAGCAAGCACGGCGAAGGCCCGCCTGACGTCGTGATGCAGCGCCCCGTGGAGTCTAATGCGCACATGGCCGCCCAGGGCACACAGGCGACTCTGGGGGGGAGCTACCCGAGGGGACGTCATCGAGGCCAAAGACCTGGCAGAAGGCCGAGATAGCCTCGGACATGGCCACGCGGTCGGCCTCCTTCTGCTCAGCCGCCTGGGCAAGTGCCTTGACAGACTCGTTAAGAGTTGTCTCGAACTCTGCAGACAGCCGAATAGAATTCTTCAGACACGAGTCGAAGAATGGAGCTGAATCGAAGTCACAAAGCGGCCGAAACGTACCTTCAGCCCGGGCACGCTGCTCCGAGGCTGCGGCTTGGGCGGACTGAGCAGACCCGACGGCCACGGCCAGGTCCTCCGCAAGGGCTCCGGCCCGAGCAGACACCTCGGCTAGCTAACCCCCAAGGGCCTTAGCCCGGCCTATAGCCTCGGCAGCCTGGCTCCGAGATTGGTCCCGCTCGCCAATGACCTGGCCAAGCTCCAGTTGCCGCTGCTGCGCCTCCGTCCGTGCCGATGCCGCCTCTGCCTGCGCCGCCGCTGCCTCCACCTCCAGCTCATCACAGAGCAGCCGAAGGTCCACCACCTCGGTGCTCCGTTGGGCGAGGCGTTCATTAGCCTCGGCAAGCGCGGCCCTCAGGAACCGCAGCGAACCCCAGACGTCGGTCTCGTGGCAGATGAACAGCGACTTGGCGGTGCTCACATCCGTCAGTTCCTGAGGAAGGGAAGCAGGGTGTTACAAAGAATGCCCTGGTCACGCGAAAGGTATGCCTGAAATCCTTACTTGGAGGACCCTGGGAACATCCCTGGAAAGGATCTCCATGGTCGACCGAAGCGACCCCAACGCCGCCTCGTCATACTCACGGAGCTCATCCCGAGACTGCTCCTCCAGCTCATCATCAAGGACGAAGAGGGGTTTTGAGGCGCCGCGGGTCCTGTCACACCCGGGTTTCGGGGTACCAAGACCCGGGCGCGAACATAATCACCAGGTGTGCTGGGACCAAGTCTCACACATATGATGAATCATGGCACAGGATCGAATGTCACATCTTTACTATATAACAGGAGTTCTATACAAAATAAATAAATAATTACATTATAAGGAGACAACGGTCCAGCAACCCAAAGTTGACTGGGAGACGACGACCTAGACCTCTCACGAACACATCGCAGCATCCTCCATGTGCCTCATCCTGTGGTACCTGCTCTTGACCTGTGGGGGGGTGTGAGACAGCAAGAGTGAGCTCACATACGTTCATCGCTCAACAAGTTGTGGGGAATAATGTGAATGAACTCGCCAAAGGTGGGAGCTCACGTGAAGTGTAAGGCTTACCAACGGAGATGGTTGAAGCTGAGCATTGCTTTTAAAGTTGGTCAAAATTTTATTAGCAATTACTAAGTATAAGTAAATACCAACCCAATTAAGTAGTAGAACAGAAGTAACAACATCACCTGCGATGCAATGCATATGACAAATTGAATTTAAGTTCCATAAATTAATCATGTGAGGGTCCGAGCTGCTCATGACCGTGAGCACGGCTAGTATACCAGTTTTACACTCTGCAGAGGTTGCGCATCTTTACCCACAAGTCATGTTACCCATCTGCCAAGGGATCGCGACTTCCCATACACCTCTACCGAGGAGGCGAGGCAGGGTAACACTACGAGGCCTTTACAAAGTTCCACTAGCTTCAGAAAACCCGCTACAGTTTATAGGAAGCTCCAATGCAGGAATCCCTTGCAGGACAGCCATCGCAGCAAAATCCTCCCGAGGGCCTCCCTACACTGACCACTCCCCTACTGCCCTTGCCCCTTTCGGGTAAGGTAGTCCTCCACTAGCTTTCCTAATTAATCAGCCAAGGGCGTCCCATTATACCCCTGTGGTAGCACTGTTTTCCCGGGTGGTCGCTCCATGTTCCAATTAACATAATGATCTTATCATGAACGATAAATAACAACGGATAACAAAAGTATAATCATGAGTAATGTATCTTCATACCCAAAACCACATAAAGCACCAGCAAGTACTACCCAAAAAGTTCAGTGGTAACAAGGTATAAAGATAATCAAACTAGGGTAACCTATTGGGTCCCATCAAAATTAACCTATGCAGATCATTATGATTAATCAGAACATGGCTGGGTAAAAAGAAGTGATCAAGGGCACAACTTGCCTAGGACTTGAGATTCCAGGTACCAGGATGATCTTCAGATGACTCGTGACCTCACTGCTAGTCGTAGCAATACAGACAAGCATTGTATAGGCAAAATTAACATTACACCAAACATATATGCAAAATACACAGTAATAATCTACACATTAAAATAAAATTCTAGGAACAGAAATCATAATTTTTGGACTTATAGATTTTAAGTTATGCATTTTCAAATGTTTTATGTGTTTAAAATGGGATTAAGTAAGGAATTAAATTTATTACTGTTTTCATGACAAAACAGAGGCTCTAAGTGATAGAGAATAAAATTATAAAATTTTAGGAACTGGAATGAAGTAATTTGGAGTTCATATGCATTTTCTATGAATTATTGAAGTTCTAGACATTATTTATACATTGAAAATCAATTTGAAATTTAAATTCTCGGGTTAAAACTATTCTGGACGGGGCCTCAAATCTAGAGAAACCCAGGGGTCCCTGCGCAAGGATTTCCGAGACACAGGCGCACTGCGCAGTGGACGGCGGGTTGATTATCTGTTTACCAGGGGGCTCTTTAGCAAATTGCACGCGCGAAGGGGTATGACCGAATTCTAGCCGTTCAGGTTAGATCCTATGGCCCTGATTACATTACCCTATCATCGAAACGGTACTCGCCCAGAGTCGTCGATCAAACAATCAACGACCGGGATTTAAAATACTCAGATTGATTCCAGCGCGCACGATCTGGATCGAACGGCCGAGGGGGAATCAGGCTGAACCGGTCACAGGACCCCTAATTTCTACCGCCAGATGCAAATCCTACGATCACGAGCACTTCCCCCCATCTCCTTGTCGGACGATGGCAACAGCCGCACCTCCACGGCGGCGCTCCCTCGGCGACGGAAACCGCCCGCTCTCTCTCGCTGCACTCCCTTTCTCTGTCTACGCTAGGGTTGCACAGTGGCGGCACAAGAAGGTTTGAGCAAGAGGCGAGGCTTGATCGGGTTATATACCCCGGCCGTGCTTGGTCAACGGCGGGACCGCGGATTCCGAGCAGAAGCGCATGAGCAGCGCCACTATCGGAGGTAGTTGATGGTGCTGACAGACGGGTCCCAGGTGGAAGTGAAACGGCGCGCGCGCGAGGTGACTGCCAGTGGACCCCACGCGTCAGCGGAAGGGAAGATGGCCGGTGAGCGCGTGCGCGACTGTCATGTAGGGCCCGCCTGTCGGCGCCATCACCAGGAGCTGGGCCGCGTGGGAGGTTAAGGGTTAATGGGCCGAATTCAGGTTTGTTGGCCCATCCAGGTATAGTATTCCTTTTTCTTTTTCTTTTATTTTCTTTTATTTTCTTCTTTCTCCATTATTTCACAAATTCAAATTTAAATACTAATTTAAATTCAAACTTGTGACTAGTTCATTCTCAAACCCTATTTGTCCAATCAAAAGTATTAGGTTTGAGGATATTTATTCAAATATATTATTCATGTTTTCATATTCCTTCTCTTTTCTATATTCAAGAATTTCTTTTAGGATTTAATTTCCCTTTTTTGGTCTTTAATATTTTCTTGTTTACAAAATGCACACAAAAATAAAATATTCAGCATGATGCAATGATTTAGTAGCATATCTTTTTATTAATTGTTCTTGGACATGGTGTTCACATATGATGATGCATGAAGGTCAAACTCACATAAAGAGGAATTGTTTCTCTATTGGTATTATTTCTAGCAATTTACAAAGTGGGTGTTACAGGTCCAGAACCGGAGCGCCTGCCCACGCCACTCGTTGGGGTCGCGCCGCGCGGGGATAAGGTCGCCGCTCCCCAAGAGGGGCCGTGGTTCTGCGCGCCCCTCCTCCAAGGCGTTGGGACCCCCTGCAGTCGACGCATCGGGTACCATCGCTGACGACGTACTGGGCCTCCTCTCGGCTAAGGAGGCGGGCTTCCGATCACCAACCTCGGCAACAGCGGCCGCCCTCTCCTCATGGCCGAGACTGGGGAGGTCGGAGACGACCTCGAGCAGCGGCACCTCAGCCATCCCAGCATCAGTGGCGACGGGTGGCTCCACGGGCAGAACAGCGACGGCCTCGGCATGAGCTGGTGCCAGCGCCGGAAACACGTCAGGTGGGCTCGGGGCCGCGGCCACACCAGCAGCCTCCCCTGGCACGATGGCTGCCCCGATGGAGGGGTCAGCCTGGGAGGCTTGCCCCATGGCAACTCGTGCCGCCTAGGCCCCCCGCTCGAGGGCGTCTTGTGCGGAGGCCAGCCAATCGACGTGGCGCGCTGCGGCACTGGCTGCAGAAGCCGGCACCATCTTAAGGGCCTTCCGGGGGGTCAGACCGGCCAAACCTTGCCTCTGTTTGCTGAAAGGAAGAGATAAAGCAGGATCAGGACACGCGGAGAAAGAGCCAAAACAGAGGTATCCTCAGATAATTACCCGCTCCGAACCAAGGCCAATCGTGCCTGCGGGGAGGCCCCTCGGGCCTGAGGATTGTCCCGCTGCCGGCTTCGGCGCCGTTCCCGCCTCGGGCGCCCGAAGCGCCGAAGGGACGGCCTGCCCAGGCATCGTCACGACGGCCCAAGGATCAACCTCCTATACAGCCGGCACGGGCGACTGCTCTTGGGGGACAGGCGGATCGGCCTGACTCCCCGGAGTCACCTCAACTACCTCGGCCAAGGGGTCAAGTACCCCCTCAGCCTGTCCCCGCTCCTCGGACCGGGACCTTGATGTCCCGGCCCTAGATACCGACGGCGCCAGCCCACTTGGAGGCTGGCTCGACGACCCCTGGCCCAGCCTCAGATCCGGGCTAAGGCCAAGGCGGGCCGCCATGTCGTCGTCCTCGTCATCATCGTCATCATCGTCGTCGTCAGGCGTCTCCGGCGATGGCTCCCGCGGGAGCCCGTCCCTCTCCTGCCTCCGACGGCGCCTCTCCAAGGCATCCTGAGCCCGCATCCGCTCGCGAGCCCGGGCCTTCTCCGCGTCCTTCTTCTCCTTCTTCTTCTCCGTGGCGACCCTCCGCGCGGCTCGGTCCACCGCGTCCTCCGGGACCGGTGGCAGGGAGGGCTTGTAAAACCCGAACCCCTGGAGACGAACGGAAATCCGGACGGTAAGAATCAAAGGCAACCCGGCACAAGATAGGAGAAGGAGCGGACACTCACCAGGGGCACGTACCCACGCTCGGGACGCATCACAGGCTGGGTAAGGGCGCCGGCATCCAGCCTCCCTACCGTGCCCGCTACCCGCCTGCGGAGGTCGTCGGCGGAGAGGGAGGCCGAGGACGTCTGCAAACCCTCCAAGTCAACCCCCGGCTTCATCTCCAAAAGCTGCAACCGCCGCTCTGCCAAAGGAAGCACCCTCCGACGATGGATGCCGGCAACCACCCCCGCGGCGGTGAGCCCCCCATCTCGTAACTTCTGCAAGGCCTCCAGAAGGGGCTGGAGTTTCTCCTGTTTCTCGCGCGTGGCCCCCCAGCGCCAGTTGCTGCCGGCGGCAGTCACCACTCGTTGAGAAAACGACAGGAGCCTTCCGTCGTCGTTCTGGAGGTAAAACCACCAGCGCTGCCACCCCTTGTTCGAAGATGCAAGGATGGCGGGGATGTACTGCTGCGCGCGCCCCTGCCTCAACTGGAGGGTGCAGCCACCGGCCCGCACCGCCATGCGGACCTTCTTTTCCCCCGTCGTCAAGGCAAAAAGCTCCGCGGAGAAGAGATGGGTCCACAGATCCAAGTGGGGGTCAATCCCCAAAAAACCCTCGCAAACCGACGCGAAGATGGCCGCGTGCGCAATGGAGTTGGGGTTGAAGTTGTGCAGCTCCACCCCGTAGTAGTGCAGGAGCGCCCGCATGAAACGACTCGCTGGCACTCCGAACCCCCACTCGTGGAAGGAGACAAAACTAACCACATACCCCGGTGGCGGAGTCGGGTCGGCCTCGCTCGTAGGGACCATCCACTCCGGCTGCGGGTCACTGGAGAGGGGATGGAGCAAACCATCGGCGACGAGGACCTCCAGATCGTCCACCGTGACGGTGGAGAAAGGCCACGGATCGTGCGGCGGAACGACGGTCACCCTGTCGGTCATCGCCAAACGAAGGGGGTGAAGGCAGAGGAGACAAGGTGCGCGGTTTTCTTTTCTCTGGCTATTCTCTTGGGTTGCGGAAACCAAAGCAGAAGGCGAGCAGCAAAGTAAAGAACCACCGCCGGCCCCTCTTCCGGGTATATAAAGGCCCGGGCGAGATCCGTTCAACACTTCGCCCGAACCCACCGCGAAATTCAAACTCGAAGGCGAAACGCCCGTTCCTCGAACAACTCGCGCACGCGCAACGGTCGCCCCGCGAATCGCCCGTCCCGTCGCATTAACTCCTCGGCAGGGCGAGCGACGCCTTTGGCAAGCGAAGCGGGCGTCGTTTCACCTCCGCCATGATGACCGCGTCAAAAAAGGTGCGCCACGCCATTTAAATTCATATCCTTTTCCTCCTCCCCTTTCTCTCTCTTGCTACAGGGATCGAGAAAGGGGATATTTTGAAAGGGATCCTTCTCCGCGAAGGAAGCGGGCCCCCAGCCCTCCTACTGATCAGGGGTTCAAAGGCTGGCCCTTCGAAAGGGTTCGACGGCCGCCCCAGAGCACGCGGGCTTCAAGCTCATTACTGATCAGGGGTTCGAAGGCTGGCCCCTCGAAAAGGTTCGACAGCCGCCCTAGAGCACTCGGGCTCCGCGCCCACTACTGATCAGGGGTTCGAAGGCTGGCCCCTCGGAAGGGTTCGACAGCCACCCCAGAGCACGCAGAGCGAGGGATGACTCTGGGTACGTCCGTTACATGGCCGAGGCTCGGGCTACGCTCCCGAGGTACCCTAGGACATTTCTGAGACCAGCAGGAGCGATTTTGTAATGGAATCCCATCAGAGGGAGGCATCGAGCCCTCGGACCCTATCGAACGGGATCGGGTCCGGCAAATCACCTGTAGGTACTTTTGGAGCACGTCTCTGGGCCACTAGCCGACCCTTATCGAACGGAGCACGGGAGTCCACTTGGGTCACCCGTTAGCAACTCACTGGAGACACCATGTTCGGCGCCCTCCGAGGGCAACATGGCGCTTCCCCCCCCCTCCTCCTTGCGGAAAGGCGACGAAGGGGTGTATGATAAAAGTCGAGACAGTCCTTGATTGTCCTCTCGCCCGTGCAGAGGCTCGGGGGCTGCTCTCGCAAACCCGGCTACGGCCAAACCGTTGACAGCGTCAACAAACCAGCCTGAAAACTCGGAACCTGACCACGCACCATGGCTACAATCAGGTCACGTGAGGGGACAACCAGACCGGTCGAGGCATCACGAAAGGCATTAAGACCTCAGAGGAGTCAAACCACTCCTCCGAGGCCTCGGGGGCTACACCCGGCGGATGCGCTCGCGCGCACCCACCAGAACAAAGTGTAACCGAGAAAGGCCGGTCCCCTTGCAAAAAAGTGCGACAAAGCCTCCAAGCGAGTACCAACACTCCCTTTGAGGCTCGGGGCTATTGTCGGGTACCATAATTAGGGGTACCCCAACACTCCTAAACACGGCTGGTAACCACCATCAGCGCAAGCTACAGAGACTGATGGGCACGATTCAGGTCAAGGCTTCGTCTACTCAAGGGACGTGATCTTGCCTCGCCCGAGCCCAGCCTTGGGCCGGAACAGTAGTCCCAGACGACTTCTCGCCTCGCCCGAGGGCCTCCTCAAGCAACGGGCGCACCCTCGACTCGCCCGAAGCCCAGCTCGGGCAGGCTTCGCAGCGAAGCAACCTTGGCCAGATCGCCTCACCAATCGATCGTATCGCAGGCGCATTCAATGCGAGGATCGCCTGACACCTTATCCTGACACACGTGCCTCAGTCGGCAAGGTCGAAGTGACCGCAGTCACTTCGTCCTTCCACTGACCGACCTGACAGGAAAACAGCGCCGCTCGCCCCTCTCCGATTGTTGTGCCACCCGCCAGGGTGAGGCTGACAACAGCTAAGCTCAGCCTCAGGCGCAACAGGAGACTCCGCCTCGCCTGACCTTGGGCCTCGACCTCAGGAGGAGGTCTCCACCTCGCCCGACCCTAGGGCTCGGCCCCCGCCTCGGCCTCGGAAGGTGGTCTCCGCCTCGCCCGACCCTAGGGCTCGGCCTCAACCTCGGCCTCGGAAGGAGGACTCCGCCTCGCCCGACCCCAGGGCTCAGCCTCAACCTCGGCCTTGGAAGGTGGTCTCCGCCTCGCCTGACCCAGGGCTCGGCCTCTACCTCGACCTCGGGAAGAATTGCGTCCTCGCTCGACCCCGGCCTCGGCCTCAGGAGGAGTCTCCGCCTCGCCCGATCTTGGGCTCGGACCGACCGCACCACGGAGGATGCATCATTACCCTACCCCTAGCTAGCTCAGGCTACGGGGGAACAAGACTGGTGTCCCATCCAGGATCGCCCCCGTAACAAGTAATGATGGCTCCCCGCGTGCGTCCATGACGACAGCGGTTCTCAGCCCCCTACGGAAGCAAAGAGACGTCAGCAAGGTCCCAGCAGCCCTGACAGTTGTGCTTCTACAGGACTCCAGCGCTGCTCCGACGGCCACGTTACCGCGTACACAGGGCTCTAGCACCCCTCCGACAGCCACGTTGGCATGTACACAGGGCTCAGGCACCTCTCTGTCGGGCACGTTAGCGCATAGCTACACCCCCATTGTACATCTGGACCCTCTCCTTGCATCTATAAAAGGAAGGTCCAGGGCTTCCATGCGGGAGGATCGCGCGGGAGAACGAGCTGACGAACAGGCTCACCCTCCCTACTGCAAGCGCATCCCCCTGGCGCAGGATAACACGAGCCGCGTTTTCCCCCCTTGTGTTCCATCTCGCGCCAACCCATCTGGGCTGGGACACGCAGCGACAATTTTACTCGTGGTAGGCTGCCATTCCATGTTCTGCCATTCCCATTCCCTCTCCCCGCAAAGCCCATTCTCATTACCGGTGTTCTGTCATTCCCATTCCCGGCTGTCACTGTCTTTCTCATTCCCCCCTCCCCGCAAATCTCATTCCCACGTGCATCCAACGCCTAGCTAAAATTAAATTAAAAAAACACAAATGTGGCCCCAATGGGATTCGAACCTGCGACCTCTCAAGCAAATGTGCTCGTAGCTACCACTACACCAAATGTATGTTTATGTCAATATCTGTTACAGTAAAAATATCTACTACATCTCTCCCAAAGCCTACCTGCTACTTTTGCACAATGTGTAGTGGTAGATAATTATCAACGAGGTTCCTGAATTATATTTTTGGATGGAGGGAGTAGTATTTAAAGAAGAGCCTTGCATGTAATTTCTTTTTGTTTGAATAATGTTTTCAACTTAAATTCCTTTTTATATGTGTGACATTTATTCTCCGTAATATTTTTTCCATGGATTTGACTTGTGAGTCATTTTCATAAACCAACGCTAAAGATGAATCCATGTTTCTTACTTGGAAACCCCGAACAAACACCACTGCCAGGAGGCGCTTGCGTTGGCATCGCTCATCGACGACGAGAAGAAGCTTGGCGACTACCAGTTCGACCTCTGGAAGCAGTACTACGTGGCCACATGCATCGCTGTGTTCGGCAAGCTCCGCCACAGCCGCCGCTTGGAGCGGTCCAGAGCGGCTGCAACGCGTTGTCCATCTTAAACAGGGGGACCTCATGGTCGTCACCAATGCCGGCGACTCTTGCGTTGTTCTGGGCACCGCATCCGACAACGGTGTCGTCACACCATCCAGCTCATCATCACCTGAAGCTCAACCTGCCACGTAAGTCACTACTGATCGGCCATGAATTCTTGTGCGCTGGGACGACGGCCGTTGCTGACATTGTGTGAGTGTCCTCGAACAAGATGTATGTAGAGGAGTAGCACATCCGATGGTGCAAGGGCTAGGTATATTACCTCGCTAATGAGCCCGGGGTGCACTTTGTTTGGCAGCCCAACCAAGAGTCATCGGTACTCGCCATGTCATGCGCGTTCGACGACTACTATATCAAGGACTATGGCGTCATCTTGGCGCCAGAGGTGACACAGAAGAGGACCGACAGCAATGACCACTCGTCATCGTCGGGTAGCTTTTGTGCCAGCCTGCCTTTAATTCTCTTCGCAAACATATACATTTGGTTTTTTTTGTTTAAGCAAGCGTGTATGGTGATGCCTACCTGATGACTGATAATGTACGAGAGAACTTCTACCGGCAGGTGTGGCACGTGCTCTTCAATGATGAGACCATGCAAATCGTGGCATATATCGAAGTCTGCATGATACTGGTGGTTGTAATGTAGTAGTGAAACAGCTAAATTAAAATAACAAAATTTATGTATGACTAGGATTACAAATGAATTATGAAACATTTTCTTATAACAATATAAGACACATTTTATATATAAGTTATTATGTTATTATATGTCCCCGTTGCAACGCACGGGTACTCACCTAGTGACAGATGATGATCTTATATATGATTTCTTCTATCACTCTGTGAAGCTTACATCATATTTATGTCATTATTCCTAGTACACATGACTAATGCATTTCTTAAAATAAAGACAAAGGACTCGAAGGCATTTTTAAAATAAAGACAAAGGACTCAAACAAACTTTATCGAAGTCAGTTATTCTAGCAGTGTCATCATGTTCTTCTATTTCAGGTGCATCATCATTGCAAATCTGCAAAGTTATATAGCATACTTGTAAGGCAAAAACACTGACTTCAGAACATAGAGTAAGGTTTTATTTGGATACTCTAGTATTCACCCCAATCCACATGTATTGAGGTGGATTGGGGTGAATACTAGAGTACCCAAACAAGAGTGTCACTGCGATAGAAGAAAACCTACCAGTGATGGCTGGCTTTTTAGATCCTCAATATCAAAGTTTCATGCACTGACCCCTTATTAACACTCACCCTGTCACACAAACCATCAAACCTTCAGAAAATCACATATGTGGATTGAAGGACGGAAGTAAATATTGCGTCTATGCCTATGAAAATACATAACGGTGTGCTAACAAAACAATACAGTAAGCAAAATACATCTTGTGAGTAGCCATGGTAATATCTAAGCAACTAAACATAATGTAGTTGATTGTTTATATATGAAATGAAGTCGATAGTCATGTGAGCGCCAATCGCCATATCTATATAATTGAGTCACAGATCTTGGGTGTTCAAGGGCTTAGCTTTTGGATTTCACCCTTGGTTTGTGCCTTCAAATTTCTGCTTCTCTGAAAAGGTTGCAGGGAATAGAAGTGTCTCCCCAGAACAAAAAAGTTTGCAACTTCCTGACAATCTAAATAGGTATTTAGGGTGTGTTTGGCATGGCTCTGCTCCACCCCAGAGCAGCTCTACTCTAAAACTCTGGGTGGAGCAGCTCTGCTCCAGAGTTTAGATTGTTTCTCATAACCAGTGGCAATGGCGGGTAAATAACTCAAAACTCCATGACTAGGTTGCTTTTTTGGAGTTTTCAGAGCAGCAAAAGAGGTACTCCAAAAAATTGTACTGCAGCTCAAACTCCATAGAGTTTACAACTCTGGAGTTAGGGTGTTTGGCATGCTCTGGACAGCTCCTCCTTGGAGTTTTGCTCTGGAGCCATGCCAAACAGGCCCTTAATATGAACCATTGCTTCTCCTAGCAGCTGGAACATGGAGCAAAGATGCTGAAGAAGATAGCTCTGCATTTTCATCAGCAAGGAAGGATGGATGGGAGAGACAACAGGTTGGCAATATGAGCTCGAAGTCTGGTGAAGAATGCAGGAGGCTCTGACGTCTGGATTGCAGCCTGTGTAGTGGTACCACCAATATGGGCGTGTAATAAGAATAGTATCGTTACTAGTAGTTAAGTAGTTAACTGTGTTTACGTTTCTGGTGATGTGAGCCGGTTGGGCCTGAATTGTCTGGTACAGCTGTGTTGGTGTGGTTGTGGTGCCGGTTGGGTGAACCCTCTGCGTTCATCCCAGTCCCAACTGGGCAATTTCCTAGGATGGCTCAGTTTTATTCCACAAACTCTTGTAATTCCGTTGCTGATGAGTAATGAAATTCGGTTCACCCGTGGTGGAAAAGGAATGAACCATTGATTCTGCTAAAATATGTTTTATCAGTCATCTGCTACAAAAAGAGTTGCATCATATAGCTTGTATGAGATCATTTTGTAGCATCAATTTTATCCCTAAGAAACTAACATCACATTGGTTGTCAAATGAGTCTTATCTTGTAGCATGGTTCCTAATTACTCTCTTCTAGTCCTTGTTTGACCAATAAACATAAGGAAATACTAGCATACTCGGCCATTGACATAATACTATCACAGTTTAACTTTCTGTTTTTACAGCAACCATTTTGCTCATATTATATATATATATATATATATATATATATATATATATATATATATATATATATATATATATATATATATATATATAACTGACATCCTTTATGAAATTAATTTTGAAGCCAAATTTTTAATGTTAACATGGTCCAAATAAAATGAAGTGTAAGATTCATAAATATGGACACATCTAGCCTGCTTCAGGAAAAAAATAAAGTTTGAGTAGAGAAAAAAAAAGGCAAAGTACACTTTCACGAACCATGAAAAGTGTTTCTTGTTCTGATTTCTGAAGAAGGCATTCTCTTCAAAGCTAGCTGAATCCTTTAGCTGGAAATAGAGTCATTAACTAAGAAAAACTATCACAAACATTATGTAAACAGAAATACGAAAGAAGTATATGGAAACAAAAATGGAGTGCTTTTACACGATCCCAATGAGGGGGCAAATCAGTTAAAAAGCTCTTAACAGTTAGCTTTGGAGGTTGTGAATTCTTGAAAAAATGCTTAATTAATTTTATCGGCTGTTGGCCTTTGTTTGATCTTTCACCAAGCACATTGCAATCATTTCCCTGAAAGACTGATTACAACTTTACAAGTGAAAAAATTTCATTAGAAGTGCAACCACGGTAATCTAACCTAAAGACCAGACTCTGTATAAATAATGACTGAAACAGAATTCTAGAATAGAAAGATTGTGGCAGAAAACTATAATCAGAAAGCATTCAACTTGGAGAGCATTTTGGAGCGTCATGAGAAGAACCCGAGCCACCAAGGAAATCACCAGTTAACACTGAATTCACACACGTGATTAGGTGAACTTTATGGAAATAGTTATTGCCAGAAAGTTTGTAAAGTTAGATAGTTAACTCCATGGATAAAACTATCTGACGCCTATAATAGTTCAGCAAGCTGGTGTCAATCAGCAAGTCTAAATAAGTATTCACAAGAATGTGTGCCCTTGGGAGAAATTCGAGGATTTCTCTCTTTTTCTAGTGTGCCCATAGCAAAATGATTAAGACCACATATGCTTGCAATCTAACTTTGAAATAAGCCACTTCATAAAAATTTCAAAATAAAATAAAACCGATGCAATTAATCATCAACCATCCACGCTCCCTGGAAACTATTATTACCTTGCTCTATTCCATAAGAGCAAGAAGGACAAAGGATTTAAAATCTTAATTTACAAAGACCAAATGACCCATTACCTTCATAGGAGGGTACTTCAAAAAGGGAGCATGTCCATGTGCCACCTCCAGTGCAGTTATTCCAAAGACCATATCAGCTCTGTACAAAGAGTCGATAGTTGTTAGAAGATGTCGCTTACAATAGCAACTAATATGAAAAGTAAAAGTACACATAAAAAAGGTCAACGTGTTAAAAACATGATCATTCTAGATGAGTTGGTTAGTTAGTCTGAGTAGCATTCCTTAGGTCCTGACTCCTGAGTTCGACTCCCCGTTGGAGCAAATTTTAGGATGTGGTTAAAAAATCCCCTTTTCTGTCCCATGTCAAAGCACAGGTCTAATGATCTGGCTTCAGTCGCAGTTGTTTTCACATCGGCTATGGTGTCGCTGTGTATGCAGGGGCAGAGGACCCACTATGGCTGGATATAGCCCAAGCCATACCTAATTGGAAATGCATTTAATTAAGAAATGTGATAACAATCACAAATCATATAAGTTAGAACTCGTCTTTTAAGTATTATATAAGAAGGCATTTCAGAAAAGAATGAGCAAATACAATTACCTATGTCTCCAAGACGTATCCAGTAAAATTATCGGTATAACGTTATATTATGTGTTATTTGCCGTGCACGTGTTTCTTAGCAATTTATTCTCATTTTAAATAATGTTCTAGTTCTATATATGTTGTGTATTTTTATTCTACAATTTAATTGGTTGCATGCTAAATATTATACAATGTAGAGCTATACCTAAATTTTTCTACGTCCTCTGCCACTGTGTGTATGGGTGGGCAAGGGTTCGCGGGGGGAGAGGGGTGTCGACCTACGTGAGAAGATCTTCTTAATGTAATGTTGTGGGGGCGGCCTTACCCCGCATGCAGGTTTTTTTATTTTTGTTATTTCAGTAAAATATAAGCTATATTATAAGTAAAAAAGATAATAGGGAAGTTTTCCCAGAAACCTCAAACTGGAACCAACCAGAATCTGGTGATCACCTAATCTCTGGGCAGAGTAAAAGTTCCAACTTGATGTTGATGATATGCTGCACTCATATTTAAGCACAAAAAAGTAAAACTAAATTCCAACATAGTGTTTGCTCGATCTCAGGTTTATCGAGAAATGCAAATTGTCAAGCAGAACTAAGCATGTGCGTGTAGAATCACCATATACTTGAAATTATATCCAGTTTGAAGCTGGAGAACTTCTGGAGCCATCCTAATTCCTAAATATCAGGTAAAATAAGAAAAGCATGTCAAATTATGCACAAACTGACCAATTTCTATGGAACCACTACCAGAAGAAATTTATAGAAAAGAAACTTAGTTACCAGCACAGTGTTCCAACAAATGTATTCATAGCCCCTTGCCTCCTATCAAACATGCAAGCAGAGACACCAAAGTCCCCAAGCTTGACTACACCGGGATGGCAATAAAGATATCCTGCCTGCAACAATGATATGTTGATAAAAAGCTGTGCCAAAACTGATCATGAACAAATCCTACAGAGCTAACCTTCACATCATGGTGAAAATATGTCCTTGCCTATGGAGGTAGTCTAGAGCTTTGAGTGTTTCCTTTAGAATAGAGGCAATAACTGGCTCCTCAAAACCATCAGATATCCAACCTTCATTTGGTGCAAACATGAACCTTCTAGCATGAACAGCACTACTACCCAAAGGTTTTGACCCACAACAAATGAGCGCTAAGACCTGATGACATTAGGGTGATATATCAAGCTCAAAGTTTGAGTCTCCTTTCTTACATCTTCCTGCATACAATATATATACTACCGTGAGACATTCATTACAATGTCCATTTTAAATGGAATATATATGCTACCGTGAGACTTAAAAATTGACTTACAAAGATCACAAATAACTTAATTTTGTTAAGTCATTTCAGGATGATCATCCTGATCATCACCTAAGGTGACGAATAACATTTATATATATTCACACACACACTACTGCCAGAATTAGTATAGTTTCTTTGCATGTCATGAGAATAATTAGGCACATCTTTTGTATAAATCAGTCAGCTTGCTAACTGGTACTGCAAGCAACATATATTAGCAGTAAACCAACATTAGGAAGATTAACTTATCAATTTCCACCAAAAAATCAATGTGCAAGACATGTTCGATGGTACCTTGGTTACACATAATTCAACACTAGACACAGCTTCTCTGGCTCCAGGGTGTAGTTATCCATTATCAAAAACGTTGACAAACAACCACCTTGTTCCAAAACTCATGAGGACATTTCAGCGGGACTTTCTACAATCTTATCCAATGAATCCACCTCACAACACCCTGAAATTAGTGTATTGTAAGAAACAGTATCAGGAACAATGCCTGAGCTCACCATCTCGTCAAAAAGCTTGAAAGCTTCTTCTTTGTTGCCACATTTGCAATAGGCATACATCAAAGTGGTGTAGGTCATCTTATTTGGACGTATATCCCTGTAATGCATTTCCTTAAAGTACATCACAGCTTCATCAATTTTTCCTATTTTGCAAAAACCTTGTATTATAATTGTGTAGCCAATTACACCAAGCTCAATGTTCTTTAGTATACATTGCGCGAAAATTTCTTTGGCCTCTTCAACAAGACCAGCATGACACATCCAATACATAAGGCTGTTGTAAGTTATTGGTGTTGGTTGTATGCCATTATGCTTCATAGTGTCAAGAACACCAATTGCATCAGAAATGCTACCATTCCTACCATAACCACCAATAAGAGCATTATAGATGACTGCATTCGGTCTTAACCCATTTTTAATCAATTCAATCAAATATTTATTCGCCTTATGCACATCCTTCGCTTTGCAGTAACCATCTATTATGGTACCATATGTCACAATATCTGGCTTAAGACCCTCACTTTTCATCTGATCCAGCAAGTGAAGGATGTCTTCCACCTTACCCAAATTACAGTAAGCGCGTAGGAAAGTATTAAACGTGAAGAGGTCTGGCTTAAACCCTCTTTTGATCATGTCATCACGAAGTTGTATTGCTTCCTCCATTTTACTGGCTTTGCAGCAGAATTGAATCATTATATTATATGTGATTCTATCGAATTCAACCCCGCTATCCACCATAGCCTTTAGAACCTTAGTAGCTTCTTTCATGTTGTTACCTTGGCAAAGCCCATGAATCAACGCATTGGATGTTGCAATATTGACACCCAAACCTTTACCCAATACTAGGAACCAAATTTCAGCTGCTTCTTCGTGTTTCCCTCTTTTGCAAAGCTCCTGGATACAAGCTGTCATCACAGCATCATTTGGTTTCAGAAATCTCGCAACCATTTCTCTTATAAGCCTTAGCACCACATCCAGTCTTCCAGTTCCGCGAAGATGCCATGCAACCACACTATTAAACAAGCTGCAATGAACCGTCATTCCAGCCAACAACATCTCATCCAATATCTGCTCAGCATGTTCCATTTCTCCTTCCTTGCACAGAGCCTTCGCAATCAAGTTGTAAGTCACCACTGTCTGCTTTATCCCCTTTGAGACCATTTCATCAAACAGCCTAAGCGCCTCTGAGCAATGTCCTTCCCTACAATGCCAACCGATCAGCTGATTGTAAATAACCTCATTGGGGGTGATCCCAAAACCCTCCATCTCCTGCAGCACTGCATCAACCTCACCAAACCGTTGGCCCCTTGCAAGACCATTGATCAGGATGCCAAATGTGACAATGCTTGGTCTCAGCCTGCCTTCAACCATTCTCCCCTTCAACTGAAAGGCCTCTTCCACCCTCCCACTCCTGCACAATGCATCCATTAGCACGTTGTAAGTGACA
Organism: Zea mays; assembly: GCF_902167145.1. Taxonomy (NCBI): domain Eukaryota; kingdom Viridiplantae; phylum Streptophyta; class Magnoliopsida; order Poales; family Poaceae; genus Zea; species Zea mays. Next base: position 198,572,554 of record NC_050098.1, read on the forward strand.
ACCGTCGGCTGGATACCAGACCGTTCCAACTCCGCAAGCATCACAAAAGCAGCATCAATCTCTCCAGCCCTGCAGAGTGCCTTAATCATCACCGTGTATGTGTACACATCAGGAGCAACAGCGTTGCCATCCCGCATTTCTCCGAACACCTTGCGGGCCAGGTCCAGTTGGCCACCACAACCTAGGGCTTCGACAAGGATATTGCATGTCTTGATGGACGGTGATGCACCACGTGTGGAAAGCTCGAGAAAGGCATCGGCGGCACAGGACAGAGATCCGGGGGCAGGCGAGTTGAGGCAGGCGCGGACGAGAAGGTCCGCTGTGGCAGTGCAGTCGGAGTCCGCGATAGCCGCTGCGGCGACAGAAAGAGGGTTGAAGAAGAGGAGGCGTGAGATGAGGCGGCGCGCGGACGGTAGCGAGGCGCCATCGGCGACGAGCGATGGTAGGAGGAGCGTAGAGACGCGAGGAGACAGGAGGTCCTCGGCGTGGCGGGAGGCGGACGCGTGGGTGTCGGAGAGAATATGCTGAAGGAGGCGCAGGGCGGAGGAGGCGGGAAGCGGAGCCGGAAGGGACGAGAGGGCGGAGGCGAGACCGCGGCCGCCAAGGCGGCGGAGCAGGATGGCAAGATCGCGTTTCGCATCTGAGGAGGGCGCCACGGATAGCGCGCTGGAAAGCTCCGCGGCGTCGGCGGTGGCGTCGGCGGCGGATGAGAGGTGGCGGCGGAGGAGGGGAAAGAGCCGTGGTGGTTTCATGGTGTAAGGCGGGCAGTGGCCGCCGCCGGCCTTGAGGACAAGACGAAGGTTGCGGCGGGAGAACGGACGGCACAGATTGGATCGGGGAGCGGTAGGCTAGGAGGGGGCCACTGGGCGCGGCGGCCAACCGGGCAAAGAGGTGACTTGGTAGGCAACGTCTGATCCATTAGATTACGATCCAACCATATATATAGTCATGGTTTGTTAGGGATTTTTTTATAAAGATTATTGAGTTGGTGGTAGAAGGGTTTAAGTGTTAAATACATGGTTATTAAAACGACGAAACGTTGAAACGCTCATGGGTGGAGTTTTAGCTTTTAAACGGTTTAAACAAAGTTTAAGCGTAGTTTTAAACAACATAGGGAAATTTCAATATATCATAATTTTAGACAATTATATAAAGTCAGATACCAAACAACCAACATAAGTTCACATAATAATATAAAATGACATATCCACAACCACATTACCACAATAACACAAAGTTCAACTAATAGCAAGTCGACAACCACAAACAAAGTGGAATGAGATGTCTAATAGTCCACAATCACAAACATAGCACAAAATCAACTAAAATAGAATGCGATGTCCACAACCATAGCACACAAGTGTTACTCAAGCACTCAATAACCATCATCCAAATCATGTAAACCAACATCATCCTTGTCTTGCTCATCACCACGGCCACTACTGTTGTTTGTTTCTTCTTCATCATCCATGTCAAGGTCGTCAAGCACAAAATTGTAACTTAGGCGGAATCCCTAATTGGGCTGGGCCAAATTTTACAAGCAGGCAACTTAAACGCTCGAAACGTGGCGTTTACCTATATATCGCGTTTAAACGTCAAAACGTGACGTTTAAACGACGTTTTACGAGGAAGTGTAAAATGTTTCAGCATTTCGCTGTTCTATCAGTGTTTTATAGTTTAAACGACGTTTAAATGTCGTTTTAATAACCATGGTTAAATGTGACCTACGGTTGGATCACGATCTAATGGATCATATGGTTTACTTGCACGCTTGCACAGAAGTACTGCTTGCATAGCAGTCGTTGCCGACTTGGTGAGGGCGTAGTGGCGAATGTGTAGTTTCCAGTTTTCCCACAATAAATAGACATGTTTTATGGAGCCAATGTCTAAATTATATACTATCTCTGTTTTAAATTAAAATTATTTTTAGCCTTTAATAGAGTCATACAATAATTAATAATTAATGTATATGTTTTATATATACGTCTAAATTCATCATCACTTATTTAAATATAGACATAAAAACTAAAAGATAAAATGGATACTAATTTTGGACGAAGCGAAGATCACTTTAACTTTCAAGACTTTAAATAAAAAATAAGAGTATTTATGAAGTCTAATTGATCTTAACAAACTTTATATCATATGATTAAATTAAAATAGTCTAAAGTTTTATTCATTCTTAACTTTAGCCAAAACATTAGACATATATATTAATATTATTTGCATATAGTTACTTCCCTTGATACAATTGAGCTAAAATGATCTAAAGTTTACTGGTTCTTAACCTTAGCCAAAATAAGTAAAGATTTGGCATCTCTTCTCTACTATATAAAACATCATTTACCCAGTGTCTTTGTGCTCCCCACATCTAAGTGGTAAAAAAGCTAAAATTATGTATACATAGAGATTCAAACCATAGTTGTTGGCTCCAAACCTACATTCACACCCACCTAGCTAACAGAATACACATGTATTTGTGTACTTAAACATAAATGGAAACTATACAGCTTACGAGCACTCTGCTAGTATATATTAATATATCTGTAAAAGACATCAGTTTGCTATGTGTGTTTTTACATGCAAGAAAAAAATATATGCTTTCTGTGGATTTAGATATCTAAACCTCTACTCCCATAAATCACCAGTTTTCACTGCCATGGTTGATCTAACAGTGGAGAAGCATCTGCCATTTTTCTGGTTCAAAAAAATTGAATGCACTATTACCAAGATACATCTTCTCACGGTTATTTTGGAAAGACAACACTATCGAATGGAAACAACTGCAGGTTGAGTGAATTTACAATGTGACTTTGTCCCCCAATAGGTTTCTTCATCCTTCATTTGATTTATCTTGAATACACAGAGAACACTAGGCCTCCATGCATATTTCATGTGTCGTAGGGTAGTTCTATTGTAGTCTTCTATTATGTTTCAGTGAGGTTCCTCTGTGGCAGGAAATCCAGGTCTGAATGGCCCCAAAACAAGCGAAGCATTGTCTTCCAACAAAGGGACTATGAGAGTGTCTATAGTGAAAGGAAGGCTAATGGACCTAAAAACCAAACCTTACAAAGGTCCCCGACACTCCTCAAAACGCCCTCGAGATGGCACCGCCCCGGGCGACACGGTCCCGGTACCACGTGCTCCCTGACCAAGTCAGCTCGCGACACCGGACAATTGAGATAAAACTCCCATACTTTATGGTGAAGGGAAATATTACAATCAAAAGATATCACTATTACCATGCTTGAGGCCACAAGTGTACCAGCAAACACTATATGGTGCTCGAGAGTACAACAGTCACTATAGCCACGCGTAGGGCTGCAAGTGTACCTGCAAGTATTATAAAAGATGTGTGGCTAACATACAATATCAGCTACGTCGTACTCGATGGTGGACTGTTGTACCTGACACTACGACGCGACATGCTCAACATTGTGGCACATCAAAGGCGTGCACCATGTACGGCTCCACACTATGACAAGATAGTATTAGTTGGACCTCTGCTAGATGGAGCCCTCCATTTGTGCAGAAATATAACTCTCTCATTCTTTATGTTATAAAAGAGAGGTGTAGAGCAGCATAAAAGGGACTGGTTCTAGTCAAGTTATTAAACAAAAGGAGCTCCCTTGTTTGGCCTTGTATTAGACATCGTAAGCGACAGTTAGGACTCTCCTTTGGCAGGATCAATATCATTTGAGCGTGTAATCTATGCCCACTCTTACATCTAAACATTATCCAAACATATGACGTATGGTATTACACTCAAGCCTACACCTTTATAAAATCATGTGTGTAATCTACCATTTCAACGCCCAAATCTAGTGGTCTTAGGTCTAGGCTCTCTCTTTGTGTGTGTTGTTAGAAATATGTCCTAGAGATAATGATAGAGATGAGCATATTTCTTTGTATTCGTGATATATATTGTTTAATTGAATATTCATGAAAGGCACCTTGTATTGATTAGCAATTATGTGAATTGTTTGTGAGATTCTTTACTTGTATGGTTATTCTAAATGATGTCCCTAGTCAGAGTCAATGACTAGAACATGTATTAGTTGATGACTACATTTCACAAATCATGGACATGGAGATGTTAAACTAATAATGTGGGCCCATGTATGACGTGATGCTGGACCAACCCAACGTGAGATATTGTAATATAGTTCTATTTTTGCAACATGTATATTGTATCCTTAGACCTGAGATTGTCGCATGTTCTCAAGACGTGAATTGACTTACTTAGGGACTATCAAATACTACTCCGTAACTGGGTAGTTATAAAGGTAGTTTTGGGTTTATCAGAAAGCATGTTGTGAGGCATGGTCAGTTAAGATGGAATTTGTCCCTCTCTTCTTGGGCGAGATATCTCTGGGCCCTCGAATTTGGGGGTATAAAATTTCTTTCTAATTATCAACCAAATTCAGGTGTTACTCTTGTCTCTCTAGTTTCTCTCTCTCTCTCTTTGTTTTGAATATATTTGGTTTAATTAGGGAGGGAATTAATTATTTATTTTTTCCAAAACATTATGAGCTATGAAATGTTGCATCATGTTGAACTTAAATATCCATTGAATTGTTGCACATGTTTGAATTAGTTTGAAACTTGGTTTGAATTTGAATTGAAAACCCTAGAGAAAATAAATAGAAAAGCAATTGGAAAATCCCTAGAAAATAGAAAAAGGCCAATTCGGTCTACTTAGCCCAAGCAGGCCCAGACCGCTCTCGCGCGCCCGTGCGCCCGCCCGCGCTGACCCCGCCTGTCAGCCTGTTTCGCCCGCGCGCGCTCTCCCCTCTCTCCCTCTCGTTGCCCAGTGGGCCAGTCCTGTCGGCGTCGTTCCTCTCGCACGCGCGCCCGCTCTCTCTCTGTCCCGCGGACCCCACCCGTCAGTCCGTCCCCAACCTCCCGCCCACGACCGCGCGTTCTCCGGCCACGTTCTCGAGCCCGTGCCCCTTTAGAAGCCACACGCTGCTCGCTCACTTGCGCCCTCAGCTGAACTCTCTCGCCCCCTCTCTTGCCCTGCGCACGCGACCAGACAAGCTCTGTCGCCGCTCACTGGAGACCGTCGTCCGTTCTGCGACCGCCGTCGAGCCTGCTCCCCGTCTGTTGCCTCGGTGAGTTCCGCCTCGCCGTCAGCTACTTGGGACACCCCTCGGTTTACCCTTTCCCTCTATGTTTTGCCTGGTCCGCGCTCACCGGAGCACTTCTTGCGCAGCTGGAGCCCGCCGCTGCAACCCGAGACTTCCCTGCCTCCCTGCCGTCCTCCAGGCGCTCCTGAGTTCGCGCTTGTGGTAAGCAATTGTCCCATGCCCTTAATTAGTTCGTTATTGTCCTTGTGCTTGCGCAATTCCTCGTCGGAGTTGATCCGCACCGCCGTTAGCCCGCCTCGCTGTGTCCCACATTCCCCGGTGGCCCTGCGCCGGCGTGGTACCCACGGTCGAGTTCGCCATGTCGCCCTGAACACGCTGACCCTCTCCCTAAGCCCCTGGAGCCCCATAGTGGACGTCCCCCTCGTCTTCGGCGAGACTTCGCCGTGGGGTCGAGCGACGCCACCGCGCCCGTGTCCGGCTATCAGCTGTTGGATCCCGAGCGTCTGTCCGAGATCTGGTGGTCTAGATTTAATCAGAGTAGACCTAATCTCAGCCCTCCGATCTAGATCCGGTCGTTCTCCTCTCTCTCCCTCACCCGTGCCCCTGTCGCTGGGCCCGGCCTGTCAGCCCCGCCCTGGTTCGCTGACACCCCGAGCCCACCTGTCAGTGCTCGCTGCGCGCCTGCGTCCGCGCGCGTGTCCGCGGGATCTAATCGTGTCCGTTGATCTGCGATCCGATGGTTGAGATCGTTTGATACCCCTTCGTGTGTATTTTTGATTAAGAGACCCTCGGGGTTTAGGAAATGAACTCGATGTCCATGGTTTTTGCGCGCAGGCCCCTGTGTTCTTTTAAGCAGCCCCCAGTGCTTTTAAATTATTACAGAATTAGACCTAATTTCATATTTTAAATTTCAAGACTTGTTTATTTCATATCTTTTTCATATGAACTCCAAATTTAGTGGTTCAAATTGCAAAATGTTCATAAGAATATTCTCTGTCCAAATAAATTATGTTCATCTATAGTCTGTACACTTTAATTTTTATACCTAGACTATAAGTTAGTGTGTATGTTGATTTATTCCCTTAATAAATAGATAAAAAGGAAAACCCTAGAGATAAAAGTATGATTAATCTTGTGAGTTTAATAATGTGTAATATAAGAATTAATCTCTGGTTTAACTTTTAGGTCTCAATAAAATGAATAGTATTAGACAACGAGCAGTCCGTGGTTCGTGAGTGTGTTGTTGAAGATCTTCCTGAGCAACAACCTGGTGAAGGCAAGTGTCCTCTAACCCATTATGCCCTATCTACTTATAATTCATTGTTCCGCATTACGTTATTGAAACCTAAGGATTGACTAATCTGTATTTACCTTATCCTTATTTACCTTTTTGGGTTAATCATGGTTAGCTTATGCTATTGCTTTAACTTAATCAATGAACATGATGTGATTATTTATGATATGATGATGTTATCCGATGATGATATTGTGATACTCTAAGGGGCTCAGGCCATTTTCCTGAGTACCTCTCCATAAGGACCTGTTCGTGGAGCGACCACCCGGGATAACAGTGCAACCATGAGGGTGGAATGGGACCCCCTTAGCTGATTAATTATATGAACCTGGGGGTGTAGTTGGCTTTGCCTGAGGGCCGTTAATGGGGGCTGGGGTGTGGTGCTCGCTCTGCCAAGGGGGGGTGCAGAGGTTCATTCGATTTGGTTTTGTTAGTCACCCACCTTGGGGAGGTGTACTGCGTTTGTACGACTGGCAAAACCTAACAAGCAGCTATGCACTAGGGGAGTCTTTGTAGAGGCTACGTAGTGTATCCCTGGCCATTCACCTCGGTAGTGAAGATCGGGTCTGTACAACCTAGGCTGGGAAGGGAGCACGACTCGTGGGTAAAGTGTGCAACCTCTGCAGAGTGTTAGAAACTGGTATATCAGCCGAGCTCATGGTTAAGAGCAGCCTTGGGATCCTCTTTGATTAGAAGAACTTTGGTTACTTTTATGATGATGGTTAGCAATGATGGTTATAATTTTGATCTCTGGTATTTCCTCTTGGAGGGAGTGCTTCTGGGTAATAACTAGGTTTATTACGAAAATTTGACTCTACTTATAGTAATAAAACTTGACCAACTAAAATCAACTGCTTAACCTTAACTCCATATACAACTAGTCCACTTTAGCCAAACAGGACGTTTGCTGAGTACGTTGATGTGTACTCACCGTTGCTTTACAAACCACCCCCACCTAGGTTGTCCCCACTGTATTCAGTGCTTAGGAGGAGATGCTGGCAACATGGAGGACTTTGAGGAGTTCCAGGACTACAATGAGTTCTAGTTTTTCTTAGTGGCAAACCCCCAGTCAGTTTCCTGTGTAGGCTTATCTTCTACGTTTCATTTCCACACTTTGATATTAATGTTGAAGACTATGACTATGTGTTAGACTTTGTGGATGTCTTGGACATCTTGATGTAATTAAAGTACCTTTCGGTTATTTACTTTGAGTATTGTGTGATGATGTCCAATTATGTAATCGCTGTGTTGGTGAGTTCTGATCCTGGCACGTACATGGTTCTCATTCGGTTTGCCTTCCAAAACTGGGTGTGACATAAGTGGTATCAAAGCCTTGCTGACTGTAGGACCGCTAACCTAGACTAGAATGGTCGCACTAAGGACAATAGACCTCTACGCTTACCTTGACCTTAGTGTCCTTTCAGAAGTTGGTCATCTTGACCAATTCTATGTTATCTACTTATCTCACAAAAGATTTTGTCTCACTTTTCTTTCTATTTACCTTTTGGTCTTATAGTTCTACTCTCACTCTTGTGCTTACGATGTCTTTTGTAGATGGCTCGTATTAGGTGCACTGCACGTAAGTCTGTGATCCCCTTTTTGCCTTCTCGCCTGGCGGAGCGTCCACTGTGTTGCACGGTGCCAGGTTAGTCCAGTCACCTGGAGAGACTGCATCGTCGCTTGCACGAGGAGCAGGAGCACCGACGCCAGGAGCAGGAGCAGTAGGACTCTTCCCCCTCGCCTCAGCAAGAGGTGGAGTCTGGGAGGCCGCCTTCCCCTGCACCTCAGCCAGAGATTCCCCCTACACCACCATAGGGCATCCCGACTGCTGGAGGAGACCCTGATAGAGACGGAGACGACGACGACGCTGGTGGCAGTTCGAGCCACAACACGGAGTTCTTGGAGGAGCCGGAGCCGGAGGGGTGGATCGCTAGACCCATCACTCGTGACGCCGCTCGTGGGTGTCACTTCCATGACGCTCTTGACACCTTACTGCGTCAGACCTTCGACCGACACACTTGGTCCATCGAGCACCATTGTGTAGTCTACCAGCATCGTCGCGGGTTATACCCGGACCAGTGGGAGGCTACTTGCTTGGTGCGCCATCCGGACGATGATCTCCGGGGTGCAGAGGCCTTCTCAGAGCACTATTCTACCACTAAGAGGGATATTGCCGAGGCAGCCATGCAAGATGCAGCATGATGTGCACTTTCTCAGTATTGCTCGTTGTTCAGCGGGGTGGCTGATGGCCTTGACCTAAAGTACTACCCTCGCCGTTCGACCGGCAGTGCTGGAAGTGTGATTGTCTTGCCTATTGGTGAGGGCAATCCTAGGCTGAACAACATGGTCAACCTGGCCGCCGTGCTCAACACCGAGCTGGACCACGCCCTTGACGAGTTGGGCAAGGTTTGGGCGGGGGTTGCGGAATTGCGTGCTAAGTGCGCAACACGCCACTATCTAGATGGTGGTTCTCCCGCCCCTGTCGGGATTCAGCACCCTTACCGCTCACCACCCCATGGTCGCTTCGAGTATGGTAACCCCCTGACTGCAGGACCCAGATAGATTTGGATCCATAGATCGACAGAGTCAGAGTCTGTAATAATGTTAATTCAGTATCTTAGTCTTAGTCAGTCTTATTTAGAGTTAGTTTGCTTATCATTTGTTGGAATGCTTGTCATGATGAACATGTAATGAAGTTGGATCTTTGTAATGATTGTCATCAAGGTGTGGGTATCCCTTGCAACTTGGTGTAGTTATTAATAAAGTCAGTTATTTAGTTGGGTAACCCATTTATTTCCACTTTCCTCTTTATCTGAGAAGTTGTCAGTGAAGATGATCAATTGTTTAGTGCTGTGAAGATTTTCTATACATCTTTTCTTATGCGGAAAGACTGTAGAGTCAGATCTGATGTGTGTGTGCTTTCTACAGATGTCTAAGAACTGGCGCAGAGGTGCAAGGCGTGCTCAGCCAGAACAGCAGGCACCTTAGGAAGATGCAGCTCAGCAGCAGTTGCCACCACCACCACCGATGACCATTGAGCAAATGTTCCTGATGCAGACTCAAGCAGTCCAAGCAATTGGTCAAACCTTAGCAGCGATGCAGCAGGTGCAGCAGCAGCCACCCCCACCTCAACCTCAGGTGCAAATCTAGATGCCACAGGTGCCCAAAGACAAGCGGGCAGAATTCATGAGGGGCCATCTGTGGGGGATAGATATCCCCCGGGTCCACTAAAAGAGTAAAAGACCTCACGAAAGGCCCAAGGGCCCAATAAATCGTAAGGTCATTCTTTCGTGGGCCTGGGGAGAGACAACTAGCAAAGCAGATCGACATGAGGCTGGATTGGTGCAAACCCGGACGGCCCACAACGTCGAGCGAGTGACCGCACCAGAGATCCGACTTTCCCGCGCTGGAGCCCCCATGCAACGGAGCCATGCGAGGATAAGTCGGCAGAACTACATGGAGATAAACTCAAGCAGTTCGCTATCTTTTAGCTACTCGTTGTTATCATATCCACATGTATTGCCCCACGGTCGAGTATATAAGGCCTAGGGGGCACCCCTTCAGAACGATCGGCCCTATTACTTAGCCACCACATCAACTCTCTGCATTCTCAATTCAGAGAGCTCTCTTGTAACCTCGTTCACCAAGCATACTCACCAGGACGTAGGGTGTTACGCATCTCTAAGCGGCCCGAACCTGTAAACCTTGTCCACTGTCCCTCGTGCAATCGGCACGAACCATTTTGCTACAGTTGTTGACACCGTCCTACTCCTAAAAACACCTTGAGGGGCAACCCCGGGTGTGCGGTCGGACCCAAAACACCGACACCATCCTCCTGTCTTTGCCCATTCTGCTGATCCCATGGACGCCGAAGATTGGCTACGTACCGTGGAACGTGAGTTGTACACTGCCCAGTGCAACGATTGTGAGGAGGTGTTGTATGGTCCTCGACAACTAAGGGGAGCAACACAGTTTTAGTGGGAGTCTTACCTCGCCACCCATGCCAACCCTGAAGCCATCACCTGGGAGGAATTCAGGGACAACTTCCGTCGCTACCATGTGCCCGAGGGACTGATGATAGTGAGGAACGAGGAGTTTCTCGCCTTGAACCAAGTTCCCTTGTCTGTCAGTGAGTACAGGGACAAGTTTCTGCACCTGTCACGTTATGCCCCAGAAGATGTCAACACGGATGCCAAGAGGTAGTACCGCTTCCTGAGAGGATTGGTTGATCCCCTCCACTACCAGCTGATGAACCACACTTTCCGTACCTTTCAGCATTTGATCAACAGAGTAATCATGACTGAAAGGAAGCGTCGGGGGATGGAGGACAGGAAACACAAGATTGGTGGATCTCAGGTTGGGAGTAGTAACCTGGGGTGTAGTTGGCTTTGCCTGAGGGCCGTCAAAGGGGGCTAGGGCGTGGTGCTCGCTCTGCCAAGGAGGGGTGCAGAGGTTCATTTGATTTGGTTTTGTTAGTCACCCACCTTGGGGAGGTGTACTGCGTTTGTATGACTGGCGAAACCTAACGAACAACTATGCACCAGGGCAGTCTTTGTAAAGGATACGTAGTGTATCCCTGGCCATTCACCTCGGTAGTGACGATCGGGTATGTACATCCCCGGCTAGGAAGGGAACACAACTCGTGGGTAAAGTGTGCAACCTCTGCAGAGTGTTAGAAACTGGTATATCAGCCGAGCTCACGGTTAAGAGCGGCCTTGGGACCCCCTTTGATTAGAAGAACTTTGGTTACTTTTATGACGATGGTTAGCAATGATGGTTATAATTTTGATCTCTGGTATTTCCTCTTGGAGGGAGTGCTTCTAGGTAATAACTGGGTTTATTACTAAAATTTGACTCTACTTATAGTAATAAAACTTGACCAACTAAAATCAACTGCTTAACCTTAACTCCACATACAGCTAGTCCACTTTAGCCAAACAGGGCGTTTGCTGAGTACGTTGATGTGTACTCACCCTTGCTTTACAAACCACCCCCACCCCAGGTTGTCCCCACTGTATTCAGTGCTTAGGAGGAGATGCTGGCAACATGGAGGACTTTGAGGAGTTCCAGGACTACGACGAGTTCTAGTTTTTCTTAGTGGCAAACCCCCAGTCAGCTGCCTGTGTAGGCTTATCTTCTACGTTTTGTTTTCCGCACTTTGATATTAATGTTGAAGACTATGGCTATGTGTTAGACTCTGTGGATGTCTTGGACATCTTGATGTAATTAAAGTACCTTTCCGCTATTTATTTTGAGCATTGTGTGATGATGTCCAATTATGTAGTCGTTGTGTACGTGAGTTCTGATCCTGGCATGTACATGGTTCGCATTCGGTTTGCCTTCCAAAACCGGGTCTGACATTCAACCCCAACATCAAGACCTATTGTGCCATCTACACTAACAACATGGTCCATTGAACACGAGGGTCATTATAGAGCCCTTGTGTGGAAGCCGTTGCAACAAGGGGGTCGATACCCTACCACACCATCAAGTCCAACCTCCACTTGTAAGTCACTCTACTCAGTTGGTCCACCCTATTGGTGTTAGGGGCATGTTGCTTATACCATCACTCCTCCAAGTGGCGCAACCACAAAAGTTCCACCCTCACCTACCAAAGACATACGTTGGGATCATGGGGCTATAAATCCCACTAAGTTCCTCCAAATCTACACCACAGATATTCTCATCATTGATGGAGACAAAAGGTGATGACAAACTACTTTCATACGACCTTGACCATCCTTGCTTGATCTTGGCTCATGAATCTTCCCAATACCTCTATTTGGTCTTGGGAGGAGCTCTACCAGCAATTTGTGCCTAACTTTAAGTGCACTTACTCTCGGCACGACACATAATTATACCTCCATGATCCAACAGTAGCTTGACAAGACATTGTGTGCCATCATGTAGTGTTTCTACCGGGTGAGAAACACCATCTTATGTATCTTCATGGCCTCCATCATCGTCACTTTCTGCTAAGGCACATGAGATGAGAAGATGATGGATAAGCTAGCCACATGCAACGTCCAGGATGTTGGTGACCTTCTCTCTCTAGCAAAGAAGTGTGCATGAGCTTAAGGGTCAGCGTGGCATGCTCCCCATGCTACCTAACTAGGGATGGTAGATGCCACCCCTTCTTGGGGTGACACCAAGACGAAGAATGGTAAGACCTCATAGGCTCCTCAGGACTGTGCCACCACTTGAACCTATAAGACCACACATGTGTCATTGAGGCAAATTTTTTAGACCTACGAGGTGATGCTATAAATACATTCTGATATCCAGAACTTCTAGTATAAGTAATTTAACCCATCTAATAATGGTGGTTTGCCAACACCACATTCTATGTCGCCTTCTTAGATCAATAACTGACTAAGGTGAGATGATCCTTAACCTACCCTAATACCATTTGAAGGATCAAAATAAGTGACCAAAGGGGGTGAATGGAAGCCAATAAAAATTCTTTGCGCTTAGAAAATCTTAGCTTGATTTCTAAAAATTCAGCCCAAACCTCTAAAACACAAAAAGTTCTTGAAAAAGTTTGAAAACCAAGAACACCTCAACCAGTTGATGGTTGGATACATTAAACAAGTTCTTGAGAACAAATGGCGCTCAAAACAATTGAATAACAAAATGGACACTAGAAAATATGGGAAGAGGCAAATAAAAAACCTCTTAAACTAGAGCGACAATACTCTATCGGTAGTGTAGGGGGATAACAGTGTCGTTCAACCTTTGCAACACTGCCACTCAATAAAAATCTATTGATTGGAATAAAACTTTACTAGTAGTGAGAAGAGAGAGTTCAAATATGTTCCAAAATTTTGAGCACCAAAAGATCAAATCTAGAGAATAAGATCATAAAATTTGAACTCCAATTGGGGTTTTCTCAAAGAAGTGCAATTTCGTTAGAGACTTGTGTACGAGTTGAATCATCCCATACTAGAGGTGGCAATGATTCTAGGATTGTTTATCAAGTCTCTATCCAAATAAAAATCCCTCACAAACTCAAATTTCAAGAATCCATTCAAAAGGACCAATCAAAAGAGCTTAAAGAGGGAAAACACATCAACATCAAAACCAATCAGACTTGCACATGGATTTACCAGATAACATGGTGTGGTTAAGTCCACACTTCCCAAAATTGCAAGCATTTCGATGCAGCAAACACAAAGCACATAAGGATCGCCTAACAAAATAAAAAGAGAGTAAGACAAAAGCTAGAGAGATGGTTGGTGTATCCCTTCCTATCTATTTATATAGGGTTTTAGATTCCTAAACTACCCCTAGATATAGAGCTTATTCACTCAGCCAGGGCAAAATGGACCACAAAATGGACTAACTCTCGTCCTGATGATCTAACTGCCACACTCCCTTCACGGAGTTGCTTTGTCTTGATGCACCCTCTATGATTGTTCCACGTGCTGCCTCTAGTTCCCTCTAGAATTGCGCTACCATGTTTTGAGGCAAAACCCACAAAACTGTCGCTTGGTGGTTGTGTGTGAAATCAACCTCTTGCGGTTTTTGGTGATTAATGGACAAAACAAATAAAAATAAACTAATGAGTTTGCTCCTAGTGTATGTCAGCTTTAAATTATAAAAAGGATGCACGGGAATGAAATAAATGAGCTAACAGGAAACCAAGCGATGAAAAGTAAAGATCTACAGGATTTCTAGCGAAGATTCCCAAGTGTTTTGATTGTCCTATCTTAGTAATAGGGATCTTCGTATGCTTAGTTCTTTCGTGAGGTAAGGATGGTATGTATCAACTATGTTTCTCCACTTCAAAATTCTTGTTTTCAAAAGTTGTGAAGTCGACATTTGCTTTCTCCACCTCTCCCTTCAAAATCTGAGTTTTTCTGTGCATACGGGTTCAACCGGGTTCTATGCCGGTTCAACCGGGATTCATCATGTTCTTCTCTGGAAATTTTAGGTTCAACCAAAATTTGAAATTCAGGTTCAACCGAAAATTTACAGAGAGTTCTCTATTGAATACCATTTCAACGGGGATCAAGGCTGGTTCAAATGAGATTTATGCAGTCGCCCAAAATCAGCCAGATCTGATTTGTGGGGGCTATAAAACCCTCCCCCACTTCAAAACCCTAAGACACTCAAACCTAAACCCTGTGACGGTTGCTCTCCTTCATTTCAAAGCACTTCAACTTTGATCTCGCGCCCTAAGTCCTTCCCCCTTCGATCGGTAGGAAGATTCTTTGGTATGAGATAAGTTCTCGATTCTATAATGCGTTTTGACTCAAGTTCTTCAATCTATCTCTAGTTGGTGCAAATCGTTCTAACTTGCGATCGCTTTGTTCTTGGAACATGTTGTTCCTTGTGCGCTTGTAATCTTGCCTTGGGAGTCTCCAAATTTGTGGATGAACCCAACAACGTTTTGTATCATCAACTCTTTGTGGGCAAATTGAGTAAGGGGTCGTCTTGACCTGTGTGGTCGGCAACGAGGAACGGGATTGAGAAAGACCTGACCCTTTGTGGACACCTCAACGAGGAGTAGGGCACCTTGGTGGTGTGACCGAACCTCAGTAAAAATCATGTGCCTTGTGTGTTTTTGTGGGTGTGATATTGTCTCTCATCATCTCATATCTTTGATCTATCTAGTTGGTTTTAACTCAACTCTTCCTCTATGTGTCATTGTTGGTAGATCTGAGAAATTTCATTTAAGTTCGCAGTTGAACAGGTGAATTATGGTTGAACCGGCCTCCCCTGTTCAACTGTCGTTTCTCACAAAAGTTCGAAGTTTGTGTTGAGAATTGTAGGTGTATCATATTCACCCCTCTCTAGGCTACTTTCAATTGGTATCTGTTGGTCACTTGTTCTCAAATGTCGTGAATTAAGAACAAGGTAACACAATTGTTAAAGATTAAGGACCTTCGTCTTTCGAAGCATTATCTTCACATGGGTATAATGCTCATCACACGAAGGTCAAGAAGGACATACCTTCATTATTTAATATGTGAATAGGAATGCGAAAGGATAAAGATGATAACTGCATCTTATTGATTCATTTATGTTTGCATCCCATAAAACATATATGAATATTTAATAGTATTAATATTACTGAGAGCACCTAGAGGGGGGGGGGGTGAATAGGTGATCCTGTAAAACTTAAACTTATAGCCACAAAAACTTGTTAAGTGTTAGCACAATAATTGCCAAGTGGCTAGAGAGGAGTCTCAACAAAACACAATACCACAAGAGATCAAACACAGAGATGACACAGTGGTTTATCCCGTGGTTCGGCCAAGACCAACGCTTGCCTACTCCACGTTGTGGCGTCCCAACGGACGAGGGTTGCAATCAACCCCTCTCAAGCGGTCCAAAGACCAACTTGAATACCACGGTGTTTTGCTTTGCCTTTCAGTATCCCGTTTGTGAGGAATCTCCACAACTTGGAGTCTCTCGCCCTTACACTTGAGATTCACAAAGAAATACGGAGTAAGGGAGGGAAGCAACACACACAAATCCACAGCAAAATTCGCACACACGACCAAGAATCGAGCTCAAAAGACTATCTCAGAGTTCTCACTAGAACGGAGCTCGAATCACTGGGAATGACAAACGAATGCGCAAAGACTGAGTGTGGATGATCAAGAATGCTCTAAGGTTGCTTAGTCTCTTCCTCCATGCGCCTAGGGGTCCCTTTTATAGCCCCAAGGCAGCTAGGAGCCGTTGAGAGTAAATCTGGAAGGCCAATCTTGCCTTCTGTCGTCGGGTGCACCGAACAGTCCGGTGCACACCGGACACTGTCCGGTGCCCGATTTCTTTCCTTAAACGGCGCAGCCGACCGTTGCAGATCTAGGAGTCGTTGGTGCACCGGACATGTCTGGTGCACACCGGACAGTCTGGTGCCCCCTTCCGACCGTTGGCTCAGCCACGTGTCCCGCGCAGATCACGCGGCCGACCGTTGGCCCGGCCGACCGTTGGCTCACCGGACAGTCCGGTGCACACCGGACAGTCCGGTGAATTATAGCCGTACGCCGTCGGCGAATTCCCAAGAGCGGCCACTTCACGCCGAGTCAGCCTGGCGCACCGGACACTGTCCGGTGCACCACCGGACAGTCCGGTGTGCCAGACTGAGCTGAGTCTTGGCTGTACACAGCCACGCCTTTTTCACCTCTTTTCTCCTCTTCTTCTTTCTGTTTCTAACACTTAGACAAGTATATTGGTATACAAAACAAATGTACTAAGGCTTAGAAACATACCTTTACTCTTGATTTGCACTTTGTTCATCCATGGGCATAAATTCACATTTAAGCACTTGTGTTTGCACTCAATCACCAAAATACTTAGAAATGGCCCAAGGGCACATTTCCCTTTCAATCTCCCCCTTTTTGGTGATTTATGCCAACACAACATAAAGCAGCTAGAGCAAGTGCAATATCACTTCAAATAAAAATTCAAATTTATTTTGATTCAATTTTGGCATATATGGATCATCCTTTGCCACCACTTGATTTGTTTTTGCAAATCAGACTCAAATCTCTATCTCTAAGTCAAACACACATGTTGAAGCATAAAGAGAGTCATCCCAAAAGAGATCGATCAAAGATTTCAAAAACTCCCCCTATTTCCCATAATCATCACTTCTCCCCACAAGAAGCCAGCTTTTGACAAAAGAGACAATGAAAGAGTTTTGACAAACCAAAAGTTCTACTCTACTATTTTCAAATCTCTCAAGTGGTAGCTGATCCATTTATTGCTTTGGCCTTTATTTTCTCCCCCTTTGGCATCAAGCACCAAAACGGGATTAATCTTGGCCCAAGAACCCCATTGCCGCACCGAAATCTTCAATAAGAATACAAAGGCAATAAGAGTTCATGAGATGAACTTGGAATAAGTTACCCTCTCATCGGAGTGCAGTGGAAGTCTTTCATGGTCCAAGTCCACCTTTTCCCTTTCAATTCTCCTTCGAGACTAAATCAAGCAAACTCAAGCATATTGTTAGTCTCAAAGGGTCAAGTTGTAACCCAACTCCCCCTAAATATGTGCATCACTTACACAAGGACTTGTGAGGTCCAGGGAATGTTTGTACAACTTGAGCACCACAATAAGCAACAAAATGCAGAATGAACATGATCAAAGGCATAACCACATGTATGCTACAATTCAATCCAAGTTCCGCGAATCTAAGACATTTAGCTCACTACGCAGCCTGCAAAAGGTCTTCTCATCTAGAGGCTTGGTAAAGATATCGGCTAGCTGGTTCTCGGTGCTAACATGAAACACTTCGATATCTCCCTTTTGCTGGTGGTCTCTCAAAAAGTGATGTCGGATGTCTATGTGCTTTGTGCGGCTGTGCTCAACAGGATTTTCCGCCATGCGGATAGCACTCTCATTATCACATAGGAGTGGGACTTTGCTCAGATTATAGCCAAAGTCCCTGAGGGTTTGCCTCATCCAAAGTAGTTGCGCGCAACACTGTCCTGCGGCAACGTACTCGGCCTCAGCGGTGGATAGGGCAACGGAGGTTTGTTTCTTAGAGTTCCATGACACCAGGGACCTTCCTAAGAATTGGCACGTCCCTGATGTACTCTTCCTATCGACCTTACATCCAGCATAATCGGAATCTGAATATCCAATCAAGTCAAAGGTAGACCCCTTTGGATACCAGAGCCCGAAGCAAGGCGTAGCAGCTAAATATCTAAGGATTCGCTTTACTGCCACTAAGTGACACTCCTTAGGATCGGATTGAAATCTAGCACACATGCATACGCTAAGCATAATATCCGGTCTACTAGCACATAAGTAAAGTAATGACCCTATCATTGACCGGTATGCCTTTTGATCAACGGACTTACCTCCTTTGTTGAGATCAGTGTGTCCGTCGGTCCCCATCGGAGTCTTTGCGGGCTTGATGTCCTTCATCCCAAACCGCTTCAGCAGGTCTTGCGTGTACTTCGTTTGAGAGATGAAGGTGCCGTCCTTGAGTTGCTTCACTTGGAACCCAAGGAAGTAGTTCAACTCGCCCATCATTGACATCTCGAATTTCTGCGTCATCACCCTGCTAAACTCTTCACAAGACTTTTTATTAGTAGAACCAAATATTATGTCATCGACATAAATTTGGCATACAAACAAATCACCATCACATGTCTTAGTGAAAAGAGTTGGATCGGCTTTCCCAACCTTGAAAGCATTAGTAATTAAGAAATCTCTAAGGCATTCATACCATGCTCTTGGGGCTTGCTTAAGTCCATAGAGCGCCTTAGAGAGCTTACACACGTGGTCGGGGTACCGTTCATCCTCGAAGCCAGGGGGTTGCTCCACGTACACCTCCTCCTTTATTGGCCCGTTGAGGAAAGCGCTCTTCACATCCATTTGGAACAACCTGAAAGAATGGTGAGCGGCATATGCTAGCAAGATACGAATGGACTCTAGCCTAGCTACGGGAGCAAAAGTCTCCTCAAAGTCCAAACCTGCGACTTGGGCATAACCTTTTGCCACAAGTCGAGCCTTGTTCCTTGTCACCACTCCGTGCTCGTCTTGTTTGTTGTGGAACACCCACTTGGTTCCCACAACATTTTGCTTAGGACGAGGCACCAGCGTCCAAACTTCATTCCTCTTGAAGTTGTTGAGCTCTTCTTGCATGGCCAACACCCAGTCCGGATCTAGCAAGGCCTCTTCTACCCTGAAAGGCTCAATAGAAGAGACAAAGGAGTAATGTTCACAAAAATTAACTAATCGAGACCGAGTAGTTACTCCCTTGCTAATGTCACCCAGAATTTGGTCGACGGGATGATCCCTTTGAATCATCGCTCGAACTTGGGTTGGAGGTGCAGGTTCCGCTTCTTCCTCCATCACATGATCATTTTGTGCTCCCCCTTGATCACACGCCTCCTGTTGATGAACCTGTTCATCGTCTTGAGTTGGGGGATGCACCATAGTTGAGGAAGAAGGTTGAACTCGTTCATCTTGTTCCTGTGGCCGCACTTCTCCAATCGCCATGGTTCGTATAGCGGCCGTCGGAACATCTTCTTCATCTATATCATCACGATCAACAACTTGCTCTCTCGGAGAGCCATTAGTCTCATCAAATACAACGTCGCTAGAGACTTCAACCAAACCTGATGATTTGTTGAAGACTCTATACGCCTTTGTATTTGAGTCATAACCTAACAAAAACCCTTCTACAGCTTTGGGAGCAAACTTAGAATTTCTACCCTTCTTCACTAGAATGTAGCACTTGCTCCCAAATACACGAAAGTAAGATACATTGGGTTTGTTACCGGTTAGTAGCTCATATGAAGTCTTCCTGAGGAGGCGATGAAGGTAGACCCTGTTGATGGCGTGGCAAGCCGTGTTCACGGCTTCCGACCAAAAGCACTCGGGAGTCTTGAATTCTCCTAGCATCGTCCTCGCCATATCAATGAGCGTCCTGTTCTTCCTCTCTACCACACCATTTTGTTGTGGTGTGTAGGGAGCGGAGAACTCGTGCTTGATCCCTTCCTCCTCAAGGAACTCCTCCACTTGAAGGTTCTTGAACTCGGACCCGTTGTCGCTTCTTATCTTCTTCACTTTGAGCTCAAACTCATTTTGTGCTCTCCTTAGGAAGCGCTTGAGGGTCCCTTGGGTTTCAGACTTATCCTGCAAAAAGAACACCCAAGTGAAGCGGGAAAGTCATCAACAATAACTAGACCATACTTACTTCCTCCTATGCTTAGATAGGCGACGGGTCCGAAGAGATCCATATGTAGCAGCTCCAAGGGTCTTGATGTGGTCATCACATTCTTGCTGTGATGTGTTCCTCCCACTTGTTTACCTACCTGACAAGCTGCACAAGGTCTATCTTTTTCGAATTGCACATTAGTTAATCCTATCACGTGTTCTCCCTTTAGAAGCTTGTGAAGGTTCTTCATCCCCACATGTGCTAAGCGGCGATGCCACAGCCAGCCCATGCTAGTCTTAGCAATTAAGCATGCATCTAGACCGGCCTCTTCTTTTGCAAAATCGACTAAGTAAAGCTTGCCGTCTAATACACCCTTAAAAGCTAGTGAACCATCACTTCTTCTAAAGACAGACACAACTATGTTTGTGAATAAACAGTTATATCCCATATTGCATAATTGACTAACAGATAGTAAATTATATCCCAGAGACTCAACTAAAAACACATTCGAAATAGAGTGCTCATTTGATATTGCAATTTTACCTAACCCTTTTACCTTGCCTTGGTTCCCATCACCGAATATTATTGAATCTTGGGAATCCTTATTCTTGACGTAGGAGGTGAACATCTTCTTCTCCCCCGTCATATGGTTTGTGCATCCGCTGTCGATAATCCAGCTTGAGCCCCCGGATGCATAAACCTGCAAGGCAAATTTAGGCTTGGGTCTTAGGTACCCAACTCTTGTTGGGTCCTACAAGGTTAGTCACAATTTCCTTAGGGACCCAAATGCAAGCTTTATCACCCTTTCATTTTGCCCCTAATTTCCTAGCAACTATCTTCCTATCCTTTCTACAAATAGTAAAGGAAGCATTTAAAGCATGATATATTGTAGAAGGTTCATTAACTTTCCTAGGAACATTAACAACATTTCTCCTAGGCATATTATTTCTCCTACCAACATTTCTATCATGCACATAAGAGGAACTAGACGCAAACATGTCATGAGAATCAAAAGCATCATATGCATTACAACTCCTATAAGCATTTCTAGATTGTCTCCTATCATGGTACATAAAGGCATGGTTCTTTTGCACACTACTAGCCATAGGGGCCTTCCCTTTCTCCTTGGCGGAGATGGGAGCCTTCTGGCTTGTCAAGTTCTTGGCTTCTCTCTTGAAGCCAAGTCCATCCTTAATTGAGGGGTGTCTACCAATCGTGTAGGCATCCCTTGCAAATTTTAGCTTATCAAAATCACTTTTGCTAGTCTTAAGTTGGGCATTAAGACTAGCCAATTCATCTTTTAATTTGGAAATTGAAACTAGATGTTTACTACAAGCATTAATGTCAAAATCTTTACACCTAGTACAAATTGCAACATGTTCTGCACAAGAATTGGATTTATTAGCAATCTCTAACTTAGCATTCATATCATCATTAATGCTCCTTAATTTAGAAATTGTCTCATGGCAAGAAGATAATTCACAAGAAAGCATTTCATTTCTTTTAACTTCTAGAGCATGAGATCTTTGAGCTTCTACAAATTTATCATGCTCTTCATACAATAAATCTTCTTGTTTCTCTAAGAGTTTATCCTTCTCATTCAATGCATCAATCAATTCATTGATTTTATCAATTTTATTTCTATCCAATCCCTTGAACAAGCTAGAGTAGTCTATTTCCTCATCACTAGATTCATCATCACTAGAGGAATCATAAGTAGTACCGTCTCGAGTACATACCTTCTTCTCCTTTGCCATGAGGCATGTGTGACGCTCGTTTGGGAAGAGGGATGACTTGTTGAAGGCGGTGGCAGCGAGTCCTTCATTGTCAGAGTCGGAGGAGGAGCAATCCGAGTCCCACTCCTTTCCTAGATGTGCCTCGCCCTTGGCCTTCTTGTAATTTTTCTTCTTTTCCCTCTTGCTCCCGTGTTCCTGGTCACTTTCATTCTCGTGACAGTTAGCAATAAAATGACCAATCTTACCGCATTTGAAGCATGAGCGCTTCCCCTTTGTCTTGGTCTTGCTTGGCTGCCCCTTGTGACCCTTTAGCACCGACTTGAAGCGTTTGATGATGAGAGCCATCTCTTCATCATTAAGTCCGGCCGCCTCAATTTGTGCCACCTTGCTAGGTAGCGCCTCCTTGCTTCTTGTTGCTTTGAGAGCAAGAGGTTGCGGCTCGTTGATCGGTCCATTCAAGGCGTCGTCCACGTACCTTGCTTCCTTAATCATCATTCGCCCGCTGACGAATTTTCCTAGGACTTCTTCGGGCGACATTTTGGTGTACCTCGGATTCTCACGAATATTATTCACCAAATGAGGATCAAGAATGGTAAAGGACCTTAGTAATAGTCGGACGACGTCATGGTCCGTCCATCACGTGCTTCCATAGCTCCTTATTTTGTTGATAAGGGTCTTGAGCCGGTTGTATGTTTGGGTTGGCTCCTCGCCCCTTATCATCACAAACCTTCCAAGTTCACCCTCCACCAACTCCATTTTAGTGAGCATGGTGATGTCGTTCCCCTCGTGAGAAATCTTGAGGGTGTCCCATATCTGCTTGGCATTGTCCAAGCCGCTCACCTTGTTGTACTCGTCCCTGCACAAAGAGGCTAGCAACACAGTAGTGGCTTGTGCATTTTTATGAATCTGTTCATTAATAAACATAGGGCTATCCGAGCTATCAAATTTCATTCCATTCTCTACAATCTCCCATATGCTTGGATGGAGAGAGAATAAATGACTACGCATTTTGTGACTCCAAAATCCATAGTCCTCCCCATCAAAGTGTGGAGGTTTGCCAAGAGGAATGGAAAGCAAATGCGAATTCGAACTATGTGGAATACGAGAATAATCAAATGAAAAGTTCGAATTGACCGTCTTCCTGTAGTCGTTGTCATCGTCCTTTTGGGAAGAAGAGGATTCGTCGCTGTCGTAGTAGACGATCTCCTTGATGCGCCTTGTCTTCTTCTTCTTCCCATCTTTGCGCTTGTGGCTTGAGCCCAAGTCGGTAGACTTGTCATTCTTCGGCTCGTTGAAGATAGACTCCTTCTCGTTGTTGTCGACCACCATCCCCTTTCCCTTAGGATCCATCTCTTCGGGCGATTAGTCCCTTCTTGAAGAGAACGGCTCTGATACCAATTGAGAGCACCTAGAGGGGGGGGGGTGAATAGGTGATCCTGTAAAACTTAAACTTATAGCCACAAAAACTTGTTAAGTGTTAGCACAATAATTGCCAAGTGGCTAGAGAGGAGTCTCAACAAAACACAATACCACAAGAGATCAAACACAGAGATGACACAGTGGTTTATCCCGTGGTTCGGCCAAGACCAACGCTTGCCTACTCCACGTTGTGGCGTCCCAACGGACGAGGGTTGCAATCAACCCCTCTCAAGCGGTCCAAAGACCAACTTGAATACCACAGTGTTTTGCTTTGCCTTTCAGTATCCCGTTTGCGAGGAATCTCCACAACTTGGAGTCTCTCGCCCTTACACTTGAGATTCACAAAGAAATACGGAGTAAGGGAGGGAAGCAACACACACAAATCCACAGCAAAATTCGCACACACGACCAAGAATCGAGCTCAAAAGACTATCTCAGAGTTCTCACTAGAACGGAGCTCGAATCACTGGGAATGACAAACGAATGCGCAAAGACTGAGTGTGGATGATCAAGAATGCTCTAAGGTTGCTTAGTCTCTTCCTCCATGCGCCTAGGGGTCCCTTTTATAGCCCCAAGGCAGCTAGGAGCCGTTGAGAGTAAATCTGGAAGGCCAATCTTGCCTTCTGTCGTCGGGTGCACCGGACAGTCCGGTGCACACCGGACACTGTCCGGTGCCCGATTTCTTTCCTTAAACGGCGCAGCCGACCGTTGCAGATCTGGGAGCCGTTGGTGCACCGGACATGTCCGGTGCACACCGGACAGTCCGGTGCCCCCTTCCGACCGTTGGCTCAGCCACGTGTCCCGCGCAGATCACGCGGCCGACCGTTGGCCCGGCCGACCGTTGGCTCACCGGACAGTCCGGTGAATTATAGCCGTACGCCGTCGGCGAATTCCCGAGAGCGGCCACTTCACGCCGAGTCAGCCTGGCGCACCGGACACTGTCCGGTGCACCACCGGACAGTCCGGTGTGCCAGACTGAGCTGAGTCTTGGCTGTACACAGCCACGCCTTTTTCACCTCTTTTCTCCTCTTCTTCTTTCTGTTTCTAACACTTAGACAAGTATATTGGTATACAAAACAAATGTACTAAGGCTTAGAAACATACCTTTACTCTTGATTTGCACTTTGTTCATCCATGGGCATAAATTCACATTTAAGCACTTGTGTTTGCACTCAATCACCAAAATACTTAGAAATGGCCCAAGGGCACATTTCCCTTTCAATTACATTGATACCTTCGGCTTGCTCGAAGGCGTGAATGCGAGAGAGTGATTACAATCCAGCATGAACAGAACGGTGTTGGTGTTCATCTATTTATAGGCACGGGACGTAGCTCGGGTAAAATTACATTCATGCCCCTGAACAATCGTCTGTAAGCATCTCGAACTAGCAGGGTCTATCTAGTCTTTTCCTTCTTTGCTTGATCTGAGCCGAAGCTACTGAGCTTCGGCATTCTGTGTTGCTGCTTCCTTCCAAGGTCTTCGTCTTGGGAACCTTCGACGGAAGTAGGGCGGACCTCTTGTGGCATTTTGCCGAAGGTGTTTATGTCTTGGGACCTTCGATGGAGAAGAAGACCCCCAACAGTATCAGAACTTCTTACCTCATTTATAGCGCTTAACCGTGTGAGAAAATGATAATGTCGGCTCCAAGAAACAACGAGGATCCCCTACTCGAGGAAGTGTTGACCACGACAAGTGGTGAGGAGTTGGATCCTTAAATCCTCAACATCACCATGAAGCTTGCTGAAAAGATGTTCCACAAGATGAAAGAGGACGAGGCCAAGAAAAAGGCCGAAGAAGAAGAATTAAGGAAAAAAGTCAAGGAAGAAGACAAAGGAAACAAGAAGATCGACTACAACGACGACTTGGTTGAACTCCTGATGTCTAAGGTAATGAGGAAAATGAATGTCAACACTGAAGAGTCACCAAGTAAGAGTAAGAGTTATGGATTCAATAAAGTTCCATTTGATTATTCTAGATAATTTGTACCAAACTTCTCTTCAGCACCACTCAGAAAAACTTCCAACTCTTAGTGAGTTGAATTATTATGAGTGAGCCGATAAGATGAAGTCTCATCTAATCGGTGTACATCCAAGTCTCTAGGGAATTGTGAATGTACGTGTATGCAAGCCTAGGTTTGTTAAGGAGATGACCCAAAGATGATGCAAGATCTTCACTTGAATGCTCAAGCCATGAGCATAATTAAAGGAAGTTTGAGTGCAGAGGGATACAAGAAAGTGTAGGGACGAGAGGATGCTCGTGAGATCTGGAGTATTTTGAAGATGTCACATGAAGGTGATCCTAAAGAAAAAAGACATCGAATTGAGTCCCTAGAAAGTGAAGTAGCAATGTATGAGTGGATAAAGGGTGAGTCACTACAGTCACACTTTGATTGACAGATGGTTCTAGTCAACAAGATAAGGGTTCTTGGAAGCGAGGACTGGAATGATTCAAAGGTCACCAGATTGTTCATGAGAGCTTACAAAGGAAAAGATATGGGTTTGACAAGAATGATTAGAGACCAGGATGATTATGAAAAAATGACCCCTCGTTAGTTGTTTGCCAAAATCCAACATCATGAGTCTAAAGAAGCCCCAACAAAGGCATAGGATTCAAATGCCTTAGTTGCAAATGAACAGGAGTTAATGAAGAAGTCCTCTTTAAGCAAGGATCACAAACATAATAAAGTCATTGAGAGCTCAAGTGATGATGATAACTCTAGTGATGATCTTCATGAAGAAGAAGCTATGTTCATCAAGACGTTCAAAAGGTTTTCCAAAGGGAGCAAAAAGTTTCAAAGGAAAGGCAATAAGATAGCCTATTATGAGTGTGGCAAGACTGGCCACTTTATAGCAGACTGTCCCAACAAGAAAGATCAAGAAGGCGAGTATAAGAAAGACAAGTACAACAAAGGTGAGAAGAGCAAGGACCATCACAAAAAGAAGAAATATGGCCAAGTACACATTGGTGAAGAATGGGATTCTAATGAAGAAAGCTCAAGCTTAGATGAAGAGAGAGTGGCAAGTATTGCCATTCAACGGTCTACATCGAGACAACGACTCTTCACCAACCTCATCGACGACTTCGAGACTCCTACTTGTCTCATGGAAAAAGGAGAGAAGGTACATTTATTTAATGCAAGTAGTTTTGATGGTAATAGTGATGAACATAGCATGAAAAATAAAATGATTAATGAATTTGGTTTAAATGGCTATAATATAATTACTAAGTTAATGGAGAAGCTAAAAAAAGAAAGGCAACTCTCGTGGCTCAAGAAGACTTCCTCATCCTTGAAAAGGCGAGAAACCTAGAGCTACAAAAGTTGATCATTAATAAGGATGAAATGTTGGAGACATTGACTAAAGAACTATCTTTAGTCAAAGTCACCTAGGAGGAAACAAATTGTGAACCCCCTTGTGCAAAAACCTCCATTATTGGTCTTGCGAATGCCAAAGAGGCACTTGAGACAAACTTATCATGTTTGGAAGTTCAAAGTCAAGAACTCCAAGTGCAACTTGACACTCTTAAGACCACCACCACTTCATCCTTAGTAATGAACTCTGATGCTAGCTCCTCTAGTTCAAATACTTGCAAAAAATGCTTAAAATATCATGGAAGTTGTTGTTCAGCTAACCATGTAAAGAAAGGTACACAAAATGTTGAGACCAAGAAAATTATGAAGAACAGCTCTAGCAATGATGGGTTGGAGAAAGTTGAAGCCAACTATAAGCCCATAAGAAACAACCATGGAAAGAGAGCACTTGGCTACAACTTATCAAAGTTAAACCCTAGCGTAGACCATAAGGGATGGAAATCTCCTAAGTTCATAGAAGGGACCACCTTGTATGACGCCTTGGGAAGGATTCATTCCTCAAATGCAAGCACAAGACAGATCCTTGAAAAGGTAAACAATGATGATCCTAAGGGTAAAATGAAGAGTATTAGTACCATAAATGGAGAAAAGGCTCCTATCCCTATCTTTAACTCTTATTTCTTTGATTATATGTTGACTTGGGGTCATGGTAAAATGGTTGTTAAATATGTGGGTGCTTACACAAAGAGGAAAGCAATGAAAAAGAGTGTGTGAGTACCCAAATCAATTACTAACACTCAAGGACCCAATTCAATCTGGGTACCTAAATGTATAGCATAACTCTTTATATAGGTCTACTCCTCCGGTGGGTCAAGTTGGGTACTTGATAGTGGATGCACAAATCATATGACCAGATAGAAAGACATGTTCCACTCTTTGCAGCTAGTCCAAGAAACACAAGAGATTGTATTTGGGGATAGCGTCAAGAGTAAGGTGGTTGGTATTGGTAACATTCCTATCTAGTTGGTTTTAATTCAACTCTTCCGCTGTGTTTATTGTTGGTAGATCTATGTAGTTTCATTTAAGTTTGCAGTTGAACAGGTGAATTGCGGTTGAACTCGCCTCAAGATCGGTTGAACTGGCCTCCCCTGTTGATGTGTCGTTTCTCACAAAAGTTCGAAGTTTGTGTTGAGAATTGCAGGTGTAGCCTATTCACCCTCCCTCTAGGCTACTGTCAGTGGTTTTGAGACTCAACCACCAAACCTCCACAAGTAGCATACTCCATATGTGTTCCTCATGTCTTCGTAGGGCTCGACATTCATTTTTTTGAAACTTTGGTTCGGTTTTTTGGTTTTCAAAAACATTGGTTTTTCAAATATTAGAAATCGATCGGTTTTCTATAAAATGAAAATCTGATAAGTTCGGTTTTAGTTTTTTTACTTTGGTTTTCACATATTTAGTTCACATAATCAAAGAGTCAAATTTTTTAATTGATAAAGTTTGGTATTCAATTTTTTTGGTATTTCGGTTTGGTATACGGTGAAAACCGATTACAAAATGAAAATTTTTCTCAGATGTAAAAATCGAAACCAAGCCGAACTACTAAACAAACCAAAAGTTCGGTTCGGTTCGGTTCGGTACGGTTAGGTTTGATTTTCGGTTTACGGTAAAAAAGTGCCCACCCCTATGTCTTGGACACGTTTTATGTCGATCATCAATCACATTGACAACATGGTTCACATGACCATGTTCTCGCACATGTTGATGACCCTAGACGTCGACCACCGTAGCTAGTCACCTTGCTTCTCTAGTCCCTCGATCAAGACATGGCACTCATCCTTCACTACTTCTAGCTCATTTGCACAAACCCACATGACATTCACCTTCACCATCGACCATTGCCCCTGGACTCCACACCTGCGCATCACAAGCCAAGAGACATGTTTCACACACATCTCATGACCTGGTTAGTACACACAACTCAAACAAAGATGATACTCCATTGACAACCACTCACCACAAACCCAAACCATAAGGGCACATCTCAACCTTGTGTTTGTAGAAGTATATAGGTGTCAGCCCACTATTGACACATGTCCAGGTGCCAAAACCCTCAACCATAGAGATAGAGATATCACTTAGAGACAACTAAAGAGAGAGCGTGATTAGAACAAGGCTATTCATCATGTTGTGCAATCAAAGCTTTAGCAACTATTTGGGCACCACTATGAGATTGATGACACCTCACATGAAGTTTGCACAAAAGGTATGCAAGGTGCTGTCATCCATGCCTCCAACACCACCACTAAGACCACATGAATCGGAGGCATGTTATTCTAGTACAACACCCTCACCTTTAGTTCTTTCATCCATTGATGACATGCTATCTTGCTCAAGAATATGGTATCACATCAATAGTAGTTAGCCATAGAACAACAAAGACTCATAGTATTATAGATGCTAGTTGAACAACTACAATAGATGTAGAGAACATGAATGAGACGTTAGGCCAAGGCCCAATAACGTCAAACCAATATGATGCTCACCTTGTTCAAGGTCGTTCATGATAAGTAGGATCAATTTTAGTAGTAGTTGCTAGCAGCCAAAGAAAACAAATTTGCATACTTTTATCGTATTCTATAGCAAACAAGAGTTCTAGCACCACCACATGTAATATAGATGGCAACTCTTGCAACACTACAGACCCTAGTGGACCTAGCGATATAGTTTGAAGAACTATAGGGCCAGGTCTCTACAAGTATGCATTCCCAATTCACTATATGAAACTATCTTCTCTCTAATAGGACAAGGTGTGACTTTAGGACTTATTGGCATGTCATAGGCCATCACCTATCTAATGCCTTCGACATGTTAGTAATAGTAGTGACAT
This sequence comes from Zea mays, assembly GCF_902167145.1. Classification (NCBI taxonomy): domain Eukaryota; kingdom Viridiplantae; phylum Streptophyta; class Magnoliopsida; order Poales; family Poaceae; genus Zea; species Zea mays. Next base: position 198,601,918 of record NC_050098.1, read on the forward strand.
TTGTTGCACCACCCACTCAAATGGCCTATGCTACTCTTAGTTAGTTCATGGGAGATATATATTAGTCAGTTTCACTTCTTATCTTTTTGTACCTCCTATTTTAGCTACACCTCTAACCGACACTGGTGAGAACAAACCATCCTTAGTTGCATCATCAGACCCTCTGCAGTTAGCCATAGCACAACAGACTGGTCATCATGACTGTGAGTCTATAGCAATAACGTTCAAGCCTACTCAACATACTAAGGGTTCTTTAGACATAGATGAATTACTATGGAGTTATTAGCAAATGTAAAGGGCCTGGATGTAATTTTACATGGGCTGCGTCCCGTGCCTATAAATAGATGAACAGTACTCCCGTACTGTTCAAGCTGACTGGGCATTTTGCTTTTGCGTCACGATTGTACTTTTATCTTCTTTCAAGCCGAAGGTATTTTTATAACTTGTTATTATTTTTGTTTTTTCCTTAATAATAAAATAGAAATGATTTGATGATAATAAATAACTGTTGATATTGTCTTTTACATCCCCTATGTTTCTTTCCTCGTTTAAATGTTGCTTTGACGAAGGTATGTCCTTCGCGATCTTCGTCCGGAAATCATTATCTCTCAAAGGGATATAATGCTTCGTAGGATGAAGGACTTTAACGTTTAACATTCTCTGTGTTGCCTTGTTCTTAACTCATAGCATTTGAGAACAAGTCACCAACAGATGAGGATGCCCTTCTCACACTATTGAGTTCTCCTAATGTACCTCAACATATAACATGACTGCATCGATCCCTCCATAGGACACTTAGTTTTTGGTGCTTAGTGTCAAAGGGTCAGTGAAATCTAAAACAAAAACCTGGTCTATAAATGGGGTTAGTGAAACCTAAAACCAAGTTCAATTAAGAATATAAGGAGAATTTCTTCACTTAATTGCTCTCTCAAGATGTGCATTGAAACTAGAGCAAGAATGAAAGTGAAGTGGGGAGCCTGGAAGAATAAAGTCGCAATGCAAGTGGACAATCAAACACGTCTATTTATCCCGTGGTTCGGTCGAGGCCTACCTCCATGTTGTGGCATCCCATTGGATGAGGGATGCACTCAACCCCTCTCAAGTGATCTAGAGATCAAACTTGAGTACTATTGGGGGCCTTCTTTTCCGCCGAAGGTCCTCTAAGCAAAAACACCTTCGGTAGGACGATAGGTAATCAGATACGACATGAAGATATATGCCGAAGTTACAATTGAAAGAGCTTCGACATGATGACATGACTAATACGAAGGATGACACCGACTTAAAGAGGAAAAGTCCATGTAGTCCTTGACAATTTGTACTATGATTATAACTAGTTATCAGGGGCATGAATGTAATTTTATCCGGGCTGCATCCTGTGCCTATAAATAGATGAGCAGTACCGAAGTACTGTTCATGCTGAATTGTAATCACTCGCGCGTCACTCTCGTTTTATCACCTTCTGTCAAGCCGAAGGTACAATGTAATATTAATATCATTGATATTTGTTCATGTTTATATAAAACAGAATATGAATAATCTAATGATTTCAAATGATTATTCATATTCCCTTCATTTTTTATATGCCTCTGCTTGTATTCTTGATTATTAAAGTGGTGAAGCTTCGTCCATCCATGACCTTCGCCTGAAGATCATTATATCCTAAAGGGGATAATGCTTCGGAGGACAAAGGTCTTTAACCATTAACATTTGTGTTGCCTTGTTCTTGATTTGTAGCATTTGAGAACAAGTGACCAACATTGGCGCCCACCTCCGGTGAACTCACTTCCATTGTTGTGACGATGGCTTCGTACAACAACCAAGCTATAACACCTTTGGTCACGAAGCTGGTGCTCCCTCACAGGTGGTTCAAGCTCAGAACCAGTCAACAAGAAGCAGAAGAAGGAAGCACAAAGAAGAGTGCAGCATGTTGGGGTGCAAAGACCGTTCATCAGATCCAAGTGGTCTCACATCCTAATTACCTTCTCCCAGGAAGACCTTCAACTCAAAGATTATCCTCATAATGATTCCATGATTATATCTTATGTCATCAAGGGATTTCTGGTCCATAATGTTCTAGTTGACATAGGCAGTGCAACAGACATCATTTTTGCAAAGGCTTTCAGTCATATGCAAGAGCCAGAAGACAAGATACATGATGCAACACACCCTCTTTGTGGCTTCGGAGGAAGATAGATTGTAGCACTTGGTAAAATAACAATGTCATTTACCTTCAGGCATGTCCATAACACGAGAACTGAACAAGTTGTCTTTGACATCGTTGATATGGAGTACCCATACAATGCAATCAATAGTCGAGGGACATTCAATGCCTTCGAAGCAATTCTTCATCCAGCATATTTATGCATGAAGATACCTTCGGAACAAGGGCCCATTGTTGTTCACGGAAGTCAGGAAGCTACCAGGAAGGCTGAAGGGAACTGGACGGATTCAAAGGCTATCCATAACATAGACGAAGCCGAAGCTTATCAACAGTACAAGCACAAAAGAGAGAAGGCCGCTTCAGCGGATCAGCCGAAGCCTATGCTCCTGTGTGAAGATATAGTAGACCAAAAGGTGGATCCATCTTTCAATGTGTATGTTAATAGAGATGTCATTGAGCACTCACTCAATGTGGATCCATCTTTCAGGCCAAGAAAGCAAAGACTTAAGAAAATGTCTGAGGATAAAGCCGAAGGTGCTCAGAATGAAGTAAAGAGACTTCTCAGTGTTGGTGCCATCAGAGAAGTAACATATCCAGAGTGGCTAGCTAACACTGTTATGGTGAAGAAGGCTAATGGGAAATGGAGAATGTGTATTGATTTCACAGACCTCAACAAGGCATGTCCGAAGGATGAGTTCCCTTTACCAAGAATAGACTCCCTTGTAGATGCAACATCTTCTTCGGAACTCATGAGGTTATTGGACTGCTACTCGGGCTATCACCAAATTTGGATGAAGAAAGAGGATGAGCCAAAGACAAGCTTCATAACTCCCAGTGGTACTTATTGCTACCTTCGGATGCCCGAGGGGCTCAAAAATGCTGGAGGAAGCTTCAGTAGATTGACTGCCAAGGTTCTTCACTCTCAAATAGGCAGAAATGTGCTAACTTATGTTGATGACATTATAGTAAAAAGCACAAAACAAGAGAATCATGTTGCCGACTTGCAAGAGACATTTGCCAATTTCAGGCAAGCTGGTCTCAAGTTGAATCCAGAAAAGTGTGTCTTCGAAGTGAAGAAGGGCAAGTTTCTTGGCTGTCTGGTATCAACAAAGGGTATTGAAGCTAATCCAAGCAAGATCGAAGCTATCCTTTGGATGGAACCACCAAATTCAAAGAAGGGGGCTCAACGGTTGGCAGGAAGACTAGCATCGTTGAACAGATTTATATCAAGATTAGCAGAAAGAAACTTACCATTCTTTGAAATACTGAAGTTAGCCGAAGTCTTTCAATGGGGTCCGGCTCAACAGAAAGCCTTCGAAGAGTTAACACAATATAATATAGATTTGACAACTCTAACTCCACCTTCAACAGGAACTCCGTTACTCCTGTATGTGGCTGCCTCCCATTCTGCAGTCAGTGCGACACTTGTACAGGAGAAACAAGATGGCCAAGTAAAAAAACAAGCACCAGTATACTTCGTCTCCGAAGTAATCAATTTATCAAAGAAAAATGACACAGAATTGGAGAAGGTATTGTATGCTGTGTTGATGGCCTCCAGAAAGCTTCGGCATTACTTTCAAGCATATCATATAATAGTCCCTTCATCACAACCTCTGAAGGATATAATGAGAAACAGAGAAGCTACATGAAGAATTGGAAAATGGGCTGCGGAGCTTAATGAATTCACCATTGATTATGTACATAGATCCTCAATTCAATCTCAGGCATTAGCAGATTTCATTGCTGATTGGACGCCAGGGGCTCAAGGAGAAGAAGCAACAAAAGATGCCGAAGCCTGGATGGTATTCTGTGACGGTTCCTGGGGAACCTTTGGCGCAGGAGCGACTGCTGTTCTAGTAGCGCCGTCTAAAGTCAGGACATGCTATGCAGTAAAGCTGGACTTTAGTTGTACAAATAATATTGCCGAATACGAAGCTCTTCAGTTAGGGCTTCGGAAGCTAAAGGCAATGGGAATAAGAAGGACAATACTCAAAACTGATTCTCAAGTTATTTCTGGCCATGTACACAAAAGTAGCAAGGCAAGGGATCCAAAGCTTGAAAAATATTTGGATGCAGTCCGAAGATTGGAAGCTTCTTTTGAAGGATTTTCTGTAAAAAATATTCCAAGGGGGGAAATGAGCATGCTGATTTACTAGCTAAGTCAGCGGCACAGGGGCTCCCTTTGCCTTCAGAAGTGTTCTTTGAGGCAATAAAAGCACCTTTAGTCGAACTTATGGAGAGGGTAGTGCTTGCAATATCACCTGTACATAGTGAAGATTGGAGGACTGAGATTATATCTTTCCTCCAAGGCAACTGCCTTTCGGATGACGAAGTTTATAATAAAAGAATGGAAGCAAGAACAAGACCATATGTGATCATAGAAGGGGAGTTATATAAATACGGAGTCTGCTCTCCATTACTCAAGTGTTTGTCTAGAACCGAAGGTCAAGAATTGATGAAAAAAATACATGCAGGATTATGTGGGTCTCATATTGGATCTAGGCCTTTGCTGGTGAAGGTTTTCAGACAAGGATTTTACTGGCCGAAGGCAGCTTCGAATGCAGCAGACTTGGTTCAAAAATGTAAAAATTGCCAAAGATGTGCAAAAGACCAGAAACAACCTTCATCCTTAACTCAGCTAATACAGCCAACTTGGCCACTGTAAAGGTGGGGTTTGGATTTGTTAGGTCCACTTCCACCAGCACAAGGAAATTTGAAATATGTCATTGTGGCAGTGGAGTATTTCTCTAAGTGGATCGAAGCAAAGCCTTTTGTCGGGGACCATAATTAGGGGTACCCTCAAGACTCCTAAATCTTAGCTGGTAACCCCCATCAGCACAAAGCTGCAAAGGCCTGATGAGTGCGACTAAGTCAAGGATCGGTCCATTCGAAGGATGCGATCATGCCTCGCCCGAGCCCAGCCTCGGGAAAGGGCAGCCGACCCCGGAGGATCTACGTCTCGCCCGAGGACCCCCTCCAGCAACGGACACACCTTCGGCTCGCCCGAGGCCCAGTCTTCACCAAGAAGCAACCTTGGCCAAATCACCACGCCAACCGACCAAATCGCAGGGGCATTTAATGCAAAGGTGGCCTAACACCTTTATCCTGATGCGCGCCCTCCAGTTGACAGAGCCGAAGTGACCGTAGTCACTTCACCGCTCCACTGACCGGCCTGACAAGAGGACAGCGCCGCCTACGCCGCTCTGACTGCTGTGCCACTCGACAGAGTGAGGCTGACAGCAGCCAAGTCCGGCCCCAGGCGCCATAGGAAACTCTGCTTCACCCGACCCCAGGGCTCGGACTCGGGCTCAGCCCCGGAAGACGACGAACTCCGCTTCGCCCGACCCCAGGGCTCGGACTCGGGCTCAACCCCGGAAGACAACGAACTCCGCTTTGCCCGACCCTAGGGCTCGGACTCAGCCCTGGCCTCAGCCGACGGTCTCCGCCTCGCCCGACCCAGGGGCTCGGACTCAACCTCGGCCTTGGAAGACAGACTAGACCTCGACCTCGGAGGAGCCTCCACCTCGCCCAACCCAGGGCTCGGACCGACCACGTCATAGGAGGCGCCATCATTACCCTACCCCAAGCTGACTCAGGCTACGAGGAACAAGACCGGCGTCCCATCTGGCTCGCTCCGCTAAACAAGTAATGATGGCGCCCCGCACGCTCTATGACGACGGCGGCTCTCAGCCCCCTTACGGAAGCAAGAAGACGTCAGCAAGGACTCGACAGCCCCGACAACTGTCCTTCCGCCAGGCTCCAGCGCTCCTCCGACGGCCACGACACCACACGAACCGGGTGCCAAAACCTCTCCGGCTGCCACGATGGCATGTACTTAGGGCGCTAGCTCTCCTCCGCTAGACACGTTAGCACACTGCTACACCCCCATTGTACACCTGGATCCTTTCCTTACACCTATAAAAGGAAGGACCAGGGCCCTCTTACAGAGGGTTGGCCACGCGGAGAAGGACGGGACGGCGCTCACGTAAGGCCGCTCGCTCCCTCCCGCGTGGACGCTTGTAACCCCCTACTGCAAGCGCACCCGACCTGGGCACGGGACAAACACGAAGGCCGCGGGATTTCACCTCTCACGCCTGTCTCCCTCCGGCTTCTTCCCCCCTTCGCGCTCCGTCTCGCGCCGACCCATCTGGGCTGGGGCACGCGGCGACAATTTACTCGTCGGTCCAGGGACCCCCGGGGTTCGAAACGCCGACAGTTGGCGCGCCAGATAGGGGCCTGCTGCGTGTTGACGAACAGCTTCCCGTCAACCTCTAGATAGGCAGTCTCCAGCAACCTTTCCAGCCCGGGACGGTGCTCCGTTTCGGGAGTCTTGAGTTCATGTCCCTCGACGGCAGCTACGACATGATACTCCTTCCCCCGCCGCGCGACAGCGACAATGGCGGCCGACAACCCGCCCGCCAGCGGCGGAATCGACGATGTCTTCCCCGCGCGGTGGAAGAACAACATTCGAGCTCGCCCCGTCCCCTCCCCCGCCGACGGAGGAGGAGGCGGGGCAACCAAGGCCAAGCAGGAGGCAGCACCTCGTCGGCTATCGAGCGAGTCGACAGCGCCGGTGCCCCAACGGGGGGCACGTCGGGCATCGACCTCGCGTCTGAGACGAAGACAAGCGCCGTCTCCCCGCAACACGCCAACCCCAAGCAAACGGACGACGCCTGCACGCTCGCAAATGACTTGCTGGGCGTCACCCTCGTACCTGAGACGACGGTGCAGTCTGCTCCTGACGTGACTTCGTCACCGCCCGTCGACCAAGAGGTACCGACCGATTCCCATCTCACGCCTTTTGGATCCAGCCTCAACCCACCAAGCGACTTCGCTTTGGTGGACGCTCTCATAGAGGCGAGTCCAAACCCTCTAGGGTATCGTATGCGGTCACCCTGGGACTGGCTGACGGCCGTCTCGACCTACGGGCCCTCGGGGTCCGAGGAAGATGACGAGCCCGACTTTAGTTGGGATTTCTCCGAACTTGGTAACCCCAGTGCCATGCGGGACTTTATGACCGCGTGCGACTACTGCCTTTCTGACTGTTCCGACGGTAGCCGCAGCCTCGGCGACGAGGACTGCGGCCCAAGTCGTGAATGTTTCCACGTCCATCTAGGGGGTCCCGACGAAGGCAACCATCTTGGTATGTCGGAGAACAGTGACCTCCCTAGGCCTGTGCCTCACGTTGACATCCTTCGGGAGCTAGCTGTGGTCCCTGTCCCGGCGGGGGGTCATGACCCACAGCTCGAGCAAATCCGCGAGATGCAGGCCAGGCTCGACGAGGGAGCAGGAACACTTGAGCCGATCCACCGGGACATCGGGCAGGAATGGGCGGGCCAACCTCCGGCCGGAGAAGTGTGTCATCTACCCCAGGGTATCCAGCACCGCATCGCCGACGATGTCAGGGTAAGGCCGCCACCGACTTCCAGTGGAGTCGGCCAGAACCTGGCTGCAGCGGCAATACTTCTCTGCGCGATGCCGGAGCCATCAACCACCGAGGGGCGGCGAATTCAGGGAGAGCTCAAGAATCTCCTGGAGGATGCCGCGGTCCGACGGGCCAAAAGCTCCGCCTCCCGAAGGCAGGGGTACCCCTCGGAACATTGCGCCGCGACTTCCCGATTCATGAGGGAAGCCTCGGTCCACACCGGGCGCACGCGCAACACAGCGCCTGCGGCCCCGGGTCGCCTCAGCAACGAGCACCATCACAGCAACCGTCGGGCCCACCTCGACGAGAGGGTGGCCGAGGCTACCACCCCAGGCGTGGGGGACGCTACGACAGCGGGGAGGATCGGAGTCCCTCGCCCGAACCACCCGGTCCGCAGGCTTTCAGCCGCGCCATACGACGGACGCCGTTCCCGACTCGGTTCTGAACCCCGACTACTATCACAAAGTACTCGGGGGAGACGAGACCGGAACTATGGCTCGCGGACTACCGGCTGGCCTGCCAACTGGGTGGAACGGACGATGACAACCTCATCATCCGTAACCTCCCCCTGTTCCTCTCCGATACCGCTCGAGCCTGGCTGGAACACCTGCCTCCGGGGCAGATCTCCAATTGGGACGACCTGGTCCAAGCCTTCGCTGGCAATTTCCAGGGCACGTACGTGCGCCCTGGAAACTCCTGGGATCTCCGAAGCTACCGACAGCAGCCAGGAGAGTCTCTCCGGGACTACATCCGACGATTCTCGAAGCAGCGCACCGAGCTGCCCAACATCACCGATTCGGATGTCATCGGCGCGTTCCTCGCCGGCACCACCTGCCGCGACCTGGTGAGCAAGCTGGGTCGCAAGACCCCCACCAGGGCGAGCGAGCTGATGGACATCGCCACCAAGTTCGCCTCTGGCCAGGAGGCGGTTGAGGCCATCTTCCGGAAGGACAAGCAGCCCCAGAGCCGCCCACCGGAAGATGTCCCCGAGGCGTCAACTCAGCGCGGCGCCAAGAAGAAAGGCAAGAAGAAGTCGCAAGCGAAGCGCGACGCCACCGACGCGGACCTTGTCACCGCTGCCGAGTACAAGAACCCTCAGAAACCTCCCGGAGGTGCCAACCTCTTCGACAAGATGCTCAAGGAGTCGTGCCCCTATCATCAGGGGCCCGTCAAGCACACCCTTGAGGAGTGCGCCATGCTTCGGCGCCACTTTCACAAGGCCGGGCCACCCGCGGAGGGTGGCAGGGCTCGCGACGACGATAAGAAGGAAGATCCCTAGGCAGGAGAGTTCCCCGAGGTCCGCGACTGCTTCATGATCTACGGTGGGCAAGTGGCGAACGCCTCGGCTCGGCACCACAAGCAAGAGCGTCGGGAGGTCTGTTCGGTAAAGGTGGAGGCGCCAGTCTACCTAGACTGGTCCGACAAGCCCATCACCTTCGACCAAGACGACCACCCCGACCGCGTGCCGAGCCCGGGGAAATATTCGCTCGTTGTCGACCCCGTCATTGGCAACGTCAGGCTCACCAAGGTCCTCATGGAAGGAGGCAGCAGCCTCAACATCATCTATGCCGAGACCCTCGGGCTCCTGCGGATCGATCTGACCTCCATCCGGGCAGGCGCTGCGCCTTTCCACGGGATCATCCCCGGGAAGCGCGTCCAGCCCCTCGGACAACTCGATCTACCCGTCTGCTTTGGGACGCCCTCCAACTTCCGAAGGGAGACCCTCACATTCGAGGTGGTCGGGTTTCGAGGAACCTACCACGCAGTGCTGGGGAGACCATGCTACGCCAAGTTCATGGCCGTCCCCAACTACACCTACCTCAAGCTCAAGATGCCGGGCCCCAACAGGGTCATCACCGTCGGCCCCACGTACCAACACGCGTACGAATGCAACGTGGAGTGCGTGGAGTACGCCGAGGCCCTCGCCGAATCCGAGGCCCTCATCGCCGACCTGGAGAGCCTCTCTAAAGAGGCGCCAGACGTGAAGCGCCACGCCGGCAACTTCGAGCCAGCAAGACGGTTAAATCCGTCCCTCTCGACCCCAGCAGCGACGCCTCCAAGCAGATCCGGATTGGCTCCGAGCTCGATCCCAAATAGGAAGCAGTGCTCGTCGACTTTCTCCGCGCAAACACCGACGTTTTCGCGTGGAGTCCCTCGGAAATGCCCGGCATACCGACGGATGTCGCCGAGCACTCGCTGGATATCCGAGCTGGAGCCCGACCTGTGAAGCAGCCTCTGCGCCGATTCGACGAAGAAAAGCGCAGAGCCATAGGCGAGGAGATCCACAAGCTAATGGCGGTAGGGTTCGTCAAAGAGGTATTCCATCCCGAATGGCTTGCCAACCCTGTGCTTGTGAGAAAGAAAGGAGGGAAATGGCGGATGTGTGTAGACTACACTGGTCTAAACAAAGCTTGTCCAAAAGTTCCCTACCCTCTGCCTCGCATCGATCAAATCGTGGATTCCACTGCTGGGTGCGAAACCCTGTCTTTCCTCGATGCCTACTCAAGGTATCACCAGATCAGGATGAAAGAGTCCGACCAGCTCGCGACTTCTTTCATCACACCCTTCGGCATGTACTGCTATGTTACCATGCCGTTTGGTTTGAGGAATGCGGGTGCAACGTACCAACGGTGCATGAACCACGTGTTCAGCGAACACATTGGCCGAACGGTCGAGGCCTACGTTGATGACATTGTAGTCAAGACGAGGAAAGCCTCCGACCTCCTTTCCGACCTTGAAGCGACATTCCGATGTCTCAAGGCGAAAGGCGTGAAGCTCAATCCCGAGAAGTGTGTCTTCGGGGTTCCCCGAGGCATGCTCCTGGGGTTCATCGTCTCTGAGCGGGGCATCGAGGCCAACCCGGAGAAGATCGCGGCCATCACCAGCATGGAGCCCATCAAGGACTTGAAAGGCGTACAGAGAGTCATGGGATGTCTTGCGGCTCTGAGCCGTTTCATCTCGCGCCTCGGCGAAAGAGGCTTGCCTCTGTACCGCCTCTTAAGGAAGACCGAGTGCTTCACTTGGACCCCTGAGGCCGAGGAAGCCCTCGGGAACCTGAAGGCGCTCCTCACGAACGCGCCCATCTTGGTGCCCCCCACTGCCGGAGAAGCCCTCTTAATCTACGTCGCCGCGACCACTCAGGTGGTTAGCGCCGCGATCGTAGTTGAGAGACGAGAAGAGGGGCATGCATTGCCCGTCCAGAGGCCAGTCTACTTCATCAGCGAGGTACTGTCCGAGACCAAGATCCGCTACCCACAAATTCAGAAGCTACTGTACGCGGTGATCCTGACGCGGCGGAAGTTGCGACACTACTTCGAGTCTCATCCGGTAACTGTGGTGTCATCCTTCCCCCTGGGGGAGATCATCCAGTGCCGAGGGGCCTCAGGTAGAATTGCAAAGTGGGCGGTGGAAATCATGGGCGAAACGATCTCGTTCGCCCCTCGGAAGACCATCAAGTCCCAGGTCTTAGCGGACTTTGTGGCTGAATGGGTCGACACCCAGCTCCCAACAGCTCCGATCCAACCGGAACTCTGGACCATGTTCTTCGACGGGTCGCTGATGAAGACAGGAGCAGGCGCAGGCCTGCTCTTCATCTCGCCCCTCGGGAAGCACCTACGCTACGTGCTATGCCTCCATTTCCCGGCATCCAACAATGTGGCCGAGTACGAGGCTCTGGTCAACGGGTTGCGCATCGCCATCGAGCTAGGGGTCCGACGCCTCGACGCTTGAGGTGACTCACAGCTCGTCATCGACCAAGTCATGAAGAACTCCCACTGCCGCGACCCGAAGATGGAAGCCTACTGCGATGAGGTTAGGCACCTGGAAGACAAGTTCTACGGGCTCGAGCTCAACCACGTTGCCCGACGCTACAACGAGACTGCGGACGAGCTGGCTAAAATAGCCTCGGGGGCGAACAACGGTTCCCCGGACGTCTTCTCCCGAGACTTGCATCAACCCTCCGTCAAGACCGACGACACGCCCGAGCCCGTGAAGCCCTCGGCTCAGTCCGAGGCACCCTCGGCTCGGCCCAAGGCACCCTCGACTCAGCCCGAGGTACCCTTGGCCCCCGAGGGTGAGGCACTGCGCATCGAAGAGGAGCGGAGCGGGGTCACGCCTAATCGAAACTGGCAGACCCCGTACCTGCAATATCTCCACCGAGGAGAACTACCCCTCGACCGAGCCGAAGCTCGGCGGTTGGCGCGGCGCGCCAAGTCGTTCGTCTTGCTGGGAGACGGGAAGGAGCTCTACCACCGCAGCCCCTCGGGCATCCTCCAGCGATGCATTTCCATCGCCGAAGGCCAGGAGCTCCTACAAGAGATACACTCGGGGGCTTGCGGCCATCACGCAGCACCTCGAGCCCTTGTTGGAAACGCCTTCCGACAAGGTTTCTACTGGCCGACGGCGATGGCCGACGCCACTAGAATTGTCCGCACCTGCGAAGGGTGTCAGTTCTACGCAAGGCAGACCCACCTGCCCGCTCAGGCCCTGCAGACCATACCCATCACCTGGCCGTTTGCTGTGTGGGGTCTGGACCTAGTCGGCCCCTTGCAGAAGGCACCCGGGGGCTACACACACCTGTTGGTCGCCATCGACAAATTCTCCAAGTGGATCGAGGTCCGACCCCTAAACAGCATCAGGTCCGAATAGGCGGTGGCATTCTTCACCAACATCATCCATCGCTTTGGGGTCCCGAACTCCATCATCACCAACAACGGCACACAGTTCACCGGCAGAAAGTTCCTGGACTTCTACGAGGATCACCACATCCGGGTGGACTAGGCCGCCGTGGCTCACCCCATGACGAATGGGCAGGTATAACGTGCCAACGACATGATTCTGCAAGGACTCAAGCCTCGGATCTACAATGACCTCAACAAGTTCGGCAAGCGATGGATGAAGGAACTCCCCTCGGTGGTCTGGAGTCTGAGGACAACGCCGAGCCGAGCCACGGGCTTCACACCGTTCTTTCTAGTCTATGAGGCCGAGGCCATCTTGCCCACAGACTTAGAATACGGTTCCCCGAGGACGAGGGCCTACGCCGACCAAAGCAATCAAGCTAACCGAGAAGACTCACTGGACCAGCTGGAAGAGGCTCGGGACATGGCCTTACTACACTCGGCGCGGTACCAGTAGTCCCTGCGACGCTACCACGCCCGAGGGGTTCGGTCCCGAGACCTCCAGGTGGGCGACCTGGTGCTTCGGCTGCGACAAGACGCCCGAGGGCGGCACAAGCTCACGCCTCCCTGGGAAGGGCCGTTCGTCATCGCCAAAGTTCTGAAGCCCGGGACGTACAAGCTGGCCAACAGTCAAGGCGAGGTCTACATCAACGCTTGGAACATCCGGCAGCTACATCGCTTCTACCCTTAAGATGCTTTCAAGTTGTTCGTATACCTCGTTCACACGCAAAGTTTAGTCATCAAGGAAGGGTCAGCCTTGCCTCGGCAAAGCCCGACCCTCCCTCGAGGGCTAAAAGGGGGGAACCCCCTCTGCGTCAAAATTTTCCTCGGAAAAAGATCTTTTCTGCCAGAATGTCTTTCGTGCTTTTCGACTACTTCGAAAGTGGATCCTGAAAACGATGAAGTACACGTAAGCAACCAAGGCTGACCGAGCCGAGGGACTCCTACGCCTCCGGGATACGGATACCTCACTCATCACCTTCTGCGATAAGTAACTCACGCTCGGATAAGTGATTCCGCGGACCGAACAAGTCTTCACGCTCGAAAACTCCTCTGTCGAAATGATTCTTCGGGCCTTCTCGACTGCGTCGGTGACAGAACCCTATGGACGAGTAAGAGTGCACGTAAGCGGCAAGGCTGACCGAGCCGAGGGATTCCTACGCCTCCGGGATACAGATACCTCACTCATCACCTTCCGTGAAAAGTAACTCTCGCTCGCACAAACAATTCTGTTACCGACAAATAAGTCCAGATACTCGAAACAAGGGGAAAAGAAACGCAGCTTTACAACACGACGATGGTGTGTTTGGGCCTCGACGGCCGCAGAAAACATACACACACTACAAGATAATCAGATCCTGCAGGCTCGGATCTTGACAGTTGAAGGGAGCAGCAGCACCCTCGGCGTCAACTACGCCTTCGGCGAGGTCCGACCTAGCCTCGGACGGCGACGCGGTTGGAGGATCTCCACTCTGAAGGACGACATCAGCACCACGCCCGGGCCATCGCTGCCAGGGCCTCCTCCAGGAATCTGGCTCGAGCAGACGGCTTGGACGGCCACCCCGAGGCCTCAGCCAGCTGTCCCCCGAGGACATTGGCCCAGCTTGTGGCCTCGGCAACTCAACTCCGGCGTCGGTCCCGCCAGTGAACGACCCGGCCAGGCTCTGGCCGACCAAGACTTCTTTTCGAGCCAACTCAGCCTCTGTCCGTGCTCACACCGCTACCTCCGGCTTCGGCTCATCGAAGAGCGACCGAGGGTTTCCTTTAACTAAGCAAGAGAAGCCTCGGACGACAAGGCCGACCGAGCCAAGGGACTCCTACGCCTCCGGGATACGGATACCTCACTCGTCACCTTTGCACGAGGCAACTCACGCTTGGTGAAGCGGTTCAGATAGCCGACAGGCGAGTCTTAGTGCTCGAAATGAGGAAAAAAACACGGCTCCGTGCCAAAAATACATACATGTTCAGGCCCCGACAGCCGCAATGAACAAAACACCGGCATTCAAGGTGCCATTACAAACGGAACTCCGGATCCGTCCCCGCGGGTATGAACAACCTCCACACCGGGGAGCCCGCGGGGCGACAAGCTCCGGGCAACTCACCAGCGACCTCTGCAGCAGCAGCTATGGTCCCAGGACGGACGCGGCCACCGGAAGGCTCTTGTTCGCGTCCCCGCTCAAGGGACGCGAACCAGACATCAAAGCCAAAGAGCCAGAGGCCGGTCCGTAGACGGCGCTGACGGCCCCGACGGTGGGGAAGCTCCCCCGGCTGCCACCACGTCAGCACCGACGGCGGCGTCCGCCTCTCCACCAACGCCGCACCGGCGAACGCGGGCCGCTCCAAAGCGCACCGGCAGGTCCTCGCTCCCGTCCTCGCCACGAAAGCGAGGAGGAGGACAGAATGTTGCATCCTAGCTGGGCAGCAACATTTCGCCTTCCCCGGCATGGCTGGAGGACGCCTCCTCCGCAGAGCTGGAGGATGGTTTCCACCACCAGAAGCTGGAAGAGGAGGTGGCCAGCCGACCCGTGCGGGAGGTGGAGCCCCGGCTGGCCTCGCTCTCCGCCCCAGCCAGGATGATGAACATCCTTGAAGTTGAGGGCGGGACCAAGATCGCAGCCCGGCTCGCTTTTCCCCGCCATCGAACTGGTGGTCACCATCTTGGGTGACCGCCGGCGAGGGGATGTGGCCGGGCTGCATGATGAAAATCCTTAAGTCGAACGATGGCTGAAAGGTACCAACTTCCACGAACTTGCGTTCCTCCAACGACAAGGCGGAAGGATTGCGGGAGTTCCCCATCCGGGGCTCGGAAGGTGGAAAGACACGATGCATAAGGGGGCGCAAAGACATGGTCGCCTTTCAAGGGGATCACCCTCCTTTTAAAGGCGGCTCTCCCCACTCGCATCCTCAGCCATCGCGGGCTGAGCCTTCTCCAACACGCTCCAAGGTCCGCCCCCTACGACACGGGGGCTGGGTCCCGCGCGTCATATAAGCTGCCCTAGGGCAGAAGAAGCCAAACCACCGCGCGCGGTGCATGCAACTGCCCAGCGGTTAGAAGCATTCCTCCACTATCGCCCAGACCAGCGGGTGAAAGGGCGGACAACCATGCAGGCGGCATGCAACCGCGGCAAGTGGGCGCACCCCTCCGACTTCCAATGCACCCAGCATGGAGGCCCAGGCCCACACGTCAGGCAACCGGCGTGCCGGTTGCTACGTGCGAGCAACTGCACCGCCACTCGCGCCACTACCGCGCCTCCTCGACTGCGGAACCAGTACCGCGACTCGAGGCGACCCTGCGTATGACCCAACAGTGCCAGCTAGGCGCGACGGTCAATACGGCCAAATATGGGCCGACAGTAATGGCGGTGGTTGGCGGGCGGAAGCAGCGGTCACGTCATCAGCCAAGCTTACGTCCCATCCAGGGACAGCAAGGGAACCCTCTCCCACGGCGTGAAGACGGCGCGCCCGTGTTCCATTCCTCGAACGGCTCGCGCACGCGCAACGGTCGCCCCGCGAACCACTCGTCCCGTCGCATTAACTCTGCAGCGGGACAGGCGACATCTTTGGCAGGAGAAGCGGGCGACGCTTCGCCTTCGCCATAATGACCGCGTCAAAAAAGGTACGCCACGTATTTCGATTTCGTATCCTTTTCCTTTTCCTCTTTCTCTCTCTTACAACAGGGACCGGGAAAGGGGGATACCCCGAAAGGGATCCTTCACCGCGAAGGAAACAGGCCCCGAGCCTCCCTACTAATCAGAGGTTCAAAGGCTGGCCCCTCGGAGGGGTTCAACAGCCGCCTCAGAGCGCTTGGGATCCGCGCCCACTACTGGTCAAAGGTTCGAAGGTCGCCCCCCCGGAAGGGTTCAACGGCCGCCTCAGGCCACTCGGGCTCCGCGCCCACTACTGATCAGGGGTTCGTAGGCTGGCCCTCGAAGGGTTCACAGCCGCCTCAGACGCAGAGCAAGGGATGACCCTAGGTACGTTCGATACATAACCAAGGCTCGGGCTACGCTCCCGAGGTACCCTAGGACATTTCCGAGACCAGCGGGAACGATCGTGTAATAGAATCCCATCAGAGGGAGGCGTCGAGCCCTCGGACCCCGTCAAAAGGGGACCGGGTCCGGCAGATCACCTACAGGTACTTTTGGAGCGCGCCTCCGGGCCTCTAGCCGACCCCTAGCAAATGGGGCACGGGCGTCCACTCGGATTACCCGTCAGCAGCTCGCTGGAGACACCATGTTCGGCGCCCTCCAAGGGCAACATGGCGCTTTCCACCCTCCTCCTTGCGGAAAGGCGACGCAGGGGCGTATGTAAAAAAGTTGAGTCTGTCCTTGACCGTCCTCTCGCCCTGTGCAGAGGGTCGGGGGCTGCTCTCGCAAACTCGGCTCCGGCCAAACCGTTGACAGCGTCAACATACCAGCCCGAGAACTTGGGACCCGACCGTGCACCCGGGCTACGGCCAGCTCACATGAGGGAACAACCAGACCAGCTGAAGTGTTGCGAAACGCACTAAGACCTCGAAGGAGTCAAACCACTCCTCCGAGGCCTCGGGGGCTACACCCGACGGGTGCGCTCGCGCGCAGCCACTGGAACAAAACGCAACCAAGAAAGGCTGGTCCCCTTGCAAAAAAGTGCGACAAAAGCCTCCAAGCGAGTATTAACACTCCCTTCGAGGCTCGGGGGCTACTGTCGGGGACCATAATTAGGGGTACACTCAAGACTCCTAAATCTCAGCTAGTAACCCCCATCAGCACAAAGCTGCAAAGGCCTGATGGGTGCGACTAAGTCAAGGATCGGTCCATTCGAAGGACGCGATCACGCCTCGCCCGAGCCCAGCCTCGGGCAAGGACAGCCGACCCCGGAGGATCTACGTCTCGCCCGAGGACCCCCTCCAGCAACGGACACACCTTCGGCTCGCCCGAGGCCCAGTCTTCACCAAGAAGCAACCTTGGCCAAATCACCACGCCAACCGACCAAATCGCAGGGGCATTTAATGCAAAGGTGGCCTGACACCTTTATCCTGACGCGCGCCCTCCAGTTGACAAAGCCGAAGTGACCCTAGTCACTTCGCCGCTCCACTGGCCGGCCTGACAAGAGGACAGCGTCGCCTGCGCCGCTCTGACTGCTGTGCCACTCGACAGAGTGAGGCTGACAGCAGCCAAGTCCGGCCCCAGGCGCCATAGGAAACTCCGCTTCGCCCGACCCCAGGGCTCGGACTCGGGCTCAGCCCCGGAAGACGACGAACTCCGCTTCGCCCGACCCCAGGGCTCGGACTCAGCCCTGGCCTCAGCCGATGGTCTCCGCCTCGCCCGACCCAGGGCTCGGACTCGACCTCGGCCTTGGAAGACAGACTAGACCTCGACCTCGGAGGAGCCTCCACCTCGCCCGACCCAGGGCTCGGACCGACCACGTCACAGGAGGTGCCATCATTACCCTACCCCAAGCTGACTCAGGCTACGGGGAACAAGACCGGCGTCCCATCTGGCTAGCTCCGCTAAACAAGTAATGATGGCGCCCCACACGCTCTATGACGACGGTGGCTCTCAGCCCCCTTACGGAAGCAAGAAGACGTCAGCAAGGACTCGACAGCCCCGACAGCTGTCCTTCCGCCAGGCTCCAGCGCTCCTCCGACGGCCACGACATCACACGAACCGGGTGCCAAAACCTCTCTGGCTGCCACGATGGCATGTACTTAGGGCTCTAGCTCTCCTCCGCTAGACACGTTAGCACACTGCTACACCCCCCATTGTACACCTGGATCCTTTCCTTGCGCCTATAAAAGGAAGGACCAGGGCCCTCTTACAGAGGGTTGGCCGCGCGGAGAAGGACGGGACGACGCTCGCGTAAGGCTGCTCGCTCCCTCCCGCGTGGACGCTTGTAACCCCCTACTGCAAGCGCACCCGACCTGGGCGCGGGACAAACACGAAGGCCACGGGATTTCACCTCTCACGCCTATCTCCCTCCGGCTTCTTCCCCCCTTCGCGCTCCGTCTCGCGCCGACCCATCTGGGCTGGGGCACGCAACGACAATTTACTCGTCGGTCCAGGGACCCCCGAGGTTCGAAACGCCGACACCTTTAGCCACAATAACTTCAGCCACAGTACAGAAATTCTTTTGGCAAAATATTGTTTGTCGCTTCGGCGTGCCGAAGGCAATAACTGTTGACAATGGAACTCAATTTGATGCTGAAACGTTCAAAGATTTTTGTGACCGAATTGGTACAAAAATTCATTTTGCATTAGTAAGACATCCATAATCAAATGGGTTAGTAAAGAGAGAAAATGGAATCATAATGACAGGAAAAATGAAGTTAATCTTCAATCAACCTAGAGGAAAGTGGCCAGAAAAGTTGATCAAAGTGGTGTGGAGCCATAACACAATTGTCTCAATGTCAACAGGTTTTACACCTTTCAAGCTCTTGTTCGGTGACGAAGCAATTACACCAAAAGAAGCAAAGACACGATCAATAAGAACCACAGCTTCAATAGAAGACGAAATTGATTTTCAAATAACAAAAGACACTATAGAAGGGACCAGACTTTAGGCCATAGAACACATCAATAAGTATCAGGCCGAAACAATAAAATGGCGTGATAGGAAAGTTCGATTGAAAAATATCAAGCTAGGTCATTTGGTGCTTCGGAGAATAGCCAACCCAGATACAGTGGGCAAGTTACAACTGAAGTGGGAAGGTCCTTTCCTGGTAGTATCTTCATCAAGACCCGGTTCTTACAGATTGAAGGATATGAACGACAACGACATACCCAGATCTTGGAACACGGATGAGCTTCTGCGGTACTATGTGTAATTAATGTAATCTTTTCTATTTTTACTATGGCACCCTTTTCCTTTCAGGAGGAGAGAAAGGTTTTTAATGGGGCCATAGTTTGTATTTTTCATTCTTATTTAGCCCCATGCAATACAAGGGCCAAAATCCCCCAAAGATGTAATATGTAATATCAAGAACCTGCACCATCGAGTGCAAAAGAAAACAGGAAAAAGCTCAAAAGATGTCCCTAAGGGGATGCAGAGCTGTAATCACCTCAAGGATGACGAAGCTGCAAAAGTCGTTCCTAAGGGAGCACAACGTAAGTTCCGAAGCTGCAAAAGTCGTTCCTAAGGGAGCACAGCGTAAGTTCCGAAGCTCAAAAGTAATTCCTAAGGGAATGCAGAGCCAAATACCACCGAAATAGAAGGTGAAGAAGCTCCAAAGTCGTTCCTAAGGGGATGCAGAGCTTAAATGCCACCGAAATAGAAGGTGAAGAAACTCCAAAGTCGTTCCTAAGGGGATGCAGAGCTTAAATGCACCGAAATAGAAGGTGAAGAAGCTCCATAGTCATTCTTAAGGGAATCCAGAGCTTAAAGACTCCAAAGTCATTTCTAAAGGGATGCAGAGTTTGGGTGTGGCTTCGTGTGTGTTTGGGACATTCATTTGCATATTACATCACATCATGCATTGCATTTATACAGACATTCATTTAGACATTCGTAGGATCATCATCATCATGACATAAAGCACGAACAGAAATACTCCGGCTTCGACGACAGTGCTTCGATGAACACTAAGAAGCTTCGTTTCAAACATACACATTTTATGCAAGGAAATGCTTCGATGTGTACAAAAAGAAGGGAAGGTGTTTTTTGCCTTCGGCTCAAAAGATACAAGTTTCGTCCACAGCAAAGCAATTCGTACATGGATGAAAAGTTAAAAATATATTACAAGGTATGGACAAATATACATAGTACTGTTTAATTCTCGATTACAATATTTTGCAAAGATAATGAAAATTTTCCTAAGCTCTATACATGAAGGCTTAAAGAGAAGCTTCATCTCAGCAACCTTCGGAATGTGCTTAGGGTTTTCAATCTTTGGCACCGCTATCCTGCAGAAAAACAATGGTATAAGGTAAAAGTAATTATAAGAATCAAGGCAAGCAACAGGTATAAGTTCTGTACTGGTTTAAGCAGGTTTCGGGCTTCGTCCCCAGCCAACTCTCGTCCACCCTTAGCCCAAATTTGAGTTATGAATCTGTTTCCGATGCTTTGGGCTTCACTAGGAATATCAATCAAATCTGATGGCGACAAGCTGAAGGTTGGTCTATTTACTGTCATCGCATGCGTGCAACCAGCTTTCAAGAATGCGGCAGCTGTGCGCGAGAAGCTAGTAAAGCACCAAAGTCACCATGCCCAGCTATGACTTCATCGAGTGCATCAACTTCATTTTCAATATGTTTGAAGGTATTTGATATGTCTTCAGATGAAGGGGTAATATCTTCAGAGCTGGCTGTTGGGGGCCTTCTTCTTCGCCGAAGGTCCTCTAAGCGAAAACACCTTCGGCAGGGCGATATGCAAGTAGACACAACACGAAGGTATATGCCGAAGCTACAATCCAGGGAGCTTCAGCATGACGACGCGCCTTGAGACGAAGGGCAGCACCGACTTAAAGAGGAAAAGACCATTTAGTCCATGATAACTTGTGTCATGTTTATAATTAGTTATTAAGGGCATAAATGTAATTTTGACCAGGTTGCATCCTGTGCCTATAAATAGGTGAACAGTACCCCGTACTGTTCATGCTGACTTGTATTCACTCGTACGTCATACTTGGATTCTTACCTTCTGTCAAGCCGAAGGTACAAATTTAATTCAATATTGTTGGTGTTTATTCATGATTATTCAATGAGAATATAAATAATCTAATGATTTAATATGATTATTCATATTCCTTATATGTAACGCATGCCCCTTCTTTCCATTACATATTGAGATGATGAAGGTATGTCCTTCATGATCTTCGTCTGAAGATCATTATATCCTGAGGGAGATAATGCTTCGAAGGACGAAGGTCTTTAACCATTAACATTTGTGTTGCCTTATTCTTAACTCATAGAATTTGAGAACAAGTTCCCAACATTGGCGCCCACCTCCGATGAACTCACTTCCACTGTTGAGACGATGGCTTCATTCAACAACCAAGTTGTAGCACCTTCGGTCACGAAGCTGGTGCTCCCAATCATGGGCGATTCAAGTTCAGAGCCAGCCAACAAGAAGTAGAAGAAGGAAGCGCAGGGAAGAGTGCAACATGTTGGGGGTGCAAGGACCCTTCGTCAGATCCAAGTGGTCCCACATCCCAATCACCTTCTCCAGGAGGATCTTCAGCTCAAAGATTATCCTCACAACGATGCTATGGTTATATCTTATGTCATCAAGGGATTTCTGGTCCACAATGTTCTGGTTGACACAGGCAGTGCAACGGACATCATATTTGCAAAGGCTTTCAAGTAGATGCAAGAACTAGAGGACAAGATTCATGATGCTACACACCCTCTTTGTGGCTTCGGAGGAAAACAGATTGTGGCACTTAGCAAAATCACAATGTCAGTTACCTTCGTTTATGTCCACAACACAAGGTCTGAGCAGGTTATCTTTGACATTGTTGACATGGATTACACATACAATGCAATCATTGGTCGAGAGACACTTAATGCCTTCGAAGCCATACTTCATCCAGCGTACGTATGCATGAAGATACCTTTGGAGCAAGGGCCCATTGCTATCCATGGAAGTCAAGAGGCTGCCAGAAGGGCTAAAGGGAGTTGGACAGATTCAAAGGCGATCCATAACATAGATGGAGCCGAAGCTTGTCAACAATATAAGCACAAAAGAGAGAAGGCTGCTTCGGTAGATCAGCCGAAGCCTATGCTCCTATGTGAAGATATAGCAGATCAAAGGGTACTGCTGGGATCTCAGCTATCTGATGAGCAAGAAAAGGCTCTGCTAAAATTTTTGTTCAACAACAAAGATGTCTTCGCTTGGACAACCAATGATCTTTGCGGTGTCAACAGAGATGTCATCGAGCATTCACTTAATGTGGATCCATCTTTCAGGCCAAGGAAGCAAAGACTTCGGAAGATGTCTGATGATAAAGTTGAAGGTGCTCGGAACGAAGTAAAGAGACTTCTTAGTGCTGACGTTATCAGAGAAGTAACATATCCAGAATGGCTAGCCAATACTGTTATGGTGAAGAAGGCTAATGGCAAATGGAGAATGTGTATTGATTTCACAGATCTCAACAAAGCATGTCCAAAGGACGAGTTCCCATTACCAAGAATAGACACCCTTGTAGATGCAACAGCTTCTTCGGAGCTCATGAGTTTATTTGACTGCTACTCAGGCTATCATCAGATTTGGATGAAGAAGGAAGATGAGCCAAAGACTAGCTTCATAACTCCCAGTGGTACTTATTGCTACCTTCGAATGCCTGAGGGGCTCAAGAATGCTGGAGGAAGCTTCAGTAGAATGACAGCCAAGGTACTTCACTCTCAAATAGGCAGGAATGTGCTGACTTATGTTAATGACATCATAGTAAAAAGCACCAAGCAAGAGAATCATATTGTTGACTTGCAAGAGACATTTGCCAATTTCAGGCAAGCTGGTCTCAAATTAAATCCAGAAAAGTGTGTTTTTAGCGTAAAAAAGGGCAAGTTCCTTGGCTGTCTGGTATCAACGAAGGGAATCGAAGCTAACCCAAATAAGGTCGAAGCTATCCTTCGGATGGAGCCGCCAAATTCAAAGAAGGGGGCCCATCGGTTGGCAGGAAGGCTAGCGTCGTTAAATAGATTTATATCAAGATGAACAGAAAGGAATCTACCATTCTTTGATATACTAAAGTCAGCCGAAGTTTTCTAATGGGGTCCGGCTCAGCAAAGGGCTTTCGAAGAGTTAAAGCAATACTTGATAGACTTGACAACTCTAACTCCACCTTCGCAAGGGGCTCCATTACTCCTATATGTAGCAACCTCTCACTCTGCAGTTAGTGCAGTGCTTATACAGGAGAAGCAAGATGGCCAAGTCAAAAGACAAGCACCAGTATATTTTGTCTCCAAAGTTCTAAGCTTATCAAAGAAAAATTATACAGAATTGGAGAAGGTGTTATATGCTGTGTTGATGGCCTCCAGGAAGCTTCAACATTATTTTCAAGCATATCATATAATTGTTCCTTCATCACAACCTCTGAAGGACATAATGAAGAATAGAGAAGGTACTGGGAGGATCGAAAAATGGGTTGCGAGCTTAGTGAATTCACTATTGATTATGTACACAGATCCTCAATTCAGTCCCAAGCGTTAGCAGATTTCATTGCTGATTGGACGCCAGGGGCTCAGGGAGAAGAAGTAACAAAAGACGCCGAAGCCTGGACAGTCTTCTGTGATGGTTCTTGGGGAACCTTCAGCGCAGGAGCGGCTGCTGTTCTAGTAGCGCTCTCTAAAGTCAGAACATGCTATGCAGCAAGACTAGACTTTAGTTGTACAAATAACATTGCTGAATACGAAGCCCTTCTCTTGGGGCTTCAGAAGCTAAAAGCAATGGGAATAAGAAGAGCAGTCCTTAAAACTGATTCTCAGGTCATTTCTGGCCATGTAGACAAAAGCAGCAAGGCAAGGGATCCGAAGCTTGAAAGATATATGGATGCAGTCCGAAGGTTGGAGGCTTCTTTCAAAGGTTTTCTTGTAAAAAATATTCCAAGAGGGGAAAATAAGCATGCAGATCTGCTAGCTAAGTCAGCGGCACAGGGGCTCCCTCTACCTTAGGAAGTATTCTTTGAGACAATAAAAGCACCTTCGATTGAACTTCTGGAGAGAGCAGTGCTTGCAATATCACCTGTACATAGTGAAGATTGGAGGAATGGAATCATATCTTTCCTCCAAGGTAATTGTCTTTCGAATGATGAAGTTTATAATAAAAGAATGGAAACAAGGACAAGACCATATGTCATAATAGAAAGGGAGTTATACAAACATGAAGTCTGCTCTCCACTTAAGTGTTTATCCAGAACCGAAGGTAAAGAGCTGATGAAGGAAATGCATGCAGGTTTGTGTGGATCTCACATTGGGTCTAGGCCTTTGCTGGGGAAGGTTTTCAGACAAGGATTTTATTGGCCGAAGGCAGCTTCGGATGCAGCAGATCTGGTTCAAAAGTGTGAAGATTGTCAAAAATGTGCAAGAGACCAGAAACAACCTTCGTCGCTAACCCAGTTAATATAGCCAACCTGACCATTGGAAAGGTGGGGCCTAGATTTGTTAGGTCCACTCCCACCAGCACAAGGCAACTTGAAGTATGTTGTGGTGGCAGTAGAATATTTTTCTAAGTGGATTGAGGTGAAGCCCTTGGCTACAATAACTTCGGTCACGATCCAAAAATTCTTCTGGCAGAATATTGTTTGCCGCTTCAGTGTGCCGAAGGCAATAACTGTGGACAATGGTACACAATTTGATGCCGAAACATTCAAAGATTTTTGTGACCGAATTGGTACGAAGATTCATTTTGCATCAATCAGGCATCCAGAATCAAATGGGATGGTAGAAAGAGCAAATGACATTATAATGACAGGAATAATGAAGCTAATCTTCAACCAGCCCAGAGGAATTAAAGTGGTGTGGAGCCACAACACAACTGCGTCAAGGTCAACAAGATTTACACCCTTCAAGCTCCTATTTGGTGACGAAGCAATAACTCTAGAAGAAGCAAAGATAGGGTCAATAAGAACAACAACTTCGGCAGAAGACGAAGCTGATTATCAAATAGCAAAAGATACTATAGAAGTGACCAGACTTCAGGCTATAGAGCACATCAATAAATATCAGGCCGAAACAATAAGGTGGCGTGATAGAAAAGTTCGATTGAAAAACATCAGGCCAGGACATCTGGTGCTTCGAAGAGTGGCCAACCCAGATATAGTGGACAAGTTGCAACTAAAGTGGGAAGGTCCTTTTCTGGTAGTATCTTCGTCAAGACCCAGTTCTTATAGATTGAAGGACATGGACGACAACGACATACCCAGATCTTGGAATGCGGATGAGCTTCGGTGATACTATGTGTAATTTAATGTAATCTTTTTTTCATTTTTTCTATGTCACCCTTTTCCTTTCAAGAGGGGAGAAAGGTTTTTAATGGGGCCATGGCTTGTAATTTTTCATTCTTACTTAGCCCTACGAGGGCCAAATCCCCCAAAGATGTAACATGTAAAATCTGAGCCTGCACCATCGAGTGCAAAAATAAAAACAGGGAGAAGCTCAAAAAGACGTCCCCAAGGGGATGCAGAGCATGACGAAGCTCCAAAACGTCATTCCTAAGGGAACGCAACGTAAGTTTTCTGCTCAAAAGTCGTTCCTAAGGGAATGAAGAGCCAAAAATTTGACAAAGATGCAAAAGCCGTTCCTAAGGGAGCACAGAGTAAGTTTTCTGCTCAAAAGTCGTTCCAAAGGGAATGCAGAGCCAAATACCACCGAAATATAGGGTGAAGAAGTTCAAAAAGTCGTTCCTAAGGGGATGCAGAACTTAAATGCCACCGAAATAGAAGGTGAAGAAGCTCAAAAGTCGTTCCTAAGGGGATGCAGAGCTTAAAAGACTCAAAAGTCAATCCTAAGGGGATGCAGAGTCTGCGTGTGGTTTCGTGTGTGTGTGTTCGGGACATTCATTTGCACATTACATTACATCATTCATTGCATTTATACACATTCATGTAGACATTCGTAGGATCATCATCATCATAACATGAAGCACAAACAGAAATACTTCAGCTTTGACAACAATGCTTCGATGAGCACGAAGAAGCAAGGACATGCTTCGTTGTGTACGAAAAGAAGGGAAGGTGTTTTCGCCTTCGGCTCAAAAAATACAAGTTTCGTCCACAGCAAAGCAATTTATACATGCATAGAAAGGTAAAAATATATTACAAGGTATGGACAAATATACAAAGTAATGTTCAATTCTCAATTACAATGCCCTTTATAAAGATAATACAAATGCTTCTAAGCTCTATGCAGGCAGGCCTAAAAAATGGCTTCAGCAGCCTTCAGAATGTGCTTCGGACTATCAAGCTTCGGAACCATAATCCTGCACACAAACAAGCAGTATAAGGTAAAAAGTAATTGCAAGAGATGGCAAGCAACAGGTATAAGTTTCATACCGACTTAAGCAAGCTTCGTGCCTCATCACCAGCTAAATCCCACCACCCTTCGCCCAAATCTGTGTTATAAATCTGCTCCCTATGCTTCGGGCTTCACTAGGGATATCAACCAACTCTATTGGAGACAGACTGAAGGTTGGTCTATTCACAACCTTTGCGTGTGTGCAGCCAGCCTTCAGAAATGCTACAGCTATGCCGCGAGAAGCTAACAGGGCACAGAAGTCACCGTGATCGTCTATCACTTCATCAAGCGCCTCAACTTCGCCTTCAATGTGATCGAAGGTGCTTGATATGTTTTTAGCCGAAGGAGTAAATTTTTTAGCGCTGGCTCCAATAGAGTTGAAAACTTTTTTCAATCACTATATGCAGCGGCTGCCAAAACCCAAACACATGTTCCGAAACTCTTTCAAAGATTGCTACAGCTTTGTATTTTTGTCAGCTTCAGCTTCATATTTTGTCTGCAAATCTTTTCCCTCTTGTTCGAAGCTCTCTGATTTTTGGAGAAGTTCCTCATTTAATTTAGCGTTTTCAGCTTGGGCTTCTGCAAGTGAACCCTCCATTGTCTGAAGCAGGAAATCTTTGTTCTCAAGAGAAGCTTCATAGTCTTTAATTTTGTTTTCTAAACCCTTGATTATAATTTCATTCTTTTTGTCTTCGAGGTCTTGCTGCATTCGCAGTGCCTTGCTTAGCAACATACTCTGTAGAAATAAACCTTAATCAGCAAATTTTCTTCATCACAAAAATAAAAAGGAAATTTTGCTTCATCACAAGAATTTTACCTTGAAGTTGGAATAAAACAAACTGTCAACGATGTGTTGTCGCCGGTAGCTGCTAATATCAGCTTCGAGCTTCATAAACCGACACACTTCGATAGAGTGTCGATTATCTTTGCCCCGATGCCGTCGCGAATGCATCCTAAGGCCCCTTCATCGATCCCACCAAAGAGCATGGCTCCTGGCTGGTAGCCACAGGAAATGTCATAATCCTGTAGCTCCTTCTTTTCGGCCTTGGATAATTCTTGCCCCACCAGCTTCCGAAGGTCGAAGTCTTGTTCCTCCGAAGCAACATCGGCAATCTTCTTTCCTTTATCAGGCACTATGGCCATGACCTCCTCTGCAGCCGTAGCTATTTCTTCCGCAGCCATACCCAATAGTAATTTATCAATTCCAGACAGTGTGCTCTCCAAGTTGGCAGCTTCGGTGGCAGCTGCAGCTTCGGCAAAGGTGTTTGGTTCGGCAGTGGCCTCGGTGCTCGCAATAGGTGTTATCTTGGATGCCAAGGCCGACGGCGGCGTCCGTTCAATAGCTTGCATAATAGTAATGATTCTTCGCTTTTTCTGCCCATCTGCCTTCTTTGTAGCCGAAGGCTCATCTTTCTTCTGTAAAAGCTTCGTCAGTTCCGGTCCCAGAGGACTTAGCAGCTTGATAGGTAGAGATTCAGTCATTACCTTTAGAATTCCTGCCACTTCGGCAGTAGGAGGTGTCGAAGGAGTCTCCTCTTCTACCTCAGTCACCTTCGGCTCTGGAATTTCAACCTTTCTTTTCTTCGAAGCTGCCACCTTTGGCTCAGGAGTGGATTTTCTCTTCTTTAAAACCTTATCATCCTCCTTCACCATTCTGGCAGCTTGTCTGTTCAGAATGCTGACAATTCTTTTTCTTTTTACCCCTTCGGCACCCTTGCTAAGCCGCTCATAATCAGAGTATTCAAATTTTAGAGCATCCATTACCCGGTTTAACCTTCGTTTTGGTCGGGTGCCGAAGGCTGCTGTCATCAATTGGTCTTCTTTTTTTGGTATAGTTTCCCAATATTTCATTACACATAGTTTCAATCATTTCTAGCCATTCTTGGCAAGGCTCCTTGAACTGTTTTTCAAATTTGAAATGATAAGATAATCGAACAAGTTCATGTTTCTTCTTTGTTCCCTTCATCTTCGGCATCCCCCAGCCACTTGACGTTGGATATGTCCGGTTGGCTAGGTATTCCTGTACCAAGTCCCTGATGCTGATTTGCTCAGCCACCACCGTGAATTCTACTTCGGCCAGCTGGCATGGCGACCCTAGTTGCATGTTGCACAGGGGCCTGGTCATTCCGAAGTTTAAGGATAGCGGGCACATGACCATCGTCATCAGTTTCCCTCTCTTCTTCTCATCAGCCTTGATATAAAAGCATTCACCTTTCTAGCCGGTTGGCCATTTGGTACGGTAACCGAGAACTGGAGCCTTTGTATCCTTGTGATACGCAAAATTGTAGCAACCAAAATTTTCATGAAGACCGTCTGCCCTAGCCTTTGTCGGTAGTGCAAACTCGTGCACTCGGCAGAACGCTTCGGTATCTGGGCTCATCCCTTGGCTTCGAAGGGCCCAGATGAAGACACTAAGCCTAACAATGGCGTTAGGGGTCAGCTGATGAAGATATATTTCGAAATTTTTTAAGACTTCCCCTATCATCTCGTTCAAAGGAAACCACAGTCCTGCTCTGAAAAAGCTCTTGAAAGCCACTACATCATCACTCTTCGGTGTTGGGGTGGTCTCTTCTTCGGCAAATCGGACGAGTTTCTTTTCAGCTTCCCCAAAGTAGCCTAGCTTCATCATCATGGGCATGTCAGCTTCAGACACTATAGATTTCTCGAAATCTAGATGGCTGGGTTTTGTTGGGATCAAAATACTATAATCTTCCTCATTTTCATCAATATTTTCTTCTCCAGCAACATTCTGTTCGGCTTCGGCAATAGGAGTACCTTCGTCAGTAGTTCCCTCTGTCACAACTAGATCTGATTGTTTCATGACTTCGAAAATTGGTGTTGTCTCAGCGACCTCTATTTCTTCTCCCTCACGAGACACCCTTCCAGTCGAACGCACTCTAGCCATTTGATGGATTTTCCACGGTTTTAACGAAGTTGATGGTTGTTTTTTTGCAGTTTTGACGAAGCTCACTCTTCTGACGAAGTTAACTCTAAATGATGAAGTGCTCGCTTGAGAGCGTAGTGAAAAAAGCTTCGGCTATGGTTAAATTTTTTAACAGCATAACAGTGCAATGGCAATGAATGTTGTGGTAACTCTGCACCAACCCGTCTGTTTATATAGTGCTACAGGTGGGAAGGTGAACCGCCAAATCGCCTGCACCCGCTGAACGGTGGACCACTCGGCGCTTGGAAGGTGAAACGCCAGATCGCTTATATCCGCTGAACGGTGGACCACCCGACGCTTGGAGTATTTTAATCGTTTGTCGGCAATGAGCTCAAGGAAGGTGTTTTTCGGACCTTCGGCATTCCGAAGCCTTTGAGATTTTTCGCGGATCGAGCTCGTTACGAAAAACGATCTAGCACCGCGAAGGGGCTACTATTAGGGGCCTTCTTCTTCGCCGAAGGTCCTTTAAGCAAAAACACCTTCGGCAGGGCGATATACAAGCAGACACAACACGAAGGTATATGCCAAAGTTACAATCCAGGGAGCTTCGGCATGACGACGCGCCTTGAGACGAAGGGCAGCACCGACTTAAAGAGGAAAAGACCGTTTAGTCCATGATAACTTGTGTCATGTTTATAATTAGTTATTAAGGGCATAAATGTAATTTTGACCGGGTTGCATCCCGTGCCTATAAATAGGTGAACAGTATCCTGTACTGTTCACGCTGACTTGTATTCACTTGCACGTCATACTTGGATTCTTACCTTCTGTCAAGCCGAAGGTACAAATGTAATTCAATATCGTTGGTGTTTATTCATGATTATTCAATGAGAATATAAATAATCTAATGATTTAATATGATTATTCATATTCCTTATATGTAACGCATGCTCCTTCTTTCCATTACATATTGAGATGATGAAGGTATGCCCTTCATGATCTTCGTCTGAAGATCATTATATCCTGAGGGAGATAATGCTTTGGAGAACGAAGGTCTTTAACCATTAACATTTGTGTTGCCTTGTTCTTAACTCATAGCATTTGAGAACAAGATCCCAACATTGGACCCAACCGAGCTGAAGACCCCTTTCAACCGTTGCACGCAGCGGCTGCCAAAATTCAAACATGTATCCCGAAGGTCCTTCAAAGATTTCTGCAGCTTTGTATTTTTATCACCTTCAACTTCATATTTTGCTTGTAGATCTTTCTTCTCTTGTTCAAAGCTCTCTGATTTTTCTTTTAAGACTGTTTGGCTTTGGAGAAGCTCCTCGCTTAGCATAGCATTGTTAGCTTGAATTTCTACAAGCGAACCCTCTGTTGCTTGATGCAGGAAGTCATTCTCTAGAGAAGCTTAGTAATCCTTAATTTTACTCTCCAAGCCCTCGATTATGATTTCATTTTTCTTGTCCTCGAGGTCTTGTTGCATCCTCAGTGCTTTACTTAGCAGCATACTCTGTGGAAATAAGCTGACATCAGAAAATTTTGATTCATCACAAATATAACAGAAATCTAGGCGATATGTTGTCGCCGGTAGCTGCTAATATCAACCTCTAGCTTCGGGAAACCAACACTCTTCGATAGAGTGCATATTATCTTTGCCCCGGCGCAATCGCGAATGCATGCTAAGGCTCCTTCGTCAATTCCACCAAAGAGCATAGCTCCTGGCTGGTAGCCACATGATATCCCATATTTCTGTAGCTCCTTCTCAGCCTCGAACAATTCTTGACCCACTAGGTTCCGAAGGTCAAAGTCTCTTTCTTCGGAAGCAGTATCAACAATCTTTTTCCCTTTGTCAGGCACTGCGGCCATGACCTTCTCTACAGCCGCAGCTGTCTCTTCTACAGCCATATCCGAAAGAAGTTTATCAAACCCTGACAGTGTACTTTCAAGATTGGCAGCTTCGGTAGTAGCTACAGCTTCGGCAGAGGTATCAGCTTCGGCAGTGGCCTCGGCACTTGCAATAGGTGCTATTTTGGATGCCGAGGCCAGCGGTGGTGTCCGTTCAATGGCTTGCATGACATTAACAATTCTTCATTTTTTCTGACCGTCAGCCTCTTCCTTTGTAGCCGAAGGCTCATCCTTCTTCTATAAAAGTTTCGTTAGTTCTGGCCCCAGAGGACTTAACAGCTTGATGGGTAAGGATTCAGTCATTACCTTTAGAATTTCTGCTATTTCAGCAGCATGAGGTGTTGAAGGAGTTTCTTCCGTTGCCTCAGTCACCTTCGGCTCCGGAGCTTCAGCCTTCCTCTTTTTTTGACACTGCCACCTTCGGCTCAGGAGCAGTTTTTGTCTTCTTTGAAGCTTTCTCGTCCTCCTTTACCATTCTAGCAGCTTGCCTGCTCAGAATGCTAACAATTCTTTTTCGTTTCACCCCTTTGGCACCTTTGTCAAGCCTTTCATAATCAGGGTATTCAAATTTCAAGGCGTCCATCACCCGGTTCAATCTTCGTTTCGGCCGGGTACCGAAGGCTGCGGTCATCAGTTGATCTTCCTTTTTGGTATAATTCCCAAGTATTTCGTTGCACATGGTCTCAATCATGTCTAGCCATTCTTTGCGAGGCTTCTTGAATTGTTTTTCAAATTTGAAACGGTAAGCAAGACAAACAAGTTCAAGCTTCTTCCCCGCTTCTTTCCTCTTTGGCATTCCCCAGCCACTTGACATCGGATATGTTCTATTCGCCAAGTATTCTTGCACCAAGTCCCTGGTACTGATCTGCTCAGCTACCACTCTAAATTCTACTTCGGACAGCTGACAGGGTGACCCCAGTTGCATATTGCATAAGAGCCGGGTCATTCCGAAGCTCAAACTCAGTGGACTCCTTACCATGGTCATCAGCTTCTCCCTCTTTTTCACGCCAGCCTTCATATAGAACCATTCATTTTTCCAACCGGTTGGCCACTTTATGCGGTAGCTAAGGACTGGTGCTTTTGTATCCTTTCGATACGCAAAATTGTAACAGCCAAAATTTTCGTGAAGGCCATCTGCCCTGGCCTTAGTCTGATAGTGCAGCTCGTGCACTCGACAGAAAGCTTCGACATCTGGGCTCATCCCTTGGCTTCGGAGGGCCCACATATAGACGCTGAGCCTAACAATAGCGTTGGGTGTCAGCTGATGAAGATATATTTCAAAGTTCTTTAAAACTACCCCTATCATCTCATTAAGGGGGGATCGCAGCCCTGCTCTCAAGAAGCTCTTGAAAACAACAACTTCATCCTTCTTTGGCTCTGGGATAGTCTCTTCTCCAGCAAAACGAATAAGCTTACTCTCAGCCTCTCCAAAATAGCCTAATTTCATCATCATAGGCATGTCATCTTCAGTCATAGTAGATTTTTCAAAATCTAGATGACTAGGCTTCGTTGGGATCAGAATGATGTAGTCTTCTTCACTCTCACCAACATCTTCACCATCAACCACAGTCTGTTCAGCTTCAGCATTAGAAACACCTTCGTCGGCCACAACCAGACCTGATCGCTTCATTACTTCTGAAATCGGTGTTGTTTCAGCGGCCTCGGTTTCATCCCCCTCACGAGACACTCTAGCAATTGATCGCACTCTGGCCATTCCGATGGTTTTTACCGTTTGACAAAGCTAACCCGTATGACGAAGTTAACCTTAAACGATGAAGCGTTTGCTCGAAGGCGCAATGCAGAAAGCTTCGGCTATGGTTAAATTTTTTAATAGCACAACAGTGCAATGGCAATGAATGTTGTGGTAACTCCTCACCAACCCGTCTGTTTATATAGTGCTGCAGGGGGGAAGGTGAACCGCCAGGCTGCTTACACTCGCTGAATGGTGGACCGCTCGACGCCTAGAATATTATAATCGTTTCTCGGCAACGAGCTTAGGGAAGGTGTTTTTCGGACCTTAGGCATTCCGAAGCCTTCGAGTTTTTCGCGGATCGAGCTCGTTACGAAAAACGATCTAGCACCGCGAAGGGGCTACTGTTGGGGGCCTTCTTTTCTGCCGAAGGTCCTCTAAGCAAAAACACCTTCAGCAGGACGATATGTAATCAGATATGACATGAAGATATATGCCGAAGTTACAATTGAAAGAGCTTCGGCATATTGGCATGACTAAGAAGAAGGATGATACCGACTTAAAGAGGAAAAGTCCATGTAGTCCTTGACAATTTGTACTATGATTATAACTAGTTATCTGGGGCATGAATGTAATTTTATCTGGGCTGCGTCCTGTGTCTATAAATAGATGAACAGTACCGGCGTACTGTTCACGCTGGATTGTAATCACTCGCGCGTCACTCTCGTTTTATCACCTTCTGTCAAGCCGAAGGTACAATGTAATATTAATATCATTGATATTTGTTCATGTTTATATAAAATAGAATATGAATAATCTAATGATTTCAAATGGTTATTCATATTCCCTTCATTTTTTATATGCCTCTGCTTGTATTCTTGATTATTAAAGTGGTGAAGCTTCGTCCTTCCATGACCTTCGTCTGAAGATCATTATATCCTAAAGGGGATAATGCTTCGGAGGATAAATGTATTTAACCATTAACATTTGTGTTGCCTTGTTCTTGATTTATAGCATTTGAGAACAAGTGACCAACAAGTACCACAGTTGTCTTCCATATAATATGTTCCTGTTTGTGAGGAATCTCCACAAGTTGGAGTCTCTCGCACCATACACAATATAAAATGCGCTCAGATGTAAGGGAGTGAGAAGCAACACACACAAGAACACAAATGTAGCAAGACCACGCACACAAGTGAAAAAAGAGCACACAAATGAAAACCAACAGTCTCAACACAAAACACGCTCAGATCTCTCTCGAACGAACCAAGGCGTGATCAGAGTCTCGAAGTATGTTGTATGCTCTTATGTTTGTCTCAGTGTGTTGCACAGGTACCATTCCATGGCGCCCAGGGGGTCATATTATAGCCCTAAGGAGCCATTGGATCTTCATTTAGGAAGCAATCAATCAGCCTTTCCTGTCTGCTTGCACCAGATTGAATAATAAGCGATATGTTTCCTTCATTGGCCAAGCCGACCGTTGTGTGCCTTCAGTCGCATGGCACACCGGACATGACTCGCTCGAGGCCACAACTCGCACGAGGCAGTCAAGTCTCGCCCAAGGCAGTAGCACGTCTAAGGCCAAGAGGCTCCTGAGGATAACCACGACGAAAGACGTAGTTCCAATTCGCCCGAGGCCAACCTTGGTCAGGAGACGTCGTTCCGATTCGCCCGAGTGCATCTTCGACTCGCCCGAGCAAGACATGATTGTCCAGAGCGCATCTTCAACTCGCTCAACCCAGACACCATTCGCTCAAGCACATCTCTGACTCACTTGAGCGTAGTTCTGACTCACCCGAGCGCATTCACGATTTGCCCGAGAACGTCTCGGGTGACTATCCGGTGAGGTCGAGTCTGGCCCAAGTTTGGCCATACTTAGCCAAACTTCTTCACTACATTTTGGCTCAACTTAAGAAGTTCCCTAGCACTTAGATGAATATTTTTAGCACCTAAAACAAATGACTAAGTGCTAGAAACATACCTTTGCTTCAATTTGCTTTCTAAACCCATGTGCTCATGGTCATAAAAGGAGTGTTAGTTCTTAGTAATGTGTTGAGCATTTAATCACCAAAACAACTGGAAATGGCCCAAGGGCACATTTCCATTTCACTTTGTTATATGCTTTATCTTCTTATCTTAGTCTTATGTTGATGGATAGGTTTGGAACTAAGATTACATAACTCCTTTTGTGATAGGGATAACAACACTTAGTCAAAACCATAGTTGCACATGAGATAGCTCGGTTCTTTGCGTTGGTTTTGAATAGGAAAAAATTAGAGACCATAGATAGAGAAGAAATTAGATTGCCTAATCGACCAACCCTCTTAGTCATCACTATTACCATCATCATGAGCATCTCCACGGGCATATTATACTTCTCATTGTGATGGCCTTAGGGTTGGTCCATAGGGGATGCCCCATTGATAGGGAATAGCATGCACCCTATCGACTCCCTTAGTTTAATAGTGTTGCAGCACAACATATTCCTTATTGTATGTTGGCACATGTATTTGTCCTTGAACAACATGAAGATTCCCAACAACATCGATACCATGATATCATCAAAGGAGTCGATGTAGGCCTTCATGATGCCTGCCATGACCCTAGGTGATAGTTCCAAGTCAGTGCCTTAATGAACCACATGTGATTCTAGGCCTTCATGATACCTCCGCAACAAGGCGCTAGCATGTTGACATGATCCTAGCGTTGGTTAGTTAGGTTATCCTTCCTAGGGCTGGCTCCCATGCAACATCCATCTCTAGTCGCTCCCCTAACTAGGCCCTCTCACCATTCTAATCTCCTCCCGGCATTTGCATGTGGGCTTTGGGGCAATGATGACGTACACCCATATCTCTCTCTAGTATTCCCACTTAGGGTTTGTTCGTTTCCATCCTAATCCATATGAATTGGAGGGGATTGGGTGGGTTTAAATACCTAGTAAGTCAAAATCCCTCCCAATCCATGCCAACCCCCTCCAATCCATATGGATTACAAAAAACTAAACAAGCCCTTACTAGGGAGGTCAAGGATGATGTATTATGTCTGAGGCTTTGACCTTGAGCAGAATTGGAAGTAGTATGCCCCAAATGAGTTTCGACTAATCGATGTCTAGAGGACAAATAATTACTAGAATAATGCCATTGAGGGTCTCATCCCCATGAATGGCTCACACAAGTAGGGAAGATCACAAGGGCAAGGATGGAGGTAGGGGTGAGTTGTTCGATCTAGAGGCCATGGAACTCTAGAATGCGAAGGAAGAACCGCAACAACGAGAAGTTCATCCCCACCATCATGAAGGAGTATAAGAAGATATATTCCCCCATGCTCTCTTAAGGCGAACATGAGGGAATCTTTGCTACCCACACATTATTGGAAATAAGTGGTGAGGTATACCCAAGGAGGTGAACCTTGTCCTCCTTTCCTGGTACAAACCATGTCCTCAACATGGAATCCAACATGGAAGTAGTGGTAGTGGCATAGCACTAAACTAGAATTACTATGGTGGCTTGGGGTGGCAACGGTAGAGAGAACACTTGTTTCAACTGTAATGGAATGTGCAAAGTATTAGACAAAAATAAGATGGAACCACATGCCCGAGATTAAAGGCTTCATTCTCTCCCTCTCTTCTTCTTCTTCTTCTTCCTTTTCTCCTTCTCTCGCAAGTATCGAGCACAATGCCTAAAGCATTGTGTGGCTCTTAAAATCTGAGAGTCGTGTGGCATAACTACTGCCCAAACATTTCAACTCTAGGGCAAGGCGGTTGGAGCACGTAGTGTTCCTCATACACACAATAGGTCTACCCTATTAGGCATTTGTGGGAATATTGGTCCCACTTGCATACCTCCTTAGTGTATAGAGGGCACCAC
Organism: Zea mays; assembly: GCF_902167145.1. Taxonomy (NCBI): domain Eukaryota; kingdom Viridiplantae; phylum Streptophyta; class Magnoliopsida; order Poales; family Poaceae; genus Zea; species Zea mays. Next base: position 198,638,459 of record NC_050098.1, read on the forward strand.
ACCACTATCGATAACTAAGGGAAGCATACTCTTGGATGTTGCCAAAGCGCCCTCTAAGACTCCATCACAGAAGGCATGCCTACAGTGGACCTAGTTGAGAACCAGTCTAGCATTTCAAAGGTCTTCCGCCCTAAGGGCCAAGCCTCGAACATGCCAAGTCCTGGAGCCTTGCAAAGGTCCTCTGACACCCCTCAAGATGCTCTTGGGGCAGCATGACCAATGCCATGTGCTCCTTTGACCAAATTATCACACGATGTTGGACAATTGAGATAAGACTTTTGTTCTTTATATTTATTCTGAAGAACAACATTACGGTCAAAATACATCACTATTAACATGTCTGAGGCTGCAAGTGTACATGTGAACAATATGTGGTGTGTGTGGATACAACAATTATTGTAGCCATATAGGGGCATAACTCTCTCATTCTTTGTGCTATAAAAGGAATGTATAGAGCAGCATAGAAAGAGACTAGTTATACCCAAGTTAGTGGATAGAAGGAGCTCATGCTAGAGTGTGAGTTCTATTGCTCGATTTAGCTTTAGATATCACAAGGGACATGCAACTAGGCAAGACTCTTCTCACTGGTTGGCTCAATATGATCTAAGCATGTAATCCCTACCTGCTTTCATCCAAACACTAACCATACAGACAATGTAGGATATTAGACCTAGGTGGCTCAAAACTTTATAAAACATGTGTGCCAAGCCATGTCAACGTCTTGATCCAGTAGTCCTAGGTCCTACGTCACTCTGTGATTTTCTTTGGTACCCTTCAATATATTGATGTCTCGATACATCAGTAATATTGAAGTGAAAATTAAACTAAGTTGCTCTCTAATCCACTATAACATATGTTGATGGAGATAAACGCATGGGCATCCATGTAAGCCTCAAGTAGCTTGCTAAATACTCCATCTATCCCAAAATAAACACACATTTTTTCTTGAGGAGTCAAATTTTTTAAGTTTAGCTTTAAATATATAATATAAATATTTATATCTTCAAATAAATTTGTTATGAAAATACATTATATACATAACCTAATGATACTAATTATATATTATACAATCCATCGAAAATCGAGACGTGCATTTATGACTACGACGTCCAGGGATGAAGCCAGCGGTGAAGCGGATGGGACTCAAGCCCCCTACCGATCTCGAGCCCAGGAAGCTCCACTAGAGTCTCCCTAAATTTCTAAATGTATCTATACTACACCATAAGTAACTACCGAGGGCGTCCACCAGGCGTCACCATGCCCCCACTAGTCCGCCACCATCGCGCGGTGCCTCCAACTACGCCCGAGCCATCAGCGCGGCCGTCTCCAACTACGCTCGAGCCATCAGCGCAGTCGCCTCCAACCATGCCTCCCATCAATGTCGCGCCTCCACTAGAGCCATCCTCGCCCCAAATCCCAGCGCCCTTCCCCAAATCCTTGCCACAGTCGACGCCGCGTCTCCCATCACCATACGTCCACCGGCATCACCACGCCTCCTTCCTTGCCCTCCCCACCCCCCCCCCCCGCCAATCTCACACCATGCCCCCGCCCCGGCGCGCCCTTCCCCCACCTCGCGCGCGATATGCGGTGCCCCGGTCCCGTGCCCTCCCTCACACCGCTGAGACGATCGCCATCTCCGCCCCGCCCCCGTCATCCGTGCCCCCTTTCCCCAGAAACGTCCTGCCCCACCTCTGTCAACCCGGGCGACTGCCCCACCATACTGCATGTCCTATCCAAGGCCTCGCCGCCGCCCGAGGTGCCGCAGTTCATGTGATCGCTCGAGGGGGAGCGCAATTCCGGCTCAGCGACATCGAGTGGACCACGACCGGCACCAGCGACGCCGACGCCGACGACGCGTCCACGCGGGCCACGCGCAACACCTCCTACGACAGCTTCCGGCCCCACAACACGGCCGACAGCAGCGACGATTACTTCCCCACCCTCTCATCCGGTCATTGACCCAATATCCACTGCTCCCTCCATGTCTCTCTCGCTCTTTTCCTTCCCCATATGTTCAACCGTCCACATGCATCCGCCGTCGCACTTCACAGCGCCAGCATCCGGTCAGTGGCTGTGTAGATCTGGGCCTCCAAGTGCGCATCCAATCATGCCTTCTCCGGATGTGTTGTCATCTCTCTCTCAAGTGGGCTTCATCTTGCCGCCGTTCTCCTCCCCGAGCTCGTCAACGCGGAGGACAGGGAGGGCACGACCTGCGGCGTGTGGAAGAAGAGGAGGATGGGATGGGTTCCTGGAAAATGAACGGAGTCGTTTCCAGGGTGGATTTCAACACGATTTTGCACCATCTATCGTAGATCATCTCTAAGAAAAAGAATCGTGGCAATATCTGTCTGTACCTCTTCCATGGTGAGCTCCTCCTTCCTTTTCATTTTCCTAGGTGGGCCCAATATATTATGTAGATTGCCATTCCCATTCGTGCGTTCATTAGATGCTTGTTGGTCTTTTTCCAACTGATGGGTTATCAATTCACACCAGCTGCGTTGTTGCGCCCAATTTTGAAGGTAAATGAGTAAAATTAGAGCTTTTGATTGCAATCCAATCCAAAAATGCTTGTTTGCTATATTTGGTGGGATTGCATCGTCAAAGCCTTTTCTTGACCTCTCAAAACCAGAACATTTAGTTAAATTGAAGGATCGTTTGAAGAAATACTACCAAAAGGTACTGTTCCCAAATTTACTGGTAAATTCACTTTTGGCGAGCCTTACATGGATGTTCTTACGCCACAATGCAGGCGCACAAAAGAGTTGTTGATAAACCAATTACTGAAGTCAGAGAAGCGGGAATATGCATGCGTGAAAATTCTTTCTATGTAGACACATTGCGTAGGTCAGTCCAATGCTTACTATATCGATATTCCTCTTTACTTTTGATAGCATAGACATATGAGTATATGAAATTGGTTGTCAATCTGTCTACATGGTAGTTTTTCATGGAGCAAACTGCGGCTCTGTTTTTTACTAATGATTTAGTCATTTAAATGGACATGCTCTAAATTATTCCCTTCATTTGATAATCCAGCTTTTGTGATAGAAGATATGAATACAAAGGTCTTAACAAAACATGGAAAGGAAAACTCGCATAAGCGAAAGCTAGTGGAAATTCTATGAAAGTTCAGGAAGCGCATGTTTGATTGTGCGCTACACATCATACAACCTCATTTCATGTTTCAGACATCTGAATTATTTTCCTTCTCTAACTTCTCTTTTGCAGGATATGGTTGTTCTATATGATTCTTTGCAACTTGCTCACAAGTGCATATTGAATTCTTTTTATGGATATGTTATGCACAAGTATGTGAAATTTAAAGATAACATGGTTTTCATTTGTATTCATCCGGTATGATTAGCTATGTAATAGTCTCTTACTTTTTTTGATTTAGGGGAGCAAGATGGTACTCTATGGAAATGGCTGGTGTTGTAACATACTGGTGCAAAGATTATCCAAAATGCTCGATTACTTGTAGAAAAAATTGGAAGGTCACTGGAACTGGATACAGATGGCATTTGGTGTGTTTTGCCTAGCTCTTTTCCAGAAAACTTTACTTTCAAGACAAAGTGAGTAAACTACATCAATGAGAAGTAATTTTCAAACAAGTTGTCTTGTTTTATTACTGTGAAACTCTCCTATAGCTGTTGTCACTAATTCAAGGCTGGATTGTCTACCTAGACATTTATGTTGAAATGATTGCCTGAGTTGGGTCTTGAGAGTAGTATTTGCTAGATTGCTTTTAATCCTTGTGGTTTCTAGCTTTTCAGTATGTGCTATTACTTGTGATTTGATCAAGGATTTTGAGCATTGAAGTTACTGGGAGGCTAATTAAATAAATGCAAACCCAGCATAATTCCATAAGTACTTGCCGTTTTTACTGTACATTGAAGATTCTGAAGGCACAAGGCAGAATTTTGATTACTAATTCTCATCACAATAGTTAAGAAAAATCAATACGACGGCATAAGAGTGATGCCATGAAAGAAGTTTTTTGTGCTTCCGCTATTTTTATTGATGGCCAAAGCGGATGTTGTGTATGTTCAAATAATAGTGCTTGTGTTTTGGGCTGGACATAGCACAAAATAACTACTGAAACTATCTATTATCAAGTGATTCATTTGCAGTTTTTTTTCAATCTGACACTCACAGACTCACCGGTTATATTTTAGAGCTGGGAAGAAGCTAAATATCTTATCCCTATGTCATGCTTAATGCTAACGTTGCAAGGAACAACACTAATGATCAATATCAAGTAAGAGTAGTAGAGTACATGTCTTGTCCTTCTGAAAGTTATACTTCAAATCATTATTCAAGTTCTATGTTGTCATGGTTGATCCTAATGTTATTGATTGCTTGGTTTATTTGTTCTATTAGACATTGAAAGACCCAGTAAACAAGACATATACAACACACACTGAGTGTTCCATTGAGTTTGAGGTTGATGGCCTTACAAGGTGAGTACTTAAATGGTATTACTGTTTACTTTACTCTCTTTTTGTAGTAATTATGTTCCTTGGTCCGAATATTTACTATAAAATACTGACCAATCCTACTTAGATAACCTTGCAATACATCTTAACATAACAGGCCATGTTCTTACCTGCCTCTAAAGAGGAAGGGATTCTAATAAAGAAGAGGTATGATGTCTTCAATGAAGATGGCACTTTGGCAGAACTTAAAGGTTTTGAAATCAAGCGTAGAGGTGAGCTGAAGCTCATAAAAGTTTTTCAGGTATATGCTTCCTTTCAACTTTTCAAGTCTCAACATCGGTTACGTCAACATTCACTTTATCTCTACTACACCATAAGTAACTATCGAGGGCGTCCACCACGCGTCACCATGCCCCCGCCAGTCCGCCACCATAGCGCGGCACCTCCAACTACGCCCGAGCCATCAGTGCGGCCGCCTCCAACCACGCCTCCCATCAACGTCGTGCCTCCACTGGAGCCATCCTCGCCCAAAATCCCAGCGCCCTTCCCCAAAATCCCAGCATGTCTTTCTAGAAGTGCTTGCATGTCCTCCGCAACTTCTGATGTAATGTTCTTCAGAGTTGTGTTTCTCTCTTGAGCCATATTATATATCATTGGGCTTGTCACACTTCCCTTTCGTGAATGTAAATGTGAAACATGTTGTGACAGATATTGATGAATGTAAGGAAAGGATTGTGTCAATGCAAAGAATCCAAATGCAAAAACACATGGGGAAGATATGAGTATGGCTGCAGTGAAGGCTTGCTACCTGAAGGAGCATGATACATGCATAAGTATGTGTAACCCTCATACATGTACACTATCATCTTATTATTGAGTCACTCTTTTTTCATGTTGAATTAGTTAACCTTAGAGGTAGTAAGTTAGCAGAAGTTGCTAGCTCTACCTCACAACCTATTCAAGGCACACGAGTCATGATTTTGGATTTTTGCTATGACAACTTAACATTTTAGATATCAGAAGTAGCAACTATGTTGATCGTAGGCATGACCTTGACACTCAAGTGTTGCTAATTGGGCGCTTATTGTACTTAGGCAAAAGTGGAGCATCATAATCTGGCTGGGGCTTCTTGTGGGTCATCTTCTTCAGTCTTGTCGCAACAGGAATTACAGGATATGCATCGTACAAGTACAAGGATTGGGTAAGAAATAGTATATGCTGACAATTTTATGTTCATTACCTTCTGATAACTTGGGTGCATCTAATTTTGTTCTTGCATTGCATATGCCTCCAGAGGTACATGGATTCAGAGATATGTGCCATCATGGCTCATTACATGCCCTGTACAACCAAGGAGACTTTGACGAAGGGAGATATGAGGCAGTAGGACACCGACTTTGACGAAGGAAGACTAGGACTTGATCTATATCTATTTCTGAAGTAATAGATCACTTGCATCAGTTCTATTGTATTCTATTTTTATGTATGCTTTTTCATACACATTGTATGCTTTTCGTACGATGCAAGTGCATCGGTCCCTATTTCACACACACTCTCTCACCGCTTCTGTCGGCGTTTCGAGACAGGGGGGTCCCTAAGCCGACGAGTGAGTGTGCTGCGTGCCCCAGCCCAGATGGGTCGAGCGCGTGGGCGAGCGCGGAGGGGGGAGACGCGAGGCGGCCGGAGCCGAGCGTGAGAGAGGTGGAAGTCCCGCGGCCTTCGTGTTCGTCCCGCGCCCAGGTCAGGTGCGCTTGCAGTAGGGGGGGTTACAAGCGTCCACGCGAGTGAGGGAAGCGAGCGGCCCCAAGAGAGCGCCCGTCCCGTCCTCGGTCCCGCGCGGCCAACCTTTTCTGAGAAGGCCCTGGTCCTTCCTTTTATAGTTGTAAGGAGAGGATCCAGGTGTACAATGGGGATGTAGCAGAGTGCTACGTGTCTAGCGGAGGGAGAGCTAGTGCCCTAGGTACATGCCGATGTGGCAGCCGGAGAGATCTGGGCATCCTGCTGGCGTGATGTCGTGGCTATCGGAGGTGCGACGGAGCCTGATGGAGGGACAGCTGTTGGAGCGGTCGAGTCCCTGCTGACGTTGTCCTGCTGCCGTAAGAGAGCTGGGGGCCGCCGTCGTCATAGAGCTCGTGGAGCGCCATCATTGCCCCTCTGGCGGAGCTGGCCGGACGAGACGCCGATCTTGTTCTCCGTGACCCGAGTCGATTCGGGGTAGGATGATGATGACGTTTCCTGTTGACGTGGCGGTCTGTGCTCTAGGCAGGGCGACGTGGGGTTTCCTCCGAAGCCGAGGTTGAGTCTTGCCTTCAGTTGCCGTGGCCGAGCCCGAGCCAGGGGGTTGGGCGAGGCGGAAGTCGTCCGGCCGAGGCCAGGGCGGAGTCCGAGCCCTGGGGTCGGGCGAGGCGGAGTTTCGTCGTCTTTCGGGTCTTAGCCCGAGTCCGAGCCCTGGGGTCGGGCGGAGCGGAGTTCGCCGTCTTCCGGGTCTTAGCCCGAGTCCGAGCCCTGGGGTCGGGCGGAGCGGAGTTCGCCGTCTTCCGGGTCCTAGCCCGAGTCCGAGCCCTGGGGTCGGGCGGAGCGGAGTTCGCCGTCTTCCGGGTCTTAGCCCGAGTCCGAGCCCTGGGGTCGGGCGGAGCGGAGTTCGCCGTCTTCCGGGTCCTAGCCCGAGTCCGAGCCCTGGGGTCGGGCGAAGCGGAGTTCGCCGTGGCGCCTTTGGCAAGGCCTAATTGCCTGTCAGACTCACTCTGTCGAGTGGCACTGCAGTCGGAGTGGCGCAGGCGGCGCTGTCCTTCTGTCAGACTGGCCAGTGGAGCGGTGGAGTGACAGCGGTCACCTCGGCTCTGCCGGGGGCGCGTGTCAGGATAGAGGTGTCAGGCCACCTTTGCGTTAAATGCCCCTGCAATTTGGTCAGTCGGTGTGGTGATTTAGTCAAGGTTGCTTCTGAGCGAAGCCAAGGCCTTGGGCGAGCCGGTGATGTGTCCGCCATAAAAAGGGGGCCTCGGGCGAGACGGAAGTCTCTCGAGGTCGGCTGCCTTCGGCCGAGGCTAGGCTCGGGTGAAGCGTGATCGAGTCACTCGTGTGGACTGATCCCTGACTTAATCGTGCCCATCAGGCCTTTGCAGCTTTATGCTGATGGGGGTTACCAGCTGAGAATTAGGCGTCTTGAGGGTACCCCTAATTATGGTCCCCGACAGTAGCCCCGAGCCTCGAAGGGAGTGTTAGCACTCGCTTGGAGGCTTTTGTCGCACTTTTTTGCAAGGGGACCAGCCTTTCTCGGTTGCATTTCGTTCCGGTGGGTGCGCGCGAGCGCACCCGCCGGGTGTAGCCCCCGAGGCCTCGGAGGAGTGGTTACACTCCTTCGAGGTCTTAATACTTCGCTTAACGCTTCGGCTGGTCTGGTCGTTCCCTCATGCGAACTGGCCGTAGCCCGGGTGCACGGTCGGGGCCCAAGCTCTCGGGCTGGTATGTTGACGCTGTCAACGATTTGGCCGGAGCCGGTTTTTGCGAGAGCAGCCCCCGAGCCTCTGCACAGGGCGAGAGGACGATCAGGGACAGACTCGGCTTTTTACATACGCCCCTACGTCGCCTTTCCGCAAGGAGGAGGGGGGGAGTGCGCCATGTTACCCTCGATGGGCACCGAACATGGTGTCTCCGGTGAGCTGCAAGCGGGTAATCCGAGTGGACGTCCGTGCCCCGTTCGTTGGGGGTCGGCTAGGGGCCCAGAGGCACGCCCAAAAGTACCTGCGGGTGACTTGCCGGACCCGGTCCCCTGGCGACGGGGTCCGAGGGCTCGATGCCTCCCTCCGATGGGATTCCGTTACAAGATCGTTCCCGCTGGTCTCGGATATGTCCTAGGGTACCTCGGGAGCGCAGCCCGAGCCTCGGTTATGTATCGAACGTACCCCTGGTCATCCCTCGCTCGGTGTCTGAGGCGACTGTGAACCCTTCGGGGGCCAGCCTTCGAACCCCTGATCAGTAATGGGCGCGGAGCCCGAGTAGCCTGAGGCGGCCGTGGAGCCCTTCGGAGGGCCGGCCTTCGAACCCCTGACCAGTAGTGGGTGTCGGGCCCACGCGATCTGAGGCAGCTGTTGAACCCTCGGGGGGCCAGCCTTCGAACCCCTGATCAGTAATGGGGGGCGCGGAGCCCGGTTCCTTCGCGGAGAAGGATCCCTCTCGGGGTATCCCCCTTCCCCGGTCCCTGTTGCAAGAGATAGAGAAAGAGGAAAACGGAAAAGGATACGAAATCAGACGACGTGGCGTACCTTTTCTGACGCGGTTATTAAGGCGAAGGTGAAGCGTCGCGCGCTCCTCCTGCCAGAAGCGCCGCGTGTCCCGCCGCGGAGTTAATGCGACGGGGCGAGTGGTTGGCGGGGCGGCCGTTGCGCGCGGGTGATCCGTTCGAGGAACGGGTCACGGGTGCACCGTCTTCACGCCGTGAGAGGAGGCTCTCTTGCTGTCTCAGGATGGGACGTGAGCCTGGCTGACGACGTGACCGCTGCGCCCGCCCGCCTGCCACCGCTATTACTGCCGGCCCACTTTCGGTCGCTTTGACCGACGCGCCAGTCTGGCGCTGTTGGGTCGCCTCGAGTCGTGGCATAGGCTTCGCAACCGAAGAGGCGCGATGGTGGCACAAGTGGCGGTGCGGTTGCTTGCATGCAGCAACTGGCGTGCCATTTGCTCGACGCGTGGGCCTGGGCCCCAGGCTGGCGTGTCAGAAGTTGGAGAAGCGCGTCCATCTGGCGCGGTTGCATGCCGCCTGCATGGCTGCTCGCCCCTTCTGCCCGTTGGTATGGGCGAAAATGGGGGGTCGCCTGTAACCGCTGGACGGTCGTGCGCACCATGCGCGGCGGTTTGGCTTCTTCTGCCCTGAGCCAGCTTGTATGACATGCGGGACCCAGCCCCCGAGTCGCAGGGGAGGGCCTTGGAGCGTGTTGGAGAAGACTCGGCCCGCGGCGCTTGGGGGCGCACGTAGGGGGAGTTGCCTTTAAAAGGAGGGAGGCTCCTTTCGTAAGGCGACCATGTCTTCTTCCTCCCTTAAGCGCCGGGTCTTCCCGTCTTCCAAGCCCCCGGATGGGGGATATCCGCCGCCTTTCCGCCTCCTCGTTGGAGGAACGCAACTCCATGGGAGTTGGTACCTCTCAGCCATCGTTCGGCTTCAAGGATTTTCATCATGCTGCCCGGCTGCTCCCCTCCGCCGGCGGTCACCTGAGATGGCGACCTCCGACTTGATGGTGAGGGAAAGCGAGCCGGGCCGCGGCCTCTTCCTCTCCCTCAGCCTCAAGGATTTTCATCGCCAGGGCTGGGGAGGGGAGTGCGCCGAGTTGAGGTCGGCCCCCGCGTGGGCGGTGGCCCGCTCCTTCACTCAGTGATGGGGGGAGAAGCGGGCATTGCCCGTGGCGTCCGGCAGCTGCAGCGTGCCTGGTCTTCAGCCGCGAGTGGCTTCGGGGCCCCTTGCGGCGTCGGCGTCTGCCACGGCAGCCGGAAGAGGTTCTTCCGCCGGCGCGGCGGCCGGGACCGGCCACGGGCTGACCTCCAACTTCTACGGCCTTCTGCCCGTCCTTGCCTCACGAGTTTTGGCACGGGCGGGGGCCTCCTGACAGCGGCATCCACCCTGAGGTCAGCGTTGCCGCTGTTCGGCCCCCCGGAGCAGAAGTCGCCGTCGTCGCCACTGCTGGAGCAGGTGACGGCGCGCCGTTCGTCAGTCTTCCGTTGCTCCGCAGGCCTTCCCCCTCGGAGTGGGGTTGTTCGTACCTGCGGAGGGGGAACCGGAGTTCCGTCTGTAATGGCACTTCGAATGCCAGTGAGTTCGTTCATTGTGGCTGTCGAGGCCTGAACGTGTATGTAATTTCGGCACGGAGCCGTGTTTTTTCCCCATTTCCGAGCACTAAGTCTCGCCTGTTTTATTATCTGAACCGCTTTACCAAGCATGAGTTGCCCCGTGTCAAGGTGACTGGTGAGGTATCCGTATCCCGGAGGCGTAGGAATCCCTCGGCCCGTTCGGCCTTGTTGTCTGGGGCTCCTCTAGCTTAGTTGAAGGGACCCCTCGGCCGCCCTTTGGTGGATCGAGGCCGGGGGTAGCGATATCAGTATGAACAGAGGCGAAGTTGGCTCGAGAATGGGGAACCTGGTTGGCCGGAGCCTAGCCGTGTCGCCCGTCAGCGGTGCCGACGCCCAAGTCGGTCAGTCGAGGCCTCGGATCGGGCTAGCGCCCTTGGAAGCCGGTTGCCCGAGGCCCCAGGGGTAACCGGTTGAGCCGCCTGCTCGGGCCGGATTCCTGGAGGCGCCCCTGGACCTCGGCGCCGCCCGAGGCTGGGTCGGGCTTTGCTGTAGACGTCGTCGATGCCGAGGGTGCTACGGCTCCCTTCGGCGTGAAGACCCGAGCCTGCAGGATCAGATCATCTTGTAGCGTGCGCTTTCTGCGGCCGCCGAGGCCAGAAGAACACGCCCTCGCCGCGCTTGCGAAGCTGCGTCCTTTTTTCCTCTTGTTTCGAGCATCTGGACTCTGTCGGTAATAGGGATGTTTGTGTGAGCGAGAGTTGCTTTTCGCGGAAGGGACGAGTGAGGTATCCGTATCCCAGAGGCGTGGGAATCCCTCGGCTCGGTCGGCCTTGCCGCTTACGCGTACTTTCACCCGTCCATGAGGCCCTGTCCCCGATTTAGTCGAGAAAGCTTGAAGGACTGCTTCGGCAGGAGAGCTTCCGAACGTGATGACTCGTTCGGTCCACGGAGTCGCTTTATCCGAGCGCAAGTTACTTATCGCAGAAGGGGACGAGTGAGGTATCCGTATCCCGGAGGCGTAGGTGTCCCTCGGCTCGGTCAGCCTTGGCTGCTTACGTGTACCTCGTCGTTTCCAGGATCCGCTTTCCAAAGTAGTCAAGAAGCACGGAAGAAATCCTGCTAAAAAGAGGTCCTTTTTCGAGGAAAAAATTCGACGCAGAGGGGGTCTCCCCCCTTTTAGCCCCCGAGGGAGGGTCGGGCCTTGCCGAGGCTAGGCCGACCCTTCCTTGACAACTAAACTTTGCGTAGGTGCGAGGTATATGAACAACTTGAAAACATCTTAAGGGTAGAAGCGACGTAGCTGTTTGATGTTCCAAGCGTTGCCGTAGATCTCGCCTTGATTGTTGGCCAGCTTGTATGTTCCGGGCTTCAGAACTTTGGCGATGACGAACGGCCCTTCCCAGGGGGGCGTGAGCTTGTGCCTCCCTCGGGCGTCTTGTCGCAGCCGAAGCACCAGGTCGCCCACCTGGAGTTCTCGGGACCGGACCCCTCGGGCGTGGTAACGTCGCAGGGACTGTTGGTACCGCGCCGAGTGTAGTAAGGCCCTGTCCCGAGCTTCCTCCAACTGGTCCAGCGATTCCTCTCGGCTGGCTTGGTTGCTTTGCTCGGTGTAGGCCCTCGCCCTTGGGGAGCCGTATTCCAGGTCAGTGGGCAGGATAGCTTCAGCCCCATAGACCAGGAAAAACGGCGTGAAGCCCGTGGCACGACTCGGCGTCGTCCTTAGGCTCCAGACCACCGAGGGGAGTTCCTTCATCCATCGCCTGCCGAACTTGTTGAGGTCGTTGTAGATCCGAGGCTTGAGCCCTTGTAGAATCATGCTGTTGGCACGCTCTACTTGCCCATTCGACATGGGATGAGCCACGGCGGCCCAGTCCACCCGGATATGATGATCCTCGCAAAAATCCAAGAATTTTTTGCCGGTGAACTGGGTGCCGTTGTCGGTGATGATGGAGTTCGGGACCCCGAAGCGATGGATGATGTTGGTGAAGAATGCCACCGCCTGCTCGGACCGGATGCTGTTCAGAGGTCGGACCTCGATCCACTTGGAGAATTTGTCGATGGCGACCAGCAGGTGCGTGTAGCCCCCGGGCGCCTTTTGCAAGGGACCGACGAGGTCCAGACCCCATACAGCGAAGGGCCAGGTGATGGGTATTGTCTGCAGAGCCTGAGCGGGCAGGTGTGTCCGCTTCGCATAGAATTGGCACCCTTCGCAGGTGCGGACAATTCTAGTGGCGTCAGCCACCGCCGTTGGCCAGTAGAAGCCTTGCCGGAAAGCATTTCCAACAAGGGCTCGGGGTGCTGCGTGGTGGCCGCAAGCCCCCGAGTGTACTTCTTGCAGCAGTTCCCGACCTTCGGCGATGGAGATGCATCGCTGGAGGATGCCCGAGGGGCTGCGATGGTAGAGCTCCTCTTCGTCGCCCAGCAAGACGAATGACTTGGCGCGTCGCGCTACCCGCCGAGCCTCGACTTGGTCGAGGGGTAGCTCTCCTCGACGGAGATATTGCAGGTACGGGGCCTGCCAATCCTGGTCTGGCGTGGCCCCGCTCTGCCCTTCCTCGACGTTCAATGCCCCGCCCTCGGGGGCCGAGAGTACCTCGGGCTGGGCCGAGGTTGCCTCGAGCTGAGCCGAGGGTACCTCGGGCTGAGCCGAGGGTACCTCGGGCTGAGCCGAGGATACCTCGGGCTCGGGCGCATCGTCGAGCTTGACGGAGGGTTGATGCAGATCCCGGGGGAAGACGTCCGGGGGGACTGTCGTTCGCCCCGAGGCTATCTTCGCCAGCTCGTCTGCGGTTTCGTTGTAGCGCCGAGCGGTGTGGTTGAGCTCGAGCCCGAAGAACTTGTCTTCCAGGCGCCGAACCTCGTCGCAGTAGGCCTCCATCTTCGGGTCGCGGCAGTGGGAGTTCTTCATGACTTGGTCGATGACGAGCTACGAATCACCGCGTGCGTCGAGGCGTCTGACCCCTAGCTCGATGGCGATCCGCAATCCGTTGACCAGAGCTTCGTACTCGGCCACATTGTTGGACGCCGGGAAGTGGAGGCGCAGCACGTAGCGCAAGTGCTTTCCGAGGGGCGAGATGAAGAGCAGGCCCGCACCGGCCCCCGTCTTCATCAGCGACCCGTCGAAAAACATGGTCCAGAGCTCCGGTTGGATCGGAGTCGTTGGTAGTTGGGTATCGACCCATTCGGCCACGAAATCCGCCAACACTTGGGACTTGATGGCCTTCCGAGGGGCGAACGAGATCGTTTCGCCCATGATCTCCACTGCCCACTTTGCTATCCTGCCCGAGGCCTCTCGGCACTGGATGATCTCCCCCAGGGGGAAGGATGACACCACAGTCACCGGATGGGACTCGAAGTAGTGTCGTAGCTTCCGCCTCGTCAGGATCACAGCATACAGCAGCTTTTGAACTTGTGGGTAGCGGATCTTAGTCTCGGACAGCACTTCGCTGATGAAGTAAACCGGCCTCTGAACGGGCAATGTATGCCCTTCCTCCTGCCTTTCGACCACAATCGCGGCGCTAACCACCTGAGTGGTCGCGGCGACGTAGACCAAGAGGGTTTCTCCGTCCGCCGGCGGCACCAAGACTGGCGCCTTTGTAAGGAGCGCCTTTAGGTTGCCGAGGGCTTCCTCGGCCTCAGGGGTCCAAACGAAACACTCGGCTTTCCTTAAAAGGCGGTACAGGGGCAGACCTCTTTCGCCGAGGCGTGAGATGAAGCGGCTCAGGGCCGCGAGGCATCCCATGACCCTCTGTACCCCTTTTAAGTCCTTGATGGGCCCCATGCTGGTGATGGCCGCGATCTTCTCCGGGTTGGCCTCGATGCCTCGCTCAGAGACGATGAACCCTAGGAGCATACCTCGGGGCACCCCGAAGACACACTTCTCAGGATTAAGCTTGACTCCTTTCGCCTTGAGACACCGGAATGTCACTTCAAGGTCGGAGAGGAGGTTGGGAGCCTTCCGTGTCTTGACTACGATGTCATCGACGTAGGCCTCGACTGTGCGACCGATGTGTTCGCCGAACACATGGTTCATGCACCGCTGGTACGTCGCGCCTGCATTCCTCAGGCCGAACGGCATGGTGACGTAGCAGTACATGCCGAACGGCGTGATGAAAGAAGTCGCGAGCTGGTCGGACTCTTTCATCCGGATCTGGTGATACCCCGAGTAGGCATCGAGGAAGGACAGGGTTTCGCACCCAGCAGTGGAATCCACGATTTGGTCGATGCGAGGCAGAGGGTAGGGAACCTTCGGACATGCTTTGTTGAGACCAGTGTAGTCTACACACATCCGCCATTTCCCCCCTTTCTTCCTCACAAGCACAGGGTTGGCAAGCCATTCGGGATGGAATACCTCTTTGATGAACCCTGCCGCCATTAGCTTGTGGATCTCTTCGCCAATCGCTCTGCGCTTCTCCTCGTCGAATCGGCGCAGAGGCTGTCTGACGGGTCGGGCTCCGGCCCGAACATCCAGCGAGTGCTCGGCGACATCCCTCGGTATGCCGGGCATGTCCGAGGGACTCCACGCAAAGACGTCGGCGTTTGCGCGGAGAAAGTCGACGAGCACTGCTTCCTATTTGGGGTCGAGCCCGGAACCGATCCGGATCTGCTTGGTGGTGTCGCCGCTGGGGTCGAGGGGGACGGCCTTGACCGTCTCCGCTGGCTCGAAGTTGCCGGCATGGCGCTTCACGTCTGGGACCTCCTTGGAGAGGTTCTCCAGGTCGGCGATGAGGGCCTCGGACTCGGCGAGGGCCTCGGCGTACTCCACGCACTCCATGTCGCATTCGAACGCGTGTTTGTACGTGGGGCCGACGGTGATGACCCCGTTGGGGCCCGGCATCTTGAGCTTCAGGTAGGTGTAGTTGGGGACGACCATGAACTTCGCGTAGCATGGCCTCCCTAACACGGCGTGGTAGGTTCCTCGGAACCCGACCACTTCGAACGTCAGGGTCTCCCTTCGGAAGTTGGAGGGTGTCCCGAAGCAGACTGGGAGGTCGAGTCGCCCGAGGGGCTGGACGCGCTTCCCAGGGATGATCCCGTGGAAGGGCGCAGCGCCTGTTCGGACGGTGGACGGATCGACGCGCAGGAGCTTGAGGGTCTCGGCGTAGATGATGTTGAGGCAGCTGCCCCCGTCCATCAGGACCTTGGTGAGCCTGACATCGCCGACAACGGGGTCGACGACGAGCGGGTATTTCCCCGGGCTCGGCACATGGTCGGGGTGGTCGGCTCGGTCGAAAGTGATGGGCTTGTCGGACCAGTCTAGGTAGACTGGCGCCGCCACCTTCAACGAGCAGACCTCCCGGCGCTCTTGCTTGCGGTGCCGAGCCGAGGCATTCGCCGCATGCCCTCCGTAGATCATGAAGCAGTCGCGGACCTCGGGGAATTCTCCTGCTTGGTGATCTTCGTTCTTGTCGTCGTCGCGGGCCCTGCCACCCTCGGCGGGTGGCCCGGCCCTGTGGAAATGACGCCGAAGCATAACACACTCCTCGAGGGTGTGCTTGACGGGCCCCTGATGGTAGGGGCACGGCTCCTTGAGCATCTTGTCGAAGAGGTTTGCACCTCCGGGGGGCTTCCGAGGGTTCTTATACTCGGCGGCGGCGACAAGGTCCGCGTCGGCGGCGTCGCGTTTCGATTGCGACTTCTTCTTGCCTTTCTTCTTGGCGCCGCGCGGGGCAGACGCCTCGGGAGCTTCTTCCGATGGGCGGCCCTGGGGCTGCTTGTCCTTTCGGAAGATAGCCTCGACCGCCTCCTGGCCGGAGGCGAACTTGGTGGCGATGTCCATCAGCTCGCTGGCCCTGGTGGGGGTTTTGCGACCCAGCTTGCTCACCAGGTCGCGGCAAGTGGTGCCGGCGAGGAACGCGCCGATGACATCCGAGTCGGTGATGTTGGGCAGCTCGGTGCGCTGCTTCGAGAATCGCCGGATGTAGTCCCGGAGCGACTCCCCCGGCCGTTGCCGGCAGCTTCGAAGGTCCCAGGAATTCCCGGGGCGCACGTATGTGCCCTGGAAATTGCCAGCGAAGGCTTGGACCAAGTTGTCCCAGTTGGAAATCTGCCCCGGAGGCAGGTGCTCCAACCAGGCACGAGCAGTGTCGGAGAGGAACAGGGGGAGGTTGCGGATGATGAGGTTGTCGTCGTCCGTTCCACCCAGCTGGCAGGCAAGGCGGTAGTCCGCGAGCCACAGCTCCGGTCTCGTTTCCCCCGAGTACTTTACGATAGTAGTCGGGGGTCGGAACCGGGTCGGGAATGGCGCCCGTCGAATGGCCCGACTGAAAGCCTGCGGACCGGGTGGTTCGGGCGAAGGACTCCGATCCTCCCCGCTGTCGTAACGTCCCCCACGCCTGGGGTGATAGCCTCGGCGCACCCTTTCGTCGAGGTGAGCCCGACGGTCGCGTCGATGGTGCTCGTTGCCGAGGTGGCCCGGGGCCGCAGGCGCGGTGTTGCGCGTGCGCCCGGTGTAGACCGAGGCTTCCCGCATGAATCGGGAAGTCGCGGCATGAGGTTCCGAGGGATATCCTTGCCTTCGGGATGCAGTGCTCTCGGCCCGCCGGGCCGCGGCGCCTTCCAGGAGATTCTTGAGTTCTCCCTGGATCCGCCGACCCTCGGTGGTTGACGGCTCCGGCATCGCGCGGATGAGCATTGCTGCGGTTGCCAGGTTCTGACCGACCCCGCTGGATGCGGGCGGCGGCCTGATCCTGACGTCGTTGGCGACGCGGTGCTGGAGACCTTGGGGCAGATGACGTATTTCTCCGGCCAGGGGTTGGCCCACCCATGCCTGTCCGACGTCCCGACGGATCGGCTCAAGCGCTCCCGTTCCCTCGTTGAGCCTGGCCTGCGCCTCGCGGACTTGCTCGAGTTGTGGGTCGTAACCCCCCGCCGGAGCGGGGTCCACAGCTAGCTCCCGTGGGATGTCGGCGCGAGGCACCGGCCTAGGGAGATCACCATCCTCCGGCATGCCAAGATGGTTGCCTTCGGTGGGATTCCCTAGCTCGATGTGGAAACATTCGCGGCTTGGGCCGCAGCTCTCGTCGCCAAGGCTGCGGCTTGCATCGGAACAGTCGGACAGACAGTAGTCACATGCGGCCATGAAGTCCCGCACGGCACTGGGGTTGCCAAGTCCGGAGAAATCCCAACCGATGCTGGGGTCGTCATCTTCCTCGGACCCAGAGGGCCCGTAGGTCGAGACGTCCGTCAGTCGGTCCCAAGGCGATCGCATACAGAACCTCAGTGGGGTTGCACTCGCCTCAATGAGGGCGCCCGCCAAAACGAGGTCGTTTGGCGGGTTGAGGCCGAGTCGAAATGACGCAAGATGGGAGTTAGTCGTTACCTTTTGGTCGACGAGGAGCGACGTAGTCACATCGGGGACTGGTTGCGCCGTCATCTCTGGTTCGAGGGCGACGTCCTGCAGGCTTTCCGCGAGCGCGCCGGCGTCGTCTTCTTGCTCGGGGTCGTCGTGCCGCGGGGGGACGGCGCTTGCCTCCGTCTTGAACGCGAGGTCGATGTCCGGCGTGCCTTCCGTCGGGGCGTCGGGGGCGTCGATTCGCTCGACGGCCGGCGAAGCGCGGCCTCCCGTCTGGCCTTGACGGCCCCGCCTCCTCCTCCGTTGGCGGGGGAGAGAACGGAGCGAGCCCGAATGTTGCTTTTCCACCACGCGGGGTAGACGTCGTCGATTCCGCCGCCGGCGGGCGGGTTGTCGGCCGCCATTGTCGTGGTCGCACGGCGGTGGAAGAAGTATCATGTCGTAGCTGCCGTCGAAGGACATGAACTCGAGAGCCCCGAAACGAAGCACCGTCCCGGGCCGGAGAGGTTGCTGGAGACTGCCCATCTGGAGCTTGACGGGGAGCTATTCGTCAGCACGCAGCAGGCCCCTACCTGGCGCGCCAACTGTCAGCGTTTCGAGACAGGGGGGTCCCTAAGCCGACGAGTGAGTGTGCTGCGTGCCCCAGCCCAGATGGGTCGAGCGCGTGGGCGAGCGCGGAGGGGGGAGACGCGAGGCGGCCGGAGCCGAGCGTGAGAGAGGTGGAAGTCCCGCGGCCTTCGTGTTCGTCCTGCGCCCAGGTCAGGTGCGCTTGCAGTAGGGGGGGTTACAAGCGTCCACGCAGGTGAGGGAAGCGAGCGGCCCCAAGAGAGCGCCTGTCCCGTCCTCGGTCCCGCGCGGCCAACCTTTTCTGAGAAGGCCCTGGTCCTTCCTTTTATAGTTGTAAGGAGAGGATCCAGGTGTACAATGGGGATGTAGCAGAGTGCTACGTGTCTAGCGGAGGGAGAGCTAGTGCCCTAGGTACATGCCGATGTGGCAGCCGGAGAGATCTGGGCATCCTGCTGGCGTGATGTCGTGGCTATCGGAGGTGCGACGGAGCCTGATGGAGGGACAGCTGTTGGAGCGGTCGAGTCCCTGCTGACGTTGTCCTGCTGCCGTAAGAGAGCTGGGGGCCGCCGTCGTCATAGAGCTCGTGGAGCGCCATCATTGCCCCTCTGGCGGAGCTGGCCGGACGAGACGCCGGTCTTGTTCTCCGTGACCCGAGTCGATTCAGGGTAGGATGATGATGACGTTTCCTGTTGACGTGGCGGTCTGTGCTCTAGGCAGGGCGACGTGGGGTTTCCTCCGAAGCCGAGGTTGAGTCTTGCCTTCAGTTGCCGTGGCCGAGCCCGAGCCAGGGGGTCGGGCGAGGCGGAAGTCGTCCGGCCGAGGCCAGGGCGGAGTCCGAGCCCTGGGGTCAGGCGAGGCGGAGTTTCGTCGTCTTTCGGGTCTTAGCCCGAGTCCGAGCCCTGGGGTCGGGCGGAGCGGAGTTCGCCGTCTTCCGGGTCTTAGCCCGAGTCCGAGCCCTGGGGTCGGGCGGAGCGGAGTTCGCCGTCTTCCGGGTCCTAGCCCGAGTCCGAGCCCTAGGGTCGGGCGGAGCGGAGTTCGCCGTCTTCCGGGTCTTAGCCCGAGTCCGAGCCCTGGGGTCGGGCGGAGCGGAGTTCGCCGTCTTCCGGGTCCTAGCCCGAGTCCGAGCCCTGGGGTCGGGCGGAGCGGAGTTCGCCGTGGCGCCTTTGGCAAGGCCTAATTGCCTGTCAGACTCACTCTGTCGAGTGGCACTGCAGTCGGAGTGGCGCAGGCGGCGCTGTCCTTCTGTCAGACTGGCCAGTGGAGCGGTGGAGTGACAGCGGTCACCTCGGCTCTGCCGGGGGCGCGTGTCAGGATAGAGGTGTCAGGCCACCTTTGCGTTAAATGCCCCTGCAATTTGGTCAGTCGGTGTGGTGATTTAGTCAAGGTTGCTTCTGAGCGAAGCCAAGGCCTTGGGCGAGCCGGTGATGTGTCCGCCATAAAAAGGGGGCCTCGGGCGAGACGGAAGTCTCTCGAGGTCGGCTGCCTTCGGCCGAGGCTAGGCTCGGGTGAAGCGTGATCGAGTCACTCGTGTGGACTGATCCCTGACTTAATCGTGCCCATCAGGCCTTTGCAGCTTTATGCTGATGGGGGTTACCAGCTGAGAATTAGGCGTCTTGAGGGTACCCCTAATTATGGTCCCCGACAGCTTCTTTTCATACTTCTCCTTTGGATGTACCATTGTAATATTTAGTGTTACAGTGATATTTTGCTACACGGATTTTGCATAACATAATGATAGTTTGGTAACCCAATTTTTCCAAGGGATTTCTATTTTCCCATGGGAATTTAGTTCATTTTCCCTTGGGAAAATGAAAATCCCTCGGAAAAATATGGTTCCCAAACTAGCCCTAAAGGAGATAAACTAAGAACGGACCGATATTTTGCATCGAGGTGGTGTGGTGTAGACCGGCATATAGTTTCCTTGAGCCATGGCGGGGTTTCAGCAGATGTTTGTTCCTCTGTTTTCTCGGTGTGCAGCAGTAGTTGTACATACAAAATTTTGCAAAACAAAAAAAAAAGATGAAGACTTTCGTAAAAGCAGGCCCATAACTATTTTGAAGTTCTTGAGAGCACACTAATCGAAGGGCCTGGGAATAGGATACTCTAGGCCAGAGTATCAGCACCGTCTTGGCTGCCAAACAGCCTATGGCCGGGTAGTCAAAACTCAAACGGAAGTGAGACCAAACTTTGCATAATGTCCCCTTTCTTTACATATACACTAGCTCCTATAGATGATCAAACAGACCGTCTGTCACGACACTGGCACTAATACTATTGGATATGAAGACACTACTAGTAATCGTGTCGGCACTAGTGCCTAGTCATCGATCTAGACACTACACTATAATACCTAATCGTGCCGTGCCGACACTATATGGTACACCTAATAGTACCTATATCAGCTCAGGCACTATTTTACTTTGAGAGCTCAGAAAACATAGAAGGTCTTTAACATTATATATACAATTTTAGAACTTGAACATGTATACCATTATAAAGTGAATTTATTATGTTTAAAACCATAACAAATCACAATTCACAATCACAATTACATATCAAGATCACATCTACCAGTTGGTCTAAGATGTGCCTAATTGTGTCGGCCACCTAATCTTGTCGTGCTCCTGCCAGCCCATCGTGCCGGAGTGAAGGCCCAAACATGGCCCTAGACCCGTGTCGTATCGGCACTGCCACTATATGAATCGTGACAATACCATGTCGAAGCACTATAGGCCATGTCGTACTTGATATCAGCCCATTTAACACGACCCACTTGGCGATCTATACTTAGCTCCTAAAGCATAACATGCACACGCACACAGAAGTATAGATGTCCAAACGGGCCACTCGGCACGGACCCGGTCCAAACCCGTTTCGGTCCGGTACGAATAGTGTCGGGCCAGGCATGGCCCATTGATGCTCCAGGTCGGGTCATGCTGGCCCACGTGCCCAAGGACATGCCCAAGCACGACAGTACGACACGCACAGGGATAAATCATGTCGGGCCGGCCCGACCGCCCGATGGGCTTGAACGTACCAGGCCATCCACTGGCCCGAACCAATAGTAAAGCAGAACATAAATACATACATTTAACATAATTTATCAGACATAATAACATACTAGGTGTATGCCCGTGCGTTGCTACGGAGTCAAGATATAATGGTAAAATACATTGAGATGCGAAGTACTATGATGCCCTCTATTCTCTATATAAATCCATGGTGAAGAGGGACCTCCGCACCTGTCTTCACAGTGAAACCATGTGAAGCTCTGGCAGCTCCCGCATGAAAAGAAAGGCAGGATTCAGTTTCTCAATGTCGACGGTTGACGCCTTTCTGTATCGTGTCCTCCAATGTTTCACTGTTCACTGCACTCTGCACACAGTGGACCTATTGGAAGAGATTACTGCACCATAGTCAATGGACAGTAGAGCATTGTGGATTTCTAAGCAGGACATCATGATTTCCACCTGGGCAAAAAATGACACAGTGGAGCCACCAAAGCCCAAAATCCTGAAATACACAATATGGAAGGAATTTAAGATCTTTACAGAACCAGAGGAAACGAAGAGTAATAAACTGACTTTACCATCCTGGAGCCGGGAGGCCTCCTCTTTCAAACAATATCGGGTCTGTCATAGCAGTAAGCCAATATGTGCATCTTTCGCAATAGCTGAATCAGCAAAATGCTTTACCGCATAGGATTAGAGATTATCGTTCAATATCCTCCACTGCAAATCCATTAGAATATTGTGTTCCAGATTGATACTGCTTCAAACATTCATAGAGAAGATAGAAGATATTAATTACCCTTCCATAATAGCCAAGTACAGACTTCAAATATTGCTGGAAAAGATATTACTTGAATGAATGAACAAGTTAAAATCATATGTAAAACATTTAAAAGTAATAATGTACCTTATTGAACTGGTAGCATATATAGTCAAAGGTGATGTGTCATGAGAAATGGTGCGATCTGGTATTTTCCAAAGGACATTGGACAGTAACATAACAGCAGAGGGGTTATCACTAATGCCTCGAACCTTTGCATCCCATTCTGCCGAGGAACCAATGGCGCCATCTTGAACATATGTACATGAGATGGATGAAAGATGAAACATCACCTATACAAGGAAGCAGTCTGTCAACAGACAGGGAGATGTTATTACTAAATTAAGAAGGGTAAAAAAATTTGGATGCTGAAAAAAAGGGCTAACAGTATTATCAGGACCGGGGCATTCATTTGCCAGCACTTCTGGTGATTCATACTGAACAAAGTAGGAAAAGGCATCCAGTTTAAAAAGGTATAGAAGATGTTGTATAAAAAAATTGAGTTTCCAGAACAAAGCTCACTTTGCATCCACAATAAAGGCAATACTGGTATTGATCACGCAACTTAGACAGTATGTTCTGCAAATACTGCAAAACAAAACATGGCATATTAATATCTTCCTCTTTAGCAGCACCAGCACAGTTAGTAGGATTCAGAATTTACAAATTATTTTAGAACACGTCCGTTGACGTCTTTTTCATCAAGAGGCGGAATTCACAATCCATATCCATGCTACACCTCACTGTCTTCTCAGTCTACTCCTTACTTTATCCATATCCATGTTTTAGTAATCTTGAAGCCAGAAAAAAAACAAGGTTGACTTATTTTCTGTGTCCAAAACACGGTCTTGACGAGTTGACGACAATGGTGCTAATATGGTTGAACAGTAATGTTCCTGATTTAACACCATGATCAGTTTTGTGTTGACTCCACTACATTCTGGGGATCCCATCAAAATTCAACAGACTTCACTAAGTTCAAGTTTTGTAAATCGTAACGCATAGCACAATCACATTGGGCCTATGAGGCTGGGATCCTAAACAACGGGGCCAACATAGAACAAGGAAAAGAATGAAATTAACTACCTCTTCAGTGATCACATCCTCTTCCTCGTGCTTTCTCAGATAACTAAACCAGTAGGGAATGGATCCGAGCGAGGCATTAAGCATAAGAACAGGGATCGGGATGAGTAAGTAATCAAACAACTCATCACAAAGGGGAATCGTAGACCGCAGCCCATCAGATACGTGATCTTCCCACTAAAACAGAACTTAAACCCTAAGATTCAAACACAGACAGAAGGCCACAGATCCTCGCAACCAAGAATAAATGGAAATCACAGCGCCAATCTCACCATCTTGCGCGCGCAGCCGAGAGATCGCAAGGCTCTGAGCTCCGAACCTCACTTGAGCGGGGGCGGCGTGGGGTTTTCGCTAGCGCGGGCGGCCTTTGCGGGATTGGGGGAAGCGGCGGACAGCGGGTCGTGCGGCGGCTGCGACCGTGCGGGATTCGCTAGCGCGGGCGTTGCGGGAGCGGTGGTTTCGCGACGCGGGCGTACGGGAGCGGTTGTTTCGCGACGCGGGTGTGTGGGAGCAGTGGTTTCGCGACGGCGTCTGGGGGCGCGTGGGCGCGCGGCGGACGGTGGGGCGTGCGACCGTTGCGGGGCGGGACTTAGCGCATGCGGGTAGGAGCGGGGGCAGTCTACACTGCCCCCTTAATAGTTAGTAGAGATTATATACAAATATTAAGACAAAAGAATTCATTTGTCAATT
Organism: Zea mays; assembly: GCF_902167145.1. Classification (NCBI taxonomy): domain Eukaryota; kingdom Viridiplantae; phylum Streptophyta; class Magnoliopsida; order Poales; family Poaceae; genus Zea; species Zea mays. Next base: position 198,662,138 of record NC_050098.1, read on the forward strand.
CACAAGATAATACCATATTATTACAAATATGAAATGATCACATGATATTACACAAACACAGATATGAAATGATTATTAGGAGTTGTTAGTGCAATGTCCACCTCATTAAAAACCTACTTAGGTAAAAACTCACACCTCGTGAGAAAACTCTAAGAAGGAAAAAAGAGTGCACACCAGCTCCTAAGTTTATAAGCTCATTATCATTAGTTCAATACAACTCATAAGACATAAGACTAGTAGGTTGCAAGACTAAGCATTTTCATCATCTGTAGCCGATTATGTTGTTGGGTCATCAAGCCACAGGTTGTCGTGCTCAGCTTCAAGTTCTTGTGTGTCTTCCTCCACACTTTGTTGCAGGTGAGCATCAACAAGTTCCCAATCTTTGATGCAGGATAATATCTCTACCATATCAGGAGCTAGACGACGTCGATGCTCTTCAATCACCTTGCTAGCAAGACTAAAGGTAGACTCTAAAGAAATAGTAGATGTTGGCACTGTCAAGACATGTTTAACTAGTAGTAAAAGGATAGGATAAGTTAACTTATGTTGATGCCACCAAGAAAGGACATTGAAGTCCTCATCAAACTCAGTGATAGTATCACTGTCTAAGTAGGAAGCTAACTCAGAGGTAGATGCAACAGTAGAGATAGCTTGAGGGGTTGAAGAAGAAGAACCTAATCTCCTTCCCAAAGGAGTAGAGAACTCACCATCAAGGACATCATCACCATAAATGTCATCCTAGGCCATTTTTTGTTACCAGATAGGGGAGATGATGGTTGGTGGGTGCCCACATGCGTTTGTCACCAAATTTGGTCTTATACAATTGGAAAACCTTGGTTAGTTTTGTACGAACATCAAATGGAAGCATAGAGTAATCAGTACCAGTTAAACTAGATAACCTGATAAGTACTTTGTTAAAACCCCTCATCTTAGCTCTAGGATCCAAAATAAAGACAACTGCATATAAGATTGGAATGTCGCTCCAGTATTTCAAGAATTTATCTTTCATAGGAACAACAACACATCTAAGTAATGGATCATTCTCAAATGCATTTAGATGTCTAGCAATCCTCAGAATATGATGCAACATTAAACTAGCAGTAGGGTAGTAAACACCAGACAATGCAATAATAGTTGACTCATAGAATAATTCTAAGAAAGATAAGACTTTTTCTGCAATAGCCCAATTTACGAGGACGAATAGCCATACTCATACAATAGCTTTTATATGCAGCTATACGTTGGTTGGAAGCATTTAAAAATGTTATAGCAATTCTAAAATCGTCAAGATAAGTTCTAATAGGATCCAGACCAGCTTTAAGCACTAGATTAATCACATGACATGAACGACGTTGATGCAAAAACATGGTAGACAAGTCATCATTAGGTGCATCAAGATTACTATCATGCAAAGTAGGAACACGTACACCAAGGTAACCAGTTAAGAAAGGCCTAAGATATTTTATTGCATCATTATTTGAGGAAGCATTGTCTAAAGTAATGGCAAAGACTTTATCAGTTAAAGCATAATCATCAATCACAGCATCAACAAGATTAGCAATGTTTACACCACTATGCTTACCATCAATTAGCCTAAGTGCAAGCAACCTTTATTCTAATTCCCACTTAGAAGTAACAAAATGGGCAACTACACTCAAGTAATCCTCCTTTGCCTTGCTAGACCAAATATCAGAAGTAAGACAAACAAAACCAACATCATTTTTAAAAGTTCCAATTAAGTTCACCATACATTCGTTATAAAATCTAACCATGTCCCTAGCAGTGGTCTGTCTAGAAACATGCACAAATCTAGGTTATAAGTAAGATTGATATAACATTGAAAAGCAGGAGTAGAACCATGCCATAAAGGAAGGTCATCACTAGCAATCAAACGACAAAGTTCAGTCCTAGCAATAGAAGCAGAATACTCCCAACATTGCAAAGTACCATCAGCATTGTACTTAAGCACAGATTGGACTTGCCCAGAGCGTTCATGTGCTTTCTTAGCGGGACAATTATGTCGAAGCAAATGTCCAGTACTAGAAGTACATCGAGCAGTAAGCGTTTGCTTACAGTGCTTGCAACGAGCAGCATACCTGACTTTCTTGCCATTCACAATCTTAGTCAATTCATCAAAGTCATTTCAACACTTGGACCTTTTCTTCTAGTTTGAGTTCGAGTTGCTACCACCAGCATCAGGATCAGGGACTAAATCTGTCGGGCTCGTGGGGCCTATGCCAGTCCCTATTCCAGAGCCGGCGACAGTATCGATCCCAATAGGATCTCCATGGGTCTCACCGAAACCAATGAAGAACCTAGTATCCTCAGCCTCATTATGGTCCTGGAGCCGGCGCTCCTCCTCCTCTGTAGCCGCGTCAAGGTCCATGGCCTTCATTGCGACCACGAGCCCGACGGCTACAACAGACAGTCGCCTCCGGCTACATCAACGGCTACAAGGTTCAAGGCAACAAAAATTGAATTAAACATACATCTAACTCTCCAAACGATTACAAGAATTAAAGGGTGAGAGATTAAACACACCTTTTCAAGCCGGAGCACCATAGATGACGGAACGGAGCCTAGGAGCAGCCGAGCAGAGCAGATAATGGGAGCACCAGATCCGACCAGAGACAGTGGGACAACCAGACAGGTTAGAAGGAGGGCGAGAATGAGAGGAGAATGAAAACAGAACAAAAATATAGATGTCCAAGCACGTGGCACTAGTGACCAGACCAGGCGACCAACAAGCAACCGAATCCCAGATAGGCGCGGACCGGAGACAGTGAAGAAGGGAAACACACACCCGCACGGAGCACCAGGCGACCAACTGTCTAGCTACAACTCGATCCGAGGAGGCGAGGAGCGCCAACCGACCAGCGAGGAGCACCAGCGATGAACGAGCATCACCAATCACCAGATCCGAATGGCATTAGGGTTAAGGTTAGGCATAGGGAGACGGAGGGAGGGACGAGATGGAGCACCAGAGACATCAGCAATGGCGAGCCGTCGGTCGAGATCGATCTCGAGTCGTCGTCGACGGTGGGAGGTGGCACCGAGGCGACGGGGGGCCAGGAGGAAGAAATTGCCAAGTCGCCAAGCGCAAGCGCCGCACCCACACGGAGCCAGCCAGGGGACAGATTAGGGTTCGAAATGTGGGACGGGGTGGGGGATGTCGGGCTGGCGGCCGGCTCTAGCTTATTAGCTAGCAGCGGGCCCTTAACGGGCCAGCCCATTAGCTGTGTCGGGCCGTGCCAAAGCACGTGGGCCGCATACGACGCCCAAGCCCGGCACGCTGATCGGGCCATGCTGGCCTGGGTACGAAAGCAAACAGGTCGTGTCGTGCCTGGGCCGGGCCAGGCCAAACACATGTCGGGTCACGTGTAAAACGGGCGGCTAGCACTTACATCTATACGCAGAAGCAGACAAGCCGCCGGCTATGGCATTGGTGTGACTGAAGACTATGTCTGAATAGGATACAGCCAAGAGATTCACAATTTATCACCGAAACCTAAGCTTACAACTGCATGTCGATCGCCATGCATCTTGATTTCAACCAAACAGCAACACGGATCCATTGAACGCGCCGGCCCGAACGATGCATGCACCGTTGACATAGACAAACCCACCGAATCGTCATGGGCACCGCCGCGGGCGACAACGGACGAGCCTAACAGCACACGACCGGCGCGACCTCATCCTTGCCGTCGCCCTCCACCTGCGCCCGCCGGTCGCCGAACAGGCCGGCCCTGAACGCCAGGAAGCCAGCGGCGTGGCCCGCGACTGCAACGAGGAGCACGCCGCCGTTGAACGACATGAGCGCCAGCATGAGCAGGTACGCCCCACCCACGCGCAGGGCATACACCGCCGTGCGCGCCGCCCCCGCCGCTGCCGCGCGCCGGCCGGCCGCGGCGGAGAGGAGCGCGTCCAGGCGGCGGGAGCCTAGGAACTCGAGCAGGAGCGCGAACGCGAAGACGGCGACGAGCGCCAGCGCGTACATGCCGCCGCGCGCGCCGGGCCACCCCGTGAAGAGGATCTCCGAGTTCTTGCCCCAGAAGAAGGTCATGTGGACGTAGCGCTTCCGCATGCCGCCGTGAGGGGACGGCGGCGGTGCCATGCCGCCCATGTTGTGCCCTCCTCTCATATCCATGTCCGTCCGCCTTGCGTGTGTGTCGTCGCGTAAGACTGTCTGTGTGTGTGTGGGCGCTGTGTTGTGCGCGTCGATCGGGGACGGGGCATGTTCTGCGGCTGCCTACATATATAGCGCGGGGCGTCGTGCAGTACGACGCGACGGAGGGAAACTACTGTGGTCAGTGGTAGTACACTCGCGTGTCCGCGAGTACGTACACGGCGGACAGATGTGCGTACTGCGCCCCCGACCCCGTCCGTCGCGCGTGGGCCGTGGGGTGCGGCCGTACGCTACACCTGCAATGCAAATCTGCAAATTCTGCAAAACGGCGGCCGCGTGCACGGCTCCGCAAGCAGCTTGCTATATGATCAGGCATCAGGCAGTCTAGCAGTGGACCGAGTGCATTGAACCGCGCGCGCGGATGTATCTCCGTTCGAAGATGGATATAGATGGTCACATGGACGCTCAAGGTCAGCAATTCTGAAGATCAACGACGAGCTTTTCTTCAGAGGGGATATATAACCGGATAACCTGACTGTTTTTTTTTCAGAATCAGTTTCGTGCTCCATCTAATGACAGAGATAACAGAAAGTCAAATGCTTAGATATATATGAAAGGACTAATCGGCTTGTTTGCACAACTGCACTTAAAAACATCAATCATCATGTAGTTTTAGCTGTGCGACACTAGTACAGAGAAGCTCTATAGTGGCGGTCGTAAATCTACTTTTAGTGGCGTTTATCGTAACCGCCAGTGCGACGGTCGACGTAATAAAACCGGCAGTGCAAATCGTTTCCAGGAAACATAAAACAGAGTTTAAAAATAGTAAAAAATAGGGGGCCTCAGTCGAAGTCGCAAGTCACGGCATTTTTCGCGCAAAGCTACGTGGTTGTTAGTAATCGAACCTTTGACCTCACCCTCGCGTGTACCCTCCATTACCACTCCGTCTATGACATACTTTGTGTCTAGTTTGTAGTTGTTTTGTCCACATATTACAACCATTTGAGTGTAAATTGCTTATTTGAGACCCTAAACGAATTCAAATAAAAAAGTTGTCAACTACAAAGTTAAATAACTTTTGAAGTTCTACAACTTTTATTTCGACACTTTTTTCATCCGAGTTAGTTTGCAAAATTTGAATTTTAAATTTGACATACTTAGATTCAATTTTTGAGAACCGAAATGAGTTCAAATAAAAAAGTTGTCAACTACAAAGTTTCATAACTTTTAGAGATCTACAACTTTTATTTTGGTGGTTTTGTCATACGAGGTCGTTTGAAAAACTCGAAAAATTAAGGATAAAAATGATTTTTAGTGGCGGTTCCTTAAGAAAACCGCTACTAGAAATCGATTTCTATAGGCGGTTCCTTAAGAAAACCGTCACTAGAAATCATGGATTTCTATTGGCGGTTTTCTTAAGGAACCGCCTCTAAAAATACGATTTCTAGTGGCGGTTTTCTTAAGAAACCGCCACTAAAAATAGCATAGTCGGTGGATAACCGGATACGTCTGTAAAAATATATCGTCCCACAGGCGTTGAACCTTTTTCTACTAGTGCGACTTAGGACAAACCTAATACAAATGTGCACAATTGTATGGTCTGATGATACGTGCATTAGGGCAAATTAAACATGATATATTATATAAATATAAGCATTGAGAGCACTTCCTCCGTTCTAAAAATAGATGATATTTTATCAATGAAACTGAACAGCGATATATCTGTACATATTTATAGCTAAAGTATCATCTATTTCAAGACAAGAGAGTATATTGGTAGCAAAGTGGGTTACACAAATAATGTACTCCATCCGTCCTAAAATAGTATTCGTTTTAGACTTCATTTTTATGACTATATTCAAATAGATGGTGATTAATCTAGACATATATACAAAATACATACATTAATTATTGTATGAATCTATTAAGAGTTTAAAACAAACTTTACTTAATTATTGTATGAATCTATTAAGAGTTTAAAACAAATTTTAATTTAGGACAGCTGGAGTAGGTATTTATGTTGCTTATTTTATTTGTAGTGTTTAGTTTTCTTTTTCTAATATTTTGGTTTTTTTAACCGATTGTGGTCATCCTCTCTCCATATGCCAAGATGCAGCCATTGGAGGAAACTCTAGTGACTAGTCAACAAACATCTATTATGCATGGTTACCATCTCTTTCTCTTCTTTTTGTGAGATCATATCTCTATCTTTTCTTCTATCTCTTGTCTTCTCTATCCTATCTCTTTATTTTTTTTTCTATCTCCGCTGCTGCGCTACATCTTCGCTCATGGCCTGCAGCCTGCTGCTGCGCTATATCGGACTAGATCGAGTTTCCTCATCGGACGGGCCTGCTGCACTGATAGAAAAAAAAAAGATTCGCAAGGCAGACGGGGCTGCTGTGCTGCTGCGCCATGGCCTGCGGGCCAGCGGTTGTTATCTCCGCTGCTGCACCGATGAGCGGGCGGCAGATGATAGCAGATGGGCAGGGCTGGTGGCGGGGACAAAGTCACAAAGCTTCGACGTCCTCCCTCAGATTCCAAGTAGGGGATATGGCGGACTGGAGTGGCGGAGGTAGGTAGCGGACGGCGCGACCAACGATGAGGGCAGGCATACTCACTACGGTATAGTACTGTATATTTAGTTGACATCATAAATTTTGAAAAATATAGTACTAGAGCTACTGTATAATGCAATACTTTATTATTATGATGGCACATTGACGTGAAGTACTACGGGTTGCCACCGTGGAGTACAAGTGAAAGTACATGTAACTTTTTTTATGGTCAACCTTTTTCAGCAAATAATAGTACATGCAACTGATACAAGTCAAACATCACCACACGTAGCATTGGCCCGGCCCACTAAGAAAGTCAACATTGGCCCAGCCCATCCGTACACGAAAGCCATGACAAATCGGACTACTTTGTTATAGTGTATTATAAACATGGCCGACGTCTGTCCATGTTAGAGCACAGGCCCAGAAACTCCTGCCTGCTGCCTCTTAAGTAGAGATGGCAATGGGGACCCGATTCCCCGCGGGGAATTCCTCCATTAGGGGATGGGGATGGGGAAGAAACTTCCCCCACGGGGATATAAACGGGGAAAATTTATCTCCCGATGGGTAAACGGGGATGGGGACGGGGAAGCATTCCCCATCCCCGTTCCCCGCGGGGACCCGTTAAACTTGTATGTGACTATGTTTTTGTGTACTAGTTAACGACAAAAATAAAAAATTACCTTATCAAGAGACCACTAATTGTACAAATGTGTTCATTTTGATGTATGCATAATGATTTCTTATATCTGACAATGTGTATAAGTGACAATATTTAACATTAATAGCAAAGTACGTATGTCTTAATTGTGATTTAAACGGGGATGGGATCTCCGTTGGGGATTTATCCCCGCGGGGAACGGGGATGGGGAAGAAATGCTCCCCGCAAGCGTTCGTGGGGATCCCCGCGGGGAAGTTTTTTCGTCGCGGGGACGGGGATGGGGAGCTATTCCCCGGCGGGGAATTCCCCGTTGCCATCCCTACTCTTAAGTCTTAACCCGCCAAGATGGCGCACGGCCTCGATGGCGGCGGCGACCCCCTGCTGTCCCTCCGTGTCCCCCGCCGCCGCCACTCCGTCATCGCACCCTGGACGGTCCTCCACGTCGAAGCTTAGGGATGTGCGTCTCTACCTTTCCTCCTTCAGCTGCGCCCGCCATCGAGGGCCGCGACGTCGGGCTCTCGGTCTCGGTGACCACGCGGCAGCCGGCGGGCAGGGTGTTGCCCGTGCTTAAGAGATGTTCTTCCTTGTTGTCCCGCCCGAGCAACTCTGGATGCTCCTCGGCCTCAACAGCTGCGGGAGGTTCCTATCAGAGTTCTATGCTACATTTAAAGCCAACAAAAAAATATAATAAAACCTTTGTTACCGATGTCACGCATGCCAATTCTGCATCTCTTTTGAGGTTTGGGGCGCCATTGCTCATTACAAAGCAAGAAAAGGGGTTAAGCAACAAATAGCGGTAGCAGAGTTAATTTGCATGAATTGTTTTTTTTGGGCCATAATGTAGTTTCTGTTACTTTAATTAAAATAAAAAGAATCTAGTAACAGTTACATTCATGTGGAAGAAACAAGCATGAACTGATTTTATCTACTTGCCAAGTTGTTAGCAACATGCATTGTGCTCATTTTCTAGGTAACATGGCTTTGAGAATTTATTTATTTATTCATCTACTATCAGTCTCTGGAAATAAATGTCAACGCCAAGTTTTTCTAGGATTTAGCAGGTTTTCTAAATCCATCGGCTGCTACCGCGTATATAATCAGACCATGCAGCTATGTCCTCAAAAACTCTAATCACCAGGTGGTAGAACTTTTTAAGGCCCTGCTTGTTTCCTTGGAATTGAATTCCATTTTAACAATCATAATTTAAACACAAACTAATTAATTTAATATATTTGTATATTATTCTAAATTATGAGAGAGATAGTTATACACTACACTTATATTATAGAGAAGCAAGATGAAGAGTATGGTATAAGTTGTACATTAGAAAAGTAACATTTAATCTATAGAATCAATTTTCACTCTCCCTATGAATTTGAAATAGGCTTATATATAAACTTTGGAAAGGTGTGGACTGTCACATTCTAAAAAAAATAGCAGGCTCCATTAGTTAGATTACAATTCCTCAAAATGAAGGAAAACAAACCGGGCTTAATAGTTTTCTAACTAGTTTATTGTCAGGTATCACAGTATATCTTAAGTGGAATCCGTTGTATGCCAACACAATTAACTTACATAGCATCTATCGAATTAAGTTTCAGTGTAACCTGCATCAGCTTATGAGTTAAACTCTGGGTAGCTATTGGATATTTTACTTTGTATTGGACGAGTAAATAATGTCTTTGGTTAAATGATACAAATTGATGCTTGCAACTTATCATGTGGATGTACAAGGATTCCAAAAGGTAAACGCTCAAGTTGAAGACCTAAGTAAAATATGGTTTTACCTAAATCCTTCATCTCAAACTCTGTCGTCAGATGATGACCCGCTTCATCAATATCAAGTTTATTTCCTATGATTTTGAGATCATCAACATAAACTGATATGATACAATATCTCACTTTGGACCTTTTGATGAAGACACACTGGCATGCATCATTTTTCGTGTATCCCTTCCGCAAAAAGAATTCACTCAATCGGTTGTACCACATTCTGCCCAATTGTTTTAAGCCATACAAAGACTTCTGCAATGCAATACATGTTTTGATTTGCCTTGGGATCCGGTACATTTATTCCATCTGAAACTTTCATGTACATATCTGAATCTAGTGACCCATAGAGATATGTTGTCACTATGTCCATCAACTACATAGATAAATGATTTTGTACTATCAATGATATTAAATATCAAAAAGTTATTGCACTCATAACTAGTAAAAAGGTTTTGTTGAAATCAATGCCAGATATTTACGTAAAACCTTGGGCTACTAGCCTTGCTTTGTATCTCACCACTTGACCGTTTTCATTTTGTTTCCGAATGAAAACCCATTCGTATCACACAGGGAAGATACCATGAGGTGTAGGCATTACAGTAGAGAAAACTTGTCTTTTGTAAAGCGAGGCCAACTCCGCTTCAATTACATCCTTCCATTTGATCCGGTTCGAGCACTTTTTGCCCTCTACCATGGTCTTAGGATCTAGATCACTCTGAAGGTCATCAAGAATTTTTTCAGAGAAATATATGTCGACAATAGTACTTTTTCTATCATAAGTTTCACCAGTTTCATCATAGTTGATGGCAATTTTGTCTCCCCTTAAAAACTTATCAGGATTTCCCAAATTGATGTGTATAGGGTTTTTCGATGTCCCAGTCTCGGTAATGTGCACATCTGAGCTAGGTCGCAGATCATCACAATCCACTTGATATTGCATATCCTTTTGGTGTCTGTCAACAGAAAGTCGACCTGCATTCACTAGCTTTTTTTGCTTCTTAGCAACAAAATAACACTTAGTCACCATACTTCTCCACTCGGGGGGTTGAGTGGTTTTGCCCGGTACTTCCATTCTTTCTAGTGTATTCCTAGCAGGAATGAAATAGTTTGTGACACCCTTATAGTTAGTGAATGCATCTAGCAATCCATTTGCAAGTCTCTACAAATGTATGATCTTCTGAACTTGTAGTACAGTTTCTGTATGGATCACAACCTGTAACACCTTGAGTATTCCAATCTATTTCCATGCATTCCTTTTGGTACTTAAAGTCTCCCCTTAATGCTGGAAAAGGCTCCTCATCAAAAATAGAATCAGCAAACTGGGCCATAAATAGATCCCATGTCAAGGGTTCTATGTACTTTGTGATCGATGTAGATTAAAATCTCACATAGATCCCCACTTTCTTGTGTGGGCCATTGCTGTTCTTTGAGGTGGTGAGATCGGGGTGCATACACAACATCTGAATTTACTCGAATGGGAAATACTTAGAGGATTTTCCATGTACCATCCGTATTGGGGAAGCATCATGATATGTAGTAGGTCATAGTTGGATAAGGTCAGTAGCGTGCAGAACTACGTGGCCCAAACACGACGAAGGCAATTTGCAATTCATTAACAATGGTCTTGCAATGAATTTGATCCTCTTGATCAATGACTCGGCGAAGCTAGTCTGGGTATGGACATATGGTACCGAATGCTGGACTTGAATACCCAATGGCATAAAATAATCATTGAATGCATGAAATGTAAATTCAACAGCATTGTCTATCCGGATTGATTAAATGTGATGTTCAAGAAAAATTGCCTTTAGCTTGATAATTTGAGACATTATCTTAGCAAATGCATGATTGCGTGTTGAAAGTAAACACACATGTGACCATCGAGTAGATGCGTCAATCAAAACTATGAAGTTTCTGAATGGCCCAGAATTTGGTGTAATTGGTCCACAAATATCTTCTTGAATTATTTCAAGGAATTTTAGCGGATCAGCTTTAATTTTTAGAAGTGATGGTCTCAAAATCAATTTCCCAGTTGCACATAACGTGCATACAAAATCTTTCGATTTAGGAAAATTTGTTGTGGGCAAATTATGACCAATAGAATTGCTTTTGATTTTTCTCATCATCCTTATGACTGGATGGCTAAGTCGATCATGCCAAATCTAGAATGGATCAACATTTTAAAAAATCACCTTATATGCAACATCTGTGATGGGCTTAATGTATGTATAGTATAATCCAGACGTAAGTGAAGGAATTTTCTCACATATGTGTTTGCCATATCTGTTCGGCTTAGTCAAAAAGAGAAACTCTTCTTGATTTTCATCATGGGTTTCAATATAGATCCCATTTTGCTGGATATCTCTAAAACTTAGGAGGGTACGAGTAGAACCAGGATACAAGAGTGCATCATTGATGATAATTTAAGTACCCATGGGGTGGGTAATAATTGCTCGTCCAGAGCCAACTATCATCGCATCGTGTCCAACAATGGTCAAAACTTTTCCATCTCTCTTCTTAAGAGTCTAAAAATATTTTATCTCCCTAAATATAGAGTTTGTGGTATAGTTGTTCACAAGGCATAATTCCTCCTCCGTTGAGTTAACATCACGAGGCATCTGCAAATAAAGAAATTCTAAATAAGAATTTTTGGTGCAACTTGTTATTATACAAACATTTTATTCAACATCAAACTATAGAAATAACCTTACAACAAGATTTTGTGCGACTCAAATCACATGAGCCTACACACCTTACATAACTGTACTAAGTAATTGGAGAGTTTCATACTTCTCCTGACATTAGTTTGTACATCTCTACTTTATAACAACAATAATAAAATGACAATATAGAACATTTCCCCAAGCCTAATTGATCATAGATCAATCCTCCAAGTAAGGAAGATTAAACCAAATGTCCATATGGATCCTTCGAAAGATACTCAACGATCATGTCATCCCTATGATCATCTTGCGGAAGGATAAGCTTGTTCGCGATAGTAGCGAGGTTTTCTCCAGTAAGAGTGTTCTGTGGTTCAGTAAGAGCTAGCAAAGAACATCCAACCTCCGATGTTGCTTTAGCAAGATTGAAATGATCGAGCTTCAAATCTTGGCTTGTTAGACTTTTCCTTCTTAAGGGATTGTTGATATAGAAGAACAAGATGATTAGGGCAATTGCAGTCCCTAGCAAAGTGGCCCTTGCTACCACATTTATAGCAAACTTTATTGCCCTTAGGTGGTGGACTTTTGCCTTTACCCTTTCCTTTTCCTCTCTTATGGAATTTGCGTTTGTTGAATTTGCGAGGTCCAGCAGAATTCTTGAATTTTTTTCTTAAATCCCTTCTTATTATCAGGCTTATGAACATTATAGTGAATTTTAGGCAATGGAGCATAACCCGAAGGGCGCTATTGAGCATCCTTTAAAAGAAGCTCATGGTGTTTTCTTGTCTGAGTCAATGTATGCATAAGCTGAGAATATTGCTGAAAATCGTTAGAGTGATATTGCTAATGCAATATTATATCCTTTGCAAGCATAGTAGATAGAGTCTTCTCTATCTTTTCGCCTCTGATGACCCTTTCTCACAAAACTTCAACTTAGATCAAATACTATGAAGAGCATGCTTGGATTCTGCAACAGTTTTAAAATCTTGCACACGAAGGTGATTCCTTCTGCTGTTCATAGTGCTCCTTAAGAGCTTGCCATAAGTTCTATGGACATCTTTCCATAAGATACTCTTGCTTGAGATCTTTGTGGATGTAGAGCCTCAAAAGAAAAAAAATTGTGTTCTTTTTCATATCATTAACTAGGTTAGCCCCAGCCACTTGTGCTACAATACATCAGCAATCCCACGAGAAGCAAAAGTAATCTTTATGTTTGAAGCCCAAGTTGGGTAATTATGTCCATACAGTCATTGCCATGGACTTTCATTAATTTACCATGTAAATTAAGAATCACAATAGTGATGTTGTAAGCTCAAATGCAAAATCCTTAAAATTACATACGACATGAGTTGCATGAAGGTACCCAACCATACAATTGAATGAATATTTTGAGTATTAGTGAGCATTATATAGATAATCCTTAAATTAATGAGGTAGATCTCCTAGTAGTGGGCAAGAAACTTGTTGCCTAAAACAAATATAATTTACGAACAAGTCTGCAATTTTTATAATAAAAACAGACAATTATGTACAGTTACATCTAACATTAGGGGTCTAATTATTCTAAATTAGATACATAATACTGATGCGAATTGTAATAAAAACAAAGTCCAATACTTAATTTCACAGAAAATAAAAGACTAATGGTAAATCTCGTAGACCCAATCGGTGGAAACGACCCTCCAATGTTGACCCATCTAAGAGAGGCCATAAGAGGCTGATAGTTAGGGTTGAACCCTAACCATTCTCCCCCGTCTTTCTGGTGGTGGACAGCACAGGGACAATACCGCGTCCGCCGGTGCACGCCCCCTCCGATGCGTGGCTCTGGCCTAGATCTGATCATGGGCCACCCGACCCGATCCGACCCACCGGAAAAAAACCCGGACCAACCCGACCCGACCAATGCAACAGGCGGGTACGGGGCATAGTATTTTACTCGTAATAATTCACGGGCTATGATTTTTTATCCAAAACTCGACCCGACCCGAAGCTAAAAAAACTCGACCCAACCCAAAAAACCCCGACTCGACACGTTAAACAGTGAGGCATGGGATAATTATTTTCAACAAGAGCGACCGATCTCTACTAGGTTTCCTCGCTTCCATGCCACCCACGGGGCACGAGGCCACTGCAATGCGAATGACAACACGTGTTGGAGTTTATAAGCCAAGGTTTGTGAATTTTAAAATAAATATTAAGCACTCGGCAAAGAGTCGGTTTCCGGTAGTGTATAGAGTAGAGATAGAAAAAGTGATTGTTTCGTTTCATTATTTAAATAGAGTCATAACACACACATGTTTTTCACGTGAATATTCTTGCGACTTGGTTGCACAGATGCGCCTATGAATATCTACGGAACTTGTGATGTGGTGACCGTCCATTTTCAGTTTTGATTTTTTTTACGAATTTTCACTTTAATTTTGACTATACCTTGTTTATTAAGTTCAGATTGTGGATGAGTCGCTTTTATTCCTTTTTGTTGGAGATTATCTTGAGCTCACTCGTTTATAGATCAGGAAGACGTTTTCCTTCTAAACAGTAGAGGAAAATCGATCTACTAGGTTTTGTTTTAGTGAGAGAGCTATATTTTTCGGTGCCAACTATACATGTCCATTCGGACCGGGCCAATTGGGCTGCCCGTGGCACGACACGATTTTGGGCAGTCACGAGCACGACATGGCCCGAGGCCAAACGTGCGCGGGCCAGCCCGACACGGCAGCCGTGCCGTGCTTGGGCTACTGTAGCAGCCCACGTGAGAGCACTGGCTCGACCCGATTACTGACCAAGCACGACAAAGGCCCGGTGGCCATGAACAACCCCCCACTGGCCCACTCCCTAGGCCGGCACTCACTCACACTGTCACACGGCGCCCGCCCCTTCGATGTTCTCATCCCCTCACTCGGTCCCTCTATCGTGGCGCCGCATCACTCCCTCGATGACTCCGTTAACCAAACCCTAGCCACTAGGGATGAAAACGAACGGTAAATACTAAAACCATTACTGTTTTCATATTTTTTTATCGGAAACAAAATCAAAAACGGTAACGATATCGGTATTTCAGAAACATCAGAAACGAAAGTTTGGTGCGGAAAATACACCAGTAACGGTCGAAATCTAAAATACGATCGGTAAACATATCAAACTTCACAATACAACAAAGTTGACAAAGGATCACAAAGACCACAAGTTCACCATTCATGATATAACAAGTTCACAATATAACAAGTTCACAAGGATCACAAATTTATAATATAAAAAGTTTACAAAGACCACAAGTTCACAATATAACAAGTTCATAGTATAACAAGTTCATAAAGATCACAAGTTCACAGACTCAAAGTTCACAATTCACAATATCCACTCGATCTAGCTCACATGGCATGCTTACTTATGAAATATTTTTTTCTCACATAAAGAGTTTTTCATAATCTCACAGGAAAACCCTAAAACCTAGTATGTAGAAAAGATAGACTGCCGGCTCTCTATCATTATATATTACTAATACATAACATGTACATAGAAAAGCGTGGATTCGTTTGAGAGACCAAATCGTTAATCCCAACTGCCTTCCAACACCATCTATCCCAAAAAAATCTTAATACGTTCAAAAAAATACAAAAATAAGTAATCCTTATCTAGAGACGTACAGGCGATGCGAAAAATCACATGCTGAAAATTTCCGAAAAATCTAAGACACAATTCCAAGAAATTCCGAGACAATTCTGAAAAATTATGAGACACAATTCCGAAAAAATCCGAGACACAAATCCGGTAATTTCCGACAAAAACCGGTAACCGAAGGAAACGGTCGGTAAAACACCACACCGATTCCGATACCGATTCTGATAGAAAATTCTGAAAACCGATTCCGTTTTCGAAAAATACCGTTACCGGTGAATCCGATCGAAAAATTTCGAAACCGGTTTACGGAATACCGAAAAATTCCGAAACCGTTTTCATCCCTACTAGCCACCACCCTATGGTTTCCAGTCCCGCCGTCGGCCACCGCATCGCGCTCGCCGCTCGGTCGTCACCTCGTCGGTGTGGATCTATCACCGGCGGCTCACATGATCTCCCTCTTCTCTCCCTCCTATCATCCACGGCAGGTACAGTATGGACTAGCTCTCTCTCCTTCCTCCCTTCCCAACTTACCGTACATTGCCGGTGGTCTGCTCCATGCCTCCGTCGTCGGTGTGCTCCCGACGTGTTTTGTGGTTGTGGATCTACTCCCAGGCAGCTAAGTAGCTAACCCTAACCCTAATCCCTAAGTCCCTAACCTAAATCACACTCGGCTTCTCTTAATCCTCCGTCGTTTTGGTCAAGTCACCATCTCTACTGGCCAGATCTCCATCTTCCTCTCTTCTCCGGTGCTCCGGCTGCGCAGGTATTCAATATTCTCCATCTTCTTCTCTACTGTTGTTTTGTCTGGAATTTATTATCCTACTACAACATTAATGCTTCATCATATACTTAAAATTGCTAGACATCTAAATGCTTTTGAAAATGATGCTTTGCTTAGAGATGCTATTGTTCCAATGAAAACAAAATATTTGAAATATTGGAGGAAGATACCTGTTCCATATTGTTTTGCTTTTGTATTGGATCCTAGAGAAAAAAATGAGGGGGTTTAATAAGCTTCTTATGAGGTTGTCTGGACTTAATGGAACTGATTATTCAAGGTATCCTACATCCACTCGGTCTAAACTAACTAAGTCTTTTCAGATATATGAATTGAAATTTGGTGAAGTACGCTTGAGTGCACAACAACATAAGAGTGCTGTTATGGCAGGTAAGGCTACAGAGGCATTGGATGGCATATATGGGGATGATATCCTCATGCCTTCCCAATCTACTAGAACTACTCCTACATCTGTATCATCTACTACTGTTGCTATATCTGAGTTGTCATCATATCTTGATAGTGATACCGTCACCCAGTTTGACTCTGATTTCAATCTTCTAAACTGGTGGCAGCGACACAAGTTGACATATTCTGTGCTTTCTATACTTGCTAAAGATGTTCTAACTGTGCCTGCTTCCACTGTATCATCAGAGTCCAATTTTAGTTTAGCTGGCAGGGTGCTTGAAGACCGGTGGTGACGCCTAACTCCTGATATGGTTGAAGTTTTGTCCTGCATAAAGGACTGGGAGCTCGCTGACTTGCATAGTCAGCACACGGTGGAGAAAGACACCAAAGAACTGGAAGTTGTTTTTGAAGCGATGTACCTAGAAGAAACTGGTGGAGGCAAAGAAAGAAGAAGTGGAGGATCTGGTGGAGCTGGTGGAACTGCGGGTAGATGAACTGTGTGACTTATGTTGCTATTACTACTATGTTATTCTGTTGTAACTTGTGATGAACTATTAAACTCTGGACTTACATTAAACCTATATAGGAGCTGGTTGTACTCTTTTTCTTCCTAGGGTTTTCTCACGAGGTGTGAGTTTTTACATATGAAGGTTTTTAATGAGGCAACATTGCACTAAGGCTCCATTTGTATATTGTTTGCATAAACTTTTGTGAACTAACTGTGTGAAATACTGAAATGTGATATGTGAATTTCCATGTGTTAATATGTGAATTGTGTGACTTTATATTTGTGACTCACCTGTTTTTTGTGAACATCGTGCTTCGGGCTAGCCTGGCCCTGTGAGCTGACCGGGTTAGAGGCACGACCTAGCTCGATTTAGTTTCTTTCATGCCGTGCTTGGACCAACTACTCAGCTCGCAAGCTAGCACGACACGACACGGAAGTGAGATTGTGCCATGCCTAGCACGCACAATACGTGTCGTGCTTACCGTGCCCATGTCGTGCCGGCTCGGCACGCACGAATGGACATGTATAATGCCGACGTTCTCTTCATCCTTGACGGCGGTGTGACACGCTCATAGATGGTATATGATTGACTATGTAAGAAGAGCTGTCGGTGTCTCTAAAATCTGGCTTTGCTGAATAATTTGTATGAACTGAGGTCAATCGGATTTTTTTCAACGATCATGCGACTACTCAATAGGTTCATTTAGATATAATGTTTTCGCTATATATAATCTATCTCCGGTTCATTTGTCAGTTGCTCTATTTTCTAACAATACGAATGCAAACGCGATGTTTGTGCTCCACCCCAGGTCAGCTGCCAGCCAGCCAACGTGTCCTATTCCTATCCCATGCGTGGCTGGCGGTGGTTGCCATAATGCCATCAGATTAGAATTTCCCCGTGGAGAACGACGGCCTCTTTCAGGTTCAGGGTTTCAACCAGTTGCCGGGACCAAGATCTTTCCAGTGGAATCCGCGGTAGGGATTAAAATAGGTAAAATAGGTCGGGTATACCCGTCGAGTACCGGATACGGATAATGCAAATACTCGTTTTTTCGGATACGGATTCAGGTATTTTTATATTAGGGACGGATACGGGTAATACCCGGATACTGTTGCTTCGAATTCGGATCGGATATGGAAGGAGAACTATCCGGTAAATACCCGGATATTCGGGTCGGATACGGGTACCCGGAATTCGGGTACCCGTTTTTCTTTTACAACATAATAATATAGTTATAAAATCATAACTGTTACATATAAAATCGGATAAAGATAAAGTTTATATGAAAATTGTAGAGCTCGAAGATATCTATAACTATGTAGTACATCATTTTTTGTTTAAATATATATTTAGGCCAAAATCATTAAAATTATGTCCAAATTTATATCAAATTAATATATTTTATCATTTTTATGTGGGGGCTTAAGATTATCTTTGTATAGACTATTTATTCGTATTGGTAACTTATTTGTAATTTTCAGTCGACGCTACGTTATTTGATGGATTTAATTGTATTTTGATGATTTTCTACGACAAGAAATTAATGATATATAAATAGCCTAAAAATCATGAAATTTTACGGAGGCACAACATATGTTTATATATAACCATAAAAAAATGTTTGGATCATAAGATCTATAAAATGTCTACGTTTCTTTCATTTCACGTTTACTTTTTTGTATGAGTTACATGTGAAATCACTATAAATATCCAAGTTTCAACATAATCAGTACTTTACTTTATTATTTTCATATGAGGAGTTATCTTCGTATAAAATGTTTATTTGTTTTTGTAACTTATTTGCAATTTTTGAGTGAAACTAGAATATTTTATGAATTTTTAATATTGCGGGGTTGGTTTTACAATGTTCTTGTAATTAGTAACTTTGAACTCATGATATCAATTTTATCGGTTTACTTTCCTACATTTGATCTATCATATACATGATAATGTATTGCTTAAATTATGTATTTGTTGAGTGGTTGGACAATTAATATCATCGGGACGAACTACCCGACAATTATCTTGTACCTACTCGAGTAATATCTGTTATCTGTTTATTACCTGTCTGGATTATTATCTGATCCCGTCCTATATTCGTCCTGAATCTTAACTAACCATATCTGATTTTATATCCGAGAGAAATACATTAGTGTAGTATACAGGATGACGATGACCTCGTATTCAGCTATTCATCTCTAATCCGCGGAGCGCTGAGACGTCCCCGTTGCTTGGGTGCCTGTGCCGCCTGCCCGCAGTCGCACCGTCCCAGCCCCCGCGCAGCAGCCTGCATCATGCCACCACACCACCGCGCTGCCGTGACCCTGGACCTGGAGCCTGACCCGGACCCTCAACTACGGGCCTACGGCACCAGCTACTCGCCAGTCCGCGACTGACACCTCATCATCGCCCACACACGAACACGAGCCTGCCGCCGATCCCGTCCCGTCCCCGTGAGGCCGTGATCCCCCTCCACGTCTCACGCTCCACTCGCTGTCTCGCTCCCAGTACCAGCAGTACAGCCGTGAGCTTGTGCCGTGCCGTCGGCCGTCCCGTGCAGACTACCAGCGAGCGATCCACCGCAAGGGAATCCAATCAAATCCCCCAGCAAGTCAGCCCCGCCCCGCGCCGACGCCTCTCCCCGATCCCGATCTGTGTGCCTGGCTGCCTGCAACCTCCGTGGGATGGAGGCGGCGCGGCAGCAGCAGGAGGAGTGCCCGTGCGGCGGGGCCGAGGCCGCTGACCAGTTCGAGCGGCTCCACGACGCGGTGCTGCTCGACGTCCTCAATCGCATCGGCGACGTCAAGGCGCTCGGCCGCTGCGCCCTCGTCTCGCGCCGCTTCCATGCGCTCGTGCCGCTCGTCGACTCCGTCTTCGTCCGCGTCGACTGCGTCATCCCTGACGACCCGCCGCCCTCGTCCTCCTCTTCCGCCGCACCAGGCACCTCGCCGCGGCAGGCGCCAGCCCCGGCCGCGCGCGGGCGCGGCGCGCTCGCGCACATCGCGCGCGTCCTGCTCGGCGGCATCGCCAGGCCCATCCACGCGCTCGGCCAGATCCTCTCCCCCGCCGCCGCGGCCGTCTCCCGGCGCTCCGAGGCACTGCCCGCTTCCCCGCGCGCGCCCGTCGCGGACGTCTCTCACCACTCCCCCTCCGAGGTGCTCCGCTCCTTCAAGGAGCTGCGGCGCCTTCACATCGAGCTGCCCACGGGCGAGCTCGGCATTGACGACGGTGTGCTCCTTAAGTGGAAGGCCGACTTCGGCTCCACCCTCGTCAGCTGCGTCATCCTCGGCGCCTCGTCGATCTCGTCCAAGCCGCCGACAGGGTACACTCAGGCGGAATCGGAAACTGCTGCGGCCGCCACTCCCGATACCAGTCGGGAGACTGAAGAGCCGGGGAGCCTACCTGATTCTCTTTATACAAATGGAGGGCTCAAGCTTCGCGTTGTCTGGACCATCAGCTCCCTGATTGCCGCGTCGGCGAGGCATTACTTGCTGCAGCCGATTATCTGTAATCACGAATTGCTGGAGAGCTTGGACCTGACAGATGCTGACGGGCAAGGGGTGCTCACCATGGACAAGAGGCAGCTGCAGGAACTGCGGGTGCGGCCCGTCTTTCCGTCAGGGAGCTCGCACCGCACCCTCATGCCGGCTCTCAGTATGCGTCTGCACTACGCACCGCTCATTGAGCTGCCTGGGGGAACGCTGCTGAAGGGTGCGACACTAGTGGCGATCAAACCAAGCGAAGATGCCTTGAGGGAGGGCCAAGGGGCCGGGGCTGCAGGTCCTGTTGGTACATGCTGGATTTCAGAGGCCTTTGAGGAGCCATATCGGACTGCGGCAAAGGTGCTTCTCAAGAGAAGGGCATATTGTCTTGAAATGAACTCGTTCTGAGCACCTAGGGGGTTTACTTCCACAGAGTTCTACCCTTCTGACAGGTGAAATGCCACTTTACAGTTCTAAATATGATTATGGGTTGAATTAATGCTGAAATACTGAAAGGTCGTTGATTTGCCATACTACAATATCTAATAGGAACAAATGTGTTCTTGTGAAGTGAAAACATAAGAGGATAACCGAAAATATAACTGATGAACAACAAATGCTTATTGCAAAAAAGGAAAGTGATAAACTGCAATGGTGATGCTTGGATTTAGTTAATCATGGGTTGTATCGGACATTAATGAAATGGTGTAGTTCTGAATTTGTTCAGCAAGTATTGATATTTCATTTTAGCCATCTTAGTGATTTCCATTGGTTCTTTTACTGCGCTGTCCGGTGCTGTTCCAACATTTCATGAACTACACAAAATTGTAAGCACAATGCTTGGACCTCTTGCTTTTGTAGTTTTTTAGATCTCAGTTGTCAAACCAATTTGGATTCCTGAGTGTGGTAATGGACCTAACATAGACCAAGCATGATAGATGATCAGTTGTCCTTGTATTGTGTTGGTGGTTATCTAGACGCTACCTAATTCTCGGCCTCAGACTGAGGTTGTCATATTTCGTTTCCTGCTTGACTGTCCAGTCAGCAGTCAGCAGTCACAGTGCATGTTTGTAGCAGTTTTGAGAGCAAGTCTGTTATGTGATATAATTAAAGATAGAAGATTAGTTGGATTTGAGTAGCTGATGTGTGGGACAGATGCGAATTTGGAAATTTGGTTTCACTGCTAGCCTGGTGGTCTCTTGGTTTATATGTTAAACTGGTACTAGCAAGTTACCGTCAATCTGTCGATGCCTTCCCATATACTGGCTTGTGGCATGATTATTTCCTTATTCAAACTAGCATGTAAATCGGCATGGCTAGTTCCTGGAGGATTAGGTAGGTCGTTACTGGCAATGAAGTGAATTTGTTTTTGTATATTCAGATTTTACGGGACAGAGATGTCATTTACCTTGTAATTTGAAGGACTATTACATGTGCTTATGACATAATATGTAGCCGTTTCATTTGCATGTGTCAAAATCCATCCATCATGACTGGATCGAGGTCAAAGTTGTCATGTTTTGGCCCCGTTTGGGTTGGGATGACTAAACTAAACTTTAGTCACTTTAGTCCTAAAAGCATGATGACTAAAGTAGGGTGACTAAATTTTAGTTCTTTAGTCACCAAGAGGGTGACTAAAAGAGACTAAAGTAGTATTTTTACCTTATTTTCCCTCAACTTTCTTTTTGAAGCAAACATCCACTAATTAATAGGGACAATATAGTCATTATTCACATCAATTAATGCTCTTTAGTCCGGTTTAGTCACTGGAACTAAACAAGATACTTTAGCGACTAAACTTTAGTCTAGTGACTAAAGGAACCAAACATGACCTTTACATGTGACAATGCTTTACCGTAATATGATACTACTTGGTATCATGATGTGCCAGTTGAGGATTGTCCCTAATTACCATCGAGGCATGTTTCCTCACTGCATTTCTGGTGCGCGTCAGTCCAAACAAACATGCAATTCTTGTAAAAATAGAACACATTTTCCCCCTTTTGCATGTTATACTGAAATTCTTCTACGACACAAACTTTTGGGATTAAGATTGCTGAGTGTTGCACCGAACTCTCTTTCATCTTTGTTCTCAGGATGGTGGGAAGTGGGACGCCGTTCAGCTAATACAGGGGAATTTATTATTCAGAGCAGAAATTGGACGAAGATACATCTATTTCCCCATCTGTTGTATCTGATTTCGGTGAAATGGTGACTTCGTGTACCTGTAACTTTAGGGCTATAATTACAGATATGTATTTGTGCTGGACTACTACACGCGGAATGGAATGTTATTTGGGCCGATTTCCGCAGTAGTGTGAACTGTTCCAAAAGACTTTGGGGGCCTCATCTGACCTATTTAGAGCTAAAGACAAACTATTGTGTCCACAACTAACTCTCTCCGTCCCAAATTTAAATTCGGTTTACCTTTTTAGTAATATATGTGTTCTATGTGTCTAGATTTATTATTTTTTATATGAATATAGACATAAAAATATAGAGCTAAAATAACTAGTATTTTGAAACTGAGGGAGTATTAAACTTAGATTAAGCTATTAGTTTGTACCCCTTTTATATTACAATCAAAGGAAAAACAAAGTCCTAAACTACTATAAATGTCTCAACTTCAATTGATACTTCGAACTAATCCATCTTAGACCTTATTATTCATCCTTTAAAAACTGAAATAAAGTTCATATTTAGAGACATAAAATTATTGATTGCACAAACACTTATTATTATGAACTAACTTAAATTGCTTATATAAAACACATTAGAAATCATGTGTCGTTATTAATCATCAAAACCACTGACCTATATACTTTCAAACACATTTAAACATAGAGTAAACCGGATTATCTTGTAGAATTTGATTTGTGCAACAAAAATAGATTATCTTAATTATTCATCTCTTGTATATCTTAGGAGGTGTTTGAATGCACTAAGCTAATAGTTAGATGACAAAATTTGGTAGTGAAATTAGCTAGCTAACTATTAGCTAATTTGCTAAAATTAACTAATAGTTGAATTATTACTTAGATTGTATGGATGTCTTTAGCTAATTTTAGCAGTTAACTATTAGCTCTTGTGTATTAAAAAAACCCTTAATTATATTAGTGTTCACTCATTTAGGTGAAGAAGTTGTCCTAAAATCTTTGGACTCTAGGTACGCCAGTTTGCAACTTATTTTTTGTACCAGAACATTGGTTACGCGACCAAGCCATTCCAATATTTCATAATGTCACTTCAAATAAAAGCCACTTTATACGTGTTGCTAAACACGTGTTTGGTTGCGGAACAAATTAGTTAGGGATCCTGGTTTGAAGTATGAAATAATTTCTAATCATGTTTGATTAGAAGAAATGTGACTTACTATTTTTTGTTTGGTTTGAAGATGGATTGATCTTGTCCTTTGTTTGGTTAGAAAGATGAGTTGAGTACGTGCAGAATAAATGTGCATATGCGGCGGGATGTGAGCCTCGCCACTTCAATTTTAAGAGATAACTAAAGATGTGTTTGGTTCAGCCTTTTGAACCAGATTCGCTGCTAAAAATATAAAATCTCAACCAAACAGGTATAACATCATAATAGAATTCAAAATCACCTACTACCCAGATTTTCTAGATTTCTGACGTCTATGTTATAATCTATCGTTAACAGTTATTTCAACCAAACAATTTTCAGTTTTCAGTTTTTTTTTATAATTGACAGCTTACAACAGCTTTCTCGCAACTCACGGCTAGAATCAGATTTTCAGAAATTTATAGTGAACCAAACAAGCCCTAAGGACGGTATCAAATTAGAATATTTCCCTGTCCCAACTCTGAACCAAACAAGCTTATATTGTCTTGTCTTATCTCGTCGCATCATTGTAACCAATAAACCACACACACCCTAACTGGCAAACTTATCTAAAAACGCACAGCTCATGCCTAGTCGAAATATATTATTTATGGTGTAACACTGTCTCTAGCAGCTATCATATCTCATCTCATGTCTTATCTTCTTTTTCAAACTTAACTCTGCAAATAATGTAATCTACAGTGTGAATTTCCTATTTTACACGATCTTCTGCGGACAGCCTAAGAAGGCTAACATAGTTCCAACTGCAAATGGTTAAGCTACTCCTTATCTCTTGTTTTGTGGCTTCTCTTGTTTCTTCAAAAGCATGAAGATTGTTGTCAATTCTTGAGCCATGCGCCACAACATTCTATCTGGATTCCTTTTTTCTGATAGCATTGCCAACTTGTGAATCAAAACAGGCAGCTGGAGCTACCTTCCATCGTATTGAGCAAGTAGAGTTTTGTGGACATCCAGTTTTCTTCATCGCCCCTAGCCCCTAAGGGCTATGAGTCTCCAGAAGTAAGTTCTCAAGAATCTAATCATGCAATAGACATTTAATAAATGCAGGAACATGTTACATAATCAAATCTCAAAGAAACAGTGGTTGCTATATATTAACATTTCTAGGATAAGTTCATTTACAAAATGGCACATATCGTTGAATTGCAAATAAAATATGAACTCTTGACAAAGGTGTACAAAATGCACAGATATGTACCAGAGAGAAGAAACAAGTGGTCATTTAGAAAAAACAAGTGTCTTCAATACCCATACATGCTTGTAGTCTGGACTCGGTTCATGTCTAAAACAAGTTAAAGCAAAATTTGCATATTTGTTTGTTCGTCTTTTTTTTTTCTGCAGGCCCTAACCGTGAACTTCCAAAGTTATGTTAACACTATGATGGTAAATCTAGCAGTGGATGACGCACAATTTCCAGATTCTCATAAGCTGCTGGATGACTTTGTTGAATCCCTCAGGCTAATTAGAGCTGCAGCTTCAAGCCTTGGGAAGAATCAAAGAAATGATTAAGGGGCTACTCGACCAGTGTTTCCTTTCATTGCTCCAGTCCTAAAAAGATTTTAGAATTCAGTATTACTGCTAAATTGTTTAAGCTTTTGTGTTATGAAGTGTATAATTTAACCAAACCCAAATTGATGAAACACATCGGTGGGTTGAGCAAAAGATTTGATTGAGAAAACAATCATAATTTTTATTCTGGAACAAAATGTTGTAAAATTGTAATGGCAAAAACTGTTGTGCAAGCTCCGCATGCAACTAAATTACCACAATTCATGGAAAAGTTTCAAAAAATTAGATGTGCTTCATTATTTACTCTACCAATATATTAAATTCTAATTCATCCTACATTAAGAGATATAAGGGCTAGTTTGGGAACCATATTTTTCCAAGGGATTTTCATTTTCCCAAAGAAAATTAGTTCATTTTCCCATAGGAAAATAGAAATCCCATGGGAAAATGTAGTTCCCAAACTAGCCCTAAAAAGGAGAAAATTCCATCCGTTTTTTGTCACTTGTAATAGTGAACAGTACTTTAGTATGCTTCACCTTTTTACTCACCATGTGTGATGGGACAGAATAGCAAAATGTCCAGAGTATTACTCGGTTTCCTCAAAGTCCATAAGAAAGTCAGTTAGGTTCTCAGAATCGTCAATAGCTTCTTTTAGTGTCATTTCATCTTTCTTTGATTTTTCCTGCAGCAGAAAGGAACAAATATATATATATATATATATATATATATATATATATATATATATATATATATATATATATATATATATATATATATATATATATATATATATATATATATATATATATATATATATATATATATATATATATATATATATATATGGGTACATCCATCAGGAAAGACTACAAAAGATGCAGGTTCATGTATGGGATAGAACATGTTAGTAAAATTCTTATGTAATCTCCACATTTTTAATCATATAAGCAATTACAGTCGTGTTTGTAGAGGCGCTAATAGCGCAGTGGTTCAGCACCCGAGGTGTGGCGCTCCCCACCAGGGTTCGATCCCTGTGCTGCATGGCTGTGTGCCCACCTCCCTGGATGAAACAGCACAGATGGTTCCACGGCAGCCAAAGAAGCCTGCTCACATGAGGTTCCTGCCTTCTTCCCGGGTTTGGTAGGCCCCTTCTTAAGACTAAAGTCAAGGGGACGTCTCCCCCCATTATCAAGTCTTTTTAATTTGCAGCCATATTTTCATAGATTGACATAGTATAGACCAACAACAAAGTAATCGGTTGCTGTATTTGTGAAAGCTAACAGATATGCATTTTTTCTGACCAGAAAACATATGTAAACTGTACCTTGGGCTTTTCAGCCTGTCCAGTAGACTTTAGAGCACTCCAATTCTGGTTCACTTTCTCTTCTACTTCTGCAACATCATCCCTATCGTCTTCCTCATCCTATTTGTAAAGAAAAATGTTTTAAGGAAAAAAACCAAGTGCTAAAATAGGATCGTTTCTGATTAGTATATCATCAATAAACCACTTCTTTTGGCGATGGCCCACTATTTTGGTGCTACAATATCATGAGGAAGGTCACATTTAACCTTCCATTAGGAAATTTGTGAGCTGAGATTTCCATATTGTCGGCAATGGTAATAAGGGCCTTGAGAAGCACAAAAAACCTATAACTTGTAAAGTTATGTGTACAGTAATAAGGTACCTCTAGTGATTGAGGCTGTGCAGCAGCTTTATCGACATCCTCATCCTCATCATCACTGTCTTCATTGTACTGTTCAAAAGTAGAAAAATATAGTGAAACAAGCAGTAGTCTAAATACATAAGCTATTATTACACCTTACAGAATTCACAATCCATTTCCCTTTTCAGTATAATATAAATGGCTTGAGAAGCTTTGACAAACTTCTTTCTTAGGAGAAAAATGAAATGTTTAGAGTGGGTACTTACAGAATGCTCTCCTATATCAATGGCGGTAGCCATAGGATCTTTAGCTTCAGGAATATACTGCCATAATAAAATAGATATGTAAGTAACATTAACCCTACCTGCAAACTTATCAATTGAAATTAAATTGATAGTTTATGTAAGATACCGTTATGTCTTGATTGACGTCCTCTCTCTCTTCATTCAGACGTGCATATAGCTCTTCCTTTGTGATCATTATCCCATGCTGAGAGGGAGACAAAGATATCAAATAAGAATTCATGACTCCTGATAGCTACCCAGGATTGACATTTATTCTTGTCATGTCATACTACTAAATGCACTTAAAAGTAAAGGTTATACAGCAGTTATGACTTTGCAGATGATAACATTACAAACATGGTTATGATAGATCTTAGCCAAGCAAGTCCAAATAATGAGTTCAGCAGAAGTGCTATCTCATACCTCCATCAGGTAAGGTACAACTTCAGGGGTAGGCTCATGAAATTCAGGACCTCTGTAGTCAATCACTTCATCAGGATCCTGAACATAATTAATTGTTGGATAGACAGGATCACCGCCCCAAACTACACATTAAAAAATAGATATTATGTCCTGATCAGGATATTCCCCAATACAATTAAAGTGTATGAAGTAAACCTTCCTATTCAAAAAATATGTTCTTCCAATTTGCAAGAGTAGAGTAACTTTAAGGTGGCATTCAATTATGAAGAAGACACTGATTTTGAACAACATTTTTACTAACTCAAGCCACCCAAATGGTCTGCTGTTATATATAAGAAACAGGAGCATATTAGTTCAAGAAATGCACACTCAAATCAGTGGATGGGATTATATAAATCACCCAGAAGGTTCTGCAACACAGACACGACTCCAAGGTGTATGAAAACAGTTTTTTTATATTTAGCTTCTAATAATATTATGTAATTGTTCCTAGTTATTTCCAGTCGACGTTGTACCAGACTAGAATAGAGCATCTCTGTGGAGGAATAGAACAAAGAAGCTAATGTAAGACGAATAACACATGATTATGCAGCAGCAACAAAAAAAATAGACTTTAAAGACAAGACATGCAAAAGAAGAAGATTTTTTAGCAAAGAAATACTCTGTTTGATCTGGTCTTCCCGCATTCTCATGGCCAAAGGATCTCGCTGAATACGCACATCGGTGCCCATCATGATACGATATTCCCCAGCAGTTTGGTGTTGAAACATTTTTATAAGTTGAACATTCTCATCTTCGCCAGTTTCCTCAAAGTGCTTCTGTATGGCCTCACGTGATGTATCCTTGTTTTTATAAGCTTCAACCCATTCTGAGTAGTACGCTATTGGCCCTATTTCTTCTAGTCTCCTTTGCTCTGCTTCTAACCTGTTTTTATATTGTATATTAAATGTAAGAGTATAAATGGGCAAGATAAACTTGTGTCAATTAAAAAAATTGATCCTCGACATCTTTCTGATGCAGTATTTAAGAATATATGATGAGACCGCCACATATTTGTAATATGTGGCATAACTTGGAGAAGGTGTAAATCCAAGAGCAGTTAAATAGGTTTACGAAAGATTATGTGATGAGACCATGCACGAGTGGTGGTACTACCAACTCAAATGATGTAAGGCAATTAGTAGAAACAATGTGTGCACAGATATTCAATAAAATCATTCGGTAAAGATGTACTGCAAAAATATATGGTATAATAATTCTAGTATTCTGTGGATGTAAGTCAACCTTTCCTCTTTGTACAAATGTCTTCTTGTCTTTGCAAGAGCAGCTTCTGTCCGTGAAGGATGGTCCCCAAAAATTTTAATTTGCCCAGTCTCCGCCATTGCCTTTGCAAAAACCTAAAATGATACAGCATACATTACAATTTATAATGTGGATCGCCGTCACGGAATATAAGTTAGTTGAAACACCAGTCAACGTAAAAAATAAAATCACAAAGCCTCAACCATATCAAGCGATATGAACAGACAAACCTGCACATCGATATACATGCACAGACGTCAACGCCATAACCCATAAGCACAAACCTCACCTTTACATCTGTGAGACTGACACTCTTCTCACGTTCACAGTACAAACAGAATAACTGGAGAACCATAAAATAATTGACACCATGGTCGCTAACACTTGACAGTAATTAGCAACACAAATACCATATACTTGGCTAGCTACTTTTGGACGGATAAAACAAACAAAATGACACTGGAAGATCACATGGAAATTGTTCCGTACGTGCAACATTTATACTATATGAACTATAAATGAGGCATAGAAATACTAGCGAGTACCATAGCAATACTCAAAATCATACATTTATGGCCTTTTGTTGCAGTACCTTTCAATGTCCGGAATTGGTGAACAGCCCCAATATAAGGAAACATCACTACCTACCACTTGCTAGGTTCAATCAAGTGAGGAACTAACCGTGTCAACATCTGGACGCCTCCTCTGCCATCTTGACCACATTTCCTCCTCCTGAGACTTCCTCCTCCAGTGCCACCAGAGCTCTTCACTGGTTTTCGGCTCCCCTAGTGACATTGCCTTTGCTGGATCAATGAACGGGTGTGGCCGCCCCATCATTTTGTCCATGTCATACTCACTCAGCTCCTCTTCCTCTGGTGTCTCATAAATGACATACTCATCCACCGAATCCTTTATCTCCTCCAATGCATCGTCCCCAGAGCCTATAATAGCCACATCAGGTTCATCACCATCCTTTCTGTCATCAGTCTGTGCACCCTCCGTTCCTGACGCCGACGTCACCTGCTCCTTATACCCTCTCCTCCTGCTCCCGGGCTTCGTGCCAAATGATGGCATCCCAGCTGACTCCCCAACCGGAGCAGGCGCTCGCGCGGCACGGACGCGGGCCGCCGTGCCCTCTGGCCAGTACTCCTTCCCGGGTATGCTTGCCCGAGCGCCCGACGCCGGCTCGAGCTGACCGGATGTGGAGTCGAAGTAGCTGGAGTACGGTGGCGGTTCTATCTTCGACGGGTCGAAATGGAGAGAGTCGTCCTTGACGCACTTGATCCTGGCACGCCGCGTGCCCAGGAACAGCAGACCCCTCCGGTGAGGCAAAGCACTGAACACTTTCTGTGCACGCACCGAACGACCTCCAGTCAGGCGCGTAAACCGAACTGGAACTAGGAACCAAAGTTATAAACTGTACGAGGCGTTTAGGCACTTACCGAGGACTTGCAGGTGCGAGAATGAGCCGGCGCCGTGACGGGCCCGGCAGGGACCGCCGTCGACATGCCTGAACAGTTTCAACAGAGTGGCTGTGATATCTGACGAGACGAACTGTGCGCAGGGAATAACGAACGATGAAATGGGGTCCAAGCTGGAGGTTACCTGGGAATAGGCGCCACGGGTTGTAGCAGGACGCCATGGTAGCGGCTCCCGCTATGGTGCTGCTTGCAGCGGTAGGGCGTAGGCGTCAGTCAATTCGTAGTGCGCGGGCGAGAGTGAGGTGCGAATCCGGCGGCGAGGTTTTGGATGGGACCTTCGGAGATTGCCGCGTTCAGGATAACGAGAAGGCTGAAGGAAGAAAGCGCTCACGTGGAAGGAGGTTGTCTTTCGACTTTAGAGAAGTGTAATAGCGGGCTATAAGACTGTCGCTTCACTCTACACATCTCCTACCCTATTACTGTTCATTCTATAGTGGCTACAGTACTCTCCTACCTCCCGCAGCGGCGAGCGCCACTCTCTCCCCTACCTCGCCGCACTCTTCTCTCTCATGCCAGATGCAGGGGATGACTATAACCGCCCCCTCGCCTCCTTCACGCGGACGGAGCCGGCCGCGCCAGACTACGGAAACTTCTCGGTCCACCTCGCTTCGCCTCGACCCCTCCGCGGAAGAGCGATTTAGCGCGGCGACGCGGCGGCGGATCTCCCGTCGGCCGGTGGAGTCGGCCCCGGCCCCCCTCGGTTGCACAGAAGAGGACCTCGACTTCGTGACCACGCAGTGCCGTTCGCGACCGAAGACGAAGAGGAGTCCAATCCGCTTCCGGCGAGGTACGTCGCGACCGATTCGTTGGCTTCCGTCTCCGACCATCGACGGCGCCATCAGATCCACACGGAGACGCTTCGATTCGGCGTGTTGCGGCCGAGATCTCCCCTTCTTAAGGTATTACCTTCTTCAACCTCGTCAAATCAATACTTATTTCACGATTGATTTAGAACAGCACTCGTATTTTGCTTCGATTCGCCGTCTTGCGGGCGAGATCCTCCCTTCTTGAGGTATACCATCTTGTACCCCGTCAAATGAATACTTCATTCAGGAAATATTTAGATCAGCACTGGTTTTGTTCAAAAATCCTAGTTTATTTTGGCCAGCCCATATGAGTTTAGCAGATCCACACTTGTAGTTTGAGCTGTGAACTTGTTACGTTGTTCATCCTCCGATTTAGCCCCCTGGTGGAACAAACTTTGTCTGTACCACGACATGGGAATACACACCAACACTAAGTAGTCGTGCGCATTCGGAACCACTTTGAACCCTTCTTTGGGCGTCATGTTTCTAGGAGATGCAGACGGCCCCTACAATTTATCAGTTCACCCGTACTTGCCAATGGAACCAAGGTTTTCAAACTCGTAGCCTAACATTAGCCATGACAGCAAATCTATTTCCCCAGTGATGTTCATTCCACTGAAGCAGATGTTTATTAAGTGAACAAATTGTATTTGTGGCGTTTCTGGGGAATGTTACCCTTTCGTAGCATTTTAGTCTTCACCCATATATGGCATTCCACTGACACCCTGATTATGTCATAATTCATTGTGCTTGCATGGAATACACGTATGTTCATGAGTTGTTCACTACAATTCATGACATGTTCATTTACTTTTGACTATGATTATCTGCCTGATCATGTGTCTGCCTGAACATGTGTTTGACCCACAAACTTATGTAATGTTCAAGACTTCAAAATGTGTATCTATCATGACAATAGTTGTATCATTTCTATCTGCATGTACTACTTTCCTTTCTAGTTCTGTGCCATACACTTCCCTTACGTTTAATTGTGTTTATAATGTTCATGCTTTATGTACAATAACATGTACCTGCCAACAAATATATAAGTGCTATTGACAAATTTATTGTTTTCATGTGTCTGTTTGGTTTATGAATCGAACTGTACATGTCATATGTCATCTTCACTTTACTTCCTCCCTAAATTATGGACATTTACATGTTTTTCATATGCCTTAAGATACATTTGCCTGTTACCTTTCTTCATCATTATCATATATCCATGCTAGCGCATGTACACTACTTTCCAAGCTCTGTTACATATACTTCCCTTATATTTCCTACAAGTTTGTAATGGTGTTCCTTTTGTTTATGAATCCATGGTGGTGCATACAATTTTGTAGGCAATATTATGTGGGAACTTTTTTCATTCCATGAATGCATATGCTTTTTAAGGGTTTGCACATGTTACTTCATATATTAAATGTTTGCAGTCCATTTGATCATGGCATCCTCCAAAGAAGATAAGATGAAGGTTTTGATGAAAGTCCTTGTAGACTGTACCGAGGATGCCACAAAATCCATGGGGGGTTTAGTTGATCATGCATTAGACCACATGCATGATGAAGAGATCCTAGCTAGGACATTGTTTGCCATGAAAGAAAAACTAGAGTTGCTTCAGTAGGATGCCTTAGAGGCAAAAGTCCAAGCCTTTCCAGAAATAGCTAAGTACGAGTGGGATGACATCAGTGTTGATCCTCCCTCTCCGTCACCCCCTCCAACAGTTACTGATCCTTCTGTTGAAGAAGAGGAGTTCTACTGCCCCGACGTCAGTGACGAATGGTACTTCAGTGATTCGGATAGGTCTACCCGTAATAGCTACTGGAATCTGTATTAGGTACATGTTTCCAGTGAAAGGTACATGACATGCTTTTGAACAACCATATGTCATGTATGGCTAAGTCTAAGTGGTACCCAGTCACAATAAGTAGTAACTATGATGTAAGGAATTATGTAGTGTGTGAACTATGTTCAGTACTATTTGTTATGTCCATCGTTTAGTACTGTAACCGTGAATGCGAACCTATTATTATAACTGTGGTCAGTTAAATGCTTCTTATGTACTTCATTTCTTCAAATGCTTGTGTACATTTCAATAAGTTTATAGCATATAACTAAATTTGTCCCATCTCCACAATTACTAGAATGGACCCAGCAAACAATGCCACTTCTTCACAGCCCATGTCAAATGCCTCAAGTGGCCAGCAGTTTCCTCCTCCACACCCTTTATGGCCTACGGGTTACATGCAGCAGAGTGGTATGGATTGTAACTTTATGGGAAACCTCAATTTTCCAAACCCTGGTCAAGGTCCGACAACAATGTGGGCACCCATGCAGACAGGACATAGTACTTCCCAATCTACCATGATTCCGGCCTCACAATCAGCTATGTACTGGAATCATTACTTGAACTTTGTCAGGAATCCTCTTGGGTCAGCTGAAGTAAATCCATTTCCTGATTCCATTCCACCTTCCAATACTAGTACACCATTGCAGGGTTCCAATACTATACCTTCATTACCTGTGAACTTGGACTCAGATGCTGAACACAGTGTTCATGACATCAATAGTCCTGAAAAGAATGCACCTCCTGTGCAGAAACCCAAGAAGTCTAAGGAACAAAACTTTACTGGGCCTGAAGATCTTCTCCTTTGCACAACCTGGTTGCAAATAAGCAGTGACCCTGTTGTGCACACTGGCCAACGTAGGGAGGGGCTTTGGGCTAGAATTGAAAAAAGATACAACGAACAGAGGGGCAAGTTTCCTTGTAGAGTGAACAGAGCCCTTAGCAGCAGATGGGACAAGATTAGAGCAGATGTTAGTAAGTTCTCTGGCTACTACGCAAGAGTTCTAAGAGAGAAACAAAGTGGCTTAACTGATGACGACAAGGTAACCCATTTTTTACAGACTTTGAATCATGTCCATATGAAAGTATACATGTTGACACATTTTTAAAATGAAACAAAAATTTGTACAGACATCCAAGGCGGCAACATTGTTTGCACACGAGGAGAACAAACCTTTCCAGTACATGCATTGCTGGCACCAACTCAAGGGAGAACCCAAATGGGAGAGCATTTGTAGTGGACAATCGTTCCGCGGATTGAATGCAAATCCAATTGGCTCTACAGGTACTCCATATGTTGACGCTACTGAAACTGATAGTGCATCTGCTGGTTTGACAGGAAAACGACCGCGTGGTCGTGATTTTAGTAAATCAGAGAGAAACAAACCTGCATCTTCCTCATCTCTAGAGTACCTTAGCCGTTTGCAAGAAATAACTGAAAAACAAATTCAGAGGTCCATAGAAAAGGGTGAAAAGAAAGAGAAGTGCTCACAAGAAGACAGAGAAATGGAGAAAAAGAGGTTGGAATTGGAAGCACAAAAGGTCATCATACGACAAAGGGAATTGAAACTTCAAGAACTAGATTCTGCTGAAAAAAGATTGCAAAGGCTGGAGGCAACAAATGAAGAAGATGTCGATCCCGAAGTCTGGATTATGATGAAAGAACAAAAAAAAGTTGCAACAATTCATATTTAGTTTTGAGTAAACGATATATTCGGTGACTCAGAACTTGAGCTTGTTCACGAAACCGGTTTGCATTATTTGTTTAAGTCATGGTGAAATTTGTTTGTGAGACGATTATATTTTTGTTCGAACCATAAGTCGTGAAGGACAGTTGTGGTGTCACTTATGTTGTATCGTGTTGTTATACACAGTAATTATTTGTGAGTGATGTGAACATGTTTCATTAAAGTTTGATAAATTTGTTTGTCATGGTATTGGAGGTCCATAACTAACTGCTGCGTGCTGCGACCATTTTCATTATACTTCGAATGTAATGGTCTACTTGGTACCGGTAGTGATGTGTCAAAATCGTTTGCAATGTTTGTTTACATGGCTCCGTAGTAGTTATGAATCTTAATGTTTATAGAACCAGGAAAGTTGTCCAATGATCATAAATTTTATTTGATAACCGATAGGTACGACATGACAATGCAAATTACACATAGTTCATTGAACTTGAAAATACGTAGCAACGAATTTTGAAGTTTACATGCTTCCACGCCGAGCCCACAAATGCTCGACAAGATCATTTTGGAGGGAGCACGATCTTTCTTGGCGACGAAGATCGAAGTGGTTTATGACCCATTCCGCCCTTCCTTCTGCAATAAGTTGCGATGGTTCAATGGTTGATGTGTTATCTCCAAAATCAATATTAGCAGCAAACGCCCCTTCGTCTTCAACAATCATGTTGTGCATGATGATGCAAACTGTGATTATCTCAGTTAAACGATTACGATCCCAACCATACGTTGGACCTCGCAGCACCGCCCACCTTGCTTGAAGAACTCCAAATGCACGCTCAATATCCTTTCGACAACTTTCCTGCATTTGTGTGAAATAGACTTTCTTTTGCTCATATGGGTGCCTGATAGCTTTTACAAAAGTTGGCCAGTTGGGGTAAATACCATCAGCTAGGTAATAACCGAAGTTATAAGCATTACCATTAATTGTATAATGGACAGGTGGCATTCGACCGGATGTCATGGGGTCGAAAACTGGTGATCGGTGGAGCACGTTCACGTCGTTGTTTGTCCCTGGCATGCCAAAAAAAGCATGCCAAATCCAAAGATCATACGTAGCTACAGCTTCTAGTATCATGGACGCTCGACCATTTCTGCCACAAAACTGACCACGCCATGCCGTAGGACAGTTCCGCCACTCCCAATGCATGCAATCTATAGAACCCAACATCCCTGGGAAACCCCTTGATTCGCTATGGTGCATGATGCGTGTTATGTCAGCTTCATTAGGAGTTCGTAGATACCACCCACTAAAGTATGCAATGATCCTCAACAAAAATGATGAAGGCATTCCCTAGCTGTGGACTCGCCAATTTGAATGTACTCGTCTACTGCATCAGAATGTAATCCATATGCAAGTACCCGCATTGCCGCACATACTTTTTGGAGGGGACCTAGTCCTGGCATACCAGTTGCGTCAACCTGTTGTGTAAAGTACGAATCATGTTGTTGAAGTCCTTGCAAGATTCGGAGAAAGAGAGGCCTACTCATGCGGAACCTAATATATGAACATACAATATTAGTAAATAAAATGCAAATATCAAACCGTATTCGAATAACAAGTAGTGGGTACCTTCTACGAAAGACGTGGGGTGGATACACTGGGTTCGGGCCGAAGTAGTGATGGTGGATAAGATTTTCTCCAGCAAAATGATCCCTGTGAATGACGCGGCGAGGTAAACGGGACCGTCGTCGGTGATGGCGTCTGGCCTCTATGTTGAGGGCAAGAAGATTGACAAGCATAAGTGTTCCGTCCTCACTATCACTCGAATCAGAATCATGATCCCTATGCCTGTGAGACATACCGTGAAATGGCTAAATTGTTCAACTACTCAACTTTGTTGGTGCATATGTGAAGAGATGGAATGCATATATGTAGGAGAGAGGAATGTGGCTTCAGGGGGAAGCAAGTGCCTTCCATTGAAAGCCAAACGTGGCTTTCGTTGCAAGACAAGTGCGGCTTGCCGCGCACGACAAGTCGAATTTGCTTTGACCGTAACCGTGGTTTTATATATTGCTTACGAATATATTTCAAAACTGATGACGGACCATAAGTTTTCACAAAATTATGCAATTGCGAATTTACTGTAAACTACAATTTTGTTATATATATTATGTGAAATTTAATTGAAACAAATAATTATTTATAATTATTTTTTTTTTGAATACAAGCGCAACATGTCGGACGTGTGCAAATAAATAAAATGAAAACAAAATTGAAGTTGGTTAAGTTAGTTATATGGAAATGTATATTTAATGAGTAGAGAGATATATAGGGGAAAGTTTAGGGGGAACGGTTGCGGGACGAGTGAATTTAGGGGATGGAATCTTGCTGACGTGACTGCATAGTAACATTTAGGGGGGAAAATTTAGGAGGAACGGTTGCGGACAGTCTAAGAGCATCTTTACTCTTCATTTTTTTCTTTGACTCTCTATTCAAATTTTTATAAAAAAATATATTATATATGTAGCATCTTATTTCAATAGACAATCTAACTACTTTAGCTAGTCAGAGTGGCTAGCCAAGTTTAGTTTTAGTGAGGGACCAATTTAGAGAGTCCCATAGCTTGGTGGGTTATATGACTAGTCTATTAAAGAGTTATTTTGTTGTTAAATAATTAAAAGTTAGCTTGACGGATCATTTAGCTAGTCTCTTGGAGATGCTATAAACCAGCTATAATAACGACTTAGAGCATTAAAAAACTATAAACTAACCCAAAAAACATTTTTAGTAAAGAAAATATTTTTTAAACCCTCCAACAGTTCTCTCTTCTTTCCCCATATTCTACGTGTCCTGCACCCATTGACCCTGTTTGTTTAGGCTTTTGTAGCTTCTGGCCACCAAAAGATGTTGCGGACTGTCAAATACCCTAGCTTTTTAACCCGCTTCTATAAAATCGTTTTGGTAAAAACCGTCCAAAATCGACATGAACCCAGAATCGGTCGAGTCGTTACGATAGTAGAAATCTATTGCTTCCTAGATACTGGACCTTTTGGACCACTTTATCTTCCTCTGCACATAATGCTCACAATACTCAGATTCTTCTCATAGCTAGATTCTCTTCATCGTCATATTTTTAATAAAGCTGATTAGAAAAAAATTGAAGTCTTGTCTTTCTTGCCCTCAAATTTAGGCGTCACACATTGTTTCCCAATCACTTCAGAGCACGCTGGTTCCCGTGTATTTTTCTCACGCGCAGTTCTTTTTGGTAGAGAAAGAACGACGTTCGCGCTGATCAGCAACGGGCGGCGGCGTACTGGGCTCCGATGCTTTGCTTCTTCCAGATGGCTCCGATGCTTACTTCTTCAGTCATGGAACAAAGTGAACGATCAATATACGTGTTCTTTTTTTATCCATCATCTCACATCACCTCACATTGTAGAGTACTAGGGTCAACGATCAATATACATGTTCTTTTTTTATCCATCATCTCACATTGTAGAATACTAGGGTCAATATCCATCAGCTCATCGGCTGCTGCGGGCGGCACAACAGGGAATAGCGACTGTCGTGGCCACGTGGTTGTTTCAAACATTTAGATATTGGTTATTAGCAGTCTGTTATAGGTTTATAATTTTTAGAGATTTTTTTACAACAATCTCCAATAATAAGTTTTAGGGAATACTAACTCCATTCACAAATATATGACACCGTGGATTTTTTAAAAACTTTGATCACTTATCTTATTCAAAAATATAAAATTTTAAGTCAAATCAAAAAGGATAAATGATAACTCATTATTTTTTTAATAAGACGAGTGGTCAAAGTTTTTAAACAGTCAATGATGTTATGTATTTATAAACGGAAGGAGTAGTTTTTAGTAGCCTTTTGGAGTTGCTCCTAGGGTGTTTGTTTGAGATTATAATCTTTTCAGATTATATGTGAAAGTCGCCTAGAGGGGGGTGAATAGGAAAATCTGAAATTTATAAACTTTAAGCACACTTACAAGCCGGGGTTAGCGTTAGAAATAAAGTCGATTCTGAAAGATAGGACGAAAACAAATCACAAGCAAATGAAAGCGGATGACACGATGATTTGTTATACCGAGGTTCGGTTCTTGCAAACCTACTCCCCGTTGAGGTGGTCATAAAGACCGGGTCTCTTTCAACCATTTCCCTCTCTCAAACGGTCACCTAGACCGAGTGAGCTTCTCTTCTCAATCAATTCGGACACATAGTCCCACAAGGACCACCACACACTTGGAGTCTCTTGCTTTGATTACAAATGTCTTGGGAACAAGAAATGGGGAAGAAGAAAAGTGATCCAAGCGCAAGAGCTCAAAAGAACACGACAAAACTCTCTCTTCTAGTCACTAATTGCTTTGAGTGGAATTAGGACTTGGAGAGATTTTGATTCAATCTATTTGTGTCTTGTATTGAATGCACTAGCTCTTGTATTGAATGTGTTGGCTGAAAACTTGGATACCTTAAAGTGTGGTGGTTGTGGGGTATTTATAGCCCCAACCACCAAAGTGGTCGTTGGGGAGGCTGTCTGTCGAAGGGCGCACCGGACAGTCCGGTGCAGTAGCCACATCACCCAACCGTTAGGGTTCGACCGTTGGAGCTCTGACAAGTGGGGCCACCGGACAGTCCGGTGGTGCACCGGACAGGTCCTGATCACTGTCTGGTGCGCCTTCTGGCGCCTGCTCTGACTCTGCGCACGCAGTCCGCACTATTCATTGTTCACTGTACACTTTTGCAGTCGACCGTTGACGTTGTAGCCGTTACTCCACATGGCACACCGGACAGTCCGGTGCTACACCGGACAGTCCGGTG
The DNA here is from genome assembly GCF_902167145.1 of Zea mays. Classification (NCBI taxonomy): domain Eukaryota; kingdom Viridiplantae; phylum Streptophyta; class Magnoliopsida; order Poales; family Poaceae; genus Zea; species Zea mays. The sequence continues at coordinate 198,701,907 of NC_050098.1, forward strand.
AATTATAGCGGAGGGCTCTTGAAAGGGAAATAGGCTTACACCTTTTCCTATATAAATTTTGGTGGTTGAATTACCCAACACAAATCAATTGGACTAACTAGTTTGCTCTAGATTATGAGTTCTACAGGTGCCAAAGGTTCAACACAAACCAATATAAAGTTCAAGAAAGGGTTCAAATAAAAAGAGCAAAAGACAACCAAAGTGTGTCCTGGTCTGGCGCACCGGACTGTCCGGTGTGCCACCGGACAGTGTCCGGTGCACCAGGGAACCCAACTCTAAACTTGCCACCTTCGGGAATTCTGGGAGCCACTCCGCGATAATTCACCGAACTGTCCGGTGTAGCACCGGACTGTCCGGTGTGCCAACGGAGTAACGGATATACAGCGCCAACGGTCGTCTGCAGAGGAACAGTAAAACGCTACAGTGCGCGACTACGCGCGCAGACGTCAGAGCAGGCGCAGAAGGCGCACCGGACAGTGAATAGTGACTGTCTGGTGCGCCACCGGACTGTCCGGTGGCCCACATGTCAGAAGCTCCAACGGTCGGAACCCAACGACCTGGTTACGTGGCTGGCGCACCGGACAGTGTCCGGTGGTGCACCGGACTGTCCGGTGCGCCATACGACAGCAGCCTTCACCCACGGTCCTTTTGGTGGTTGGGGCTATAAATACCCCCCAACCACCACACTTCAATGCATCCAAGTTTTCAGCCATCAAACCTCATACAAGAGCTCTAGACTTCATTCAAAGACACAATCAAAGAGATCAAATCCTCTCCCAAGTCCAGAATCACTCCAAACAAATTAGTGACTAGAGAGAGACATTTGTGTTCATTTGAGCTCTTGCGCTTGGATTGCTTTTCTTATTCATTCTTTCTTGTTTCCAACTCAATTGTAATCAAGACAAGAGACACCAACTGTGTGGTGGTCCTTGTGGGGACTTAGTGTCCCGATTGATTGAGAAGAGAAGCTCACTCGGTCTAGGTGACCGTTTGAGAGAGGGAAAGGGTTGAAAGAGACCCGATCTTTGTGACCACCTCAACGGGGAGTAGGTTTGCAAGAACCGAACCTCGGTAAAACAAATCACTGTGTCATCCGCCTTATTTGCCTGTGATTTGTTTTCGTCCTCTCTTTTGGACTCGTTTATATTTCTAACGCTAACCACGGCTTGTAGTTGTGCTTAAAGTTTGTAAATTTCAGATTTGCCTATTCACCCCCCCTCTAGGCGACTTTCAATTGGTATCGGAGCTCGGTGCTTCATTAGAGCCTAACCGCTCGAAGTGATGTCGGGAGCATCCGCCATGAGGGAGATTGGGACCGACAACAAGTCCGCAAGCTCGAGGAGAACACACTCAAGGGAGTCCGCCCACAAGCACAAGGAGGAATCCTCTTCCTCCATCAAGTCCCAATGGAAGGGTGACAAGAATAAGAAGATGAAGAAGGTGGTCTACTACGAGACCGACTCTTCGTCACCCTCCACCTCTGGCTCGGAATCGGCATTCGCCACTTCTAAGCGTCATGAGCGCAAGAAGTATAGTAAGATGCCCCTTCGCTATCCTTGTATTTCAAAACGCACTCCATTACTTTCCGTCCCATTAGGCAAACCACCTATGTTTGATGGTGAAGATTATTCTATGTGGAGTGATAAAATGAGGCATCACCTAACCTCACTCCACAAAAGCATATGGGATATTGTTGAGTATGGAGCGTAGGTACCGAAGGAAGGGGACAAGGATTATGATTCGGAGGAGGTCGAACAAATCCAATACTTCAACTCCCAAGCCACTACTATACTCCTCGCCTCTCTAAGTCGAGAGGAGTATAATAAGGTGCAAGGGTTGAAGAGTGCCAAAGAGATTTGGGACGTGGTCAAGACTGCGCACGAAGGAGATGAGGTGACCAAGATCACCAAGCGGGAAACGATCGAGGGGGAGTTCGGTCGCTTCATGCTTCACCAAGGAGAGGAGCCACAAGCCATGTACAACCGGCTCAAGACCTTGGTGAACCAAGTGCGCAACCTCGGGAGCACTAAATGGGATGACCATGAAATGGTCAAGGTTATTCTAAAATCACTTGTATTTCTTAATCCTACTCAAGTTTAATTAATTTGTGGTGATCCTAGATATAAACTAATGTCTCCCGAGGAAGTGATAGGAAAATTTGTGAGCTTTGAATTGATGATCAAAGACTCCAAGAAAATCATCGAGCAAGGCGCCACCTCAACACCCGAGGTGCAACCCGTCGCATTCAAGGCGACAGAAGAAGAAAAGAAGGACTCTACACCAAGTAGGATCCCCATCGACGCCTCCAAGCTCGACAACGAGGAAATGGCGCTCATCATCAAGAGCTTTCGCCAAATCCTCAAGCAAAGGAGGGGAAGGACTACAAACCCCGCTCCAAGAAGGTTTGCTACAAATGTGGTAAGCCCGGTCATTTTATCGCTAAATGTCCTTTATCTAGTGATAGTGACAGGGATAACGACAAGAAGGGAAAGAGAAGAGAAAAGAAAAGGTACTACAAGAAGAAGGGCGGCGATGCCCATGTTTGCCGGGAGTGGGACTCCGACGAGAGCTCCACCGACTCCTCCTCCGAGGAGGAGGACGCAAACATCGCCGTCACCAAAGGGCTTCTCTTCCCCAACGTCGGCCACAAGTGCCTCATGGCAAAGGACGGCAAGAAGAAGAAGGTAAAATCAAGATCCTCCACTAAGTATGCAACTTCTAGTGATGTGGATAATTCTAGTGATGATGAGGATAACTTGCTTACTCTTTTTGCCAATCTTAACATGCAACAAAAAGAGAAATTAAATGAATTAATTAGTGCCTATTCATGAGAAGGATGAACTCTTGGATAGCCAAGAAGATTTCTTTATTAAGGAAAACAAAAAGCATGTTAAGACTAAAAATGCTTATGCTCAGGAAGTAGAAAAATGTGAAAATTTGTCTAGTGAGCTAAGCACTTGCCATGATGTTATTTCCAACCTTAGAAATGAAAATGCTAAACTAATTGCTAAGGTTGAGAAGTTAGATATTTGTGATGATTCAATTGTTAGTCTTAGAAATGATAATGCTAGTTTGATTACTAAGATTGACAATTTGAATGCATCGCTCTCTAGCCTTAAAATTGAGAATGAAAAATTAATTGCTAAGGCTAAAGACTTAAATGTTTGCAATGTTTCCATTTCCAATCTTAGAGATGAGAATGCTATTTTACATGCTAAGATTGTTGAATTAAATACTTGCAAACCCTCTACATCTACCGTTGAGCATGTCACTATTTGCACTAGATGTAGAGATATAAATGTTGATGCTATTCATGATCACCTAGCTTTAATTAAACAACAAAATGATCACATAGCTCAACTTAGTGCCAAAATCAATGAGCATGACTTAGAAAATGAAAAATTTAAATTTGCTAGAAGCATGCTCTATAGTGGGAGACGCCCTGGCATTAAGGATGGCATTGGCTTCCAACAGGGAGACAATGTCAAGCTTAATGCCCCTCCTAAAAGATTATCTAACTTTGTTAAGGGAAAGGCTCCCATGCCTCAGGATAACGAGGGTTACATTTTATACCCTGCTGGTTATCCCGAGCACAAAATTAGGAGAATTCACTCTAGGAAGTCTCACTCTGGATCTCATCATGCTTTTATGTATAAGAGTGAGGCATCTAGTTCTAGGCAATCAACCCATGCAAAATTGCCTAGGAAGAAAACTCCTATTGCATCAAATGATCATAACATTTCATTTAAGACTTTTGATGCTTCCTATGTGCTAACTAACAAATCAGGCAAAGTAGTTGCCAAATATGTTGGGGGCAAACACAAGTGATCAAAGACTTGTGTTTGGGTACCCAAGGTGCTTGTTTCTAATGTGAAAGGACCCAAGACCGTTTGGGTACCTAAGAACAAGGCCTAAACTTGTTTTGTAGGTTTATGCATCCGGGGGCTCAAGTTGGATCATCGATAGCGGGTGCACCAACCACATGACAGGAGAGAAAATGATGTTCTCCTCCTATGAGAAAAACCAAGATCCCAAAGAGCTATCACATTCGGGGATGGAAACCAAGGTTTGGTCAAAGGATTGGGTAAAATTGCTATATCATCTGACCATTCTATTTCCAATGTTTTTCTTGTAGATTCTTTAGACTATAACTTGCTTTCTGTGTCTCAATTATGCAAAATGGGTTACAACTGTCTTTTTACCGATTTAGGTGTTACTGTCTTTAGAAGAAGTGATGATTCAGTAGCATTTAAGGGAGTGTTAGAGGGTCAGCTATACTTAGTTGATTTTAATAGAGCTGAACTCGACACTTGCTTAATTGCTAAGACTAACATGGGTTGGCTCTAGCATCGCCGACTAGCCCACGTTGGGATGAAGAATCTTCACAAGCTTCTAAAGGGAGAACACATTTTGGGACTAACAAATGTACATTTTGAGAAAGATAGGGTTTGTAGCGCATGTCAAGCAGGAAAGCAAGTTGGTGTTCATCATCCACACAAGAACATCATGACGACTGGCAGGCCACTCGAGCTACTCCACATGGACCTATTCGGCCTGATCGCTTACATAAGCATCGGCGGGAGTAAGTACTGTCTAGTTATTGTGGATGATTATTCTCGCTTCACTTGGGTATTCTTTATGCAGGAAAAATCACAAACCCAAGAGACTTTGAAAGGATTCTTGAGACGGGCTCAAAATGAGTTCGGCTTGAGGATCAAGAAAATAAGAAGCGACAATGGAACGGAGTTCAAGAATTCACAAATTGAAGGCTTTCTTGAGGATGAGGGCATCAAGCATGAGTTATCTTCTCCCTACACGCCACAACAAAATGGTGTAGTGGAGAGGAAGAATAGAACTCTACTTGACATGGCGAGGATCATGCTTGATGAATACAAGACTTCGGACCGGTTTTGGGCGAAAGCAATCAACACCGCTTGCTATGCCATCAACCGTCTCTACCTTCACCGAATCCTCAAGAAGACATCGTATGAACTCCTCACCGGTAAAAGCCCAATGTTTCATATTTTAGAGTCTTCGGTAGCAAATGTTTTATTCTTGTTAAAAGAGGTAGAAAATCTAAATTTGCTCCTAAGGCTGTAGAAGGCTTTTTACTTGGTTATGATTCAAACACAAGGGCATATAGAGTCTTTAACAAGTCCACTAGACTAGTTGAAGTTTCTTGTGACATTGTGTTTGATGAGACTAACGGCTCTCAAGTAGAGCAAGTTGAACTTGATGAGCTAGATGATGAAGAGGCTTCGTGCGTCGCGCTAAGGAACATGTCGAGGATGTGTGTCCTAAGGAATCCGAAGAGCCTCCACAAGCACAAGATCAGCCATCATCTTCAAATCAAGCATCTCCACCAACTCAAGATGAGGATCAAGCTCAAGAGGATAAAAATGAAAATCAAGAAGATGAGCCACCTCAAGAGGAGGGCAATGATCAAGGGGGAGATGCCAATGATCAAGACAAGGAAGATGATGATAGTCCAAGACCGCCACACCCAAGAGTCCACCAAGCAATACAACGAGATCAACCCGTGAACTCCATCCTCGGCGATATTCATAAGGGGGTAACCACTCGCTCTCGGGTTGCTCATTTTTGTGAACATTACTCCTTTGTGTCTTCTATTGAGCCATACAGGGTGGAAGACGCATTAAGGGATTCGAATTGGGTGTTGGCGATGCAAGAGGAGCTCAACTACTTCACGAGGAATGAGGTATGGCATTTAGTTCCACATCCTAACCAAAATGTTGTAGGAACCAAGTGGGTCTTTCGCAACAAACAAGATGAGCATGGTGTGGTGACAAGTAACAAAGCTTGACTTGTGGCCAAGGGATACACACAAGTCGAAGGTTTGGATTTCGGTGAAACCTATGCACCTGTAGCTAGGCTTGAGTCAATTCGTATTTTACTTGCCTATGCTACTTACCATGGCTTTAAGCTCTATCAAATGGACATGAAAAGTGCCTTCCTAAATGGACCAATCAAGGAGGAGGTCTATGTTGAGCAACCTCCCGGCTTTGAAGATAGTGAGTACCCTAACCATGTTTATAAACTCTCTAAGACGCTTTATGGGCTCAAGCAAGCCCCAAGAACATGGTATGAATGCCTAAGAGATTTTCTTATCGCTAATGGCTTCAAAGTCGAAAAAGCCGATCCTACTCTCTTCACTAAAACTATTGCAAATGATTTGTTTGTATGCCAAATTTATGTTGATGATATCATATTTGGGTCTACTAACAAATCCACTTGTGAAGAATTTAGTAGGATCATGATTTAAAAATTCGAGATGTCTATGATGGGGGAGTTGCAGTATTTCTTAGGATTTCAAGTGAAGCAACTCCAAGAAGGCAACTTCATTAGCCAAACCAAGTACATTCAAGACATTCTTACCAAGTTTGGGATGAAGGATGCCAAGCCCATCAAGACACCCATGGGAACCAATGGGCATCTCGACCTCGACACGGGAGGTAAATCTGTAGATCAAAAGGTATATCGGTCGATGATAGGTTCTTTACTCTATTTATGTGCATCTCGACCGGATATTATGCTTTCCGTATGCATGTGTGCAAGATTCCAAGCCGATCATAAGGAAGTTCACCTTAGGGCCGTGAAACGAATCTTGAGATATTTAGTTTATACTCCTAAGTTTGGCCTTTGGTACCCCAGGGGATCCACTTTTGATTTAATTGGTTATTCAGATGCTGATTGGGCAGGGTGTAAAATTGATAGAAAGAGCACATCAGGGACTTGCCAGTTCTTGGGAAGATCTCTGGTGTCTTGGGCTTCAAAGAAGCAAAATTCTGTCGCTCTTTCTACCGCCGAAGCCGAGTACATTGCCGCAGGCCATTGTTGCGCGCAATTACTTTGGATGAGGCAAACCCTTAGGGACTATGGTTACAAATTAACCAAAGTTCCTCTCCTATGTGATAAAGAGAGTGCAATCCGCCTGGCGGATAGTCCCGTTGAGCACAGCCGCACTAAGCACATAGCCATTCGGCATCACTTTTTGAGGGATCACCAACAACGAGGGGATATCAAGATTGCTTATATTAACACCAAAGAACAATTAGCCGATATCTTTACCAAGCCACTAGATGAGAAAACATTTACCAAACTTAGGCATGAGCTAAATATTCTTGATTCTAGGAATTTTGATTGATATTTTGCACACATAGCTCATTTATATACCTTTGATCATCTCTCTTTCATGTGCTATGACTTATGTGATTTTCAAGTGTATTTCATGCTAAGTCATAGATTGAAAGGGAAATGGAGTCTTCGGCGAAGACAAGGCTTCCACTCCACTCCATCGAATTATTCATCCTTCGCCGTCGCTCCACAACGCTCTCCAATTTGGTATAATCTTCACTCATATATTATTTGCCAAAGGGAGAGAAAGTATAAAGGGCTTATATTTCACTCAAGTATCCGTTTTTGGCGATTCATGCCAAAGGGGGAGAGTATTAGCCCAAAGCAAAAGGACCGCACCACCACCAATTTAAAAAATTTGTAGTCTTTCAATTTGTATTAAAGAAGTGTCTTTAAAGATTTTCAAATTGGTATCTTATTTTTGATATAATTTCAAATTGGTATACCCTCTTCAAAATTAATATCTAAAACCCTCTTGAACACTAAGAGGAGGATTTCATTAAGGGGGAGTTTTGTTTAGTCAAAGAAAAAACATTTGAAATAGGGGAGAAAATTTCAAATCTTGAAAATGCTTATCAAAATCTTATTCATATACCTTTGACTATTTGCAAAAGACTTTGAAAAAGAATTACCAAAACTTTGCAAAACAAAACAAGTGGTGCAAGCGTGGTCCAAAATTTTAAATAAGAAGAAAGCCATCCATACATATCTAGTAGAAATAATTATTGGTTTCATTCCAAGCAACCTTTGCACTTTTATATTTGCTTTGGTTTGTGTTGGCATCAATCACCAAAAAGGGGAAGATTGAAAAGAAAATAGGCTTACACCTTTCCTATATAAATTTTGGTGGTTGAATTGCCCAACACAAATCAATTGGACTAACTAGTTTGTTCTAGATTATGAGTTCTACAGGTGCCAAAGGTTCAACATAAACCAATATAAATTCCAAGAAAGGGTTCAAATAAAAAGAACAAAAGACAACCGAAGTGTGCCCTGGTCTAGCGCACCGGACAATGTCCGATGCACCACCGGACAATGTCCGGTGCACCAGGGAACCCAACTCCAAACTTGCCACCTTCAGGAATTCTGGGAGCCACTCCGCTATAATTCACCGGACTGTCTTGTGTAGCACAGGACTGTCCGGTGTGCCAGCGGAGTAACGGCTATACAGCGCCAACGGTCGTCTGCAGAGGAAAAGTAAAACGCTACAGTGCGCGACTGCGCGCGCAGAAGTCAGAGCAGGCGCAGAAGGCGCACTGGACAGTGAATAGTGACTGTCCGGTGCGCCACCGGACTGTCCGGTGGCCCACATGTCAGAAGCTCCAACGGTCGGAACCCAACGGCCTGGTGACGTGGCTGGCGCACCGGACAGTGTCCGGTGCGCCATACGACAACAGCCTCCACCAACAGTCCTTTTGGTGGTTGGGGCTATAAATACCCCCCAACCACCACACTTCAATGCATCCAAGTTTTCAGCCATCAAACCTCATATAAGAGCTCTAGACTTCATTCAAAGACACAATCAAAGAGATCAAATCCTCTCCCAAGTCCAGAATCACTCCAAACAAATTAGTGACTAGAGAGAGAGACATTTGTGTTCATTTGAGCTCTTGCGCTTGGATTGCTTTTCTTCTTCATTCTTTCTTGTTTCCAACTCAATTGTAATCAAGACAAGAGACACAAATTGTGTGGTGGTCCTTGTGGGGACTTAGTGTCCCGATTGATTGAGAAGAGATGCTCACTCGGTCTAGGTGACCGTTTGAGAGAGAGAAAGGGTTGAAAGAGACCCGATCTTTGTGACCACCTCAACGGGGAGTAGGTTTGCAAGAACCGAACCTCGGTAAAACAAATCACCGTGTCATCCGCCTTATTTGCCTGTGATTTGTTTTCGTCCTCTCTTTCGGACTCGTTTATATTTCTAACGTTAACCCCGGCTTGTAGTTGTGCTTAAAGTTTGTAAATTTCAGATTTGCCTATTCACCCCCCTCTAGGCGACTTTCAGCTCTTCCAGAAATCCGAAGGTGGCAAGTTCGGAGGTGATCTCCCTGGTGCACCGGACACTGTCCGGTGGTGCACCGGACACTCCAGTGCGCCAGATCAGGGCAGCCTTCGGTTTTCTTTGCTCCTTTGATTTGAACCCTTTCTCTTAACTTTGTATTGGTTTGTTGTGAACCTTTGGCACCTGTAGAACTTATTATCTAGAGCAAACTAGTTAGTCCAATTATTTGTGTTGGGCAATTCAACCACCAAAATCATTTAGGAAAAGGTTTGACCCTATTTCCCTTTCAATATGATCCAACAATTTTTAAACTAAGGACCTGTTTTGTTTGGGATTATAATCTTATTTAGATTATATAATCTCACTTATTTTGAATTAACACTTAGTTCAAAATAAGTGACATTATATAATCTAGGCAGATTATAATCCTAAACAAGCAGGCCCTAAATGTTAGTTTAAAAGTTGTTGGATTATATAATCTGGGTAGATTATAATCCCAAACAAACACCCCCTTAGGAAAGAAAGAGAAAGAGAGAGTAGAAACAGACTACAAATTAATAGCTAGTTTATACACGGAAACCAAAAAAATTGTGAGAGATGAGTAAATCATATATTAATTGTAAAGTACTAACTAACCATTATATATATTGGTTATAAGACAAGCTGCAAAGGTCCTTATAGATAATAGTTGGCTATATTATTAACCTTGCTTTCCCCTCACCTGTCACATCAATTGTTCGAATACTAATTATGGGTATTAAATATAAACTTAATTATGCTTATTAAATTTGTCTCGTCTTTTAGCCTTCATCTGTGTAATTATTTTTATAATTAGACTATATTTAATACTCATGATTATCATTCAAATATCAGACGTGATAGATGCTAAACTTTAGTTTGGTGGAACCAAACACCCAGTTAGCGAGATACCTTAACTAAATTATAGGGTGATATTCGAGTGTGCTATTTGTCACCAAGTTGATGATCATCCATCTGGAAATGGCTTAACATTTCTGACGGGTACCTAGAAATAGGGGTACCAAAAGAAAGCTGTCAACTTATGGCAAGCCCATCTGGCAGAAATGCTGACCAACTCCCGTCGAGTAACCCGCAAGGTGGGCGAGACGACCAACTCCCGCCGAGCAACTCAGCGAGGCGGACGAGTCAACAAACTCTCGACGAGCAACATTGCGAGGCGGAGGAGCAAAGACCCATGACAGGAGGCAGAACACTTGAGGACCCTAATGAAATAATCTTCTGTCACATGCACGGCAGGCGCACGCTTGTACCCGTCTAACATGGAAACACGGTCGACACTGTAGCCCCATGCCAACCACGATATAGGCACATCACCACCAAACACCGTCTTGGTTGACTCATGCCACACTGGAGAAGTGACGGGGGGTGTCCATCATCAAAAAAGGACATCATCACGTACAACTCTTAGCATACCCTGACTCCGCCTCGTGGGGCTAGCCAAGCTCCGCCATCAGGAACCTCAACATCGGAGACTCTATAGTGACCTGCATAGCTGGCATGATAGAGTGATCCACCATACCAGGTGTATGCCTACACATATACCAGAAGACGACGTTAGGGGCATTACATCAAAATGACTCCCATAAACTACAGACCGTACCATACTTTAGACCATGAACGAGTCCCCTTGTATGAGCGTCCCCTAGAACTATGAAAGGGAGACATCCGAACAGGCAGAGAGGAGGAATTTTCTTCAGCCAGAATCCCCTCCTTCCACTCTTACACTTGCACCCATTGTAATATGTTCTCAGGAGCAGTACAACGATCAACGCTACATTGGACGCAGGGCGCGAGCCCGAACCAGTATAAACTTTCTTGAGTCACTTGATACCATTCAGAGCGAGTCCATGCAAGCTTCCCCCACCAAACACAAATTCTATTATGTCCCCGGTTTTTGAAACCATGACAATTTCTATATAAAAGCGCTAAAAACTTAATAATTTATTAAGCCATTTTAGAATAAATGATCATTACCTATGATGATAAATAGCATATATAGAGAGAGGTTAGAGAGAGCAACACTATTTATTACCTTGGATGATAAACCAATAATATATCACTTGGATCCTATCCAACCTATATAATCGAATTAGCCACATATGTCTGATAAGTTGAATTGCACAATTAGATGTGGATGATGGACTGATGGGTTTATCACCTAAGGTGACAAATAGCTTATATTTACGACAACGCTATTTTCACCTAGGGTGAATGGGTGATAAACCAATAGTCTATCACCTGGACCCGACCCAACACCTTTGAATAAGTTAGTCGCACGTGTCTGATTGGTTCAACTGCAATGTTAACTGTAGATGATGGGTTGTTGGTTTATCACGTAAGATGACAAATATTAAATAGCTATATATACAGAGAAAGAGGAGTGCTATTTATAGATGTCCAATAAGCACGAGGCCCACGAGCCCGACACGAAGCCCGCTGTTTGGGCCCGGTCCGAGCCCGGCACGGCCCGATTCTATGCGGGCCCGGGCCGGCCCGACACGAATAAGCGGGCTAGGCTCGAACAGGAAACTAGGCACGGTGGGCTAGCCCGGCACGGCCCGTTTACCTCTAAGCCCGCTTTTTTACACTAAAACATGCTTACCGGCCCACATAGCCCGTTTTTCGGCCCGCTTTTTTCGTGCTAAATGGGTCGGCCCGGCCCGTTTAGGCCCGCTGCGGGCCAGGCTCAGACAAGAAATCGAGCATGCGTGCTTAGAAGGCCCGGCCCAGTTTTCTAACCGTGTCTGGCGGTCCGGGCCCGGGCCAGACCGGACCGGGCGGCCTGTTTGGCCATCTCTAGTGCTATTGGTCACCCTAGGTGATGATCATCCACTCTGAAAATGACTTACAAAAATCAAGAATAACTTCAAATTGTTTTCATTTCAGGGTGGGTGATCATCACCTAGGGTAACAAATAATATATATATACCTAAACGCTAATCATCCCAAGGATGATGAGACACATGATCCATCACTTGGACTAAAAGGTCCAACTAGACCAACCCACTAGGGACCAACCACACCCACTGATTAAGTGCACCACAGAACCAATCACACTAGCAATTAGTTAGGAGTTGAAATTGGTCCGCGTCGCACTTAACAAGGTTGATCCATCCGTCACCTGCAGAGTGCGCCAACAATTATTTGTAACTTATGATTTACTTCGATCATTCGATGTTTACTAGTTAGTTCCCGTGCATAGCTACTGTTTCTATAAATCATATAGGTAGACATTGCTTAAATAGGATATTTATTCAACCACGACCCAAAACCATAGATTAGGTGAGTGCAAATGGCGAGGCATGTGGTGTGGGGTCATACAATATAAAGTTTTTCTCTTGTTTTTTTAGACTCTCGAGATCAGGGACGGTGAGAGTGGAAATACTAGACTATAGATGACCAAATGGATTGTGTCTATCAGGCTGAACCAAGGCACGACCCATTTAATAGTGCCACGGTTTGGCCCGACATGATTCAAAGTGGGCCTGGGCCTGGCCGCCTTCTCGGCCCGCGGTACTGGCCCAACCTAACATGATTTTTTATTTTCAAATTATTAGTATATATATTTACAATATCTATCCTTTGTACAACACAAACCAATATAAATTGTAGTGGTTAGAGACAAACGTCGAGTTCTTATTATGACCATGGTTTGAATCCCAGCGGACATGCTCCATTTTGATTATTTCATTGGGTGTGTGCGGGGATATGATCGTACGGGCGACGCTTGCTGGATACATGGGAAGGAGGACGTCGCACAACGAAACTCCCACCTTAAAGGTGTAGCGACTTCGTTTACTTCAACATTTTATGGTTTTCTTCAACCATTGGAGGTTTACTTTATCTATTTAAGGCTTACTTTAGTTATTCAAGGTTTACTTTAACGTACAATAACAACAAATATTCATTCATTCAAAGTTTACTTCACTCATTCAAAATTTACTTTGGTCATTCAAAATTTACTTCAACGTATAGTAGGAACAAACATCTAGTCATTCACTTCAGTTATTTAAGATTTACTTCATCCATTCAATGTTTAATTTGATGTCTTGAATAACTATTCCAAAACATGTTTGTAAAGTTTTATATTTTAAAAACCAATTTAGAAACAAATTAGTTAGATAAACCAGTAAAAATTAGCCCACCCAGATACCAAAGTCGACAAAAGTGCATGTTAAAAAAATCGACTAAAGTGGGTTTCGTAAGGCTATCTCCAGCAGTGACGTGTATACAGACGTGCAAAAGTAATGATTTGTACTGTATGCTGCTTTGTTTTTAGAATGGAGTTTAAAATAAAAAATGGGATAAAAAGGCTGCTGGAGATAGCATAGGGTCTAACCAACCTCTAAGGGCTCATTTGGGAGCTAAAATCCATCGCTATTTAATTTTAAATAGAGAGGGATTCTAGCCCTCAATCTCCTCCATTTCAATTCTTCCAAACAAGCCACTAAAAGATGACATGTCCTATTGGGTGTGTCCTCTACAACTGGTCATCATTGACCGGATTGGGTAAACACAACTATCCATCACCTTAAACGGACCCATTGGGAGGACCCATGCTGACGTTGGTTGGAGGCCCCGGTCACACGACGCTATATAAAGGATAAGAGGTAGCAGAAAAGACTAACACTAGTATCTGGATCTAAACCCTAATCCACAGACAGCCCCATCGTCTAGGTGTCGGATTGACTAGAAGAGAGACAACTCTAATAGCGGCCTCGACGACGAGCCCTTCCTCTTCTGTAGGACGGACAGCGGCAACAACCCGATGACCAGTTACCATTGCCACGCCAATATCTACACGACGGTAATCCTTAATCTCCGCTGTTCATGTGTTAGCAGTAAACACATGTAGATCCATTTATTATCTATCTAGTGCTCTCGGACTGATTAAGTCGACACAGCAAAGATCCACTAATTTTGACATGACCAACTCCAACTTTGAGGACCCGGGCTGACCAGAGTTGATAGCCGATCTAGCGGACTTTGCCATGGTAGCACCTAGCCTGATCATGTTTGATAGTCAGCATGGCCTACTTCTATGCCGAGATACTTGAGTATACCAAGCATCAACTATCAAGCACGATGCTATCGCACGAACATCATATCGGTAAATCAAACCCCAACAGAGTGCTATTTAACATTCTGGTTGCACAAGGATTTCCCATTCTGGATATCTGGCAGTACATTCTCTTTACAGTTACTGGTTAATCACTCAGCTACTTACATCAACATGCTTCAGAATGTACACGCCACAACCAACAAAAAATTTCTCTAGTCAAAGGCAAGCTCCACCTCCATGCAGTCAAGTCATCACTGCATACGCTGGATCAGTCAGGCCCTGGTTTGCATTTGCATTTGCATTGCATCCACTGCATCAGCTCGGCTCATCAGTCATCAGGAACTGTATACAACCTTGGAGATCACCGAGAATGGGATGATCGCCCGGTGGCCTTTGTTACCCTGGAACCCAACGTTCCCGAAGCTCGCAGTGGAGCTGTTTATGGTGGCGTTCACAACAAAGGTCACGAGCTGCTTCTGTCCGCTTGGAATGAAAAATTGCGTCGGCACCACGGAAACTGCAGTTCCATTAGGGGCACTGTAATTGACAGAGTAGCTCTCGTCAGCGGCCACGTTGATCACCGTTCTCGTTATGGTTCTTGTTTGGTTGAGCACGGCTATGGTGATTGATGGTAGGTTTAGATCTGCTCCTGTCATGGTGGAGGCCACGCAGCTGTTGCCAGTGTAGTTTTTCACGACTGGGCTAGACCCATTTATGCCGCAAAGAAAGGAGAAGAAATCATCATAGCCTGTAAGAATAATTTACAAGTTAGTTATGTAGATATAGACACCTCCATCATGTATGGATCAAATACTTTTACTTTTTGACATAAACAAAATGGAGATGAATGTAGAACTTACTGCAATCAATTATGAGCCCCGGGTCTAAAGCAGCGGTGGCGTTGACAAAGCCATTCCCCATATCAAAAGATGTCGCTGGAGACTGCGTCAAGTCTGGGTTGCTGTATGTTCGCTGTGCCATGATTGGTTTCCCTTGCCTGTCACTAAGAGTTGTGGTTGTGGACAGTGCAGAAGCTATAGCTGCTGGGCTAAAAGAAGGAAACTTCTGCTTGATTAGAGCGGCGAGGCCAGCGACATGGGGCGCAGCCATACTTGTGCCAGAGAGCATTGCGAAACTTTCACCTAGAAGAGAGTTTTAGACAGACTCTATCAGTGAATGCAAAAGTTATAATGCTCGACTCTAATGCAAAGGCAGTTTGGTTTGGGGGGGCTTTCATGACAAAACTGGATAGTAATTGCAAAATCTTCTTTTGGGTGGCTGGGTAGTCCAACAGCAATGGTTCTCTAATCATTTTTAAATGATTGGAGAATTAACTAGTCAATATCTGTAACACTTTCTTTCAACATTACAGTTTGCTGTTCTTCATCTAAAAAAGCTGTACCATTTTAACAAGGTTAAGAGCATAGTCTGATCAAATCTTTTCCATGTTGGAACAATTCACAAGCCAATTTACACAAGGTTCACAAAAACATTTCGAGAACAAGAGAAATTACCAGCAAATTCAGCAGAATCCAATCCAACTGAACTCCAAGCACCCCAAATGGAACTTCCCGGTGCTACTAGATTTGGTTTCAAGATATCAGCATTTGACAGTGTGTTGTCCTCAGGGTCAGGACCCCTAGCAGAATAGAACATTACTTTCGGAGCAGAATTTCCATAATTTGGATTTAGACCCCCTAATATTTTAGCAACTCCGCCAAAGCTAACAACTTGACCTGATGTCCCATCTCTCACTAGGGAGTCATTGTAGTAAGTGAGAAATACCTGCAATGTTATGCTACAGTTATTCAGCAAGGAATAACGTTGCACCTACAAGTTTTTTGCTGGGAAAGGGTAAGGTTGCATTGACATCATAGTGATTGTGTATCAAATGTCAAAAATCATATGACAGTCAACATGAAGCCAAAAAAGATAACAAAAAAGGAAGAAAGAATAAGAATAATTGAGCTGCAGCATTAGCTCTTGGCTGCCCTACCTTTGAGTCATCAGATGATGGTATTATAAGCCCAGGCATGTGCATTGGAGTTGGGTTCAGTTGAAACCCAAGAACAAATGGGTCTAAATAGAATATAACTCCTGCGGCGCTGACATCATTGGCTGTATCTAGAGCTTGTTTCACAGAAGAAAGACCAAGCACAAATCTTATAGAATAGCTGCACACTAGTATCTTTCCTCTTATCAAATCTGCATCTAGGTGACTCGAATCTTGGCACTCCCCAAGGGACATTTCATTACAACTGGCTGTATTGTTCTTCAGTGCATGTGGTGCAGCAACTAAATTATACATGGGATCACCATCCGTTCCAGCTGTATTTAGAATCAATCAATACAAGTTACAATTATATAGAGGTAACTACATTTGTACAGAAAAAGTACTTCAAAGGAACTTACGAGCAAGGCCAACTCCTTGAATGGTCAAATTGTTGCCAAGCACAACATAGTTACTGTATACCCTGTCATGGGCAGAAGCTCCAACAGTAAATATCCAGGGACTGTAGGAAGACATGCTTTTAGGGGAAGGACCAGTATTTCCTGCAGCTTGCACCACAAATATGCCAGCTTTTACAGCTGACAAGAGTGCCATGTCTATTGGATTGAAGAATGTTGCGAGTCCAGGAGGCCTCCGATTAGGAGTAATGGACAAGCTGATAATGTCAACATTATCTTCAGCTGCCTGTAAATGCAATGTAGGGAGTTATTTGTGTTGCATGTCAATTGCAGGTTTCTCCACTGCAGCCTTTTGCAATGCTTCTAGTGGGTTGGTAGGTCTTTATTATGTTAGCATATATTTGGTAGCTTATATATTGTGTATCATAGAATATCATATGTATCTGTGGGTTGTCTTGCATTTTAAGTTTTGTACTCTATATAAACTGCCTAAGGGCTCAATGGAATGCATTCATCTAATTACATCAATTATATTCTCCTTAATGGTATTAACGAGAAGGTCCGCTCCTATGACCTCTCCTCATTTCTGCAAACCCTATTGCCGCCCTTGAGCCCCTCGATGGCCCGTGTGACCAATCTCTTTCCACCGCGGAGATTGCGCCATGCCTCCAATGACGCCCAACGCATCCACTAAGCAGCTCCGCCTACAGTGCAAGGCTGCCAAACACAAGGCTGAAGCCGTTCGTAAGAAGGCCACTAAAGATCGCGTCGTTGCCCTCGATGCGTACAAGACCATGCACATGTAGGCCCTCATCATTCTCATCATCAAGGTGCTTGTCCCCATCACACTGGATCATGCCGTCAACAACTACAACCAGTGGTGCACCCTCTTCCTCGTCGTTCTAGGAAGTATGCAGTCATAGACCACGTCTTCATCGATGTGGTCAATCTTGACCACTCGACATGGGTGCAGATGGACCGGTCATGATTTGCAACCCTAGCACCCGCATTTTCTAGTCGGTTCTCAAATTCGATTTCCTTGGACAAAGCAAATCGTGTGCTCTCCTCTCCGTCGAGTTTTACACGATCAAGCAAGGGGCGATGTCCATAACCGACTTTTGTCGTTGCCTCACAATGATAGCCAATGCCCCTCATCGAATCTAGGGATCCTGTCAGCGATCAAACCCTCGTGTTTACACTCCTCCAAAAATTCAACGACAGGTTCTGTTATATGGTCTCCGATTGAAGATGCGTTGGTTCTCGGTCGTCTGAAGACTCTTCCTCATGGATTTGTTTCTTTATGCTTGTTTCTGGCCTCCGTAAGGAGCGTTTTTTGTAATTTTATTGTATTCGGTCTTCTACAGACCTTTTCCTCTTCTTAATATAATTTAAGGCGCAGTTCCCCTACGCTTTCGAGAGATGAGGCCCGCACCCTACTCTTCCTCGAAGAGATCAACATCAACAATACCACTAAGGATGCCCCATTGTCCGCCTTCAGTCGTCGCGCCTCCTGCTCCTCAGCACCCACTATGTGGATATGTGTCCGATGGACTAGGCAGCGCTCTCGACAGCTCCAACCCGTGCTCCAACAACCGCCTTAGCGAGAGTGGTGGCAAATCCGCCACCCCTGGCAATGGCGGTTTTGGCTCTGGTGGTCCATGTCCCGTTAGCTGTGACTGCACTCGAACAACCCCAACACCCCATCTGGGTCGATAATGCATCCCCTGTTTTTACCGTTTAAGCCGCATGTGGCTCTCACCGTTGTGCCACAACAGTACCATCAGACATCAGTACCCACAAGGCCTCATCGTTCCTCTAGGTTTTGCCTTATGGCCATGGTTGCCTCGACGCCTGCCTACACCGTGCCTACACAACCACCGCCACAACCCTCATGTACACCAATGGCGGGGAGGCTCTTGGGACCAATCATCATTGATCAACAACTTCAACACCATATCCCTAACGTCGCCGCCGTCTGCAACTAAGTGGTATGTTGATTCGGGGGTTGGCTCTCACATGGCCAACATTGCTAGTATACTTAATTTCTCTCACCTTCACTCTTCGTTTGGTCTTTCATCTATTATTGTCGAGAACGAGGCCTCGCTTCCTATTGCCTCCATTGGGCCATCCTCTTTTTCCACGCCACAACAATCTTCGGTTCTTTCTAAGGTTTATTTGCACCCAACATCATTAAGAACTTGATTTCCATTTGTCACTTTACTCATAATAATTGTTCCATCGAGTTTGACCCCTTTGCCTTTTCCGTGAAGGACCTACAAACTTGGAGCGTGATCGCCAAATGCAATAGTACGGGTGACCTCTACCCGCTCTTTCCACCAACAGCCAACACCTCCACCCCCATGGCCATCGTGTCTTCCACCATTATTTGGGACCATCACCTCGGTCATCTTGGTCATGATGCTTTGTCCAAGCTTGTCAGCTACAATGCTATTTCTTGTAACAAACGCACCTCTGATCATATGTGTCATGCCTATCAGTTAGGTCGACATGTGTGCCTTCCTTTCAGCATCTCAAACACTTGTGTCTGAACCTTTTGATTTAATACATTGTGATTTTTGTATATCTCCTATTAACAGTGTATCCGGTTACAAGTACTACCTTGTCATCCTTGATGGCTACACCCACTATACTTGGACTTTTCCTTCGCCTCAAATCCAAGACCCTAGTTGTTGGTCACTTGTTTTTATTGCTATAGGATATCAAAAACAAGGCCACACAAGTTATAAAACCATAAACTCTCCCCCCAATTAATCCTTCTCAGAAGGTCAATTGAAGGGAGAAGACGAAAGGTAAGTGTATAAAATTTTATGAAGGTAAGAAAATAATTATAAAGAGTTGAACATGCAACTTATCTTCGTATGTCCATACTTACCATTTTTATTCCTTCCAATATAGCGAGCAATTACAAATGTACCTTCGGCTTTACATGAGAAAAATTTGCTTCATTCGAAGATTAGCTTCGTCTATTCTTCATATTGTGCCTAAAACACACTTTCTCAATCTGAAAACAAAGGGTTTTGAGGATCTTCGGCAATATAGGGCCGCAACACTAGTGTTCTGCCTAATTTTCCGCACATGTGCGCATGCAGTTGGGCTCCCCTACCAAGGCAGGTCCGTGCGACAATGGACGTGAGTTATACCACACCTCGACTTGCACATTCTTCCTCACCAACAATGTCGTCCTTCGCATGTTTTGCCCATACACATCCTAGCAGAATAGTCGTGTTGAGGCGTGTTCTTCACACCACTAATAATATTGTGTGATCCCTTCTTTTTTAGGCCAGTATTAATCTCATCTATAAGTGTGCTGACTCCCTACACATAGCCACCTATCTTTATCATCACCCCACTAAGACACTAGATGGCCTCTCCCTTTTTTGCTCTTCATGGTACACATCCATCCTACAATGACCTTTGCATGTTTGGATAAGCTTGTTACCCAAACCTACCATCCTTAGCTCCACATAAGCTCTCCCCTTACTCATCCTTATGCATTTTTGGGCTATTTTCCCAATCATAAAGGGTATAGGTGTCTCAACCTTCATTCCAATAGAATAGTTTCTCGACATGTTGTATTTGATGAGTCGGTTTTTCCTTTTTCCGCGATGTCCACCTCTCCCTTGGATCCTAGCACCTTCGACTTTTTGCGCGATGATGATTGTTCCACTATGCCCGTTGGGCCTAGTGTTGTGCATATAGGTACACCTCCTTCCGGCAATGCTCGAGATACACACGCACCTTTAGCTACCCACTTCAGCTCATTTGCCTGGTGCTACCAAGATGTTGTCCCCAACTAGCAGGTTGTCCCTGCCACCCCAGCCTAGTGCCACTGCCCCTATGGACACCACATCATAGGTTGTTGCCAGCGGCGCCTTTGGGCTCTCCACCGGCCTGGCCCGCAACGCTGCCCCTTGGACACCTTGTTGTAGGTTATTGCCAAGGGTGCTAGGTGTGCTGCCGAGCGCACCACAGCCACGACTCCATAGGTCGTCGTGCCCGTCTCCAATGCACACGGTATGCGCACCCGTGCCAAGTCCAGCTTCAATCAACCGGTGGATCGCCAACCTCAATACGACGTTGATGTTCCTCTCACCGCTCCCAACATTTTTGGTCTACTCTGGCTGATCCGAACTGGCAAGTTGCCATGCATTCAAGTTCGAGTTCGAATGCCCCGTAAGCGAATGGCTCCTGGACCTTGGTGCCTCGACCTCCTAGAGTCAATGTTGTCACTGGCAAATCGGTCTACCACCACAAGTTCCTATCAGATGGTTCTCTTGACTGGTATAAAATTCATTGGGACTTACGCGGTTTCACTCAATACCCAAGGATTGACTATGACGAGACTTTTAGTCTAGTTGTGAAGCCCGCCACAATTCATATGGTCCTCTTTGGCTCTCTCCCGGTCCTGGCCTATTCATCAACTCAACATCAAGAATGTATTCTTGCATGGCACTCGGATCGAGATAGTGTACTACATTTAGCCGTCTAGTTTTGTAGACTTTTAGAGGCTCGATAATGTTTGTTGCCTGAATCGCTCATTCTATGGACTGAAGCAAGCCCCTCGCGCTTGGCATAATCACTTCGCTTCTCACATCACATCCCTTGTGTTGTTCACCTGTTTTGATTCCTGAAGAAGACCAAAACATGGCAACACAATTAAAAACTTGAGACCTTCGTCCCCGTTTTTTATCCTCGCATGGAAGATAATCTAGGGGGACAAAGGCTTTATATTCAGTGATAACATTTAAAAAGAAGGCAACATGAATAGATGCATGCATAAAAAACTTTACTATGGTGCTTACCTTTTTCATTCTTCTTTTGTTTACAAATGGTTACAATAATACCTTCAGCTATAGGTGCAACAACTTGAAGGCAAATAAACAACTTTAGAGGTGGAGGGTTTTTTGTCCTAGGGAGGGGGCTCGCTTGTGCATGGCATTGTTCCTTTATTTATAGTGGTGGCTCGGTGTACAACTTCGTATAAGATTACAATCATACCCTCTATTCATGTACACTTGGTTTTAACGCAACAGCAAAACCACTAACAGAAAAATGGCTAACATCAGATTTTTGGATTGTTAGAAATTTAGGCATTTCCAGTTTTAATTTAATACAGAAAAACAGTGTAATATATGTGATAACATGTATGTGCATGTGTGCATAACTACTCATAGTAGTAGTAAACAGCAGAACAACATGCACAAAAATATGGAACAATGAGTACCCTGTGGAGGGACCAATGCTCAAGACATTGGTGGCTCCATTCACATGAGACATTTCATGTGTATGTTCGATGTAACCGATCTAAGATGATGCGGGAAGGGGTATGCAGTGCAGTTCGTCGAACGATCGCTGGGAAGAAGTCGTACGCCAGGAACAACAACCACCTGGAAGACGATGAGGAAGACAAACATCAACACATCCACCAGGAAGAAGACGCTCCCCAAAAATCTGATTGCCCGCACACCCGACAGATATCTCTCAACGGACGGTGATTTCGGAGGCCTGCTCTCCCAACTCTATGTGCTCGCAGAAAACTAGTACGGGGAAGATGAATCTCTAGCAAAAACGTCTAAGAGAGGACGGATATATATGTACCAGTTAGGAAGGACAGACAAGAGAGGCAAAGGAAACGGACGAACAAGCGCCATAAATGAGTGGAAACGGACGTCATAAGAATAGACATTATTCCATTCATGAGGGCAAAAACGTTCAGCCGTTTGAACCATGGGCGCCATAAATGAGTGGAAATGGACGTCATAAGAATAGACGTTATTCCATTCATGGGAGCAAAAGCGTTCGACCATTTGAACCATCTCGGACCATGGTCCGATCTACGGCCACGCCTGGCCTGGCCTCACCTCGCCACACCACGCCCATGCCCTTCCCCGGCCCGGCCCGACCCGACAGTGGCGCGCGCACGTGTGTGGCAAACCCTTTAACCTCTATCAGGTTCTCAATAGATGCACCCACAGTCCACCTATTTAAGTTGATTGACGGTTTCGTGAATATCTGATACGGTACTAAAGAATTAATGCACCATAGCATTAAAGTGAGCCTTTGCATTTAATTCACCATTGAATAAATATTAAATTGGTCAATCCCGTATCTATCCAACATCTGATCCTACACACTACTGCAACATTGCAGATGCTTTGCAATATCTGACATTTACTCGCCCATATACCACTTATGTTGTTCAACAAGTCTATTTGCATGTGTATGACCCGAGAGATCTTCATCTTGCTGCTATGAAGCGAATTCTACGGTATTTAAAGGGCACTTTGAATCTTGGCCTCCACCTTTATTAGACTTCGTCGACCGACCTTATAGTTTATCTGTCGTTCATTGAGTTGGTTGTCCTGGCACTTAGAAGTCCACCTCCGGTTATAGTGTCTTTCTTGGGGACAATCTCATCTCCTAGTCCTTCAAGCGCCAACAGACAATGTGTCGGTCGAGTGCTGAAGGCAAGTATCACGTCGTGGCCAATGGCATCGATTAAGCCTGCTGGTTGCACCAGCTTCTTGAGGAGCTTTACTGCCCTGTCCACCGCGCCACCCATGTTTATTCTGACAACATCAGTGTCGTTTACCTCCACCAACCCCATCTAGCACCAGCAAACTAAGCAAGTGGAGATTGACTTACACTTCACCCGTGAACACATCGCTCTTAGTGAAGTTCTCAAATTCTCATCCTACATGTTCCTACCTTGTCTCAGTATACTGACATCTTCACCAAAGGATGGTCGCCGTCTATCTTTAGAGAGTTTAGGTCCATTCTGAATGCTCACATTGTGCTCCCAGTTTCGGCTACAAGGACGTTTTAGAATGTAAACCCATGGGACATAGGCTTGCCGACCTAGGCTCCCCATCATGCCTCTTATAAAGTATAACTATCTGCGATGCTCCCACTACAACAACAGGGATATTATAGTGTATTATTTATGCTTGTTGTTGGCCACCATAGGGTGGTTTTTGTACTAGTCCTCTTGGACCTTAGTCACTTTCTTCTTAATATAACGAGACGCAGCTCTCCTGCATTTTTCGAGGAAAAAAAACATCGCTTGAACTCTAAACATAGATTCATCCTTTTTCCATGGTAGTGATGTCTGATGCCTAATTAGCTAGTATAAGTTTGCTAAATGATTATTAAGGTTATATTGAGAGATAGAACAGTTTTTTGTGCTTTAACTGACAGATTATAAGAAGCTAAATGGCAAAACAATACCTGATCTATTGCAGCCACAACATCAGCAGCAAAACCACCAAAGCTTTTGTAAAGAGCTTTATAGACAGCAATGCTGAAGAAACAATTTAATAATTTATTATATTAATTTGGGAAATAATCATAGCTACCTTCCTAACAGCAGAGGGAAATGATCTTACTGTGCACGAGGAGCCATGCCGCTTGCATTTCCAAATTGATGCCCAGCCACAACAACAGGAATTCCATGATTGCCAGCAGCAATGGATGCTGTATGCCTGTAGACACAAATCTTAGAATCGGAAGAAAAAAAAGTATTCAAGGAATACCACATGATTCCTACAGCATGGTTTTTATTTCTTTTTCAATGCATTTGCTCATAGTTAGAACTAAGAATGCATCTATCCAAGGGAGTGCCCTCATATGCAGAAATAAATAACAAAATGCAACAACAATTCTAACAGAAATTATGCATCTTACATGATAATGATCTCTTATAAAACAATATAATCAATCTTCTACTAACGTAAATTCCTGTTAAACATGTACATAATAGGGTTCTTGTGGTTGAAGAATTATTACATGATGTCATGTGAAGTCTAGTATTAGATCTATTATTAGAAATTAGAAATGCAGTCTGATAATCGAATAACAAAAAATTCTATGGCATACAGGTGCGCAACCAAAAAATAATAGACAGTCTGCACAACTAGGAGCTAGCAGATCAAAGTACAATAGACACAGTAACAGAACATCAGTAGTCAGTAGAATGATACATTTGTCTAGGTAGCAACTTTGAAAGGAGTTACTTACGTCCCATGGCCATCACTATCAGATGGTGAAGCAAGATCCTGAGATGCGTTGAAGACTCCTCTAGTTATTGCAGATGCTGCAAAATGCTGAGCCCCCACGAGCTTTCTATTGCAAGATCCAGATGGAAAATCATTTGTAACCTCACAAATGCCAGAGTAGTGAGCAGGTACTGGATAACTATCAGTCGATAGATCATCTGCAAAGCTAGGGTGGGTTGGATCTATTCCTGTGTCGATGAGGCCAATGACAACACCCTGTCCCGCGAATTGTGGACCACCTTCTTGAACCCAGGCTCCTTGTGGCAGTCCAAGAAATTCAGGGGTATGAGTTGTTGCTGTCCTAACTGAGTAATCCAGCATCACATTCGCTACTTCTTTTCTCCCGGATAGCTTGTCTGCCTTTCGTACAAGCAGAAAACAAGTAATGGCAATAAGAGGTGGATAAATCCAAATAATCTTCTAATGAACTGGTAATTCCACAAAACAAGAATTAAGATTTAAGAAATGACAAAATATTAATGTAGAAAGTCATGAGTAAACAAAATGTTTTTAAGCATAAAAAAATGAAATCAGACAGGTTAACGTTGCAGATATCAACAATATATAAATTGTCGTGAATTTCCCTATTTTTATCATATTGATGCAGAATCCAATAATCAAAAAGCCTCCCAACCCCTTGGTGCTTAGTCTGAGAGATTTTTATCCATAAAGTAAATATATCACTTTTGAACTTGCAGTGTCATGTTATCATATGTCTATTATCAACTAATCCAAATAATATACATGAAATAGGATACCTGCCGAGGAGTAATGACAACAGCAAAACCATTAATCAAGTAGCGGTAGCTATACAGCTTTACATAATGCTCTCCCCTTAGAGTCCTCTTCAATAGTGATTTTTGGAGGTGAACAATATATGAGCCATAATTCATAGGTTTGGGTGAACTCTGTCTGCATGATCATAGTTAGCATTAGTGAGAGTAAAAGTGTAAAACACATTCAAGAGACACCAGAGACTTAGGGAAAATGCAACCAATTGAAAGCCATGCTTTCATTTTAGCATATCCCTGACAAACAAAATGGCCAAAAGGAAGACAGTCTCCAATTCCATCTAAGCATGAGTATTTTGTAACATCGACCAATACAAGAAAAATATATAACCAATTTCTAAACAACCACCCAGATAGCAACAAATGATCACTATGTCAACTATGTCAGAAATTGTTGAATGGTTTTGGGGAGGCTTCAGGACTGGTAACTAATGTTAACAAATGTAGTTTGACGCCTATTCACTGTAATGATCAACATATTGGGATTACACAGGAGATGTTTCCCTGCCGTCTGGTGGATTTCCCTTGCAAGTATCTGGGACTCCCTCTATATGTTAAAAAACTTCCTAAGAATGTTTTTCTAGAGCTTATAGATAAGGTGGCTGATAAATTGCCTAGGTGTTAATCTGCATGCTTACTCCTGCAGGGAGATTGACTTTGGTCAAATCCGTTCTCACTGCCATTCCAATATATCATCTCATCACCCTCCAGTGCCCTAAATGGGTATTCAAGGCCATCGACAAGATTCGTAGAAGTTTTCTGTGGAAAGGCAGGAAAGAGATAAAGGGTGGTCATTGTGTTGTTGGCTGGACTAGGGTGTGCAGACCTCTAAGTGTTGGGGGGTTAGGCATTCATAACCTGGAGATTCTTGGTTGGGCACTGAACATGAGGTGGCTTTGGCTCAAAAAAAAACTCAGCCAGAAAGACCCTGGACAGAGATTGATATAAGAATACACCCCAATGCTGAAGCCCTTTTCTATGCTTCAGTGCTTTCCATTATGGGTGATGGTGCTAAAACCCTTTTTTGGTCTAATAGATGGTTGCAGGAGCAGTCAATTGAGGCTATTGCCCCTCCTTGGTAAGCCGAATTCCAAGGAAAATCAAAAAATGTAGAACAGTACAGGAAGCCCTAATGGAAAATAGATGAGTTCAGGACATCTCTGGAAGTCTGCCGACAGTGGTTATTAGGGATTTCTTGCTGATTTGGGATTTAATTCAAGGTGTACAGCTTCAGCCTGGAGTTTCTGATGTTCACCGCTGGTTCCCATGTGTTTCCGGCTTATACTCTTCAAAGTCAGCATATAATAGATTTCTAGTTGGCACAACACCTTTTGAACCGGCTGATAGAATCTGGAAGAGTTGGGCCCCCGAGATGCAAGTTCTTCATCTGGCTTGCATCTCTAAATCCGTGTTGGACGGCTGACAGATTAGCTCGTAGAGGGTTGGAACACCATGACAAATGCCTCCTTTGTGATCAGCAAGAAGAGACAACTCAACATATTCTGGTTTCCTGTGTGTTCTCCAGGGACATATGGTGGCGGGTATTGTGTAAAGTGGGTCTGCAACAGTTGGCACCTAGGCATGAGGATATGATATTCCAAGACTGGTGTAGTAGAACAGAAAGTCTTGTGCCAAAAATTCAAAGAAAAGGTTTTAATACGATAGTAATCTTAGTGGCATGGTGGCTTTGGAAACATCGGAACGCTTGTGTCTTTGATGGAATAGCCCCAAGCACTGGCACCATTCTTCAGCACATTCATGAGGATGCAACTTTGTGAAGAATGGCTGGAGCTAGGGCTCTTAGAAGCCTATGGCCTTAGCTTATGGCATGTGCCTCCTCTCTTAAGGCTAGGTCGTTGTTGTCGTGTTTAGGGCCATAGATGAGTCTCTTTATGTTTTTGTGTTTTCGTCCTCCATGATGAGTGTCCTTGTATTTTGGTCTGTTCTCAGCCTTTACTCTTCTTCTTAATATACTAATACGCAGCTCTCCAGCGTGTTCGCGAAAAAAATTGTTAGATTGTTTTTCTACATCATTTCAACAAGAAAAAGTAGGGACCAAAATCATCGGAATAAATTACTATGAAAACCATAGGAATAAATAACAAGTTCCAACTTGAACCAAGATCCATCTTCTGTTGTAGACTACATAGCGGCATAGGATGATACTATTAAAAGGGGTTATATGTATTTATGTATCAAGGACAAAAGTGGTGGAAACTCAAAGGGGAGATATCTGAAGTTTTTAAAGAAAGTTTTTGTGGAGGGCGCTTGGTCCGAAGAAGCAAACAACATGTGGGTGAAGATGGCAACTTGTATTAGGAAGGTGGCGTCAGAGGCAGGGGCGGATTCAGGCCATTTTTATGGTGTCATGTGACACCAATAGATTTTAGTAATCTCCATTAAAATGTATATTTGTTAGCACTTAAATGAATTGATGATACTATAACTTAATGGAGATGACACCAATAGTTATTTTGTCTAGATCCGCTTCTGGTCAGAGGTGTTTGGAGTGACCAAAGGGAGCAGAGGTGAACCTAAAGATACTTGGTGGTAGAACGAGGACGTTCAAAAGACAATAAAGGAGAAGAAAGAATGTTACAGGAGCTTGTTCCATGACAGGAGCTTGGTCAACATAAAGAGGTATAAGGTGGCAAAGAAAACTGCAAAGCAAGCTGTGAATGAGGCAAAGGGTCGAGCCTATGATGATCTTTACAGAGGACTAAGTACAAAGGAAGGGGAGAAGGATGTCTATAAGATGACTAGGATTTGGGAAAGGAAGACGAGGGACCTCAACCAAGTTAAATGCATTAAGGATGAGATAGATCAACTCTTGAAGAGAGGACAAGACATCAAACCGAGGTGACAGAGGTATTTTGACAATCTTTTTAATGGTGAGAATGAGACTATGGACACCCAATTGGATGACTCCTTTGATGATTTAAATAGATGCTTTGTTCGCAGGATCCAAGAGTAAGAGGTCAAAGAAGCTTTAAAGAGGATGAAAGGGGGCAAGGCAATGGGACCAGACAGTGGCGAAGCCAGGCCAAATGCCAAGCTTGGGCACCGACGAGATGGTTGTGCACACTGAAGCTGAGTGAGGAGAAGGGCACGAAGACGATGATGCTACGCTTCCTCCCCCAGCAGAGGAACATGACGCTGTGCTCCAGCTGCGCGTCGAGCCACACGAGGCTTTCGTGCCTAGGACCGCCTTCCTGTCTGCCCATTGGTGAAGCAAGCCCGAGCACATGCCCGGGTATGCCGGGCTGTGGCTCCGCCGCTGGGACCGGATGGTATCCCAATAGAGGTGTGAAAATGAATTGGGGATATTGCTATCGTTTGGCTAACCAAGTTGTTCAACCATATTTTTCGATCAAACAAGATGCCCGATGAGTGAAGAAGTACATTAGTACCAATCTTCAAGAACAAGGAAGATATTCAAAGTTGTACCAACTATCGAGGGATTAAGCTCATGAGCCACCCTATGAAGATATGGGAGAGAGTTATTGAGCATCGCCTGAGAGGAATGACGCATATCACCATGAACCAATTTGTATTAATGCCTAGAAGATCAACCATGGAAGCAATTTTCTTAATAAGACGGGTCATGGAGCAGTATAAGGAGCAGAATAAGGACTTGCACATGTTTTGTATCGACTTGGAAAAGGCCTATGACAAAATACCTAGGAATCTCATGTGGTGGGCATTGGATAAGCATAAAGTCCCAACAAAGTATGTTACGCTCATCAAGGACATGTATAACAATGTTGTGACTAGTGTCCGAACAACTGATGGTGATACGAATGTTTTCCCGATTAACATAGGACTACATCAAGGTTCAGCTTTGAGCCTTTATCTATTTATCTTAGTGATAGATGAGGTCACGAGGATATATAAGGAGATATCCCTTGGTGTATGTTTTTTGCTGACGATGTACTTGTAGTAGATGAAAACGAGAATGAGTAAATAGAAAGCTAGAGTTATGGCGTCAGACCCTATAGTCAACAGGATTTAGAATTAGCATGACTAAAACCGAGTATATGAGATGTGACTTTGGTACTACAATTAGTGAGGATGGAGATGTAAGCTTGGGAGGCCAGGTAGTACCAAAGAATGACACCTTCCGTTATTTGGGATCGATGCTACAGAGAGATGGTGATATTGATGAAGATGTTAGCCATAAGATCAAAGGGTGGATAAAATGGCGTCGAGACCTATGTGACAAGAGAGTGCCACAGAAGTTGAAAGGCAAGTTCTACAGGACTACGATTAGGCCTGCTATGTTATATGACGCTGAGGGTTGGCCTACTAAAAGACGACATATCCAACAACTAAGTGTCGCAGAGATACGTATGTTGCGTTGGAGTGAGAAACGATGACATACACGATCGGCTAGGAGTAGCGTCAATTGAAGAAAAGCTTATTCAACACCGATTGAGATTGAGATGGTTTGGGCATTTCCACCGGAGACCCCCAGAGACACCGGTGAAGAGAGGTAGAGGGCGACCAAACTTGACATGGGAGGAGGTAATCAAAAGGGACTTGAAGGAATGGAATATCCCAAAGGAGTTGTGTTTGGATAGAAGTGATTGGAAAGAAGCTATCCACGTGCCCGAACCGTGATTAGGCATTTTCCCTTTTAGTGCTCTCAAAAGCTTTTTTCGCTCCCCTTTCTCTCTCTTTCTTATTTTGTGAATTCTTGTTGGATTTTAACTCTAGCCTATCTCAATTTGCTTGGGACTAAAGGCTATGTTGATGATATGTATTTATGTATCAACAGCAGCAAAGGGCCATATGGCCATATACCATTCACGCGGTTACTGGTGTGACAGTGTTCTGGTCGGATCAAATCCCATGCCCATATACAATTCACGCGGCAAAATAGTCTAACTAGAGACACCGCCACCCCCAATGTAACCAGCAATTTTACAGCAGCGAAACGATCTGTCGGCAGGTTAAAAGTATGAGCGATGGAGCAACTCAATCATCTCCACTACAGCACAATCAAGAAAGCTCAAAACTCGGTAAAATTTTGCATATCACATCAGAAACGCCGAAGCGACAAAATGCAGAACATATAATAGCTGTAGAACAAAAAAAAAATACAAACAATCAGTAAAGTTCGACAAAGAACAACCTCGGCTTCCTGAGGACGCTGGTGGTCGGGGTGTCTCCTCCTCCTCCTCCTCCGCTGCCGCCGCGGCCGACGGCAGTAGCAGCCTTGCTGCTCCCGAACTTCTCCAAGTTAAGTCGCCTGTGGGAAACCGGCGCCTGCTTCATGGTGACAATGTACACCGCAGTGCCGTCCTCGAAAGCGCGGACGCCGGCGCCGCCCGCCAACACCCCAAGAACCGTCAGCGCGTACAGGAACGCGGCGGCGGCCGCCCGGTGCTCCTCCCTCCGCGCCACCCCCATTCCTATGAAGCTGCTCGGTGCCCACCCCCACAACCACAAGACACCAAGAACCGCCAAGAAAGAAATGCTAGTTGCGTCCACCGCCCATGGGAGCCAAAACCGAACTTTCAGGCGTACTGAAGCGCGGCCGGGATGGCAGGCGGCAAATTAATGGCGAGGGAAAGAGGGGGAGGGAGTCAGAGGGAGACAGGGAGTGCACCTCCGCCGGCGGCAGCGTCGCCCGAGGAGGAGGCGAGAACACCCAAAGAGTGCGACTTTGCGAGGCTAGAGAAGAAAGGGATGCATCGAGCAGGAAGGGAAAGAATACTGCTGCTACCAATGCTCCCCTGCCCTCCCCTCCCCTCCCCTCCCCTCCCCGTTAAAACCCTCTCGTGTAACGACCAGAGCCCTCTCTTCCGGTCTTCAGCGAGTAGGGGCCGCCAGCTCCAGGCTCCAGCTCGGTTGTCACACATCACACTACTACAGTTTGCAGTGTGCTGCGCTGCTCAGTGCGACCGGCCACTCTCGTATTGTGTGGTACTCCGACTAGTGCAGTAGTGCAGCAGTAGGAGCATGGAGTACGGCGGTTTTGGGCGTCTGCTTCTGCAGCTCTCTTTTCCATGTGTTGGGCTGTTGCCTGTTGGCGTCTTGGCGAGAAGGATTCACAAATCACAAGAGGTCAGTGACAGCCTGACAGCCCAGCCACAGCACATAGGGGAGGCCGGGAGGGAGACCTGACCTGAAAGTGAGACCTCGGCTTTTCTACAGCCTCGAGAAGCGTGCATTGA
This sequence comes from Zea mays, assembly GCF_902167145.1. Classification (NCBI taxonomy): domain Eukaryota; kingdom Viridiplantae; phylum Streptophyta; class Magnoliopsida; order Poales; family Poaceae; genus Zea; species Zea mays. The sequence goes on from NC_050098.1 coordinate 198,733,616, forward strand.
TTCAAGCCTTCGCTCCCAAGCAAGAGTCCCAAGCCAGCTTCACTCGGTACACAACCTGGGTTCAATCACGATTCATGTAAGCTAAAATATTTCCGCAAGTATATCTTCAGCAGCTCCCAAATCTCAAATTTTATCACGTCCTTTATTTCAAACTCTACTTTATAAACAGTGTTAGGCTGGTGCCAATGCAGGCTATAGTGAGGGCGATAGCGCCCAGCAGGAGGCGAGAGCGGGGCTGGAGGCGGGCGAGAGCGACCCGGCGGGCGCTACTGCTACCGCCCGGCGATAGGCAGGCGAGAGCGGGGCGACGCGTTGGCGATGGCGTCTTCGCGGGCGAGAGCGAGGGGCGACAGTGAGTGGCGGCTTCTGATTGGTCCACGTGTGTTATAGCCTGAGGCTGTAGCCTGCTGCAGCCTGTGCACTGGAGCAGCAGGGGCGAGAGTGGAGGCGAGAGCTGACGTGGCAGGGGCGAGAGAGAGGCTGTGCACTGGACTCAGCCTTAAATAGTATTATATACAGTGTCACGTCCTTATTTTACACGATCAAATAAAGACTTAAAAACGGCAGCCAGTACTAGAAGATCCAATCTATCATCGTCAATCTATCATCGTCGCCTTGCATCATGGATCGGTACGGACGGTTCAAGTGATACAATTACAGTGTTGTTTGAAAAACATACATCGTTCAAACCTTGTAATGCTCTACCATCCAACAAAGGGTATCCTAATCCTAGTACTATGTATATTGCAAATGCTACTACCTGAAAAAACGGAAAAAATTGGGAAAAAAAATTGCACACGGCAGGGCCGCAAAGCCATCACCGTGCGGCCTACCTGCCGATGCATGACGCGTGGAAACTCGCTATCCAACGCTCCCAGCCTCCCATGCTCCCACACGGACACGGCTCCTCCAACTCAGCTCACGTACGGCACGGCACTTGCATTCGTACGAGAGAAAAAAATCAAACATTCACAATCCATCTGAATAGACATTGGTGCCGTTTGGTTCAGCTTCTGGCGGATTCTGGCCGCCAGAAGCTGAAGCGGCTACCAAACGCGCAGCTTCTCCTCCCGCTTATTCGCGTCGCGCTTCGATGAGAAGCCACCCGCCTACGCGACGCCAGAAGCGGGTCTGAGGACGCTTCCACGGAAAGCCACCCTCATTTCGCTAGGGTTCGCAAGCGCGGCCATCACGCGTCCCCGTCGCAACTCGCCGCCGCAGCTCTCCTCCCCATCACATCTCCCGCAATCGCTCTCATTCGCGACGCCCGCGACGGCCGTCTCGTCCCCCATCGCATCTCCCGCCGCCGCGCTCGTCGTCTTCGCAGGTAAGCTTTCTTCCTCTCATCCATGGCGAACCTGACTTCTTGCTCCTCCGCCGTGTCGGTGATTCGATGCATTCGTGACCCTTCCGTTCTCTAGGGGTGTGACCGCGGCTCCGCAACTCCTTCGACAAATCCCACAAGCATCTTCAAGTTGCGACTCGTCCCGCCATCGCATCTCCTCGTCTTCCCAGGTACCATCTTCCTCTCCTCCATCTCGCCCCTCTCTTCAATCTCCTCCGCCGACGCCCTTGTTTGGATATCTCTCGTATCTAGCTGTTACGTATCCAATCGTCCCCCATGAACTGATTAGGGTATAGGTTGCATCCACGTCCGTGGTTAAGAGTTTATCCCCCTGTATTGACTCCTAGCAAGTGTGATTTGTTGTATGAAGAGATGCTTCAACTTCAGTTTGTTCATAGTTAAACTCCTAGCAGTTTAACTATTTCTGGTCACCATTTAGGACAAACCATTGAAGTGTGTTTTGCACTGTTATTTATTTCTTTGTTACTTGAAACATAGTATTGTTTGTTAGCAGTCGAGGTAATAAATCGTTTCAATTACTGGATTTAAGTACATTGTCTCCATGTCTAGTTTATTCACTACTTTTGTTTGGAGCGACGTACTAACGTTTTTGTTGTCTAATGTACACTTCAGAATTTCCCCACCAACTCGGGTTCTTCCTCTCCTGGTTCCAACAACCACTGCAGGCAAGGTAATGTCAATATGTACTTGTTGGTTAATTAATTGTGATCATAGAAGAGGTGTTACCAAATTAAGTTCTCGGTGAACGGGATACCATTGATCTGTTTAAGCCATATTATTTGAAGAGGGTTTATTTCAAAGTTTGTCTATGTTAGTACCTCAATGTTAGTTTCTTCAACTTCAGTTTGTTCATGTTAGCACCCATTTCATGTCAATACATGGAAGTTAGTACATTGTCCCCTTGTCTAGTACACTAACCACCTAAATCCACATCAGATGGATTCCGCAGACTCCATAGCCGACAAGGCAATTGGAAGGATGCAAGAGATTGCGGACAAGATATTTGTCGTAGCTCGGGAAACAATCCGTCCAGGACGCGAGTTGACCTCATTTGACGCTACCAAACTTCGCGTAGCATTGGAGGACATAGCTTGCATGCTTGAGCAAGACTCTCTGGTGTTGCAAGAGAATTTGGACAACATTAACAACGTTAACAACCCGGGTGACAGCAGCTACGAACCGTCAGCCTTGTCCTCACCACCCCCAGCTGACGACTACCTTAGTCCAGATTGGGACTTTGCGGAGCACTTCGAACACTTCTGGGGTCTAGAATATGACTCAGACCAGATGCCTTCGTTTAGTGACAATGAGGTTTAAGTTAGACCATGGTGAACCTTGGACTCAGGTGTTAGGGTAACAGGGATAGATCAGCCTTTTGCTTAATGCGCAGGTCTATAGTAATCCCTGTGTTGTTCTGTCCACCAGGACTTTAATTTGTTAAGTCTATATATGTAATTATGACAAAACCCAATGGCACTCCTTATGGTACTACCTTATGTTATTATGGTCCCTTACCATTTCATTGTGTTTTCTTATTAAGTGCACTTCAATACGTATTTTCAATCGTCTACACTTGTTTTACACTAGATGGACAAGTCTGGCAAAGTGATTGCAAAGTGGGATAGCAGAGCCACAAAAATTTATACAGAAATTTGTGTAGAAGAGGTCAATGCACGGAACAGGCCACAACAATTTATAAATGCCGAAGGGTATGCTAACCTCACAAGGAAGTTTAAGGAACGCACTGGTCGCACTTACACCAGGGATCAAATGAAGAATAGGTGGGACTCCTTAAAGAGAATGTTCACCCAGTGGAAAACTCTTAATGAAAGGGCTACAGGACTTGGTCGCGATCCTCATACTGGTTCAATCAGTGCTCCAGATGAGTGGTGGGCTAAGCAAAATGAAGTAAGTAGACTTTTTAAAAAAATTTAGATTAACAATAGTAATGGCCATCTCAAAGTAGGAAATACCATGTTGCTGCAGACAATGTCAGGGTGTATTATGTTCAAAACTGCCCCCTAGAGAATGAGGACGAGCTAAAGGTTATGTTTGGACCCATTATCTGCACAAATCAAACAACCCTAGTTCCTGGCGTCGAGGATGCAAATTCATCATCTGATGATCATGTCGAAGCCACTTTAGGTGGGCGTGAAAATAGCACACCTGACCCATGCTCAAATGCGACTGGGAAACGTAAGGTGCGTCATGATTCTCCAAAACCAAAGAAGAAAAAAGATACGAGGGAAGAGTACATGAAACGCCTAGTCGAGGCTTTTGAGTCGCGTTCAATGACCACTAACAAGTCCATCACCTCTGCTGAGACCGACCCTGTCCGTGTTGAGGTTAATGCGCAGTTGCAACAAGTGATCGATGATGGTGCAGCTGAAGGCAGCAACCTACATTTGTTTGCCACTCATCTGTTGATTGAGAAAAAGTTTAGAGATGTATTTGCAACATTGAAGACCAAAGAAGGAAGGAACGCTTGGCTGCGCAGTGCTTTCGAGATACATGTTAAAAAGTCGACTTAGTGGTGGTCGTCCGACAATAGAGGGTCATGTTCGCTATTATGTTGCTGTTCATGTTAGTCGTCTCACTGTTATCAGTCTTGTCGTGTTACAAAATAAACATGTCGTACGCATAATTTTCCCTTTTGAACAATTTTGCAATTATTCGAGTTGAACATGTATTTGAATAATCAGAGTTGTATGTTTCTGAACAAGTCAATCTGTGAACTTCGTGTCACCTATGGTACATGAATGTGTCTTATATACTGTGCCTATACATGAATATGTGCCTGCTGTTTGTGTGCATGCAGATGGGTGACCCTGCTGCACACACATATGATCATAACACGGACGACGGAGATGCAGAATTTCTTGTTGCCCTATATGTTGTAGACATGTGGGGCAGGCCTTCCAGTGAGGTTTCTAGAAGAACAATGGTTGAAACAGGTATTCAATGGGTTGAGCGAACTTTGGAGAATAGTAACGATTGCTTTGACATGTTTCGCATGCGACGTACTGTTTTTAGACGATTGCATGATACTTTGGTCGAAAGTTATGGTCTTCTTCCAAGCCGTGGTGTCAGTACTATGGAAGCTCTAGGTATTTTCTTGTGGGCATGTGGGGGTCCACAATCATTTAGGCAGATAAGGAATAAGTTTGGTCACTCATTGGAAACTATTAGTCGCAAGTATAGTGAAGTACTTAATGCACTACATAAGATGTCAGCTGACGTAATCAAGCCCAAAGACTCAAATTTCATAGAGATTCATCCTCGTTTGCTAGAGGGGAGATTTTGGCCCCACTTCAAGGATTGCATAGGAGCAATTGATGGTACTCACTTTCCAGCGTCTGTACCGGCCTCGGAGCAACCCAAATATATTGGTCGCCACGGTTACGCATCACAGAATGTAATGGCCGTTTGTGACTTCGATATGAGGTTCACATTTGTTGTCACAGGTTGGCCAGGTTCAGTACATGACACTAGAGTATTACAAGATACTTTGATAACTTATGCGGACAAGTTCCCCCATCCACCTGAAGGTAAATAAGTATGTCGTACTTTTGTATCATACGATATTCATTTATGTCTTAAGTATTGAACTGTATAATTATGTTTGTGTAGGTAAATACTATCTTGTGGATTCAGGTTATCCAAATAGAAAGGGGTACCTTGCACCTTATAAGGGTCAGAAGTATCACATTGCAGAATGGCAAAATGCGAGGCAACCTATTGGGAGCAAAGAAGTATTCAACTATGCACACTTGTCGCTACGCAATGTTATAGAGCGATCTTTTGGTGTGCTTAAAATGAAGTGGAGAATTCTGTTAAGTCTTCCTTCATTTTCGCTTAAGAAACAATCCAAGATAATTATTGCATGTATGGCATTGCATAACTTCATTAGAGACAGTGCTCTACACGATAGAGACTTTGATGAACTAGGACCTAATAGCCTTGGTCATGATGTATGTGTAGGTGAGAGTAGTTCTAGCACATCTGATGAGTTAGACATGAGTGCATTTCGAGATGCAATTGCTAATGCATTAGTGTCGTAGTTAAATATGTAAATTTAACGGTAGTTATGTTGTAATGAACTCCACTAATTATATGTAATGACCTTTTGTTGGTTCGGTGTTAATGTGTATAGTTTCTTCAAACAGAATCTGCAATCTGAGAATCTGTGTATCTAAACACCTAGATTCTAACGAACAACTTTTTTGCACAGCTGGCGAACCAAACACCTAAATTCTAACCACCAGCTTTTCCCAACAGCCAGCTTTTCTCCACAGCCAGCTTTTCAGAAAAGCTATTCAGAAAAAAGCCGAACCAAACACGCCCATTGTTAGCGCTCGTCATGGCAACCGCATTCCGACGCAAAGGAGACTTATAGGCATTTGATGGGTCAGGCTCAAGTTTTTGAACTAGACGAAACTTGGATCCATCTGAATAGACATTGTTAGCGCTCGTCATGGCAACCGCATTCCGAACAATTTCTTGAACTAGACGAAACTTGGGGACAAATCGCGGTGACCAACGCAAAGGATGATTGGAAACTCATTTGGGGATCTGAAAATTTCTCTACAAAGAAGACTTATAGGCATTTGATGGGTCAGGCTCAAGTTCATCAGATTTTCAGATCGCTTTGGAAAAATAAATGTCAACCAAAGCATAAGGTCTTTTTTTGGCTTTGGTTAAAGAACAGACTCAATACAAGGGATATGCTGAAAAGGAAAAACATGACGCTTGAGTCTTACACTTGTGAGAACTGCATCTGGCATATGGAGGAAACTCTTTATCATCTCTTCCTCAGATGTAACTTCGCGAAGGCCTGCTGGAATTCAATTGGTTTGACGCCCCCAAGAATTACTAATCCTGTGGATGCTGCAGCAAATCTAGAACAACAGCTCAATGTTCCCTTCTCTATGGAAATCGTCATTCTCATGACTTGGAGCATTTGGAAGTGCTGTAATGCCTGGCTTTTTCAGGACAAGGACCCAACGGTGCAACAATGTAAAAATGAGTTCACAAAAGAATTACATCTAGTCACTCATAGAGCTAAAGGCAGATTCGATTCGGCCATCCTTGAATGGCTTCAACATTGGCAGTAGAAACCACCACTTATAACCTTCTGTAATATATCTTCCTGTATGCTCCTAACTCTGTCGTTTTAAAGTTTTAATAAAATTCCAGTAGGGGCTCGCCCCTCCTGTTCTATCAAAAAACCGCATTCCGACGCTCATCATCCCAACGACGACGGTGACACTTCGACACTCCTCCCAACGGTGGCGACGATGGTCCGGCGCGTGTCCTCCCAGCGGCGGTTACAGTTCTCCGATGCTTGTTCTTACAACAGCGGCGATGGCGCTCCAATGCTCCTCGTCTCGATGGGGCAACAATGCTGACCTTGAAGAAGGCGAGGATGCTGCTGCTAGTTTTCGAGCCGATCCGATCCTATCTTCAGCGCCGCAGATGCCTTACCTGCAGGTATGTTTGGTGTTCGACAAAATGCCCAAGTGCTCACAAGCTTGACAGAAAGAAAAAAATTCGCGGCAACTGAGGCCAAGGAACAAAGATGGCTTAAGCTTCTATGCAATGGAATAAACAATTATAGTATACTGAATAAACATGAATGTTCTGAGCACTTGTTATTTCGAACTGGGAACAACAATATTGAATGACATTGAACTGGAACATTAAAAATCAGCAGCCTCAATGTGTCAACTTACAATTATGAAAAATGTGTTCACATCTGACATGTAGATTGTCAGATATTCTCGTTATTTGGCACTCCATCAAATTGTAACTTCCTAACTGATGAAGCAGCATCTTGATGAACTCCAAGTAAAAGACTTGTGTATCCCCCTTTACACCTTGACCATCGAATCCCGAAGAATTCACATACATATTAAATTGTGGCATTGTTGCATTAGCATAACCGCCCTGGATTGATGGAATTGCCACAGTTGAAGGATGATCAAACATATCAGAGCCTCCATGCAGGTTTTCAGTTGTACTGTTTTGATCATCTCCTGTAATTAACAATACAAGTTAAAACGATTAAGAAATTAAATGGATCAATATGTAGTGAAAAATTTATTACAATTGATAGAATCAATACCTTTCGTGTTTTCACTGTTTTTGTCTTCCCTTTTCTCTTTTCGAGCGATATGGTTGATCCTTTATTCTTTGGGCCTTTTACCAAGGGGGCTTTAAATGATGTTTTACCTGTTAATGTATCTGTACAACACTCAGTCAAAATTGGAGGAACCTCATTAGCTTTTTCTTGCACCTTGGTTATAGAATTATCTGCTTCCAAGTCTAGCTTATCTATGGATTTCTCCAAATCATCAAAAAGCTCCTTTGACAGTGAACACTTCAATGCAACATATGTCGCCTTTCGTGAGATACATGCTGCTTGGGTTGTCAAATTTTCCTTCTCTGTTCCTTGTTTTTAATAGAAAATCCATGTTTTGCATATTTTGTCCATCTATTCAGTATATATTGTGATGGCAAAACGAAAGCATCATTTATGTTAAAGACTTTTAGGGCATGCTTGCATAATATACATGCAATATATGGATATTGTTATTCAACAATTTATATTTAGAAAATAAATTGCAATTTGAATTTCTTGACCTACCTATGGATTCATATTTTCTGTAAGAACATGTGGCGGCCAAATCTTCAATGTTGAATACTATTGATGCTCCAATATCAAGATTTGATTGTACATTCATAACCATATACGTGCACCCGTCAGATGGTGATGCATGGAAGGCTCTTGACAACTTTGATCCAGAGTTTGCCAGCGATGCAAGAAATGTTTGTAGTGGCTTGGCAACTTATGGTTTCATGCCTTTCAATATGACCATTGTGTCGTATTCATGTTGGCCTGTCATTGCCATAGTGTATAACCTTCCACCTGCTCTTTGCATGAAATACGAGTTTATGTTCTGATGTCTTGTTATACCTGGGCCTGAGCATCCTAGCATACGCCTCAATGTGATGCTTCAACCACTGATTGATGAGTTAAAGAAGCTATGGCAAGGAGTGGAAGCCTATGACTGCTTCAAGAAGCAGAAATTCAATCTACGTGTTGCGTATCTGTTCTCGGTTCATGATTTTATGGCGTATGGTATTTTCTCTGAATGGAGCGTGCATGGTAGATTGACGTGTCCTTATTGTGCTAAATATATAGATTGTTTTCATTTTACTGCTGGTGGCAAGATATGTTACTTTGATTACCATAAATGTTTTCTACCCTTCAATCACCCCTTCAGAAGGCAAAGAAAGGAGTTTAGGAAAGACACCATCGTCAAGAAGGGACCACCCAAGCGACTTAGTGGGATAGAAATTATAGAAGAGCATAGAAAACTTGTCCTAGACGAGAGTGGGAAAAGGTATCGAGGTTTTGGCGAGGAGCATAACTGGACTCACATACGTGGCTTTTGTACAATGTAAATCTCAGGGAACGCCTATACACTCGTGGTGAGGATGAATATCAATTTGGGCACCTTGAGTAGGTTGATGAGGTGTTTCAAAAAGAAGATTTGTCAACTAGTTTTTATATTGATCCTGCCCCAGCATTAGATTCACTGGTTGCAGACACTAACGACTTAACTTTTCCCGAGAGACGGAGAAGACAACCTGTTAGGAGAAAAGTTACATGGTGACCTCTACATAGAAGAGAACAAATAGATCATGATTTTGATGAACAATGTAAATTATTTTGTTCTTTCATTTGTTTCTATTTTTAAGGATTATGTCATTTAAACATTCCACTAATGAATAATTTATTATTTTGATGCAGGATGCCGCCAAAGTCGAACAAGTCAGTGAAGGGGTTGTTCAAAGGCCTAGGCTTATTTCTGGTCAGTTCTTCGAGCAGCAGCAGACGTCGAGAGTTGTCGAGCGCTACACATGGAGATGATGTAACATATATTGTACTAATAAGTTTGTTTACATATTTACCTTTATCTAAATATTGAGTTGTATGTACCTGGATGAGCAGCACAATGAGGACGTGCAACATAATGAGGAGCACAATGAGATGTAGTACGCGACATGGGACCAGACCGTGCAACAGCACCAGCCGTGGGACCAGTGGGACCACTAGAGAGAGCAGCAATAGATGTGGGACCAGTGGGCCCAACAGGCCCAGCTGACTAACAACCCGATGGATGATGCCTCACGAGGCTCTTCAGCGACACACACACGTCGCTCAAGAAAGAGCCAATCAGTAAAGTCTCATCTCGTGATAGAGCGAGAGGCTGATAGGATCTTAATCATGCCTCATGGAGATCGGTGAGTATAATATATTAACTTGTTTCATATAACTATTATATGTATTGTTAATGTTTTTGTGTAATGCAGGAATTGGGAGGATCTGTCCTTTGACGGCAAGGGACGCCACACTCAGGTTAACCTTACGTTGGGTTCTCTTTGCCGTCTTCACTACCCTAGTATAGTGAAGGTGTCAGACGGAGATAGCGTGGATGAGGTGCTCGTCAGTACCTGGGACGAGTACAAGTTAAAAAGGAACAAGACCACACCGACAGACAGAGACTTGTGTGTCATGACTTTTGGGTATGAATTCTCTATTGTTTTTGTTCTGTTTCTTAATATTTTTAATTCGATGACTTATATCATTGTATTTGTATTCTTTATGTTATAACTTCGATACCGGTTGACTGACGGAGAGATTTACATGGGGCACGCTGAACGTGTGTTTCAAAACAATACAAAGAAGCTGATGAAGGATGCCATATATTATGCGAGAATTCAGACTACAAATCTGTATTTTCAAAATCATCCTGAAGAAGTAGACCCCTTGAACAAAAAGTAAGGGTACTCAAAGAAATATTTGACTGAGGATCAATATCGTGGGGACTAGTATTCAATATGTTTTACCCTTTTTATTAATTGTTGTGATTGATATAATATGTAACATTGTGTGTGCAGGTGATGGTTCCATGGATGACGCCCATGCCTGATGCGTACTATGCTTGGTGTCGACATTGGGCTTCTGAATGCTTCGAGAAAGCATCGGCGCATCACAGGTAATGTCGAGGAACCAATCCTAACCACAAGTTTGGCGGTGATGACATGCTCCGAAAAGCTAAAAGAACAGTAATTTTGATCTAGCTATGTCGATCACCAAATAGTACGATTGCTTATGGATGTTTTTTGTTTATACAGGAAGCTATGCGTGGCCAAAAGCCTAGTAACATTGAGGTCTACCAGGAGGTCCATAAAGGACCAGACTCTAACAACCCTGGCTAGCTCTGCATCCAGACGACCACAGATCAGCTGGTGAGTTTTTGCCCAAAATTACAAACGTTCAAAGTATATAAATTTCTGCATTTGTAAGTTTGTGAATGATGTATAGCCGACATATGGGAAGGAGATGGTTTGGCACTATGGCCCTAACTTCGACTGGCGACATGAACTAGTGGATCCCTTGGCGGTGTACTCAAGTGGTGGGGAAAAAGCGCATGGACGGTAAGCTCCAACTTATGAAATTACATGGTTGATACTAAATTGATCATGCAATAATCATGATTTTTGAATTACTTATAGATACACACTCTTTAACGGATTCATTGACTCGTCGTCAGTGAGATCTCAGAGGACGGGTTCGTCTTCCTGTAGCTCATGCTCTCGTCAACCGAACGAGTAAAGTTAGAGATTATGAGGATGTGTGAGGAGATGAGACAAGAACGAGAATTTATGGAAGCTTGCAATACACATAACCAAGCGATGTATCAAGTGAGTATACATAATCCGAACTCTAAATTTTTATATTTTAATACAACATCTTCAATAGTAACACATATGTTTAATAGTTAATGCAGCAACAAGGCATGGCACCAAACATTCCACCACCAACACAATAGAGTCAGTTTGCATCCACACCAGCTCTGGTACGTTAATCTTAGCAAATTCGCTTAATAACATTGTCTAAACTAGCAATTCATCTAGTTAGTGTAGTAGCAAAACATGAACCATATACTTAACTTGTTGAATATTCATTAAATAGGGATTGGGGACTCAACAGTTCAACACCCCTCCGACACATATACCTGCACCTGGAGATAGGGTACGTTTGATAACTTTCGATGATTTTATACACTTGTATACTTAACTTGTTGATATTTGCATTTAACTTGCTGATATTTGCATTAAACATGTTGATATTTGCATCCTTGCATAGGTTACGCCCGAAGCGAGTGGGAGTGGGTCTGATCTCACATGTACTAGATTTGTTGAGTCCCTCTTCGTGTACCCTACTCCTGGTGGTAGCAGTGGCCAAAGCTCTAACCATACAAGTGGTGGTTATCCCTGAATATGGTGTTTGGTCATATTTGTTTCATAACTCGTGCACGCTATACTTTTCATGAAATAAACATTTTATCTTATCTCGTCGTTGTTATTTTAAATGGTTATGTAAGCTATTGTCGGCGTTTCGACCCCGGGGGGGTCCCTGGACCGACGAGTAAATTATCGTTGCGTGCCCCAGCCCAGATGGGTTGGCGCGAGACGGGACACGAAGGGGGGAAAAACCTCGGCTCTGTGTTATCCTGCGCCAGAGTGGGTGCGCTTGCAGTAGGGGTTACACGCGTTCGCGAGGGAGAGAGGGAGTCCCGCGCGACCATCCTCCCGTATGAGGGCCCTGGCCCTTCCTTTTATAGATGCAAGGAGAGGGTCCAGGTGTACAATGAGGGTGTAGCAATATGCTAACGTGTCCGGCAGAGAGGAGCCAGAGCCCTATGTACATGCCAACGTGGCTGTCGGAGAGGTGCTAGAGCCCTATGTATGCGGTGTCATGGCCGTCGGAGGAGCGTTTGAGCCCTGTAGCAGCACAACTGTCGGGGCTGTTGGGACCTTGCTGACGTCTCCTTGCTTTCGTAAGGGGCTGAGAGCCACCGTCGTCATGGACGCACGCGGGGAGCCATCATTACTTGTTACCGGGGCGAGCCTGGATGGGACGCCAGTCTTGTTCCCCCGTAGCCTGAGCTAGCTAGGGGTAGGGTAATGATGTACCCCCTGCGGCGTGGTCGGTCCGAGCCCAAGGTCGGGCGAGGCGGAGACTCCTCCCGAGGCCGAGGTCGGGGTCGGGCGTGGACGCGATTCCTTCCGAGGTCGAGGTTGAGGCTAGGCCCTGGGGTCGGGCGAGGCGGAGACCACGTTCCGAGGTCGAGGTTGAGGCTGAGCCTTGGGGTCGGGCGAGGCGGAGACCACCTTTCGAGGTCGAGGTCGAGGTTGAGGCCGATCCTTTTGGTCGGGCGAGGCGGAGACCACCTTCCGAGGCTGAGGCGGGGGCCGAGCCCTGGGGTCGGGCGAGGCGGAGACTTCTCCTGAGGCCGAGGCCCAAGGTCGGGCGAGGCGGAGCTTCCTGTGGTGCCTGAGGCTGGACTCAGCTGCTGTCAGCCTCACCCTGGCGGGTGGCACAACAGTCGGAGCGGGGCAGGCGAAGCTGCTTTCCTGTCAGGTCGGTTAGTGGAAGGGCGAAGTGACTGCGGTCACTTCGGCCCTGTCGACTGAGGACCGCGCGTCACGATAAGGTGTCAGGCGATCCTCGCATTGAATGCTTCCGCGATACGGTCGGTTGGCGAGGCGATTTGGCCAAGGTTGCTTCACTGCGAAGCCTGCCCGAGCTGGGCCTCGGGCGAGTCGAGGGTGCGCCCGTTGCTTGAAGGGGTCTTCAGGCGAGGCGTGGATTCGTCTAGGAGTACTGTTCCTGCCCGAGGCTGGGCTCGGGCGAGGCGAGATCACATCCCTTGAGTGGACGAAGCTTTGACCTGGATCATGCCCATCAGTCTCTGCGGCTTGCGCTGATGGTGATTACCAGCCGAGTTTATGAGTGTTGGGGGTACCCCTAATTATGGTACCCGACAGTAGCCCCCGAGCCTCAAAGGGAGTGTTGGTGCTCGTTTGGAGGCATTGTCGCACTTTTTTGCAAGGGGACCGACCTTTCTCGGTTACATTTTGTTCCGGTGGGTGCGCGCGAGCGCACCCGCCGGGTGTAGCCCCCGAGGCCTCGGAGGAGTGGTTTGACTCCTCTGAGGTCTTAATGCCTTTCGTGATGCCTTGGCCGGTCTGGTCGTTCCCTCATGCGATCTGATCGTAGTCCGGGTGCATGGTCAGGTTCCGAGTTTTCAGGCTGGTCGGTTGACGCTGTCAATGGTTTGGCCGGAGCCGGGTTTGCGAGAGCAGCCCCCGAGCCTCTGCACAGAGCGAGAGGACGATCAAGGACTGACTCGGCTTTTATCATACGCCCCTTCGTCGCCTTTCCGCAAGGAGGAGGGGGGGAAAGCGCCATGTTGCCCTCGGAGGGTGCCGAACATGGTGTCTCCAGTGAGTTGCTAACGGGTGATCCGAGTGGACGCCCGTGCCCCGTTCGATAAGGGTCGGCTAGTGGCCCAGAGGCGCGCTCCAAAAGTACCTGCAGGTGATTTGCCGGACCCGGTCCCCTTCGATAGGGTCCGAGGGCTCGATGCCTCCCTCTGATGGGATTCCGTTACAAAATCGCTCCTGCTGGTCTCGGAAATGTCCTAGGGTACCTTGGGTGCGTAGCCCGAGCCTCGGCCATGTATCGGACGTACCCAGAGTCATCCCTCGCTCTGCGTGCTCTGGGGCGGCTGTCGAACCCTTCGAGGGGCCAGCCTTCGAACCCCTGATCAGTAGTGGGCGCGGAGCCCGAGTGCTCTGAGGCAGCTGTCAAACCCTTCCGAGGCGCCAGCCTTCAGACCTCTGATCAGTAATGAGCCTGAAGCCCGAGTGCTCTAGGGCGGCTGTCGAACCCTTCCGAGGGGCCAACCTTCGAACCCCTGATCAGTAGGAGGGCTCGGGGCCCGCTTCCTTCACGGAGAAGGATCCCTTTCGAAATATCCCCTTTCCCGGTCCCTGTAGCAAGAGAGAGAAAGGGGAAGAAGAAAAGGATACGAATTTAAACGATGGGGCACACCTTTTTTGACGCGGTCATCATGGCGGAGGTGAAACGTCGCCCGCTTCGCCTGCCAAAGGTGTCGCTTGCCCTGCCGCGAAGTTAATGCGACGGGACAGGTGGTTCGCGGGGCAGCCGTTGTGCGTGCGCGAGTCGTTCGAGGAACGGGTGTTTCGTCTTTGAGTTTGAATTTCGCGGCGGGTTCGGGCGAAGTGTTGAACGGGTCTTGCCCGGGCCTTTATATACCCGGAAGAGGGACCGGTGGTGGTTCTTTACTCTGCTGCTCGCCTCCTGCTTTGGTTTTCGCAACCTAAGGGAATAGCTAGAGAAAGAAAACCGCGCACCTTGTTCGCTCTGCCACCACCCCCTTCGTTTGGCGATGGCCGACCGGGTGACCGTCGTTCCGCCGCGCGACCCGTGGCCTTTCTCCATCGTCACGGTGGACGATCTGGAGGCCCTTGTCACTGATGGTTTGCTCCGTCCCCTCTCCGGTGACCCGCAGCCGGAGTGGATGGTCCCTCCGAGCGGGGCTGACCCGACCCCGCCGCCGGGGTATGTGCTAAGTTTCGTCTCCTTCCATGAGAGGGGGTTCGGAGTGCCAGCAAGCCGTTTCATGCGGGCGCTCCTGCATTACTACGGGGTGGAGCTGCACAACTTCAACCCCAACTCCATTGCACAAGCGGCCATCTTCGCGGCGGTTTGCGAAGGCTTTTTGGGGATTGACCCCCACTGGGATCTGTGGACCCATCTCTTCTCCGCGGAGCTTTTTGCCTTGACGATGGGGGAAAAGAAGGTCCGCATGGCGGTGCGGGCCGATGGCTGCACCCTCCAGTTGAGGCAGGCGCGCGCGCAGCAGTATATCCCCGCCATCCTTGTGTCTTCGAACAAGGGGTGACAGCGCCGGTGGTTTTGCCTCCGGAATGACGATGGAAGGCTCCCGTCGTTTTCTCAATGAGTGGTGACTGCTGTCGGCAGCAATTGGCACTATGGGGCCACGCACGAGAAACAGGAGAAACTCCAGCCCTTTCTGGAGGCCTTGTAGAAGTTACGAGATGGGGGGCTCACCGCCGCGAGGGTGGCTGCCGCCATCCATCGCCGGAGGGTGCTTCCCTTGGTAGAGCGGTGGTTGCCGCTTTCGGAGATGATGCCGGGGGTCGACTTGGAGGGTTCGCAGATGTCCCCGGTCCCCCTCTCTACCGATGACCTCCGCAGGCGGGTAGCGGGCACGGTGGGGAGGTTGGACGTCGGCGCCCTTACCCAGCCCTTGATGCGTCCCGAGCATGGGTGTGTGTCCCTGGTGAGTGTCTGCTCCTTCTCCTATCTTGTGTCAGGTTGCCTTTGATTCTCACAGTCGGGATTTTCGTTCGTCTCCACGAGTTGGGGTATTACAAGCCTTCGCTGCCATCGGTCCCGGAGGACGCGGTGGACCGAGCCGCGCGGAGGGTCGCTGCGGAGAAGAAGAAGGAGAAGAAGGACGCGGAAAAGGCTCGGGCTCACGAGCGGATGCGGACTCGGGACGTCTTGGAGAGGCGCCGTCGGAGGTAGGAGAGGGATGGGCTCCCGATGGAGCCGTCGCCGGAGACGCCTGACGACGACGATGACGACGATGATGACGAGGACGACGACATGGCGGCCCACCTTGGCCTTAGCCCGAATCTGAGGCTGGGCCAGAGGTCGTCGAGCCAGCCCCCGAGTGGGCTGGTGTCGTAGGTATCTGGGGCCGGGACATCAGGGTCCCGGTCCGAAGAGCAGGGGCAGGGTGAGGGGGTACTTGACCCCTTGGCCGAGGTAGTTGAGGTGACTCCGGGGAGTCGGGCCAACCTGCCTGTCTCCCAAGAGCGGTCGCTCGTGCCGGCTGTACAGGAGGTTGATCCTCGGGCCGTCGTGACGGCGCATGGGCAGGCTGTCCCTTCGGCGCCCCGGGCGCCCGAAGTGGGAACGGCGCCGAAGCCGGCAGCGGGGCGAACCTCGGCGCCGCCTGCGGGGACCGAGGCTCGAGGGGCCTCCCCGCAGACACGATTGGCCTTGGTCCGGAGCGGGTAAGTATCTGAGGCTATCTCTGTCCTGGCTCCTTCTTCGTGTGTCCTGATCCTGCTTTACCTTTTCCTCCCAGCAAACGGAGGCACGGTTCGGCCGGTCTGGCTCCCAGGAAGACCCTTAAGATGATGTCGGCTTCTGCAACCAGTGCCACACCGCGCCACGCCGGTTGGCTGGCCTTCGCACAAGGCGCCCTCAAGCGGGGGGCCCAGGCGGCACGAATTGCCATGGGGCAAGCCCCCCAGGCCGACCCCTCCATCGGGGCGACCATCGTGCTGGGGGAGGCTGCTGGCATGGCCGCGGCCCTGAGCCCACCTGACGCGTTGCCGGCGCCGACCCCAGCTTCTGCCGAGGCCGTTGCTGTTTTGCCCGTGGAGCCACCCGTCGCCGCTGATGCTGGGATGGCTGAGGTGCCGTTGCTCGAGGTCGTCTCCGACCTTCCTAGTCTCGGCCATAAGGAGGGGACGACCGCTGTTGCCGAGGTCGGTGATCGGAAGCCCACCTCCTTAGCCGAGGTGGTACCCGATGCATCGACTGCAGGGGGTCCCGACACCTTGGAGGAGGGGTGCGCGGAACCGCGACCCGTCTTAGGAAGCGGCGACCTCATCCCCGCGTCGCGTGATCCCAACAAGTGGCGTGGGCAGGCGCTCCGGTTCTAGACCCGTGGCGCCTCGAAACCCCTCTTCGTCCTTGACGACGAGCGGGAGGAGCAGTCTCGGGATGAGCTCCGTGAGTATGCCGAGGCAGCGATGGGGTCGCTTCGATTGACCATGGAGATCCTTTCCAGGGACGTTCCCAGGGTCCTCCAATTGAAGATTTCAGGCATACCTTTTGCGTGACCAGGGCATTCTTTGTGACACCCTGCTTCCCTTCTTCAGGATCTAACGGATCTGAGTACCGCCAAGTCACTGTTCATCCGCCACGAGACCGATGTCTGGGGTTCGCTGCGGTTCCTGAGGGCCGCGCTTACCGAGGCTACCGAATGCCTCGCCCAACGGAGCACCGAGGCGGCGGACCTCCGGTTGCTCTGTGATGAGCTGGGGGTGGAGGCAGTGGCGGCGCGGGCAGAGGCGGCGTCGGCATGGGCGGAGGTGCAGCAGCGGCAGCTGGAGCTTGGCCAGGTCATTGGCGAGCGGGACCAATCTCGGAACCAGGCTACCGAGGCTGTAAGCCGGGCCGAGGCCCTTGGGGGCCAGCTAGCCGAGGTGTCTGCTCGGGCCGGAGCCCTTGCCGAGGACCTGGCCATGGCGGCCGGGTCTGCCCAGTCCGCTCAAGCCGCAGCCTCAGAGCAACGTGCCCAGGCTGAAGGTATGTTTCGGCCACTTTGTGACTTCGATTTACCTTCATTCTTCAACAAGCGTCTGAAGAATTCTGTTTGGCTGTTTGCAAAGTTCGAGACAGCTCTCAGCGAGTCCGTCAAGGCTCTTGCCCAGGTGGCTGAGCAGAAGGAGGCCGACCGCGTGGCCATGTCCGAAGCTATCTCGGCCTTCTGCCAGGTCTTTGGCCTCGATGATGTCCCCTCGGGTAGCTCCCCCCAGAGCCGTCTGCGGGCCTTGGGCGGCCATGTGCGCGGCGGACTCCGCGAGGCACTACATCACAGCGTTAGGCGGGCCTTCGCCGTGCTCGCTTCCCACTACGACGTGGATTTAGAGCGGGTCAGCGAGGGGTACTGTTTACCCGACGAAGATGAGGCTGCCTTAGCCGAGATCCAGAGGCTTGACGCGGCCGTCGCGGGCCCAAGCGCGGTGCTGGCGTCCTCCTTCGAGGTGGAGATCCTTCTGCCCGCGTCGCCATCCGAGGTCGGGCCAGATCTCGCCGAGGGTGGAGACGGTGCCGAGGGTGGAGATGAAGCCGAGGGTGCCGCTCCTCCCCCGGGGTGATGCCTGATTCTGCCGGAGCAGTCTGTTTGGGGTATGCATGTGTCTTTCGTGGCTGCCGAGGCCTAAACACTTTGTTGTCGTGTTATAAAGCCGCGTTTCTTTTCCTCTCGTTTCGAGCATCCGGACTTGTTCGTCAGTAGCAAAATCGTTTATCCGAGTAAGAGTTACTTTTCGCGGAAGGTGACGAGTGTGGTATCCGTATCCCGGAGGCGTAGGAGTCCCTCGGCTCGGTCGGCCTTGCCGCTTACGTGCGCTCTTACTCGTTCTGCTATTGATATAGTCGAAAAGCACGAAAGTCATTTTGGTACAAAACATTTCCGAGGAAAATTTTGACGCAGAGAGGGTTCCCCCCTTCTAGCCCCCGAGGGAGGGTCGGGCTTTGCCGAGGCAAGGCTGACCCTTCCTTGACGGTTAGACTTTATTTGTGTATGTATAGAAAACGAGGTATATGAGTGACTTGAAAACATCTTAAGGGTAAAAGCGACGTAGCCGTCGGATGTTCCAAGCGTTGTTGTAGACCTCGCCTTGATTATTGGCCAGCTTGTATGTTCCGGGCTTCAAAATCTTGGCGATGATGAAGGGCCCCTCCCAGGGAGGAGAAAGCTTGTGGCGCCCTCGGGCGTCTTGCCGCAGCCGAAGCACCAAGTCTCCCACTTGGAGGTCTCGGGGCCGAACCCCTCGGGCGTGGTAGCGTCGCAGAGACTGCTGATATCGTGCTGAGTGTAGCAAGGCCACGTCCCGAGCCTCTTCCAGCTGGTCCAGCGAGTCTTCTCGGCTGGTCTGGTTGCTTTGGTCGTCGTACGCCCTTGTCCTCGGGGAACTGTATTCTAAGTCTGTGGGCAAGATAGCCTCGGCCCCATAGACTAGAAAAAACGGTGAGAAACCCGTGGCTCGGCTTGGCGTCGTCCTCAGACTCTAGACCACCGAGGGTAGTTCCTTCATCCACCGCTTGCCGAACTTGTTGAGGTCGTTGTAGATCCTCGGTTTAAGTCCCTGCAGAATCATGCCGTTGGCACGCTCCACCTGCCCATTTGTCATGGGGTGAGCCACGGCGGCCCAGTCCACCCGGATGTGGTGGTCCTCGCAGAAGTCCAGGAACTTCTTGCCAGTGAACTGGGTGCCATTGCCGGTGATGATGGAGTTCGGGACCCCGAAGCGATGGATGATGTTGGTGAAGAACGCCACCGCCTGCTCGGACCAGATGCTGGTTAGGGGTCGGACCTCGATCCACTTGGAGAATTTGTCGATGGCGACCAGCAGGTGCGAGAAGCCCCCGGGTGCCTTCTACAAAGGACCAACGAGGTCCAGACCCCACACAGCAAACGACCAAGTGATGGGTATTGTCTGCAGGGCCTGAGCGGGCAGGTGCGTCTGTTTCGCGTAGAATTGACACCCCTGGCAGGAGCGTACAATCCTAGTGGCGTCGGCCACCGTGGTGGGCCAGTAGAAGCCTTGTCGGAAGGCGTTCCCAATGAGGGCTCGAGGTGCTGCGTGGTGACTGCAAGCCCCCGAGTGTATCTCTTGCAATGCCCCTGTCCTTCGGCGATGGATAGGCATTGTTGGAGAATGCCTGAGGGGCTGTGGCGGTAGAGCTCCTTTTCATCGCCCAGTAAGACGAACGACTTGGCGCGCCGCGCCAGTCGCCGAGCTTCGGCTTTGTCGAGGGGGAGCTCTCCTCGGTGGAGATATTGCAGGTACGGGGTCTGCCAGTTTCGATTAGGCGTGACCCCATTCCGCTCTCCCTCGACACGCAGTGCCTCACCCTCGGCGGCCGAGGGTGCCTCGGTCTGGGCCGAGGCCTCCTCGGGCCAGGCCGAGGCCTACTCGGGCTGGGCCGAGGCTTCCCCGGGCTCGGGCGTGTCGTCGGTCTTGACGGAGGGTTGATGTATGTCTCTGGAGAAGACATCCGGGGGAACCGTTGTCCGCCCCGAGGCTATCTTAGCCAGCTCGTCCGCAGTCTCGTTGTACCGTCAGGCGACGTGGTTGAGCTCGAGTCCGTAGAACTTGTCTTCTAGGCGCCGAACCTCGTCGCAGTAGGCCTCCATCTTCCGGTCGCGGCAGTGGGAGTTCTTCATGACTTGGTTGATGACAAGCTGCGAGTCGCCACGAGCGTCGAGGCGCCGAACCCCTAACTCGATGGCGATGCGCAACCCGTTAACCAGAGCCTCGTACTCGGCCACGTTGTTTGACGCCGGGAAATGGAGGCGCAGCACGTAGCGGAGGTGCTTCCCGAGGGGCGAGATGAAGAGCAGGCCCGCACCTGCTCCTGTTTTCATCAGCGACCCATCGAAGTACTGAAGTGTCCCGATCCTTTGGGACTCAAATGTGATACAATTACTAGTCCCAGGAGGCTAGTAAAACACATTCCTTACTTCAAATAGTACAGAGTTTAGATAAAGGTTATTACAATACCGGGGTACAAGCTCAAGAGAGCCAAATTCAGAAGCGCGGTAGGAAAATATACTAGCCCAAGCCACAGGCAGAACTGGGTGTAGACACAACCCTCTTTAATCAAGCATAGCAGAAAAGAAGTCTTCGGCTGCTGAAAAACATAAATAAATCTGGGTGAATACACTAGGTATTCCGCAAGCCCACCCCGCTCCCGTAGAAAGAAAGAGACCTATAATGTACATGCTTTATTTGGTGGAGTTGAAGTCACTCTTCATTTTCTTAGAGAAAGGCAGTTATTGTGAGGTTTTTCACCAAAGGCTTAAAAGTAACAAAATACTCAACCACCACTGAGCTTCCCGCTCCCGTGGCCTTGTTTTCTTTCTCAGCACCACCCTTACCCACACATTTCCCTGTTCCTGGAACTCATAGAAAAATATCTAATTGTCATACCATACCAGACTCGTCCATACCAGTGGACACGGACTATTCGAATAGGTTTCGACTCTGCACAGAGGGGTACACTTTACCCACTAGCCCGGTTTCTGCGATCTCACCGTCGCGAGACCCGAATGCCGGATCTCTTTCCTTCCTCGTACGTCCTAACCTTAACGGTTATCCAGAAGGAGTCAGGCCACCACCATGTCCAAACCGGACAAAACTTTCCCCCTCCTTATCCTCCCGGTGCTCCCCAGCCTTCATAACCCTGGGGTTGGACCGCACGAGTTCGGATTGAGTGACTGCCTACACAGTCTCGAGTGGTTGTACTATTAAGGAGTACAAGTAGTGAAAATGACAAGCCGGTCCTTATTTGAGGGGACAATCCTTCTGCTCACGCCTAAACCAGCTGAGCCAACACCTTAGGCCCTCCCCTAAACCAGGGAGTCCTTGATCATCCCACTCCCAAGGTGATGAGGGTGAGTACCCTTTATCGCATAACCTTTTAAAAAGAGACCTTATTTGAAGAAACACATTGCCCTTTTTCCCAATCCACATTTCGTATCCAGAATATATATACCAATGCGGGCCATTCTCTCACTCACGATGCAATTATCCCACCCTGAATTCCCGGCCTAGGCAGTGGTAGAAAGAATAGGTAATTTATGCATCAAGGGAAGGATGGACTTGCCTTCGTCGAAGCTTTCCTGGCACAAGAGGTTAATCTCGGAGGGGTCGGGTTCTTGCCCTTCTTCTAGAGCTATAAGTCCCGGAGGATCGGATCCCTCTTTCGCTAATCAAACACAGGTAATAACAATACATCAATCATGGTGACATAAGTGGGGGTGTGCCATTTCTTATATCTCATTATTTTGGTGCCCTATGATTTATTTGGACTATTCTTGGTACATAAAATATCATCATATAAGTATATATATAAAAATGGGGAAAGGAAATGTGAAAAGAAAAAAGAAAAAGGGAAAACCAACTAGCTGGGCCGGGGGGGATTTCGGCCCATCCGGCGCGAGCGCGCGCGGGGGCGCGCTTGTGGCCCAACTGCGGCCCACGGGCGAGGGAGACGGCGGGCGCGCGGGAGCGACGGCGTCACCGCAGGCCCACCTGCCAGCGAGAGCGGAGGGGGGAAACGACGCTACGGTCTGACGGCGCGGGCGAACCGGCTGAGCGGGGGAGAAAAGCCGGCCGCCGGTGGCCCGGTTCTTGGTCCACGGGGAGGTGGATCAGCACGGGCAGGGGTTGGCGATCCTACGGGTAGGCTTAATTTGGCTAGCGGGGGTTGGGAGGGGGGTTGCCCGCGGGGAGGTGGCGGAGCTCCACGGCGGGGATCGCCGCCGGTGGTCTCTGGGCGAGGGATTGGGGCGGGAGAGCGATGTGCTGAGTTCGCGGCAATGTGAGGAAACTAGTAAGCTGCCTTAATCGCTCACTGGACCAACAGAGAGGGAGAGAGAAGAGGGGGGAGAGCTCACCGGAGAGGGGGAAGACGGCGGCGCTTCGCGAATTGCGCACGGGCGAGGGGAGGAGGGGAGTGGCCGAGGCCGGTGCGAGGAAGGAGGTGCCCGGGGCGACCTTTTTATAGGCGCCCAAGGGGAGGGGAGCGGCGGAGCTCGGCGGGCGCCGATGAGGTGCACAACACCGCCATTAATGCCGCACAGCGGCACCGATGAGACTCCACGGCGGGGCTGTACTGGGCGAGGACATTGGTCAAGCGGTGAGGACGGGGCGGTGCCGAACTCTTCCTGTGCGGCGAGGGGACGGCGATGGAGGGGACGACAGTGAGGGGACGGCGGAGTTTCGTACATGAGGAAGACGACGCGGTTGACCGGTGGGGCCGGTCTGCCAGTGAGAGGGAGCGCGCAAGCGAGAGGGGCTGGCGGGTGGGGCTTGGCTTGTCAGCGAGAGAGGGCGAGGGGAGCGCGCGGGCGGCTTTGCGCGTGAGCGGGCCGGCTAATGGGCCGGGGGGAGGGAGGCGGCCGCGACGTGGGCCAGAATTGGCCCAGTAGGGGGGAACCTTTTTTCTTTTTCTTTTCCATAACTCATTTCATTTTTGTTTATTTTCTTTTTGAACAAAAATTTTTTAGTGGATAATCTAGGTGTTGGAAAATAAAATCTAAGTGAGGTGCTTGTGATCAAACAAAGTGTATGCATATGATGGGAAAATCTAAGGGAGTTTTGGAATAGAAGATAAGAAGGGGGGAATTAGGGTTTCAAACCTGGGTTAGAATTTTGGGATGTTACAAGTACATAGTCCAGAGTTCCGGTTGGATCGGAGCTGTTGGTAGCTGGGTGTCGACCCATTCAGCCACGAAGTCTGCTAAGACTTGGGACTTGATGGCCTTCCGAGGAGCGAACGAGATTGTCTCGCCCATGATCTCCACCGCCCATTTTGCTATCCTACCCGAGGCCTCTCGGCACTGGATGATCACCCCCAGGGGGAAGGATGACACCACAGTCACCGGATGAGACTCGAACTAGTGTCGCAACTTTCGTCGTGTCAGAATTACTGCGTACAGTAGCTTCTGAATTTGCGGGTAGCGGGTCTTGGTCTCGGATAGCACTTCGCTGATGAAGTAGACCGGCCTCTGGACGAGCAGTGCATGCCCTTCTTCTCGTCTCTCGACTACGATCGCGGCGCTGACCACCTGAGTGGTTGCGGCTACGTAGATCAAGAGGGCTTCTCCTGCAGCGGGGGGCACCAAGATGGGCGCACTTGTAAGGAGTGCCTTTAAGTTTTTGAGGGCTTCCTCGGCCTCGGGGGTCCAAGAGAAGCGCTCGGTCTTCCTTAAGAGGCGATACAAGGGTAGGCCTCTTTCGCCGAGGCGCGAGATGAAGCGGCTCAGAGCCGCAAGGCATCCCATGACCCTTTGTACTCCTTTCAAGTCTTTGATAGGCCCCATGTTGGTGATGGCCGCGATTTTCTTCGGGTTGGCCTCGATGCCCCGCTCGGAGACGATGAACCCCAGGAGCATGCCTCGGGGGACTCCGAAGACACATTTCTCGGGGTTGAGTTTCACGCCCTTCGCCCTCAGACACTTGAATGTCGTTTCAAGGTCAGAGAGGAGGTCGGAGGCTTGTCTCGTCTTGACTACGATGTCATCGACGTAAGCCTCGACCGTTCGGCCGATGTGCTCTCCGAACACGTGGTTCATGCACCTTTGATATGTCGCACCTGCATTCCTCAAACCAAATGGCATAGTAATATAGCAGTACATACCAAAGGGTGTGATGAAAGAAGTCATGAGCTGGTCGGACTATTTCATCTTGATTTGGTGATACCCTGAGTAGGCGTCGAGGAATGACAGGGTTTCGCACCCAGCAGTGGAATCCATGATTTGATCGATGTGAGGCAGAGGGTAGGGAACCTTCGGACATGCTTTGTTTAGACCAGTGTAGTCTACACACATCCTCCATTTCCCACCTTTATTTTTCACAAGCACAGGGTTGGCTAACCATTCGGGATGGAATACCTCTTTGATGAACCCCGCAGCCATCAGCTTGTGGATCTCCTCGCCTATGGCTCTGCGCTTTTCTTCGTCGAAACGGCGCAGAGGCTGCTTCACGGGTCGGGCTTCAGCTCGGATATCCAGCGAGTGCTCGGCAACATCCCTCGGTATGCCAGGCATGTCCGAGGGACTCCACGCAAAAACCTTGGCGTTCGCGCGGAGAAAGTCGACGAGCACTGCTTCCTATTTGGGGTCGAGCTCGGAGCCGATCCGGACTTGCTTGGAGGCGTCGTTGCTGAGGTGGACAGGGACGGACTTAACCGCCTCTGCTGGCTCGAAGTTGCTGGCGTGGCGCTTCGCATCTGGTACCTCCTTAGAGAGGCACTCCAGGTCGGCGATGAGGGCCTCAGACTCGGCGAGGGCCTCAGTGTACTCCACACACTCCACGTCGCATTCATATGTGTGTCGGTATGTGGATCCGACGGTGATGATCCCGTTGGGCCCCGACATCTTGAGCTTGAGGTAGGTATAGTTGGGGACGACCATGAACTTGGCGTAGCACGGTCTCCCCATCACCGCGTGGTAGGTTCCTCGGAACCCGACCACCTCGAACGTGAGGGTTTCCTTTCGGAAGTTGGAGGGAGTCTCGAAGTAGACGGGCAGATCGAGTTGTCCAAGGGGCTGGACGCGCTTCCCGGGGATGATCCCATGAAAAGGCGTCGCACCGACCCGGATTGTGAACAGATCGATCTGCAAGAGCCCGAGGGTCTCGGCGTAGATGATGTTGAGGCTGTTGCCTCCGTCCATGAGGACCTTGGTGAGCCTGACGTTGCCGATGACGGGGTCGACAACAAGTGAGTACTTTCCTGGGCTCGGCACGCGGTCGGGGTGGTCGCCTCGGTCGAAGGTGATGGGCTTGTCGGACCAGTCTAGGTAGACTGGTGCCGCCACCTTTACCGAGCAGACCTCCCGGCGCTCCTGCTTGCGGTGCCGAGCTGAGGCGTTCGCCACTTGCCCACCGTAGATCATGAAATAGTCGTGGACCTCGGGGAACTCCTCTGCCTTGTTGCCCTCCTTCTTGTCGTTGTCATGGCCTTTGCCACCTTCCGCCGGGGGCCCGGCCTTATGGAAGTAGCGCCGAAGCATGACGCATTCCTCAAGGGTGTGCTTGACGGGACCCTGATGATAGGGGCACGACTCCTTGAGCATCTTGTCGAACAGGTTGGCCCCTCTGGGAGGCTTCCGAAGGTTCCTGTGCTCGGCGGCAGCGACAAGATCTGCATCGGCAGCGGCGCGTTTCGCTTGCGATTTCTTCTTGCCCTTTTTCTTCGTGCCGCGTTGGGCGGACGCCTCGGGGACGTCTTCCTGCTGGCGTCCCTGAGGCTGCTTGTCCTTCCGGAAGATGGCCTCGACCGCCTCCTGACCAGAGGCGAACTTGGTGGCGATGTCCATCAACTCGCTCGCCTTGGTGGGAGTCTTGCGACCCAGTTTGCTCACCAGGTCACGGCAAGTGGTGCTGGCGAGGAACGTGCCGATGACATCCGAGTCGGTGATGTTGGGGCAGCTCGGTGCGCTGCTTCGAAAACCGTCGGATGTAGTCCCGCAGGGATTCCCTTGGCTGCTGGCGACAGCTTCGGAGATCCCAGGAGTTCCCAGGGCGCACGTATGTGCCCTGAAAGTTTCCAGCGAAGGCTTTGACTAGATCGTCCCAGTTGGAGATCAGTGCAGGAGGCAGATGCTCCAGCTGGGCTCGGGCGGCGTCGGAGAGGAATAGGGGGAGGTTGCGGATGATGAGGTTGTCATCGTCCATTCCACCTAGCTGGCAGGCCAGTCGGTAGTCCGCAAGCCACAGTTCCGGCCTTGTTTCCCCCGAGTACTTGGTGATGGTAGTCGAGGCTCGGAACCGGGTCGGGAACGACGCACGTCGTATGGCCCAGCTGAAGGCTTGCGGACCAGGTGGTTCGGGCGAGGGGCTTCAATCCTCCCCACTGTCGTAGCGTCCCCCACGCCTGGGGTGGTAGCCTCGGCGCAGCTTTTCGTCGAGGTGGGCTCGACGGTCATGGCGGCGGTGCTCGTTGCCGAGGCGACCCGGGGCCGCAGGCGTCGCGTCGCGCCCGGTGTGGACCGAGGCTTCCCGCATGAATCGGGAAGTCGCGGCGCGATGCTCCGGGGGGTACCCTTGCCTTCGGGAGGCAGAGCTCTTGGCCCGTCGGACCGCGGCATCCTCCAGGAGATTCTTGAGTTCTCCCTGGATACGCCGCCCCTCGGTGGTGGATGGCTCCGGCATCGCTCGGAGTAGTATTGCCGCTGCAGCCAGGTTCTGGCCGACTCCACTGGAAGCCGGGGGCAACCTTGCCTTGGCATCGTCAGTGATACGGCGCTGGACGTCCTGGGCCTGATGACGCGCTTCTCCGGCTAGTGCTCGACCTGCCCACTCCTGCTCGATGTTTTGCCGGAGCTGCACAAGTTGTCCTGCTTCCTCGTCGAGCTTGGCCTGCATCTCGCGGATTTGCTCGAGCTGTGTGTCCTGACCCCCCGCAGGGACTGGGACCACAGCTAGCTCCCGCAGGATGTCAACGCGAGGCGCAGACCCAGGGGGATCATCGTCCTCCGGTATACCAAGGTGGTTGCCTTCGTCGTGACCCCCTAGATCGACGTGGAAACATTCACGACTTGGGCCACAACCTTCGTCGTCAAGGCTGTGGCCATCATCGGAGCAATCGGAGAGGCAGTAGTCACATGCTGTCATGAAGTCTCGCATGGCGCTAGGATTACCGAGCCCGGAGAAATCCCAACTAGAGTCAGGCTCGTCGTCTTCCTCGGAGCCCGGGGGCCCATAGGTCAAGACGGCTGTCAGTCGGTCCCAGGTTGACCACATATGGTACCCCGGAAGGTTAGGATATGCCTTTATGAAAGCGCTCACCGAAGCGGGGTCGCTTGGTGGATCGAAGCTGAATCTAAAAGGAACAGGGTGGAAAACGGACGGTACCTCTCCATCGATGGACGGTGACGAAGTCGCGTCGGGGACGGACTGCACCGTTATCTCAGGTACAAGGCTGACGCCCAGCAGGCCCTTCGCGAGCGTGCTGGCGTCATCTGTCTGCTTGGGGTTGGCGTGTTGCGGGGAAACGACGCTCATCGTCGTCTCAGGCGCGAGGTTAATGCCCGACGTATCCCCCGCTGGGGTGCCGGCGTCGTCGACTCGCTCGACAGCCGACGAGGTGCCGCCTCCTGCTTGGCCACGGTTGCCCCGCCTCCTTCTCCTACGGCGAGGAAGGCGATGGGACAAACCCGGATGCTGCTCTTCCGCCATGGGGGGAAGACGTCGTCGAGTCCGCCGCCGCCTGGCGGGCTGACGGCTGTCGTTGTCGCTGTCGCGCTGCGGGGGAAGGAGTACCATGTCGTAGCTACCGTCGAGGGACATGAACTCGAGACTCCCGAAACGGAGCAGCGTCCCGGGCTGAAAAAGGTTGCTGGAGACTACCCATCTGGAACTCGACGAGAAGCTGTTCGTCAGCACGCAGCAGGCCCCTACCTGGCGCGCCAACTGTCGGTGTTTCGACCCCGGGGGGTCCCTGGACCGAGGAGTAAATTGTCGCTGCGTGCCCCAGCCCAGATGGGTTGGCGCGAGATGGGACACGAAGGGGGGGGGAAACCTCGACTCCGTGTTATCCTGCGTCAGAGTGGGTGCTGTGGCGGAACTGCCCGAATTATTCCAACTTAAGTGTCTAAGTCCCGCTTTAAAGGCTAGACCACACTTAAATGGGAATAACCCGTCAATCCCTCGGATCTAGTCCGACGCGGCCACTGACAGGATCAAGTACCACAATCTCACTCGATGGTGAGTCACAGAGTAAATACAATAAAGCATAGAACCATGCATGAAAGAGTATTAAGTTATTACATCATCATCGGAGTTTTTCAAAAGTAGCCATCAGTGTTCGAAGTGCAGCGGAATAAAACTAACGATAAGTAAACGGGGAGATGGGGAAGCCTGTCCCATCACTCCTCATGCTCCTCCTCAGCCGAGGCAGGGTCCCACTCGACAGTCCAACCCGGTGGCAAGATGGACGGCCAAGTCACTCCAGCAACCATTTCCTCCAGAGAACCTGTAAAAAATTATGCCACAAGCAAGGCTGAGTATACTAATACTCAGCTAGACTTACCCGGTGTGAGGAGTCTACTCCTCTACCTCTAGACATGCAGCTGTTTGGCTGTGGGGTTTGGTTTGCCAAAAGCACTAGCTGAGTTTCTAAATCAAGTTTTTAACTTTGTCAAATTTAAGTGTGACTCTCTTAAGGCTAAAGATGTACTATCTATTCATACATGGTAGCAAGCATTATTAGCAATCAACAGCTTACATCAACTCATCATATTTCCACTTGTTACTCAATGCAGTACAGTGGATCAAGCAGTCTCATTAGCTGCGAGAAGCAGACGATTCGAATCGAGTTTTTATCCTTGCAAGGTAAACCTAAACACACGACGTGGCGAGGCACTCCGTCCCCACACACATCAACCGTCCCCATCGATTCCCTAGCAACAGAAAGGGGCTCACCGCCTTGGCGTACAATGCCTCACTGACCCTGACTGCCGTCGTGCAGTGACCGCACTTGTACCCACCATAACCGGAATGGGAGACCACGTCTCAGGTCGCGTGAGGAGGGCAATCTGCGGGCAGGTTCACTCAGGTACTAGGCTTACCGATTTACCATATTTCTCGGCATGTGCTTAGTACGTTCAATCGCTTGACACAGGTATCCGCACGTTAATCCTTATTCCATTTTCCCATCTCGTAGCCAACCAATCCCCATGGATTGTTGTCTACCACTAGTATCATAATAGTATGAAGGTGGTTACAGCCAAATCCTGATCTCGCGCGAGTGCTAGAAAAATCACTCGTCTTCTACCGAGATCCTAATTAAATAAAGCAACTACTCGACCTATCATACTAGTATCCATCTCAAAAGGATTCCTGAGATCATGCAACTAGGGTTTCAAACAATTCCTACACCTAAGTGCACAATCAATCCTACAATCATTAAGTGAAGTAAAATAGCATAATTAACAGGTTATGCATAAAACCGGGGCTTGCCTTCCAAAGCAGTGGCAGGCAGGTCCTCTGGTGCAGACTCGGGTGCTGGATCCGGGGCTACCTCTTGAGCAGCTCCTTGCTCCGGCACGAGGACGTACTCTCCGTCAGCAAGGTTACAGTCTATCGAAATGCAATGAATATGTATGTCATGATTATGCAAGATTTAATAACATTATGCTAAAAGAAACTAAGTCAAGAAGTAACTTAGGGTTTCTTAGTCATGCGGGGTTTCCAGTGGTATATACTTATTACTTTTAGGCTTAGGTTTTCATTTAGGATAACATAGTGGATTTGTATTGCCTTTATACATTTCAGTGGATAAATTTACAAGGGTTTTAGGATGATATTAATTTCCATTATTCATTTTGCTTTTCTTAATTTCTACTTATGGTTCCTAGTGTAGGTTTGAACTACGACAGTGGTTTAATATTTTCCAAAAATTCTGTAAAAATTACACTGGGTTGCCCTTTGCTACTCTAGCCTGTTTTAAGAATTTGAGGCTCCACAAATAAAGGCTAAGCTTAGGACAAAAAGAATAAAAATTGGTAAATGGGTCACTTTGTACTACAACTCTTAATTAGAGGTGGGGTCTGTCCTAAGGGTTATTTTTGTTGGCATCTAACAGTAATAATAGGCTTCTGTGCCAAAAACCACAGAAAGCTAAGGGGTGGTTATTTAGTTATGATTTTCTAAAGTTAAAGGCAAAAAGGCACTTTCTACTATATTATTATTTGAAAATGTCAAACAGCAGATTTCATATTTTTCCTAAGTTCTTATTAACAAAACATTAGTTATCCCAAGGGTTGGGGTGTTTTCACCTTGGGGTTATTTTTGTAGGGTTTTTCTAAGTTTCCCTTGTTTTATCAAAATAAAAGGTATCCTACTTATTTTATACTAAACCAGGGTAGGATAGATTTTTCCAGTGAACTATATTGAATAAGTACCCTAACAAAAATAGGAGTGCTCTCTGGTTCATTATTTAAATCACATTTTCTATTTTTCTTAACCTTAAGCATATTGTAAAATAAGGGGTAAAAACTAACTTAATGGAGTGGACAGAGAGGTTTAACATTTTTAAACCGGTCAGTAGGTAGATATAAACTTCTCCAAATTTTCCTAACCCTAGTCAAATAGTGCAACTAATTTTTGCCCTATTCTCTAGCTTATGGCCAAAACAATAATTAAATTAGATCCCTAAAGTTTTCTGTAGCACATAGGGGTTTTTATATTTTTCTTAAGTAGTTTACATTATTTAAAGTCTGGCAAAATTGGTTTGACCAAATTTGGATGAACTAAACAGAAGTTATGAATTTTTAAAGTTTCTGTTCAATTTAAAAACAGATTTAATAAGAGTTTCCTGGAAAAACAGTTTACACCGAGGTCCCTGGGTTTAAACTAAATCAATCCGCACAAATCTACCCCTGAGCCACTATTCCCCTGGGTCGCTGACAGTTCAAAAAGCCCCCTGACCTTTTATTCCTCTCACCCGCAGTCCTTTCCGCAATGTCAACAGTACCCGCGGGAAAGAAAAGGGTGGCGCGGCTTACCGATGGTGAGATAGGTCCGGCGAAGGGCAGGGTTGGCTCGGGGAGGCTCTGGCGGTCACAGCGAGGTGCGGCTTGACGGCGGGGATGGCCGGAATCGCTCGGTCCACGTGCACAGGCGGGTGTTCTCGTCGGCGGCGAGTGTACCGGCCAAACCACGGCGATCTGGTTCAATCCAAGGGCACGATGAGCTTCACGGGGTAACGTAGTGACCGTGTGCACAAGGAATCGGAAAATGGTCGAGTGGATTACCCGGTCCACGTACTCCGGCGGGGTTGAGAGCTCCGGCGACCGTGGACTGGCCTCTCCGGCGAAGTAGGCTTCGATTCCTCGCTCGGGGAGCTTCACTGGGGTGTGTACACTCGTCTCAGAGGGTTGAACGGGGTTGGGGAAGGCTGGACTGGCCGGTCTACGGCGGCAGTGGCTCGGGTGGCCGCGAACACACCGCGCACGGGCAAACGACAGTGAACTGGACTCCGGTGAGGCTTGAGCGTGCGCGGAAGAGTGTAACCCACGCCTGGGAGGGCTTTATAGGCGCGGGCGCGGGACAGGGCGCCGGCTGGCCGTTGGCGCGACGCGGGGCGCGCGGGCGTGCTCTGGCAAGCCCAGGGCGCGTCGAACACGTGGAGCTTACAATCTGCCCGTGTTCCACAGCTCACCCAAGTCGCAAACGTGCAAATCTTGGCAAAAATCCGGCGCGAGTCTTTTCCTGGCACCTAGGGTTGTCTCTCATCCGTGAGCTGCCATGGCAGATATGGCCTAGGTAGGGAGATCTCTGGTCGCCAAATCGGGTGTGTCACACTGCCCACCTCGCGACAAAAACCATGCCAAGGCATGTCAAACGTCCGAGTCTCGAGCTCAGCTTTTTCCAGTGGGTGCCTTGGGTGGTATGCCACATTTTTGGTATAGGACATAGGTGGATTTGATGCCAGCTTCGAGGTGAACACAACTAATCTTTAGTGTAGGTATAGTTTTTAACTTAGAGAGAAATAGAGAGCTCTAGCTCTCTCTCCCCTTGGAGATTGGATTTGGGGTTTCTCCAGGGGTCTTTTTGCCATATTTCCTCCCCCTAATTGCTGGTGATAAGGTTACTTAAGGTTTGGGTAAATATTACTCATGTTTTGCACACTTGTTCACTCTCTTTTCCCTCTTATCTAGGGCTTTGGGATATAGGGTTTAAGAGAGGTCTAGGGTTCTTCTCCCCTCTTACCCAAGGTAGTAAGTGTGCAAGGATTAGAGTAATGCTTTTGGTTACTCACACTCCTTGGTTAAAATCTAGCTTTCCAAGGCCCTCATGCTTCTGCTCCTTAAGTTCTTCCACATGTGATCATAGCCTTTAGTATCAAGGTGGGCTCTAGCCATGGTAACACCTGGGGTGTTACAGCCCTCCCCCCTTAAAGGAATCTCGTCCCGAGATTTTAGATAGAGGCCCTTGGAGGGTGCTTGAAGGTGTGTTGGTGTTATTCTTCCTTTACACTTAAGTTTCTCTTATTAACTGCTCTTCGAATGTCATTCTCTTTGCAACTTCAGAAGGAAGCCCTTCTTAAGTTAAATCCACAACTTAGACTATCCTTGCTATCTAAGTTTTTCTTATAATTGAATTCAAAGGGCAGGTGGGGGTGGGGTTTTGGGGGTTACGTACCGACTCCTTTGGCAGAAAGTCGGGGAAGCGAGAGCGTAGGAAATCCTCAGTCTCCCATGTAGCTTCTTCTGCTGAATGGTGGCTCCACTGAACCTTATACATTCTGACCGACCTTGCCCGAGTTGATCTTTCCTTTTGATCTAATACCTTGACGGGGTACTCTTGGTAGGATAAGTCTGGTTCTATCTCAAGGTCTGGTTCTGGCAGCACCTCAGTGGGTAGGCGAACACATTTCCGTAGCTGAGATACATGGAACACATTGTGAACTGCTGACATGTGAGGTGGCAATTCCAATTGGTAGGCCACGGTCCACAACTTGCCTTGATCTCATAGGGTCCAATGTAGCGAGGAGCTAACTTGCCCTTGATCCCGAATCTCTGGACACCCTTGGTGGGCGACACCTTAAGATAGACATGATCTCCCACCTCGAACTGTAGAGGCTTCCGCCTCTTATCATGATAGCTCCTTTGCCTGGCCTGAGCAGCTTCTAAGTTCTTGGTAATAATCCTAACCTTTGCCTCTGCCTCGAGTACCAAATCTGGCCCAAAAATTTCCCTTTCTCCTGCTTGAGACCAATTTAGTGGGGTCCTACACCTTCTCCCATATAAGGCTTCAAAAGGTGCCATCTTCAGACTGGACTGATAGCTGTTATTGTAAGAAAACTCTGCCAAAGACAGACACTTGTCCCAATCCTTCCCGTAGTGTAGTGCACATGCTCGCAACATGTCTTCCAGAATCTGATTCACCCTTTCGGTCTGGCCATCTGTTTGGGGATGGTATGCTGAGCTTCGGATTACTTGGGTTCCAAGTGATTCTTACAGCTTCTCCCAAAAGCGTGCCACAAACAGTGCTCCTCTGTCAGATATAATGGTCTTTGGAATACCATGCAATCACACTATTTGATCAACATAAATTTCTGCGTACTTCTCCGTCTTGTGGGTGGTGTGCACTGGCAAGAAATGAGCGGTCTTGGTCAACCTGTCCACGATAACCCAAACGGAATCATGGTGCCTGGAGGTATTGGGCAATCCTACGATAAAATCCATGCAAATGTCCTCCCATTTCCAAGATGGTATGGGAAGGGGTTGCAAAGGGCCTGCTGCCTTTAAGTGACTGGCCTTGATTCTCTGGTAGGTGTCACACTCGGATATGTACTTGGCAATTTCCCTCTTCATTTTGGTCCACCAATATAGAGATCTGAGATCATGGTACATCTTGTTGCTACCAGGGTGCATGGAGAATTTGAAAAGGTGAGCTTCATCTAGTATCTTCTTTCTAAGCTCAGGGTCCTTGGGAACAACCAATCTATCTCCAAACCATAGAATTCCCTTGCTGTCCTGTCGGAAACATTTGTATTTCTCTGCCTTTTGCTTGATCATTTCCTTAATCATTTGAACACCCTTGTCCTCAATCTGTGCCCTGACTATTTGCTCTTGCAATGTGGGTTCCACCGAGATATAACTCAAGTTACCTGAAGAGACAACTTCCAGGTTCAGCTTGCACAGCTCATCGCACAGTGTGGTGACTCTTGCATCCATGCTCATACAATTGCACTGGGCCTTTCTGCTCAAGGCATCTGCCACAACATTAGCTTTACCAGGATGGTAATGCACTTCTAAATCATAGTCCTTGATTAATTCCAACCATCTTCTCTGCCTCATGTTCAGATCTGCATGAGTGAAGATGTATTTGAGACTCTTGTGATCAATGTAGATGTTATAGTGAGCTCCCATCAAGTAGTGTCTCCATATCTTAAGAGCATGAACCACAGCTGTCAATTCCAGATCATGTGTGGGGTAGTTCTACTCATGGGGCCTGAGTGCTCGTGAAGC
Organism: Zea mays; assembly: GCF_902167145.1. NCBI lineage: Eukaryota > Viridiplantae > Streptophyta > Magnoliopsida > Poales > Poaceae > Zea > Zea mays. The sequence goes on from NC_050098.1 coordinate 198,768,248, forward strand.
ATAAGCAATGACTCTGTTCTCTTGCATCAAGACACATCCCAATCCGGTACCAGAAGCATCACAATAAACTTCAAATGGCTTGGTGTTGTCTGGTTGAGCCAGCACTGGGGCTGTTGTCAAATGCTGCCTCAAGGTATGAAAGGCATCTTCACACTTCTGACTCCAAACATACTTGACTCCTTTCTTTAACAGTTCAGTCATTGGTTTGGCAATCCTGGAAAAATCCGGAATAAATCGTCGATAATACCCTGCCAAACCCAGAAAACTTCGAATCTGCCTCACGGTAGTCGGGGGTTTCCAATCCATCACCTCCTGCACCTTCTCAGGATCAACAGATATCCCATTCTGAGAAATTGTGTGACCCAAGAATTTTATCTCCTTCAGCTAGAATTCGCACTTAGACAACTTAGCATACAACTGATGGTCTCGCAGTTTCTGAAGTACAGTATGCAAATGTTTGGTGTGCTCGGCTTCGTTCTTGGAATAAACCAGAATATCATCAATGAAAACAACCACGAACTTGTCTAACTCTGGCATAAAGACTGAGTTCATTAAGTACATGAAATAGGCCGGGGCATTGGTCAGCCCGAAAGACATCACCAAAAACTCATACAGCCCATATCTGGTTGAGAAGGCCGTCTTGGGAATATCGCTGGCACGGATCTTGATCTGATGGTATCCAGAGCGAAGGTCTATCTTGGAGAATACCTTGGCTCCCACTAACTGATCAAACAGAACATCAATATGGGGCAGTGGGTATTTGTTCTTGATAGTCACCGCATTGAGAGGGCGGTAGTCAACACACATCCTCAAACTTTCATCCTTTTTCTTCACAAATAATGCTGAACATCCCCATGGTGAAGTACTTGGGCGAATAAACCCCTTGTCCAACAACTCTTGCAATTGCTTCTTCAATTCTGCCAATTCCGCGAGAGGCATCCTATAGGGTCTCTTAGAAATAGGAGCAGTCCCGGGTTGCAATTCGATGGCGAACTCAATATCTCGGTCAGGTGGCATCCCTGGCAATTCATCCGGAAAAACATCCGGGTAGTTACGGACCACTGGGATCTTTTCCACTGAGGACTCTATCATAACAAAGGCACATGAACGGGTACAACCCTGACCAGGTAAATATAAAACGGTCTCGCCATAAGCAGGGGAATGAATTTCAATGGCCCTGGCTGCAACATCCAATACTGCCTGATGCCTGGTCAACCAGTCAGCTCCCAATATAATATCCACGCTATCCAATCCTAAGATGAGAAGGGTGGTTCTAATCACAAGACTACCAAATTTTATAGGCACTTGCCTATTGATTTGATAAGTGGCAACTGTGCCTCCTGGTGTTGAAATTGTAATGCCCCCATCGGTGTGGTGAAAGGGCAACTGGCATTTGGCACTAAACTTGGCACTGATAAAACTATGGGATGCACCAGAATCAAAAAGAACAATAGCGGGATAATTTAAAACTGTAAAGATACCAGTCATGACGGGTGCTCCCTCTGGAATATCAGCCAGGGTGGTGAAGTTCAGCCTGCCTTGCCTCACTTGCACCTTCTGCCTCTTCCCTTGGTTCTGACTAACATTCTGCCCCTGCTGGTTCCGGGGGCAATTCTTGGCATAGTGTCCGGTGTTGCCGCAAGTGAAACACCTGTTGTCATTTGCCTGGCGGTACTGCTGCTGCTGCTGATTGTTCCTCTGAGCTGGAAACTGGGTGCGGTTGGGTGCCTGCCTGCTGCTGCTGCTGTGGTCGGATCACCCATCGCCCTTGCTGCTGCTGTGGTCCCCTGTTCTGAGTGTCGGACACAATCCGGAAGCGCTGTGGCTGAGCTGAGGGTCCTGCCACAGGGGTCTTCCTCTTCTTTTCTGCCTGACGAGCTGTGATACAGTCTTCTTGGGAGATGGCCATGTTGACCAACTCATTGTAGTTGTTGGCCCTGACGGTGTTGAGACGATCACGGAGCTTAGTGCTTAGGGATGACAATTCTGCCCGCGGGCACGGATATCCGCGGGTTCTGTACCCGATGGGCATGGATACGGGTAAAAAATCTCGCCCACGGGTAAGGATACGGGCAACACTTCTCACCCGCGGGTAATTGGCGGATATAAAATTTCGCCCGTGGGTATTACCTGTTACCCGCTTAATTTATTAGCCCACAAAAACATCTCCTGGTCCGGCCCAATTCTCAGTCGGCCCATCAAATATCCCCAAAGGCTAAAACCCTAAATCTCTAATCCTCACTCTCCTCTCACGCGGTCACGTTGGCGGCTGGCCAGTGGCCACTCCCTGTCTCGTGCTCACGGCGGGCGGCAGACCGCCAGGCGCCAGACTGGCAGGCGGCAGTGCAGGCCGTCACGGCTCACGGGCTCACGGCCGGCGGCAGACCGCCAGAGGCCAGGTCGGCAGTGCAGCCATGCAGGCGGCCGACCCTCTCCGGCTCTCCCTCAGGCCCTCACTCCCTTGGCTGCGGCGGCGGCAAGCTGAGGTTATAAGTGAAGTCAAATACTCCCTTGTTTGCTTATTAATCCATTCTGGACGCCACGAGATCCTACTCCCGCGGGCAGAATATTGAAGAATATGCATCTCCGTTTTCATGGACTTGTTAATCCATTTCATGTTTTTTTATTTCTATTTGTAATATCAACTCCGGGAGACAGTGCGTTCATTTTATCTTAGCAAATATTGTAATGACTCATTATCAGGATATGTTTGAGACGTGTTTCTGGATGATCAATGTTCCTTATATGCCATTATATTATGTCTGTCAAACTGTTGATGCATTTAGTGAAATGAACATGGTCACATACACACATGTTATTTTCTGGCGGGTAACGGGTTGCCCGATATCCGCGGATATCCTGCGGGTACGGATACGGGTCGAAAATTTTACCCGCAAGCTCTCGCGGGTACGGGTAAACACCAGAGACGCAGATATGCTGGCGGGCGGGTAAATAGCTTACCCGCACTTTACCCGACCCGTTGTCATCCCTATTAGTGCTGAGCCCCCTCCTGAACCTGTCTCTCTTCTTCTCATCTGTATCCGCGTGGTATCCCGCATACTGGCACAAGTCATTAAAAGCCTGGGCATACTGCAACACTGTCCTGTTGCCCTGAGTGAGTGCCAAAAACTCATTGAGCTTCCGGTCCATAATCCCGGCTGGTATATGGTGTCCCCTGAAAGCTGCCTTGAACTCTCTCCACTCCACCTCTCGGTCCTCTGGCTGCATAGCAAGAAAATGATCCCACCAAGTCCTTGCGGGTCCGCGAAGCTGCTGGGTGGCGAACCTGACTTTAGTGACCTCAGAACAAGCTCCATGGAGTAGTGGGAATTTGGATTCCACCACTCGCAACCACACATCTGCATCAAGTGGATCTTCTGCCCTTGTGAACAATGGAGGCTGGGTGCTGAGGAACTCCTGGTAGGTGGCTGCCGCGGGGTGACGCTGATGGTCTCCACCACCATAATGCTGAGGTGGTGGCTGACGCTGAGCTAGCTGCCTCAAGATCTCATTCTGCTGAGCCATGAGCTCCTGCAGAGTGGGAGGTGGTGGCGGCGGTGGAGGAACGCGCTCGTTCTGGCCACGACGCTGCCTCCCGGCCATCTGAAAAACCACATATATACTTAACACCATAACTCCAAGTTCAAGGTTTAATCGCGGCGAAAAGAGTCAAAAGCAAAATGATAGACTCCAACTTCGGCAAAAGGATTTAAAAAGGCATAAATTTCGCCTTCCAATTTTAAGACTGATAACCGCATCCAACAAACATGTTTTCAAAAGAGTTTAGCACTATTACATCAATTGTCCCAAAAAGACTCAACTCTACCTAGCCTAGTACCCCAAGGGTGCAAAAGCTAAGCTAGGTGCGAGGAGTCCTACCATCACCAACGTCTAACTCTATCCTGGACATCTAGTGAGCGAACGAGGCAACACTCGACTCAGGGGAAGGTGGTCTCCCTGAGCCAGCAGTGTCCACACTAGAGGCAGGCTCCTCTCCTCCCTCGATGTCGACGTCCTCGTTGGCCTCCATGTCCTGGATCTCCTGATGATGCATGTCCAAGTGCTCATTAGCCTCGGCAAGCTGCTGCTGGGTATTAATGAGCTGATCCTCGAGAACTTCTATGGTGTTCTCCCTGGTGCCCACTAGCTCCTCCAACTCTTGGATATCAGTGGATAGCTGCTCCACCTGCAAGTCCTTCTCCACCATTTCAGTGGACAAATCAACCACGAGCTCCTCTCTGTTGTCCAATGTAATCTTTGTTGCCTCCAGTAGTGCCATCAGATGGGACATCGCCTCACCGCGCATCACTTGCAGACGGTACAGAGCATTCATGCATCGTACGGTCAAGTGCGCAGTCTGTCCTGGGTAGATGGCCCAGATATCCTTGGCATGCTCCACCCGATCCTTCCACATTGGGTCGTCCTCCCTTTCGGCGGGGAACAATCCAATGGGGTGGGTAGCCAGCTCCAAAGGATGGAATCCGCAGAAGGTAGTTAATCCATGCAGAGCGATCGCCTCGATCGTGTCCTCCGCTCGGTATCCGAAAGACTCGGAGTCCAAAGAGCGCCAGCCTGGCTGCAGGGGATGAGGCTCCAAGGTCATCCTCACCCTACAGCGAGGCACTCGGTGCTTCTCGAACTGCTGCACCGTGTACTGAGGGGGTGTCGCGTATCCGGCCCCCTGAAGTACCTCCCACAAAATACGGGGAAAGCCCTCCCGTGCAAGCCCGTCAGTGTGAGACAGTGCATTCCTGTCGTCTGAGGATCCGTGGGAAGTCATCTGTGTATGGTTAAGCGTAAGTAAAAATAAAAAGAACAAGGAAAATAAAACTCTGCCTTTCTCTAAAAACAAATATACTGGGGACCTAGTTGGTTATCATTTGTAATTAGATCCTCACTTAATTTTTCATTTGTTTAATTTTAAGAATGCATGCATGCTCGTCCTGAACGACCTCACAACAAGATAAAAGGAATAGGGAAGAACTCCCATCCTGTAAAAGTGGCCTGTAGGGCCTAATTACTTAGCCACCTAGCTACCCTTCTATTTCCCTAAGGCTTCACGTCCTAGGTCTATCCTGCTCGTCCTACTATCTATCCAACATTGTTTCTACCAAGTTTTACTTTAGAAAAACGATGGTATTCACATTTTATTGATTCCTCTGTGGTGGTACAAGCTCCGATACCAGCTGTGGCGGAACTGCCCGAATTATTCCAACTTAAGTGTCTAAGTCCCGCTTTAAAGGCTAGACCACACTTAAATGGGAATAACCCGTCAATCCCTCGGATCTAGTCCGACGCGGCCACTGACAGGATCAAGTACCACAATCTCACTCGATGGTGAGTCACAGAGTAAATACAATAAAGCATAGAACCATGCATGAAAGAGTATTAAGTTATTACATCATCATCGGAGTTTTTCAAAAGTAGCCATCAGTGTTCGAAGTGCAGCGGAATAAAACTAACGGTAAGTAAACGGGGAGATGGGGAAGCCTGTCCCATCACTCCTCATGCTCCTCCTCAGCCGAGGCAGGGTCCCACTCGACAGTCCAACCCGGTGGCAAGATGGACGGCCAAGTCACTCCAGCAACCATTTCCTCCAGAGAACCTGTAAAAAATTATGCCACAAGCAAGGCTGAGTATACTAATACTCAGCTAGACTTACCCGGTGTGAGGAGTCTACTCCTCTACCTCTAGACATGCAGCTGTTTGGCTGTGGGGTTTGGTTTGCCAAAAGCACTAGCTGAGTTTCTAAATCAAGTTTTTAACTTTGTCAAATTTAAGTGTGACTCTCTTAAGGCTAAAGATGTACTATCTATTCATACATGGTAGCAAGCATTATTAGCAATCAACAGCTTACATCAACTCATCATATTTCCACTTGTTACTCAATGCAGTACAGTGGATCAAGCAGTCTCATTAGCTGCGAGAAGCAGACGATTCGAATCGAGTTTTTATCCTTGCAAGGTAAACCTAAACACACGACGTGGCGAGGCACTCCGTCCCCACACACATCAACCGTCCCCATCGATTCCCTAGCAACAGAAAGGGGCTCACCGCCTTGGCGTACAATGCCTCACTGACCCCGACTGCCGTCGTGCAGTGACCGCACTTGTACCCACCATAACCGGAATGGGAGACCACGTCTCAGGTCGTGTGAGGAGGGCAATCTGCGGGCAGGTTCACTCAGGTACTAGGCTTACCGATTTACCATATTTCTCGGCATGTGCTTAGTACGTTCAATTGCTTGACACAGGTATCCGCACGTTAATCCTTATTCCATTTTCCCATCTCGTAGCCAACCAATCCCCATGGATTGTTGTCTACCACTAGTATCATAATAGTATGAAGGTGGTTACAGCCAAATCCTGATCTCGCGCGAGTGCTAGAAAAATCACTCGTCTTCTACCGAGATCCTAATTAAATAAAGCAACTACTCGACCTATCATACTAGTATCCATCTCAAAAGGATTCCTGAGATCATGCAACTAGGGTTTCAAACAATTCCTACACCTAAGTGCACAATCAATCCTACAATCATTAAGTGAAGTAAAATAGCATAATTAACAGGTTATGCATAAAACCGGGGCTTGCCTTCCAAAGCAGTGGCAGGCAGGTCCTCTGGTGCAGACTCGGGTGTTGGATCCGGGGCTACCTCCTGAGCAGCTCCTTGCTCCGGCACGAGGACGTACTCTCCGTCAGCAAGGTTACAGTCTATCGAAATGCAATGAATATGTATGTCATGATTATGCAAGATTTAATAACATTATGCTAAAAGAAACTAAGTCAAGAAGTAACTTAGGGTTTCTTAGTCATGCGGGGTTTCCAGTGGTATATACTTATTACTTTTAGGCTTAGGTTTTCATTTAGGATAACATAGTGGATTTGTATTGCCTTTATACATTTCAGTGGATAAATTTACAATGGTTTTAGGATGATATTAATTTCCATTATTCATTTTGCTTTTCTTAATTTCTACTTATGGTTCCTAGTGTAGGTTTGAACTACGACAGTGGTTTAATATTTTCCAAAAATTCTGTAAAAATTATAGTGGGTTGCCCTTTGCTATTCTAGCCTGTTTTAAGAATTTGAGGCTCCACAAATAAAGGCTAAGCTTAGGACAAAAAGAATAAAAATTGGTAAATGGGCCACTTTGTACTACAACTCTTAATTAGAGGTGGGGTCTGTCTTAAGGGTTATTTTTGTTGGCATCTAACAGTAATAATAGGCTTCTGTGCCAAAAACCACAGAAAGCTAAGGGGTGGTTATTTAGTTATGATTTTCTAAAGTTAAAAGGCAAAAAGGCACTTTCTACTACATTATTATTTGAAAATGTCAAACATCAGATTTCATATTTTTCCTAAGTTCTTATTAACAAAACATTAGTTATCCCAAGGGTTGGGGTGTTTTCACCTTGGGGTTATTTTTGTAGGGTTTTTCTAAGTTTCCCTTGTTTTATCAAAATAAAAGGTATCCTACTTATTTTATACTAAACCAGGGTAGGATAGATTTTTCCAGTGAACTATATTGAATAAGTACCCTAACAAAAATAGGAGTGCTCTCTGGTTCATTATTTAAATCACATTTTCTATTTTTCTTAACCTTAAGCATATTGTAAAATAAGGGGTAAAAACTAACTTAATGGAGTGGACAGAGAGGTTTAACATTTTTAAACCGGTCAGTAGGTAGATATAAACTTCTCCAAATTTTCCTAACCCTAGTCAAATAGTGCAACTAATTTTTGCCCTATTATCTAGCTTATGGCCAAAACAATAATTAAATTAGATCCCTAAAGTTTTCTGTAGCACATAGGGGTTTTTATATTTTTCTTAAGTAGTTTACATTATTTAAAGTCTGGCAAAATTGGTTTGACCAAATTTGGATGAACTAAACAGAAGTTATGAATTTTTAAAGTTTCTGTTCAATTTAAAAACAGATTTAATAAGAGTTTCCTGGAAAAACAGTTTACACCGAGGTCCCTGGGTTTAAACTAAATCAATCCGCACAAATCTACCCCTGAGCCACTATTCCCCTGGGTCGCTGACAGTTCAAAAAGCCCCCTGACCTTTTCTTCCTCTCACCCGCAGTCCTTTCCCCAATGTCAACAGTACCCGCGGGAAAGAAAAGGGTGGCGCGGCTTACCGGCGGTGAGATAGGTCCGGCGAAGGGCAGGGTTGGCTCGGGGAGGCTCTGACGGTCACAGCGAGGTGCGGCTTGACGGCGGGGATGGCCGGAATCGCTCGGTCCACGTGCGCAGGCGGGTGTTCTCGTCGGCGGCGAGTGTACCGGCCAAACCACGGCGATCTGGTTCAATCAAAGGGAACGGTGAGCTTCACGGGGTAACGTAGTGACCGTGTGCACAAGGAATCGGAAAATGGTCGAGTGGATTACCCGGTCCACGTACTCCGGCGGGGTTGAGAGCTCCGGCGACCGTGGACTGGCCTCTCCGGCGAAGTAGGCTTCGATTCCTCGCTCGGGGAGCTTCACTGGGGTGTGTACACTCATCTCAGAGGGTTGAACGGGGTTGGGGAAGGCTGGACTGGCCGGTCTACGGCGGCAGTGGCTCGGGTGGCCGCGGACACACCGCGCACGGGCAAACGACGGTGAACTGGACTCCGATGAGGCTTGAGCGTGCGCGGAAGAGTTAAACCCACGCCTGTGAGGGCTTTATAGGCGCAGGCGTGGGACAGGGCGCCGGCTGGCCGTTGGCGCGACGCGGGGCGCGCGCGGGCGTGCTCTGGCAAGCCCACGGCGCGTCGAACACGTGGAGCTTACAATCTGCCCGTGTTCCACAGCTCACCCATGTCGCAAACGTGCGAATCTTGGCAAAAATCCGGCGCGAGCCTTTTCCTGGCACCTAGGGCTGTCTCTCATCCGTGAGCTGCCATGGCAGATATGGCCTAGGTAGGGAGATCTCTGGTCGCCAAATCGGGTGTGTCACACTGCCCACCTCGCGACAAAAACCATGCCAAGGCATGTCAAACGTCCGAGTCTCGGGCTCAGCTTTTTCTAGTGGGTGCCTTGGGTGGTATGCCACATTTTTGGTATAGGACATAGGTGGATTTGATGCCAGCTTCGAGGTGAACACAACTGATCTTTAGTGTAGGTATAGTTTTTAACTTAGAGAGAAATAGAGAGCTCTAGCTCTCTCTCTCCACTTGGAGATTGGATTTGGGGTTTCTCCAGGGGTCTTTTTGCCATATTTCCTCCCCCTAATTGCTGGTGATAAGGTTACTTAAGGTTTGGGTAAATATTACTCATGTTTTGCACACTTGTTCACTCTCTTTTCCCTCTTATCTAGGGCTTTGGGATATAGGGTTTAAGAGAGGTCTAGGGTTCTTCTCCCCTCTTACCCAAGGTAGTAAGTGTGCAAGGATTAGAGTAATGCTTTTGGTTACTCACACTCCTTGGTTAAAATCTAGCTTTCCAAGGCCCTCATGCTTCTGCTCCTTAAGTTCTTCCACATGTGATCATAGCCTTTAGTATCAAGGTGGGCTCTAGCCATGGTAACACCTGGGGTGTTACAGGTGCCCTTGTAGTAGGGGTTACAAGCGTTCGCGAGGGAGAGAGGGAGTCCCGCGCGACCACCCTCCCGTATGAGGGCCCTGACCCTTCCTTTTATAGATGCAAGGAGAGGGTCCAGGTGTACAATGGGGGTGTAGCAATATGCTAACGTGTCCGGCAGAGAGGAGCCAGAGCCCTATGTACATGCCAACGTGGCTGTCGGAGAGGTGCTAGAGCTCTGTGTATGCGGTGTCGTGGCCATCGGAGGAGCGTTTGAGCCCTGTAGAAGCACAACTGTCGGGGCTGTTGGGACCTTACTGATGTCTCCTTGCTTCCGTAAGGGGCTGAGAGCCACCGTCGTCATGGACGCACGCGGGGAGCCATCATTACTTGTTACCGGGGCGAGCCTGGATGGGACGCCGGTCTTGTTCCCCCGTAGCCTGAGCTAGCTAGGGGTAGGGTAATGATGTACCCCCTGCGGCGTGGTCGGTCCGAGCCCAAGGTCGGGCGAGGCGGAGACTCCTCCTAAGGCCGAGGTCGGGGTCAGGCGTGGACGCGATTCCTTCCTAGGTCGAGGTTGAGGCCGGGCCCTGGGGTCGGGCGAGGTGGAGACCACCTTCCGAGGTCGAGTTGAGGCCGAGCCTTGGGGTCGGGCGAGGCAGAGACCACCTTCTGAGGTCGAGGTTGAGGCCGAGCCTTTGGGTCAGGCGAGGCGGAGACCACCTTCCGAGGCCGAGGCGGGGGCCGAGCCCTGGGGTCGGGCGAGGCGGAGACTTCTCCTGAGGCCGAGGCCCAAGGTCGGGCGAGGCGGAGCTTCCTGTGGCGCCTGAGGCTAGACTCAGCTGCTGTCAGCCTCACCCTGGCGGGTGGCACAACAGTCGGAGCGGGGCAGGCGATGCTGCTTTCCTGTCAGGTCGGTCAGTGGAAGGACGAAGTGACTGCGGTCACTTCGGCCCTGTCGACTGAGGACCGCGCGTCAGGATAAGGTGTCAGGCGATCCTCGCATTGAATGCTTCTGCGATACAGTCGGTTGGCGAGGCGATCTGGCCAAGGTTGCTTCACTGCGAAGCCTGCCCGAGCTGGGCCTCGGGCGAGTCGAGGGTGCGCCCGTTGCTTGAAGGGGTCTTCGGGCGAGGCGTGGATTCGTCTAGGAGTACTGTTCCTGCCCGAGGCTGGGCTCAGGCGAGGCGAGATCGCATCCCTTGAGTGGACGAAGCTTTGACCTGGATCATGCCCATCAGTCTCTGCGGCTTGCGCTGATGGTGATTACCAGCCGAGTTTAGGAGTGTTGGGGGTACCCCTAATTATGGTACCTGACAGCTATGTTGGTGATGTGAAGTGTGAATTGATTATGTGGTTATAATGTGAAGTTTTTGTGAACTATGTCAATGGATGTGTTTGAAATGTGACTAATATTGATCTATGTTATGTCTTATGATATATATGTTATGTGTGTTGTTGTGTACAATATTGTGGAGAAATAAATGCCTCATTTGTTGCTGGTTTGCACTAGAAAAGGTTAATTCCCGTCGGCTTGACCATAGCCGACATGAATTAACAGCTAATTCATATGGGCTAGTTAATTCCCGTCGGCCAAACACGTCTGACTGAAATTATTCGAATAATCCCCATGGGCTGGACGTGACTGACGAGAATTAACTAGATGATAGGAATCAACTAATTAATTCCCATAGGCTGCTCGTAAACCGACGGGAATTACTAATTCCCGTCGGCTTCTAGTTAGCCAACGAGAATAAGTTAATTCCCGTCAGCTGCTGACGAGAATTAACTTGACATCTACCATTAATTGTCGTCGGCTTAGAACTGACGAGAATTAACAATATACCGATGGTATATTGTTAATTCCCGTCGGTTTAGGTCTAATTCTCGTCGGTTCTTGGCCGACGGAGGTTACCTGAATTTCTGTAGTGGAACGAACCTCGGGCGCCACGTGGTCCCTAAACACGTGCCATAAGCATTCGTGAATAAGGAAGATCCCTACTAGCATCACACTACTTACATTTAATGCAGGATGTGTGATAGGCTGCGAGGTGTGACAGGCCCTATGGGCTGACAAGACCACTCACATGTCGCTTAGGTTCACGACAACTCACCCGCGCCACGCACATTAAATGCCTGCATAGAGCAGTGCATGTTATCGAAACGCTTATCTCGGGTATGTGAGCAGCACCATCATGAAGTGTCGTTTGGCTGCTCAATACCTCACTGATGTGCAGACTAGACATGACATCGCGAGGACAACAACAACGATGTGGAGGCAACAAGAAGGGTACGCCTAGTCATGAGGACAACGCAATATTTGGGGGGAAATCTTAGCCCCCCAACACACTTATAACTCTAGGAAATATTTATTTAATACAAGCACGATGAGCCCGCTTGTCGGTGTATTCCATCCTCGTACATGTTCCCCTTTTGACTATAAAAAGGAGGACATGCGATATAGAAAACACAGGTGGAGAAACAAGCTCAGGCTTAAGACTTTCAAAGCAACACAACTCAGTAGATATAGGTTATTATGCTCCGACAGCCTAAACCACTCTAATCCCTTATGTTCTTGAGTTTCCTCAACTCAGAATTAGGGAGGGTGCACTCCGTCACCCGGACAGAGGTTTTCCTCTACGACATTTGGCGTGCTTGGTAGGGGGAGGGAAATACAAGTTTTTGCATATTTCCCTTCGCTCGGCATGATGGTCTGAACCGTGGAGCACTTGGACTCCTCCGACAACCACCAAGGTGGTCGGGGGAATCGTCTTTTATACCAGGGGTTCCACAACCCCATGTGCATGGAGCTGCTTCCCAACAGCATACCCACCCAATGCCCGCCATTACAGTGCAACCTGCATATCAACACATGCTAGCATCTAGAGCCTCGTCATGTGCAGCTCCTGGAGGAGCGCTAGCAGCGGCTGGAGTGTTGCTATAAAACCCTCCTGGCCCGACAGCATCGGTTGGAGCAATGAGGCAGTGTCATGACGATGTTGACCACCTCCTTAACATAGCCAAAACTGCATATGGCTTAGCCAGGACTGGGTCGGTTCATCAGCGCCACCTTGAGGCATCAGCCTCCGTGCGCTAGCCATTGGTGAGAGGGGCATGTACTGAAGACCTGCGGGTAGAGCTTAATCGAAGGCGAGAGGGTGAAGGCTCCCGCACCGCAAACAACTTGTGGTTCGAGCTCGATCGCTTGTGCGCCAGGGAAGATGCTCTGGTCTCCCTAGAGAGGGCACGGGAACGCTGTTAGAACATCTAAGGTCGGAACCTAGATGTGGCATTTGATGTAGTGGTACCGAGCCCCCGGGAGGGACCGAGACTCACACAGGCATCCCTGTGATCGGAGTAGGCTACGCCGCACTCGTGGAGCATCTCTGCACGGTGTCTTGGCCTCCCAAATTTCTGTCCCACCTGCCGGAGAAGTACAATGGGATATCAAACCTGTTGGAATTCCTGCAGGTCTACGTCACCACTATCACACTGGCAGGTGGGAATAACACCGTCATGGAAAGCTACCTCCATGTAGCCCTAATCGGGCCAACCCGAACTTGGCTCATGAACATGACGCCTGGGTCTATCCATTCTTGTGCTCCATTCACCACCAACTTTGCCAGCGCATATTAGCAGCACGGTGTGGAAGCCCACCTCCATGTTGTAAAGCAGGAGCCTTGAGATACGCTTTGAGCGTTCATCTCCCATTTCACTAAGGTACAGGGAACTGTCCCTCGTATCTCTAATGCATCAATCATTACTGCCTTTCGACAAGGAGTGTGTGATGAGAAAATGTTGGAGAAGTTGGCAACACACGATGTAGAAAGTGTCCCATGCTATTTTCCCTAGCAGACAGGTGCGCCAAGGCACCTGAAGGACGGGCGTGGCACTCGGCTCCCCAGACTGACACTGTCCAAGCTAGCAGCCCAGGGTCTGCAACCTAGGGCGGCGGCGATAGCAGGCGGAACAGGGGCCATGGTAGATACAGGCAGCCCATTGGCACTCCGATCGCCACGGCAACATCCGGTGGCTAGGAAGCGTGGGGAAAGCACCCGCGAGGTAGTGACAACAGCTCGTGCCCTGTTCACCCCACAACCAAGCATAAAGCTGCCGAGTTCACAACACATCCAATCTCTGCAAATATAATGGGATAAATAAATTTGCAAAGACAAGATAAATACAATGTACAAGCCAAAGCAACATGTCCCTTTTCTCACTCACTTGCACTCAGACGACCAATAAGATTCCCCAACATATGTTTCTCGACTCTAGCCACCTCCATTTCCCTTGCATCCTATGCTCTCTTTTCATTTGTCGCCTTCAATCTCCTCTGCTCAACACACATCATGCTATCATAACACATTGATTCCGCGAACCTACACATCTCCTGTATGCGACCTTTAATGTCGGAATCGACGAGTTGAGATCCACAACGCATCATCTGTCCCATGAGTCTATTGGACTTTATTGCATGCATCACATCTTCTTTGTCGGTGTATCTCTCCCAACTACATTTCCTCGTCTCCTAAACAAAAAACAATAAGTATGGATGCAACATTACAGCTTATGCAATCAAAAATAAATATCAACCTCATCGTAATCTACCATATGTCCACAAAAATAGCCCACACCAAGCTCGCAAGGAACTAATCCATACTTAGCTTAAATACCACATTTGCAGAGTACTGGATCGAACTTGAACTCTTATGCCCACTCATTTTTCTTTTCCTTTGCCTCTGGCTCAGGCTAATGGGCCTAGGACCATACAATCGCTCTCTAAAATTAAACTTACACCCATCGTATGACTGCAGGAGAATAAATTAGTAAATTTGTGCAAAAAATAACAAAATTTTGGATATTTGTTATGCACTCACATAATTACTGTTGGGATACACGAAGTACTTCGCAGTGCCCTCACATATGACAGCACGATCTCCGCAATCACACCGAGGCAGAGACTCCAGTCGTCTTTCTGTATCTAAGTTTGTCGGCGTTTCGAGACCGGGGGGTCCCTGGGCCGACGAGTGAATGTCGCCGCGTGCCCCAGCCCAGATGGGTCGAGCGCGAGGGCGAGCGCGAAGGGGGGAGAGCGAGGCGGCCGGAGACCGGCGTGAGAGAGGTGGGAATCCCGCGGCCTTCGTGTTCGTCCCGCGCCCAGGTCGGGTGCGCTTGCAGTAGGGGGTTACAAGCGTCCACGCGGGAGAGGGAGCGAGCGGCTCCAAGCGAGCGCCTGTCTCGTCCTCGTCCCCGCGCGGCCAACCCTCTCTAAGAGGGCCTTGGTCCTTCCTTTTATAGGCGCAAGGAGAGGATCCAGGTGTACAATGGGGGGGTGTAGCAGAGTGCTACGTGTCTAGCGGAGGAGAGCTAGCGCCCTAAGTACATGCCGTTGTGGCAGCCGGAGAGATTTTGGCACCCAGCTGGTGTGATGTCGTGGCCGTCGGAGGAGCGATGGAGCCTGGCGGAGGGACAACTGTCGGAGCGGTTGAGTCCTTGCTGACGTCCTCTTGCTTCCGTAAGGGGGCTGAGAGCCGCCGTCGTCACGGAGTATGCAGGGCGCCATCATTGCCTATCTGGCGGAGCGAGCCAGATGGGACGCCGGTCTTGTTCCCTACGGCCCGAGTCAGTTCGGGGTAGGGTGATGATGGCGCCTCCTGTTGACGTGGCTGGTCTGCGCCCTAGGTTGGGCGATGTGGAAGCTCCTCCGAAGCCGAGGTCGAGTCTGTCTTCCGTGGTCGAGGTTGAGTCTGAGCCCCTGGGTCGGGCGAGGCGGAGTTCGTCGTCTTCTAGGGCTGAGCCCAAGTCCGAGCCCTGGGTCGGGCGGAGCGGAGTTCGCCGTCTTCTGGGGCTGAGCCCAAGTCCGAGCCCGGGGTCAGGTGGAGCGGAGTTCGCCGTCTTCCGGGACTTAGCCCGAGTCTGAGCCCTGGGTCGGGCGGAGCGGAGTTCGCCGTCTTCCGGGACTTAGCCCGAGTCCGAGCCCTGGGTTGGGCGGAGCGGAGTTTGCCGTCTTCCGGGACCTAGCTCGAGTCCGAGCCCTGGGTCGGGCAGAGCGGAGTTCGCCGTCTTCCGGGACTTAGCCCGAGTCCGAGCCCTGGGTCGGGCGGAGCGGAGTTCGCCGTCTTCCGGGACTTAGCCCGAGTCCGAGCCCTGGGTCAGGCGGAGCGGAGTTCGCCGTCTTCCGGGACCTAGCCCGAGTCCGAGCCCTGGGTCGGGCGGAGCGGAGTTCGCCGTCTTCCGGGACTTAGCCCGAGTTTGAGCCCTGGGTCGGGCGGAGCGGAGTTCGCCGTCTTCCGGGATTTAGCCCGAGTCCGAGCCCTGGGTCGGGCGAAGCGGAGCTTCCTAGGGTGCCTTCGGCAGGGCCTGACTGCCTGTCAGTCTCACTCTGTCAAGTGGCACCGCAGTCGGAGTGGCGCAGGCGGCGCTGTCTTTCTGTCAGGCCGGTCAGTGGAGCGGCGAAGTGACGGCGGTCACTTCGGCTCTGCCGGCTGGGGGGGCGCGCGTCAGGATAAAGGTGTCAGGCTACCTTTGCATTAAATGCTCCTTCGATTTGGTCGGTCGGTGCGGCGATTTGGTCAAGGTTGCTTCTTAGCGAAGGCAGGGCCTCGGGCGAGCCGGAAATATGTTCGCCGCTGGAGAGGATCCTCGGGCGAGACGGAAATCCTCCGGGGTCGGCTGCCCTTGTCCGAGGCTAGGCTCGGGCGAGGCGTGATCAAGTCGCTCGAATGGACTGATCCCTGACTTAATCGCACCCATCAGGCCTTTGCAGCTTTATGCTGATGGGGGTTACCAGCTGAGAATTAGGAACCTTGAGGGTACCCCTAATTATGGTCCCCGACAGTAGCCCCCGAGCCTCGAAGGGAGTGTTGGCACTCGCTTGGAGGCTTTCGTCGCACTTTTTTGCAAGGGGACCAGCCTTTCTCGGTTGCGTTTTGTTCCGGTGGGTGCGCGCGAGCGCACCCGCCGGGTGTAGCCCCCGAGGCCTCGGAGGAGTGGTTTCACTCCTTCGAGGTCTTAATGCCTCGCGTAATGCTTCGGCTGGTCTGGTTGTTCCCTCATGCGAGCTGACCGTAGCCCGGGTGTACGGTCGGGTCCCAAGTTCTTGGGCTGGTATGTTGACGCTGTCAACGGTTTAGCCGGAGCCGGGTTTGCGAGAGCAGCCCTCGAGCCTCTGCACAGGGCGAGAGGGCGATCAGGGACAGACTCGGCTTTTTTACATACGCCCCTGCGTCGCCTTTCCGCAAGGAGGAGGGGGGAAAGCGTCATGTTGCCCTCGATGGGCGCCGAACATGGTGTCTCCGGTGAGCTGCGAGCGGGTAATCCGAGTGGACGTCCGTGCCCCGTTCGTTAGGGGTTGGCTAGGGGCCCAGAGGCACGCCCAAAAGTACCTACGGGTGATCTGCCGGACCCGGTCCCCTGGCGACGGGGTCCGAGGGCTCGATGCCTCCCTCCGATGGGATTCCGTTACAAGATCGTTCCCGATGGTCTCGGAAATGTCCTAGGGTACCTCGGGAGCGCAACCCGAGCCTTGGTTATGTATCGAACGTACCCATGGTCATCCCTCGCTCGGCGTCTAAGGCGGCTGTGAACCCTTCGGGGGCCAGCTTTCGAACCCCTGATCAGTAATGGGCGCGGAGCCCGAGTAGCCTGAGGCGGCCGTGGAACCCTTTCGAGGGGCCGGCCTTCGAACCTCTGACCAGTAGTGGGTGTAGGGCCCACGCGATCTGAGGCGGCTGTCGAACCCTTCCGGGGGGCCAGCCTTCGAACCTCTGATCAGTAGGGAGGCTCGGAGCCTGGTTCCTTCCCGGGGAAGGATCCTTTTCGGGGTATCCCCCTTTCCCGGTCCCTGTTGCAAGAGAGAGAAAGAGGAAAAAAGGAAAAGGATACGAAATCAAACGACGCGGCGTACCTTTTTTGACGCGGTTATTACGGCGAAGGCGAAGCGTCGCCTGCTTCTCCTGCCAGAGGCGCCGCCTGTCCCGCCGCGGAGTTAATGCGACGGGGCGAGTGGTTCGCGGGGCGGCCGTTGCGCGTGCGCGAGCCGTTCGGGGAACGACTGTTTCGTTTTGCGTTTTCGAATCCCGCGTCCGGTCCGGGCGAAACGTTTGAACCGGTCTCGCCCTGGTGTTTATATACTCGGGAGGGGGTCTGGTGACGGTTCTTTGCTCCGCTTCCTGGCTCCCTCTTAGGTTTTTGCAACCCGAGCGACTTGGCCAGAGAAGAGGAAACCGCCCTCCTTGCCCCTTGCGCCGCCACCCCTTCCGCTCGGTGATGGCTGACCGGGTGACCATCATCTCGCCACGCGACCCATGGCCTTTTTCCACGGTCACGGCGAGTGATCTGGAGGATCTTGTTGGCGAGGGTTTACTTCGCCCTCTCACCGATGAGCAGCGACCGGAATGGATTCCCCCCATGGGCGGAGCCGCTCCGTCCCCACCGCCGGGGTACATCGTGAGCTTCGTCTCCTTCCACGAGCGGGGATTTGGTGTGCCGGCGAGCCGCTTCATGCGGGCGATCCTGCACCACTACGGGGTGGAGTTGCACAACCTCAGCCCCAACTCCATCTCGCAAGCTGCCATCTTAGTAGCGGTGTGCGAGGGGTACTTGGGGATCGCCCCCATTGGGATTTGTGGACCCATCTCTTTTTCGCGGAGCTTTTTTGCCTCGCCGACGGGGGAGAGGAAGGTCCGCGCAGCGGTGCGGGCCGGCGGATGTGAAAGGGAAATAGGCTTTAAACCTTTTCCTAAATGATTTTGGTGATTGAATGTCCAACACAAACAATTGGACTAATTAGTTTGCTCTAGATTATATGTTCCACAGGTGCCAAAGATTCAACATAAAACCAATAAAAAGAACAAGACAAGAGTCAAAATAAAGGAGCAAAGGGGCAACCGAAGGCACCCCTGGTCTGGCGCACCGGACTGTCCGGTGTGCCACCGGACAGTGAACAGTACCTGTCCGGTGCACCAGGAAACGCAGACTCAACTCGACACCTTCGGGAAAGTCCTGGGCCGGCGCGCTATAATTCACCGGACTGTCCGGTGTACACCGGACAGTGTCCGGTGCTCCAACGGAACGCGGCCTCAGGAACTCGGCAGCCTCGGGATTTCATGAAGACTGCTCCGCTATAATTCACCGGACTGTCCGGTGTACACCGGACTGTCCGGTGTGCCAGCGGAGCAACGGTCATCTTCGCGCCAACGGTCGACTCTGACAATAAACAGTGCAGAACAGTACACGCGGCAGAAGTCAGAGCAGAGGATCAGAGAGGCACCGGACTGTCCGGTGTGCACCGGACTGTCCGGTGCCACATGAGGACAAAAACCTCCAACGGTCGACCAGCTCCAATCTCAACGGCTAGGATGACGTGGCTGGCGCACCGGACATGTCCGGTGTGCACCGGACTGTCCGGTGCGCCCATCGCCAGCAGCTTCTCCAACGGCTACAAAATTGGATGGTGGCTATAAATACCACCCCAACCGGCCACTTCAGTGTGTGGGAGTCCAAGCAACATTCCAAGTCATCTAGTTGACATACTCAAGCCCTCCCAACCACCTATATTCATTGATCCATCCTATACACAAGATTTAGACCACTACAACCAACACAAGTGCCACAAAAGAGAGAGCAAGCAATTGAGAGCTACTCAATTGAGTTTAGCCCTAGCGCCTTGTGAGATTCATTGAGAGATAGTGTGTGCTACATCTTTGTGTTCATTTGCGTGTGGAGTTTTTGACTCCCATTCGAACTTCCTCCAAAGTGTTGGAGGCTTGTAAAAGCTAGCAAGAGACACCAAAGATTGTGGTGGTCCTTGTGGGATCAAGAGTGATCCTTGAGAAGAAGAAGAGCTCGCCGATCCTTGTGTGATCGGGAGAGAGAGGGAAAGGGTTGAAAAAGACCCGTCCGTAAGTGGACTCCTCAACGGGGACTAGGCCTTCGAGGGCCGAACCTCGGTAAAACAAATCACCCGTGTTCATTGTGCTTTTGCTTGTGATTTGTTTGCCTTCCCTTACTCTAAGTTCTCTTGCACTATTCTTTGCTCATATCATTTGGTATTGCTTCAAGTTAAAATCTCATTTAAGTGAAGCAACACTCCGCAAGAAAAGAACTTGAGTTAGTGCTCTTTTTCATCTAAGCTTTCTTGCTTTGTTATCATAGAATTATTAGTTGTATTGATTTATCACTTCCGCATTATTTGAAAGCTATACTCTTTACTAGCAAGAACTTAGTTTTTATACTCCGATAATTGTTCATCTTGTTCTAACCACTAATCAAAGGATCTAGTTGGGGGATAAAGTTTTAATTTTCAGGTTTCGCCTATCCACCCCCCCCTCTAGGCGACTTTCAATTGGTATCAGAGCTAGGCACTTCATCTTGAGTCTAACAACTCGAAGTGATGGCTCGTAGAAGATCCCAAAAGAACAAGAAGACTCCTCCAACGAACGCAACTCAAAAGGAGGTAACTCTTGAGATATTATTTGATGATTGTTCTAATTATGATTCATGGTCTACTAGTGTGATAAATGCCTTTAGAACCATACATCCTCAATTAGAACAAATTATTGACAAGAGTATTTTCCCCTCTTGTTTTAATGGAAAAATTAATTCCGAGGAGGATCAAAGATGTTATCGCTTAAACTACCTAGCTTTTGACATCTTAAACAATTCTCTTAGCAAAGAAGATTATCGTGCCTTCATATCAAACTATGACGAATCCATTCCCGATGCGCACGATATTTGGACTAGAATTAAAATCAAGTTTGATGAGTCCAAACATAATAATTCATTTGATGCCTCTACTTCCTTTAGTTTTTGTGATACTAACCCTTGCAAGGAAGAAGGAGAAAATGAACGATGGAGACCAAACGATGAATCCACCTCTCCAAAAGGTTTGTCTTCCCATTTCGATTCCCACATGTGTTGTGTGGCTAATGAAAATGATAGCGGAAGCACAAATGAGGATGAGGAGGAAGAAAGAAGCTTTGTGCATCTCTACGCTCGCCTAAGCCAAGAAGATAAGGCGATCATGCTCAAACTTCTAGAAAGAGCGAGAGAACAAAGCGAAGCTCGTCAAAGGCTAGAAGATATTCTCTCCATAAAGATGCAACACTTTGACGAGTTGACTAAAGAACATGAGGAGCTAAAGTGCTCTCATGTTGATTTGGTCCAAAGGTATGAAACTATTTCAATTGAGCAAGATAACGCTTCACATTGTATCGCTCAATTAGTAAATAGGAATACCTTGCTCAAGGACCAAGTAGAAAAGCTAAAAGTTGAAAATCTAGCTTTTCAAGATAAATATGATATGCTTCTATGTTCTCATGAAAATCTTATGGATAAACATATCATATCAAACATTGCTCATGAGGTTGTGATAGAGAACTTCAAATCCCAACAACCTCATTCGTGCACATGTATTCAAATTGATACTATATTACCATGTGCTAATGCTTGTTGTTTGTCAACAAGCAAATCTTCCTTTGAGCTAAAATTTGCAGGAACAAATGATGATTCATATCAAAAGCTCAAAGGAGAAAATGAGAGGCTAAAGAAGAGCTTGACACAACTAAAAGGGAAATGCATTGCCCAACCTTCTCAAGATAACCGTGATCACATGGTGAAGAAGCTTGAGACGGGAACAACCGTGGCATGCACTACATCCCTTGAAGAAAATGTCAAGGATTTGAGGATTGCAATGAGGAGGGAACAAAATATGAAATTCAACACCTCCTCCAAAAGCCTCAACCACGCCTCCACAAAAGGTAACATCCAAGGTAATGATCAAGTCACACTTCACATTAAAAGGTGTAGTGAATGCTTTGAAGAGGGACACTTGATTAGGTCGTGTCCGTACATTAAAAATGGCTTGATTATTAACAAGGATGATAGACTTTGTTTTAAATGCTCCAAGAAGGGACACTTGCTTAGATCTTGTCCCCATTTAAAACAAAGAGGCATAGGGTTAGAAAAGAAAATTTTTACTAACCATGTAGCAAGCAACAAACAAGGAAGGAAGAAAGTTTCAAAACTTGGAAAACGCCTATGCTACACATGCCGGGAAAAGGGACATCAATGCAAGGATTGTCCCATTGGTAACAATTTCACTCCTAACTTGTCAATTGATTCTCATATAACTAGGCAACCCAAAATTGCAACTTGTGCTAGAAAGGTAATGAGTTTACCTAGTACTAACACAAAGGATTTTTGGGTTGCTAGATCTTTGTTGACTAACCATGATGGACCCATTAAGCGATGGGTACCAAAATATGCTTGACAAGCCTTGTAGGAGAAGGAGATGGTATGAACCTTTGGGGTGCTTGAGGGAGTTAATTCAATTCTTATCGACTCAAGCTATCAATCTTCAAATGATCTACATATTCAAGATTGACCCAAGGTTACTTCAGCTTATTGTATTCAAAACTCATATCATCTCGGGAAGATATTAATGTTGTAGGAAATAAAGAATCATCATGTGCGGAATACCAAAGCCTACAACATGGAGGAAAGTCAAGGGATGGTAACATTTATAAGTGCAATTATCTTAATTTGTCATGTGCCTTGTGTAGTCACATAGAAATAGAAAGCACTTAAGGATGTTTTAAAATTATGTCATCATTCTTTGAAGAAATTCCTCTCATATGGTAGATTGTGTATTTATCAATTCTATATTATGACAATCTACATGTTTTAAATTATTGCAAGTTCGCATGGCATGTCCTTACTTTAATTATTCTATTATTGCCATGTTCTAGTTATAGAGAGATATTTCATGTTCTTAAAAGAATAAGGTGTCATGTAAGAAATTCAAATACTTAGGACACTTATAAAAGGAAAATTCTCTCTATAGCTAGAAAAGTGAGACTAATGTTTTTATCTAAGTAATTTAAGTAGTCTCACTTGTAGAGAATAAGTTTCTCTATGGAATTGCGTATCTCATCATGTCTAGGAAAATCTATCCAATAATTCATGTTGTATCTCTTATTGCTTAATGGATATGATTCTTCTACATTTATCGCTCTCCATGTAATGAACTAAATTTATTCCCTTAAGTCTCAAGAATTTAACCATGCTTGTTTTATGAGTTTAAAAAGAGGCTTACTTCTTGGAATGATCTAGTTCATACTATAAAGTTTCCATGCTTTAGTAATTCACCTTTTCATTCCCTATCAAAATGATTACTAAATGGAAACTAGTGCTTGTGTTGCTAACGTATCTCTTGAGCTTACTTATAAATATGCATAGAAGGGAAAGTACACAAGCCTCATGGGTTGATCTTCACCCAAAAGAAGAAAGGTAAAAGCAAAGGTATGGGAACTCATCTTCTTAATTAAGTTTAGTTCCCATCTCAATGGGTATTTAATCTAAATTATCATATTCTACCCTTGTGAGGAATAGATTCGCTATTGGACCGAAATTAACTAAGTGTGCATTCAAATATCATTTTCTTAATGCTCATGTCCATTAGAATCTATTTAATGCCTTTGCGATATTTATATATATGTTATCATATTGATTTGCTTCCAAGTGATGATTAACTAACTTCAATATGATAAAGTAAAATCTCCAATGATTATTAAAATGCTTAAAAGGTGCTCACTCATTTTTTGCACTAATGTTAAGGATTTTACTTCATGTCTGTGTGACTTGTGGATGATGAATTTTGTATGCTAATTATCTAAAGTAATCATCCTTCACCATATACTCCCTTGCGCTATTAACATGTCTCTTGAATATTTTCAATAAGTTTGGAAGGAAAAAGAGACAAATATAAAGGGAGGACACTCAAATGAAAAAGAAAGAACATCAAGGACAACAACACCTACTTGGACAATAAGGTTTTCACAACAATCAATGGTGTGGTTGTAAGCATTCTAAATCCTTTTTCATTATGGAGTTACCCGGCTTAAGTTGTTTATTGCAAAATTTATGAGCCTTGATCAAGATGTATAATGATTCTCCTTTTATGTTCTTAAAATTGAATGCATTGAAATCAATTCTCTCAATTACTTGATGCATATCTTTAGGGGGAGTCCATTATTATATTTTGATTATGTTGAGACTATTGCTTTATCTTAGTAATTTCATATAGTCTCTTGCATGAGAATAATGTTTCTCATATAGTATGCTACTTCACATCAATCAAACTTGTTAAAGTAATATCGCTTTTATCAAGGATTGTTGCTTTCATTTCTAAAGTAGCATGCTTATTGGATTCTCCTATTTTTAAGCTTGATTATTTAATGCCTTTGTTGTTTTCTTGATCGCATATTTGTTGATCATTGAACAACTTCAAGTATCACTTATGCTTCTTAGTGCCTCATGTAATTTTAATTGACATCTATCTTGATATGCACTAAGGAAAAAGGAGAATTCATGATCCATTTATGCAACTTGTGATCCATTTGATATATGCTAACAATAACTTGAAAAAGATCACTAGTTGTAGAACTCTCTCTTGTGCAAAGTATTTCCATATATTGTCATTGAGTATAGGTCTTAAGCAACTAAGACTAAGGACAAAGCACAATGAAGAGAGCGTCTCTATGAGAAGGTACAAAAGGGTAAAATCACTTCCTTTCATTTAAACTTGTACCTAAATCTTCCTCTTATAAGCATTCTTTGCATATCTTATATATAAGGAAGAGAAAGCATGTCCTTTGCATTTATCCCTGCTTCATACCTAGTTTAACCTCTTAAAATTTCACTCATGCATTATTGCATCTTTGCTAAAACTAGATGAAGTGATTCTATTGTCAAAGAGCTTAAAGCTTAACCTTGTAACGAGGATAAGCTACCTTTGTTCCAAAGGTGGATGGTCCTTAAGTCTCTTTGAAATCTTTAAAGGAAAATGCTTAAAATGTTTGCAACATGCTTTCATAAGTGCATAAACTATCTTGAGCATCACACATATACTATGACACAATGCACTTCACTTTCTCTATGATATAGACTTGTTCTCATTAACCTAATTATGTGCAATTGGCATTTAAAGCCATAATATGTGTTCCTCTCCATGCACATACTTAGGGGGAGCAATCTATGTTATATAGAACCATGATCATGCTTAATTGACATATCTCTTGATCATATCTCTTTCATTTTGGTACAAATGCATATATCCTATTATTCCCGTACCATGACTACGACTAATATGTTTCCAAGTATATTACTATGCTAAGTCGTAGATTGAAAGGGAAATGGAGTCTTCGGCGAAAACAAAGGCTTCCACTCCGTAAATCATACTTCGCCATCACTCCAAGCAACTCTCTATTCTTTGGGGGAGAAATAAGCATCAAAGAAAAGGACTTCGTCTTTGAAGAGAGTAGGAGCCCAAAGCTAAAAGACCGGACTTCGCCTTTGGTATAATCTTCACTCATTTATTTATGCCCAAAGGGGAAGATAGCACTTCAAGGGCTCTAATGATTCCGTTTTTGGCGATTCATGCCAACAAGGGGGAGAAATGAGCCCAAAGCAAAAGGACCGCACCACCTCCACCAAATTCAAAAACTTAGTGCTTTCCAAAAGTATTTATCATTTGGTATCTTATTCAAAAAGGGGGAGAAAGTAGTATTTCAAAAATGGTATATCAAAACCCTCTTGAACACTAAGAGGTGGATTCCTTTTAGGGGGAGTTTTGTTAAGTTAAAGAGGAAAGCATTTGAAACAGGGGGAGAAAATTTCAAATCTTGAAAATGCTTTACAAACTCTTATTCATTTACCTTTGACTATTTGCAAAAGATCTTTGAAATGGATTTACAAAAAGAATTTGCAAAAACAAAACATGTGGTCCAAAATGCTAAAATAAAGAAAGGAACATTCCATGCATATCTTGTAAGTAGTAATATTGGTTTAATTCCAAGTAATCTTTGCACCTATTCTATGCAAACTAGTTCAATTATTCTCTTATATATTTGCTTTGGTTTGTGTTGGCATCAATCACCAAAAAGGGGGAGATTGAAAGGGAAATAGGCTTTAAACCTTTTCCTAAATGATTTTGGTGATTGAATGTCCAACACAAACAATTGGACTAATTAGTTTGCTCTAGATTATATGTTCCACAGGTGCCAAAGATTCAACATAAAACCAATAAAAAGAACAAGACAAGAGTCAAAATAAAGGAGCAAAGGGGCAACCGAAGGCACCCCTGGTATGGCGCACCGGACTGTCCGGTGTGCCACCGGACAGTGAACAGTACCTGTCCGGTGCACCAGGAAACGCAGACTCAACTCGACACCTTCGGGAAAGTCCTGGGCCGGCGCGCTATAATTCACCGGACTGTCCGGTGTACACCGGACAGTGTCCGGTGCTCCAACGGAACGCGGCCTCAGGAACTCGGCAGCCTCGGGATTTCATGAAGACTGCTCCGCTATAATTCACCGGACTGTCCGGTGTACACCGGACTGTCCGGTGTGCCAGCGGAGCAACGGTCATCTTCGCGCCAACGGTCGACTCTGACAATAAACAGTGCAGAACAGTACACGCGGCAGAAGTCAGAGCAGAGGATCAGAGAGGCACCGGACTGTCCGGTGTGCACCGGACTGTCCGGTGCCACATGAGGACAAAAACCTCCAACGGTCGACCAGCTCCAATCTCAACGGCTAGGATGACGTGGCTGGCGCACCGGACATGTCCGGTGTGCACCGGACTGTCCGGTGCGCCCATCGCCAGCAGCTTCTCCAACGGCTACAAAATTGGATGGTGGCTATAAATACCACCCCAACCGGCCACTTCAGTGTGTGGGAGTCCAAGCAACATTCCAAGTCATCTAGTTGACATACTCAAGCCCTCCCAACCACCTATATTCATTGATCCATCCTATACACAAGATTTAGACCACTACAACCAACACAAGTGCCACAAAAGAGAGAGCAAGCAATTGAGAGCTACTCAATTGAGTTTAGCCCTAGCGCCTTGTGAGATTCATTGAGAGATAGTGTGTGCTACATCTTTGTGTTCATTTGCGCGTGGAGTTTTTGACTCCCATTCGAACTTCCTCCAAAGTGTTGGAGGCTTGTAAAAGCTAGCAAGAGACACCAAAGATTGTGGTGGTCCTTGTGGGATCGAGAGTGATCCTTGAGAAGAAGAAGAGCTCGCCGATCCTTGTGTGATCGGGAGAGAGAGGGAAAGGGTTGAAAAAGACCCGTCCGTAAGTGGACTCCTCAACGGGGACTAGGCCTTCGAGGGCCGAACCTCGGTAAAACAAATCACCCGTGTTCATTGTGCTTTTGCTTGTGATTTGTTTGCCTTCCCTTACTCTAAGTTCTCTTGCACTATTCTTTGCTCATATCATTTGGTATTGCTTCAAGTTAAAATCTCATTTAAGTGAAGCAACACTCCGCAAGAAAAGAACTTGAGTTAGTGCTCTTTTTCATCTAAGCTTTCTTGCTTTGTTATCATAGAATTATTAGTTGTATTGATTTATCACTTCCGCATTATTTGAAAGCTATACTCTTTACTAGCAAGAACTTAGTTTTTATACTCCGATAATTGTTCATCTTGTTCTAACCACTAATCAAAGGATCTAGTTGGGGGATAAAGTTTTAATTTTCAGGTTTCGCCTATCCACCCCCCCCCCCTCTAGGCGACTTTCAGGATGCACCCTCCTACTGAGGCAGTCGCGGGCGTCGCAGTACATCCCCGCCATCCTCGCGTCCTCGAACAAGGGGTGGCAGCGCCGGTGGTTCTACCTCCGGAATGACGGGAGTTGCTCCCGCCGTTCTCCCAGCGAGTAGTCACCACCGCCACCGATGCTTGGCGCCACAGGACCCCGCACGAAAGACAAAAGAACCTCGAACCCCTTCTCAAGGCCTTGGAGGCGTTGCGGAAGGGGGGACTCACCGCTGCGGGGGTGATCGCCGCCATCCACCGTCGGAGGGTGCTTCCCTTGGCGGAGCGACGGCTGTCGCTTTGGGAGATGACACCGGAGGCTGACTTGGAGGGCTCGCGGATGTCCTCTGATCCTCTTCCCTTCGACGTCCTCCACGGGCGGGTGTCCGTCGCGTTGGGGAAACCGGACCCTAGCGCCTACTCCCAGCTTTTGATGCGCTCGGACCAAGGGTGCGTGACTCTGGTGAGTATCCGCTTCTTCCTTTCTCTTGCATCGGGTTGCTCCTGGTTCTTACGATTGGGATTTTCCCCCTTCTTCAGGAGGTGGGGTGGCACAAGCCTTCCCTGCCACGGGTCCCGCAGGATGCGGTGGACCGAGCAGCGCGACGGGTCGCCGCGGAGGAGAAGAAGAAAAAGAAGGACGCGGAGAAGGCCCGAGCCCGCGAGCGGAGGCGGGCTCGAGACGCCTTGGAAAAGCTTCGTCGCCGGCAGGAGAGGGAGGGGCTCCCAAGGGAGCCGTCGCCGGAAACGCCCGACGACGACGACGATGATGAAGATGATGACGAGGAGGACGACATGGCTGCCCGCCTTGGCCTCAGCCCCGGCTTGGGGTTTGGTCAGGAGCCGTCAAGCCAGCCCCCGAGCGGGCGGATGCCGCCAGTCCCCGGAGTCGGGACGCCGGGGTCCCGGCCTGAGGGGCGGGGGCAATCCGAGAGGGTACTTGACCCCTTGGCTGAAGGAGCTGAGGCGACCCCGGGGAGCCAGGCCGGGGCGTCTGCTCCACGAGAACCGCCGCCCGCGCCGGCAGCGCAGGGGAGCGACCCTCAGGTCGCCGTGGTAGTGCCTGGGCAGTCCGCTCCCCGGGCGTCCAGGGCGCCCAAAGCAAGGGTGGTGCCGAAGCTGCCGGCGAAGCGGACCTCGGCGGCGGTTCCGGGGGTCGAGACCCAAGAGACCTCCCCCCAGGCACGGTTGATCATGGCCCGGAGCGGGTAAGTATCTTGGAATGTCTTCGCCCTGGCTTTTCATTCATATGTCCCGGCCATGACTTTTCTTTTTCCCTCAGCAAGCGAAGCCATGGCCTGACCGACCTGGCACCCCGGAAGGCCCTTAAGACGGCGCCGGCTTGTGCGGCCAGCGCCGCTCCGGGCCTTGCCGTTCAGCTGACCTTCTCACAAGGTGCTCCACAGCAGGGGGCTCAGGCGGCACCAGTCACCGTGGAGCGGGTTCCCGAGGCTGGCTCTTCTGCTGAGGCGGCCATTGTGATAGGGGAGGCGGCTGACGCGGACGTGGCCCCGTGCCCACCGGACGTGCCGGCCATGCCGGCGTCAGCCGCTGTCCCAGTCGGGGAGCGACCGGTCGCTGCTGGCGTTGAGACGGCTGAGGCGTCGGCGCTCGGTGCCTCGGAAGAGGGGGGCGTGGAGACGCGATCCGCCCCACCGGGCGACAACCTCGTCGCTGTGCAGCGGAGCTCCGAGGGCCGGCGCCAGTTGATCCGGTTCTGGACCCGTGAGGCCTCGAATCCCGTCTTTGTTCTCGACGATGAACGGGAGGACCAGTCCTGGGACGAGCTCTGCGAGTGTGCCGAAGCAACGGTGGGGTCGCTCCGGTCGTCGCTGGAGGTTTTCTGCAGGGACGTCCCCAAAATCCTCCAGGTAACGGTTTTAGGCAAACCTTTTCTCTTTTGTGACCAAGGCGTCTTTCGTGACGCCCCGCTTCCTTCCCTCAGGATCTGACGGATCGGAGCGCCGCCAAGTCGTCGTTCATCCGCCGCGAGGTCGACGTCTGGGGCTCGCTGTGATCCCTGAGGACCTCGCTCGCCGGGGCTACCGTGCGCCTCTCTCAGCAGGGTGCCGAGGTAGCGGACCTTCAGTTGCTCTGCACCGATCTGAGAGCCGAGGCGGCAGCGGCGCGCGTGGAGGCGGCCGCGGCGCGCGCAGAAGCGCAACGACAGCAGTCGGAATTCGACCGGGTCGTCAAGGAGCGGGACCAATCTCGGGACCGGGCTGCCGAGGTCGAAAGCCGGGCCGAAACCCTTGCAGCCGACTTAGTCGTAGCCCAGGTCGCAGCCACGGAGCAGCGTGCCCGAACCGGAGGTACGCCTTGGTCATCCTCAGTTTTCGTTCCTGCTTGTTTCCTCTGCTTGTGTTTGAGATCTTTCTTCTGGCTGTTCGTAGAGCTCGAGTTCGCCCTTGATGAGTCCGCCAAGGCGCTTGCCGAGGCGCTCGCCGGGGCGGCCGAGCAGAGGGAGGCCGACCACGCGGCCATGTCCGAGGCCGTCTCGGACGTCTACCGGGTCCTTGGCTCCGGCGATGTACCCTCAGGAAGCTCCCCTCAAAGTCGCCTTCAAGTCTTGGGCGATCATGTGCGCGGCAGACTCCGCGAGGCGCTACACCATGGCGTCAGGCGGGCCTTCGCCGTGCTCGCTTCCCACTACGTTGTGGATCTGGAGCGGGTTAGCGAGGGGTATTGCCTTCCCGACGAAGATGAAGCCGCCCTGGCAGAAGTCCAGAGGCTTGATGTGGCCGCCGCGGGTCCGAGCGCAGTGCTGGCGACCACCTTTGAGGCAGAGATCCTCCCACCTGCGCCGTCGCCGGAAGCCGGGATGGACTTTGCCGAAGGTGGGGACGAAGCTGAAGGCGCAGCTCCTTCCCAAGGCGACGCCTAACTCTGCTGGAACAATTTCTGTTGGATGCACGTGTGTCTTTCTACGGCCGCTGAGGCCTGAACACTTTGTTACCGTTGCATGAAGTCGTACTCCTTTCCCTTTTATTTTGCGTGTCCGGCTTCGCCTGTTAGTAACAGGGTGGCTTCCCCAAGTAGGGGTCACTTTTCGTGGCGGGTGACGAGTGAGGTGTCCCTAACCCGGAGGCATAGGAGTCCCTCGGCTCAGTCGGCCTTGCCACTTACATGCACCCACGCTCGCTCCTTGGGGTCCTGCTTCTGGCATAGCCAGGGGAACGCAAAAGCCTTTTTGATTGAAAATTTTGGACGCAGAGAGGTTCCCCAATCTTGACGCAGAGGGGTTCCCCCCTTTTTAGCCCCCGAGGGAGGGTCGGGCTCTGCCGAGGCGAGGCTGACCCTTCCTTGACGACTGAGACTTGCGTGGGAGCGAGGTATACGAACAACTTGAAAACATCTTAAGGGTAGAAGCGACGTAGTTGTTGGATGTTCCAAGCGTTGTCGTAGACCTCGCCTTGACTGTTGGCCAGCTTGTACGTTCCGGGCTTCAGAACTTTGGCGATGACGAGCGGCCCTTCCCGGGGGTGCGTGTAGCCCTCGGGTGCCCCCAACAAGGGCTCGGGGTGCTGTGCGATGGTCGTGATCTTCTCCGGGTTGGCTTTGATGTCCCGCTTGGAGACGATGAACCCCAAGAACATGCCCTGGGGCACCCCGAAGACCCACTTTTCGGGATTGAGCTTGACGCCTTTCGCCTCTTTGATGAACCCCGCCGCCATTAGCTTGTGGATCCCCTCGCCTATGGCTCTGCGCTCCTCCCCGTCGAATCGGCGCAGAGGCTGCTTGACGGGTTGGGCTCCGGCTCGAATGTCCAGCGAGTGCTCGGCGACATCCCTCGGTATGCCGGGCATGTCCGAGGGACTCCACGCGAAGACGTCGGCGTTCGCGCGGAGAAAGTCGACGAGCACTGCTTCCTATTTGGGATCGAGCCCGGAGCCGATCCGGATCTGCTTGGAGGCGTCGCCGCTGGGGTCGAGGGGGACGGCCTTAACCGTCTCCACTGGCTCGAAGTTGCCGGCATGACGTTTCACGTCTGGCACCTCCTTAGAGAGGCTTTCCAGGTCGGCGATGAGGGCCTCGGACTCGGCGAGGGCCTCAGCGTACTCCACGCACTCCACGTTGCATTCGAACGCGTGTTTGTACGTGGGGCCGACGGTGATGACCCCGTTGGGGCCCGGCATCTTGAGCTTCAGGTAGGTGTAGTTGGGGACGACCATGAACTTCGCGTAGCATGGTCTTCCCAGTACCGTGTGGTAGGTTCCTCGGAAACCGACCACCTCGAACGTCAGGGTCTCCCTTCGGAAGTTGGAGGGTGTTCCGAAGCAGACAGGAAGGTCGAGTTGTCCGAGGGGCTGGACGCGCTTCCCGGGAATGATCCCATGGAAGGGCGCAACGTCTGCTCGGACGGAGGACAGATCGACACGCAGGAGCCCGAGGGTCTCGGCGTAGATGATGTTGAGGCTGCTGCCTCCGTCCATGAGGACCTTGGTGAGCCTGACGTCGCCGATGACGGGGTCGACGACGAGCGGGTATTTCCCCGGGCTCGGCACGTGGTCGGGGTGGTCGGCTTGGTCGAAGGTGATGGGCTTGTCGGACCAGTCTAGGTAGACTGGCGCCGCCACCTTCACCGAGCAGACCTCCCGGCGCTCTTGTTTGCGGTGCCGAGCCGAGGCATTCGCCGCTTGCCCACCGTAGATCATAAAGCAGTCGCGGACCTCGGGGAACTCTCCTGCTTGGTGATCTTCCTTCTTGTCGTCGTCGCGGGCCCTGCCACCCTCTGCGGGTGGCCCGACCCTGTGGAAGTGGCGCCGAAGCATGACGCACTCCTCAAGGGTGTGCTTGACGGGCCCCTGGTGATAGGGGCACGGCTCCTTGAGCATCTTGTCGAAGAGGTTGGCACCTCCGGGGGGTTTCCGAGGGTTCTTGTACTCGGCGGCGGCGACAAGGTCCGCGTCGGCGGCGTCGCGTTTCGCTTGCGACTTCCTCTTGCCTTTCTTCTTGGCGCCGCGCTGAGTCGACGCCTCGGGAGCATCTTTCGATGGGCGGCCCTGGGCTGCTTGTCCTTTTGGAAGATAGCCTCGACCGCCTCCTGGCCGGAGGCGAACTTGGTGGCGATGTTCATCAGCTCGCTCGCCCTGGTGGGGGTCTTGCGACCCAGCTTGCTCACCAGGTCACGGCAGGTGGTGCCGGCGAGGAACGCGCCGATGACATCCGAGTCGGCGATGTTGGGCAGCTCGGTGCGCTGCTTCGAGAATCGCCGGATGTAGTCCCGGAGAGACTCTCCTGGCTGCTGCCGGCAGCTACGGAGGTCCCAGGAATTCCCGGGGCGCACGTACGTGCCCTGGAAATTGCCGGCGAAAGCTTGGACCAGGTCGTCCCAGTTGGAGATCTGCCTCGGAGGCAGGTGCTCCAACCATGCGCGAGCGGTGTCGGAGAGGAACAGGGGGAGGTTGCGGATGATGAGGTTGTCATCGTCCGTTCCACCCAGCTGGCAGGCCAGACGGTAGTCCGCGAGCCACAGTTCCGGTCTCGTCTCCCCCGAGTACTTTGTGATAGTAGTCGGGGGTCGGAACCGGGTCGGGAACGGTGCCCGTCGGATGGCCCGGCTGAAGGCCTGTGGACCGGGTGGTTCGGGCGAGGGACTCCGATCCTCCCCGATGTCGTCGCGTCCCCCACGCCTGGGGTGGTAGCCTCGGCGCACCCTCTCGTCGAGGTGGGCCCGACGGTCGCGGTGATGGTGCTCGTTGCCGAGGCGGCCCGGGGCCGCAGGCGCGGTGTTGCGTGTGCGCTCGGTGTAGACCGAGGCTTCCCGCACGAATCAGGAAGTCGCGGCATGAGGTTCCGAGGGGTACCCCTGCCTTCGGGAGGCAGAGCTCTCGGCCCGTCGGACCGTGGCGCCTTCCAGGAGATTCTTGAGCTCCCCCTGGATTCGCGGCCTTCGGTGGTTGATGGCTCCGGCATCGCGCGGAGAAGCATCGCTGCTGCAGCCAGGTTCTGGCCGACCCCACTAGATGCGGGCGGTGGCCTAACCCTGACGTCGTCGGCGACGCGGTGCTGGAAACCCTGGGGCAGATGACGTATTTCTCCAGTCGGGGGTTGGCCCGCCCATGCCCGCCCGACGTCCCGGCGGATCGGCTCAAGCGCTCCTGCTCCCTCGTCGAGCCTGGCCTGCACCCCGCGGATTTGCTCGAGCTGTGGGTCATGGCCCCCCGCCTGAACGGGGACCACAACTAGCTCCCGTGGGATGTCAACGCGGGGCACCGGCCTAAGGAGATCACCGTCCTCCGGCATGCCGAGATGATTGCCTTCGGAGGGACCCCCTAGATCGACGTGGAAACATTCGCGGCTTGGGCCGCAGTCCTCGTCGCCGAGGCTGCGGCTACCGTCGGAACAGTCGGAGAGGCAGTAGTCACATGCGGTCATGAAGTCCCGCATGGCACTGGGGTTGCCAAGTCCAGAGAAATCCCAACAGATGCTGGGCTCGTCGTCTTCCTCGGACCCAGAGGGCCCGTAGGTCGAGACGTCCGTCAGCCGGTCCCAAGGCGACCGCATGCGAAACCCCAGAGGGTTTGGACTCGCCTCTACGAGAGTGCCCGCCAAAGCGAGGTCGCTAGGCGGGTTGAGGCTGGATCCAAATGACGTGGGATGGGAATCGGTCGGTACATCTTGGTCGACGAGCGGCGATAAAGTCACGTCGGGGACTGACTGCACCGTCGTCTCAGGTACGAGGGTGACGTCCAGCAAGCTTTTCGCGAGCGCGCTGGCGTCGTCCGCTTGCTCGGGATTGGCGTGTCGCGGGGAGACGGCGCCCGTCTTCGTCTCAAGCGCGAAGTCGATACCCGGTGCGCCCCCCGTTGGGGTGCCGGCGCTGTCGACTCGCTTGACAGCCGACGAGGCGCTGCCTCCTGCTTGGCCTTGGTTGCCCTACCTTCCCCTCCGTCGGTGGGGAAGAGGGCGGGATGAGCTCGAAGGTTGTTCTTCCACCACGCGGGGAAAACGTCGTCGATTCCGCCGTCGGCGGGCGGGCTGTCGGCCGCCATTGTCGTTGTCGCGCGGCGGTGGAAGGAGTATCATGTCGTAGCTGCCGTCGAGGGACATGAACTCAAGACTCCCGAAACGGAGCACCGTCCCGGGTTGGAGAGGTTGCTGGAGACTGCCCATCTGGAGCTTGACGGGAAGCTGTTCGTCAACACGCAGCAGGCCCCTACCTGGCGCGCCAACTGTCGGCGTTTCGAGACCGGGGGTCCCTGGGCCGACGAGTGAATGTCGCCGCGTGCCCCAGCCCAGATGGGTCGAGCGCGAGGGCGAGCGCGAAGGGGGGAGAGCGAGGCGGCCGGAGACCGGTGTGAGAGAGGTGGGAATCCCGCAGCCTTCGTGTTCGTCCCGCGCCCAGGTCAGGTGCGCTTGCAGTAGGGGGTTACAAGCGTCCACGCGGGAGAGGGAGCGAGCGGCTCCAAGCGAGCGCCTGTCTCGTCCTCGTCCCCGCGCGGCCAACCCTCTCTAAGCGGGCCCTGGTCCTTCCTTTTATAGGCGCAAGGAGAGGATCCAGGTGTACAATGCGGGGTTGTAGCAGAGTGCTACATGTCTAGCGGAGGAGAGCTAGCGCCCTAAGTACATGCCGTTGTGGCAGCCGGAGAGATTTTGGCACCCAGCTGGTGTGATGTCGTGGCCGTCGGAGGAGCGATGGAGCCTGGCGGAGGGACAGCTGTCGGAGCGGTTGAGTCCTTGCTGACGTCCTCTTACTTTCGTAAGGGGGCTGAGAGCCGCCGTCGTCATGGAGTATGCGGGGCGCCATCATTGCCTATCTGGCAGAGCGAGCCAGATGGGACGCCGGTCTTGTTCCCTACGGCCCGAGTCAGTTCGGGGTAGGGTGATGATGGCGCCTCCTGTTGACGTGGCTGGTCTGCGCCCTAGGTTGGGCGATGTGGAAGCTCCTTCGAAGCCGAGGTCGAGTCTGTCTTCCGTGGTCGAGGTCAAGTTCGAGCCCCTGGGTCGGGCGAGGCGGAGTTCGTCGTCTTCTAGGGCTGAGCCCAATTCCGAGCCCTGGGTCGGGCGGAGCAGAGTTCGCCGTCTTCTGGGGCTGAGCCCAAGTCCGAGCCCGGGGTCAGGCGGAGCGGAGTTCGCCGTCTTCCGGGACTTAGCCCGAGTCCGAGCCCTGGGTCGGGCGGAGCGGAGTTCGCCGTCTTCCGGGACTTAGCCCGAGTCCGAGCCCTGGGTCGGGCGGAGCGAAGTTCGCCGTCTTCCGGGACCTAGCCCGAGTCCGAGCCCTTGGTCGGGCGGAGCGGAGTTCGCCGTCTTCCAGGACTTAGCCCGAGTCCGAGCCCTGGATCGGGCGGAGCGGAGTTCGCCGTCTTCCGGGACTTAGCCCGAGTCCGAGCCCTGGGTCGGGCGGAGCGGAGTTCGCCGTCTTCCGGGACCTAGCCCGAGTCCGAGCCCTGGGTCGGGCGGAGCAGAGTTCGCCGTCTTCCGGGACTTAGCCCGAGTCCGAGCCCTGGGTCGGGCGGAGCGGAGTTCGCCGTCTTCCGGGACTTAGCCCGAGTCCAAGCCCTGGGTCGGGCGAAGCGGAGCTTCCTAGGGTGCCTTCGGCAGGGCCTGACTGCCTGTCAGTCTCACTCTGTCAAGTGGCACCGCAGTCGGAGTGGCGCAGGCGGCGCTGTCCTTCTGTCAGGCCGATCAGTGGAGCGGCGAAGTGACGGCGGTCACTTCGGCTCTGCCGGCTGGGGGGCGCGCGTCAGGATAAAGGTGTCAGGCTACCTTTGCATTAAATGCTCCTGCGATTTGGTCGGTCGGTGCGGCGATTTGGTCAAGGTTGCTTCTTAGCGAAGGCAGGGCCTCGGGCAAGCCGGAAATATGTTCGCCACTGGAGGGGAGCCTCGGGCGAGACGGAAATCCTCCGGGGTCGGCTGCCCTTGTCCGAGGCTAGGCTCGGGCGAGGCGTGATCGAGTCGCTCGAATGGACTGATCCCTGACTTAATCGCACCCATCAGGCCTTTGCAGCTTTATGCTGATGGGGGTTACCAGCTGAGAATTAGGAGCCTTGAGGGTACCCCTAATTATGGTCCCCGACAAAGTTCTTCTCCTCATCCGTCATTAGTGGCGGGTTCGGGGGAGGAGGCACCCAATGTTTAAAACGCTCATGAGTATTCCTTCCGCACAACCAATTAGCGAAAGGAGATATCGAGAGTTAAATTTATCAGGACCATCGATCCACTCGAAAAAACACCCCAAGTGATCCTACAAGAATGGAACAAAGCATTAGTACACATCTAGTAAATATCAATAACACACAAGTCATAAGCTACATACGTTAAAACCGCCAGTGTAGAAGCAGCGAGCAACCGTGTCTGGATGTTTGGATTGACATATCCAAGCTGGTTTGCCACAGTCACAATTAGGCACAGAAAGACCAGTAGGAACAAAAGCATCATTACTTGATACATCCGGATATAACTCCAGAGGACAACCTCTCTTCTGCCACAACGACTCTCGATACACGTCTTTCATCTAACAAACGATTATGTATTAACACAACTATATAAAATTACAGAAATGATTTTAACTTATAAATACATGTCTTTCACAAACTATCTAACAGAATGTAGTCATCATATGAACCATATATCTTAGGAATCATAACTAATAGCAATATGAGCACCAATCAAAACTAATTAATTGAAACCATACAATGCAATATACATAATAAACAAATCAGTGAGACACCATACATTGGTTTTCAAAGTTTTCCAACTCGAATACGAAGATTGGAGCACCTCTGGATGGTATGAAGACGATTGAAACGAGAGATTCAAATGGCTGGGCGGAGCTCTCGACCAGGAAACAGACGATTTATAGGCCTTCCTAGCTCGGCGGCAAGATCTGTGGCGCTGAGCTAGGTGTCACGTCGACGCCGCATCAGCCCTCACCGTCAGCTGGTCACATACCTCGACGCTATAGGATGTGGCGTCGAGCTGTGTTAGCTCGGTGCCACAACCTATGACGCCGATCAAAGAGTTGAAATGCAGAAATAAGTCGTTCAGGGGTCTAAACGTGATTTTTTTTTCAAAAAATAACCAAAATACAAAAAAATCAGGTCCTACGCGTGGGTGGCCCCCTATCTGGTAGAAACTTGAAAAGCGCCACGCTCCTGCGGCTCACTTTTAGGTTGTCCGCAGCGCGTGCGGTGAGCCGCCCCTCCCCTTCAACGGTGCATGTATAGGGTAGCTTTTGAGGTGCAGCGGCCAGCGCTAAATTCATCTCTATGCGAAACAATGTTAGTGTGAAGCACAGCAGCCCGCTAAATCCAAGGTGTACTGTAGCGCCCCACTTGGCTCGAGTTTGGCGCTAGTTAGTATTTAATAGTTGAAGAAAAAATGGTAATAGAAGATGAATATGGTTGTATAATGATATTTTATGGTTGTAGTAGGGTACGGGGGAAATATAGGTGAACCGTTGCGGAAGATAAAAAGTTATAGAGTTAAATATAGTTAATGTGACACAAAAGTGAAATATAGAGGGATAAATTTAGTGGAAATTGTTATGGTACCCTTAGCTCACTTTTGCCTTGTCTCCTCCCAATCTGCCGCCCGCGCCGAGCAGTGCCAATCATCCCCGCCGTCCGGAGCCGTCGAGACCTGCGCTTGTTGTGACAAAGAGGATGGTCGTGGAGACAAAAAAGAGAAGGGGCTGGGGGAGGGAGGGCGACACGTCATTGCGTGAAAGCAGGCTAAAGCCTCGTAATCATGCCCGGCAATGGCGTGAATCATGCAACGCACGACCAGACCTGGCCCCAAAACTTTTTATTATTATTACAGTTACAGATAGGGCGATCGGAAACATCGGCAGCATAGCTTGGCGACCTTTCGCTGCTCGCGGTCTTCTACCGGACGTGTAGACGGTGCCGGACGGGACGGTGCGTGGCTTTGGTGGTGGTGCGCCGTGGGGGGCCGCCAGAATCCTGTCCTTGGCTTCTTCTACCCCCAGGCGGCCAGGCTCAGGGGATGGCGCGCGTCCGCTTGCCGCTCGGGCGGCCCGCACTGGTTGCGCCCGTGAGCGCGGGCAGCCTCTGCGCAGCCGGACCGTCACAGATCTTGCCGCAGATCTCGTTGGCATCCGCTGCTTGTGCCATATAGTACCACGCACGCAAGGAGGCCGGGTGCCGGGTGGGCGCGCAAACCGCCAAGCAAACGCGGCCCGCGGGAGTACACTGCCAGTGCCAGGTCTTGGGGGTTTCGCGCCGCTGCCCACCGCGGTGCCGGCTGCAGAAGCGGCGGCGTGGACGTGGTGGTGATAGCGATTTCTCCGGGGCCGGGGCCGGGAAACAAGACGGCTTCTCGCCGGCCCCGCCGCGGGGATTTGGGTTGGTATTCGTACGGGTCTCCCCCTGCCGTTGCATCACGGACTAGCTGATCACGTCGTCGTGGACCATCGGCCGGTCCCCGTTTTTTTGGTGGGCAAGTAAATTCTGCCGTGTCGTGCAGTCGTGGTCCTTTGGATCTGAAGTTGCTTGCCAGTAGATGATTGGATGCCAAGGTCAATGGCTGCATTGAATTAATTGAGCTCAAGTTCAGCTTCAAAGAGAACGGCGGACCTAAGCGCCATTGGTTCTAAGCTTTACTGCAGGCGAAGCGAAAGGCGATGCCGTACGTGCGTGGCCACTTAGGGGGCGTTTGGTTACTTGTATGGGTGAGTCTGGCTCGTATCTAGTGAGCCTGGCTCAGACTGGACTGGCTGAGTGCATGCAGTATAGCGTGTTTGGTTGTGTGTATGTGGCCAGTCTGGTTCACAAGAGATGTTGTTTGGTTGCTTGCATGAGTACATGGTGCATGAGTTAAA
The DNA here is from genome assembly GCF_902167145.1 of Zea mays. Taxonomy (NCBI): domain Eukaryota; kingdom Viridiplantae; phylum Streptophyta; class Magnoliopsida; order Poales; family Poaceae; genus Zea; species Zea mays. The sequence goes on from NC_050098.1 coordinate 198,807,140, forward strand.
AAAATTTAAAAAATCTATTAATAGACACTAATTATATGGTAAATTGCTTAATAGATACTAATTACATGTTAATATACACTAATTATATATTAATCTTAATCACGTAATTTTTTTATTTGAAATATATATAGTATGAGTGGTCTAGTTTCGTTCGCAAAAATGTCAGGAACGCGGATATGAAATCGGTTCGGTGATTAAATCTTTTAATTAGACGATATAATGAAAAAACCAATTAAAAACGTGTCTCGATATGCGTGCACGAGTAAAGAGCTGGCTGAGCGGAGCCTGGCCGCGCGCGTGCGGCCGCGCGATGCGTTTCTGCCGGGCCTGGCTCGCGGCGCTTTAAGTTCCGTGCTAGCCTGTCTCGTGCGATACAACGAACCAAACAAACACTACTTTTTGCATGTGTAGATGCAGCTGCACCACCGGAGAAGGCAACCAAACGCCCCCTTACTGCCATTTTTCGGTGTAGCTTTCTGCGGTCCTGTCCCGGGCTGGTTAGGATAACAGATCTGTGAAGTTGACAAGTCGAGAGCGACCACTGTCTGCCAACTCTGGTAATGGTAGCAGGTGACCAGCGTTAAAGCACGTACTGCTCCGTGAAGTTCTAGGACGGGCTGTACGCACGGAAACACAGTGCATGATACAGTGATACTTGGGGCTTAGGCTATCCGCACTCGTGGAACCCTAAATTTCTACTCTAAAAAGAATATTTTATCCTGGCCAGCGAGATTCTCTACTCTATACCACAATCATCCGCGGTCACAATTACTCTATATATCTACCCTATACCAACTACCATATATTATATTATATTTTTCCCACACTATTCTATCCCACCGCGCCTGCCACTGTCTATCCCTCCGAACTCCCAACAGCGCTGTCAGCCAGGAACAGTACGTAGAGTAGAAACGAGCGTACGCTGTATATAGCGTTCCTCTCTCCTTACTGCGTGATAGAGTAGTACGTAGAGTTTGCCGTTGCAGTCGTCGCGTTACTCCATATTCGACGCTACTTTTGTAGCGTACGTGATCGAGTAGATCACTGCGGACAGCCTTATAAAGAAATGTCCGTACGTGATGGTGTTCGGTTCATTGACACATGAGCTTGTTAATATTCTACGAGGATTGGAATGGAGTAGATGGGATTGAAATTAATTTTGTTTTGCTATGGATTTAAATATACAAACGAACAAGTCTTAAAATACTATGATTGAATGAGTTTGAACCAACCGTGGTGTCTGGAAGTAGATTCAGCAGATGAAAAAAGAGAGGAGAGAAACGGTTTTCTATATAAGGTCCCATTTTAATCCTTGTAATTGAACTCTATTCTAATAATAGTATAATAGTAAGATCAAGCTACTACGGTTTTATACCGAATATATTTGTATACTATCGTTTGTCATATATGGGAGATATTTTAATGCTACATTTCTACTATAGCAAAGTGAGTTGAAAAGTGTGTTATAAATTAGAGAGTATAAACATAGACTAGTGATACATAAAATCAATTTCCACTCATCATCTTATGAATTTGGAATATGCTTATATCTAAGCTTTGGAAAAGTGGTGGTATGTGAAATTCCAAACAAAATAATCTACTTTATTAAGTAAATTCCATTTCTTTCAAAATGAAAGTATCCAAACGGCCCCTAATAGCTTTCAAAATGATTTAGTATGGAGAACTTGAACTATTTCTAACCACCCAAATCATTTTAATCGATTTTTTCCTCTATCGCTTTTTGTCGGGGGAATGATCCCCACACCCTGGGACCCATCGATCAGTGAACGCGCTGTGAAAAGAACCCCTGGTCAATGGGGCTCATTAGTCCGTCGGAAGAGATATGTGCGCCAACCCTAAAAGGACCTGCCTCCGGTCGAACCTCGCGGCACCGAGCCTGGGGTCGGGCATGGCAGGGCCTAACAAGGGAGGTCGGACGTGACAAAAGGGAACCACTCGAGTGGATCTCGCACGCGGCTTGGACTGATCCGTCATAAATGACTGGCCGCATTAACCACGATTGGCACTAAGCCACAGTGTGGGCGCCGGTCCGCTTCCCACTCATGACCTACATGAAAGGGAAATGTGCCCTTGGGCCATTTCTAAGTATTTTGGTGATTGAGTGTCAACACAAGTGCTTAAATGTGAATCAATACCCATGGATGAACAAAGTGCAAATCTAGAGCAAAGGTATGTTTCTAAGTCTTAGTACATTGGTTTTGTGTACTAATATACTTGTCTAAGTATTAGAAACAGGAAGAGGAAGAAGAGAAGAAAGTTGGCTGTGTACAGCCAACAGGCTGTTTCGGTCTGGGGCACCGGACTGTCCGGTGGTGCACCGGACAGTGTCCGGTGGTGCACCGGACAGTGTCCGGTGCGCCAGGCTATCTCGGCCGAAGAGGCCGCTCTCGGGAATTTGCTGACGGCGTACGGCTAAAATTCACCGGACTGTCCGGTGTGCACCGGACTGTCCGGTGAGCCAACGGTCGGCCAGGACCAACGGTCGGCCGCGCGATCAGCGCAGGTACACGTGGCCGAGCCAACGGTCGGAAGGGGGCACCGGACTGTCCGGTGTGCACCGGACATGTCCGGTGCGCCAACGGCTCCCGCATCTGCAACGGTCGGCTTCGCCATTTAAGGAAAGGAATCGGGCACCGGACACTGTCCGGTGTGCACCGGACTGTCCGGTGCGCCCGACGACAGAAGGCAAAGATGGCCTTCCAGATTTGTTCTCAACGGCTCCTAGCTGCCTTGGGGCTATAAAAGGGACCCCTAGGCGCATGGAGGAGAACACCAAGCAACTCTTGAGCATTCTTGATCATCCACACTCAGTCTTTGCGCATCCGTTTGTGATTCTAAGTGATTCGAGCTCTGTTCTTGTGAGAAACTGTGAGATAGTCTTTGAGCTCGATTCTTGGCCGTGTGTGTGCGCGTTTCGCTGTGGATTTGTGTGTGTTGCTTCCCTCCCTTACTCCGTGCTTCTTTGTGAATCTTAAGTGTAAGGGCGAGAGACTCCAATTTGTGGAGATTCCTCGCAAGTGGGATAAAGATAAGCAAGGCAAAATACTGTGGTATTCAAGTGGGTCTTTGGACCGCTTGAGAGGGGTTAATTGCAACCCTCGTCCGTTGGGACGCCACAACGTGGAGTAGGCAAGTTTTGTACTTGGCCGAACCACGGGATAAATCACCGTGTCTCCTCTGTGTTGAATTCTCTGTGATTGTCGTATTGTGCAAGATCTTCTCTTTAGCCACTTGGCAATTATTGTGCTAACCCCTAACAAGTTTTTGTGGCTATAAGTTAAGTTTTTACAGGATCACCTATTCACCCCCCCTCTAGGTGCTCTCAATTGGTATCGGAGCCGTTCTCTTCACAAAGGGACTTACCGCCCGAAGAGATGGATCCTAAGGGGAAGGGAGTCGTGATCAACGACAAAGAAAAGGAATCCTTCGTCAACGAGCCGAAGGACGACAAGCCTACCGACTCCGGCTCGGGGCATAGACGAAAGGAAGGGAAGAAGAAGAAGACAAGGCGCATCAAGGAGATCATCTACTACGACGATAGTGATGAGTCTACTTCTTCCCAAAAGGATGATGACAACGACTACAAAAAGACGGTCAATTCGAACTTTTCATTTGATTATTCTCGTATTCAACATAGTTCGAATTCGCATTTGCTTTCCATTCCTCTTGGCAAACCTCCACACTTCGATGGGGAGGACTACGGATTTTGGAGTCACAAAATGCGTAGTCACTTATTCTCTCTCCATCCAAGCATATGGGAGATTGTGGAGAATGGAATGAAGTTTGATAGCTCGGATAGCCCTATGCTTATAAATGAACAAATTCATAGAAATGCACAAGCTACTACTGTTCTCTTAGCATCTTTGTGCAGGGAAGAGTACAATAAGGTGAGCGGCTTGGACAATGCCAAGCAGATATGGGACACCCTCAAGATCTCTCACGAGGGGAACGACATCACCATGCTCACCAAGATGGAGTTGGTGGAGGGCGAGCTTGGACGATTCGCCATGATAAGGGGAGAGGAGCCAACTCAAACCTACAACCGGCTCAAGACCCTTATCAACAAAATAAGGAGCTACGGAAGCACGCGTTGGACGGATCACGACGTCGTCCGCCTAATGCTCAGGTCCTTTACCGTTCTTGATCCTCATCTCGTAAACAATATTCGTGAGAATCCCAGGTACACGATGATGACGCCCGAGGAAGTGCTTGGAAAATTCGTGAGCGGGCGGATGATGATCAAGGAGGCAAGATACGTCGACGACGCGTTGAACGGTCCACTCCACGAGCCTCAACCCATTGCTCTAAAGGCAACGAGGAGCAAGGAGTCGCTACCTAGCAAGGTGGCGCAAGTTGAGACGGCCGGGCTCAATGATGAAGAGATGGCTCTCATCATTAAAAGATTCAAGACGGCGCTAAAAGGTCGAAAGGGACAGCCAAGCAAGGCCAAGACCAAGGGAAAGCAATCATGCTTCAAATGCGGTAAGCTTGGTCATTTTATTGCTAACTGTCCCGAAAATGATAGTGACCAGGAGCAAGGGAAAAATGGGAAGAGAGAGAACAAGAAGGTTTACAAGAAGGCCAAAGGCGAAGCACACCTTGGAAAGGAGTGGGATTCGGATTGCTCTTTGTCCGACTCCGACGACGAAGGACTCGCCGCCACTGCCTTCAACAAATCGGCTCTCTTCCCCAACGAGCATCACACTTGCCTCATGGCAAGGGAAAAGAAGGTAATCACTCGTAATGCTAATACTTATGATTCTTCTAGTGATGATGAATCTAGTGAGGATGAAATTGATTACTCTAGTTTATTCAAGGGATTGGATAGAACTAAGATAGCTAAGATTAATGAGTTGATTGATGCCTTAAATGAAAAGGATAGAATCTTAGAGAAACAAGAAGACCTTTTATATGAAGAACATGATAAATTTGTTAGTGCACAAAATTCACTTGCTCTAGAAGTTAAAAGAAATGGAATACTTTCTTGTGAACTTTCTACTTGTAATGAAACCATTTCTTCTTTAAAAGGTGAAATTAATGTTTTAAATGCTAAACTAGAAGTAGCAAGTAACTCTTGTGTTGAAAATATTGCAATTTGCACTAGGTGTAAGGATTTTGATGTTAATGCTTGTAGTGAACACTTAGTTTCAATTTCAAAACTAAATGATGAAGTGGCTAGTCTTAATGCTCAACTTAAGACTAGCAAGAGTGAAGTTGATAAAATAAAATTTGCAAGGGATGCCTACACGGTTGGTAGACACCCCTCAATTAAGGATGGTCTTGGCTTCAAGAGAGAAGCCAAGAACTTAACAAGCCATAAGGCTCCCATCTTCGTCAAGGAGAAAGGGAAGGCCCCTATGGCTAGTAGTGCTAAAAGGAACCATGCTTTCTTGTACCATGATAGGAGACATGCTAGAAATGCTTATAATGATTTTGATTCACATGTTTATGATTCTCATGCCATGTGTGCTTCTAGTTCTTCCTATAAGCATGATAGAGATATGTGTAGGAGAAATGTTGTGCATATGCCTAGGAGAAATTTTGCTCATGTTCCTAGAAAAGTTGTGAACAAACCTTCTACCATTTATTATGCTTGCAATGCTCCCTTTGCTATTTGTAGAAAGGGTAAGAAGGTAATTGCTAGGAAGTTAGGGGCAAAATGCAAGGGAGACAAAACTTGCATTTGGGTCCCTAAGGAAATTTGCACTAACCTTGTAGGACCCAACATGAGTTGGGTACCTAAGTCCCAAGCCTAAATTTGCCTTGCAGGTTTATGCATCCGGGGGATCAAGCTGGATTATCGACAGCGGATGCACAAACCATATGACGGGGGAGAAGAAGATGTTCACTTCCTACGTCAAGAATAAGGATTCCCAGGATTCAATTATATTCGGTGATGGGAATCAAGAAGAAGATAAGGAGCGACAACGGGTCCGAATTCAAGAACCTTCAAGTGGAGGAATTCCTTGAAGAGGAAGGGATCAAGCACGAGTTCTCCGCTCCCTACACACCACAGCAAAATGGTGTGGTAGAGAGGAAGAACAGGACGCTAATCGATATGGCGAGGACAATGCTTGGAGAATTCAAGACCCCCGAGTGTTTCTGGTCGGAAGCCGTGAACACGGCTTGCCACGCCATCAACAGGGTCTACCTTCATCGCCTCCTCAAGAAGACTTCGTATGAGCTTCTAACCGGTAACAAACCCAATGTATCTTACTTTCGTGTATTTGGGAGCAAGTGCTACATTCTAGTGAAGAAAGGTAGAAATTCTAAGTTTGCTCCCAAAGCTGTAGAAGGGTTTTTGTTAGGTTATGACTCAAATACAAAGGCGTATAGAGTCTTCAACAAATCATCGGGTTTGGTTGAAGTCTCTAGCGACGTTGTATTTGATGAGACTAATGGCTCTCCAAGAGAGCAAGTTGTTGATTGTGATGATGTAGATGAAGAAGATGTTCCGACGGCCGCTATACGGACCATGGCGATTGGAGAAGTACGGCCACAGGAACAAGATGAACGAGATCAACCTTCTTCCTCAACTATGGTGCATCCCCCAACCGAAGGTGACGTACAGGTACCTCAAGTGGAGGCAATTGATCAAGGGGGAGCACAAGGTGATAAAGTGATGGAGGAAGAAGCGCAACCGGCACCTCCAACCCAAGTTCGAGCGATGATTCAAAGGGATCATCCCGTCGACCAAATTCTGGGTGACATTAGCAAGGGAGTAACGACTCGATCTCGATTAGTTAATTTTTGTGAGCATTACTCCTTTGTCTCTTCCATTGAGCCTTTCAGGGTAGAGGAGGCCTTGCTAGATCCGGACTGGGTATTGGCCATGCAGGAGGAACTCAACAACTTCAAGCGCAATGAAGTTTGGACACTAGTGCCTCGTCCAAAGCAAAATGTTGTGGGAACCAAGTGGGTGTTCCGCAACAAACAGGACGAGCACGGGGTGGTGACGAGGAACAAGGCTCGACTTGTGGCAAAAGGTTATGCCCAAGTCGCAGGTTTGGACTTTTAGGAGACTTTTGCTCCTGTGGCTAGGCTAGAGTCAATTCGTATCTTGCTAGCATATGCCGCTCACCATTCTTTCAGGTTGTACCAAATGGATGTGAAGAGCGCTTTCCTCAACGGGCCAATCAAGGAGGAGGTGTACGTGGAGCAACCCCTGGCTTCGAGGATGAACGGTACCCCGACCATGTGTGTAAGCTCTCTAAGGCGCTCTATGGACTTAAGCAAGCCCCAAGAGCATGGTATGAATGCCTTAGAGACTTTTTAATTGCTAATGCTTTCAAGGTTGGGAAAGCCGATCCAACTCTTTTTACAAAGACATGTGATGGTGATTTGTTTGTGTGCCAAATTTATGTCGATGACATAATATTTGGTTCTACTAACCAAAAGTCTTGTGAAGAGTTTAGCAGGGTGATGACGCAGAAATTCGAGATGTCGATGATGGGCGAGTTGAACTACTTCCTTGGGTTCCAAGTGAAGCAACTCAAGGACGGCACCTTCATCTCCCAAACGAAGTACACGCAAGATCTGCTAAAGCGGTTTGGGATGAAGGACGCCAAGCCCGCCAAGACTCCGATGGGGACCGACGGACACACCGACCTCAACAAAGGAGGTAAGTCCGTTGATCAAAAAGCATACCGGTCAATGATAGGTTCTTTGCTTTACTTATGTGCTAGTAGACCGGATATTATGCTTAGCGTATGCATGTGTGCTAGATTTCAATCCGATCCTAAGGAGTGTCACTTAGTGGCGGTGAAGCGAATTCTTAGATATTTGGTTGCTACGCCTTGCTTCGGGCTCTGGTATCCAAAGGGGTCTACCTTTGACTTAGTTGGATACTCAGACTCCGACTATGCCGGATGTAAGGTCGATAGGAAGAGTACATCGGGGACGTGCCAATTCTTAGGAAGGTCCCTGGTGTCATGGAACTCTAAGAAACAAACCTCCGTTGCCCTATCCACCGCTGAGGCCGAGTACGTTGCCGCAGGTCAGTGTTGCGCGCAACTACTTTGGATGAGGCAAACCCTCCGGGACTTTGGCTACAATCTGAGCAAAGTCCCACTCCTATGTGACAATGAGAGTGCTATCCGCATGGCGGAGAATCCTGTTGAGCACAGCCGCACAAAGCACATAGACATCCGGCATCACTTTTTGAGAGACCACCAGCAAAAGGGAGATATCGAAGTGTTTCATGTTAGCACCGAGAACCAGCTAGCCGATATCTTCACTAAGCCTCTAGATGAGAAGACCTTTTGCAGGTTGCGTAGTGAGCTAAATGTCATAGATTCGCGGAACCTGGATTGAATTGTAGCATACATGTACTTATGCTTTTGATCATGTTCCTTTTTGCATTTTGTTGCTTTATTATGGTGCTCAAGTTGTAAAAACACTCCCTGGACCTCACAAGTCCGTTGCAAAGTGATGCACATGTTTAGGGGGAGATGTGTTACAACTTGACCCTTTGAGACTAACCATGTGCTTGAGTTTGATGTTTTAGTCTCGAAGGAGGATTGAAAGGGAAAAGGTGGACTTGGACCATGAAAGACTTCCACTGCACTCCGATGAAAGGGTAACTAATTCCAAGTTCATCTCATGAAATCTTATTGCCATTTGCTCTTAATTGAAGACTTTGGTGAGGCAATGGGGTTAAAAGGCCAAGATTGATCCCGTTTTGGTGCTTCATGCCAAAGGGGGAGAAAATAAAGGCCAAAGTGATAAATGGATCAGCTACCACTTGAGAGATTTTGAAAATAGTAGAATAGAGTTTTTGTTGTGTCAAAAGGCTTTTATTATCTCGTATTGTCTCTATTGTCAAAAGTTGGCTTCTTGTGGGGAGAAGTGTTGGTTATGGGAAATAGGGGGAGTTTTTGAAATCTTTGATCAATCTCTTTTGGAATGACTCTCTTTATGCCTCAACATGTGTGTTTGACATAGAAATAGAGATTTGAGTTTGATTTGCAAAAACAAACCAAGTGGTGGCAAAGGATGATCCATATATGCCAAAATTGAATCAAAACCAATTTGAGTTTTTATTTGAAGTGATTTTGCACTTGTTCTAGTTGCTTTATGTTGTGTTGGCATAAATCACCAAAAAGGGGGAGATTGAAAGGGAAATGTGCCCTTGGGCCATTTCTAAGTATTTTGGTGATTGAGTGTCAACACAAGTGCTTAAATGTGAATCAATACCCATGGATGAACAAAGTGCAAATCTAGAGCAAAGGTATGTTTCTAAGTCTTAGTACATTGGTTTTGTGTACTAATATACTTGTCTAAGTATTAGAAACAGGAAGAGGAAGAAGAGAAGAAAGTTGGCTGTGTACAGCCAACAGGCTGTTTCGGTCTGGTGCACCGGACAGTGTCCGGTGGTGCACCGGACAGTGTCCGGTGCGCCAGGCTATCTCGGCCGAAGAGGCCGCTCTCGGGAATTTGCTGACGGCGTACGACTAAAATTCACCGGACTGTCCGGTGTGCACCGGACTGTCCGGTGAGCCAACGGTCGGCCAGGACCAACGGTCGGCCAGGACCAACGGTCGGCCGCGCGATCAGCGCAGGACACGTGGCCGAGCCAACGGTCGGAAGGGGGCACCGGACTGTCCGGTGTGCACCGGACATGTCCGGTGCGCCAACGGCTCCCGCATCTGCAACGGTCGGCTTCGCCATTTAAGGAAAGGAATCGGGCACCGGACACTGTCCGGTGTGCACCGGACTGTCCGGTGCGCCCGACGACAGAAGGCAAAGATGGCCTTCCAGATTTGTTCTCAACGGCTCCTAGCTGCCTTGGGGCTATAAAAGGGACCCCTAGGCGCATGGAGGAGAACACCAAGCAACTCTTGAGCATTCTTGATCATCCACACTCAGTCTTTGCGCATCCGTTTGTGATTCTAAGTGATTCGAGCTCTGTTCTTGTGAGAAACTGTGAGATAGTCTTTGAGCTCGATTCTTGGCCGTGTGTGTGCGCGTTTCGCTGTGGATTTGTGTGTGTTGCTTCCCTCCCTTACTCCGTGCTTCTTTGTGAATCTTAAGTGTAAGGGCGAGAGACTCCAATTTGTGGAGATTCCTCGCAAGTGGGATAAAGATAAGCAAGGCAAAATACTGTGGTATTCAAGTGGGTCTTTGGACCGCTTGAGAGGGGTTGATTGCAACCCTCGTCCGTTGGGACGCCACAACGTGGAGTAGGCAAGTTTTGTACTTGGCCGAACCATGGGATAAATCACCGTGTCTCCTCTGTGTTGAATTCTCTGTGATTGTCGTATTGTGCAAGATCTTCTCTTTAGCCACTTGGCAATTATTGTGCTAACCCCTAACAAGTTTTTGTGGCTATAAGTTAAGTTTTTACAGGATCACCTATTCACCCCCCCCCCTCTAGGTGCTCTCACTACAAACCCCTCGAACCGCATAGCGCTCGTGACCTACAAGCCCGGACTACGACACATTAATGGCCCGCACGCCCTCGGCCCGCGGACACTTATGGCCTATCGAACTAGGTCTGAGTGCGCAGATCTCTCGCAGAGCACTACATGATGGGTTGCGCCAAGCCACAGGCTACGAAAGCTAGGGATCGATATAGCCCAAATGATGGTGCCTGGGACCATCGTCGTCCTGACGTCATCCACCACGACAAATAACGACAACCAGGCAGCATCGGGCCCCACGAGTACTCATGACCTCACCCAGGGTAAAACATTGGTTTTGCCCTTGCCTTACGACTCCCGGGGAAGCCGCCGTTTGTTGATCCCTATCCCGGCCTATAAAAGAGAGAGGCCGACCTCCAAGCAGAGAGAGAGAAGGACAGATCGAGGGGAGAGCTCTTGGAGACAACCAACGGCTTCAGACAGAGACGAACCCACAAGGACTAACAGGAGGAGGAGCATCGACGAAGACTAGAAGGCCATAGTCAAGCCAAGATTTAGCTAGGACTCTACCTTGCAGCTTCTAAGCTCCACTTGCACCCCGATAAGAGATCTAGGAGCCTCTCCTTCCTCTCTCGACTGCTTGTAACCCCTACTACGAGTTTGATCATCAATGATACCGGTAGTGCAAGTCACCGATGACTGTAAGTAAGGATATTCTACCCGAACCAGTATAAATCTTACATTTTCCGCGCACGCCCTTCAAAGCCCGAAACACGTACAATAAATTTACTTGTCGGAGCAAGTTATGAAACACCGACACATTTCATATCTAGGAGTCTAAACAGTAGTTGATCTTGAGTCCTTGTCCTTGTTAGTAGTTGTCCTATTGCATATACACTTGATGGTGACGCTCAATCTTACTCGAGCTCTCACATGCTCTGACTTTAAGCTTTCTTACTTTAGTTGTTTATGATTAGTTTGAGCTGATCTTGAAACAAGTCTAAGGGGGTGTTTGAATACACTAAAACTAATAGTTAGTGACTAAAATTAGCTAGAGACATCCAAACACTCTAGCTAATATTTCAGTTATTAGCTATTTTTAGTAAATTAGCTACAGTTCGTTAGCTATTTGTTAGCTAGCTATTTCTACTAGCAATTTTTTAGCCAAGTAACTATTAGCACTGTATTCAAGCACCTCTTAGACGCGCAGATCACGACGCACGAACCAGACGTTGCCGCGGACCGGTGCGCCCACCTCTGCCGCCGCGCAGTGCAAGTAGCCAAAGACCAGACCAGCAGGCAATGGCAGAGCGCGGATGTGTGTGTGTGTGACACTTCAGTGAAACAGATCTGGTGAAGTGGAGCAGACTGGTGACGAACGGACAGCGTTGCATGTGCAGAGACGCAACGCCACTTCCGGGTATTCGCACGCTTTGTCGCGCGTGGCGCGGCGAGGAGTGCCTGCTACGCCTGTTTGCGCTCTTTTACAACAGGATCGAACTGCTGCGCATGTCGACTTTCTTATCTATAGTTCTCATTTGACAACTGAATCCTTGCCCTTTTGTTCTTGTTTTAACCCAAAAAAAATCCATCTGCTGTGGCTACTGATCAAGATCGTATGTAGTTGCGTACTCTCACCTTGATTTCACTCGGAGACTAATCAGTATCCATGGCTTTTTATCACATTGGAATGAATGATGCGCAGCATGCAGCGCCAATGCAGAAGATGCAGATCATCTCAGGAGTCCTGGCACCTTGCCAAGTCTATCATGGGATGCAGCTCATCCACTTGTCATGATTCAAGTACTCAAGTAAAACCCATGCTCATGGTCATGGATTCATGGTCTCATGGACAGGAAGAATAAAGTGCGATATCCCCTTTCTCCAGCTTTCTTCGTTTTCTTTCTCTCTTTATCATGATGAACAAAGCAATGTGTAATCGTCCAAAACATGGAGACAGTTTCGTACATGCTACTACACTTGAACAGCTTTTCGTGTTATCGTGTATACAGAAAAAGAATCGGCATCCTCGTTTTTTCTCTATTCAACAGGGGCAACAACGGCAGAGTCGCAGAGAGCAAAGATGCGCATACTATCTGAAAAGAAAAGGGACAAGGAGCTGGGCCTCAGCTTTCGGAAGAACCAGATGATTATGCTGTTCTACTCTTGTTTGCTGCTCTTAACAAACAGTGTGTACTGATCCCATGGATTGCTCTGGCACAAGATATTTAGTTAGATTTTGTTATTTCTGCGTACGGATCCATGGACGACTCAGTTTTGTTATTTCTGACTAAATTTTGGATAAATAGCTCTCCTGCACGGTAGGAAGACCGAACCTGATAAAAATCAAATGATATAAAGTGAGTTCTTGTTACTTATATGAGAAGTAGCATGATCTGGTACTTTAGCTAGCCATTTATTTCAGAGTGGTGGCATATTAGGGTTCCTTTTTTCTTGGTATATACTCCCTCCATTCTTTTTTATTTGTCGCTGTTTAGTTCAAAAATGAACGGGCGATAAATATTCGAGAACGGAGGTAGTACCATTTAGAGGGTACAACTGGAGGTGTAACACTTACCAAGGGTCCGCTAGCAACATATCGGAAACCCACCGATTCTCCATACTCCTTCCAAAATTGGAACTTTTGGGGAGTCACATACTCTCTTACTGTTAGATGTCTTTCTGATGGCTGTGATATCAAATTGTTAATTACAGGAAGATGGGATGGCATGATATCTAGATTCAATAGGTCCTGTGTGTATTGAGCTAACCTGCAAGTACTGTCCCAAAGTAAGGATGTCAACACCAATTGCCCGTAGATCCATCATGGCTTGTTTCACCTCTTCATCAGTCTCTCCAAGACCAAGCATGATAGAAGACTTTGTAATCATGTCCTCCCTGGAACCTTTTGCATGCTTGAGAACTGCTAAGCTCTGATCATACCTGTAAACATGAGGTGGCAGAATAGATATTTACAGTGTCGGATCATGATTCATCAGAAAGAACAAAAGTACAAAAGTTAGCTGGGCATTGCCAGAAGACACTAATTTAATAATTTCTGTAAATGATGCCATCAACACTATACTATCATTCGAGTTAAGATCAAGAGTTATATGAAATCTACTCAAATGGACATAGAATGTCAGATGAACTCATGAAAATTGGGCCCAATGGCATGTTAGCTAGCCAGTTATTATCTAAAAAATGTTAGTCGCCATATAAAGCAAATCCATTCAATGATTGCAAACTAACTAGCATTAGAAAGTAACACAACCAGGAATTTATCAAATTATTTTTAAGACTTTGTTCTTAATATTAAGCTTGCAATGTGTATAATATATCTACCTGTTTCTTTCCACATGTTGCATAATACAACAGGTTCATGCTATGTTATTGCTTCAGCAGCAGTTGCTAGCTAGAAATATAATTCTTGAATTCATAGATGTCGGTGGAACTGGATCAAGTTTAGATTCATGGTTGTCAGGAACATGGATTTAAGTATTAATACTGACCCCACAAACAAAAACGCATAAGCAGCCTGAGATGGTTACGACGCTTTGTTTGCCTTTGCTAGGCCAGCTTCATCCAGGACATGGTAGATTATTCTCATATAATCCAGGACTACATGCCAACTTCTCCCAAGTTACACTGGATAGACCATTTAAGTCAAGGCCTCGATGAAACCCGTCTGATCAGTCCAGGTTCTAAGACTGTCTCCAGTAGAGTGTGTAAAATAGAGGACGTGGAATTGTAGATGACACTGTTTGACACTGTTTGTAGCGAGAAATTTGAAATAGGGGATATGATAGGGGATCTGCTGGAGATAGCCTAACGCTGGCAAAAAGCAGGGGGTGCCTCACTGCCTCTCCACCTGGTTAAGTCCTTTTTAACTATATATGCTACTTCATGAATGGAGTAGAAGCAAATAGAACTAGCTTCGACAATAGAGCTATAGTTGTATATGTAGGTACTTCAAATATCTTAGGCATCCAGAGACCCTCGAGATTCAGGCAAGCACCTTACCATGAACCCAAGATGGGATGCTCATTTAAATTTCCAAAGCTTGCGTAACTTAGGGAACATTTGATGATGGTAAAGTACATGCACCCACATGTACACGCAGAATAAACATATCGCAATTGAGAATGCCACGGTGTTAAATGAGCATAAGTCTGGAACTTGACTGTTTAAAATTTAATTTTCAGAAACTTTCAACAGATAGTAATCTCTAGGGGTCAATAACACATGAAAATTGATTCCCAAAAGGAGTTACATGTGGGAATCGAGTTAACTGTGCTTAATACTTTAGATTTCACAAATTCAAAAGAAACACAATGCTATGCCACTGAAATGACTGAAGCACATTACCCTGCCCGGGGATCCCTCACAACCCTCTGTAGACTCCTCACAGTTTCAATGTTGTGTGCATAAACATCTAGGCCAGAGTTTGCCAAAGATGAGATAGCCTCCAGGTCACCTCGAAAATCCGAGGTTAAGCACTCTACCAGTATTCCAGGTTTGAGCTCCTGAAGAAGTAATTCAGAAAACATCAGCCAGTACTTTTACCCAAATTCAAATTCTAACAAAGGAAGGCACAACAAAAGGCATGAGATAAGGCAGACCTTTAAAGCTTTCACTGTCTGAGCAAAATGGCTACTTCCACCATCAGGTAAGTCATCTCTATCGACACTGGTTAGCACAACATAATCTACACTGGAAAGAACAGTATTCCTTAGATCAGCCATGTAATCAACCACATAAACAGCAAATGAACAGTGATTAACATACAACTTAGAGTAACATGTTAAATCTACTTATATAAGAGCCTGTTTGGATCCCATGTAGTAAACTTTAGCAGTGCTAAAGGAGGGGCAGAGAGTGTTAATGGATCAGGGGCGGGGGCACTTTTAGCACAGTTTAACACCAAAGGAAGAGCTAATGTGCTAAACTTCAGCACTTCCCTTTTAGTATGACTGTTTGGTTCCATATATGAACTTTAGTAAAAAAGTGTTGTGCTAAACTTAGCACTATGGAAACATACAGGGTGTTGACACCTTTTTGGAGGCGTCAATTACTCAAGAGAACCGTGGCGGTGCCCTCTGCACAGGGGCGGACGGTCCGCGCGCGGGGCCGCACGGTCCGCGGCCTGGTGCGAGGCGCGGTGGTACTCTCTGCGCAGGGGCGGACTGTCCGCGGCCTGAGGCCGGACGGTCCGCGGCCTGGTGCGCGGCTAGGGCTTCTCTGCCTGACGGCCGGACGGTCCGCGCCCTGGGGCCGGACGGTCCGCGCGTACGCAGAGGCGGCGGAAGTCGCCGGCGGCGCCTGGATCTCGCTCCCGGGAGGGACCCCGTCGGGGAGGAGAGATCCTAGGTGGTGTCTAGGCTCGGGCCGGCCGACCTAGACTCCTCTAATCGACGTAGAGCCGAAGAGAGACGAAGAATTTGGGGATTGGATAGCTAAACCTAAACTAGACTAGAACTACTCCTAGGATAAAATGCGAAATAGAAGTTGTATTGATTCGATTGATGGGGGTTTAATCGGCCGTAGCCCTTCATCTATATAAAGGGGGAGGTCTGGATCCGCTTCCAACTGATTTCCGAGTTAATCCCGCGGTTTTAGGTAACAAATCCCGCGAGAAACTAGGAACCCTAACTGACTCTGCGCACGCGCGAACCGTCCGCGCCACCACCGCGGACGGTCCGGACCGCGGACCGTCCGGCCTCCGGGCCGAACCGTCCGCACGGTCATTTTGGGTTCCAACATATGCCCCCCTGCCTTTTGGTGAAGTTTGACGAACCAAAAGCATATGAACTAAACCTGATGTAAGTCACCGGCTTTTCGATATGGAGATTATTCAATAAAGCACCAATATAAAGGCCGTTTCGGATTGTATCTTTCTCGGCCATGACCATTTGATCAATGGATCAAAAGGAATAGAATGGAGGTGCCCCCCAGTCTGGATAGACGAAGGGACTATACATGTACCATGAATTCATCATCGTGCCATTCCATGTTTGAACAGGATAATATACCAACGATGAGTAAATAGGTGGAAAGTACCCTGGTCTCATAGAATGAATAGGCGATGCTTGTTGTGTCGCCTTTCGGGCCGTTTTGTTTAACCGTTTTGTTTTAGCAGGTGGCCGGGGTTTCTTTGTTGACCGATCACGTGGAACAGTCTTTTTGCTAGCATTTTTGGAGAGCAACTGATCAAAAGTCGGATCGGCTTTGATCAGCCGATTATATGTGCTTTGACATTGCGTCTTTTTCCTTGCTTTGTGTAGAGGTTGACGCCTTTGGTCATAGGGGGACTGTCCGGCTGAGTTAGCCGGACCATTTGTCTGAGCACCGGATCGTCCGCGCGTAGGTGCCGGACCATCTACGATGCTCGGGCTAGGCTGATGTGTTTGGTTCATTAACTGTGCCTGCCCCCCAGTGTCTTCGGACTTTTTAGCCTTCTCGTCCGAAGCCTTTCGAGCAATCTCCTTTTGTGATATATCTGACATGCGGGGATCGCCAATGACGATACCCTTGCCTTTGCCTTTATCGGCCATTTCGGGCCAAACCAAGACCTTTTTGCATGTGAGTTCTATTGTATTAACAGGAAAGGGTTGTGTGTCTACTTGCATCTCCTGAAAAGCCAATCGACCCTCATTTATGGCCGATTGTATCTGTCGACGAAAAACATTACAATCATTGGTGGCATGAGAAAAGGAATTATGCCACTTACAATAAGCACGCCTCTTTAATTCATCAGGAGGAGGAATAGTATGAGTTAATTTAATGTTGCCGTTTTTCAGTAACTCGTCAAATATTTTATCGCATTTGGCAACATTAAACGTAAACTTAACTTCTTCTTGTCGATTCTTTCGAATCGACTGTAAAGCAGAACACGGTGAAGGTTTAGCCTGCCCTGGCCAAACCAGTTCGGCGGTGTATACATCCGTGGATTCATCGTCCGAGTTATCGTATCCCACTAGATGCATCTTATGGCTAGCCGATTTTGATGTTTCCTTACTTCGGCTTTCACATGTCATAGCCCGCTGGTGCAAGTGCACTAGCGAAAAGAATTGTGTGCCATCTAATTTTTCTTTTAAGTAGGGTCGCAACCCATTGAAAGCTAGCCCTGTTAGTTGTTTTTCTGCGACATGAATCTGAAAGCATCGGTTTCTAGTGTCCCGGAATCTCCGGATATAGTCATTAACCGATTCTTCAGGCCCCTGTCGGACTGAGGCTAAGTCAGCCAATTCTAATTCATGTTCTCCTGAGAAAAAGTGTTCATGAAATTTTTGCTCTAATTCTTCCCAAGAGTTAATAGAGTTTGGTGGCAAAGCTGCGTACCATGCAAATGCAGTATCAGTAAGGGACAACGAAAATAAACGAACGTGGTAGGCTTCCCCATCAGCCAATTCTCCTAAGTGTGCTATGAATTGGCTAATATGTTCGTGTGTGCTTTTCCCACCTTCACCAGAAAACTTAGAGAAGTCTGGTATTCTAGTTCCCTGTGGATATGGCACGGTGTCGAATCGGTGGCTATAAGGCTTCCGATACGATTGCCCTGTACCTGACAAACTAACACCGAGTTTGTCCCTGAACATCCCGGCTACCTCGTCTCTGATCCTCTCCGCCATATCTGGCGACCATCCATTGAGTTTGTGGGTGGAAACCTCAGGTTGCCTGACATCACTCTGTCGGCTTTCCTCCTAGGGATGTTTGAGGTGTGCGCTAGGTGTCCTATTAATGTCACCAACTCCTGCCCTATACCTCTCAGGCTCTCTTGTGGCCGAACAGTATTCAGCCCTATGTCCATGAGGTGGTATGGCATGATTATAATGTGTTACTGGTGGGGCACCATAATGTTGCTGCGACGAATGCGGAAACTGTGCGTATTGCGCAGCTCTCGGCTCTGCGTATGCATATCCGGACGGTCCGGCGTAAGAGGCCGGATGGTCCGCGACCTGGCCAAATGGTCCGAAGGTATATCCGGATTGTCCAGCCGTATATGGTGCTACATGGGTAGTCTCGTACCCAGACCGTCTGTCGTAGAGAACTGGACGGTCCGCGATCGGGCCGAATGGTCCAGGGCTGTACCCGGACGGATCGGTCATATATGGTGCGACTTGAGTAGTCTGCGCGTGGACTCGTGTAGAGTCAGATGGTCCAGCGTAATACGTCGGCCGGTTCATGCCATATCCGGACGGTCCGGCGTAAGATGGCGGACGGTCCGCAACATATCCGGACGGTCCGGCGTGATGCACTGGACGGTCCGTGATGGGGCCGAAGTGTTCAGGGTTGTACCCTGATGGTCCGGCCATGTACGGTGCGATCTGAGTGTTTTGTGTGCGGGCCTGCATCTGGTCGGACGGCCCGACGAAATACGCCGGACGGTCCGCGGTATGACCGGACTGTCTGAGATGATGCTCGGACGGTCCGATCGCGTCCAGTACCTGCCGTGTGCCTAGTGGTTGCGGCTGTGATGGTGACACGAAAGCGTGCATCGGCATACCATATGATGGCTGGGTCAAGGGTGACCTGTTTATAGCCGATGTGTTTGACGTGGGTGGCACTGTATTAGACTCTCGTGATGGAAAGTTAGGAGCAGCTGATTTCTCGTATGCACGTAAATGCATTTTAATAGATTCATCTACATATTGCTTTAACTGATCTCCTCGTTGATCCATGAAAGTCGTAAGAGATAGGTCTGGAGTACTTACAGCGGGACCCTGAAGTGGCGGTAGGAGAGATTCCATATCGATCTCCCCTTGACGGACGATCTTCTGGTGGCGATCTACCGTGAAGTGTGACAAGTACTTGTCCGCCGCCTCCTTGCGCCTTTCGGAGAGTTTATGCAGCAGTTCCGCCTCTTCCTTGTCGCGTTGTTCGTTCCATTGCCGCATCACCTCCTTCTCATCGCGCATTACGAGGTCTTCAAAGGGCCTTTGGTCATCAGCCGGGAGCGCCTCCATGGCCGGCTTGATGATGTTGGTAGTGGAGATCTTGGTGGGATCCTTAGAACCGGCCATTTATGGGCCGATTTTTAGCAGATCTAGACACCTAGTCCCCAGCGGAGTCGCCAAAAAGTATGTTGACACCTTTTTGGAGGCGTCAATTACTCAAGAGAACCATGGTGGTGCCCTCTGCACAGGGGCGGACGGTCCGCGCGCGGGGCCGCACGGTCCGCGGCCTGGTGCGAGGCGCGGTGGTACTCTCTGCGCAGGGGCGGACTGTCCGCGGCCTGAGGCCGGACGGTCCGCGGCCTGGTGCGCGGCTAGGGCTTCTCTGCCTGACGGCCGGACGGTCCGCGCCCTGGGGCCGAACGATCCGCGCGTACGCAGAGGCGGCGGAAGTCGCCGGCGGCGCCTGGATCTCGCTCCCGGGAGGGACCCCGTCGGGGAGGAGAGATCCTAGGTGGTGTCTAGGCTCGGGCCGGCCGACCTAGACTCCTCTAATCGACGTAGAGCCGAAGAGAGACGAAGAATTTGGGGATTGGATAGCTAAACCTAAACTAGACTAGAACTACTCCTAGGATAAAATGCGAAATAGAAGTTGTATTGATTCGATTGATGATGGGGGTTTAATCGGCCGTAGCCCTTCATCTATATAAAGGGGGAGGTCTGGATCCGCTTCCAACTGATTTCCGAGTTAATCCCGCGGTTTTAGGTAACAAATCCCGCGAGAAACTAGGAACCCTAACTGACTCTGCGCACGCGCGGACCGTCCGCGCCACCACCGCGGACGGTCCGGACCGCGGACCGTCCGGCCTCCGGGCCGGACCGTCCGCACGGTCATTTTGGGTTCCAACACAGGGCCTAACACCAATTACAAATTTACAATTGCATCGATCAATCACGAGTTCTGAGAACCTATCAGTTTCCAATCAGCAGATGATCAGCCAGGCAGGATTACTAGAGATCATACCCCCAGCTTGCAACAGCCAAAGCCGTGTTCAGAGGCTCCAGGGGATCAGGCGGCGGCGGTTTGTTGCTGGTCTTCACAGCGCAGAATCGACACCCGCGCGTGCAGGTGTCACCAAGCACCATGATGGTGGCCGTCGCGATGCCGTCCCCTTCGCCGCCGGCCCCTCCACCTCCGTTCCAACACTGCGCCACCAAAAGCACCCGGTTCCGTCAGAACCCATCACTGAGACCAAAGCGCTCCTCTCGCAGAAACCGCTGGCGTGGATCAGTCTATGCTAGGCCTAGGCTCACGGGCAGGTACTGACGCGATGGGCGTCACGCGGAGGGGGGCATCTGTCATCTGATCGGCGCGCGTACCTCGCCGATGTTGGGGCACTGTGCCTCGACGCAGACGGTGTTGAGCTTGAGCTCGCCGATGGACTCCCGCAGGCGAGCGTACTTCTCCCCCTGCGCAGCGCGCTGCCGCAGCCACGCGGGCTTCTTCACCTCCGGGTCCCTCCCGGTGTACGGCCCCGCAGACGCCCTGGACGCCGTCCACACGGGCGCCGCCGCCTCAGCGCGGCACCGTGCCACGGCTGCCAGGCCCCGTCTCTCGCCGCATCCGGCCAGTACCGGCGGCCGGGCGAGGGAGCTCTGCATCGTTGCTGGCCGGCGGAATCGGGCGCTGCGTCGTGGTGTGTAGCGATGGAGGCGGCGGCGATGGAACTTCCAAGCGGAGGGGGTGAGGTTTTAGCGTTCCGCTTTTACCCTTGTGTGGGAGGCAAACCAGCTGGACGACTGCCGTGGCCCAGGGGTAAAACAGGGGATTGATATTAGGCCGGCGATGATAGCAAGGTTGGTTTCTCCGGATCGCCTGCCTTGTTCCTGCCGCTGCTGGTTCCTGGCCGATGTGGCTCAGTGCAGTGGGTGTGCTGGTACCTGGTAGCCCAGTGTCTCAGATATTGGAAGACACGATCATGTTTGGAGACTGATCAATCTTAGCGCCATTTGGAATACCTTGACACCAGCAAATGCAGGATTTTACCCAGGATTTCTATTGCTAGGGAATCAAACGATCATTTTCTTTCAATTCCAAACAAGTTACAAGTCGCAGCCTTTTACGAAGGATGCTCAGATCAGATGTGATTGTTTGAACAAGCTTCTGTATGAGCTTGAACACACACTTGGCATGAGTCTGCGTCATATCGATCTTTGGCATGAGGAAATCTAAGCTCAACAGGATTATGCTCTACACCAGGATTAAACGAGAACCAATCCATACCTTTTCTTTTGCAACAACATCATCAAATGCAAAGATCTACAGTTACACTGCTTCCTTCAAACAACAGTGCGACTGCATCCCATTGATTCAGACGAACGAAGCAGTCAATAATATCAATATATTTTCACATCACGCTGTTAAATGGAGCTAAGCTAACGGTTGGCATTTCTTAACGAACGAATTCATGCTGGAAATCGCACAGTTCGCGAAGGCAGATGGCTCCACACACACCACAAGGAATATTGAGGGAAATGATGAAAGGAAGGCTGACAGAATATGATCAAGCAAAAACAACCCGAACATTTCCACCCACCTAGACTAGAAGCCAAGAGCCCGACCCAGGACAGGAGTAGCTCAATAACAGTATGTCAGAATATAAACAAATACATGCCCAGTAAATGTGCAAACCAGTCCACAATGGCCTACGAAGAACATCGACTCTAGTAGAAATGTGAAGGGGTACATTTCCTGTTCCAGTATTATGATATCATCAGGTGGGTACTATATTAAATGACCCACATAAGGAACATTTCACTGGTCTATTCGATTACTCTGAAACCTAAACTTACGTCACAACCTGAAGTGAAGGCTACTTTCCTGAGCAATCGGAACTTCTCCAAGCTCGCTCACAACTTATAATGGGGCATGCATGTCTTCAGATACAACAATTATCAGCTGAAGACCATCTCATCAATGTTTAAAAGCATTGACTCTTTGCCCTTGTGTGTCTCCTTCAGTTACATCATCCAGGAACAGATTCTGAAGTGATGTGCCCACCTCTAGCACCTGAGGGATTGAAACCTGTTACTGGCATGGATCTCTGAGCAAAATCAAGAAGCCGCTGGCGCTGCTGCTCGTTTGTATGAGGAAGGCTTGCACGAAGTAGCTCAACAGGCATCTCCTTACTAGTAGCTTTGGAAGCCTCAGGTCCGATTCCTGAGCTCGGTGTCTGTGTGACAAACATCTGTTGGATACTTTCAAACTTACTGACACAGTATTTTGTTAGAAGCCCAAAGAAAGCATCAAATGATGCCTGCCAGAGAGCACGGTTTGGCACAGTGTAGCTGGCTGCAGCATGGCGATCAGTCAGTAACTCAGTTGCTCGGTCCAGTACTGATTTAATAACAAGAGAAGCCCCATCACCAGCAGAGCTACCAAGAGGGCGCAGAGGTGGCTGTTCAGACGAACAAACAACAGCAGCAAGGCAGGCACTAAGAGCACCAAGTTCCATGTGATGCACACAAGATGAAACAGTCTTCGCAAGAGCAACTGTAGTTTCTGCTGCACTAGAGTCTGATGGCAAACCCCCAAACAAGAACCTCAAATGGCGAAAAATAGCCATGCATACTATCCGGGTCAACTCGCTGCCAGGGACAAGAAGCCGAAGGTAACGTGCTAAAAACTTACGTCCTTTGGGCAGAGAAACAATGCGCAGAAAAATAACATCGTCCTTCAGGGCTGACCCAGATGAATGACCAGATTTGCTGGGTCCGAGAGGATCAACAAACTGCAATGATGCAGCTAGACCTTCCAGGAGGACTTGCCGTCTTCGTTTCAGTTCGAAAATGTTGTCCTGTGACTGGCTAGACTGCAACAGACGGTCAGTGTCATCAACCTCAAGAACAAGGCAAAGGGCGTCTTCAACAGTGACTCTTGCTGCAAGCATTGGTTCTTTCTCCAGGGGCCTCACAGTGGACTTCTGATCATGAGAGCCATCAGCAGATGAAGGATGGTCGACTTCAAGAAGAGACCGAGGCCTCCGTATGGAAGAAAAAGATACTCTTCCAAGAGCATCAACCTGAAGATATGTGTGCTGATCACTGCTGGATCGAGACTTGGATGGTACATCTTTCATTGATGTTGGGGAGAAATTGGTCTTTTGCTTAGAAGTGGCACCCCTTTTTGCCATACAAGCTTGATGATAGTAATCAACAATATAAGGATCGCTGCTGTGGCTTGCAGAATGCTGCATTCTTAAGATTGATTCGATCTCTTCAGATGACATGTACTTGGATCTAAACTTTATACCTCCGCTGTCACCATTCTGGCTACCAGTATCAGATGGTAGTTGAGAGAATCGAATGTTATGTTTTCCCTTCCCCGACCTTGATCTCTTGTCTCTTGATGAATGGGAACTGCCAACAGAACCAAACCTGCTTGTAATCTCTGCGGAGTGATGGGGATATAGGACGTGTGGCATTATATTGAGGTAATTCTGATGGGATGATTGGACCTGTGCCAATCTCTGCTGATGCTGAGAAAATAGGAGTGACGACATTGGGCTATTAGGAAGTGATAATTGTTTGTGCAATAAATTGGGCAGTAGATTAAGATGCTCCCCAGTGAAAGGGTTAACATGATTCGACCAATCATTCTGCACTGGATTGTTTACAGGCAGGTTAAGAGCACCATAAGGCATGCCTCCCGTGTATGGCAGCCCATGAGATGGTCCGACCATATGATATGGAGAAGCAGAAAGTGACATGCTCGGAGAACCCATTTGGAGCCCAGCGCCAATTGATGGAATGCTCCCATGACGTGTAAGGCCTTGAGCAGGGTAAGGGGCTCTACCACCACCAGCAACAGGTGGTGGAAATGAGGTAAATGAAGAAGTCTTTGGTAAAACGATAGGTTCACTTGACCGGTGCTGCAGTGGCTGCTGAGGGTAGGAAGATGTTCGACTTAGTGGTCTGGAGTTGGAATCCCCTTGCTGCACTGAAGAATTGGATGACCACCATCTTTTACTTTCCTGGAATTCCTCATTTTCAAATACATCTTGATCTACCCAGTTTGAAAACTCCACATCCTCAGGCCAGTCAAGAGTTAAAGAACCTGAAAAAGATTGTTGCATGGTTCAGTGACAAATTGAAGGCATATATGAAATATGATAGATAATTCTGCAAAAAAGATTCCCTCAAAATTCACACAGAAGGGGAAAAGAGTCACGTACAAAGCAGCCTCCTTACCCCACCTAGTCTAAAAAATTACACAAAGAAAATATTATATATATATATATATATATATATATAATATCCAACGATGGGGGCACAGAAGAAAGAACATATAGTCAACAATGAAATGACAACTCCAAAACCACTAAGTTTGAGCATCAGACTTCAAAACAGACATACCACAAAATAAACCCCATAGTATTAAATTTCAGAGCATCATGCCAGAAGGGTAGAAGTATGAAGTATCACTCACTTCCTCTTGAAATGGATCTCCTGTCCCCAATAACACCAGGATTCCGGATTCCACTAATGCTTCGGTTCAACTGTCAGTGAAACAAGTGAATTTTCATTGTGTGCCATGTAATAACAACATGATGTAATAACAGAAAAAAAACATAACAACAAGCAAACACAAAAGGAAAGGCTAAAATAAAAGCCATATAAATAAATAAATCCATAAGGGAGCAATGCAAGATTACCCTTAGAAAAAGAATATCATCCTTAAAATATGTTCAATTGCCACAGCCTAGGAATATAGGGGCAAAACGGCCTTAACTGGTGCCTAAGATTTGAAAAATGTAGGTCATGATTCATATCATTGTCATGGCAAAAGTGCATACGTGTCTTTAAGCTGTGTCAATTATCCAGCCCCACTGGGGGCACTGCCTCACTGGTCTGCCTAATAAAAGTCTGTTAGCTATGGTGATAGCGAAAATTTCAATGGTCTCAGGTTCCATTGATAACTCAGATTCGATTAACAAAATATATATAACCATTCTTCTCATAACATTTCAATTACCTAGATACAAATTTAAATGAGAGTTAGCTACTCGTATAACTGGGACCATAAAAAACTGCGACTAAAAGGAGCAACAGCTGGAGCATAAACTCATCAAAGCAAATACACAAAAGCCAGATAAAGTCAAGTGTCAAAACAAGAGTCCCACAATGAAACGCTGAAGCAACAAGTAACATACCTTAGCGAAGGTGCTTGCAAGATCATCAATGTCAGACAAGTTACTCTGATCGTCAATCTGCATAGCACAATAGTTGGAATTGAATCATGAGGCTATAAATATTAAGCTTCAGAATTCAGAATGAAAAGAAACCAAGCGTAAAAAAAAGTGCCATGTATAGCAGTATAGAGAGCAACCCAAATTACACATGCATGCACCTCCAATAGAACATCAGCTTCAAAGGTTATCAATTCAAAGGTTGACACTAGAGCTACTTGCATCTTCAAGTACTGCATCTGGACTTTGATCATCATAATTAACTCCAGATAACAGTTGTATATGTGCTGGTTAATTCCAAGTAATTAACATGTACCCTTTAAAAGTAGGTCATGGAACTTGTCATTACTCATTAGCTACCAACATTTCAACAAGTGGTACTATCGTCAACATTTGAAATTAGTTCATTGTAAAATGAGCCCTTGTGGTTATCCTTGCAATCAACTATGGATCCCAAGACGCAGAAGATAAGTTAGTTTGTGCCCTAAAAAGTATTTGAGGGCCAACCAACACAATGAAAAGTATTCCAGAAGGTCAACCACACCAAAATATCAAACACCTGTGATAGAAAGGTCACTGCGAACACTATTTATTTCATTTTTGTCACTTCATCCAAATAGATCATTCAGTGTTACTATCATTTCTAAAAACAAACAACAACTACAGTGTTCTAGTTATTGTCGATAGTGTCTTAATTCAACAAAAGGATGTGTGCAAGCATGCTTGTCTTCCATCTCTGTCGTGCATAACTCAATCCAATAACGAAGCGCGTGTGCTACCAAACAAACGTATAACCATTTATTCCACACATCTAGGGTGCCTACGATCAAGCACATAATATTCGACTACAACCACTCAAGTACCCGATTTTGGAGCACTACTGATATGAACCTCAATTCCACTAAATTTTGCCCTTGCGGCCCACGGGAATATATTCTGGATTACTCCCCGCACTAGTCTTCCACTATCAGTCAGCCCATGCAAAAATTGACATGTACGGGAAAGAAATAAAGCATACATGATACATGGGAACCAAACGCACAAACAAGGAACGAGAGGCACATAATTTTATTTTATAAAGAAAAAATATGGCAACTTTGTGGATATGACGGTTCTAGAATCTGCACCTCGTCTCCAACCGAGTTTAGCCGGTACAGCCCCTCATCTGGCCCGCTGAATCCACCGCCATTGCCATCACTGCCGGCTTCCTCCAAACCCCCGAGCTCGAACCCCTCGAGTGGCTCCTTCCCGAAGAAGGCGTACTGGCCAGCGTCAAAATTCTCTGCAGCAAGACAAGAAACGTCAGGTCATCTCAGCATCGGCAAGAGACGACTTTAATCAACCCCGACGACTAACAAGAACCGCGAACTAAACGCAAGAACATCACACGAAACAGTTCCAGCAGACAAAATCGATTTCTGTTAAGATTCTTGGACCCATAGGCCTCACGAACAAGTCTCCACCCGAGCCCGAAAATTCGCATCTGAAACACCGCAAAGAGGCGCCGACCAGAGCACCCGCTAAATCGACCCGAACAGCACCAACAACCAGCCAACAAACGACGACAACTGAAAAAACCAGCGGCCAGACCAAACGCAGCAAGAAACCCACCAGCGCAGCGGATTCAGCGGCCAAGAGTCTCACCTGCGGCGGAGGAGGACGCGGCGCCTCCGCTCTCGGGCTCGACGCCCAGCATCGCCGCAAGACCCCTAGAAGGAGTAGCAGCAGCGCAGGCAGCAAGCGGCGGCGCGCATCTGGGGCTAGGGCCTGTTGGCGCGATTTCCTTCAGGCTTCGGATCTGAGCTGGGCGAGGGGGAAATAGAGAGATAGCTCGGCCTCGGCTGCTGCTTGCCTCCCTCTCCTGCTTTAATAAATACAAAATATTTCCGAAATACTAGACGCGGCAGGTGAATGAGGAGCATACTGCGGCCATGTTTTAGGCGTCTGCTTCTGCAGCTCTCTTTTCCATGTGTTGGGCTGTTGGCGAGAAGGATTCAGTGATTCACAGATCACACACAAGAGAGCTCAGGGCACCAGATAAATTGGCGGACACAGAAGGGAAGAGGTCAGTGACAGCCCACAGCCCACAGCCCACAGGGGGAGAGACCTCACTCCCAAAAAGAAAATAATAGTGAAAAAAAAGAAACGATTTTCCCCTTCGAGGTAGTACTACCTAGCTTCTGAAAAAAATAGAATATCAGATTCCGAGGCACATCAAGGTGAAGGAGAGGAGTACTAGGCGAATCGTAACAGTGCAGAAACTAGAGGCAGATTGGCAATTGTAGTGGTAGATGAGACCCTAAAGAAGGGATAAGATCATGAGGGAGGAAAAAAGGGGCTTTCAGTATGGCTTGTATCTCACTCTATCTTATTCTCACCTATTTATCTCTTTTTTATTTGTATGTATGAATGGTGCTTCTCTCTCTTTCTATGGGGTGCTTTTTTTTAATTTAGACAGGACTGTTTGGTCTATTTTATTTTATTTTATTTTGGTGTGGCTGCTAATCCACCCCTGCGCTGCGCTGCTCCAGTACCATGCTTTCTCTCTCCTCTATGATTGTTTGTCTCACTAAAGGTGGTATTGGGTGTGGATTTGGCATTGCGCTAGCAGTTGGTTACTTGGTTAGTGGAGAATGGGAGGAGGGTCCATTGTGTTTGTGTGAAAGTAGGCCCTGATTCTCTGTACTAGGCGGCCTCAGAGTGGGCGCTTCCTCCTCGGATTCGATTCTCTGACGATCTTGTCAAGTTTTTTTTTATTGCAAGATAATAACTTGGGGAAAAAATGAGGACAGAAATCAGACCAGTCACAATACAAAGGCGGCGAATCTTTATTTTCGAGAGAGAGAGAGAGAGATGCTATTATGAAGTGCATTGGGATTTTCTCAGGACCTATGTATATATAGATTCTAAAGTAATGTCAGCATTCATGCTAGGAAAAAAAAAGTTGCAATGCGCAGTGTGATTTGTTATTTGATAGGCTATTCACCACAATTAATCTGATGCATGTGATTGGACGAAACGTCAGTTCATCGTCCCAAGTTTCATCCAAATGAATTACATTCTGATCTCTCTTCATATAAGCGGTACAGTAACTACAGGTCCTGTTTATTTTAGCTTTCCTGGTACTAAGCTGAGATCTCGAGAAACCACTGTCTGAACAAGTTGAACTATTGGCAATCCTGATTATTTTTAACTGATTATCTGTTTTGGATGCAAAATGACATGTATATCCTAAAGCTGATGGTACCTCATTTGTTTCTCTTTGCATTTGTATCCTAACAAGTAGATTGCATTCTTTTCTATTTAATTATTTACTTGTTTTAGTTGGGTTTTCATCGATCATCAAAAATAGAGAGATTGTAACGAAAATAGATCAAGACAACAAGACCCATTTAATTATAGTTGTCGGGGAACATAATTAGGGGTACCCTCAAGACGCCTAATTCTCAGCTGGTAACCCCCATCAGCATAAAGCTGCAAAGGCCTGATGGGTACGATTAAGTCAGGGATCAGTCCACACGAGTGACTCGATCACGCTTCACCCGAGCCTAGCCTCGGCCAAGGGCAGCCGACCTCGAGAGACTTCCGTCTCGCCCGAGGCCCCCCTTTTTACGGCGGACACATCACCGGCTCGCCCAAGGCCTTGGCTTCGCTCAGAAGCAACCTTGACTAAATCGCCGCACCGACTGACCAAATTGCAGGAGCATTTAACGCAAAGGTGGCCTGACACCTTTATCCTGACACGCGCCCCCGGCAGAGCCGAAGTGACCGCCGTCACTCAGCCGCTCCACTGACCAGTCTGACAGAAGGACAGCGCCGCCTGCGCCACTCCGACTGCGGTGCCACTCGACAGAGTGAGTCTGACAGGCAGTCAGGCCTTGCCAAAAGCGCCACGGCGAACTCCGCTCCGCCCGACCCCAGGGCTCGGACTCGGGCTAAGACCCGGAAGACGGCGAACTCCGCTCCGCCCGACCCCAGGGCTCAGACTCGGGCTAAGACCCGGAAGACGGCGAACTCCGCTCCGCCCGACCCCAGGGCTCGGACTCGGGCTAAGACCCGGAAGACGGCGAACTCCGCTCCGCCCGACCCCAGGGCTCGGACTCGGGCTAAGACCCGGAAGACGGCGAACTCCGCTCCGCCCGACCCCAGGGCTCGGACTCGGGCTAAGACCCGGAAGACGACGAAACTCCGCCTCGCCCGACCCAGGGCTCGGACTCGGGCTAAGACCCGGAAGACGACGAAACTCCGCCTCGCCCGACCCCAGGGCTCGGACTCCGCCCTGGCCTCGGCCGAACGACTTCCGCCTCGCCCGACCCCATGGCTCGGGCTCGGCCTCGGCAACAAAGGACAGACTCAACCTCGGCTTCGGAGGAGCCCCCACGTCACCCTGCCTAGGGCACAGACCCGCCACGTCAACAGGAAGCGCCATCATCATCCTACCCCAAATCGACTCGGGTCACGGAGAACAAGACCGGCGTCCCATCCGGCCTGCTCCGCCGGATGGGCAATGATGGCGCTCCACAAGCTCTGTGACGACGGCGGCCCCCAGCTCTCTTACGGAAGCAGGGCGACGTCAGCAGGGACTCGACCGCTCCAACAGCTGTCCCTCCGCCAGGCTCCGTCGCACCTCCGACCGCCACGACATCACGCCAGCAAGGTGCCAAGACCTCTCCGGCTGCCACATTGGCATGTACTAAAGGCGCTAGTTCTCCTTCCGCTAGACACGTAGCACTCTGCTACACCCCCCATTGTACACCTGGATCCTCTCCTTACGTCTATAAAAGGGAGGACCAGGGCCTTCTTAGAGAAGGTTGGCCGCGTGGGACCGAGGACGGGACAGGCGCTCTCTTGGGGCCGCTCGCTTCCCTCACCCGCGTGGACGCTTGTAACCCCCCTACTGCAAGCGCACCTGACCTGGGCGCGGGACGAACACGAAGGCCGCAGGACTTCCACCTCTCTCACGCTCGACTCCGGCCACCTCGCCTCTCCCCCCTTCGCGCTCGCCCACGCGCTCGACCCATCTGGGCTGGGGCACGCAGCACACTCACTCGTCGGCTTAGGGACCCCCCTGTCTCGAAACACCGACAGTTGGCGCGTCAGGTAGGGGCCTGCTGCGTGCTGACGAACAGCTCCCCGTCAAGCTCCAGATGGGCAGTCTCCAGCAACCTCTCCGGCCCGGGACGGTGCTTCGTTTCGGGACTCTTGAGTTCATGTCCTTCGACGGCAGCTACGACATGATACTCCTTCCACCGCCGCGCGACGACGACAATGGCGGCCGACAACCCGCCCGCCGGCGGCGGAATCGACGACATCTTCCCCGCGTGGTGGAAGAGCAACATTCGGGCTCGCTCCATTCTCTCCCCCGCCGACGGAGGAGGAGGCGGGGCCATCAAGGCCAGGCGGGAGGCCGCGCTTCGTTGGCCGTCGAGCGAATCGACGCCCCCGACGCCCCGACGGAGGGCACGCCGGACGTCGACCTCGCGTTCAAGACGAAGGCAAGCGCCGTCCCCCCGCGACGCGCTGACCCCGAACAAGAAGACGACGCCAGCGCGCTCGCGGAAAGCCTGCAGGACGTCGCCCTCGTACCTGAGATGACGGTGCAACCAGTCCCCGATGTGACTACGTCGCTCCTCGTCGACCAAAAGGTACCAACTAACTCCCATCTTGCGTCATTTCGACTCGGCCTCAACCCGCCAAACGACCTCGTTTTGACGGGCACTCTCATTGAGGCGAGTGCAACCCCACTGGGGTTTCGTATGCGGTCGCCTCGGGACCGGCTGACGGACGTCTCGACCTACGGGCCCTCTGGGTCCGAGGAAGATGACGATCCCAGCATCTGTTGGGATTTCTCCGGACTTGGCAACCCCAGTGCCGTGCGGGACTTCATGACCGCATGTGACTACTGCCTCTCCGACTGTTCCGACGGAAGCCGCAGCCTTGGCGACGAGAGCTGCGGCCCAAGCCGCGAATGTTTCCACATCGAGCTAGGGGATCCCTCTGAAGGCAACCATCTTGGCATGCCGGAGGACGGTGATCTCCCTAGGCCGGCGCCTCGCGCCGACATCCCACGGGAGCTAGCTGTGGTCCCCGCTCCGGCGGGGGGTTACGACCCACAACTCGAGCAAGTCCGCGAGGCGCAGGCCAGGCTCAACGAGGGAACAGGAGCGCTTGAGCCGATCCGCCGGGACGTCGGACAGGCATGGGTGGGCCAACCCCTGGCCGGAGAAATACGTCACCTGCCCCAAGGTCTCCAGCACCGCGTCGCCAACGATGCCAGGGTCAGGCCGCCGCCCGCACCCAGCGGGGTTGGTCAGAACCTGGCAGCCGCAGCGGTGCTCATCCGCGCGATGCCGGAGCCATCAACCACCGAGGGTCGGCGAATCCAGGGAGAGCTCAAGAATCTCCTGGAAGGCGCTGCGGCCCGACGGGCCGAAAGCACTGCCTCCCGAAGGCAAGGACATCCCTCGGAACCTCACGCCGCGACTTCCCGATTCATGCGGGAAGCCTCGGTCTACACCGGGCGCACGCGCAACACCGCGCCTGCGGCCCCGGGCCACCTCGGCAACGAGCACCATCGACGCGACCGTCGGGCTCACCTCGACGAAAGGGTGCGCCGAGGCTACCACCCCAGGCGTGGGGGGCGCTACGACAGCGGGGAGGATCGGAGTCCCTCGCCCGAACCACCCGGTCCGCAGGCCTTCAGTCGGGCCATCCGACGGGCGCCATTCTCGACCCGGTTCCGACCCCCGACTACTATCACGAAGTACTCGGGGGAAACGAGATCGGAACTGTGGCTCGCGGACTACCGCCTTGCCTGCCAACTAGGTGGGACGGACGACGACAACCTCATCATCCGTAACCTCCCCCTGTTCCTCTCCGACACTGCTCGCGCCTGGTTGGAGCACCTGCCTCCGGGGCAGATCTCCAACTGGGACGACTTGGTCCAAGCCTTCGCTGGCAATTTCCAGGGCACATACGTGCGCCCCGGGAATTCCTGGGACCTTTGAAGCTGCCGGCAACAGCCGGGGGAGTCGCTCCGGGACTACATCCGGCGATTCTCGAAGCAGCGCACCGAGCTGCCCAACATCACCGACTCGGATGTCATCGGCGCGTTCCTCGCCGGCACCACTTGCCGCGACCTGGTGAGCAAGCTGGGTCGCAAGACCCCCACCAGGGCGAGCGAGCTGATGGACATCGCCACCAAGTTCGCCTCTGGCCAGGAGGCGGTCGAGGCTATCTTCCGAAAGGACAAGCAGCCCCAGGGCCGCCCATCGGAAGAGGCTCCCGAGGTGTCTGCTCCGCGCGGCGCCAAGAAGAAAGGCAAGAAGAAGTCGCAATCGAAACGCGACGCCGCTGACGCGGACCTTGTCGCTGCCGCCGAGTACAAGAACCCTCGGAAGCCCCCCGGAGGTGCAAACCTCTTCGACAAGATGCTCAAGGAGCCGTGCCCCTACCATCAGGGGCCCGTCAAGCACACCCTCGAGGAGTGCGTTATGCTTCGGCGTCACTTCCACAGGGCCGGGCCACCCGCCGAGGGTGGCAGGGCCCGCGACGACAACAAGAACGAAGATCACCAAGCAGGAGAGTTCCCCGAGGTCCGCGACTGCTTCATGATCTATGGAGGGCACACGGCGAATGCCTCGGCTCGGCATCGCAAGCAAGAGCGCCGGGAGGTCTCCTCGGTGAAGGTGGCGGCGCCAGTCTACCTAGACTGGTCCGACAAGCCCATCACCTTCGACCAGGCCGATCACCCCGACCATGTGCCGAGCCCGGGGAGATACCCGCTCGTCGTCGACCCCGTCGTCGGCAATGTCAGGCTCACCAAGGTCCTGATGGATGGGGGCAGCTGCCTCAACATTATCTACGCCGAGACCCTCAGGCTCCTGCGCGTCGATCTGTCCTCCGTCCGAGCAGGCGCTGCGCCCTTCCACGGGATCATCCCTGGGAAGCGCGTCCAGCCCCTCGGGCGACTCGACCTCCCCGTCTGCTTTGGGACGCCCTCCAACTTCCGAAGGGAGACCCTGACGTTCGAAGTGGTCGGGTTCCGAGGAACCTACCACGCCATACTAGGGAGGCCATGCTACGCGAAGTTCATGGCCGTCCCCAACTACACCTACCTGAAGCTCAAGATGCCGGGCCCCAACGGGGTCATCACCGTCGGCCCCACGTACAAACACGCGTTCGAATGCGACGTGGAGTGCGTGGAGTACGCCGAGGCCCTCGCCGAGTCCGAGGCCCTCATCGCCGACCTGGAGAACCTCTCCAAGGAGGTGCCAGACGTGAAGCGCCATGCCGGCAACTTCGAGCCAGCGGAGACGGTCAAGGCCGTCCCTCTTGACCCCGGTGGCGACACCGCCAAGCAGATCCGGATCGGTTCCGGGCTCGACCCCAAATAGGAAGCAGTGCTCGTCGACTTTCTCCGCGCAAACGCCGACGTCTTTGTGTGGAGTCCCTCGGACATGCCCGGCATACCGAGGGATGTTGCCGAGCACTCGCTGGATATTCGGGCCGGAGCCCGACCCGTCAGGCAGCCTCTGCGCCGATTCGACGAGAAGCGCAGAGTGATTGGCGAAGAGATCCACAAGCTAATGGCAGCAGGGTTCATCAAAGAGGTATTCCATCCCGAATGGCTTGCCAACCCTGTGCTTGTGAGGAAGAAAGGGGGGAAATGGCGGATGTGTGTAGACTACACTGGTCTCAACAAAGCATGTCCGAAGGTTCCCTACCCTCTGCCTCGCATCGATCAAATCGTAGATTCCACCGCTGGGTGCGAAACCCTGTCCTTCCTCGATGCCTACTCAGGGTATCACCAGATCCGGATGAAAGAGTCCGACCAGCTTGCGACTTCCTTCATCACGCCGTTCGGCATGTACTGCTATGTCACCATGCCGTTCGGTTTGAGGAATGCGGGCGCGACGTACCAGCGGTGCATGAACCATGTGTTCGGCGAACACATCGGTCGCACAGTTGAGGCCTACGTCGATGACATCGTAGTCAAGACAAGGAAGGCTTCCGACCTCCTCTCCGACCTTGAAGTGACATTCCGATGTCTCAAGGCGAAAGGAGTCAAGCTCAATCCCGAGAAGTGTGTCTTCGGGGTGCCCCGAGGCATGCTCCTAGGGTTCATCGTCTCCGAGCGAGGCATCGAAGCCAACCCGGAGAAGATCGCGGCCATCACCAGCATGGGACCCATCAAGGACTTAAAAGGTGTACAGAGGGTCATGGGATGCCTCGCGGCCCTGAGCCGCTTCATCTCACGCCTCGGCGAAAGAGGTCTACCTCTGTACCGCCTCTTAAGGAAGGCCGAGTGTTTCGCTTGGACCCCTGAGGCCGAGGAAGCCCTCGGCAACCTGAAGGCGCTCCTTACGAAGGCGCCTGTCTTGGTGCCCCCGGCGGATGGAGAAGCCCTCTTGGTCTACGTCGCCGCGACCACGCAGGTGGTTAGCGCCGCGATTGTGGTCGAGAGGCAAGAGGAAGGGCATGCATTGCCCGTTCAGAGGCCGGTCTACTTCGTCAGCGAAGTGCTGTCCGAGACCAAGATCCGCTACCCACAAGTTCAAAAGCTGCTGTATGCTGTGATCCTGACAAGGCGGAAGCTGCGACACTACTTCGAGTCTCATCCGGTAACTGTGGTGTCATCCTTCCCCCTGGGGGAGATCATCCAGTGCCGAGAGGCCTCGGGCAGGATCGCAAGGTGGGCGGTGGAAATCATGGGCGAAACAATCTCGTTCGCCCCTCGGAAGGCCATCAAGTCCCAGGTGTTGGCAGACTTCGTGGCCGAATGGGTCGACACCCAGCTGCCGACGGCTCCGATCCGACCGGAGCTCTGGACCATGTTTTTCGACGGGTCGCTGATGAAGACGGGAGCCGGCGCGGGCCTGCTCTTCATCTCGCCCCTCGGAAAGCACTTGCGCTACATGCTGCGCCTCCATTTCCCGGCGTCCAACAATGTGGCCGAGTACGAAGCTCTGGTCAACGGGTTGCGGATCGCCATCGAGCTAGGGGTCAGACGCCTCGACGCCCGCGGTGATTCGCAGCTCTTCATCGACCAAGTCATGAAGAACTCCCACTGCCGCGACCCGAAGATGGAGGCCTACTGCGACGAGGTTCGGTGCCTGGAAGACAAGTTCTTTGGGCTCGAGCTCAACCACGTCGCTCGGCGCTACAACGAAACCGCAGACGAGCTGGCTAAAATAGCCTCGGGGCGAACGACGGTCCCCCCGGACGTCTTCTCCCGGGATCTGCGTCAACCCTCCGTCAAGCTCGACGACGCGCCCGAGCCCGAGGTACCCTCGGCTCAGCCCGAGGTACCCTCGGCACAGCCCGAGGTACCCTCGGCCCCCGAGGGCGAGACACTGGACGTCGAGGAAGAGCAGAGCGAGGCCACGCCAGATCGAGATTGGCAGGCCCCGTACCTGCAATATCTCCGTCGAGGAGAGCTACCCCTCGACCAAGTCGAGGCTCGGCGGGTAGCGCGACGCGCCAAGTCATTCGTCTTGCTGGGCGACGAAGAGGAGCTCTACCATCGCAGCCCCTCGGGCATCCTCCAGCGATGCATCTCCATCGCCGAAGGTCGGGAACTGCTGCAAGAAATACACTCGGGGGCTTGCGGCCACCACGCAGCGCCCCGAGCCCTTGTC
This sequence comes from Zea mays, assembly GCF_902167145.1. Lineage (NCBI taxonomy): Eukaryota > Viridiplantae > Streptophyta > Magnoliopsida > Poales > Poaceae > Zea > Zea mays. Next base: position 198,843,304 of record NC_050098.1, read on the forward strand.
GGGAATGCTTTCCGACAAGGCTTCTACTGGCCAACAGCGGTGGCTGACGCCACTAGAATTGTCCGCACCTGCGAAGGGTGCCAATTCTATGCGAAGCAGACTCACCTGCCCGCTCAGGCTCTGCAGACGATACCCATCACCTGGCCCTTCGCTGTATGGGGTCTGGACCTCGTCGGTCCCTTGCAGAAGGCGCCCGGGGGCTACACGCACCTGCTGGTCGCCATCGACAAATTCTCCAAGTGGATCGAGGTCCGACCTCTGAACAACATCAGGTCCGAGCAGGCGGTGGCGTTCTTCACCAACATCATCCATCGCTTCGGGGTCCCGAACTCCATCATCACCGACAACGACACCCAGTTCACCGGCAAAAAATTCCTGAATTTTTGCGAGGATCACCATATCCGGGTGGACTGGGCCGCCGTGGCTCATCCCATGTCGAATGGGCAAGTAGAGCGTGCCAACGGCATGATTCTACAAGGGCTCAAGCCTCGGATCTACAACGACCTCAACAAGTTCGGCAAGCGATGGATGAAGGAACTCCCCTCGGTGGTCTGGAGCCTAAGGACGACGCCGAGTCGTGCCACGGGCTTCACGCCGTTTTTCCTGGTCTACGGGGCTGAAGCTATCTTGCCCACTGACCTGGAATACGGCTCCCCGAGGACGAGGGCCTACACCGATCAAAGCAACCAAGCTAGCCGAGAGGAATCGCTGGACCAGCTGGAGGAGGCTCGGGACAGGGCCTTACTACACTCGGCGCGGTACCAGCAGTCCCTGCGACGCTACCACGCCCGAGGGGTCCGGTCCCGAGACCTCCAGGTGGGCGATCTGGTGCTTCGGCTGCGGCAAGACGCCCGAGGGAGGCACAAGCTCACGCCCCCCTGGGAAGGGCCATTCGTCATCACCAAAATTCTGAAGCCCGGAACATACAAGCTGGCCAACAATCAAGGCGAGATCTACGACAACGCTTGGAACATCAAACAGCTACGTCGCTTCTACCCTTAAGATGTTTTCAAGTTGTTCATATACCTCGCACCCACGCAAAGTTTAGTCGTCAAGGAAGGGTCGGCCTAGCCTCGGCAAAGCCCGACCCTCCCTCGGGGGCTAAAAGGGGGGAGACCCCCTCTGCGTCGAATTTTTCCTCGAAAAAGGATCTCTTTTTAGCAGGATTTCTTTCGTACTTCTCGACTACTTCGAAAAGCGGATCCTGGAAACGACGGAGTACACATAAGCAGCCAAGGCTGACCGAGCCGAGGGACTCCTACGCCTCCGGGATACGGATACCTCACTCATCACCTTCTGCGATAAGTAACTCGCGCTCGGATAAAGCGACTCCGTGGACCGAACAAGTCTTCACGTTTGGAAGCTCTCCTGCCGAAGCAGTCCTTCAAGCTTTCTCGATTAAGTCGGGGACAGGGCCTCATGAACGGGTGAAAGTACGCGTAAGCGGCAAGGCCGACCGAGCCGAGGGATTCCCACGCCTCTGGGATACGGATACCTCACTCGTCCCTTCCGCGAGAAGCAACTCTCACTCGCACAAACATCCCTGTTACCGACAGAGTCCAGATGCTCGAAACAAGAGGAAAAAAGACGCAGCTTCGCAAGCGCGGCGAGGGTGTGTTTTCTGGCCTCGGCGGCCGCAGAAGGCACACGCTACAAGACGGTCTGATCCTGCAGGCTCGGGTCTTCACGCTGAAGGGAGCCGTAGCACCCTCGGCATCGACGACGTCTTCAGCAAAGTCCGACCCAGCCTCGGACGGCGACGCGGTCCAGGGACTCCTCCGGGAATCCGGCCCGAGCAGGCGGCTCGGTCGGTTACCCCTGGGGCCTCGGCCGACCGGCTTCCAAGGGCGCCAGCCCGACCCGAGGCCTCGGCTGATCGACTTTGGCGTCGGCTCCACTGACGGACAACACGGCTAGGCTCCGGCCAACCAGGTTCCCATTCTCAAGCCAACTCCGCCTCTGTTCATACTGATATCGCTACCCCTGGCCTCGGTCCATCAAAGGGCGGCCGAGGGGTCTCTTTAACTAAGCTAGAGGAGCCCCAGACAACAAGGCCGAACGGGCCGAGGGATTCCTACGCCTCCGGGATACGGATACCTCACTCGTCACCTTGACACGGGGCGACTCATGCTTGGTAAAGCGGTTCAGATAATCAACAGGCGAGACTTAGTGCTCGAAAATGAGGAAAAAACACGGCTCCGTGCCGAAATTACATACATGTTCAGGCCTCGACAGCCACAATGAACAAAAAACACCGGCATTCGAGATGCCATTACAAACGGAACTCCGGTTCCCCCTCCGCGGGTACGAACGACCCCACTCCATGGGGAAGGCCCGCGGAGCAACAGAAGACCGACGGGTGGCTCGCCGCCGCCCATCCTAACTACGGCGACAGTGGGCCGGCGCTGCTGCGATCTTGCCCTCGCCCCCGCCGACGCTCGAGGGGCGAGGACAAGCACGCCGGCACGGTGGCCCGGGGCGCGGGTGGTGGCAGTGATCCCGTCGGCGACGGGGACTTCTCGAGCCGCCTCCGCCTCGGCGCCGATGGCAGGGGACACCAGCCCCCGGCAGATCCCCACTCAAATCCTCCCAGACGAGTGGGGCACCGGCCTCCGCGCGAGGGCGCCGTCCCAGTGCAAAAGCAGGACCACCCCAGAACACGAACGCCGCCCTAACAGCGCGCGGCATCGTGGATGGTCCTCCCGTGCACACGGCGCGGCGGTCGCCCACCGGCAGGAGGGGCCGCCGGAAGCCCGGCCGATGACTCCGACACGCTGGAGGTGACGACGCCCGCCGTCGATCAGCCCCACGCTGTCTAAGTCCGCGCCGTCCGCAGGGCCAGCGAGCGCCTCCACCCCCAAACACCGCGGAAAAGGGTGACCCGCGGATCCGCGCGGAAGGTAGAGCGCCGACTCAGCGTGGCCCCCACCCCAGCGAGGATGATGAACATCCTTGAAGCTGAGGGTGGGACCAAGATCGCAGCCCGGCTTGCTCTTCCCCACCCAGAAACTGGTGGTCACCATCCTGGGTGATCGCCGGCGTAGGGGTGCGGCCGGGCCGGCTGATGAAAATCCTTGAAGCCGAACGATGGCTGAGAGGTACCAACTCCCATGGAGTTGTGTTCCTCCAACAAGGAGGCGGAAAGGCGGCGGACACCACCCATCCGGGGGCTTGGAAGATGGAAGGACACGACGCATAAGGGAGGAAGAAGACATGGTCGCCTTCTAAAAGGAGTCTCCCTCCTTTTAAAGGCAACTCTCCCTACGTGCGCCCCCAGACGCCGCGGGCTAAGTCTTCTCCAACACGCTCCAAGGCCCTCCCCTGCGACTCGGGGGCTGGGTCCCGCATGTCATGCAAACCGGCTCAGGGCAGAAGAAGCCAAACCGCCGCGCGTGGTGCGCACGACCGCCCAGCGGTTACAAGCGACCCCCCACTTTTGCCCAGACCAACGGGCGGAAGGGGCGGTCAGCCATGCAGGCGGCATGCAACCGCGCCAGGTGGATGCGCTTCTCCGACTTCTGACACGCCAGCTTAGAAGCCCAGGCCCACGCGTCAAGCAATCAGCGCGCCAGTTGCTGCACGCACGCAACCGCACCGCCACTTGTGCCACCGTCGCGCCTCTTCGGTTGCGGAGCCTATGCCGTGACTCGAGGCGACCCAGCAGCGCCAGCCTGGCGCGTCGGTCAAAGCGACCGAAAGTGGGCCGACAGTAATGGCGGTGGCAGGCGGGCGGACGCAGCAGTCACGTCGTCAGCCAGGCTCACGTCCCGTCCCGGGACAGCAAGAGAGCCTCCTCTCACGGCGTGAAGACGGTGCACCCGTGACCCGTTCCTCGAACGGATCGCGCACGCGCAACGGCCGCCCCGCCAACCACTCGCCCCGTCACATTAACTCCGCGGCGGGACAGGCGGCGCCTCTGGCGGGAGAAGCGCGCGACGCTTCACCTTCGCCGTAATAACCGCGTCAGAAAAGGTACGCCACGTCATTCGATTTCGTATCCTTTTCCTTTTTCCTCTTTCTCTATCTCTTGCAACAGGGACCGGGAAAGGGGGATACCCCGAAAAGGACCCTTCTCCGCGAAGGAACCGGGCTCCGAGCCCCCCTACTGATCAGGGGTTCGAAGACTGGCCCTCCGAAGGGTTCAACAGTCGCCTCAGATCGCGTGGGCCCGACACCCACTACTGGTCAGGGGTTCGAAGGCCAGCCCGCCGAAGGGTTCCATGGCCGCCTCAGGCTACTCGGGCTCCGCGCCCATTACTGATCAGGGGTTCGAAGGCTGGCCCCCGAAGGGTTCACAGTCGCCTCAGACACCGAGCGACAGATGACCAGGGGTACGTTCGATACATAACCGAGGCTCGGGCTACGCTCCCGAGGTACCCTAGGACATTTCCGAGACCAGCGGGAACGATCTTGTAACGGAATCCCATCGGAGGGAGGCATCGAGCCCTCGGACCCCGTCGCCAGGGGACCGAGTCCGGCAAATCACCCGCAGGTACTTTTGGGCGTGCCTCCGGGCCCCTAGCCGACCCCCAACGAACGGGGCACGGACGTCCACTCGGATTACCCGCTTGCAGCTCACCGGAGACACCATGTTCGGTGCCCATCGAGGGTAACATGGCGCACTCCCCCCTCCTCCTTGCGGAAAGGCGACGTAGGGGCGTATGTAAAAAGTCGAGTCTGTCCCTGATCGTCCTCTCGCCCTGTGCAGAGGCTCGGGGGCTGCTCTCGCAAAAACCGGCTCCGGCCAAACCGTTGACAGCGTCAACATACCAGCCCGAGAGCTTGGGCCCCGACCGTGCACCCGGGCTACGGCCAGTTCGCATGAGGGAACGACCAGACCAGCCGAAGCGTTACACGAGGTATTAAGACCTCGAAGGAGTGTAACCACTCCTCCGAGGCCTTGGGGGCTACACCCGGCGGGTGCGCTCGCGCGCACCCACCGGAACAAAATGCAACCGAGAAAGGCTGGTCCCCTTGCAAAAAAGTGCGACGAAAGCCTCCAAGCGAGTGCTAACACTCCCTTCGAGGCTCGGGGGCTACTGTCGGGGACCATAATTAGGGGTACCCTCAAGACGCCTAATTCTCAGCTGGTAACCCCCATCAGCATAAAGCTGCAAAGGCCTGATGGGTACGATTAAGTCAGGGATCAGTCCACACGAGTGACTCGATCACGCTTCACCCGAGCCTAGCCTCGGCCAAGGGCAGCCGACCTCGAGAGACTTCCGTCTCGCTCGAGGCCCCCCTTTTTACGGCGGACACATCACCGGCTCGCCCAAGGCCTTGGCTTCGCTCAGAAGCAATCTTGACTAAATCGCCGCACCGACTGACCAAATTGCAGGAGCATTTAACGCAAAGGTGGCCTGACACCTTTATCCTGACACGCGCCCCCGGCAGAGCCGAAGTGACCGCCGTCACTCCACCGCTCCACTGACCAGTCTGATAGAAGGACAGTGCCGCCTGCGCCACTCCGACTGCGGTGCCACTCGACAGAGTGAGTCTGACAGGCAGTCAGGCCTTGCCAAAAGCGCCACGGCGAACTCCGCTCCGCCCGACCCCAGGGCTCGGACTCGGGCTAAGACCCGGAAGACGGCGAACTCCGCTCCGCCCGACCCCAGGGCTCAGACTCGGGCTAAGACCCGGAAGACGGCGAACTCCGCTCCGCCCGACCCCAGGGCTCGGACTCGGGCTAAGACCCGGAAGACGGCGAACTCCGCTCCGCCCGACCCCAGGGCTCGGACTCGGGCTAAGACCCGGAAGACGGCGAACTCCGCTCCGCCCGACCCCAGGGCTCGGACTCGGGCTAAGACCCGGAAGACGGCGAACTCCGCTCCGCCCGACCCCAGGGCTCGGACTCGGGCTAAGACCCGGAAGACGGCGAACTCCGCTCCGCCCGACCCCAGGGCTCGGACTCGGGCTAAGACCCGGAAGACGACGAAACTCCGCCTCGCCCGACCCCAGGGCTCGGACTCGGGCTAAGACCCGGAAGACGACGAAACTCCGCCTCGCCCGACCCCAGGGCTCGGACTCCGCCCTGGCCTCGACCGAACGACTTCCGCCTCGCCCGACCCCATGGCTCGGGCTCGGGCTCGGCCTCGGCAACAAAGGACAGACTCAACCTCGGCTTCGGAGGAGCCCCCACGTCACCCTGCCTAGGGCACAGACCCGCCACGTCAACAGGAAGCGCCATCATCATCCTACCCCGAATCGACTCGGGTCACGGAGAACAAGACCGGCGTCCCATCCGGCCTGCTCCGCCGGATGGGCAATGATGGCGCTCCACAAGCTCTGTGACGACGGCGACCCCCAGCTCTCTTACGGAAGCAGGGCGACGTCAGCAGGGACTCGACCGCTCCAACAGCTGTCCCTCCGCCAGGCTCCGTCGCACCTCCGACCGCCACGACATCACGCCAGCAAGGTGCCAAGACCTCTCCGGCTGCCACATTGGCATGTACTAAAGGCGCTAGTTCTCCTTCCGCTAGACACGTAGCACTCTGCTACACCCCCCATTGTACACCTGGATCCTCTCCTTACGTCTATAAAAGGGAGGACCAGGGCCTTCTTAGAGAAGGTTGGCCGCGCGGGACCGAGGACGGGACAGGCGCTCTCTTGGGGCCGCTCGCTTCCCTCACCCGCGTGGACGCTTGTAACCCCCCTACTGCAAGCGCACCTGACCTGGGCGCGGGACGAACACGAAGGCCGCGGGACTTCCACCTCTCTCACGTTCGACTCCGGCCACCTCGCCTCTCCCCCCTTCGCGCTCGCCCACGCGCTCGACCCATCTGGGCTGGGGCACGCAGCACACTCACTCGTCGGCTTAGGGACCCCCCTGTCTCGAAACGCTGACAATAGTGTTTTGTTGTTTGATGATCAATATAACCATTTTAACTAATATAATTTACTAGTGTTTGTGAATATAGTTCAAAGGATGCAACATGGATTTTGATGAAGGCAAAGTGATGATAGGAAATATCAACACCTCAAGCAAAAATTAGAAGACTCATTGAATACCTACAAGGATCATAATGCAATAGTCCAAGACACAAGATAAAAGAAGCCCAGACAAAGAGACACGAAGAAACAAGAAAATAGGCTACTCAGTAGCACTGGACATAGAGATGTCAATGGGGACTCGATACCCGCTAACCCATGGGGAATTCCCCTATTATGGCTACTTCGGGAACCTCAAATCCTCTTCGGGGTTGAAGGGGATTGAGGTGGAAATGAACTAATTTCCTCTCCAATTCCCTTCAATCCCGAAGAGGATTTGAGTTTCCAAACTAGCCCTAACTAATTTCCTCTCTAATTTCCTTCAATCCCGAAGGGGATTTGAGTTTCCAAACTAGCCCCATTCGGGATTGAAGGGAATTAGAGAGGAAATTAGTTCATTTCCACCTAGAGTTAGGGTAAATTATCTCCATGGGTATAAATATGGGACAAAATAATCACCCATTAGGTAAGTGGGTATAGGTTTGTGAAAGTCGCCTAGAGGGGGGGTGAATAGGGCGAATCTGAAATTTAACAACTTAATCACAACTACAAGCCGGGTTAGCGTTAGAAATATAATCGAGTCCGAGAGAGAGGGTGCAAAACAAATCACAAGCGAATAAAGAGTGTGACACGCGGATTTGTTTTACCGAGGTTCGGTTCTCGCAAACCTACTCCCCGTTGAGGTGGTCACAAAGACCGGGTCTCTTTCAACCCTTTCCCTCTCTCAAACGATCCCTCGGACCGAGTGAGCTTCTTCTTCTCAATCAAACGGGAACAAACTTCCCCGCAAGGACCACCACACAATTGGTGTGTCTTGCCTTGGTTACAATTGAGTTGTTCGCAAGAAAGAATGAAAGAAAGAAGCAATCCAAGTGCAAGAGCTCAAAAGAACACAACAAATCTCTCTCACTGATCACTAAGGCTTTGTGTAGAATTGGGAGAGGATTTGATCACTTGAGTGTGTCTAGAATTGAATGCTAGAGCTCTTGTAAGTAGTTGGAAGGTGAAAAACTTGGATGACTTGAATGTGGGGTGGTTGGGGTATTTATAGCCCCAACCACCAAACTAGCTGTTTGGTGGAGGCTGCTGTCGCATGGCGCACCGGACAGTCCGGTGCGCCACCGGACACTGTCCGGTGCGTCAGCCACGTCACCTGGTCGTTGGGTTCCGACCGTTAGAGCTCTGTCTTGTGGGCCCTCCTGGCTGTCCGGTGGCGCACCGAACAAGTCCTATAGACTGTCCGGTGTGCCACCCGCGCGTGCACTGCTCCTCTACGCGCGCAGGCGCGCATTTAATGCGTTGCAGTCGACTGTTGCGCGCAAAGTAGTCGTTGCTCCGCTGTCACACCGGACAGTCCGGTGAATTATAGCGGAGCGGATTCCCGAAGCTGGCGAGTTCAGAGTTGCTCTCCCTTGGGGCACCGGACAGTCCGGTGAATTATAGCGGAGCACCTCTAAGAATTCCCGAAGGGGTTGAGTTTAGCTTGGAGTTCCCTGGTGCACCGGACACTGTCCGGTGGCACACCGGACAGTCCGGTGCGCCTGACCAGGGCACACTTCGGTTATCCCTTGCTCTTTTTGTTGAACCCTTTTCTTGGTATTTTTATTGGCTTTTTGAGAACCTTTGGCACCTGTAGAACTTATAGACTAGAGCAAACTAGTTAGTCTAATTATTTGTGTTGGGCAATTCAACCACCAAAATCAATTAGGAAATAGGTGTAAGCCTAATTTCCTTTCAATCTCCCCTTTTTGGTGATTGATGCCAACACAAACCAAAGCAAGTATAAAAGTGCATAATTGAACTAGTTTGCATAATGTAAGTGCAAAGGTTACTTAGAATTGAGCCAATAGAAATTTATAAGATATGCATGGATTGTTTCTTTCATTTTTAACATTTTGGACCACACTTGCACCACTTGTTTTGCTTTTGCAAATTTTTTGTAAATTCATTTCAATGTTCTTTTGCAAATAGTCAAAGGTAAATGAATAAGATTTTGAGAAGCATCCTCAAGATTTGAAATTTTTCTCCCCCTGTTTGAAATGCTTTCCTTTGACTAAAACAAAACTCCCCCTCAATAAATTCCTCCTCTTAGTGTTCAAGAGGGTTTTAAGATATCAATTTTGAAAACACTACTTTCTCCCCCTTTTGAACACGATAAGATACCAATTTGAAAATCATTAGTTTTAAAATTAGGTGGTGGTGCGGTCCTTTTGCTTTGGGCTAATACTTTCTCCCCCTTTGGCATGAATCGCCAAAAACGGATCCTTTGAGCGAAATAAGTGAAAGGGAAATGTGCCCTTGGGCCATTTCTAAGTATTTTGGTGATTTAGTGTCCAACACAAGTGCCTAATTGTAAAAAGGTGCACAAAGTACAAATCAAGGATAAAGGTATGTTTCTCAGACTTAGTACAATGTTTTATGGACTAATGTATTGTGTCTAAGTGCTGGAAACAGAAAAAATCGAGTTGGAGAAGAGATAGCTCGAGCAGCCAAAGTCTGCTCAGTCTTGGTGCACCGGACTGTCCGGTGGTGCACCGGACAGTGTCCGGTGCGCCAGGCTGGCTCGAGGGAAAAGGCTGCTCTCGGGACTTCGACGGCGGTGTACGGCTATAAATCACCGGACTGTCCGGTGGTGCACCGGACTGTCCGATGGGCCGTTCACAGGCGAACTCGTCGTTCTCGGGAATTCATCGTCGATGTACGGCTATAATTCACCGGACTGTCCGGTGTGCACCGGACTGTCCGGTGAGCCAACGGTCGACAGGGCCAACGGTCGGCCGCGCGATCTGCGCGGGACACGTGGCCGAGCCAACGGCTAGAAGAAGGCACCGGACTGTCCGGTGTGCACCGGACATGTCCGGTGCGCCAACGGATCTCTAGTTGCCAACGGTCGACTGCGCCATTTATGGAAAGAAATCGGGCACCGGACATGTCCGGTGTGCACCGGACTGTCCGGTGCTCCAGTCGACAGAAGGCAAGATCAGCCTTCCAAGATTGCTCTCAACGGCTCCTAGCTGCCTTGGGGCTATAAAAGGGACCCCTAGGCGCATGGAGGAGTACACCGAGCATCTCCTAAGCATTCCTAAGCACCAAGACATCTATTCCGCGCCTTTGATTCTTTGCGATAGCAATTAGAGCTCTAGTTGAGTGGTGAACTCATTGAGTTGTGTTGTGAGCTCTCGTTGCGACTTGTGTGCGTGGTGTCGCTGTGATTTCTTGTCTTGAGTGCGTTGCTAATCCCTCCCTTGCTCCGTGTTCTTTGTGAATTTCAAGTGTAAGGGCGAGAGGCTCCAAGTTGTGGAGATTCCTCGCAAACGGAATTGAGAAAAAGCAAGCAAAACACTGTGGTATTCAAGTGGGTCTTTGGACCGCTTGAGAGGGGTTGATTACAACCCTCGTCCGTTGGGACGCCACAACGTGGAGTAGGCAAGCGTTGGTCTTGGCCGAACCACGGGATAACCATCGTGCCATCTCTGTGATTGATCCTTTGTGGTTATAGTGTTTTGTTGAGGATTCCTCTTTAGCCACTTGGCAATTATTGTGCTAACAATTAACCAAGTTTTGTGGCTTAAGTTTTCAAGTTTCACAGGATCACCTATTCACCCCCCCTCTAGGTGTTCTCAATTGGTATCAGAGCCGTTCTCTTCGCAAAGGGACTAACCGCCCGAAGAGATGGATCCTAAGGGGAAGGGAATCGTGATCAACGACAAAGAGAAGGAATCCTTCGTCAACGAGCCGAAGGACGACAAGCCTACCGACTCCGGCTCGGGCCATAGACAGAAGGAAGGGAAGAAGAAGAAGACGAGGCACATCAAGGAGATCGTCTATTACGACAACAGCGATGAGTCTACTTCTTCCCAAAAGGACGACGACCACAACGACTTCGAGAGAAGGAAACCGGTTAATTCGAACTTTTCTTTTGACTACTCTCGTATTCCGCAAAGTTCAAATTCACATTTGCTCTCCATTCCACTCGGCAAGCCCCCACACTTTGATGGGGAGGACTACGGATTTTGGAGCCACAAAATGCGTAGTCACCTATTCTCTCTTCATCCTAGTATATGGGAGATTGTAGAAAGTGGAATGCACTTTGATAGTTCAGATAGTCCCATGTTCATTAATGAACAAATACATAAGAATGCACAAGCTACTACTGTTCTTCTAGCTTCTTTGTGCAGGGATGAATACCACAAAGTGAGCGGCTTGGATAACGCCAAGCAAATATGGGACACCCTCAAGATCTCTCATGAGGGGAACGACGTCACCTTGCTCACCAAGATGGAGTTGGTGGAGGGCGAGCTTGGACGGTTCGCAATGATAAGGGGCGAGGAGCCAACTCAAACATACAACCGGCTCAAGACCCTTATCAACAAAATAAGGAGCTACGGAAGCACGCGATGGACGGACCACGACGTCGTCCGACTGATGCTAAGGTCCTTTACCGTTCTTGATCCTCATTTGGTGAATAATATTCGTGAGAATCCCAGGTACACCAAAATGTCACCCAAAGAAGTCCTTGGAAAATTCGTGAGCGGGCGGATGATGATCAAGGAGGCGAGGTACGTGGACGATGCCTTGAATGGTCCGATCAACGAGCCACAACCCCTGGCTCTCAAGGCAACAAGAAGCAAGGAGGCGCTACCTAGCAAGGTGGCACAAATCGAGGAGGCTGGACTTAATGATGAAGAGATGGCCCTCATCATCAAGAGATTCAAGACGGCGCTTAAAGGTCGCAAGGGACAGCCAAGCAAGACCAAAGCCAAGGGGAAGCACTCATGCTTCAAATGCGGTAAGCTTGGTCATTTTATTGCTAACTGTCCCGACAATGATAGTGATCAGGGGAACAAGAGGGAGAAGAAGAAGAATTATAAGAAGGCAAAGGGCGAGGCTCATCTTGGCAAAGAGTGGGATTCAGACTGCTCCTCGTCCGACTCCGACAATGAAGGACTCGCCGCCACCGCCTTCAACAAGTCATCCCTCTTTCCCAACGAGCGTCACACATGTCTCATGGCAAGGGAGAAGAAGGTATGTACTCGAGACTCTACCTATGCTTCTTCAAGTGAAGACGAATCTAGTGATGAGGAAATAGATTACTCTAGCTTGTTCAAGGGATTGGATAGAAATAAAATTGATAAAATCAATGAATTGATTGATGCCTTGAATGAAAAGGATAGGCTTTTAGAAAAGCAAGAGGATTTGTTGTATGATGAACATGACAAATTTGTAGAGGCACAAAAATCCTATGCTTTAGAAGTTAAAAGAAATGAAATGCTTTCTTATGAACTATCTACGTGTCATGAAACCATTTCTACTTTACAAAGTGTTAACAATGATTTAAATGCTAAATTAGAAATAGCAAATAAATCTAATTCTTGTGTAGAACAGGTTATGATTTGCACTAGGTGTAAGGATTTTGATATTGATGCCTGTAATGGACACCTAGTTTCAATTTCAAAATTAAATGATGAAGTAGCTAGTCTTAATGCCCAACTTAAGACTAGCAAAAGTGATTTCGATAAGCTAAAATTTGCAAGGGATGCCTACACGATTGGTAGACACCCCTCAATTAAGGATGGACTTGGCTTCAAGAGGGAAGCCAAGAACTTAACAAGCCATAAGGCTCCCATCTCCGCCAAGGAGAAGGGGAAGGCCCCTATGGCAAGTAGTACTAAAAAGAACCATGCTTTTATGTACAATGATAGAAGACAGTCTCATAGGAGTTGTAATGCTTTTGATTCACATACCTATGATTCCTATGTTATGTATGCTTCAAGTTCTTCCTATATGCATTGTAGAGATATGCCTAGGAAAAATATTCATCATGCGCCTAGAAAGAATATTGTTCATGCTCCTAGGAAAGTTATGAATGGACCCTCTACCATTTATCATGCTTTAAATGCTTCCTTTGCTATTTGTAGAAAGGATAGGAAGATAGTTGCTAGAAAATTAGGGGCAAAATGCAAGGGTGATAAAACTTGCATTTGGGTCCCTAAGGAAATTGTGACTAACCTTGTAGGACCCAACAAGAGTTGGGTACCTAAGACCCAAGCCTAAATTTGCCTTGCAGGTTTATGCATCCGGGGGTTCAAGCTGGATTATCGACAGCGGATGCACAAACCATATGACGGGGGAGAAGAAGATGTTCACCTCCTACGTCAAGAATAAGGATTCCCAAGATTCAATCATATTTGGTGATGGGAACCAAGGCAAGGTGAAAGGTTTAGGCAAGATTGCAATATCAAATGAGCATTCTATCTCTAATGTGTTCTTAGTGGAGAGTCTTGGATATAATTTACTATCTGTTAGTCAATTATGTAATATGGGATATAACTGTTTATTTACAAATGTAGATGTGTCTGTCTTTAGAAGATGTGATGGTTCACTAGCGTTTAAGGGTGTACTAGACGACAAACTTTACTTAGTTGATTTTGCAAAAGAAGAGGCCGGTCTAGATGCATGCTTAATGGCTAAGACTTGCATGGGCTGGTTATGGCATCGCCGCTTAGCACATGTGGGGATGAAGAACCTCCACAAGCTTCTAAAGGGAGAACACGTGATAGGTCTAACCAATGTTCATTTCGAAAAAGATAGACCTTGTGCAGCTTGTCAAGCAGGTAAACAAGTGGGAGGAGCACATCACAGCAAGAATGTGATGACCACGTCAAGACCTCTGGAGCTGCTGCATATGGACCTCTTCGGACCCGTCGCCTATCTGAGCATAGGAGGAAGTAAGTATGGTCTAGTTATTGTTGATGACTTTTCCCGCTTCACTTGGGTGTTCTTTTTGCAGGATAAGTCTGAAACCCAAGAGACCCTCAAGCGCTTCCTCAGGAGAGCTCAAAATGAGTTTGAGCTCAAGGTAAAGAAGATAAGGAGCGACAACGGGTCCGAATTCAAGAATCTTCAAGTGGAGGAGTTCCTTGAGGAGGAGGGGATCAAGCACGAGTTCTCCGCTCCCTACACACCTCAGCAAAATGGTGTGGTAGAGAGGAAGAACAGGACACTCATAGATATGGCAAGGACTATGCTTGGAGAGTTCAAGACCCCCGAGTGTTTTTGGTCAGAAGCCGTGAACACGGCTTGCCACGCCATCAACAGGGTCTATCTTCACCGCCTCCTCAAGAAGACTTCATATGAGCTGCTGACTGGTAACAAACCCAATGTATCGTACTTTCGTGTATTTGGGAGTAAATGCTACATTCTAGTGAAGAAGGGTAGGAATTCCAAATTTGCTCCCAAAGCTGTAGAAGGGTTTCTATTAGGTTATGATTCAAATACAAAGGCGTATAGGGTCTTCAACAAATCATCGGGTTTGGTTGAAGTCTCTAGCGACGTTGTATTTGATGAGACTAATGGCTCTCCAAGAGAGCAAGTTGTTGATCTTGATGATGTAGATGAAGAAGACGTTCCAACGGCCGCGATACGCACCATGGCGATTGGAGATGTACGACCTTAGGAACAATTGGAGCAAGATCAACCGTCTTCCTCAACTATGGTGCATCCCCCAACCCAAGATGACGAACAGGTACCTCAAGTGGAGGCGCATGATCAAGGGGGAGCACAGGATGGTCAAGTTGAAGAGGAAGAAGCACCTCAGGCACCTCCAACCCAAGTTCGAGCGACGATCCAAAGGGATCATCCCGTCGACCAGATATTGGGTGATATTAGCAAGGGAGTAACTACTCGTTCAAGATTAGTTAATTTTTGTGAGCATTACTCTTTTGTCTCTTCTATTGAGCCTTTCAGGGTAGAGGAGGCCTTGCTAGATCCGGACTGGGTGTTGGCCATGCAGGAGGAACTCAACAACTTCAAACGCAATGAAGTTTGGACACTGGTGCCTCGTCCCAAGCAAAATGTTGTGGGAACCAAGTGGGTGTTCTGCAACAAACAGGACGAGCATGGGGTGGTGACGAGGAACAAGGCTCGACTTGTGGCAAAAGGTTATGCCCAAGTCGCAGGTTTGGACTTTGAGGAGACTTTTGCTCCTGTGGCTAGGCTAGAATCAATTCGTATCTTGCTAGCATATGCCGCTCACCATTCTTTCAGGTTGTACCAAATGGATGTGAAGAGCGCTTTCCTCAATGGGCCGATCAAGGAGGAGGTGTACGTGGAGCAACCCCCCGGATTCGAGGATGAACGGTACCCCGACCACGTGTGTAAGCTCTCTAAGGCGCTCTATGGACTTAAGCAAGCCCCAAGAGCATGGTATGAATGCCTTAGAGACTTTTTAATTGCTAATGCTTTCAAGGTTGGGAAAGCCGATCCAACTCTTTTCACTAAGACGTGCGATGGTGATCTTTTTGTGTGCCAAATTTATGTCGATGACATAATATTTGGTTCTACTAATCAAAAGTCTTGTGAAGAGTTTAGCAGGGTTATGACGCAGAAATTCGAGATGTCGATGATGGGCGAGTTGAACTACTTCCTTGGGTTCCAAGTGAAGCAACTCAAGGATGGCACCTTCATCTCCCAAACAAAGTACACACAAGATTTGTTAAAGCGGTTTGGGATGAAGGACGCCAAGCCCACAAAGACGCCGATGGGAACTGACGGACACACCGACCTCAACAAAGGAGGTAAGTCCGTTGATCAAAAAGCATACCGGTCCATGATAGGTTCTTTGCTTTATTTGTGTGCTAGTAGACCAGATATTATGCTTAGCGTATGCATGTGTGCTAGATTTCAATCCGATCCTAAGGAGTGTCACTTAGTGGCTGTGAAGCGAATTCTTAGATATTTAGTCGCTACGCCTTGCTTCGGGATCTGGTATCCAAAGGGGTCTAACTTTGACTTGATTGGGTACTCAGATTCCGACTATGCTGGATGTAAGGTCGATAGGAAGAGTACATCAGGGACGTGCCAATTCTTAGGAAGGTCCCTGGTGTCGTGGAACTCTAAGAAACAAACTTCTGTTGCCCTATCCACCGCTGAGGCCGAGTACGTTGCCGCAGGACAGTGTTGCGCGCAACTACTTTGGATGAGGCAAACCCTCCGGGACTTTGGCTACAATCTGAGCAAAGTCCCACTCCTATGTGATAATGAGAGTGCTATCCGAATAGCGGAAAATCCTGTTGAGCACAGCCGCACAAAGCACATTGACATCCGGCATCATTTTTTGAGAGACCACCAGCAAAAGGGGGATATCGAAGTGTTTCATGTTAGCACCGAGAACCAGCTAGCTGATATCTTTACCAAGCCTCTAAATGAGAAGACCTTTTGCAGGTTGCGTAGTGAGCTCAATATCTTAGATTCGCGGAACTTGGATTGAATTATAGCATACATGTGTTTATGCCTTTGATCATGTTCATTCTGCATATTGTTGCTTATTGTGGTGCTCAAGTTGTACAAACACTCCCTGGACCTCACAAGTCCGTTTTGCAAGTGATGCACATATTTAGGGGGAGCTGTGCTACAACTTGACCCTTTGAGACTAACCATGTACTTGAGTTTGATTGTTTTAGCCTCAAAGGAGGATTGAAAGGGAAAAGGTGGACTTGGACCATGCAAGACTTCCACTGCACTCCAATAAAAAGAGTAACTTTTCCAAGTTCATCTTTATACTCTTATTGCCTTTGTGTTCTCATTTGAAGATTTTGGTGAGGCAATGGGGTTAAAAGGGCCAAGATTGATCCCGTTTTGGTGCTTGATGCCAAAGGGGGAGAAAATAAAGGCCAAAGCGATAAATGGATCAGCTACCACTTGAGAGATTTTGAAAATAGTAGAATAGAGCTTTTTGGTTTGACAAAACTCTTTTGTTGTCTCTCTTGTCAAAAGTTGGCTGCTTGTGGGGAGAAGTGTTGATTATGGGAAAAAGGGGAGTTTTTGAAATCTTGAATCAATTTCTCTTGGAATGACTCTCTTTATGTCTTAACATGTGTGTTTGACTTAGAGATAGAAATTGAGTCTGATTTACAAAAACAAACCAAGTGGTGGCATAGAGTGATCCATATATGTCAAATTTGAATCAAAACAATTTGAGTTCTTTTTTTTGAAGTGATTTTGTACTTGTTCTACTTGCTTTATGTTGTGTTGGCATAAATCACCAAAAAGGGGGAGATTGAAAGGAAAATGTACCCTTGGGCCATTTCTAAGTATTTTGGTGATTTAGTGTCCAACACAAGTGCCTAATTGTAAAAAGGTGGACAAAGTACAAATCAAGGATAAAGGTATGTTTCTCAGACTTAGTACAATGTTTTATGGACTAATGTATTGTGTCTAAGTGCTGGAAACAGAAAAAATCGAGTTGGAGAAGAGATAGCTCGGGCAGCCAAAGTCTGCTCAGTCTGGCTGCACCGGACTGTCCGGTGGTGCACCGGACAGTGTCCGGTGCGCCAGGCTGGCTCGAGGGAAAAGGCTGCTCTCGGGACTTCGACAGCGGTGTACGGCTATAAATCACCGGACTGTTCGGTGGTGCACCGGACTGTCCGGTGGGCCGTTCACAGGCGAACTCGTCGTTCTCGGGAATTCATCGTCAACGTACGGCTATAATTCACCGGACTGTCCGGTGTGCACCAGAAGGTCCGGTGAGCCAACGGTCGACAGGGCCAACGGTCGGCCGCGCGATCTGCGCGGGACACGTGGCCGAGCCAACGGCTAGAAGAAGGCACCGGACTGTCCAGTGTGCACCGGACATGTCCGGTGCGCCAACAGCTCTCTGGTTGCCAACGGTCGACTGCGCCATTTATGGAAAGAAATCGGGCACCGGACATGTCCGGTGTGCACCGGACTGTCCGGTGCTCCAGTCGACAGAAGGCAAGATCAGCCTTCCAAGATTGCTCTCAACGGCTCCTAGCTGCCTTGGGGCTATAAAAGGGACCCCTAGGCGCATGGAGGAGTACATCGAGCATCTCCTAAGCATTCCTAAGCACCAAGACATCGATTCCGCGCCTTTGATTCTTTGCGATAGCAATTAGAGCTCTAGTTGAGTGGTGAACTCATTGAGTTGTGTTGTGAGCTCTCGTTGCGACTTGTGTGCGTGGTGTCGCTGTGATTTCTTGTCTTGAGTGCGTTGCTAATCCCTCCCTTGCTCCGTGTTCTTTGTGAATTTCAAGTGTAAGGGCGAGAGGCTCCAAGTTGTGGAGATTCCTCGCAAACGGAATTGAGAAAAAGCAAGCAAAACACCATGGCATTCAAGTGGGTCTTTGGACCGCTTGAGAGGGGTTGATTGCAACCCTCGTCCGTTGGGACGCCACAACGTGGAGTAGGCAAGCGTTGGTCTTGGCCGAACCACGGGATAACCACCGTGCCATCTCTGTGATTGATCCTTTGTGGTTATAGTGTTTTGTTGAGGATTCCTCTTTAGCCACTTGGCAATTATTGTGCTAACAATTAACCAAGTTTTGTGGCTTAAGTTTTCAAGTTTCACAGGATCACCTATTCACCCCCCCCCCTCTAGGTGTTCTCAATAAGCCCTTTTAAACTACTTTCTCCCCTTTGGTAAACAAAATAGTAGTGAAGATTATACCAAAAGACTAAGAGTTGCTCGGAGCGACGGTGAATGATGAGTTATGGAGTGGAAGCCTTTGTCTTCGCCAAAGACGCAAATTCCCTTTTAATACACCTATGACTTGGTTTGAAATCCACTTGAAAACACATTAGTCATAGCATATATAAAAGAGACATGATCAAAGGTATATTCATGGGCTATGTATGCAAGACATCAAAAGAAATTCCTAGAATCAAGAATATTTAGCTCATGCCTAAGTTTGTTAAAAGTTTGTTCATCAAGTGGCTTGGTAAATATATCAGCTAATTGATCTTTAGAGTTAATATATGCAATCTCGATATCTCCCTTTTGTTGGTGATCCCTTAGAAAATGATATAGAATGGCTATGTGTTTAGTGCGGCTATGCTCAACGGGATTATCCGCCATGCGGATTGCACTCTCATTATCACATAGAAGAGGAACTTTGGTTAATTTGTAACCATAGTCCCTAAGGGTTTGCCTCATCCAAAGTAATTGTGCGCAACAATGACCTGCGGCAATATACTCGGCTTCGGCGGTAGAAAGAGCTACGGAATTTTGCTTCTTTGAAGCCCAAGACACCAAGGATCTTCCCAAGAACTGGCAAGTCCTCGATGTGCTCTTTCTATTGATCTTACACCCCGCCCAATCGGCATCCGAATAACCAATCAAATCAAATGTGGATCCCCTAAGATACCAAAGCCCAAACTTAGGAGTATAAACTAAATATCTCAAGATTCGTTTTACGGCCGTAAGGTGAGCTTCCTTAGGGTCGGCTTGGAATCTTGCACACATGCATACGGAAAGCATAATATCCGGTCGAGATGCACATAAATAGAGTAGTGAACCTATCATCGACCGGTATACCTTTTGATCTACGGATTTACCTTCCGTGTCGAGGTCGAGATGTCCATTGGTTCCCATGGGTGTCTTGATGGGCTTGGCATCCTTCATCCCAAACTTGCTTAGAATGTCTTGAGTATACTTCGTTTGGCTAATGAAGGTGCCCTCTTGGAGTTGCTTCACTTGAAATCCTAAGAAATACTTCAACTCCCCCATCATTGACATCTCGAATTTCTGTGTCATGATCCTACTAAATTCTTCACATGTAGATTCGTTAGTAGACCCAAATATGATATCATCAACATATATTTGGCATACAAACAAATCATTGTCAAGAGTTTTAGTAAATAAAGTAGGATCGACCTTTCCGACTTTGAAGCCATTAGTGATAAGAAAATATCTTAGGCATTCATACCATGCTCTTGGGGCTTGCTTGAGCCCATAAAGCGCCTTAGAGAGTTTATATATGTGATTAGGATACTCACTATCTTCAAAGCCGGGAGGTTGCTCAACATAGACCTCTTCCTTGATTGGTCCGTTGAGGAAGGCACTTTTCACGTCCATTTGATAAAGCTTGAAGCCATGGTAAGTAGCATAGGCAAGTAATATACGAATTGACTCAAGCCTAGCTACGGGTGCATAGGTTTCACCAAAATCCAAACCTTCGACTTGGGAGTATCCCTTGGCCACAAGTCGAGCTTTGTTCCTTGTCACCACACCATGCTTGTCTTGCTTGTTGCGAAACACCCATTTGGTTCCTACAACATTTTGGTTAGGACATGGAAACAAATGTCATACCTCATTCCTAGTGAAGTTGTTGAGCTCCTCTTGCATCGCCACCACCCAATCCGAATCTTGTAGTGCTTCCTCTACCCTGTGTGGCTCAATAGAGGAAACAAAAGAGTAATGCTCACAAAAATGTGCAACACGAGATCTAGTGGTTACCCCTTATGAATGTCGCCGAGGATGGTGTCGACGGGGTGATCTCGTTGGATTGATTGGTGTACTCTTGGGTGTGGCGGTCTTGGTTCTTCATCCTCCTTGTCTTGATCATTTGCATCTCCCCCTTGATCATTGTCGTTATCTTGAGGTGGCTCATCATTTTGATCTTCTTCTTCATCAACTTGAACCTCATCCTCATTTTGAGTTGGTGGAGATGCTTGCGTGGAGGAGGATGGTTGATCTTGTGCATTTGGAAGCTCTTCGGATTCCTTAGGGCACACATCCCCAATGGACATGTTCCTAAGCGCGATGCACGGAGCCTCTTCATCACCAATCTCATCAAGATCAACTTGCTCTACTTGAGAGCCGTTAGTCTCATCAAACACAACGTCACAAGAAACTTCAACTAGTCCGGAGGACTTGTTAAAGACTCTATATGCCCTTGTGTTTGAGTCATATCCTAGTAAAAAGCCTTCTACAGTCTTAGGAGCAAATTTAGATTTTCTACCTCTTTTAACAAGAATAAAGCATTTGCTACCAAAGACTCTAAAATATGAAATATTGGGCTTTTTACCGGTTAGGAGTTCGTATGATGTCTTCTTGAGGATTTGGTGTAGATACAACCGGTTGATGGCGTAGCAAGCGGTGTTGACCGCCTCGGCCCAAAACCGATCAGAAGTCTTGTACTCATCAAGCATGGTTCTTGCCATGTCCAATAGAGTTCTATTCTTCCTCTCCACTACACCATTTTGTTATGGGGTGTAGGGAGAAGAGAACTCATGTTTGATGCCCTCCTCCTCAAGGAAGCCTTCGATTTGTGAGTTCTTGAACTCCGTCCCGTTGTCACTTCTAATTTTGTTGATCCTTAAGCTGAACTCGTTTTGAGCCCGTCTCAAGAATCCCTTTAAGGTTTCTTGGGTTCGAGATTTTTCCTGCAAAAAGAATACCCAAGTGAAGCGAGAATAATCATCCACAATAACTAGACAGTACTTACTCCCGCCGATGCTTATGTAAGCAATCGGGCCGAATAGGTCCATGTGTAGGAGCTCCAGCGGCCTGTCAGTCGTCATGATGTTCTTGTGTGGATGATTAGCACCAACTTGCTTTCCTGCTTGGCATGCGCTACAAATCCTGTCTTTCTCAAAATGAACATTTGTTAGTCCCAAAATGTGTTCTCCCTTTAGAAGTTTGTGAAGATTCTTCATTCCAACATGTGCTAGTCGGCGATGCCAGAGCCAGCTGTAACGCCCTGAATTTGGGGGTAGAATTTTTTCTTCTTTTCTCTCACCAAATTCGGGCGTTACTCTCTTTTCTCTTTCCCCGTTTGCTCCTTCTTCCCAATTTCAAACCAGTATAGCGGCGGGTATCCGTGTCATGTATAAACCAAAACCTAAGTCTCATGGGTGTTGCATCATGCCGAAGCACATTTCTTTGTCTGATGTTGAATGTTCGTCTCGTTCCGTTCCGGATTTCGGTTTGTGATTTAATTCCGTTTAGTGTTCGCGCTCGTCGTGGGTTTTCGATCCGCGAAGTGGCCCGGCCCAGCCCAACCTAGTCCAGCCCAGCCCAACTGGCCCGGCCCGCCCCTGGCGCCCAAAACCCCCCCATGCGCCCCCCTCCTCTCTCTCTCATTTGGATCTCCCGCGTAACAACCTCTCCTCTCCCTCTTCCACCTCTATCTCCCCGTGGTGCCCTAGGGTTTGGAGACGGCGATCACCGGATTTTGGACCCCGAGGTGAGCTCCCCTCCCCTTCTCTTCTCTCTCTCTCCCTCTCCCTCCTCTTCTCCCCCGCGCGCGCGCCCTCCCTCTTCCCCCTGCCCGCGCCCGACCCCGTCCCTGCCCGGCGCGGCGGCGCCCCTGCCCGCCCGCTCGGCCCTTTCCCGCGGCGGCGCCCCTGCCCGCCCGCTCGGCGCCCGCCCCCGGCTCGCCCGACCGGCCTCCCTCCCGCGGCGGCGTTCGGCTCCCCGTCCCCGGCCTCTCCCCCCCCGCTCGACCCCTTCCCCGGCCTCCCCGGCGCGGCGGCTCCCGCCCCCGCCCCTCCCCGCGGCGGCCCCGCCCGCTCGGCCCCTCCCCTGCCCGGCGCGGCGATCCCGCCCCCGCCCCTCCCCGCGGCGGCCCCGCCCGTCCCCGCCCCTGCCCGGCGCGGCGACCCCGTCCCCGTCCCCGCCCCCGGCCCCGGCGGCGCTCGGCCCGCCCGCTCGGCCCCTCCCCGCGGCGGCGCTCGGCGTCCGCCCCCGGCTCGCCCGCCCGCCCCCGCTCCTCCCCTGCTCGCGCGCCCCCGGCGCGGCCCCGGTGGCCCCTGCTCGCCGGCGCGTTCCCGGCGCGGCCCTGGCCGGTTCAACCGCCCCCTGGCCGGTTCAACCGCCCTGGCCCCAGCTCGCCCGCCCGTTCCCCCGTCCCGGCCTCGCCCGACCGTGTCCCCGCTCGCCCGCGCTCGTGGTGATTATTTGTTAATTAGCGTGTTGCGTCGCGCGCTTCGCCGCGCGACGAATTTGTCTAAATTCAGATTCTATCTTGTGTTGCGTCGTGCGCTTCGTCGCGCGACGATCCATTTTGTTTCAGGTTGTTTAAGGTGTAACGCCGCGTGTGTATTCACGCGACGTTCCACTTTGGACTCAATTTAGTCGACGTATGCCGTCGTGCGCTTCGTCGCGCGACGCTTAACGTCTCCTCTTAACTAAGGCAAAGTGTCTCGCTGCGTGCTCAGTCGCGCGATGAGTCGTTAACTTCTTAATTTGTTTTAGAGAGCTTTGTCGCGCGTCTCGCCGCGCGGCCATCCTTTTATTTATCTCCACCTGCTTATAATAGTTAGACATGAAACATGACTTTACTTTACGCTAAACATAGTGTCTACATTAAATTTCCTTCCATTAAGCTAGTGGCTAATTTATAATCATGCAACGTGATCGTTTCTCGACTGTCTTTTCCTCTTTCTCTCTTAACCGTACTCTCGAGCCCACGTGGAACGTCTGTTTACTTATTGTATTTCATTGTATGGTGTACTGTTCTTTTGTATTAAATATGTGGATGTATGTATGTTTGCAATCGCATAGAGAACGATCCGGTTGAAGAGCCCGAGGAACTCGCAGGAGAAGCCCCTGAGCAGCAGTCGGTTGGTGGAGGCAAGTGTCCCTTGACCTATCTATGTCCTATTCATTATTTAATTCACCTCCCGCATTACACATTTATGCCTAAGGATTGACTAGCTTTTGTGATCCATGTCCTTGTTCACCTATTTGGGTTGGATTATTACTGTTTAGCTTTATGCTATTGCTCAAACTCTAATCAATGAACATGATGAGATTATCTATGATACGCTGTTTTCCCTTCTCTTATTATGATGTATGCTTGTGGTCATCAAGGGGGCTCGAGCGGTTTCTCGAGTGCCTCTCCGTAAGGACCTGTTCTATGGATGACCGCCCGGGAAAACAGTGCAACCATGAGGGTGGAATGGGGTGCCCTTAGCCGAATAATTAGAGGACCCGGGGTGTAGTTCGCTTAGCCGTCGTGCCGTCAATGGGGCTCGGTGTATGCGGCTCGCTCTGCCAAGTTTGGGTTCGCCCCTTGGGGAGGAGTGCGGTGCATTTAGGAAACCTAACGGGTGGCTACAGCTCCGGAGAATCTTTGTAAAGGCTACGTAGTGATGCCCTGCTAGGCCACCTAGGTAGTGGTCAATGGGGAGTAGCTCTCTCCGGGCAGAATGGGAATCACGACTTGTGGGTAAAGTGCACAACCTCTGCAGAGTGTTTGAAAACTGATATATCAGCCGTGCTCGCGGTTATGAGCGGCCAAGGGAGCTCCAATGATTAGTGGTACTTGATCAGAGATACTTTGGTACAGGTGGTAATGAGATCGATGATTCTGGTTATGACTATGGTGCTGGTAAGTGGTACTCTTTCCGTTTGGAGAGGAGTACGTTTGGGTTAATAACTTGGGGTTAATGCTAAAACTTGGCTTTCCACTAGTAAGTAATAATCTGACCAACTAAAAGCAACTGCTTGACTTATCCCCACATACAACTAGTCCACTACAGCCAAACAGGATACTTGCTGAGTATGTTGATGTGTACTCACCCTTGCTCTACACACCAAACCCCCCCATCCCCAGGTTGTCAGCATTGCAACCACTGCTCAGGCGAAGATGAAGCTGTGGAAGGAGACTTCCAGGAGTTCCAAGACTACGACGAGTTCTAGGTGTGGGTTAGCGGCAACCCCCAGTCGGCTGCCTGTGAAGGCCGCGGTTATCTACGTTTCTTTTCCGCACTTTGATTTATTGTAAGAACTATATGGACGTCTCAGACGTATGATGTAACTGACTATTTCCCTTATTAATACTATTTTGAGCACTGTGTGATGATGTCCATATTATGTAACTGCTGTGTACGTGAATAACTGATCCTGGCACGTACATGGTTCGCATTCGGTTTGCCTTCTAAAACCGGGTGTGACATAAGTGGTATCAAAGCCGTGCTGACTGTAGGACCGCTAACCTAGAGTAGAATGGTCGTTCTAAGGACTATAGACCTCTGTCTCTACCTTGACTTTGATATCCCTTCAAAAGTTGGTCATACCGACCAAACCTATGTTCTACTATATATTATACCTTGCTGAAAATCATGTTTTATTCTAATCCTTCATTTAATTATGATTCATTATTTGCTGGTCATATTAATTCTGTTCTCACCCTTTTGCTTGCGATGTCTTTTGTAGATGGCTCGACTTAGACACACTGCACGAAAGTCAGTCATCCCCTTCTTACCCTCCCGCCTTGCTGAGCGTCCGCTTCGCCGACCCGTGGCCGGACAGTCCAGCCACTTGGAGAGACTACACCACCGCCTGCGTGAGGAGCAGGAGCGTCGACGACAGGAGCAGCAGGGCTCTTCTTTCTCGCTCCACCAGGAGATAGAGTCTGTGAGGAGCTGCTCCCCTGTGCTTCCTTTGGAGGCGCCCCCTGCACCACCACTGGGCGCCCCAGCTTCTGGGGTAGCTGCTGGAGGAGACCCAGACGATGGAGATGGCGACGACAGCTCGAGCCACGACACCGACTTCTCTGCTAACCTTGAGCCGGAAGGATGGGTTGCTCGACCCATCACTCGCGACGCTGCTCGCGGGTGTCACTTCCATGATGCGCTCGACACCCTGCTACGTCGAGCATTTAACCGGCATACTTGGTCAGTCGAGTATCGCTGTGTGGTCTACCAGCATAGTCGCGGGGTCTACCCGGACCGCTGGGAGGCAACTTGCTTGGTGCGCTGCCCGGAGAACAGTCTCCAGGGTGCGGAGGCCTGCTCAGAGCACTATTCTATCTCTGAACGGGACTCAGCTGAGGCAGCCATGCAAGATGCTGCACAGCGTGCGCTTTCGCACTACTGCTCGGTTTTCGGTGGGGCAGCTGACGGTCTTGACCTGAAGTATTACCCCCGCCGTCCATCTGGCAGCACAGGAGGCGTGATTGTCTCACCTGTCGGTGAGGGCAATCCTAGGTTGAGCAGCACAGTCAACCTAGCCGCCGTGCTAAACACGGAGCTGGACCATGCATTAGATGAGCTGAGTAGGGCTCGTGCTGAGATCGCCCTGCTGCGGGCTGAGCGCGTGGAACGTCGTCACCTGGATGGTGGTTCCCCCGCTCCCGTTGGGACTCAGCACCCGTACCGCTCACCTCAGCGTGGACACCAGTCTTATGGCAATCCCGCCTGCAAGACTAAGATAACTCTAGAACCATAGCTCGTTAGAGTTGGATCTTGTAATTAATACGAAATACATACATAGAAGCTTCAGTCTTAGCTTTAGTTTCGGTCTTAGTTAGTCTTAGTTAGACAGGGTAGTTTGCTATATCCTGCGCATCTATGTTTGTCATGATGAACTATGTTTGGTTTGGATCTTTGTAATGATTGTCACCAGAGTGTGGGTATCCCCTGCATTTTGGTTTATCTATTATGTTAATGGAGTTAGTTATATAGTTGAGAAACCTCTTTTATTCCACTTTCCTTTCTATCTGAGAAGCTGTGTGGTCTGTGTTGGAGATCAGTGAAGATGCTCATCTGTTCAGTGCTGTTGAAGAATTCTATTCTCTTTTCTTATGCTGCAAGATTTGCCAGATCAGCTCTGATGTGTGGTTGCATTCTGCAGATGTCAGAGAACAGGCGCAGAGGAGGAAGGCGTGCTCAGCAGGAGCGAGCCGCTCAACAGGAGAAGGTGCCCCAGCAGCAGCACCTGCCGCCCCCGCCCCCAATGTCCATCGAGCAGATGTTTCTGATGCAGACTCAGGCAGTTCAAGCCATCGGTCAGACTTTGGCCGCCATTCAGCAGCAGCAGCAGCAACAGCAGCAGGCACCACCTCAGCCTCAGCCTTAGATGCCCAGAGACAAGCGTGCTGAATTCATGAGAGGTCATCCACCAACGTTCGCTCATTCTTCTGACCCTATGGATGCTGAAGATTGGCTGCGCACTGTGGAGCGGGAGTTGCATACCGCTCAGTGCGATGACAGGGAGAAAGTCCTGTATGGTCCCCGTCTATTGAGAGGAGCAGCCCAATCATGGTGGGAGTCTTACCTCGCCACCCATGCCCACCCTGACGCCATCACCTGGGAAGAGTTCAGAAGTAGCTTTCGTCAGTACCATGTTCCTGCAGGTCTGATGACAGTGAAGAAGGAGGAGTTCCTGGCCCTCAAGCAAGGGCCATTGTCTGTCAGTGAGTACCGGGACAAGTTTCTGCAGTTGTCTCGCTATGCTCCTGAAGATGTCAACACCGACGCCAAGCGACAGTACCGTTTCCTGAGAGGCTTGGTTGACCCTCTACAGTACCAGCTGATGAATCACACCTTCCCGACATTCCAGCACCTGATTGACAGAGCAATCATGACGGAAAGAAAGCGTAAGGAGATGGAAGATCGTAAGCGCAAGATCAGTGGACCCCAGCCTGGAAGCAGCAATCGTCCTCGTTTCTCAGGCAATCAACCTCAGCAGTTCAGGCAGAACCAACGTCCACCTCAGCATCAGCATTTCCAAAGGCAGTATCCTCAACATCAGTATCAGAACCGTCAGAGCAATCAGTCAGGAGGTCAGTTTCAAAGGCAGAATCAGCAGGCACCTCGCCTTCCTGCCCCAGCGAATCAGCAGAACAGTCAGGCAGCACCAGCTCAGGTTGGAAACAGAGCATGTTTCCACTGTGGAGAGCAAGGCCACTGGGTGATGCAATGTCCGAAGAAGGCAGCCCAGCAGCAGTCAGGCCCCAGTGCCCCAGCAAAGCAGAATGTGCCTCAGCCTGGAGTAGGCAATCGCTCTCAGCCGCGCTATAATCATGGGAGACTGAACCACTTGGAGGCTAAAGCAGTTCAGGAGACCCCCGGCATGATAGTAGGTATGTTCCCAGTCGACTCCCATATTGCAGAAGTGTTATTTGATACTGGAGCAACGCATTCTTTCATTACTGCATCATGGGTAGAAGCACATAATCTTCCAATTACTACCATGTCAACCCCCATTCAAATTGACTCAGCCGGTGGTAGAATTCGAGCCGATAGCATTTGTTTGAATATAAGTGTGGAAATAAGGGGGATAGCGTTTCCCGCCAACCTTATAGTAATGGGTACTCAGGGAATAGATGTCATCCTAGGGATGAACTGGCTAGATAAGTATCAGGCAGTTATCAGTTGTGAAAAAAGGACAATCAAGTTGGTGTCCCCACTAGGAGAGGAAGTGGTGACTGAGTTAGTCCCGCCTGAGCCAAAGAAAGGAAGTTGTTATCAGCTAGCTGTTGATAGCAGTGAAGCAGACCCGATCGAGAGTATCAAGGTTGTGTCCGAGTTCCCAGATGTGTTTCCAAAGGACTTACTGGGTATGCCACCAGAGCGGAAAGTTGAGTTTGCTATAGAGCTTCTTCCTGGAACCGCCCCTATCTTTAAGAGAGCTTACAGAATATCCGGACCAGAGTTGGTTGAACTTAAGAAGCAGATTGATGAGTTGTCAGAGAAAGGTTACATTCGGCCAAGCACCTCGCCTTGGGCCGCCCCTGTCTTGTTCGTGGAGAAGAAAGATGGCACCAAAAGGATGTGTATCGATTACCGAGCTTTGAATGAAGTCACGGTCAAGAACAAGTATCCCTTGCCCAGAATAGAAGATCTGTTCGACCAGTTGAGAGGAGCCAGTGTGTTTTCCAAGATTGATCTGAGGTCAGGTTATCATCAGCTCAGGATCCGACCTTCGGACATTCCGAAGACGGCATTCATTTCCAAGTATGGTTTGTATGAGTTCACTGTGATGTCTTTTGGTTTGACCAATGCGCCAGCATTCTTCATGAACTTGATGAACAGTGTATTCATGGATTACCTTGATAAGTTTGTGGTGGTATTCATTGATGACATTCTGGTTTATTCTCAAAGCGAAGAAGAGCACGCAGATCATTTGAGGATGGTATTGCAGAGATTGCGAGAGCACCAGTTGTATGCAAAGTTGAGCAAGTGTGAGTTCTGGATCAGTGAAGTCCTGTTCTTGGGTCACATAATCAACAAACAAGGGTTGGCTGTGGATCCGAAGAAAGTGGCAGACATTTTGAACTGGAAAGCGCCAACATATGCTCGAGGAATCAAGAGCTTCATTGGAATGGCCGGATATTATCGGCGATTCATTGAAGGGTTTTCGAAGATTGCGAAACCAATGACAGCGTTGCTAGGCAACAAAGTTGAGTTCAAGTGGACCCAGAAATGTCAAGAGGCCTTTGAAGCGCTGAAAGAGAAGTTGACTACAGCGCCTGTCCTAGTCTTGCCTGATGTGCACAAGCCCTTCTCGGTGTATTGCGATGCTTGTTACACAGGTTTGGGATGTGTGTTGATGCAAGAGGGAAGAGTTGTGGCTTACTCGTCCCGACAGTTGAAGGTTCATGAGAAGAATTACCCAATCCATGATCTAGAATTGGCAGCAGTGGTTCATGCACTGAAGTCATGGAGGCACTATCTGTATGGACAGAAATGCGAAGTTTACACAGATCACAAGAGTCTGAAGTACATATTCACTCAGTCAGAGTTGAACATGAGGCAGCGAAGATGGTTAGAGTTGATCAAAGACTATGAGTTGGAGATCCATTACCATCCAGGTAAAGCAAACGTAGTGGCAGATGCTTTGAGCAGAAAGAGTCAAGTCAATCTGATGGTCGCTCGACCGATGCCTTATGAGTTGGCCAAGGAGTTTGACAAGTTGAGTCTTGGATTTCTGAATAATTCGCGAGGAGTCACAGTTGAGTTGGAACCTACCTTGGAGCGCGAAATCAAAGAAGCGCAGAAGAATGATGAGAAAATCAGTGAGATCCGGCGACTGATTCTAGATGGCAAAGGCAAAGATTTTCGAGAAGATGCAGAAGGCGTGATATGGTTCAAAGACCGCTTGTGTGTTCCCAATGTACAGTCCATTCGGGAGTTGATTCTCAAGGAAGCTCATGAGACAGCTTATTCGATTCACCCTGGCAGTGAGAAGATGTATCAGGATCTGAAGAAGAAATTCTGGTGGTACGGAATGAAGAGGGGAATCGCAGGGCATGTGGATATGTGTGATAGTTGTCGAAGAATTAAGGCAGAGCACCAGAGACCTGCCGGATTGTTGCAACCGTTGCAGATCCCTCAGTGGAAATGGGATGAAATTGGTATGGACTTCATAGTCGGATTGCCTCGCACTCGAGCCGGCTACGATTCCATTTGGGTAGTGGTGGACCGCTTGACCAAGTCAGCCCACTTCATAGCTGTCAAGATCAACTATAGCAGTGCAGTATTGGCAGAATTGTATATGTCTCGGATCGTTTGTCTTCATGGTGTGCCAAAGAAGATAGTGTCAGACAGAGGAACGCAGTTCACCTCTCATTTCTGACATCAGTTGCATGAAGCCTTGGGCACGCATCTGAATTTCAGTTCAGCTTATCATCCGCAAACGGATGGCCAGACCGAAAGGACCAACCAAATTCTTGAAGATATGTTGAGAGCCTGTGCGTTGCAAGATCAGTCCGGATGGGACAAGCGATTGCCTTATGCAGAGTTTTCCTATAACAACAGTTACCAGGCCAGTTTAAAGATGTCACCATTTCAGGCGCTCTATGGAAGGAGTTGCAGAACTCCGTTGCAATGGGATCAGCCTGGAGAAAAGCAAGTGTTTGGGCCAGACATTTTGCTTGAAGCCGAAGAGAACATCAAGATGGTTCGAGAGAATCTGAAGATAGCACAATCGAGGCAGCGAAGCTATGCAGACACAAGAAGAAGAGAGCTGAGTTTCGAAGTCGGAGACTTTGTCTATCTGAAAGTGTCACCGATCAGAGGAGTCAGAAGATTCGGAGTGAAAGGCAAGCTAGCACCCCGCTACATCGGTCCGTATCAGATTCTTGCAAGACGTGGAGAAGTGGCCTATCAGCTCAGTTTGCCCGAGAATTTGTCAGCTGTGCATGATGTCTTTCATGTGTCTCAGTTGAAGAAGTGCTTGCGTGTGCCAGAAGAGCAGTTGCCAGTGGAAGGTCTTGAAGTCCAGGAGGACTTGACCTACGTTGAGAAGCCAGTGCAAATCCTTGAGGTTGCAGACAGAGTCACCCGAAGGAAGACCATCAGAATGTGCAAAGTCAAATGGGATCATCACTCTGAGGAAGAAGCAACCTGGGAGCGTGAAGATGATCTGATGGCTAAATACCCTGAGCTCTTTGCTAGCCAACCCTGAATCTCGAGGGCGAGATTCTTTTAAGGGGGATAGGTTTGTAACGCCCTGAATTTGGGGGTAGAATTTTTTCTTCTTTTCTCTCACCAAATTCGGGCGTTACTCTCTTTTCTCTTTCCCCGTTTGCTCCTTCTTCCCAATTTCAAACCAGTATAGCGGCGGGTATCCGTGTCATGTATAAACCAAAACCTAAGTCTCATGGGTGTTGCATCATGCCGAATCACATTTCTTTGTCTGATGTTGAATGTTCGTCTTGTTCCGTTCCGGATTTCGGTTCGTGATTTAATTCCGTTTAGTGTTCGCGCTCGTCGTGGGTTTTCGATCCGCGAAGTGGCCCGGCCCAGCCCAACCTAGTCCAGCCCAGCCCAACCGGCCCGGCCCGCCCTGGCCTGCGCGCCCCTGGCGCCCAAAACCCCCCCATGCGCCCCCCCTCCTCTCTCTCTCATTTGGATCTCCCGCGTAACAACCTCTCCTCTCCCTCTTCCACCTCTCTCTCCCCGTGGTGCCCTAGGGTTTGGAGACGGCGATCACCGGATTTTGGACCCCGAGGTGAGCTCCCCTCCCCTCCCCTTCTCTTCTCTCTCTCTCCCTCTCCCTCCTCTTCTCCCCCGCGCGCGCGACCTCCCTCTTCCCCCTGCCCGCGCCCGACCCCGTCCCTGCCCGGCGCGGCGGCGCCCCTGCCCGCCCGCTCGGCCCCTTCCCGCGGCGGCGCCCCTGCCCGCCCGCTCGGCGCCCGCCCCCGGCTCGCCCGCCCGGCCTCCCTCCCGCGGCGGCGTTCGGCTCCCCGTCCCCGGCCTCTCCCCCCCCCGCTCGACCCCTTCCCCGGCCTCCCCGGCGCAGCGGCTCCCGCCCCCGCCCCTCCCCGCGGCGGCCCCGCCCGCTCGGCCCCTCCCCTGCCCGGCGCGGCGATCCCGCCCCCGCCCCTCCCCGCGGCGGCCCCGCCCGTCCCCGCCCCTGCCCGGCGCGGCGACCCCGTCCCCGTCCCCGCCCCCGGCCCCGGCGGCGCTCGGCCCGCCCGCTCGGCCCCTCCCCGCGGCGGCGCTCGGCGTCCGCCCCCGCTCCTCCCCTGCTCGCGCGCAGCGCGGCCCCGGCGCGCCCCCGGCGTGGCCCGGCGCGGCCCCGGTGGCCCCTGCTCGCCGGCGCGTTCCCGGCGCGGCCCTGGCCGGTTCAACCGCCCCCTGGCCGGTTCAACCGCCCTGGCCCCAGCTCGCCCGCCCGTTCCCCCGTCCCGGCCTCGCCCGACCGTGTCCCCGCTCGCCCGCGCTCGTGGTGATTATTTGTTAATTAGCGTGTTGCGTCGCGCGCTTCGCCGCGCGACGAATTTGTCTAAGTTCAGATTCTATCTTGTGTTGCGTCGTGCGCTTCGTCGCGCGACGATCCATTTTGTTTTAGGTTGTTTAAGGTGTAACGCCGCGTGTGTATTCACGCGACGTTCCACTTTGGACTCAATTTAGTCGACGTATGCCGTCGTGCACTTCGTCGCGCGACGCTTAACGTCTCCTCTTAACTAAGGCAAAGTGTCTCGCTGCGTGCTCAGTCGCGCGACGAGTCGTTAACTTCTTAATTTGTTTTAGAGAGCTTTGTCACGCGTCTCGCCGCGCGGCCATCCTTTTATTTATCTCCACCTGCTTATAATAATTAGACATGAAACATGACTTTACTTTACGCTAAACATAGTGTCTACATTAAATTTCCTTCCATTAAGCTAGTGGCTAATTTATAATCATGCAACGTGATCGTTTCTCGACTGTCTTTTCCTCTTTCTCTCTTAACCGTACTCGCGAGCCCGCGTGGAACGTCTGTTTACTTATTGCATTTCATTGTATGGTGTACTGTTCTTTTGTATTAAATATATGGATGTATGTATGTTTGCAATCGCATAGAGAACGATCCGGTTGAAGAGCCCGAGGAACTCGCAGGAGAAGCCCCTGAGCAGCAGTCGGTTGGTGGAGGCAAGTGTCCCTTGACCTATCTATGTCCTATTCATTATTTAATTCACCTCCCGCATTACACATTTATGCCTAAGGATTGACTAGCTTTTGTGATCCATGTCCTTGTTCACCTATTTGGGTTGGATTATTACTGTTTAGCTTTATGCTATTGCTCAAACTCTAATCAATGAACATGATGAGATTATCTATGATACGCTGTTTTCCCTTCTCTTATTATGATGTATGCTTGTGGTCATCAAGGGGGCTCGAGCGGTTTCTCGAGTGCCTCTCCGTAAGGACCTGTTCTATGGATGACCGCCCGGGAAAACAGTGCAACCATGAGGGTAGAATGGGGTGCCCTTAGCCGAATAATTAGAGGACCCGGGGTGTAGTTCGCTTAGCCGTCGTGCCGTCAATGGGGCTCGGTGTATGCGGCTCGCTCTGCCAAGTTTGGGTTCGCCCCTTGGGGAGGAGTGCGGTGCATTTAGGAAACCTAACGGGTGGCTACAGCTCCGGGGAATCTTTGTAAAGGCTACGTAGTGATGCCCTGCTAGGCCACCTAGGTAGTGGTCAATGGGGAGTAGCTCTCTCCGGGCAGAATGGGAATCACGGCTTGTGGGTAAAGTGCACAACCTCTGCAGAGTGTTTGAAAACTGATATATCAGCCGTGCTCGCGGTTATGAGCGGCCAAGGGAGCTCCAATGATTAGTGGTACTTGATCAGAGATACTTTGGTACAGGTGGTAATGAGATCGATGATTCTAGTTATGACTATGGTGCTGGTAAGTGGTACTCTTTCCGTTTGGAGAGGAGAACGTTTGGGTTAATAACTTGGGGTTAATGCTAAAACTTGGCTTTCCACTAGTAAGTAATAATCTGACCAACTAAAAGCAACTGCTTGACTTATCCCCACATACAGCTAGTCCACTACAGCCAAACAGGATACTTGCTGAGTATGTTGATGTGTACTCACCCTTGCTCTACACACCAAACCCCCCATCCCCAGGTTGTCAGCATTGCAACCACTGCTCAGGCGAAGATGAAGCTGTGGAAGGAGACTTCCAGGAGTTCCAAGACTACGACGAGTTCTAGGTGTGGGTTAGCGGCAACCCCCAGTCGGCTGCCTGTGAAGGCCGCGGTTATCTACGTTTCTTTTCCGCACTTTGATTTATTGTAAGAACTATATGGACGTCTCAGACGTATGATGTAACCGACTATTTCCCTTATTAATACTATTTTGAGCACTGTGTGATGATGTCCATATTATGTAACTGCTGTGTACGTGAATAACTGATCCTGGCACGTACATGGTTCGCATTCGGTTTGCCTTCTAAAACCGGGTGTGACACCAGCCCATGTTAGTCTTAGCAATTAAGCAAGTGTCGAGTTCAGCTCTATCAAAATCTACTAAGTATAACTGACCCTCTAATACTCCCTTAAATGCTATTGAATCATCACTCCTTCTAAAGACAGTAACACCTACATCTGTGAAAAGACCGTTGTAGCCCATTTTGCATAATTGAGAAACGGAAAGCAAATTGTAATCTAAAGAATCTACAAGAAAAACATTGGAAATGGAATGGTCAGGTGATATAGCAATTTTACCCAATCCTTTGACCAAACCTTGATTTCCATCCCCGGATGTGATAGCTCGTTGGGGATCTTGGTTTTTCTCGTAGGAGGAGAACATCTTCTTCTCCCCTGTCATGTGGTTTGTGCACCCGCTATCGATGATCCAACTTGAGCCCCCGGATGCATAAACCTACAAAACAAGTTTAGTTCTTGACTTTAGGTACCCAAATGGTTTTGGGTCCTTTGGCATTAGATATAAGAACTTTGGGTACCCAAACACAAGTCTTTGATCCCTTATGTTTGCCCCCAACATATTTGGCAACTACCTTGCCGGATTTGTTAGTTAAAACATAAGATGCATCAAAGGTTTTAAAAGAAACGTTATGATCATTTGATGCACTAGGAGTTTTCTTCTTAGGCAACTTGGCACGGGTTGGTTGCCTAGAACTAGATGTCTCACCCTTATACATAAAAGCATGATTAGGGCCAGAGTGAGACTTCCTAGAATGAATTCTCCTAATTTTGCTCTCGGGATAACCGGCAGGGTATAAAATGTAACCCTCATTATCCTGAGGCATGGGAGCCTTGCCCTTAACAAAGTTGGACAATTTCTTGGGAGGGGCATTAAGTTTGACATTGTCTCCCTTTTGGAAGCCAATGCCATCCTTGATGCCAGGGCGTCTCCCACTATAGAGCATGCTTCTAGCAAATTTAAATTTTTCGTTTTCTAAGTCATGCTCGGCAATTTTAGCATCTAATTTTGCTATATGATCATTTTGTTGTTTAATTAAAGCCATGTGATCATGAATAGCATCAATGTTAACATCTCTACATCTAGTGCAAATAGAAGTATGTTCAACGGTAGATGTAGAGGGTTTGCAAGATTTTAATTCTACAACCTTAGCATGCAATATATCATTTTTATCTCTAAGATTGGAAATTGTAACATTGCAAACATCTAGTTCTTTAGCCTTAGCAAACAATTTTTCATTCTCAATCCTAAGGCTAGCAAGAGAAATGTATAATTCTTCAATCTTAGCAAGCAAATCATCATTATCATTTCTAAGATTGGGAATTGAAACATCACAAACATTTAAATCAACCTTAGCAATAAGTTTAGCATTCTCATTTCTAAGGTTGTCAATAGTCTCATGGCAAGTGCTTAGCTCACTAGATAGTTTTTCATATTTTTCTACTTCTAGAGCGTAAGCATTTTTAACCTTAACATGCTTCTTATTTTCTTTAATAAGGAAGTCCTCTTGGGTGTCCAAGAGATCATCCTTCTCATGAATAACACTAATCAATTCATATAATTTTTCTTTTTGTTGCATGTTTAGGTTGGCAAAAAGAATGCGTAAGTTATCCTCCTCATTACTAGCATTATCCCCATCACTAGAGGTTTCATATTTGGTGGAGGATCTTGATTTTACCTTCTTCCTTTTGCCATCCTTTGCCATGAGGCACTTGTGGCCGACGTTGGGAAAGAGAAGTCCCTTGGTGATGGCGATGTTTGTGGCGTCCTCGTCGGAGGAGGAGTCGGTGGAGCTCTCGTCGGAGTCCCACTCCCGACAAACATGAGCATTGCCGCCCTTCTTCTTGTAGTACTTCTTCTTCTCCTTTCGTCTCCCCTTCTTGTCGTCGCCCCTGTCACTGTCACTAGAAATAGGACATTTTGCAATAAAATGACCGAGCTTACCACATTTGTAGCACACTTTCTTGGAGCGGGGCTTGTAATCCTTCTCCCTCCTTTGTTTGAGGATTTGCCGGAAGCTCTTGATGACGAGCGCCATCTCATCATTGTCGAGCTTTGAGGCGTCGATTGGTTGTCTACTTGATGTAGACTCCTCCTTCTCCTCCGTTGCTTTGAATGCGACCGGTTGTGCTTCGGACGTGGAGGGGCCATCAAGCTCGTTGATCTTATTTGAGCCTTTGATCATTAATTCAAAGCTCACAAAATTCCCGATTACCTCCTCGGGAGTCATTAGTGTATATCTAGGATTGCCACGAATTAATTGAACTTGGGTAGGGTTAAGGAAAACAAGTGATCTTAGAATAACCTTAACCATTTCATGGTTGATAGTCACCTAGAGGGGGGGGGGTGAATAGCGCGAAACTGAAATTCTCAAAAATAATCACAACTACAAGACGGGTTAGCGTTAGAAATATAAACGAGTCCGTGAGAAAGGGTACAAAACAAATCGCAATCAAATAAAGAGTGTGACACGCGGATTTGTTTTACCGAGGTTCGGTTCTCGTAAACCTACTCCCCGTTGAGGAGGCCACAAAGGCCGGGTCTTTTTCAACCCTTTCCCTCCCTCAAACGGTCCCTCGGACCGAGTGAGCTTCTCCTTCTCAATCAAACGGGAACAAACTTCCCCGCAAGGACCACCACACAATTGGTGTCTCTTGCCTTGGTTACAATTGAGTTGTTTGCAAGAAAGAATGAAAGAAAGCACGATTGCAAAAGCCAAGCGACAAGAGTGACAAATAACACACAGATCACTTTCTCTCTCAAGTCACTAATCACTAATGATCTCTTTTCTCAATTGTGAAACTTGGAGAGATGGAGGCTTTGAATGTGTCTTGGAATGGATTGCTAGCTCTTGTATTGAATGTTGAAGATTGGAATGCTTGGGTGAAGTGAATGGAGGTGGTTGGGGTTGTATTTATAGCCACCAACCACTTCCTAGCCGTTGCTCCATTCTGTCGACTGCGGACGGTCCGCCCGCCTGGCCCGGACGGTCCGCGCCTGTAGATCAACGGCTGAAAACGCAACGGTCAGCAGTAACGGCTATATCAACGGCTATATTGCATTTAATGCGTCGTCAGATGTCAGGTAAAGCCAGTCGCGGACGGTCCGGTCGTGCACCCCGGACGGTCCACGAGGCCGCTATAATTCATTTCTCCGAACCCGTCACCTTCGGGTTTTTTGGTTTCTCACCTACCGGACGGTCCGCGTCTAAGGCCGGATGGTCCGCGCGAGGTCTCGGACGGTCCTTGCTTTTCCTCCGGACAGTCCGTAGTAGAGACTTGTATTTTTGCATTGGTTCTGTCCGAAGGGTATCCTGGTGTCGCGGACGGTCCGCCGCAGGGGCCCGGACGGTCCACGCTTGGCCTGTTTTTCCAAAAAGCTTCTCCTATCCGGAATAATCTACGGTATTCCGGACAGTTGATTTAGTATAGTTATAGATGAACCTTTGGCACCTGTAGAACATATAATCTAGAGCAAACTAGTTAGTCCGATAATTTGTGTTGGGCAATTCAACCACCAAAATTAATTAGGAACTAGGTGTAAGCCTAATTCCCTTTCAATCTCCCCCTTTTTGGTGATTGATGCCAACACAAATCAAAGCAAGTATAGAAGTGCATAATTGAACTAGTTTGCATAATGTTAATGCAAGGGTTGCTTGTAATTGAGTTGATATAAATACCTATAAAGTATGCATGGATTGTTTCTTCATTGTTAACATTTTGGACCATGCTTGCACCACATGTTTTGTTTTTGCAAACCTTTTTGTAAAACCTTTTTCAAAGTTCTTTTGCAAAAGGTCAAAGGTAGATGAATAAGATTTTGCAAAGCATTTTCAAGATTTGAAATTTTTCCCCCTATTTCAAATGCTTTTCCTTTGACTAAACAAAACTCCCCCTAAATGAGATCCTCCTCTTAGTGTTCAAGAGGGTTTTGATATATCATTTTTGAAATACTACTTTCTCCCCCTTTTGAACACAATAGGATACCAATTGAAAATACTCTTTGAAAAACTAAGTTTTTGAAATTGGTGGTGGTGGTGCGGTCCTTTTGCTTTGGGCTCATACTCTCTCCCCCTTTGGCATGAATCGCCAAAAACGGAATCATTAGAGCCCTCGAAGTACTTTCTTCCCCTTTGGTCATAAATAAATGAGTTAAGATTATACCAAAGACGAAATCCTTTTGCTCTCTCCCCCAAAGATGGAGAGTGACACAGAGCGACGGCGAAGGATGAGTTACGGAGTGGAAGCCTTTGTCTTCGCCAAAGACTCCAATTCCCTTTCACACCTATGACTTGGTTTGAAATAGACTTAAAAAACACATTAGTCATAGCATATGAAAGAGACATGATCAAAGGTATACAAATGAGCTATGTGTGCAATCTAGCAAAAGAAATTGCGCGAATCAAGAATATTGAGCTCATGCCTAAGTTTGTTAAATGTTTGTTCATCAAGAGGCTTGGTAAAGATATCGGCTAATTGATCTTTAGTGTTAATGTAAGAAATCTCGATATCTCCCTTTTGTTGGTGATCCCTAAGAAAATGATACCGAATGGCTATGTGTTCAGTGTGGCTATGCTCGACGGGATTATCCGCCATCTTGATTGCACTCTCATTATCACATAGCAAAGGGACTTTGGTTAATTTGTAACCGTAGTCCCGCAGGGTTTGCCTCATCCAAAGCAATTGCGCGCAACAATGGCCTGCGACAATGTACTCGGCTTCGGCAGTGGAAAGAGCGACCGAATTTTGCTTCTTTGAAGCCCAAGACACCAAGGATCTTCCCAAGAACTGGCAAGTCCTCGATGTGCTCTTTCTATTGATTTTGCACCCCGCCCAATCGGCATCCGAATAACCAATTAAATCAAAAGTGGATCCCCTAGGATACCAAAGCCCAAACTTAGGAGTATAAGCCAAATATCTCAAGATTCGTTTTACGGCCGTAAGGTGAGCTTCCATAGGGTCGGCTTGGAATCTTGCACACATGCATACGGAAAGCATAATATCCGGTCGAGATGCACATAAATAGAGTAAAGAACCTATCATCGACCGGTATACCTTTTGATCCACGGACTTACCTCCCGTGTCGAGGTCGAGATGCCCATTGGTTCCCATGGGTGTCTTGATGGGCTTGGCGTCCTTCATCCCAAACTTGTTTAGAATGTCTTGAGTATACTTCGTTTGGCTAATGAAGGTGCCCTCTTGGAGTTGCTTCACTTGAAATCCCAAGAAGTACTTCAACTCCCCCATCATAGACATCTCGAACTTTTGTGTCATGATCCTACTAAATTCTTCACATGTAGACTTGTTAGTAGACCCAAATATAATATCATCAACATAAATTTGGCATACAAACAAGTCATTATCAAGAGTTTTAGTGAATAGAGTAGGATCGGCCTTTCCAACTTTGAATTCATTAGTGATGAGAAAATCCCTAAGGCATTCATACCATGCTCTTGGGGCTTGCTTGAGCCCATAAAGCGCCTTAGAGAGTTTGTAAACATGGTTAGGGTACTCACTATCTTCAAAGTCGGGAGGTTGCTCAACATAGACTTCTTCCTTGATTGGTCCATTGAGGAAGGCACTTTTCACGTCCATTTGATAAAGCTTAAAGCCATGGTAAGTAGCATAGGCCAATAATATTCGAATTGACTCAAGCCTAGCTACGGGTGCATAGGTTTCACCGAAATCCAAACC
The DNA here is from genome assembly GCF_902167145.1 of Zea mays. NCBI lineage: Eukaryota > Viridiplantae > Streptophyta > Magnoliopsida > Poales > Poaceae > Zea > Zea mays. The sequence goes on from NC_050098.1 coordinate 198,883,170, forward strand.
TTCGACTTGAGAGTATCCTTTGGCCACAAGTCGAGCTTTGTTCCTTGTCACCACACCCTGCTCATCTTGCTTGTTGCGGAAGACCCATTTGGTTCCTACAACATTTTGGTTAGGACGTGGAACTAAATGCCATACCTCATTCCTAGTGAAGTTGTTGAGCTCCTCTTGCATCGCCACCACCCAATCCGAATCTTGTAGTGCTTCCTCTACCCTGTGTGGCTCAATAGAGGAAACAAAAGAGTAATGCTCACAAAAATGTGCAACACGAGATCTAGTAGTTACCCCCTTATGAATGTCGCCGAGGATTGTGTCGACGGGGTGATCTCGTTGGATTGCTTGGTGGACTCTTGGGTGTGGCGGTCTTTATTCTTCATCCTCCTTGTCTTGATCATTAGCATCTCCCCCTTGATCATTGCCATCATCTTGAGGTGGCTCTTTTGCTTGATCTTCTACTTCATCAACTTGAGCTTCATCCTCATTTTGAGTTGGTGGAGATGCTTGCGTGGAGGAGGATGGTTGATCTTGTGCATTTGGAGGCTCTTCGGATTCCTTAGGACACACATCCCCAATGGACATGTTCCTTAGCGCGATGCATGGAGCCTCTTCATTACCTATCTCATCAAGATCAACTTGCTCTACTTGAGAGCCGTTAGTCTCATCAAACACAACGTCACAAGAAACTTCAACTTGTCCAGTGGACTTGTTAAAGACTCTATATGCCCTTGTGCTTGAATCATATCCTAGTAAAAAGCCTTCTACAGTCTTAGGAGCAAATTTAGATTTTCTACCTCTTTTAACAAGAATAAAACATTTGCTACCAAAGACTCTAAAATATGAAATGTTGGGCTTTTTACCGGTTAGGAGTTCATAGGATGTCTTCTTGAGGATTCGGTGTAGATACAACCGGTTGATGGCGTAGCAAGCGGTGTTGACCGCCTCCGCCCAAAACCGATCCGAAGTCTTGTACTCATCAAGCATGGTTCTAGCCATGTCCAATAGAGCTCGATTCTTCCTCTCCACTACACCATTTTGTTGAGGGGTGTAGGGAGAAGAGAACTCATGCTTGATTCCCTCCTCCTCAAGGAAGCCTTCGATTTGAGAGTTCTTGAACTCCGTCCCGTTGTCGCTTCTAATTTTCTTGATCCTTAAGCCGAACTCATTTTGAGCCCGTCTCAAGAATCCTTTTAAGGTCTCTTGGGTTTGAGATTTTTCCTGCAAAAAGAATACCCAAGTGAAGCGAGAATAATCATCCACTATTACAAGACAATACTTACTCCCGCTGATGCTTATGTAAGCAATCGGGCCGAATAGATCCATGTGGAGTAGCTCAAGCGGCCTGTTGGTCGTCATGATGTTCTTGTGTGGATGATGGGCACCAACTTGCTTTCCTGCTTGGCATGCGCTACAAACCCTGTCTTTCTCAAAATGAACATTTGTTAGTCCTAAAATGTGTTCTCCTTTTAGAAGCTTATGAAGATTCTTCATCCCAACATGGGCTAGTCGGCGATGCCAGAGCCAACCCATGTTAGTCTTAGCAATTAAGCAAGTGTCGAGTTTAGCTCTATCAAAATCTACCAAGTATAGCTGACCCTCTAACACTCCCTTAAATGCTATTGAATCATCACTTCTTCTAAAGACAGTGACACCTACATCAGTAAATAGATAGTTGTAGCCCATTTGACATAATTGAGAAACGGAAAGCAAATTGTAATCTAATGAATCTACAAGAAAAACATTGGAAATAGAATGGTCAGGTGATATAGCAATTTTACCCAATCCTTTGACCAAACCTTGATTTCCATCCCCGAATGTGATAGCTCGTTGGGGATCTTGGTTTTTCTCGTAGGAGGAGAACATCCTTTTCTCCCCTGTCATGTGGTTTGTGCACCCGCTATCGATGATCCAACTTGAGCCCCCGGATGCATAAACCTACAAAACAAGTTTAGTTCTTGACTTTAGGTACCCAAACGGTTTTGGGTCCTTTGGCATTAGAAACAAGAACTTTGGGAACCCAAACACAAGTTTTAGAGCTCTTGTGTTTGCCCCCAACATATTTGGCAACAACCTTGCCGGATTTGTTAGTCAAAACATATGATGCATCAAAAGTTTTAAATGAAAAGCTATGTTCATTTGATGCACTAGGAGTTTTCTTCTTAGGCAACTTAGCACGGGTTGGTTGCCTAGAGCTAGATGTCTCACTCTTATACATAAAAGCATGGTTAGGGCCAGAGTGAGACTTCCTAGAATGAATTCTCCTAATTTTGTCCTCAGGATAACCGGCAGGGTATAAAATGTAACCCTCGTTATCCTGAGGCATGGGAGCCTTGCCCTTTACAAAATTAGACAATTTTTTAGGAGGGGCACTAACTTTGACATTGTCTCCCCTTTGGAAGCCAATGCCATCCTTAATGCCAGGGCGTCTCCCATTATAGAGCATACTTCTAGCAAATTTGAATTTTTCATTTTCTAAGTTATGCTCGGCAATTTTTGCATCTAATTTTGCTATATGATCATTTTGTTGTTTAATTAAAGTCATGTGATCTTGAATAGCATCAATATCAATATCTCTACATCTAGTACAAATAGATACATGCTCAACGATAGATGTAGAGGGTTTGCAAGATTTTAATTCTACAACCTTAGCATGTAACATGTCATTCTTAGTTCTAAGGTCAGAAATAGTAGCATTGCAAACATCAAAATCTTTAGCCTTAGCAAGCAATTTTTCTTTTTCAATCCTAAGGCTAGCAAGAGAAATGTTCAATTCTTCAATCCTAGCAAGTAAATCATCATCATTATTTCTAGAATTGGTAATTGAAACATTACAAACATGAGAATCAACCTTAGCTAACAAATTAGCATTTTCATTTCTAAGGTTGTCTATCGTCTCATGGCAAGTGCTTAGCTCACTAGATAATTTTTCACATTTCTCAATTTCTAGAGCATAAGCATTTTTAACCTTAACATGTTTCTTATTTTCCTTAATTAGGAAGTCCTCTTGGGAATCCAAAAGGTCATCCTTTTCATGAATAGCACTAATCAATTCATTTAATTTTTCCTTTTGTTCCATGTTAAGGTTGGCAAAAAGGGTACACAAGTTATCCTCCTCATCACTAGCATTATCATCACTAGAAGACTCATATTTAGTGGATGATTTGGATTTAACCTTCTTCCTCTTGCCGTCCTTTGCCATAAGGCACTTGTGGCCGACGTTGGGGAAGAGGAGTCCCTTGGTGACGGCGATGTTGGCGGCGTCCTCGTCGGAGGAGGAGTCGGTGGAGCTCTCGTCAGAGTCCCACTCGCGGCACACGTGGGCATCGCCGCCTCTCTTCTTGTGATACCTCTTCTTTTCTCTCCTCTTGCCCTTCTTGCCGTTATCCCTGTCACTGTGACTTGATAATGGACATTTAGCAATAAAGTGACCGGGCTTTCCACACTTGTAGCAAACCTTCTTGGAACGGGATTTGTAATCCTTCCCCTTCTGTTGCTTGAGGATTTGGCGAAAGCTTTTGATGATTAAAGTCATCTCCTCGTTGTCGAGCTTTGAAGCGTCGATTGGTTGTCTACTTGGTGTAGACTCTTCCTTCTTCTCCTCCGTTGCCTTGAATGTTACCGGTTGTGCTTCGGATGTGGAGGGATCATCAAGCTCGTTGATCTTTTTTGAGCCCTTGATCATACATTCAAAGCTCACAAAATTCCCGATAACTTCCTCGGGAGTCATTAGTGTGTATCTAGGATTACCACGAATTAATTGAACTTGAGTGGGGTTAAGGAAGATGAGTGATCTAAGAATAACCTTAACCACTTCGTGGTCATCCCATTTCTTGCTCCCGAGGTTGCGCACTTGGTTCACCAAGGTTTTGAGCCGGTTGTACATATCTTGTGGCTCCTCCCCTTGGCGAAGACGGAAGCGACCGAGCTCCCCCTCGATCGTTTCCCGCTTGGTGATCTTGGTGAGTTCATCACCCTCGTGCGCGGTCTTGAGTAGATCCCAAATCTCCTTTGCATTCTTCAACCCTTGCACCTTGTTATATTCCTCTCTACTTAGAGAGGCGAGGAGTATGGTTGTGGCTTGGGAGTTGAAGTGCTCGATTTGAGCTACTTCATCCTCATCATAGTTTTCATCTCCTACGGATGGTACCTGTGCACCAAACTCAACAACATCCCATATACTTTTGTGGAGCGAGGTTAGATGAAATCGCATTAAATCTCTCCACCTAGCGTAATCTTCACCATCAAAAGTTGGTGGTTTGCCTAATGGGACGGAAAGTAAAGGTGTATGTTTAGAAATGCGAGGGTAGCGTAGGGGGATCTTACTATACTTCTTGCGCTCTTGGCGCTTAGAAGTGACGGATGCCGCGTCGGAGCCGGAGGTGGAGGTTGATGAAGAATCGGTCTCGTAGTAGACCACTTTCCTCATCCTCTTTTTCTTGTCCCCACTCCGTTGCGGCTTGTGGGAGGAAGATTTCTCCTTCTTCTCTTTGTGTGAAGAAGATTTCTTCTCCTTCCCTTTGGAGGAGTCCTTCTTCTTCTCCTTTCCTTTGGAGGAGTCTTTCTTCTCCTTCCTCTTGGTGCGGGACTCTTCCGATGAAGTGCTCCCGTGGCTTGTAGTGGGCTTTTCGCCGGTCTCCATCTCCTTCTTGGCGTGATCTCCCGACATCACTTCGAGCGGTTAGGCTCTAATGAAGCACCGGGCTCTGATACCAATTGATAGTCACCTAGAGGGGGGTGAATAGGGCGAAACTGAAATTCTCAAAAATAATCACAACTACAAGCCAGGTTAGCGTTAGAAATATAAACGAGTCCGTGAGAAAGGGTACAAAACAAATCACAATCAAATAAAGAGTGTGACACGCGGATTTGTTTTACCGAGGTTCGGTTCTCGTAAACCTACTCCCCGTTGAGGAGGCCACAAAGGCCGGGTCTTTTTCAACCCTTTCCCTCCCTCAAACGGTCCCTCGGACCGAGTGAGCTTCTCCTTCTCAATCAAACGGGAACAAACTTCCCCGCAAGGACCACCACACAATTGGTGTCTCTTGCCTTGGTTACAATTGAGTTGTTTGCAAGAAAGAATGAAAGAAAGCACGATTGCAAAAGCCAAGCGACAAGAGCGACAAATAACACACAGATCACTTTCTCTCTCAAGTCACTAATCACTAATGATCTCTTTTCTCAATTGTGAAACTTGGAGAGATGGAGGCTTTGAATGTGTCTTGGAATGGATTGCTAGCTCTTGTATTGAATGTTGAAGGTTGGAATGCTTGGGTGAAGTGAATGGAGGTGGTTGGGGTTGTATTTATAGCCACCAACCACTTCCTAGCCGTTGCTCCATTCTGTCGACCGCAGACGGTCCGCCCGCCTGCCCCGGACGGTCCGCGCCTGTAGATCAACGACTGAAAACGCAACGGTCAGCAGTAACGGCTATATCAACAGCTATATTGCATTTAATGCGTCGTCAGATGTCAGGTAAAGCCAGTCGCGGACGGTCCGGTCGTGCACCCCGGACGGTCCGCGAGGCCGCTATAATTCATTTCTCCGAACCCGTCACCTTCGGGTTTTTTGGTTTCTCACCTACCGAACGGTCCGAGTCTAAGGCCGGACGGTCCGCACGAGGTCTCGAACGGTCCTTGCTTTTCCTCCGGACAGTTCGTAGTAGAGACTTGTATTTTTGCATTGGTTCTGTCCGAAGGGTATCCTGGTGTCGCGGACGGTCCGCCGCAGGGGCCCGGACGGTCCGCGCTTGGCCTGTTTTTCCAAAAAGCTTCTCCTGTCCGGAATAATCTACGGTATTCCGGACAGTTGATTTAGTATAGTTATAGATGAACCTTTGGCACCTGTAGAACATATAATCTAGAGCAAACTAGTTAGTCCAATAATTTGTGTTGGGTAATTCAACCACCAAAATTAATTAGGAACTAGGTGTAAGCCTAATTCCCTTTCAGTGGTCATCCCATTTTTTGCTCCCGAGGTTGCGCACTTGGTTCACCAAGGTTTTGAGCCGGTTGTACATGTCTTGTGGCTCCTCCCCTTGGTGAAGCCGGAAGCGACCGAGCTCCCCCTCGATCGTTTCTCGCTTGGTGATTTTGGTCACCTCGTCTCCTTCGTGCGAGGTCTTTAGCGTGTCCCAAATCTCCTTAGCATTTTTCAACCCTTGCACCTTATTATACTCCTCTCGACTTAGAGAGGCGCGGAGTATAGTTGAGGCTTGGGAGTTGAAGTGTTGGATTTGGGCCACTTCGTCCTCATCATAATCTTCATCCCCTACGGATGGTACCTGTACACCAAACTCAACAACATCCCATATACTTTTGTGGAGTGAGGTTAGGTGAAATCGCATCAAATCACTCCACCTAGCATAATCTTCACCATCAAACGTTGGTGGTTTGCCTAATGGGACAGAAAGTAAAGGTGTATGTTTAGGAATGTGAGGATAGCGTAGGGGGATCTTACTAAACTTCTTGCGCTCATGACGCTTAGAAGTAATGGATGGCGCGTCGGAGCGGAGGTGGAAGGTGATGAAGTATCGGTCTCGTAGTAGACCACCTTCCTCATCTTCTTTTTCTTGTCGCCACTCCGATGCAACTTGTGGGAAGAGGATTTCTTCTCCTTCCCCTTCCCTTTGTTGCGGGACTCTTCCGATGAAGCTTTCCTGTGGCTTGTAGTGGGCTTGTCGCCGGTCTCCATCTCCTTCTTGGCGTGATCTCCCGACATCACTTCGAGCGGTTAGGCTCTAATGAAGCACCGGGCTCTGATACCAATTGAAAGTCACCTAGAGGGGGGGGGGGTGAATAGGGCGAATCTGAAATTTAACAACTTAATCACAACTACAAGTCGGGTTAGCGTTAGAAATATAATCGAGTCCGAGAGAGAGGGTGCAAAACAAATCGCAAGCGAATAAAGAGTGTGATACGCGGATTTATTTTACCGAGGTTTGATTCTCGCAAACCTACTCCCTGTTGAGGTGGTTACAAAGACCGGGTCTCTTTCAACCCTTTCCCTCTCTCAAACGGTCCCTCGGACCGAGTGAGCTTCTTCTTCTCAATCAAACGGGAACAAACTTCCCCGCAAGGACCACCACACAATTGGTGTCTCTTGCCTTGGTTACAATTGAGTTGTTCGCAAGAAAGAATGAAAGAAAGAAGCAATCCAAGTGCAAGAGCTCAAAAGAACACAACAAATCTCTCTCACTGATCACTAAGGCTTTGTGTAGAATTGGGAGAGGATTTGATCACTTGAGTGTGTCTAGAATTGAATGCTAGAGCTCTTGTAAGTAGTTGGAAGGTGAAAAACTTGGATGACTTGAATGTGGGGTGGTTGGGGTATTTATAGCCCCAACCACCAAACTAGCCGTTTGGTGGAGGCTGATGTCGCATGGCGTACCGGACACTGTCCGGTGCGCCAGCCACGTCACCTAGCCGTTGGGTTCCGACCGTTGGAGCTCTGTCTTGTGGGCCCGCCTGGCTGTCCGGTGGCGCACCGGACAAGTCCTGTAGACTGTCCGGTGTGCCACCCACGCGTGAACTGCTCCTCTGCGCGCGCAGGCGCGCATTTAATGCGTTGTAGTCGACCGTTGCACGCAAAGTAGTCGTTGCTCCGCTGTCACACCGGACAGTCCGGTGAATTATAGCGGAGCGGATTCCCGAAGCTGGCGAGTTCAGAGTTGCTCTCCCTTGGGGCACCAGACACTGTCCGGTGGTGCACCGGACAGTCCGGTGAATTATAGCGGAGCGCCTCTGAGAATTCCCGAAGGTGTTGAGTTTAGCTTGGAGTTCCCTGGTGCACCGTACACTGTCCGGTGCGCCTGACCAGGGCACACTTCGGTTATCCCTTGCTCTTTTTGTTGAACCCTTTTCTTGGTCTTTTTATTGGCTTTTTGAGAACCTTTGGCACTTGTAGAACTTATAGACTAGAGCAAACTAGTTAGTCTAATTATTTGTGTTGGGCAATTCAACCAATCAATTAGGAAATAGGTGTAAGCCTAATTCCCTTTCAGTTTGGGAAGCAAACATCCGAACCCAAGTACCCATGGGTAATATTCACCCAGTAAAATTAGGGGTGCAGCATAATAGACAATAAGAACAACAAGTAGCCCAACCTCTTCCAACCCTTTTAAGCACCTATCCACCCAACCTAGGCGACCAACCATCAGTCGCCCGTCCACCGGTCCATGTGTCACTTTGTGTTTTGCTATTTTGTATGGTTAAACAATATTTTTCTCTTGTTACATGTCAAATTTATTGGTGATGTATTTGTTGTTGGGTGTCATGTGGCTATTAATATCATATAAAAGATAATGTGATAATGCTTTCCTTGTCGGGGATGGAGACCTATTGGGGATTCGATACCCGAATTGGGATGGATATGGGATGAATCTTGTACCCATGATGGGTATATGTGGATGGGGATGGGGATGAGTATAGCTTCATGGGGATGGAATGTCCAAACCCGGTGCGGAATTCCCCATTGACACCTTTAACCAGGCGTGTTTGATGGGGCACCGAATAAAACACTAGAGAGAAGTTACACTATAGTAAATAAAGGGCTACATAAATAGAGTGCACCATACACGTGGATGTACATGGACATTGCATCGGGTAGGGAATTAGATATAGCACTCAGTGAGGTCTGCAACATGTGGGGAGATCTATAAGGCATCAAATGTGTTTGATGTGCCATTGGATACCCAACAGATAGGATACATGGAGAAGTTGCACACCAACCTAAGAGGGCTATAACACGCTAGACATGTTTAGTGAAACACTGGTCAAAACACCAAATTCCCTTACTCAAACAGTCGACAATGGCTAGTTCCTATGACTAAGTGACATGGACACACACAGGCTTGTCCGGTGTCTGGAGTATCCGGTGAGCACATAAAAAATCTACATTGCTTAAACAACTAGTTTTAGACTTGGGGTACGGGATATATATATATATATATATATATATATATATATATATATATATATATATATATATATCACCCCAACCAACCATTTTGAGATGTGTGGGAGCTGAGAAATAATGCTAGAGAGCTGAGACTCCATTTCTATAGCTCTAGACACCCAAGTGCTCAAAAGACTACTTGATGTTTAGCGTAGGTACTTTGTGAAGTGCTTATGTTAGTTAAACCACTTTATTAACGCTTGCTCCAGGTTGATGTTAGACACCCTCAAAACCTTGGTGCTTACATGCACCATTGTATTTGTATTGAATGTGACTTATAATTCGTGCGAGATCACACCAACTCCATTTGTGGTGTGGCTGCCACCACATACTGGATGGAACGAGACCCACAGAGTTTCAGACATAAACTCAACATTGAAGATGATGAGGAGCATTCAGGAGAAGCCAAAACCAGAGCACCACTTGTGTATGGTGGCTATCCATGGAGTTACATAATTGAGAGTTGGTCATTGCATGGGCATTCCCTTGCATGGGGCTTCAACGAGAATTAGGGGGAAGCTTGTATGCTTCACGATACCACAATAAAAAATGTCGACACATCAATAGGAGTTTGTATATCTGTCACATTTGAGCATATGCATTTATGTCATGTTACCTTGGTTATATGCTCTACCTTCCTAACTTAATTATAGGCTATTGGATATGTTTAGAACCTAGGTTGTAACTCTTTGCATTAGAGATAGAAACACTTAGTTAAAACCATAGTTGCACCTAAGATAACTTGGTTACTTAGGTTTTGACTAAAGAGAAAAATAGAGGACATATATTAGAACAAAATTAGAATGCCCAATTCACCGCCTTCTTAGTGTCACCATTCCCTACAAAATTTCATTATTTTGTTTGTCTTGGTTGTCTTCACATCTTCCTTTCCTTTGGTTTTATCTTTCTTCAGAGTCAACACGATGCAACATTTTTTGAGTTGCATGCATTCAGTGACAGAGTATTTGTGATGCAGGTGATATGGGGATTGTTCTAACGGTAGTTCATCAAAAAGATTTGTTCTTGTCACCCTTCTTTGATTTGTTCATGGTCATGATAGCGTTGAATGGTCATCTCATCTTGCTTAATAAACCACCTTTCGTGTCTCTATAATCATCGCCTTTATCATTATATTGGCGGTGTCGACTATCAAACTTCGCTCTTACTGTCTTTGGCATCTGTCTAGTTGTCGATGATGTCATGGAACTCAAGTATCATCATTGGTTTATTCCTTGCAAAATCCTAGTACTGGAACTTTCCATAAGACCATCACGTCTATATCAACAATGTTCACAAGGGTAGAGCGTATTTCAATGAATCACATACAGTAGTTGCATATACTTTCTTTGTCCTTCTGCTTGCAATTTTTGGAGATCGTGTTGATTTGTGGAATGAGGCCATGATTTTTGCAAATTGTCCATGAAATTCTTAGGAAGTGCTAGCCAGTTGTCAATGGAACCTTTTGGGGCTGAGTAGCTTTAAGTACCAGGATGTAGATGACCTTAATATCTTTATTCCTTCTTATGAGGTTGATGGTAACCGAGTAAAATCAAATCCACTGATTTAGATCCTTCTTGCCATCGTACTTATCAATGTTGATGGGCTTGACTTTCTTTAGTACGTGAAGGAATTAATCCTTCTTGAGAAACAAAGAAAGGACTCATCCTCAGCGTTGTACTCGTTCATCCAAGGAGATTTTTCATGGTCAAGATCCCACCTCCTAGAATTCAATCGCTTGCAAATATCATGCCTATGGAGGACATCGTACAAATCGCCCTAATGTTGGTCATTTGAGGGTGGTCTCTTCCTCCCCTATCTTGGTCATTGTTTCCTGGCCTTCCAACATTGAATCCTCTATTGGAAGCTTGGTGTGTTCGAGTAGACACTGCATGTGATGTCGTGTTGTCAGTGAAGCATTACCGTCATAGCCTCCAGCATGACCTTGTAGCATGAGAACTCAGGAGTAAAATTTTTTATCGTGTTGTAATGCATAAAAAATATATGCATAAAAAATATACATGATGTTGGCCTCGGGAGTGTTCTAGACTTTGTGTCCTACAACTTTATAGAAGTCAGACTCAAGTTTGTGTGTCATGGAGTTGCCCAATTGCATTAGCGATGGTAGAGGTCCAATTTTTTGTTCTCGTTGCAATGGTGTTGCTCAGTTTCATGTTATTTGCGTACTTCTCAATGAAGTCGGTCTTGGATACATCGTTGTCCCTATTATCTACCCTTACATTATTGGCTTGTCCTCTGATGGGTTGTCTCATCCACGACATTGCTCTTGTCGCTAGAGATGTCATATTCATCCTCGTCATTCGGGGTCGATTTCCTTGAGCATGAAAACCTCCCGACTATGATCACACATACTCATGTTGTTGTAGGTGTAGGGCTCGATGGTTGTTACTTCCAAGATGTGAGTGAGAGGTGATCTTGCTTGATATAGTAGTGCCCTCATGTAGGCAACTACGTAGAAAGAATCAGAATAGTTCCCGAGTAATTGGACCACTGTTTAGTGTATGATCTTCACTTATGACGCGTCGGTGAAGACTAAGCCTTTTTAGCACCTATTATCATGACTTTTTTTATCCCTACTCTATTGAAAGAGTGGACAAGATGGCTTTCAATATTGCCATTTGATAGATAGAAGGAGCATTCTTGAACCCAATCGATAATAGGCTTAGAAGCCGACTTAGAAAGCTTGGCCATGTTGAAGTCAGACTTGATCTATTCGAGTTGTCTCCTCGTCTAAATCGGATTAGGAATAAAAATATCGAAATTTTCGACGAGATCCTCTAGCATGTTCAGGCAAAGAGCTGTAGATGCTCGATCCACCGTGGTTTCCATGTTGCGACTATGGAGTTTGCTAGAATCGTGCTCCGTTTAACCTAGGAACCGAAGATGAAGGTCTATCTAGATTTTGAGGTCTATCTAGATTTTGAGCATTTTCTCGCTAAGAACCCCTATCTGGCGCGCCAGCTATTGATGTATATGATGAACGACAACTTACTACAGGTTTAGTCAGAGTAAGGTTTGGTGGGTGTCGACAAAAACTCAATCTCGATGGTTAATACATGCGAGACAACTATTTAGAGAGTCCGGAATGTTGAACAATGTAGTACCTTGTATTTTGCACGTTGGATTATTTTACATTGGATTGTTGAACACAAGTTGTTATAAAGGGAGTAGCCACTCCCTTGCTTATATAGCCAAGTGTACAATCATGGTCCTAGTCGAATATGGTAGAAGGGTTGAAATCCTATTACAGCGACCGTTCTTTCTATTAGCTAACTAGATCGGTTTGCATGTGATGGAATCCACATCACCTTGTTTCATGTCTTCATATAAAACTATAGAAAGAACATTCATTCTTTTCTGTCATGTATTAGCCGTCTCGGTTCATACGTTTAAATAAAGAGTTTTATGTTTAACAATGTGTTAATAGACGACGTGCTTAGAGAACAAGAGTACATTAAACCGTTAGACCCAGTCGCCTAGCCCTAGCCCACGCAACAATAGCAACGCGCGTTAGCCAAATATACCCTGAACCTCTACGACGAAGAATTTTGGATCCTGTCCTAACTCCTAAGAAACCTGAAATCGTCCCGCGCGCTCTACGAAAACTGGCGGTTACCTTGGCCACTTCCGGTGACTCTGAGAATTCTCTACTCTGAAAATTGCAGAACAAAGCTTCAAGCAAAGGGAACACGGCCCGAACCGAAGGCGCAACTTGCAAGTTGTGCGGCGGTATTAAGGTGCAACTTGCAGCCAAATTCTCCAGCTGGTGAGCCTTTTCGAAAAGCTTTTCCCAGCCGAAACTGAACACAGCATCAGCATCCAGAAGGGAGTTGTCAGGGAAAGAGCTGGTACCAAACATGATGCTCCAAAAGGCAGCGTGCACGCGCTCCTTTTTTTTTTTGAGAGAGAGAGAGGACGAAAGCTCTCAGATATGTGGACGGCAGCGTGTTGCAGGGATGCCGTTTTCGGTGGTGCGGCAAGGGGGAGTCCTTTTCTTCCTGTTTTTTTTCTTTCTTTCTTTTCTTCGGGATGAGAATTATTGCTGAGCGTGGAATATTCCTTTGTCGCGGAAATGGCTGCGGCGCGAATATGTTCCGAGGAACACTGGTCTCTCTCAATCATCGTCGAAGCAACAGCTCCAAATGCTACCTGCACTGCACACCCACCAGTGGCGAAGCTAGAGCAAATATGAAGGGGTGCACCTCTCTTGTGGATGCATATATATGATATATGGGGGGTGCTTAGAGCAACTCCAATAGTTCTCTAAAAAATAGCTTGCTAAAATCATGTTTAGCAAGTTGCTAAATAGCTATTGGAAGTAAAAAATAACTTAGTCTCCAATAGTTGCTCATATTTAGGAAGTAGTTCGATTTTGAATCTAGATTTAGCGGCCCTGTCCCTATGTGAGGGCGAAAAAGAAAAGGCCGGTCGATATGAACTATGGAGGAGTGGTGGTCCGGTGGCGCAACCTATGAGGAAGTTGGGTTCGACGGTGAAGGAGAAACTTGTGTCATACGTGTTTGACCTAGTTATCTCATTATGCTAGAAAGTGAAAAAAGAGCGTGCTATACCTGCCTACCTCACTATCTGGGAAAGTGAAAAATAATCACGCTAGTGTGAAGAAATTGACGTCAACTGCATTTAGGGAGTTCCTACCGAGTTGCTAAATGTGGAGAGTAAATAGAGTTGAATAGCAACTAAGTAAATTTAGCAAGTCTATTTAGAGAACCATTGGAGAAGTATTTTTCTGTTCACTTCTTAAATTTAAGATTTAGAGAGTTGTTTAGAGAACTATTGGAGTTGCTCTTATATGGTGAAATTTTGATTACTATAACTGAATTTTTGAATTTTGGGGGTGCATATGCACCCACCAGCTACTAAGTAGCTTCGCCCCTGACACCCACCACCAGACTCAGTTTGGCCAGGAATAACTGATATGAAATACAGATATATATATATATATATATATATAGCATGAACTTCTGCAATTGTTTTTCTTTTTTGCATTTTGAAAAAAAAAACATCATCTCCTGCAATAAGGTTTGTGTGGTATTACCGTACGAAGTACGATCGATCCCATGCATCGATCCCAGCTTGAATATTCCGAACAACAACTCGTTTACTATAGTTTGGCACAGTACAGTACTACGTTGGTATGAAATGGACCCGTGACGTCCACACAGGAACACACAAATAGTCAAATAGGCCGGACAAATCTTTGCATGGCTCCCAGTTTTTCTCGCGCCCTTTCCGTCTAGATAGATATATAGTCATATAGATAGACGAGGCCACCAAACGCAACGACGCCATGCACAGCCAAAAGGCGCGCCACGTACGCGGCGGGGTTAGTTGGGTGGCCGGGCCGGCGGTGTCTTTCTCTTTCGTTCCAGGCGGCAGGCGCTGGCGCTCGTGGTGATCTTGATGATCTCCTGCCGTGCTTATCCGCAGCCAGGGGGGAGCATGGGCATTGACGCCACGGCAGGCTGGCAGCCGCGGGGGAAAGGCCGAAAGCGCCGCGCCGATGGTTGCGTCGCGACTCGATCGCGTCTCGTCCTCCGGCCACCGCTCCGGTTCTTGTCCTCGTTTTGGACAAGTCGCGTCCCCTCGGCTCCCGCCTATTTTTTGTCCTGGGCCTCCGGCCTCAGCTATGGTGTTTGTTTTTTTTTCCAACCTTTTGTTAAAAAATATTTCTAAAAATAATACCAGAGAAATTTCTATTTTAAAATTAACCGTTTGGCCACGCTAATCTCCTCTGCACAGCTAAATAAATCGAATCGAATGTCACGCTGACCCACCTAGCGCGTCTGGTCTACCGACATGCATGGCAATCTAGCGAGCCATGTGCAATGCCTATATTTTTGTTTCTCTCGACAAGGCACTATTATAAAAACGTGACCCGTAGGATCTCAATTGTAGACGTGAATTCGAGGATATAAAAATTGATCAGGCACAAGTGTGTGCAACGTATGTTAAAAGTATGGATCTCAGCTCGACGACGACACAGTTACGACGAGTTAGCTGCCCTTGGAAATGACTGAACGCAGTTTTTTTTATCTTTGATCATGCTGGAGATCATCGGAGATTCAGCATGACGGAGCTAGAGCTTAGAGTTTGTACCTGATCGTTACTTTGGACGGTAGAAAAGGGAAACCCTTCTTTTTCCAAAGCCTTTTAGTTGTGGCCTGAAGTCAAGACGCGTCGTTGTCAGGGTCGTTTACGTTGGAGATCGAGTATAGTAGTATTCGAGTGGAGGCAGCACTGCTGGATCTAGCGGCCAGTAGCCCCGTTGGAATATAATAATTCTTCTGGTCTTTTATATTTGTCGCGGTACGAACTAGCGAACCACAAATACTTGAAAACGGATGTAGTATAATTGAATTGTCTACGTCTTTCTATCAACATATCATAGGCTCATAGCTGGTCATCATGAGTAATCGCGTCTTTTGCAGCCTCTAAAATCGGCGTTAAATGCCCATTAGTGTGCTAACCCGAATTTAGCTGCATGTCATCGACCGCGTCCGCGTACACGGCAACTCTGTCCATCCGCCCCGCGCCCCGCCCGGTCAATCTCTCAATGAGATTGCTGCTTAAGAAACGGATCCCCACCGCCCCAAGGCCAATCGCTCAATCGACACAGAGCGCAGCGCGGAAGGGAGCAGCGTTGGTTGCGTCACTCACGCGTGCCATGCCACGGCGCGCGCTGAAACCAGCCGTAGAAACTGAGCTGCGAAGCCTCTCACTAGCCTGACTAGACTAATCTTCTAGTCCGGCATGGGCATGGCGTTCGTCGCCGCGGACAGCGACGGTCGCTCCAATGGACGGGACTGCCGAATCGGACGTGGAAAGCGGGGTGGGGAATGGGATGAACACCCGGTAGGCACGCGTCCGCGCCGCGCGGATGCACGTGGGGGAGGAGGGAGGGAGTCGACCTCAAGGCGCAGGGACGCGGAAAGCGAGGCGGCGCGGGAGTCACGCGCGCCGCGTGGCCCGAGCCGGTCGAGAGGGCCGGCCGGCCGGCCGACCGACCACCGCGTGCCTGCGTCACTTGCGTGCGCCGCCCGCCGAGGCGCGTGCGTGCGTGCGTCCATCCGTGCACGCTTGGTGCGTGGCCGGCCGGCCGCTCCTCCGCCCCCACACAGACCGGTACCGAACCCACCCACCAAGCGCTCGCCACGGCACACCGTTGGGACGATCGGCGTGCACGTGGCCGGTGGCCCGGGTGGGGCGACCGCCGCGCGGCACTTGAGCGGCAGGTACTTTCCGTCACGTTCGTGGCTTTCGCAGTTTCGCTCCTCCGGAGTAGTACTAGCTCGTGCCACGACCCGAGCCTGACCTGCGTTACTTCATTGGGTTGGGCCAGCAACTCACGAAACGACCAAGTAGGCCCACTATTGCTGTGGGCTACGCAGTTCATTATTATGGTGGGAGCAAATGGCTTCCAAAGCTCCACCGAACGATCAAGGTACAAGCGGCAGAATGGGTCACTGGAACAGGATTTCAGTCCGTAAATACATACCAAATGTATTGCCACAAAACCTCATCATCGTCACTACTACACTACAGCTTAAGACCCTGGCAATAAATATAGCGCCGCAGACCTGCAGACGACAAAATGGGCTGTGCATGTAAAGGTGCCACCAAATTTTGGATACTTTCTTGCACAAGCACTGGCACACATAAAAAAATTATACCTACCACCAAACCAAGCCATCTGGATCAGAACTTCACTTCTTGACAGGATCTTGTCAGCTAAACATACTCCTGGTCTCTAACTCCAATTCGTGACATTGCCGGATCCTAGAGATCCAAACCGCACACCATCGGCACCGATGATCCGCGATCTTAACTGGAGATCATCCTCAATCCTTGATTCGATAGTTTCTGATGTACTAATTGGGCTTGATATCTAACAACATCTAAGTTTCTGGTTGAGCTTTAGTAATTAATGATGACATAACATTATTATGGCTAATATATTTTTACAAAGACAAATTAGTTTACATCACACATATATAAATTTATTGGGCATATGTACTATTCGTGCTTCTATTGATGGAGATCAATCTTTGGTTTTTTTCAAGGATGAGCGAGTAGTTTAAAGATCAACTAGTTTTAAGTGTCAAAGAGTCGTTGGACGTGGATATTTACTATTCCTTTGAATGTACTATAAATAAGGGAATAGATGGATAGCTTGACCTAGACAAATCTACTGTATTGTATAGTGGTGATGCACACTTTTTAAAAACTAGTGCTAGGTAACATATAAGAGCCCATGAGAAGTTTGAGATTAAACCCATCTCAAAAACGGTTGAAACAAGCTAGTTGGCGGTGCTACACCGGACGTGTCCGGAATGCACCGAACATGCGCACAAGGCATGGGGATGTCCTGTTTAGAAAAGCACAAGCACCGGTGTGCTTGATGTGCACCAGGCAACATTGGCGGAGCTGAGGCCAAGCATGCCCGGGCAGGTGCAGGGCATCGTGGCCTAGTGATTCAGGTCAGCAGGTTAGGTCTAGCCATCTAGGTAAGTGTCACATTTGGGAACAATGAACCCTGATTCGTCGAACATAATCGAAGTCGACGACTCTGAAGTTGTTTGCCGCCATGCGACCCATCGAGCGCTGAAGTCATCCTCTGCCTCGCTGTCCGCCGCTTTGCTGGTCGCCAGGAGTGCACCGTGACTGGCTGAAGTTGTCCGCCAAGGCTGACCGCCAAGAGCCGAGGAGCCCACGCTGCGCGACCCCGTCTACCGTGCGTGAGAGGAGCTTTTGTGTCCTAGCCCTTCCACCTCCGCGTGAAATTGATCGACATATTCCTTCACCGTTGTTGTTTGACTGATACAAAACAAGTGATAGATGAACACCTCGTGTTCGTCTTTGCCAAAACGATCAAGTAACAGACGACAAAACCAAGAACACTAAAACAACTGAAAATGTTAATCCAACGAGCCACAGGCCCAACAAAGTGCATCTATGCAACTTTCACGCATACCAATTGATCCACAACATACAACTCAAAGTAATCATTATGGCTACGCCTAATCCATAACTTTGGATTTTCCTCATCAAACACAGGAAAATTCAGTTTCGGTAGATGACCCAAATCGACCGAACCCGACTGGAACACAGTTCCCACTCCAGAGGATGGACCACCCAAAACCCCAGACGCTGGAACAGACACCCCATCACCCAACTGCACTAGAGTAGATGGCAATTGAAAACACGTACCCTTGACCAGGGGATGAAGAAGGGTCGTGATCGACCCAAACCCATCCTCCCGGTGCTTCATGTCGACGCGGTGCCCGTGGGGCGAAATGGTTGTTGACACGACAGATGGGCGGTCGGCAGCCGGCGACGTCGGGGCCAACACCCCCAACATGGCAGTGGATTTGTCGAATACGACACACTCCCAATGCTTGGTCACTTTTCCCACTTCCAATCGCAAGTCATCGATCGTGCCTTCTATGCTGGTACGTCAATCATCGAACACCCCAGATGCCTTCTCCAGCGCACTAACGTATTGTTGCTGATCGGCGACAAACCCAGAGAAGGTTGCCTCCCAGCGCGATTCTTGCTCCACCAGGCACTGATCAAGCTTTGGTTCATGGTCGGTGAAGCGCCTCGCCAGTTCATCTAGGATGATCTGCATGTCGGGGTTCATCGCGAGTTGTCGACGATGAAGGCGAGTATCGTACTGATGAACCGACACCCGATCTAGATCGTCGTAGGAGGAAGTCCCAGATCGTTGTCTTCGAATACCACTTGTTAACACTAGTTTACCACTCTCGCGATAGCGCTAGTATATTTATCTCGATCATATTATTACAGAGTTTGGGAAGGTTTAGAGGAAGAAGAGGAAGAGAAGACTTGGAGGACAAGGAAATAGTTGTTGATACATCCGTGCCGCAACCCTTCAGCAGACGCCCACAAACAGGGGCGGAGCCACGGGGTGGGCAAAGGGGTCGTCGCCCCACCTCATTTTTTGTCTTCTTATATATATATATATATATATGTTGAATATGATACGAATTGGAAAAAATAGTAAGTACATGAAGGAAAAAGTGCAGCACACATCCACCATCCTGCCCAACAATCGAACTCCACAACTCTCTAAAACAGCCCAATTCTGCTTCTGTTCTGTTATCGTTGTATCCGATCGACACAAGGTAGAAGCGCTCGACTCCGTCGTTGCCATCCCCTTGTTGTACTCACCCTAACTTTGTCGCCTGCCCCTTATGTGTTGCCCCAATGTCGCTGCCACACCTAGCTCCCCTTCTGTGCTCACCAGCTCTGTCGCTGCACCAATGTCGCCGCCGCCCGTCCATCCCCCTTCTGCCTGCGCTCACACACCCGCACAATTCACTCATTTAGCCATCGCAACATTGACACGTAGTTTTTTTGTTATTCATAATTTTCTCTTCTTTCAAATTTTAATTTCTATTGTTCGATCACTAGATTGTATATTTGACTTAATTGGATACGCAGACTCTGATTATGCCGGGTGCAAGGTAGATAGGAAGAGTACATCAGGGACGTGTCAATTTCTAGGAAGGTCCCTGGTGTCCTGGAGTTCCAAGAAACAGACATCCGTTGCCCTATCCACCGCTGAGGCCGAGTATGTTGCCGCAGGACAGTGTTGCGCGCAACTACTTTGGATGAGGCAAACCCTCCGGGACTTTGGCTACAATCTGAGCAAAGTCCCACTCCTATGTGACAATGAGAGTGCAATCCGCTTGGCGGATAATCCTGTTGAACATAGCCGCACTAAGCACATAGACATCCGGCATCACTTCCTGAGGGATCACCAGCAAAAGGGAGATATCGATATTTATCATATTAGCACCAAGAACCAGCTAGCCGATATCTTCACCAAGCAGTTGGATGAGAAAACTTTTTGCAGGTTGTGAAGTGAGCTAAATATCTTAGATTCGCGTAACTTGGACTGATCTATAGCATACATGTGTTCTATGCCTTTGATCATATTACTTTGAGCATTTACATTATTCGTTGTACAGTTATGGTGCTCAAGTTGTACAAGTCCTCCCCGGACCTCACAAGTCTGTATGCAAATGCTGCACATATTTAGGGGAGATGTGCTATAACTTGACCCTTTGAGACTAACCTGGTTGTTTGAGTTAACTTGATGTAGTCTCAAAGGTGCATTGAAAGGGAAAGGTGAACTTGGACGATGAAAAGACTTCCACTGCACTCCGGTATTAGTGTACTTACTTCCAAGTTCATACTTGCAATCTCATTGCCTCTTTGCTCTTAGTTGACATTTTCGGTGAAGCAATGGGGTTAAAGGGCCAAAAATGATCACGTTTTGGTGCTTAATGCCAAAGGGGGAGAAATCAAGGCCAAAGCAACTGGATCAGACTGGATCAACCAACCACTTGAGAATTTTGAAAATAGTAGAGTTAGAATCTGTGATTTGTCCAAAATACTCTTACTGCAAAATTTGGTCTCTTATGGGGGAGAATTTTGATTATGGGGAAAAGGGGGAGTTTTTGGCACTTGATAAATTTCACTCCTCGGATATCTCTCTATTTGCTCAAACAAGTGTATTTGACTTAGAGATAGGAAAATGAATTTGATTTGCAAAAACAAACCAAGTGGTGGCAAAGAATGATCCAAATATGCCAAATCCTAAGTAAAGAGATTTTGGTCTTCATTTGCATTGATGTTGCACTTCTTTTGGTTGCTTTTGCATGTGTTGGCATAAATCACCAAAAAGGGGGAGATTGAAAGGAAAATGTGCTCTTAGGCAATTTCTATAAGTATTTTGGTGATTAGATGCCCAACACATTAATTGAGTACTTATGTGCAAAAATGTGTGAAGAGTGCAAATCAAAGTGTAAGGTATGTTTATAGACTTAGTATATTATTTTGTATACTAATGTATCTGTCTAAGTGTTAGAAACAGGGCCAACAAAAGAAGAAAAGCATCGGAAAAGACTGAACTGTGAACAGCCAAGTACCTGCTCGGGCCTGGCACACCGGACTGTCCGGTGGTGCACCAGACAGTGTCCGGTGCGCCAGGCTGGCCGACGGTGAACCGGCTGCTCTCGAGAAAACGTAGAAGCGTATGGCTATAATTCACTGGACTGTCCGGTGGGGCACCGGACTGTCCGATGAGCCAACGATCGTCAGCTCCAACGGTCGGCTGCGCAATCCGCGGGCGACGCGTGGCCCGCAACAACGGTCGGTTGGGCACACCGGACTGTCCGGTGCGCCAACCGACCCCGAGGACCAACGGTCGGAGGCGCCAGATATGGAAGGAGATCGTGCACCGGACAGCTACAGTGAATGTCCGGTGGTGCACCGGACTGTCTGGTGCACCACCCGACAGATGGCAAGTTTGGCCTTCCAAGTTGGCCTCCAACGGCTCCTAGCTGCCTTGGGGCTATAAAAGGGACCCCTAGGCGCATGGAGGAGAACACAAAGCTTACAAGAAACATCCTAAGACTTCTAGACTCTGCTTTCACGCAATCGGATCATCGTTCTTGAGATTTGAGCATTATTCGAGTTGTAAACTCCTCGCGTTGTGTTTGTGTGCTCACCTTCTCACTTGTGTGCATGGTTGTGCTGCAGATTTGAGTCTTGTGTGTGTTGCTCTCCCCAACCTTACTTTGTGCTTTCTTTGTGATCTCAGTTGTAAGGGCGAGAGACTCCAAATTGTGGAGATTTCTCGCAAACGGGAAAAAATACTTGAAAAATACTTGAAAGGAGATCTCTCCCCATCCTAAGATCGTGGTATTCAAGTTGATCATTGGATCACTTGAAAGGGGTTAAGTGCAACCCTCGTCCATTAGGACGACACAACATGGAAGTAGGCAAGTGTTACTTGGCCGAACCATGGGATAAAAATCGCGTGTATCGTGTGTTGCTTATTGTGATTGCTTTGTTCGCACTAGCGTGTTCCTTAGTCACTTGATTTCACTAACACCTTGATAATCAAGTTTGTGGCTATTAAGTGTTTAATTTTACAGGATCACCTATTCACCCCCCCGTCTAGGTGCTCTCAGTTTTAAATTGGTATCTTAATGGTGAATAGTGGTAGGTTGATATTCCTGTGGTATATCCATTTGATTGTTGTTTAACTCTTATTCTGTGCATTTGTGTGTTATACGCATCACAGTTTAATTCTTGACATAATGCATCCCACGGGTGCTAAGGTGTAGTTATGTTTCGAATTAGCCTAAGTATGTGCAATTTGGCATATTAGGCCCAAGTTGAGATTTTAATGTAAGCACATATTTAGGGGGAGCATTCTATAAACTTAGAATTCAAAATTTGTACTTTAAATCTTATTCTTGTGTAAGCTTTAATTGTGTTGCCATCAATCATCAAAAAGGGGGAGATTGAAAGCTCTCTTGTGGGTTTTGGTGTTTAGATGACAACCCAATTAAAGGACTAACAAGTGTGCTAAGTGTTGAACAGATGCTTAATGCAAAGCTAATAGGGTTCAACACAAGTGAACAAGTGTGATGGTCCAAAGACTGGATTATCTATAGATAATGAACACTGCTTAAGTGAGACTCGGTGTGCGTAACTCAAAGACAACTGATCAAGCCAAGGATGGAGGCAAGAAGAGCTTCGAGGTACCGAGTGCATGGGAGAAGGTCAAGGAGACCAGGAACCCAAAGCCAGGGGTGAAGAAGAATACTTGCAAAGTCAAGGTTGATCGAGTTAAGAAGAGTTATGGTGCATCAAGGATCACTACATAAGGACATGACTTACAACCAATGAGGTAACATCTATAGTTATGTGGTGTAAGTCATAAGGCTCAAGATCAAGCTCGAGAAGTGAACAAGGGAGTTGGAGCTCAGATATGTCAATCTAGATCAAGTCAAGTTGACTTAATGGTTTAGAGTCCAACATCGACCTCAAACATGCCAAATTGGGTAAAACGATGAAAAAGGTTAAGTATAAAAGTTTGAATGTTCAACCATGTTGCATACACCTATTACTACAAGTTTGGTGCTTTGGTTTGCTCTCTAACTCTTTTTGTAGAGAAAGTACCATTCTAAGCTCTGCTGGAGGAGAAACAGAAAAGCTAGGAGAAGAACAAGAAAGATGTAAGTTTCTAGGACTAAATCAATTGGATTATACTCTAAATGTGTTTGTTTAAGTCTCAGGAAAATCCTCCCAAAAGTTGAAGTCAAACAGAGAAAGAATGGAGGAAAACACACTTAGTGTGTTGTTGGTCGGTGCACAAGACAGTGAATAGTAATTGTCCGGTGCACAGGACAATGAATAGTGACCTATCCGGTGCACAGGACAGTGAATAGTAACATGTCCGGTGCACCAACGGCTAGCTCTTCCAGAGAAGGAAATTGTCAATCAGATCCGTTACTGTTCACTGACCGGTGCGCCACCGGACAGTTCGGTGCACCCGCAACCAGGGAAGGCTGGGAGCTTCCAAATGAAGCTCCAACGGCTCCTAGGCCCTTTGGGGCTATAAAAGGGACCCCTAGGTGCCTCAAACAAGTACACAAGTGTAGCCAACAAGTCCATACATCATTTGGATCAATTCTTTCTCTCCCTCTCTAGTGTATCTCTCTAGTTTGTGTAGAGGCGAAGTTATAAGCCTTTAGAGAGAGGGGAAGTGCTGCTGAGAGCTAGAGCAATATCTTGAGTGCATTGTTACTCTGCCGGAGTGCTGTCAAGAAGATTGTAAGCATCCACGACATCGTTGTAATTGATATCAACATAGTGGAAGGCTCTATTTGTCGCACTGACAGATCTGAGCAAACGGAGGAAGGAGTTGAAATAGACTCCAAGCCAAGGTGTGGCTAACTCCAACGAGGACTAGGCAGGCATTTTAGGCTTGGCCGAACCTCGGGATAAATCCTTGTGTCTGTGTGCTCTGCTCTGTGTTGTGTGTTGTTTCTCTGTCTTATTTGTTGTTTATACTTGCACTTCAATATTTATATGTGGTACAAGCTGTCTTCGAAGTGCAGGGTATTTTAAGACAGGAACTTCAATTCCGCTGCAACCTACTCGAAGGGTCTTTCATTCCACTGCGATCCAGCCTTCGAGTGGAGTAAGAATTTCCAGTTATAAAGTGATAGTTATTTTTCGCCTATTCACCCCCTCTAGGCGACATCCAGATCCTGTTCCCGGGCATAGGGAACTTTCAGATACTACAAGAAGAAGGGCGGTGATGCACACATATGTCGGGAATGGGACTCCGACGAGAGCTCCACCGACTCCTCCGACGACGCCGCCGCAAACATCACCGTCAACAAAGGCCTCCTCTTCCACAACACCGACCACAAGTGTCTCATGGCTAAGGACGGCAAGAAAAAGAAGGTACACCCTAGAGCCAACCCTAAATATACTGCATCTAGTGATGAGGGTAGCTCTAGCGACAATGAAGATGATTTACTTTCTCTCTTTGCCAACCTTAGCATGGAACAAAAGAAAAAATTGAATGAATTCATTAAAACCATTAACAAGAAGGATGATCTCTTGGAATGCAAGAGGACTTGCTCGTTAAAGAAAATAAAAAAATTTGTTTAGTTCAAAAATGCTTATGCTCAGGAAGTAGAAAAACGTGAAAACTTATCAAAGGAGCTTAGCATTTGTCATGATTCAATTTTAAGTCTTAGAACTGAGAATGCTAGTTTAATTTCTAAGATTGAAAAGTTGAATGTTTGCAATGAGTCAATTTCTAGTCTTAAAATTGAGAATGATAATTTAAATGCTAAGATTGAGAAATTGAGTATTTGCAAAGCATCTACATCTACTGTTGAAAATGTTACAATTTGTACTAGATGTAAAGACATTAACATTGAAGTTATGGATGATCACCTTGCCATTATTAAACAACAAAATGATCACATAGCTAAATTAACCGCTAAAATAGCTGAGCAAGAACTAGAAATTGAAAATTTTAAATTTGCTCGTAGCATGCTCTATAATGGGAGACGCCCTAGCATTAAGGTTGGATTTGGTTTCCAACAGGGGAACCAAAACAACACCAAACTTAATGCCCCTAAGAAATTGTCTAACTTTGTAAAGGGCAAGACTCCCATGGTTCAGGATAGTGAAGGCTATATTTTATATCCTGCAAACTATCTTGAGCATAAAATTAGGAGAATTCATGCTTGGAAACCTCATTCTGTTTCTCATCATGCATTTATGTGTAAAAATGAGGCTTCTAGTTCTAGACATTCCACTCATGTTAAAATGCCTAAAAGGAAAACTCCTAATGCATCAAATAAGCATAACATTTCATTTAAAACTTTTGATGCTTCATATGTGCTCACTAACAAATCAGGCAAAATAGTTGCCAAATATGTTGGGGGCAAACGCAAGAGTTCAAAGACTTGTGTTTGGGTACCCAAGGTGCTTGTTCTAATGTGAAAGGACCCAAGACCGTTTGGGTACCTAAGAACAAGGCCTAAAATTGTTTTGTAGGTTTATGCATCTGGTGGTTCAAGTTGGATAATCGATAGCGGGTGCACAAACCACATGTCAGGGGAGAAAAGAATGTTCTCCTCCTATGAGAAAAATGATGCTCCCTAAAGTGCTATCACATTCGGGGATGGAAATCAAGGTTTGGTCAAAGGTTTGGGTAAAATTGCTATATCTCCCGATCATTCCATTTCCAATAATTTTCTTATAGATTCTTTAGATTACAATTTGCTTTTTGTTTCTCAATTATGCAAAATGGGCTACAGCTGTCTTTTTACTGATATAGGTGTCACTGTCTTTACAAGAAGTGATGATTCAATAGCTTTTAAGAGAGTGCTAGATGGTCAGCTATACTTAGTTGATTTTAATGATAATCAAGCTAAACTAGACACTTGTTAATTGCTAAGGCTAATATGGGTTGGCTTTGGCATCGCCGACTTGCCCATGTTGGGATGAAGAATCTTCACAAGCTTCTAAAGGGAGAACACATTTTAGGACATGGCAAGAACCATGCTTGATGAGTACAAGACACCGGACCGGTTTTAGGCTGAAGCGATTAACACCGCATGCTACTCCATCAACCGGTTATATCTTCATCGAATCCTCAAGAAGACATCATATGAACTCCTCACTAGTAAAAAGCCCAATGTTTTATTCTTATTAAAAGAGGTAGAAGTTCTAAATTTGCTCCTAAAGCAGTAGAAGGCTTTTTACTTTGTTATGACTCAAACACAAGGGCATATAGAGTCTTCAACAAATCCCTGGATTAGTTGAGGTTTCTTGTGACATTGTGTTTGATGAGACTAATGGCTCTCAAGTGGAGCAAGTTGATCTTGATGAATTAGATGATGAAGAGGCTACATGCGTCACACTAAGGAACATGTCCATTGGGGATGTGTGTCCTAAGGAATCCGAAGAGCCTCCACAAACACAAGTGTAGGATCTAGGACACCGGCTAGAGGGGGGGTGAATAGACGGTTTTGACTAAAATCAAAAATACTAAATAAATTTAATCAATACAACAAGAGGAATAAATTCTCTAGTGACAATAAGTAAACAATGTATGAAAAACAACTATGGAGATTGAATACTTGAAGAACAATAAGCAAATCACTAATCAATTGCAAGGCAATAAGTAATGCGAGAAGGTATAGACACCGAAATTTATCCCGTGGTATCGGTGATTTGCCGATCACCCCTAATCCACGTTGAGGTGGACTTCAAGCTCTCACTTGCTCCTCTATCAAGACACGACTTGATCTTTGAGCCAAGTGGACAAGAAATCACTCAATACCTCGATTCCACTAATGTCACCTTTGCCGCTCCGGCGAGGTAGGCGCGAACCCCTCACAATCAACACCGCGGCTTCTCCACAATCTTCTTGGAGAGCTCGACGGAGACAATCACCCGAGCCGTCTAGGAGGCGGCAACCTCCAAGAGTAACAAGCCAATGACGCTTACTCGGTGTACCACCTAGTGCCTCAAGAATCACCAAATGATGCAAATGCACTAGGAACCCTCATTCTCTCACTAGAATGCAATCTCAAGCAAAGAGTGTGAGAGAGTGAGTTGGAGGATCACAAATGAGCTCAATGTGTGCAAGGAATGGCCAAGAGAGCTCTCTCACACGAGCTACCCTTCTATTTATAGTCCCCCATCAAAATCCAACCGTTATGAGCAAAAGGCAGCAGTTCTGCGCACACGCGGACCGTCCGCGCCCTAGGGCCGGACGGTCCGCCGTACATATAACGACTATAATGACCGTTTGAAACATGTCAGAGCTGACACAAAAGGTGGGTCCGGACAGTCCGCCCTTCAAGGCCGGACCGTCCGTGACCTGGCAGCTTGAAACACCCGAGCCTCGGATCAAGAGAAGTTAACACACGCGGACCGTCCGGCTATAAATCCTGGACGGTCCGAGACCTGAGACAGTACTGTCCGGACTGGTCCCCCGGGCAGTCCGTAGTACAAATCTACAAAAACACAGTCCCTGTCCAAAAACGAGTTTGACACTTGCGGACCGTTCGCCCATCACAGCCGGACCGTCCGCCTATAATTCAGGGACTGGCCCGAAGCCACCCTTCTCTGGTCATGACTGCGGACGGTCCGGCCCTAAGGCCCAGACGGTCCGCAGTGCAATAGAACAAAGTATCCACACAAGTGGTCAGACTTCGGACCCCCTCTGGAGGATCGCGGACGGTCCGCCCCTAAGGCCCGGACAGTCCGCGCGTCCATGACTTCGCAATTTTCAAACATGCTTTTGAAAGAACTTTTAACTTACGAAATGTGAAGCGCTGTTAGTCCTCATGCAAATGCAACTACTTGATGCTCTATGAGGCACTAAGTTTTACACAGATCTAAGTCATTGACCCCTCTTAATAGTACGGCTATCTAGCCTACTAATCCGGTCAGGTATCTTCTCTAAACTCCTCAAGACCGGCAAAAATGAAACCTATATTATACCTTTACCTTCATCTGATCCACAACCAATGTGTATGATTCTTCAACTTTTCCTGTTCTATGTGGTCCAACCCTGCATTCTTATTTCTCCAAGAATCGTTAGTCCACAAGCAGTTGTCATTAATTACCAAAACATTACCAAAGGGGCCTAGATGATTCACAATCTCCCCCTTTTTGGTAATTGATGACAACACTACATAATATATTAAAGAGAAGTTTAGTTTTTCCAAATCTCCCTCATACCTAAGGTATAAGATAGATCTTAGAGATGAGTTTCATAGGACTTATCTTGATTTGAAGTTCTGTCCAAGAGATAGATAAATCCCAATAAAAAACTCAGTATATAAGAAAGGCTCCCCCTAAGTGTGCAGGATTATTTGAAGCTGAAGATATAACACACATAATATATTGAAGTTTGATGGAGACTTTCCTACAATCATGGTTATCGAGGCATACAAGAGATGATCCGTAGAGTGAGCGCAGCAATTATAGTCACTCCTCGATTAACCACACACAGAGTAATTTGAACTAAAACATAGTTCATCCCACAGAATATTACAGATAATAGTCCACAGACATACGACATAGAGTTAAAATGCATATGCATGGTCTTAATGTCCACATAGAACCACCAACTCCCCCTGAAGGAGACGCCAGACAACTTCTCTTCTCATCACTTCTCTCCCCCTTTGGCATCAATTGCCATAAAGGAGAGGCCTCACTGATCACTAGGCGGAGGATGCATGTTGTAGTAGTGAGTGCTGAAAGTGTCAAACAGGGAGGAGAACTGGCTAAAATCCTGCTGGAGCTGCTGCTGCCTCTGACTTATATCATGCATGTTGTCATTTGTAGAAAGATTGTCAAATTGACTGGAGAGAGCACCCATGTTATCTTGAAAACTCTGTTGCATATTATTCAGCCTGGTCATGATAGGATCAGTGACATTAGTGTGAATTTGATCACGAAACTCAGAAAACTCAGAGTTGAGCACATCCCAGTTACTGTCAAAGCGATACTGCATGTCATCGAGGCGGTGATCCACATGTGTCATCAAGCCCTCAAAGCGAGTATCAATATGAGTCTCAAGCCCCTGCTGCATATGGTGAAAATAAGGATCAAAGTATCCTGGACCAGGCTGAATAATATGCAACAGAGTTTTCAAGATAACATGGGTGCTCTCTCCAGTCAATTTGACAATCTTTCTACAAATGACAACATGCATGATATAAGTCAGAGGCAGCAGCAGCTCCAGCAGGATTTTAGCCAGTTCTCCTCCCTGTTTGACACTTTCAGCACTCACTACTACAACATGCATCCTCCGCCTAGTGATCAGTGAGGCCTCTCCTTTATGGCAATTGATGCCAAAGGGGGAGAGAAGTGATGAGAAGAGAAGTTGTCTGGCGTCTCCTTCAGGGGGAGTTGGTGGTTCTATGTGGACATTAAGACCATGCATATGCATTTTAACTCTATGTCGTATGTCTGTGGACTATTATCTGTAATATTCTGTGGGATGAACTATGTTTTAGTTCAAATTACTCTGTGTGTGGTTAATCGAGGAGTGATTATAATTGTTGCGCTCACTCTACGGATCATCTCTTGTATGCCTCGATAATCATGATTGTAGGAAAGTCTCCATCAAACTTCAATATATTATGTGTGTTATATCTTCAGCTTCAAATAATCCTGCACACACTTAGGGGGAGCCTTTCTTATATACTGAGTTTTTTATTGGGATTTATCTATCTCTCGGACAGAACTTCAAATCAAGATAAGTCCTATGAAACTCATCTCTAAGATCTATCTTATATCTTAGGTATGAGGGAGATTTGGAAAAACTAAACTTCTCTTTAATATATTATGTAGTGTTGTCATCAATTACCAAAAAGGGGAGATTGTGAATCATCTAGGCCCCTTTGGTAATGTTTTGGTAATTAATGACAACTGCTTGTGGACTAACGATTCTTGGAGAAATAAGAATGCAGGGTTGGACCACATAGAACAGGAAATTGTGAAGTATTAGGAGGAACCGAATGTCTTGAAGTACCTTGATCATGAGTATCCACAGTTTCATCATGTTGTTGGCTTTGGTGATCTTCCTCATCTTGAGTTGAGGATGAAGGAATGACAACCACACTATTTTCATCATCATCTTCCTTTGGTTTTATTTCACCAATGGCCATTGTTTTTATTGCATTTATCAATTGAGTTCCCCCAACATCATCGAGATTATCACTCTCATCTTGAGACCCATTTGTTTCATCGAATTCAACATCATATGCTTCTTCGATAATACCACGAGTTTTGTTGAAGACTCTATAAGCTTTACTATTTGATGAATATCCAAGAAGAAAACCCTCATCACATTTCTTCTCAAATTTTGAAAGCCGACTTCCCTTTCTTAAAATATAACATTTGCAACCGAATACTCTAAAATATGAGATATTTGGCTTTCTACCAATGAGCAATTCATATGGAGTTTTCTTCAAAAGCTTGTGACAATATAGTCTATTTGATGAATGACAAGCGGTATTTATTGCCTCGGCCCAATAAAAATCCGATATATTATATTCCGCTAACATAGACCTAGCCATATCAATGAGAGTTCTATTCTTTCTTTCAACAATACCGTTTTGTTCTGGGGTATATTTGGAAGAGAATTCATGTTTGATACCCTTGTCATCACAATATTGATCAATTCTTGCATTTTTGAATTCCGACCCATTATCACTTCTAACCTTTTTGATGTCGAAATCAAATTGATTTTGAGCCAATATAGCAAATGACTTGAATGTTTCAAACACATTGGATTTGTCTCGTAGAAAATAAATCCAAGTAAATCTTGAATAATCATCCACAATCACTAGACAATAAGAATTACCACCAATACTTACAAAAGATGTTGGCCCAAATAAATCCATGTGAAGTAATTCCAAAGGTCGATGAGTGGACATTTGACTTTTATTTGGATGAGTGTTTGCCACTTGCTTACCGGCTTGACAAGAGCTACACAATTTGTTCTTTTCAAACTTCACATCTTTTAAGCCTCGAACTAAGTCATGATTGGTTAACCGATTGAGTTGCTTCATCCCAACATGACCAAGTCTTCTATGCCATAACCAACCTAGTGAAGCTTTTGAAAATAGACAAGTTGTGAGCTTTGCCTCATTAGATGAAAAATCAACAAGATAAAGATTTTCATGTCTAAAACCTTTAAACTTAAGATTGCTACCATCAACACTAGAGATAATAACATCTTCAACCGTGAAATTGCAACAAAATCCTAAATCACATAATTGAGCTACGGAAAGTAAATTAAAATTCAAAGACTCAACCAATAGCACATTTGATATAGAATGATCATTTGAGATAGCAATTTAACCCAAACCTTTAACCTTTCCTTTGCGATTATCTCCAAATGTGATACTATCATAATTTGAGCAATCTTCCTCACTCATTTGGGTAAACATTTTCATATCTCCGGTCATGTGTTGAGTACATCCACTATCCAACACCCAATGATTCCCTCCCGCCTTGTAGTTTACCTACAAAAGGAAATCAATCTCTTTTAGGTACCCAAACTTGCTTGGGTCCTTGGATGTTAGTGACCAAGGTCTTTGGCACCCAAATAGCTTTCTTTTTGTTTCCAACAATTGAAGTACCAACAAATTTAGCATGAACACCTTTTGCATCATGAGAAAGAACATAACAATGCTCAAAACAAGTGGAGGATACATTTTTGAACTTGGGACAATTTTTCTTAACGTGTCCCTTTTTGTGACACTTGTGACACACTTTGTCACATTCTTTCACAAACAATGTCTTTTGCTTTACAAAAGCATTCTTTCCTTTCTTGGGAACATATCCAAGACCTTCACGGTTAAAAGAGCATCGTTGACTTCCCAATATGAAATCCAATTTAGCCTTACCACCATATGCCTTTTCTAGGTCATGAGTTAGAGTGTTTATTCTATCTACTAACACTTCATTCTCAACAATAATTTTTGATTCATCAAGAGCAATGTTATCATTGAGAGAAATTTTGCATTTATCACAAATAGAGTTAGTAGGTAGTGGTTCACTTGTAAGACTATCAAGTAAGTCACAAGTGACTCCAACATCCTTAGTGACCACCTCAACTTCATGCACAATAGATGATTTTTGAGCATCCGCAAGCTTCTCACAATTTTCTTTTAGGTCATTGTGAGAGGTCTTGAGCTCCTCAAAAGACACTTGGAGGTTTTTATACAATTCCTTCAAGGTCTTAAATTTTTTCTTTTTCTTTGTGCATGTAGTCATCGGCCTCACCTAACATTCTAACAAGATCATCATATGAATAGCCATCATCATCAACATCATCGATATCATCATCATCTTTTATATCATTTAAATCGGTGATGATTTTTACCTTAGCATCTCCCTTTGCCATGAGACAATGGGGGGATGAGAAGAGTGAGGGAGCTTCCTTGATGGCAATTCCGGCATTAAGCTTGGATGAGGTGTCATCATCATCATCATCCAAGCTATCATCCGAGTCCCATTCAACTAAGTAGGCTTTGCCATCTTTCTTCTTGTTATAGTATTTTTTTTTCTTCTTGTCACTTTCATCTTTGCCCTTCTTCTTCTTGCTTGGGCAATTCATGGCAATGTGACCGGGTTCCCCACACTCAAAACACTTTCTATCATTGAAAGCATTTCTTCTAAATGTTTGACCTCTTCTAGGTTGACCTCTCTTCATCTTCATGAATTTATTGAATTTCCTTACAAATAAAGCCATGTCACCATCACTCTCACTTTCATTTTCTTCATCATTGCTATCTTCTTTTTCAATTGCCTTTGAGGCCTTGGCCTTGAGAGCAATAGATTCATTTTTCACCTTCTTTGCCAAACTTAAAGCATCGGCTTGTGACTTCTTAAATATATCTTGAGTGAGAATTTCTCCCAATACTTCGGTTTGAGAAGTTGTAGATAGATCACTCCTTACTAGCATTGTCACAATAGTCTCATATTTCTCCGGAAGTGATCTAAGGAACTTGTGTGTGAAATCCACATCCGGTACATTAAAACCAAGTCCTTTGAGTTCATTTACTATCTCATTCAACCGATTGAACATATCGGATACACTCTCATCTTCTTTCATAATAAATTGCTCAAACTTCCCTTTGCACACATATAGTTTGGCACTCTTCACAATTGTAGTTCCTTCATGAATTTCCATTAGTTTTATCCAAATCTCATGAGCGGTTGTGAGATTCTTGATACGATTGAACTCATTTATATCAAGAGCATCATAAAAGACATTCATGGCTTGATCATTTGTGAGGATATTCTCATTATCACTAACGGATGGTTCATCTTCCTTCAACACAACAAATCCATCCCTGACAATTGGCCAAATTTTTCCACCCATTGCTCTAAGATGCATTGACATTCTTATTTTCCAATAATCATAATTGTTTCCATCAAAGTGCGGTGGCTTCCCAATGTGCACATTGTTGTTACTAGCCATTTTGTCCCACTCCGGGATGATTAGATCCACAAACAATGGAGTCCTTGGCTCCGATACCACTTGTAGGATCTAGGACACCGGCTAGAGGGGGGGTGAATAGACGGTTTTGACTAAAATCAAAAATACTAAATAAATTTAATCAATACAACAAGAGGAATAAATTATCTAGTGACAATAAGTAAACAATGTATGAAAAACAACTACGGAGATTGAATACTTGAAGAACAATAAGCAAATCACTAATCAATTGCAAGGCAATAAGTAATGCGAGAAGGTATAGACACCGAAATTTATCCCATGGTATCGGTGATTTGCCGATCACCCCTAATCCACGTTGAGGTGGACTTCAAGCTCTCACTTGCTCATCTATCAAGACACGACTTGATCTTTGAGCCAAGTGGACAAGAAATCACTCAATACCTCGATTCCACTAATGTCATTTTTGCCGCTCCGGCGAGGTAGGCGCGAACCCCTCACAATCAACACCGCGGCTTCTCCACAATCTTCTTGGAGAGCTCGACGGAGACAATCACCCGAGCCGTCTAGGAGGCGGCAACCTCCAAGAGTAACAAGCCAATGACGCTTGCTCGGTGTACCACCTAGTGCCTCAAGAATCACCAAATGATGCAAATGCACTAGGAACCCTCAATCTCTCACTAGAATGCAATCTCAAGCAAAGAGTGTGAGAGAGTGAGTTGGAGGATCACAAATGAGCTCAATGTGTGCAAGGAATGGCCAAGAGAGCTCTCTCACACGAGCTACCCTTCTATTTATAGTCCCCCATCAAAATCCAACCGTTATGAGCAAAAGGCAGCAGTTCTGCGCACACGCGGACCGTCCGCGCCCTAGGGCCGGACGGACCGCCGTACATATAACGGCTATAATGACCATTTGAAACATGTCAGAGCTGACACAAAAGGTGGGTCCGGACAGTCCGCCCTTCAAGGCCGGACCGTCCGCGACCTGGCAGCTTGAAACACCCGAGCCTCGGATCAAGAGAAGTTAACACACGCGGACCGTCCGACTATAAATCCCGGACGGTCCGAGACCTGAGACAGTACTGTCCGGACTGGTCCCCCGGACAGTCCGTAGTACAAATCTACAAAAACACACAGTCCCTGTCCAAAAACGAGTTTGACACTTGCGGACTGTCCGCCCATCACAGCCGGACCGTCCGCCTATAATTCAGGGACTGGCCCGAAGCCACCCTTCTCTGGTCATGACTGCGGACGGTCCGGCCCTAAGGCCCGGACGGTCCGCAGTGCAATAGAACAATGTATCCACACAAGTGGTCAGACTTCGGACCCCCTCTGGAGGATCGCGGACGGTCCGCCCCCAAGGCCCGGACAGTCCACGCGTCCATGACTTCGCAATTTTCAAACATGCTTTTGAAAGAACTTTTAACTTACGAAATGTGAAGCGCTGTTAGTCCTCATGCAAATGCAACTACTTGATGCTCTATGAGGCACTAAGTTTTACACAGATCTAAGTCATTGACCCCTCTTAATAGTACGGCTATCTAGCCTACTAATCCGGTCAGGTATCTTCTCTAAACTCCCCAAGACCGGCAAAAATGAAACCTATATTATACCTTTCCCTTCATCTGATCCACAACCAATGTGTATGATTCTTCAACATTTCCTGTTCTATGTGGTCCAACCCTGCATTCTTATTTCTCCAAGAATCGTTAGTCCACAAGCAGTTGTCATTAATTACCAAAACATTACCAAAGGGGCCTAGATGATTCACAACAAGATCAACCATCATCTTCCATGCAAGCATCTCCGCCAACTCTAGATGAGGATCAAGCTCAAAAAGATGAAGATGAAGATCAAGACGATGAGCCACCTCAAGAAGAGGACATTAATAAAGGGGGAGATGAAGACAATAATGACAAGGAAGATGATCAAGAGATTCGGGGTCAAAGACTACCGCACCCAAGAGTCCACCAAACAATTCAAAGAGATCACCCCATCAACTCCATTCTTGGTGACATTCACAAGGGGGTAACCACTAGATCTTGAGTTGCACATTTCTGTGAACATTACTCTTTTGTGTCTTCTATTGAGCCATACAGGATAGATGATGCATTAAGAGATCCGGATTGGGTGGTGGCTATGCAAGAGGAGATCAACAACTTCACGAGGAATGAGGTATGTCATTTAGTTCCACGTCATATTCAAAATGTTGTAGGTACCAAATGGGTATTCCGTAACAAACAAGATGAGCATGGTGTGGTGACAAGGAACAAATCCTGACTTATGGCAAAGGGATATTCACAAGTCGAAGGTTTGGATTTCGATGAAACCTATGCACCTGTAGCTAGGCTTGAATCAATTCGCATATTACTTGCCTATGCTACTTACCATGGCTTCAAGCTTTATCAAATGGACGTGAAGAGTGCCTTTCTTAATGGACATATCAAGGAAGAGGTCTATGTTGAGCAACCTCCAGGCTTTGAAGATCATGAGTACCCTAACCACGTACATAAGCTCTCAAAGGCGCTTTATGGGCTCATGCAAGCCCCAAGAGCATGGTATCAATGCATGCGAGATTTTCTTATCACTAATGGCTTCAAGGTCAGTAAAGCCGATCCTACTCTCTTCACTAAAACTATTGCAAAAGACTTGTTTATATGCCAAATCTATGTTGATGATATTATATTTGGGTCTACTAACAAGTCATCTTGTGAAGAGTTTAGTAGGATCATGATCCAGAAATTTGAGATGTCTATGATGGGGGAGTTGAAGTATTTCCTTGAATTTCAAATCAAGCAACTCCAAGAGGGCACATTCATCAGCCAAACAAAGTACATTCAAGACATACTTAAGAAGTTTGGAATGAAGAATGGCAAACCCATCAAGACACCCATGGGAACCAATGGGCATCTCAACCTCGACACGGGAGGTAAATCCGTAGATCAAAAGGTATATCGGTCGATGATACGATCTTTACTCTACTTATGTGCATCTCGATCGGATATTATGCTTTCTGTATGCATGTGTGCAAGGTTCCAGGCAAATCCTAAGGAAGTTCACCTTATGGCCGTAAAAAGAATCATGAGATATGTAGTTTACACTCCTAAGTTTGAGCTTTGGTACCCCAAGGGATCTACCTTTGATCTAATTGTGTCGGGGACCATAATTAGGGGTACCCTCAAGACTCCTAATTCTCAGCTGGTAACCCCCATCAGCACAAAGCTGCAAAGGCCTGATGGGTGCGATTAAGTCAGGGATCGGTCCATTCGAGGGACTCGATCACGCCTCGCCCGAGCCTAGCCTCGGGCAAGGGCAGCCAACCCCGGAGGATCTCCGTCTCGCCCGAGGCCCCCCTCCAGCGACGAACATACTTCCGGCTCGCCCGAGGCCTAGTCTTCGCCAAGAAGCAACCCTGGCCAAGTCGCCACGCCAACCGACCAAATCGCAGTGGCATTTAATGCAAAGGTGGCCTGACACCTTTATCCTGACGCGCGCTCTTCAGTCGACAGAGCCGAAGTGACCGCAGTCACTTCGCCGCTCCACTGACCAGCCTGGCAGAAGGGCAGCGCCGCCTGCGCCGCTCTGACTGCTATGCCACTCGATAGAGTGAGGCTGACAGGCAGTCAGGCCCGGCCTCAGGCACCATAGGAAACTCCGCTTCGCCCGACCCAGGGCTCGGACTCGGGCTCAGCCCCGGAAGACGGCGAACTCCGCTCCACCCGACCCAGGGCTCGGACTCGGGCTAAGCCCCGGAAGACGGCGAACTCCGCTCCGCTCGACCCAAGGCTCGGACTCAGGCTCAGCCCCGGAAGACGGCGAACTCCGCTCCGCCCGACCCAGGGCTCGGACTCGGTCTCAGCCCCGGAAGACGGTGAACTCCGCTCCGCCCGACCTAGGGCTCGGACTCGGGCTCAGCCCCGGAAGACGACGAACTCCGCTTCGCCCGACCCCAGGGCTCGGACTCAGCCCTGGCCTCCGCCGACGGTCTCCGCCTCGCCCGACCCAGGGGCTCGGACTCGACCTCGGCCTCGGAATACAGACTCGACCTCAACCTCGGAGGAGCCTCCACATCGCCCAACCTAGGGCGCGGACCGGCCACGTCAATAGGAGGCGCCATCATTACCCTACCCCAAGCCGACTCAGGCTACGGGAAACAAGACCGGCGTCCCATCTGGCTCGCTCCGCCAGACAAGCAATGATGGCGCCCCACACGCTCTATGACGACGGCGGCTCTCAGCCCCCTTACGGAAGCAAGAGGACGTCAGCAAGGACTCGACAGCCCCGACAGTTATCCTTCTGCCAGGCTCCAGCGCTCCTCCGACGGCCACGACACCACACGAACCGGGTGCCAAAACCTCTCCGGCTGCCACGATGGCATGTACTTAGGGCGCTAGCTCTCCTCCGCTAGACACGTTAGCACTCTGCTACACCCCCATTGTACACCTGGATCCTCTCCTTACGCCTATAAAAGGAAGGACCAGGGCCCTCTTACAGAGGGTTGGCCGCGCGGGGACGAGGACGGGACAGGCGCTCGCGTGAGGTCGCTCGCTCCCTCTCCCGTGTGGACGCTTGTAACCCCCTACTGCAAGCGCACCCGACCTGGGCGCGGGACGAACACGAAGGCCGCGGGATTTCCACCTCTCTCACGCCCGTCTCCGGCTGCCCTTTCTTCCCCCCTTCGTGCTCGGCCTCGCGCCGACCCATCTGGGCTGGGGCACGCGGCGACATTTCACTCGTCGGCCCAGGGACCCCCCGGTCTCGAAACGCCGACAGTTGGCGCGCCAGGTAGGGGCCTGCTGCGTGTTGACGAACAGCTTCCCGTCAAGCTCCAGATGGGCAGTCTCCAGCAACCTCTCCAGCCCGGGACGGTGCTCCGTTTCGGGAATCTTGAGTTCATGTCCCTCGATGGCAGCTACGACATGATACTCCTTCCCCCGCCGTGCGACAATGACAATGGCGGTCGACAGCCCACCCGCCGGCGGCGGAATCGACGACGTCTTCCCCGCGTGGTGGAAGAACAACATTCGAGCTCACCCTGTCCTCTCCCCCGCCGACGGAGGAGGAGGCGGGGCAACCAAGGCCAAGCAGGAGGCGGCACCTCGTCGGCTGTCGAGCAAGTCGACGGCGCCGGCGCCCCAACGGGGGGCGCGTCGGGCATCGACCTCGCGTTTGAGACGAAGACGAGCGCCGTCTCCCCGCAACACGCCAATTCCGAGCAAACGGACGACGCCAGCACGCTCGCGAAAGGCTTGCTGGGCGTCACCCTCGTACCTGAGACGACGGTGCAGTCAGTCCCTGACGTGACTTCGTCACCGCCCGTCGACCAAGAGGTACCCACCGGTTCCCATCTCACGCCCTTTGGATTCAGCCTCGACCCGCCAAGCGACTTCGCTTTGGCGGACGCTCTCGTAGAAGCGAGTCCAAACCCTCTGGGGTTTCGTATGCGGTCACCCTAGGACCGGCTCGCGGACGCCTCGACCTACGGGCCCTCGGGGTCCGAGGAAGATGACGAGCCCGACTTCTGTTGGGATTTCTCTGGACTTGGCAACCCCAGTGCCATGCGGGACTTCATGACCGCATGCGACTACTTCCTTTCCGACTGTTCCGACGGTAGCCGCAGCCTCGGCGACGAGGACTGCGGCCCAAGTCGTGAATGTTTCCACGTCGATCTAGGGGGTCCCTCCGAAGGCAACCATCTCGGTGTGCCGGAGAACGGTGATCTCCCTAGGCCTGTGCCACGCGTTGACATCCTACGGGAGCTAGCTGTGGTCCCCGTTCCGGCGGGGGGTCATGACCCACAGCTCGAGCAAATCCGCGGGGTGCCGGCCAGGCTCGACGAGGGAGCAGGAGCGCTTGAGCCGATCCGCCGAGACGTCGGGCAGGGATGGGCGGGCCAACCTCCGGCCGGAGAAGTGCGCCATCTACCCCAGGGTATCCAGCACCGCATCGCCGACGATGTCAGGGTGAGGCCGCCACCCGCTTCTAGTGGGGTCGGCTAGAACCTGGCTGCAGCAGCAATGCTTCTCCGCGCGATGCCGGAGCCATCAACCACCGAGGGGCGGCGAATCCAGGGAGAGCTCAAGAATCTCCTGGAGGGCGCTGCGGTCCGACGGGCCGAAAGCTCCGCCTCCCGAAGGCAGGGGTACCCCTCGGAACATCGCGTCACGACTTCCCGATTCATGCGGGAAGCCTCGGTCCACACCGGGCGCACGCGCAACACAGCGCCTGCGGCCCCAGGTCGCCTCGGCAACGAGCACCATCACCGCGACCGTCGGGCCCACCTCGACGAGAGGGTGCGCCGAGGCTACCACCCCAGGCGTTGAGGACGCTACGACAGCGGGGAGGATCGGAGTCCCTCGCCCGAACCACCCGGTCCGCAGGCTTTCAGCCGCGCCATACGACGGGCGCCGTTCCCGACCCGGTTCCCGACCCTCGACTACTATTACAAAGTACTCAGGGGAGACGAGACCGGAACTGTGGCTCGCAGACTACCAGCTGGCCTGCCAACTTGGTGGAACGGACGATGACAACCTCATCATCCGCAACCTCCCCCTGTTTCTCTCCGACACCGCTCGCGCCTGGTTGGAGCACCTGCCTCCGGGGCAGATCTCCAACTGGGACGACCTGGTCCAAGCCTTCGCCGGCAATTTCCAGGGCACGTACGTGCGCCCCGGAAACTCCTAGGACCTCCGAAGCTGCCGGCAGCAGCTAGGAGAGTCTCTCTGGGACTACATTCGGCGATTCTCGAAGCAGCGCATCGAGCTGCCCAACATCACCGATTCAGATGTCATCGGCGCGTTCCTCGCCGGCACCACCTGCCGCGACCTGGTGAGCAAGCTGGGTCGCAAGACCCCCACCAGGGCGAGCGAGCTGATGGACATCGCCACCAAGTTCGCCTCTGGCCAAGAGGCGGTTGAGGCTATCTTCTGGAAGGACAAGCAGCCCTAGGGCCACCCACCGGAAGACGCCCCCGAGGCGTCAACTCAGCGCGGCGCCAAGAAGAAGGGCAAGAAGAAGTCGCAAGCGAAACGCGACGCCGCCGACGCGGACCTTGTCGCCGCCGCTGAGTACAAGAACCCTCGGAAACCCCCCGGAGGTGCCAACCTCTTCGACAAGATGCTCAAGGAGTCGTGCCCCTATCATCAGGGGCCCGTCAAGCACACCCTTGAGGAGTGCGCCATGCTTCGACACCACTTCCACAGGGTCGGGCCACCCGCGGAGGGTGGCAGGGCTCGCGACGACGACAAGAAGGAAGATCACCAGGCAG
The DNA here is from genome assembly GCF_902167145.1 of Zea mays. NCBI lineage: Eukaryota > Viridiplantae > Streptophyta > Magnoliopsida > Poales > Poaceae > Zea > Zea mays. Next base: position 198,923,767 of record NC_050098.1, read on the forward strand.
GAGAGTTCCTCGAGGTCCGCGACTGCTTCATGATCTACGGTGGGCAAGCGGCGAACGCCTCGGCTCGGCACCGCAAGCAAGAGCGTCGGGAGGTCTGTTCGGTGAAGGTGGCGGCGCCAGTCTACCTAGACTGGTCCGACAAGCCCATCACCATCGACCAAGCCGACCACCCCGACCACGTGTCGAGCCCGGGGAAATACCCGCTCGTCATCGACCCCGTCATCGGCGACGTCAGGCTCACCAAGGTCCTCATGGACGGAGGCAGCAGCCTCAACATCATCTATGCCGAGACCCTCGGGCTCCTGCGTGTAGATCTGTCCTCGGTCCGGGCAGGCGCTGCGCGTTTCCACGGGATCATCCCCGGGAAGCGCGTCCAGCCCCTCAGACAACTCGACCTTCCCGTCTGCTTCGGAACGCCCTCCAACTTCCGAAGGGAGACCCTCACGTTCGAGGTGGTCGGGTTCCGAGGAACCTACCACGCGGTACTGGGGAGGCCATGCTACGCGAAGTTCATGGCCGTCCCCAACTACACCTACCTCAAGCTCAAGATGTCGAGCCCCAACGGGGTCATCACCGTCGGCCCCACGTACAAACACGCGTTCGAATGTGACGTGGAGTGCGTGGAGTACGCCGAGGCCCTCACCGAATCCGAGGCCCTCATCGCCGACCTGGAGAGCCTCTCTAAGGAGGTGCCAGACGTGAAGCGTCACGCCGGCAACTTTGAGCCAGCGGAGACGGTTAAGTCCGTCCCCCTCGACCCCAGCAGCGACGCCTCCAAGCAGATCCGGATCGGCTCCGAGCTCGATCCCAAATAGGAAGCAGTGCTCGTCGACTTTCTCCGCGTGAACGCCGACGTCTTCGCGTGGAGTCCCTCGGACATGCCCGGCATACCGAGGGATGTTGCCGAGCACTCGCTGGATATCCGAGCCGGAGCCCGACCCGTCAAGCAGCCTCTGCGCCGATTCGACAAAGAAAAGCGCAGAGCCATAGGCGAGGAGATTCACAAGCTAATGGCGGCAGGGTTCATCAAAGAGGTATTCCATCCCGAATGGCTTGCCAACCCTGTGCTTGTGAGAAAGAAAGGAGGGAAATGGCGGATGTGTGTAGACTACACTGGTCTAAACAAAGCATGTCCGAAGGTTCCCTACCCTCTGCCTCACATCGATCAAATCATGGATTCCACTGCTGGGTGCGAAACCCTGTCTTTCCTCGATGCCTACTCAGGTTATCACCAAATCAGGATGAAGGAGTCTGACCAGCTCGCGACTTCTTTCATCACGCCCTTCGGCATGTACTGCTATGTCACCATGACGTTCGGCTTGAGGAATGCGGGTGCGACGTACCAGCGGTGCATGAACCATGTGTTCGGCCAACACATTGGCCAGACGGTCGAGGCCTACGTCGATGACATCGTAGTCAAGACGAGGAAAGCCTCCGACCTCCTTTCCGACCTTCAAGTGACATTCCGATGTCTCAAGGCGAAAGGCGTGAAGCTCAATCCCGAAAAGTGTGTCTTCGGGGTGCCCCGAGGCATGCTCTTGGGGTTCATTGTCTCCGAGCGGGGCATCGAAGCCAACCCGGAGAAGATCGCAGCCATCACCAGCATGGGGCCCATCAAGGACTTGAAAGGCGTACAGAGGGTCATGGGATGTCTTGCGGCTCTGAGCCGCTTCATCTCACGCCTCGGCGAAAGAGGCCTGCCTCTGTACCGCCTCTTAAGGAAGGCCGAGTGCTTCACTTGGACCCCTGAGGCCGAGGAAGCCCTCGGGAACCTCAAGGCGCTCCTCACGAACGCGCCCATCTTGGTGCCCCCCGCTGTCGGAGAAGCCCTCTTGATCTACGTCGCCGCGACCACTCAGGTGGTTAGCGCCGCGATTGTGGTTGAGAGACGAGAAGAGGGGCATGCATTGCCCGTCCAGAGGCCAGTCTACTTCATCAGCGAGGTACTGTCCGAGACCAAGATGCGCTACCCACAAGTTCAGAAGCTGCTGTACGCGGTGATCCTGACGCGGCGGAAGTTGCGACACTACTTCGAGTCTCATCCGGTAACTGTGGTGTCATCCTTCCCCCTGGGGGAGATCATCCAGTGCCGAGAGGCCTCGGGTAGAATTGCAAAGTGGGCGGTGGAAATCATGGGCGAAACAATCTCGTTCGCCCCTCGGAAGGCCATCAAGTCCCAGGTCTTGGAGGACTTCGTGGCTGAATGGGTCGACACTCAGCTCCCAACAGCTCCGATCCAACCGGAGCTCTGGACCATGTTCTTCGACGGGTCGCTGATGAAGACAGGAGCCGGCGTAGGCCTACTCTTCATCTCGCCCCTCGGGAAGCACCTACGCTACGTGCTACGCCTCCATTTCCCGACGTCCAACAATGTGGCTGAGTACGAGGCTCTGGTCAACGGGTTGCGGATCGCCATCGAGCTAGGGGTCCGACGCCTTGACGCTCGCGGTGACTCGCAGCTCATCATCGACCAAGTCATGAAGAACTCCCACTGTCGTGACCCGAAGATGGAGGCCTACTGCGATGAGGTTCGGCACCTGGAAGACAAGTTCTATGGGCTCGAGCTCAACCACATCGCCCGGCGCTACAACGAGACTGCGGACGAGCTGGCTAAAATAGCCTCGGGGCGAACAACGGTTCCCCCGGACGTCTTCTCTCGAGACCTGCATCAACCCTCCGTCAAGATCGACGACACGCCCAAGCCCGAGGCACCCTCGGCCCAGCCCGAGGCACCCTCAGCTCGGCCCGAGGCACCCTCGGTTCAGCCCGAGGCACCCTCGGCCCCCGAGGGTGAGGCACTGCGCGTCGAGGAGGAGCAAAGCGGGGTCACACCTAATCGAAACTGGCAGACCCCGTACCTGCAATATCTCCACCGAGGAGAGCTACCCCTCGACCGAGCCGAAGCTCGGCGGTTGGCGCGGCGTGCCAAGTCGTTTGTCTTGGTGGGGGACGGGAAGGAGCTCTACCACTGCAGCCCCTCAGGCATCCTCCAGCGATGCATTTCTGTTGCCGAAGGCCAGGAGCTCCTACGAGAGATACACTCGGGGGCTTGCGGCCATCACGCAGCACCTCGAGCCCTTGTTGGAAACGCCTTCCGACAAGGTTTCTACTGGCCGACGGCGGTGGCCGACGCCACTAGAATTGTCTGCACCTGCGAAGGGTGTCAGTTCTACGCAAGGCAGACCCACCTGCCTGCTCAGGCTCTACAGACGATACCCATCACCTGGCCTTTTGCTGTGTGGGGTCTGGACCTCGTCGGCCCCTTGCAGAAGGCACCCAGGGGCTACACGCACCTGTTGGTCGCCATCGACAAATTCTCCAAGTGGATCGAGGTCCGACCCCTAAACAGCATCAGGTCCGAGCAGGCGGTGGCGTTCTTCACCAACATCATCCATCGTTTTGGGGTCCCGAACTCCATCATCACCGACAACGGCACCCAGTTCACCGGCAGAAAGTTCCTGGACTTCTACGAGGATCACGACATCCGGGTGGACTGTGTAACACCCCAGGTGTTACTCAGGGTGTCCATCCCAGGGTTACCCCCTTTTACCCATTATCACATGAAGGCTGAATTGGGCAAAGTATACAAAACTTGGAATTCTAGGTCCTAAGCAAGTGTAATCCACCTTGGATGTCATGCCCTAGTTTGTAATGCACATCTAAGTGGAGATCTCCCAAAACCCTAGAGCAAAACCCCCATAGGCAATTATAACCCTAATTGAAGCCATGATCAAAAGATCATGTAAACATCATGACCATGGTTTGGGCCAAATATAAAAGTTGTAATATACTTAATAACCTACAATTAATAGTAAGGAAGTACCCCCAAAAAGTTTTCAGAAAGGTCCTCAAAAGATCACCAAAGGTTGAACACAAGGGAGAAATTCAGATTTTGCCTAAGTCAAAAATCAACCCTTGAGCAAAGATCCCACCTGTTCACCTTGATCCCCTTTTCAAAACCAGTCGACCTAATGGACAAAGTGGCGCCAAATGAACCCTAGAATGCCCTGGACAAGTTTTGAACCCAAGCCAAAACCATTTGACACGAGTTGGCACTGGTTTTGTCTCGGTTTGCACAGGGCAGACAGACAAGACTTGGCGCCACCATATCTCCTCAACCAGACCACATCTACTCTTGGAACTCACATGAACTAGGTAGCTCTAGGTGCAGGGAAGAGATCTCCCACAGGCGGTAGGGCAAGATTCGTACGCCTGGCCGCTCAGCAGAGCGAAGAACACGGGCAGAAGCAACGCGCCACGTGTTCGACGCGCTCTGAGCTCGCCAGAGCACGCCCGCGCGCACGCCCCGCGTGCCCGCGTCGCGCCAAACGGTCGAACCGACGCCCCGGCCACGTCCGCGCCTATAAAACCCGCCCCAGCGCTCGGTTGCCTTCCCCGTTACCTCCTCCGTACCTCGCCGGACTCGCCCGAGCCAGCCGTTGCCTCCGGCGACCTCCCCGCAGCCCGCCAGTGCAGCCCGAGAGCCACCGCCGTGGCCAACCCCTCTCCAGTCCCCCTCCGTTCGATTCAAGCACCCAGACAGCTTCCTGGTGAGACCGTGAGCCTTGCTCAAGCTTGAGCCAAGAGCCCGCGTCACCAGAGAAGCCAAATCGCGCTCACCGGAGTTCGAGAACTCGCCGGCGCACGTGGACCGGGTAAACCCCTTCACCATTTCCCGATTCGTTGAGCGCATGGCCTCTGTGTCATCCCGTGAAGCTCCTCGTGCACCCTAATTGAACTCTCCCGCCGTGGTTTGGCCGGAGCAGGCACCGCCGTCGATCCCCGCCGCCTGTGTTCGTGGCCAGGGGAGCTCCGACCACCTCTGACGCCGACCCGCACATCGGCGTGACCGTCGCGACCTCCTGAACATCGCCGACCACCTCGCCGGACCTCCCTCGCCGCCGGTAAGCCACGCCACCCTTTCCTTTCCCGCGGCTACTGTTTCAGTTAAGGGAGGGACTGCGGGTGTGAGGGAGAGAAAGTCAGGGGGTTAAGTGAAAAGTCAGAGACTCAAGTGAATAGTGGCGTAAGGGTAGATCTGCGAGGTTTGATTCAGTTTAAACCCAGGGACCTCGGCGCAAACTGTTTTTCCAGAAAAACTTAATTAAAACCTGATTTAAATTCAAACAGAAACTTTAAAAACCCATAACTTCTGTTTGGTTTACCCAAATTTGGTCAAACTAATTTTGCCAGACTCTAAATAATGTAACCTGTCTAAGAAAAATATAAAACCCCATAAGTATTATAGAAAAATGTAAGGTCCTGATTTAATTACAGTTTGAACCAAAAGCTTAATAATAGCAAGAAAAATGGTTGTATTATTTAACTAAGGTTAGAAAAATTTAGAGAAGTTATTATCTACCTTCTAACCTAGTTAAAAATATTAAACACCTCTGTCCACTCCATTTAAGTTAGTTTTACCCTTTATTCTATAATATGCTTAAAGATAAGGAAAATAGAAAATGCAGCTTAATTAATGAACCAGAGAGTACTTCTATTTTTGTTGGGTTACTTATTCAATATAGTTCACTGGAAAAATATATCATACCCTGATTTAATACAAATTAAGTAAGATATCTTTTATTTTAATAAAACAAGGATAACTTAGAAAAACCCTACCAAAATGACCCCAAGGTAAAAACACCCCCACCCTTGGGATAACTATTGTTTTATTAGAAAGAACATAGGAAAAATAAGAAATCTGCTGTTTGACATTTTTCAAATAATAATGTAGTAGAAAGTGCCTTTTTGGCATTAAACTTGAGAAAATCATAACTAAATAACCACCCCTTAGTTTCCTGTGATTCTTAGCACAAAAATCTATTATTACCAGAGGATGTCAACAAAAATAACCTTTAGGACAGAACCTACCCCTAACTAGGAGGTGTAGTGTAAAGTGGCCCTTTTTGCCTAACTTTTGTTATTTTTGTTTAAGGCCTAACTTTTATACTTTAAGCCTCAAATTCTTAAAACAAGCTAAAATAGCCAGTGACAACCCACTGTAATTTTTACAGAATTTTTGGAACTTCTTAAAACACTGTCGTAGTTCAAACCTGCACTAGAAACCCCAGATAGAAATTAAAGAAAGGAAAATGAATAATGAAAATTGATGTCATCCTAAGACCTTTGTAAATTTGTCCCCTAAAATCTATGAAGGCAATGCAAATCCACTATGTTATCCCTAATGAAAACCTAAGCCTAAAGGGTAGTAAGTATAAACCACTTGGAGCCTCACATGACTAAGAAAACCCCAAGTTACTTCTTGGCTTAGTCTCTTTTTTTTTGCATAATGTTATTAAATCATGCATAATCATGACATACATGTTCATTGCATTCGATAGACTGTAATCTTGCTGACGGAGAGTACATCCTCGTGCCGGAGCAAGGAGCTGCTCAGGAGGTAGCCCCAGATCCAGCACCCGAGCCTGCACAAGAGGACCTGCCTGCCACTGCTTTGGAAGGCAAGCCCCGGTTTTATGCATAACCTGTTATTTATGCTATTTTACTACACTTAATGTTTGTAGGATTGTTGTGCACTTAAGTGTAGGAGTTGACTGAAACCCTAGTTGCATGATCTCAGGAATCTATTGAGATGAATACTAGTATGCTAGGTCGAGTAGCTGCTTTATTAATTAGGATCTCGGTAGAAGTCGAGTGATTTTTCTAGCACTCGCGCGAGGTCAGGAATTGGTTGTATCCACCTTCTTACCATATTGATGTTGGGTTGTGGGCAACAATCCATGGGGATTGGTTGTTCACGGGGTAAAATGTGAATAAGGATTAAGGTGTGGTACCGTGAGTCAAGCGTTTGAACGTACTAAGCACATGCCGAGAAATATGGTAAATCGGTAAGCCTAGTACCTGAGTGAACCTGGCAGTGGACATATCCCCTCACGCGTCCTGAGACGAGGTCTCCCATTCCGGTTATGGTGGGTACAAGTGCGGTCACTACACGACGGCCAGTCGGGGTCAGTGGGGCATTGTACGCCAAGGCGGTGAGCCCTGATCTGCTGACGGGGAATCGATGGGGACGGTTGATATGTGTGGGGACGGAGTGCCCCTGCATGTCGTGTGTTTAGGTGTACCTTGCAAGGATAAAAACTCGATTCGAATCGTCTGCTTCTCGCAGCTAATGAGACTGCTTGATCCATGCTGCTACATTGAGTAATAAGTGGAAGTGTGATGAGTTGAGAAAAGATGTTGAATTGTTAATAATGCTTGCTACCATGTATGAGTAGATAGTTCACTTTTAGCCTTAAGAGAGTCACACTTAACTTTGACTAAGTTAAAATCTTGATTTAGAAACTCAGCTAGTGCTTTTGGCAACCAAACCCCACAGCCAAACAGCTGCATGTCTAGAGGTAGAGGAGTAGACTCCTCACACCGGGTAAGTCTAGCTGAGTATTAGTATACTCAGCCTTGCTTGTGGCATAATTTTTACAGGTTCTCTGGAGGAGATGGTTGCTGGGATAACTTGGCCGTCCACCTTGCCACCGGGTTGGACTGTTGAGTGGGACCCTGCCTCAGCCGAGGAGGAGCATGAGGAGTGATGGGACAGGCTTCCCCATCTCTCTGTTTAATTATCGTTAATTTTATTCCGCTGCACTTCAAACAATGATGGTTACTTTTGCAAAAACTCCGATGATGATGATGGTGATGTAATAATTTAACATTATGGCATGTATGGTTTTATGCTTTATTGTATTTGCTCTGTGACTCACCTTCGAGTGAGATTGTGGTACTTGATCCTGTCAGTGGCCGTGTCGGACTAGATCCGAGGGATTGACGGGTTATTCCCATTTAAGTGTGGTCTAGCCTCTAAGGCGGGACTTGGACACTTAAGTTGGAATAATTCGGGCAGTTCCGCCACAGCTGGTATCGGAGCTTGTACCACCACAGAGGAATCAATAAAATATAAATACCATCGAATTTTCTAAATAAAACTTGATAGAAACAAGGTTGGATAGATAGTAGGACGAACAGGATAGACCTAGGACGTGAAGCCTTAGGTTAATAGAATGGTAGCTAGGTGGCTAAGTAACTAGGCCCTACAGGCCACTTTTACAGGATGGGAGATCCTCCCTATTCCTTTTTGTCTTGTGGTGAGGTCGTTCAGGACGAGCATGCATGCATTCATAATTAAGCAAATGGCTAACTGAGAAAAGGACTTAAAAACAAGATAACAACCAACTAGGACCCTAGTGCCTTTTTACTTAACTAGAAAAGGGCTGAGTTTTAATTTTTCCTTGTTCTTTTTATAATTCTTTTCCTTTTACTTACGCTTAAACGTACACAGATGACTTCCCACGGATCCTTCGATGATGGAAATGCACTGACCCACACTGACGGGCTTGCACGAGAGGGCTTTCCCCGCATTTTGTGGGAAGTACTTCAGGGGGCTGGATACACGACACCCCCTCAGTACGCGGTGCAGCAGTTCGAGAAGCACCGGGTGCCCCGCTGTAGGGTGAGGATGACCTTGGAGCCTCATCCCCTGCAGCCAGGCTGGCGCTCCTTGGACTCAGAGTCTTTCGGGTACCGGGCAGAGGACACGATCGAGGCGATCGCTCTGCATGGATTGACTACCTTCTGCGGATTCCATCCCTTGGAGCTGGCTACCCACCCCATTGGCCTGTTCCCCGCTGAGAAGGAGGACGACCCAATGTGGAAGGATCGGGTGGAGCATGCCAAGGATATCTGGGCCATCTACCCAGGTCAGACTGCGCATTTGACAGTGCGGTGCATGAATGCTCTGTACCGTCTGCAGGTGATGCGCGGTGAGGCAATGTCCCACCTGATGGCACTGCTGGAGGCAACCAAGATCACGCTGGATAACAGAGAGGAGCTCGTGGTTGACCTAACTCAGGAAATGGTGGAGAAGGACTTGCAAGTGGAGCAGCTATCCACTGACATTCAGGAGTTGGAGGAGCTGGTAGGTACCAGGGAGAACACCATTGAGGTCCTTGAGGATCAGCTCCTTAACACTCAGCAGCAGCTTGCTGAGGCTAACGAGCACCTGGACATGCACCACCAGGAGATCCAGGACCAGGAGGCCAACGAGGACGTCGATATTGAGGGAGGAGATGAGCCTGCCTCCAGTGTGGACACTGCTGGCTCGGGAAGACCACCTTCCCCCGAGTCAAGTGTTGCTTCGTTCGCTCACTAGGTGTCTAGGGTAGGCTTAGAAGTTGGATAGTCGGACTCCTCGCAGCTAGCTTAGCTTTTGCACCCTCGGGGTACTAGGCTAGGTAGAGTTGAGTCATTTTGGGACAATTTGATGTAATCATGTTAAACTCTCTTGGGAGCGTGTTTGATGGATGCTATTATCAGTTTAAATGTGGAAGGAAGAATTTATGCCTCTTAAAATCCCTTTTGTTGGAGTCGAAGTCTGTCATGCTGTTTAAACTTTTTCCCGTGATAAATCTTGAAAATGGAACTGTGGTGTTAAGTAAGTATGTGGATTTTTCAGATGGCCGGGAGGCAGCGTCGTGGCCAGAACGAGCACGTTCCACCGCCGCCCCCACCTCCCACTCTGCAGGAGCTCATGGCTCAGCAGAATGAGATTCTGAGGCAGCTGGCTCAACGTCAGCCACCCCCCCAGCATTATGGTGGTGGAGACCACCAGCGCCACCCCGCGGCGGCCACCTATCAGGAATTCCTCAGCACCCAGCCTCCACTGTTCACAAGGGCGGAGGACCCACTTGACGCAGATGTGTGGCTGCGAGTGGTGGAATCCAAATTTCCACTGCTCCATGGAGTTTGCTCAGAGGTCACCAAAGTCAGGTTCGCCACCCAGCAGCTTCGCGGACCTGCAAGGACTTGGTGGGATCACTTTCTTGCTATGCAGCCAGAGGACCGAGAGGTGGAGTGGAGGGAGTTTAAGGCAGCTTTTAGAGGACACCATATACCAGCCGGGATCATGGACAGGAAGCTCAATGAGTTCTTGGCACTCACTCAGGGCAACAGGACAGTGTTGCAGTACGCCCAGGCCTTTAATGACTTGTGCCAGTATGCGGGATATCATGCTGATACAGATGAGAAGAAGAGGGACAGATTCAGAAGGGGGCTCAGCACTAAGCTCCGGGATCGTCTCAACACCGTCAGGGCCAACAGCTACAATGAGTTGGTCAACATGGCTATCTCCCAAGAGGACTGCATTACAGCTAGGCAGGCAGAGAAGAAGAGGAAGACCCCCGTGGCAGGACCCTCAGCTCAGCCACAGCGCTTCAGGATTGTATCCGACACCCAGGGCAGGGGACCCCAGCAGCAACAAGGGCGATGGGTAATCCAACCTCAGCAGCAGCAGCAGCAGGCACCCAACCGCAACCAATTTCCAGCACAGCGGAATAATCAGCAGCAGCAGTACCGTCAAGCCAATGACAACAGGTGCTTCACTTGTGGCAACACTGGGCATTATGCCAAGAATTGCCCCAGAAACCAGCAGAGGCAGGGGCAGAATGCTAACCAGAACCAAGGCAAGAGGCAGAAGGTGCAAGTGAGGCAAGGCAGGCTGAACTTCACCACCATGGCTGATATTCCAGAGGGAGCACCCGTCATGACTGGTATCTTTACAGTATTAAATTTTCCTGCTATTGTTCTTTATGATTCCGGTGCTTCACATAGTTTTATCAGTACCAAGTTTAGTGCCAAATGCCAGTTGCCCTTTCACCACACCGATGGGGGCATTACAATTTCAACCCCAGGAGGCAGAGTTGCCACTTATCAAATTAACAAGAATGTGCCTATAAGGTTTGGTAGTCTGATAATTAAAACCAACCTTCTCATTTTGGGTTTGGAGAGTGTGGATATCATATTGGGAACTGACTGGTTGACCAGAAATCAGGCTGTGATGGATATTTCGGCTAGAGCCATAGAGGTGCACTCACCAACTGGTGGTGAGACCACACTGTATTTGCCTGACCAGGGTTGTACCCGATCTTGTGCTTTTGTTATGTTAGAATCCCCAGTGGAAAAGATCCCAGTGGTCCGTAACTACCCGGATGTTTTTCCGGAGGAATTGCCAGGGATGCCACCTGACCGAGATATTGAGTTTGCCATCGAATTGCAACCCGGGACTGCTCCTATCTCCAAGAGACCTTATAGGATGCCTCCCGCTGAATTGGCCGAATTGAAGAAGCAATTGCAAGAGTTGTTGGACAAGGGGTTTATTCGTCCAAGCACTTCACCATGGGGATGTCCAGCATTATTTGTGAAGAAAAAGGATGAGAGTTTGAGGATGTGTGTTGACTACCGCCCTCTCAATGCGGTGACTATCAAGAACAAATACCCACTGCCCCGCATTGATGTTCTGTTTGATCAGTTGGTAGGGGCCAAGGTATTCTCCAAGATAGACCTTCGCTCGGGATACCATCAGATCAAGATCCGTGCCAGCGATATTCCCAAGACGGCTTTCTCTACCAGATATGGACTGTATGAGTTTCTGGTGATGTCTTTTGGGCTGACCAATGCCCCGGCTTATTTCATGTACCTGATGAACTCAGTGTTTATGCCAGAATTGGATAAGTTCGTGGTCGTCTTCATTGATGATATTCTGGTCTATTCCAAGAATGAAGACGAACATACTGAGCACCTGCATATTGTGCTTCAACGACTGCGCAATCATCATCTTTATGCTAAGTTGTCTAAGTGTGAGTTTTGGCTGAAGGAGATTAAATTCTTGGGTCACACAATCTCTCAGGATGGGATATCAGTTGATCCTGAAAAGGTACAAGAGGTAATGGATTGGAAACCCCCGACTACAGTGAAGCAGATTCGGAGTTTTCTGGGACTGGCAGGGTATTATCGACGATTTATTCCGGATTTCTCCAGAATTGCCAAACCAATGACTGAACTGTTAAAGAAGGGAGTCAAATTTGAGTGGAGCCAAAAGTGTGAAGATGCCTTCCATACCTTGAGGCAGCATTTGACAACAGCCCCAGTGCTAGCTCAACCTGACAACACCAAGCCATTTGAAGTTTATTGTGATGCTTCTGGTACTGGTTTGGGATGTGTCTTGATGCAAGAGAACAGAGTGATTGCTTACGCTTCCCGGGCACTCAGGCCCCATGAGCAGAACTACCCTACACATGATCTAGAATTGGCAGCTGTAGTTCATGCTCTTAAGATATGGAGACACTACCTGATGGGAGCTCACTGTAACATCTACACTGATCACAAGAGTCTCAAATACATCTTCACTCAGGCAGATCTAAACATGAGGCAAAGGAGGTGGTTAGAGTTGATCAAGGATTATGATTTGGAAGTGCATTACCATCCAGGGAAGGCCAATGTTGTGGCAGATGCCTTGAGCAGAAAGGCCCAGTGTAATTGTATGGGCATGGATGTGGGAGTGACCACCCTGTGTGATGAGTTGTGCAAGCTGAACTTGGAAGTTGTTTCTTCGGGTAACCTAAGCTATATCTCGGTGGAACCCACATTGCAAGAGCAGATAATCAGGGCACAAGTTGAGGATAAGGGTGTTCAGGTTATCAAGGATATGATCAAGCAAAAGGCAGAGAAATACAAGTGTTTCCGACAGGACAGCAAGGGAATTCTATGGTTTGGAGATCGATTGGTTGTTCCTAAGGCCCCTGAGCTCAGAAAGAAGATACTAGATGAAGCTCACCTTTCCAAATTCTCTATGCACCCTGGTAGCACCAAGATGTACCATGACCTCAGATCTTTATATTGGTGGACTAGAATGAAAAGAGAAATTGCCAAGTACATATCTGAATGTGATACTTGCCAGAGGATAAAGGCTAGTCACTTGAAGGCAGCAGGCCCTTTACAACCCCTTCCCATACCATCTTGGGAATGGGAGGATATTTGCATGGACTTTATAGTGGGATTACCCAATACTTCCAGGCACCATGATTCTATTTGGGTTATCGTGGACAGGTTGACCAAGACTGCTCATTTCTTGCCAGTGCATACCACCCACAGGGCAGAGAAGTACGCTGAACTTTATGTTGATCAAATAGTGAGGTTGCATGGTATTCCCAAGACCATTATATCTGACAGGGGAGCACCATTTGTGGCACGATTTTGGGAGCAATTGCAAGAGTCACTTGGGACCCATGTCATCCGAAGCTCAGCATATCACCCCCAAACAGATGGCCAGACAGAAAGGGTGAATCAAATTTTGGAAGACATGTTGCGAGCATGTGCACTACATTATGGAAAGGATTGGGACAAGTGTCTGTCTTTGGCGGAGTTTTCTTACAATAACAGCTATCAGTCCAGTTTGAAGATGGCACCTTTTGAGGCTTTGTATGGGAGAAGGTGCAGGACACCACTAAACTGGTCTCAAGCAGGAGAAAGGGAAATTTTTGGGCCAGACTTGGTACTCGAGGCAGAGGCAAAGGTCAGGGTTATTACCAAGAACTTAGAAGTTGCTCAGGCCAGGCAAAGGAGCTATCATGATAAGAGGCGGAAGCCTCTACAGTTTGAGGTGGGAGATCATGTCTACCTTAAGGTATCACCCACCAAGGGTGTTCAGAGATTCGGGATCAAAGGCAAGTTAGCTCCTCGCTATATTGGACCCTACAAGATCAAGGAAGCTTGTGGACCCGTAGCCTATCAAGTGGAATTGCCACCTCACATGTCAGCAGTTCATAATGTGTTCCATGTATCTCAGCTGCGGAAATGCGTTCGTCTACCCACTGAAGTACTCCCAGAACCAGACCTTGAGATAGAACCAGATTTATCCTACCAAGAGTACCCCGTCAAGGTGCTAGATCAAAAGGAAAGATCAACTCGGGCAAGGTCGGTCAGGATGTATAAGGTTCAATGGGGTCACCATTCAGCAGAAGAAGCTACATGGGAGACTGAGGATTTTCTACGCTCTCGCTTCCCCGACTATCTACCCAAAGGAGTCGGTATGTAACCCCAAAACCCCACCCCCACCTGCCCTTTGAATCCAATTATAAGAAAAACTTAGATAATAAGGATAGTCTAAGTTGTGGATTTAACTTAAGAAGGGCTTCCTTCTGAAGTTGCAAAGAGAATGACATTCGAAGAGCAGTTAGCAAGAGAAACTTAAGTGTAAAGGAAAAGCAGCACCAGTACACCTTCAAGCACCCTCCAAGGAACTCTACCTAAATCTCGGGACGAGATTCCTTTAAGGGGGGAGGGCTGTAACACCCCAGGTGTTACTCAGGGTGTCCATCCCAGGGTTACCCCCTTTTACCCATTATCACATGAAGGCTGAATTGGGCAAAGTATACAAAACTTGGAATTCTAGGTCCTAAGCAAGTGTAATCCACCTTGGATGTCATGCCCTAGTTTGTAATGCACATCTAAGTGGAGATCTCCCAAAACCCTAGAGCAAAACCCCCATAGGCAATTATAACCCTAATTGAAGCCATGATCAAAAGATCATGTAAACATCATGACCATGGTTTGGGCCAAATATAAAAGTTATAATATACTTAATAACCTACAATTAATAGTAAGGAAGTACCCCCAAAAAGTTTTCAGAAAGGTCCTCAAAAGATCACCAAAGGTTGAACACAAGGGAGAAATTCAGATTTTGCCTAAGTCAAAAATCAACCCTTGAGCAAAGATCCCACCTGTTCACCTTGATCCCCTTTTCAAAACCAGTCGACCTAATGGACAAAGTGGCGCCAAATGAACCCTAGAATGCCCTGGACAAGTTTTGAACCCAAGCCAAAACCATTTGACACGAGTTGGCACTGGTTTTGTCTCGGTTTGCACAGGGCAGACAGACAAGACTTGGCGCCACCATATCTCCTCAACCAGACCACATCTACTCTTGGAACTCACATGAACTAGGTAGCTCTAGGTGCAGGGAAGAGATCTCCCACAGGCGGTAGGGCAAGATTCGTACGCCTGGCCGCTCAGCAGAGCGAAGAACACGGGCAGAAGCAACGCGCCACGTGTTCGACGCGCTCTGAGCTCACCAGAGCACGCCCGCGCGCACGCCCCGCGTGCCCGCGTCGCGCCAAACGGTCGAACCGACGCCCCGGCCACATCCGCGCCTATAAAACCCGCCCCAGCGCTCGGTTGCCTTCCCCGTTACCTCCTCCGTACCTCGCCGGACTCGCCCGAGCCAGCCGTTGCCTCCGGCGACCTCCCCGCAGCCCGCCAGTGCAGCCCGAGAGCCACCGCCGTGGCCAACCCCTCTCCAGTCCCCCTCCGTTCGATTCAAGCACCCAGACAGCTTCCTGGTGAGACCGTGAGCCTTGCTCAAGCTTGAGCCAAGAGCCCGCGTCACCAGAGAAGCCAAATCGCGCTCACCGGAGTTCGAGAACTCGCCGGCGCACGTAGACCGGGTAAACCCCTTCACCATTTCCCGATTCGTTGAGCGCATGGCCTCTGTGTCATCCCGTGAAGCTCCTCGTGCACCCTAATTGAACTCTCCCGCCGTGGTTTGGCCGGAGCAGGCACCGCCGTCGATCCCCGCCGCCTGTGTTCGTGGCCAGGGGAGCTCCGACCACCTCTGACGCCGACCCGCACATCGGCGTGACCGTCGCGACCTCCTGAACATCGCCGACCACCTCGCCGGACCTCCCTCGCCGCCGGTAAGCCGCGCCACCCTTTCCTTTCCCGCGGCTACTGTTTCAGTTAAGGGAGGGACTGCGGGTGTGAGGGAGAGAAAGTCAGGGGGTTAAGTGAAAAGTCAGAGACTCAAGTGAATAGTGGCGTAAGGGTAGATCTGCGAGGTTTGATTCAGTTTAAACCCAGGGACCTCGGCGCAAACTGTTTTTCCAGAAAAACTTAATTAAAACCTGATTTAAATTCAAACAGAAACTTTAAAAACCCATAACTTCTGTTTGGTTTACCCAAATTTGGTCAAACTAATTTTGCCAGACTCTAAATAATGTAACCTGTCTAAGAAAAATATAAAACCCCATAAGTACTATAGAAAAATGTAAGGTCCTGATTTAATTACAGTTTGAACCAAAAGCTTAATAATAGCAAGAAAAATGGTTGTATTATTTAACTAAGGTTAGAACAATTTAGAGAAGTTATTATCTACCTTCTGACCTAGTTAAAAATATTAAACACCTCTGTCCACTCCATTTAAGTTAGTTTTACCCTTTATTCTATAATATGCTTAAAGATAAGGAAAATAGAAAATGCAGCTTAATTAATGAACCAGAGAGTACTTCTATTTTTGTTGGGTTACTTATTCAATATAGTTCACTGGAAAAATATATCATACCCTGGTTTAATACAAATTAAGTAAGATATCTTTTATTTTAATAAAACAAGGATAACTTAGAAAAACCCTACCAAAATGACCCCAAGGTAAAAACACCCCCACCCTTGGGATAACTATTGTTTTATTAGAAAGAACTTAGGAAAAATAAGAAATCTGCTGTTTGACATTTTTCAAATAATAATGTAGTAGAAAGTGCCTTTTTGGCATTAAACTTGAGAAAATCATAACTAAATAACCACCCCTTAGTTTCCTGTGATTCTTAGCACAAAAATCTATTATTACCAGAGGATGTCAACAAAAATAACCTTTAGGACAGAACCTACCCCTAACTAGGAGGTGTAGTGTAAAGTGGCCCTTTTTGCCTAACTTTTGTTATTTTTGTTTAAGGCCTAACTTTTATACTTTAAGCCTCAAATTCTTAAAACAAGCTAAAATAGCCAGTGACAACCCACTGTAATTTTTACAGAATTTTTGGAACTTCTTAAAACACTGTCGTAGTTCAAACCTGCACTAGAAACCCCAGATAGAAATTAAAGAAAGGAAAATGAATAATGAAAATTGATGTCATCCTAAGACCTTTGTAAATTTGTCCCCTAAAATCTATGAAGGCAATGCAAATCCACTATGTTATCCCTAATGAAAACCTAAGCCTAAAGGGTAGTAAGTATAAACCACTTGGAGCCTCACAAGACTTAGAAAACCCCAAGTTACTTCTTGGCTTAGTCTCTTTTTTTTGCATAATGTTATTAAATCATGCATAATCATGACATACATGTTCATTGCATTCGATAGACTGTAATCTTGCTGACGGAGAGTACATCCTCGTGCCGGAGCAAGGAGCTGCTCAGGAGGTAGCCCCAGATCCAGCACCCGAGCCTGCACCAGAGGACCTGCCTGCCACTGCTTTGGAAGGCAAGCCCGGTTTTATGCATAACCTGTTATTTATGCTATTTTACTACACTTAATGTTTGTAGGATTGTTGTGCACTTAAGTGTAGGAGTTGACTGAAACCCTAGTTGCATGATCTCAGGAATCCTATTGAGATGAATACTAGTATGCTAGGTCGAGTAGCTGCTTTATTAATTAGGATCTCGGTAGAAGTCGAGTGATTTTTCTAGCACTCGCGCGAGGTCAGGAATTGGCTGTATCCACCTTCTTACCATATTGATGTTGGGTTGTGGGCAACAATCCATGGGGATTGGTTGTTCACGGGGTAAAATGTGAATAAGGATTAAGGTGTGGTACCGTGAGTCAAGCGTTTGAACGTACTAAGCACATGCCGAGAAATATGGTAAATCGGTAAGCCTAGTACCTGAGTGAACCTGGCAGTGGACATATCCCCTCACGCGTCCTGAGACGAGGTCTCCCATTCCGGTTATGGTGGGTACAAGTGCGGTCACTGCACGACGGCCAGTCGGGGTCAGTGGGGCATTGTACGCCAAGGCGGTGAGCCCTGATCTGCTGACGGGGAATCGATGGGGACGGTTGATATGTGTGGGGACGGAGTGCCCCTGCATGCCGTGTGTTTAGGTGTACCTTGCAAGGATAAAAACTCGATTCGAATCGTCTGCTTCTCGCAGCTAATGAGACTGCTTGATCCATGCTGCTACATTGAGTAATAAGTGGAAGTGTGATGAGTTGAGAAAAGATGTTGAATTGTTAATAATGCTTGCTACCATGTATGAGTAGATAGTTCACTTTTAGCCTTAAGAGAGTCACACTTAACTTTGACTAAGTTAAAATCTTGATTTAGAAACTCAGCTAGTGCTTTTGGCAACCAAACCCCACAGCCAAACAGCTGCATGTCTAGAGGTAGAGGAGTAGACTCCTCACACCGGGTAAGTCTAGCTGAGTATTAGTATACTCAGCCTTGCTTGTGGCATAATTTTTACAGGTTCTCTGGAGGAGATGGTTGCTGGGATAACTTGGCCGTCCACCTTGCCACCGGGTTGGACTGTTGAGTGGGACCCTGCCTCAGCCGAGGAGGAGCATGAGGAGTGATGGGACAGGCTTCCCCATCTCTCTGTTTAATTATCGTTAATTTTATTCCGCTGCACTTCAAACAATGATGGTTACTTTTGCAAAAACTCCGATGATGATGATGGTGATGTAATAATTTAACATTATGGCATGTATGGTTTTATGCTTTATTGTATTTGCTCTGTGACTCACCTTCGAGTGAGATTGTGGTACTTGATCCTGTCAGTGGCCGTGTCGGACTAGATCCGAGGGATTGACGGGTTATTCCCATTTAAGTGTGGTCTAGCCTCTAAGGCGGGACTTGGACACTTAAGTTGGAATAATTCGGGCAGTTCCGCCACAGACTGGGCCGCCGTGGCCCACCCCATGACGAATGGGCAAGTAGAGCATGCCAACGGCATGATTCTACAAGGACTCAAGCCTCGGATCTACAACGACCTCAACAAGTTCGGCAAGCGATGGATGAAGGAACTCCCCTCGGTGGTCTGGAGCCTGAGGACAACGCCGAGCCGAGCCATGGGCTTCACGCCGTTCTTTCTAGTCTATGGGGCCGAGGCCATCTTGCCCATAGACTTAGAATACGGTTCCCCGAGGACGAGGGCTTATGCCGACCAAAGCAACCAAGCTAGTCGAGAAGACTCGCTGGACCAGCTGGAAGAGGCTCGGGACAAGGCCTTACTACATTCGGCGCGGTACCAGCAGTCCCTGCGACGCTACCACGCCCGAGGGGTCCGGTCCCGAGACCTCCAGGTGGGCGACCTGGTGCTTCGGCTGCGACAGGACGCCCGAGGGCGGCACAAGCTCACGCCTCCCTGGGAAGGGTCGTTCGTCATCGCCAAAGTTCTGAAGCCCGGAACGTACAAGCTGGCCAACAGTCAAGGCGAGGTCTACAGCAACGCTTGGAACATCCAACAGCTACGTCGCTTCTACCCTTAAGATGTTTTCAAGTTGTTCATATGCCTTGCTCCCACGCAAAGTTTAGTCATCAAGGAAGGGTCAGCCTTGCCTCGGCAAAGCCCGACCCTCCCTCGGGGGCTAACAGGGGGGAACCCCCTCTGCGTCGAAATTTTCCTCGAAATTTTCCTCGAAAAAAGATCCTTTCTGCCAGAATGTCTTTCGTGCTTTTCGACTACTTCGAAAGTGGATCCTGAAAACGACGGAGTACACGTAAGCAGCCAAGGCTGACCGAGCCGAGGGACTCCTACGCCTCCGGGATACGGATACCTCACTCATCACCTTCTGCGATAAGTAACTCACGTTCGGATAAGTGATTCTGCGGACCGAACAAGTCTTCACGCTCGAAAGCTCCTCTGCCGAAGCAATTCTTCGGGCCTTCTCGACTGCGTCGGTGACAGAACCCCATGGATGGGCAAGAGCGCGCGTAAGCGGCAAGGCCGACCGAGCTGAGGGATTCCTACGCCTCCGGGACACGGATACCTCACTCATCACCTTCCGTGAAAAGCAACTCTCGCTCGCACAGACAATTCTGTTACCGACGAAAAAGTCCAGATACTCGTAACAAGAGGAAAAGAAGCGCAGCTTTACAACACGGCGAGGGTGTGTTTAGGCCTCGGCGGCCGCAGAAAACACGCGCTACAAGATAATCTGATCCTGCAGGCTCGGATCTTGACGGTTGAAGGGAGCAGCAGCACCCTCGGCGTCGACTACACCTTCGGCGAGGTCCGACCTAGCCTCCGACAGCGACGTGGTCCGAGGATCTCCACTCTGAAGGACAACTTCATCATCACGCCCGGGCCATCGCCGCCTGGGTCTCCTCCAAGAATCCGGCTCGAGCAGGCGGCTCGGCTGGTCACCCCGAGGCCTCGGCCAGCTGTCCCCCGAAGACATCAGCCCGGCCCGAGGCCTCGGCAGATCAACTCTGGCGTCGGTCCCGCTAACGGACAACCCGGCCAGGCTCCGGCCGACCAAGTCTTCTTTTCGAGCCAACTCTGTCTCTGTCCGTGCTGACACCGCTACCCCTGGTTTCGGCTCATCGAAGAGCGGCCGAGGGGTTCCTTTAACTAAGCAAGAGAAGCCTCGGGCAGCAAGGTCGACCGAGCCGAGGGACTCCTACGCCTCCGGGATACGGATACCTCACTCGTCACCTTTGCACGGGGTGACTCATGCTTGGTGAAGCGGTTCAGACAACCAACAGGCGAGTCTTAGTGCTCGAAAATGAGGAAAAAACACGGCTCCGCGCCAAAAATACATACATGTTCAGGCCCCGACAGCCACAATGAACAAAAGACCGACATTCAAGGTGCCATCACAAACGGAACTCCGGTTCCGTCCCCGCGGGTATGAACAACCTCCGCACCGGGGAGCCTGCGGGGCGACAAGTTCCGGGCGACTCGCCGGCGACCTCTGCAGCAGCAGCCATGGTCCCAGGACGGACGCAGCCACCGGAAGGCTCTCGTTCGCGTCCCCGCTCAAGGGATGCGAACCAGCCATCAAAGCCAAAGAGCCGGAGGCCGGCCCGTAGGCGGCACTGACGGCCTCGACGGTGGGGAAGCTTCCTCCAGCCGCCACCACGTCAGCACCGACTCCGCACCGGCAAACGTGGGCCGCCCCGAAGCGCACCGGCAGGTCCTCGCTCCCACCCTCGCCACGAAAGCGAGGAAGAGGGCGGAATGTTGCATCCTAGATGGGCAGCAACAGTTCGCCTTCCCCGGCATGGCTAGAGAACGCCTCCTCCGCAGAGCTGGAGGATGGTTTCCACCACCAGAAGCTGGAAGAGGAGGTGGCCAGCCGACCCGCGCGGGAGGTAGAGCCCCGGCTCGCCTCGCTCTCCGCCCCAGCAAGGATGATGAACATCCTTGAAGCTGAGGGCGGCACCAAGAACGCAGCCCGGTTTGCCTCTCCCCATCCAGGGGCTGGTGGTCACCGTCTCGGGTGACAGCCGGCGGAGGGGTGCAGCCGGGCTGCATGATGAAAATCCTTGAAGCCGAATGATGGCTGAAAGGTACCAACTCCCACGGAGTTGCGTTCCTCCAATGACAAGGCGGAAGGACTGCAGGTATCCCCCATCCGGGGGCTCGGAAGGTGGAAAGACACGATGCATAAGGGAGCGCGAAGACATGGTCGCCTTTCAAGGGGGTCACCCTCCTTTTAAAGCGACTCTCCCTACTTGCGTCCCCAGCCGTCGTGGGCTGAGTCTTCTCCAACACGCTCCAAGGTCCTCCCCCTACGGCGCAGGGGCTGGGTCCCACGCGTCATGCAAGCTGGCCCGGAGCAGAAGAAGCCAAACCGCCGCGTGCGGTGCATGCAACCGCCCAGCGGTTACGAGCATTCCTCCGCTTTCGCCTAGACCAGCGGGCGAGAGGGCGGGCAGCCATGCAGGCGGCATGCAACCGCGCCAAGTGGGCGCGCCCCTCCGACTTCCAATGCACCCAGCATGGGGGCCCACGCCCACGCGTCATGCAACCGGCGCGCCGGTCGCTACGTGCAAGCAACTGCACCGCCACTCGCACCACTGCCACGCCTCCTCGACTGTGGAACCAGAACCGCGACTCGAGGCAACCCTGCGTACGACCCAGCAGTGCCAGCCAGGCGCGATGGTCAATACGGCCAAAAATGGGCCGGCAGTAATGGCGGTGGCAGGCGGGCGGAAGCAGCGGTCACGTCATCAGCCAAGCTTACGTCCCATCCTGGGGCAGTGAGAGAACCCTCTCTCACGGCGTGAAGACGGCGCGCCCGTGTTCCGTTCTTCGAACGGCTCGCGCACACGCAACGGCCGCCCCGCGAACCGCACGCCCCGTCGCATTAATTCCGCGGCGGGAAAGGCGGCGCCTCTGGCAGGAGAAGCCAGCGACGCTTCGCCTTCGCCATAATGATCGCGTCAAAAAAGGTACGCCGCGTCGTTCGATTTCGTATCCTTTTCCCTTTTCCTCTTTCTCTCTCTTACAACAGGGACCGGGAAAGGGGGATACCCCGAAAAGGATCCTTCTCCGTGAAGGAAACAGGCTCCGAGCCTCACTACTGATCAGAGGTTCGAAGGCTGGCCCCTCGGAGGGGTTTAACAGCCGCCTCAGAGCGTGTGGGCTCCACACCCACTACTGGTCAGAGGTTCGAAGGCCGGCCCCTCGGAAGGGTTCAACGGCCACCTCAGGCCACTCGGGCTCCGCGCCCACTACTGATCAGGGTTCGAAGGCTGGCCCTCGAAGGGTTCACAGCCGCCTCAGACATAGAGCGAGGGATGACCCTGGGTACGTTCGATACATAACCGAGGCTCGGGCTACGCTCCCGAGGTACCCTAGGACATTTCCGAGACCAGCGGGAACGATCTTGTAACGGAATCCCATCAGAGGGAGGCATCGAGCCCTCGGACCCCGTCGACAGGGGACCGGGTCCGGCAGATCACCCGCAGGTACTTTTGGGCGCGCCTTTGGGCCTCTAGCCGACCCCTAACAAATGGGGCACGGACGTCCGCTCGGATTACCCGCTAGCAGCTCACCGGAGACACCATGTTTGACGCCCTCCGAGGGCAACATGGCGCTTTCCCCCCCTCCTCCTTGCGAAAAGGCGACGCAGGGGCGTATGTAAAAAAGTCGAGTCTGTCCCTGACCGTCCTCTTGCCCTGTGCAGAGGCTCGGGGGCTGCTCTCGCAAACCCGGCTCCGGCCAAACCGTTGACAGCATCAACATACTAGCCCGAGAACTTGGAACCCGACCGTGCACCCGGGCTATGGCCAGCTCGCATGAGGGAACGACCAGACCAACCGAAGCATTGCGCGAGGCATTAAGACCTCGGAGGAGTCAAACCACTCCTCCGAGGCCTCGGGGGCTACACCCGGCGGGTGCGCTCGCGCGCACCCACTGGAACAAAACGCAACCGAGAAAGGCTGGTCCCCTTGCAGAAAAGTGCGACAAAAGCCTCCAAGCGAGTGTTAACATTCCCTTCGAGGCTCGGGGGCTACTGTCGGGGACCATAATTAGGGGTACCCTCAAGACTCCTAATTCTCAGCTGGTAACCCCCATCAGCACAAAGCTGCAAAGGCCTGATGGGTGCGATTTAGTCAGGGATCGGTCCATTCGAGGGACTCGATCACGCCTCGCCCAAGCCTAGCCTCGGGCAAGGGCAGCCGACCCCGGAGGATCTCCGTCTCGCCTGAGGCCCCCCTCCAGCGACGAACATACTTCCGACTCGCCCGAGGCCCAGTCTTCGCCAAGAAGCAACCCTGGCCAAGTCGCCACGCCAACCGACAAAATCGCAGGGGCATTTAATGCAAAGGTGGCCTGACACCTTTATCCTGACGCGGGCTCTTCAGTCGACAGAGCCGAAGTGACCGCAGTCACTTCGCCGCTCCACTAACCAGCCTGGCAGAAGGGCAGCGCCGCCTGCGCCGCTCTGACTGATGTGCCACTCGACAGAGTGAGGCTGACAGGCAGTCAGGCCCGGCCTCAGGCACCATAGGAAACTCCGCTTCGCCCGACCCAGGGCTCGGACTCGGGCTCAGCCCCGGAAGACGGCGAACTCCGCTCCGCCCGACCCAGGGCTCGGACTCGGGCTAAGCCCCGGAAGACGGCGAACTCCGCTCCGCCCGACCCAGGGCTCGGACTCGGGCTCAGCCCCGGAAGACGACGAACTCCGCTTCGCCCGACCCCAGGGCTCGGACTCAGCCCTGGCCTCCGCCGACGGTCTCCGCCTCGCCCGACCCAGGGGCTCGGACTCGTCCTCGGCCTCGGAAGACAGACTCGACCTCGACCTCGGAGGAGCCTCCACATCGCCCAACCTAGGGCGCGGACCGGCCACGTCATCAGGAGGCGCCATCATTACCCTACCCCAAGCCGACTCAGGCTACGGGAAACAAGACCGGCGTCCCGTCTGGCTCGCTCCGCCAGACAAGCAATGATGGCGCCCCGCACGCTCTATGACGACGGCGACTCTCAGCCCCCTTACGGAAGCAAGAGGACGTCAGCAAGGACTCGACAGCCCCGACAGTTGTCCTTCCGCCAGGCTCCAGCGCTCCTCCGACGGCCACGACACCACACGAACCGGGTGCCAAAACCTCTCCGGCTGCCACGATGGCATGTACTTAGGGCGCTAGCTCTCCTCCGCTAGACACGTTAGCACTCTGCTACACCCCCATTGTACACCTGGATCCTCTCCTTACGCCTATAAAAGGAAGGACCAGGGCCCTCTTACAGAGGATTGGCCGCGCGGGGACGAGGACGGGACAGGCGCTCGCGTGAGGCCGCTCGCTCCCTCTCCCGCATGGACGCTTGTAACCACCTACTGCAAGCGCACCCGACCTGGGCGCGGGACGAACACGAAGGCCGCGGGATTTCGACCTCTCTCACGCCCGTCTCCGGCTGCCCTTTCTTCCCCCCTTCGCGCTCGGCCTCGCGCCGACCCATCTGGGCTGGGGCACGCGGCGACATTTCACTCGTCGGCCCAGTGACCCCCCGGTCTCGAAACGCCGACAAATTGGGTATTCCGATGCCGATTATACCGGATGTAAAATTGATATAAAGAGCACATCAGGGACTTGTCAATCTCTAGGAATATCCCTAGTGTCATGGGCTTTAAAGAAACAAAATTTTGTAGCTCTTTCCACTGCCGAAGCCGAGTACATTGCCGCAGGTCATTGTTGTGCACAATTACTTTGGATGAGACAAACCCTTAGGGACTATGGCTACAAATTGAGCAAAGTCCCTCTCCTATGTGATAATGAGAGTGCAATCCGCATGGCAGATAATCCCGTTGAACACAGCCGCACTAAGCACATAGACATCCGGTATCACTTTCTGAGAGATCACCAACAAAAGGGGGATATCGAAATAGCTTCTGTAAGCACCCACAACCAATTAGCCGATATCTTTACCAAGCCACTAGATGAGAAAACCTTTAGCAAACTTAGGAATGAGCTAAATATACTTGATTCTCGGAACTTTGATTGAAGCATTGCACACATAGCCCATTTATATACCTTTTATCATGTCTCTTTCATTTGGTACAAATGCATATTTTTTATTCTTCTTGTGCCAAGGCTAAGACTAATGTGCTTTCAAGTGTATTTTTATACTTAGTCTTAGATTGAAAGGGAAATGGAGTATTCGGCAAAGACAAGGCTTCCACCCCAACTCAGACGGTATCATTTACCCTTTGTCGTTACTCCTCCAAACTCTCAATTGGTATGACCCTTCACTCATATTTCTTGTACCAATGGGGAGAAAAGTATTAGGAAAATTGTCATAGGGCTCTCAAGTTCTCCATTTTTGGTGATTAATGCTAAATGGGGAGAAATTATTTAGCGCAAAGCAAAAGGACCGCACCACCATTTCAAAATTAAAAAATAAGTACTTCAATTGGTATTTGATTAAAATGAATTTTTAATTGGTATGTGAAGTGAATTTCTCAATTGGTATCTCACTTGATGTTTCAAATTGACATCTTCAAAACTTCACATTAAGTATGAAAGAATTTCAATTGGTATAATTTCACTTGATATCTATTTCAAAACCCTCTTGAAAGCTAAGTGAAAATTTTCATTCAGGTGGAGCTTTTATGTAGTCAAAGGAAAAGCATTTGAAACAGGGGGAGGAATTTCAAATCTTAAAAATGCTTCTTGAAATCACATTCTTATAACTTTGACTATTTGTCAAAGATTTTGAAAGAATTTTTCCAAAAGATTTGTAAAAACAAAACTAGTGGTGCAAATGTGGTCCAAAATATTAATAAAAGAAAGGCAATCCATTCACCCTTATTCATGTGTTTAAAATCTTTCATTGGTTTCATTCCAAGTAACCTCTGCACATCTATCTCAAATGCAAATTAGTTACATTTATGCACTCTATATTTGTTTTGGTTTGTGTTGGCATCAATCGCCAAAAAGGGGGAGATTAAAAGGGAAATAGGGTTAACCATTTCCTAAAATTAATTTTGGTGGTTGACGACCAACACAAACACATGGACTAACTACTTTGTCTAGAATTCATCTATTACAGGTGCATAAGGTTCAACACAAAACAAGAAAGAAATCAAGTTAGGGACACAATTAAAAATGGAGCAAGACTTAGAGTGTGCTGGAAAATGGTGCACCGGACACTGTCCGGTGCGCCAGCCAGGCACCCTCCAAACCAGCCACTCTCAAGAAATTCTAGGGCAGCCTCCGCTATAATTTACCGGACTGTCCGGTGTGCCACCGGACTGTCCAGTGAGCCAGCAAAGCAACGGCTAACTGGCGCCAACGGTCGACTGCAAAAGGCGCTCTACAGTGAACAGTGCAAATGCAGAAGTCAGAGCGCAAAAGTCAGATGGCACCGGACTGTCCGGTGCAGCAAGACGACAAGGCGCCCCAACGGTCAACTGCTCTGAACCTTAATGGTTGCGCTGACGTGGCGCACACCGGACTGTGCACAGTGACTGTCTGGTGGTGCACCAGACTGTTCGATGCGCCCATCGGCAGCAGAAATCAGCCAACGACTAGAGGTGGTTGGGAGACTATAAATACCCTTTGTTGCTCTTATCGCTTGGATTGGCCTTTTCTTTTCCCTTCTATTTCTCGAGTGACTTGTAATCGAAGCAAGAGACACCTAAGTGTGTGGTGGTCCTTGCAGAGTCTAAGTGACCCGTGAGATTAAGGAAAAGGCTCACTCGGTCTAAGTGACCGTTTGAGAGAGGGAAAGGGTTGAAATAGACCCGGTCTTTGTGACCTCCTCAACGGGGACTAGGTTTTTTGGAACCGAACCTCGGTAAAACAAATCATCGTGTTCACTCGCTTTGATTCTCGTTTGATTTGTTTTCCCTCTCTAACGTTTCCCTACTAGTATTGATGTGAGTTGGCTCCCATACGTCATCCGCATTCTTTGAGCAACTCTTAGCAAGAGAAACATTCTTTTGACTTAAATTTAATTCTAACGCTAACTCTGGCCTTTAGTGTGTATTTAAGTTTGTAAATTTCAGGTTTCGTCTATTCACCCCCCTCTAGGCGACTTTCAGGTATCCAACTTTATGATTAAGTTTGGAGTGAGAAGATGGGCTAGGAACATGTGCAAAAAAAAGTTAATTGACTAGAAGTAAAAACATCTGAAAGTAAGTTACCTTAGGAGCGATTTCGCCTTTGACCCATAACAAACAAACCGTTGGAATCTTGAAGTTCATGAAAATTTCTCTGTTGACCTCACACTTCAGCACATTTGTTGCCTGCACCTTTTCCTCATCTGAAAGTTCTTCAATTGATTCTAGAAGATCCAAACACTACTTGATAGAATAGTCACCTACTTCCTTAGTTGTCTCATTGAGTTCATTCATAAATATTGTTGTTTCATTTGCCCTAATGTCCACATAGTTTTGTAAAACTCTAGCAATACTGAGCTTTCTTTTCTTCCCAATCCTATTTTCTAGGTTTTTAGAGCAAGATGAAGATGGTGTTTCTATCTCATATATGTCTATGG
Organism: Zea mays; assembly: GCF_902167145.1. NCBI lineage: Eukaryota > Viridiplantae > Streptophyta > Magnoliopsida > Poales > Poaceae > Zea > Zea mays. Next base: position 198,951,328 of record NC_050098.1, read on the forward strand.
GTCCACTAGATGGGATGTGATCATCCACATTTGCAAGGAAACGGTTAAGGTGAGAATCATGAGCATCAATATCAATAGTGCTAACATGTTCAGTTGGTTGGGGTGCTCGTTCAGTTGATGTGAAGTTTAAATCACCTGTAGCAATGTTTCCTGTTTCACATAGCAAATAGATTCAATTCCATGTGATTCACATAGCAATGTATATTTAAATGGCAGATTAACAGAGGCACTTCTGATATAGACAAAGAAATAACACAAATGACTCTAAAAGAGATACAAAAAGATTTTTCTTTACTACTGTATTCTTAAACAAAGCTAGCTAGTTGCCACTCCACTAACGGATTGGTCTTTAGGAAATCAATTTTAGGAAATCAATGAATTATCCTAGTTTTATCTAACTTAATTAATTGAAAGGTATGCGATACAAATATTACAATACCTTAATGCAATTTTTAAATTATTATTGAACAGAACTGCTTACCCATTTCAAAATATTCGACGAACACGACTTACAATAAATCATAAAATTAAAAGACCCTAATCAGATATGATCTTTTAGCATTCGACCCAAACTATGTCGAAATAATGGAAGCTTAGAAAATATCTATAGTGGTCCAAACGGTCTAGCTCTAATTTAGCGAAAATTGCAAAGTGTGCAAAGGGGTCGACCGAGGGAAGAGGATCCCCTTCGCTCATGCACGCATGCCTCTTGGTGACTGGGATGTGACTTAGTTTAGGCTCTAACACTGCCCTGTGTGGCTCGCCACTCACCAGGCGGAGAAAATATTAGAGAATAGGCAACAACAATCGGAGAACAGGCAACGATAGTAGATCTTCCTCTTACCTCTCTCCTTCATAGTTGCAGACCGCATCACTGGCTCCGGGTCCACTGCCGACATGTCCCGGTGATGGAGAGGGGTGATGAGAAGCCTGAGGGAGTGGGGATGGAGGCAATGGAGCCTGGGCGAGTGGGGATGGAAGCGATGGAGCGTGGGCGCGTGAGCAGCAAAATGGATCTCAGCCGCCGACACAAACCCCAGCTGTCATAGGTGCTACTGGACTGCGAGAGTGACGGATGAGACGAGGGATCGAGAGCCACCACGAGAACGGGAATGAGAAACACAAGTGCAGACTAGTTTTTTTACTTCCCCATGGATCAAGGTGGTTAGGAATAAAAAGGTCTGTGACATTTTGGCCCATGCCTCATCTAAACAGGAGCCCGAGATACGTGGGGAAGAGAAGACGTGGGCTTTACCCCTCATGCGGATTGGGCTGGGATCCCTGCAGGGATTGGGTCATACAAAGGAGCCCTTAGAATGCTTGGTGTTATGGTGGAGGCGCCTAGGGGCCTCTTTTATAGCCCCAAGGGCCAAGGAGTCGTTGCTCCTCCATTTGGAAGGCAGTGGTTGCCTTCTGTCTGTGGGTGCACCGGACAGTCCGGTGGCACATCGGACACTCAATCCGCAACACCACCGAATCGTCTGATTGGCCGCCTTCCTTTTCGGGTGGGCACCAGACTATCTAGTGGCACACCGGACATGTCCAGTGACCCTTCCCGACCGTTGCCTGCTGACGTGGTCGGCACTGATCACGCGGTCAACCATTGGAGTTCGCGAGGAGCCGTTCCGTGCCTAACACACCGGATTGTCCGATGATTTATACCAGCGTGCCTCGGCGTCTTTCCCAAGTGCAGCGGCTAGTTTGGGCCCGGAGACCAGGCTAGCACCAGACTGTCCGATGTGCCCAGTCTGCCCCAACTTCTCCTGTTTTATACCAAACTTCTTTGCTTCTTTTTGGCTCGACTTAAAGAGTTCCCTAGCACTTAGATGAGCATAGTTAGCAACTAAATCGATTGACTAAGTGATAGAAACATACCTTTATCACTTTGTTCCATAATGGTTTGCAATATGCTCAAACTCAGTCCAATTGTCACTTTACTTGCACATAGAAGTTAGTAGCCAAATAGCAGTACATGGAACATAGCATAAAGTGAGTGCAACTTATTTAAACACTTAAACTTCATGTTTTGTGGTTTTATCCAAGGTTGCACTTTTTGGTCCTCTAATCCAACTCGTTTGGATTTTGCATCTTCAATTTGCTCGATTAGAATCTGAGCTAATCCTCACACCAAGATGTTTAGTTCATAGTGGTGTGTTGAGCAGTTAATCACCAAAACGCTTAGAAATGGCCCAAGGGCACATTTCCCTTTTAGTCCGGCAGTGTCGTGGCCCGGTAGTGTCGCTCTGGTGCCAAATCTCATGAGCAGTACCAAGATGTCTTACTCGATCGGACTTAGAAAGTGAGAGACATGAGAACAAAGCATGAGTCTTGTTGTTCATAGCATAACTCATGGCTATATGCTTGGAAGAGAGTGGCTCAAACAACAAGGACCATGTAGGTGTCATCAAGATAGATCTCGCATACCCTTGATCCAATACTATGAAGATATGTGGACATATGGATCTTCCAATATGGGTAGTTCGATCCATAAAAGTGGTGGCTTGCCAAGACAATGCTCCATGTCACCTTCTTGGATCAAAAACTAGCTAAGGTGAGTTGATCCTTAACCTGCTCTAACTAATGTCAATTGAAGCATCAAATTATGTGGCCATAGGAGGGATGAATGAGAGCCAACAAAAATCTTTGCACCTCATCACTCTTATCTTAATTTCCGAAACTTCACCCAAACCTCTAGAACACCAAAAACCTCACAAACAAAACAACTAGAGATTGATTGCTCAAAGAAGTTCCTAGAGTGATGTAAGAGGAAACAACTAGATCAAGGATGGATACTCAAACACCTAAGCCCAATAACATGTTAGTGCCACTCCTTGGCCCAATAGTACCCTCCTTAGCCCAAAAGTCCCACGACCCAACAATGTCGTTCTTGTTCATGTTTCGCTTGGATAAAACTTCAACCATAGCTACATAGAGGATTCAAGGATATTCCAAAAACTTAGGATTCAAGGCTATTCCAAACACTTGAACTCCAAAAGATTAAACCGAGAATTATGATACCACCTTGGGCTTATCAAATCTTATTTACCATGACTACTAATAAGACATCAGCATAAAGAAGCTTTTCAAAACTAAATTTGTTAGAGAATTATTTGTGGCTCAAAATATCTTCGAAAAGCTTAAATATTTTGGCTATTTTATGTACGGAGAAGTTATTATTGGATAAAATCCATATTGACACCATCATCAACGACTTCGCATATATATACTTTTAAAGTAATACCGTAGTATGAAAAACTTAAAACCTAAGGTAATACCATACTTTTTATTTAACTTGTTGATTAATATGAATATTTTTTAGCTACACCTAGAGTGTTTGTATTAGTAACATTTACATATTAAAAATAACTAAAAAACTTCTATTTTAAATCTTATCCTGGGTCCCTAAAATCTCATAACGGCCGCTGCCTGCTTCTCTACACTCAAGAACATAGCATTGGCAAAAAAATGGCGATCTTCATAATACTTTCACATCTCCACACCCGTGAATAAACATCATCCTCTATGTAGTGTCAAAGCAAGGGAGTAATCCAACGTCATGTTATAAGACCATCAAAATTGCACAGGGCATTCTTCACTGATCCATGTAAGGCCCAGCCAACATATATAGGCTAACAGCTAAAAAAGGAACGAGCTAAATATTGATGCTCGCTGCTTAACTGGACAAACCATTCAGAAATCTGTTTCATTTCCACATCGAAGGAACCTGATAATTGTCTACTTCCAGTGGCAACAATTTTATCAAATGGCAGTGGAAGGACGCTGACCAATGCACCAATGGCAGTAAACTGAACACTTAAACTCCATGATTTTGTAAAATGTGCCCCTGTTAACAATAACGATAATTTGTTCCTTAGCTTACTAACACTTCTCTCCTCGTAACCAACATCATCGACAAATGACCTATAAATTGGGACATGAACAGAGTACATCAGGAATAAATTTAGAAATTAGAATAGTCAGAACAAAAGATATACTTGGAACTTGCATGAATATATATATATATATATATATATATATATATATATATATATATATATATATATATATATATATATATATATATATATATATATATATATATATATATATATATATATATATATATATATATATTGTATGCACGCGTGTGTACTCGTGCTCGATCCAAACGACAAAATAAACATTCATTGCAGAGACCTAAACATTTTAGATCATGTTGGTTTTAGCTTGGATGATGGAATACTGAAAATTAATATCTCAATTTTCGGGGAATGGGGAAAAGGTAGAAGAAAGAATGTGCCAAGGTCCAGGTGTTTTAGACATCACACATCTGAAATTTTGCAATTGCCCTACAGGGGAAGTCACCAAACAGCTATACTATATTATGATCTTTAAATCAACCTGTACAGTGAAATAACTGATAGAATGACCAGGCCTAGCTGTCATGTAAAGCTGTGTGTAGCATAGTTCATGACTGAAAAGTTTTTAGGACTTAGGATTGGATTGATTAGTGAGGTTGACCTATACAAATTCCTATAAAAAACAACAGTTTCAATTTAGGGTTATAGCCATCCAAACTTCCATCAAGAACGAGATTTGAATGATTTTTTTCTGATTGCACAGGAATTAGTTCCTTGTTATATCGGTGGCTTCCGTATATATGCTTCCTCTTATGGATAGAATGATGTGTCACTAACTGTAATCATTTATGATTATATATATATATATATGTGTGTGTGTGTGTGCGCCCCCCCCCCCCCCTAGTCCCAGCCCCTTTGGTTGTGTGCGGCTAGGGGTGGTAATGGATCGCGATCCAAATGATTCTTCACAAATTGTTAGGGCCCTAAATAAATTTTAGTTCAAAAATAAATAGAAATAGAGTCCGATCCTAATCCTATCAATCCTTAAATTTTATAGTGTAAAATTTAGAGCCCATTGTTACCCCTATGTGCGGCATTACACCACTCTCTTCTCAATCTCTCATTTCTATACTATTAGCATATAGGCTATGCTAACGCTATGATCCCACGGAGGGGAGGGGTCGACGGTGACGGTGGCAGCGTGATGGAAGGGTTGCTGATCCCGCCGCCGGCAGAGCGTGAGGGAGAGGAGGCAGCAGGGTCACTGGGGATGGGGAGGGATGAGAGATGATCCAAAAAGTATTGTCCATTAGATTTTGAGTAAGGGAGAGGGGGTTAAACATCGATCTAAACCGTTGGTTTTGATGGTGTGTTAAGTCTAGGTGCAATTTGTTTGGTGGATTTAGCGGACGTTATGGTTGAGAGTGATTTAGTTGGGCGAGTTTTGCAAAGTTTAAACTGGTGGATTATATAGTGGTATAGATACATGATTCCAGGTATAACAGAGTGCCACATACAACACATACACGTCAAGAATTCTATGGTGGTAGATTCTCTATTCATGCATTGGAAAATAAAACACAAAGAAAAGCATGAAACAGCTCGATACAAGACAGTATATGGGCAACAGGGCAAACCTTCCAAGTTGGCTCACAAGTACTAACAGAGCAGCTGAATAGTCACGGCACATGCACAATTCCAGAATCTCCAGAAGACGGATAACGACATTGTTGTATGTCCACTCGCAGCTCTAAAAATGGAGTCAAAAGAATCAGTTGATACTGGAACAGATCATATAAGTTGATCTATAAAAGTCATAAACAAAATTTATAGCTATGCATGGATGATGGTAATGCTCAACAAGCAAAATCCCAATTCCAAATTGGTTAAAGTCAGAATCAATGGCTTACATCCCAAAAGTTTATATTAGCACATCAAAATTTGTATGCATGTATACTTGGTGTAAAAACTAAAAATATCACTAAGAGAACAAAAATTAAACAGAGGTCACAGACATGATCATACCATATAGATCCCAAAGAGCTCGAGCAAAGAAATTAGCTCGGTGAAGTAGCATAAATTAATCTCTGCTGGGTAGTTATGAGTATCCTCAGATAGTTTTCCTTGCTTGAAGATATTACAAGTTTCACTACATCTGGTATCAAGTCCACTTGATACCATATGCGAACTGCACCTTGTGATATTTTCATTTGAGCAGGTGCGGTTGTTCCATTGCAGAGAACATAAATCCAACTCATCCAACAGTGAAGAGATGAAGCCATCAATGGAAACCGTATCCACATTAAACAGACAATGTGCACAGGATGGTAATGTTGTTGGCTTGTTTGACTGGATATATGATGACACAAGGCACAGAGAAGTGTCGTTGCTCTCAAGAAGCAGGACAACTAACCGTATAGTTGTCATGAGAAAGTTGCAACTCTTTGGTGCGAGAAACTTATCACCACACATGGAAGCAAAGACATGGAGAGCCAGTAGAGTCCACAAAATATTACTTTTACCCATCTGAAGAACTTTGTACGAAACCTCTAATACAATGTCCACTCTACCAACTTCCCCGCATATTGAAGCCAACAGAATGCAAGCCGCGATAAATTCATTTATTTTTGCAGGTTTAACAGATAGCTGTACACCAGTTTCATCATCCAATTCATGATCCTTGTTTGCGCCAAAAACCTTCTGTCCTGTTTTCTCGCAGACTACAACTTCTTTGTTCAGGAGAAAATCTTCAATTAAGGAGTTAAGAAGATCAAGGTCATTCCCTCTCAGAATGGTCCACCTTGTTTCCATATGAGATTTCACTGCAAAGAACATAACAAATTAAAATTGTAACCCAGGAGTTAGCATATGGTGTGATGGTACTGATCAAAAACTATCAACAACAACAACAACAAAGCCTTTCAGTCCCAAGCAAGGCCACTGATAGAATGATACAGCTGCATGACAAGCAACCCCTTCATAGACAACTAGTGGCCACATCTAAAAGGCATTGAAGACTATGATCAGACATTTTCATTATTAACCAGAATAAAAAGAGAGGAAAGTTCAACATACAAAGTTTGGACAGAAATCTAACTACAAAGACAGAAAGATGATGACAACAACAATAATATAGCCTTTTAGCCCCAAGCAAGTTAGGGTAGACAAGTTGAAACCCAATAAAAACCACAAGACTAAATCTTTAGGTGTATTCCATCATTTGTCTTCTTTTACTACCTCTTCCCATGTCAACTTTGGCCTTCCTTTGCCCCTCTTCCCAATACTATCGCGTCTTAGGATCCCACTACGCACTGATGCCTCTAGAGGTCTCCGTTTTACATGTTCAAACCATCTCAACCAGTGTTGAACAAGTTTTTCTTCAATTGCTGCTACCGCTAGCCTATCACATATACCATTGTTTCGGACTCGCTCCATCTTGTATGGGCAAACACAACATACGCATTTCCGCAACACTTATCTACTAAATATGTTGTCATTTTATAGGTCAATATTGTAAATCATACAAGATAGCAGGTCTAATCGCCATCCTATAAAACTTGCCTTTTAGCTTGTGGTACCCTCTTGTAAAAAAAATCGACCTGCAGAGGTAAGACCGTACCAGCGGCATTATATTAAGAATACCTTCACACACAGGTCGAGAAAACCCCCCGAACCCCTGCCCCACCCATACACAGCGGCACCATAGCACATGTGAGAACGATCGTGACCGGACCTTAGACCTGTGCTTTGGCATGGGACAGACGGGGAGTCGAACTCGAAACCTGAGAAGTGCAACTCAGACCACCTAACCAACTTAGCTAGTCACATTGCTTTGATTCTATGACTAAATCTTCATCAATATCCCCATCTCTCTATAGCAATGATCCTAAATACTGAAAGGTATACTTGTTGGGCAATACTTGACCTTCCAAACTAACATCTTCCTCATGTTCGGTTTCAGTTCTACTGAGCCTAAAACCTTTGGACTCTAGAGTCTACCGCTACAAAGACATAAAGAAAGCAAATTAAATTGTAAAAGACTTTCAGATGTCATACCACTCGACGAAAAAGCTGATGAGGCAAAATTTCCATCCACAAAAGTTTCTTCAGTGAATCTAGTATCCCACAACAAAAGGGAAAATATGAGGGAAACCTTCTCGCTGCAAAAGAAATCAGATAATTTATTTTTTATAAAAAATGCAAATGAAGAGTGAATGAGTGATCAAGCCTGAGTTAAACAAGTGCAAACAAACCTACTCTATAGGTAGCATTGTGTCAGTTGACACTTTATCAAGCAGTGGACCATCAACTGAAGCTTCGTCAGAATGCTTTTGAGATTGAGAACTCAGTATCTCCCAATACCGAAATATGTTAATCATTTTGCTTCTTTTCATTCTTGTAAATCCAACTAAGTGCAATGGAGGGTTTTCGGATCCATGATGGTGCCGAAGCAAACTATTCGAGACCGAATTGTTTGGCTTGGTCACTGTTGTTTCACTTGTCCGAACATTAGCTTGCAGCCCAGGACTTGATTTGTCACAAATCAGATGTGAGTTGTTTTTGTTAGACACTTCCTTGGACAAATGTAAAATGGAATCTGAATGACCACCTCCCGATAACATTGGTCTGCTTATACTGTCTAATGCCTCAGCAGAAGATGCTACAGAATTCTGGGCCACATGCTCATGCAAAAGGCTGTCAAAAGAAGTGCTCGCTGGCACTACAACCAAACTGGTGCTACAAGAAACATTGACAGCTGCATTGGATTTATCATTCACAAAAAGAGGTTTAGCAATGCCACTACACTCGATTGTATTTGACGACGGATCAAGCTGGATATAATTTTGAGTCGATTTCTGAATTACAGGCTCTTTAACTTCCGATGCTTTGGACCTTGTCTTGGAATCAATGGCATCAGATCCTAAGGCAGGACAACCGTTGAGAGATCTACCCAAGCTGTGAGGTTCTGCATACGTTGGCAGTTTAGTTCTACGGGGTCGGATGATGCTCAGGTTTGGTGAATGGGGTCTCTCCTTTGCCTTTCTAAACTTTTCCTCATCTGCATCATCATCCAAATTGAGCAACTTTAAGCAGTTTTCCCTGACCATTTCCTCAAAGGGGATCAATGAAGCAAACTTGCTACTAGTACAGCCATTTCCTCCACAAGACACTTTAGAAGGGAAACTGAATGAAGGAGCTTTATCCATGTCACCTTCAGTAACACATATGGTGTTATTTCCTTGCTGCAGACACAAAGGATCATCATCAAAGGATAATGCAACATTTGAAGTGGTAGCAGGCACCTTTGATTTCAAATGTAGCAAATCATTTTTTGAGGGAAGAAAAGCAGAGGGGTCTTGAGACATTTTGGTGTGTTTTCTCTTCCTATCACCACCAAGTGTTTCTCTTCTATCTGTAAGCGTACCACAAGGCAATGCTCTATCATTTCTAATTTTAGGAGCCAGCTCGGGAACAACTGAATCCTGTTTTTTCCTGATATCTGTCGATGAGACAAATAGGTTATCCTTGCCCTGTGAGCCCATGAATTTTTCATCAGATATGGATGTTGGACATGAAGATCTGTGCTGACATTTTGACTTCAGCAGTCTGTGAGAGCTACCAAGAGGGGGGCATAATTCAGAACTAGTACCTGAGATTGATCGTGAGCAGCTTTCTCTGGGCAACTGATATGAAGTGTATTCACTTGGGATAGAAGAGCCAAATGGAACTGTCCCAGCCTGCAACCGAAAATATGGGGCAGGAACTGAATCATTAGGAAGCAGCTTCTGTTCAAAGCCATGTATCTCTGGATGCTGATTCAACTGTAAATATGAGACAATGCCAGTAATTGCATCAGTTTATATAGATAGAACATAACAAGTACAAATGAACTTAACAAAACATATGCAATATATCAGGAACAAGATCAAAGAATACGCTGCTCATATCTACTAGAACATATAATTTATGAGTTATAACTGCTCATTCATAGTCAATGTACAGTGATCTAGAGGGAAAACCAATATTGTGGCATTTCAATGCATAACAACGTTACCTGTAATATATTAGTTTGGCCCAGCATTCCATTCACAGAAAACATAAAGACAAAAAAACATCATGTTTGTCATGTGAAGTCACAGCCTCCCTCCCGGCAACCACAACATTGAAGACAGCCCCTCTGTTTCACAAATTCTGACTATTATCTTGAGAATCGTCCTTTTCGAAATGTTTGCCCTTTTAAAACAGGTGTGGCTACAGCAATAATTCCCCTCTCTGATAATATAATAGGTTGAGTAGTTTTATTTTACGGTCTAGTGCCACATTGTCCATGTGGTGGGTGCAGCCTTGGAGAAATATCATGGAGTGATTGACTTAAAAGTTACACATTTTACCTAAGAGTCCCGAATTTTCTATTTTTATAATTTTTTTGTGTAGTAGCCAGGAAAAAATTGTAGAAATGATGATACTGTCATCAGACTAAAGAAGTAGCATGATAAAATTTCTGCAACAGTGTGTGGAAACGGCCAGCTTCCGAAATAAATGATGATAAACAGAAAGCAATCAGCATGAAACAATTATGTATACAATACTTGAATGCGATAAGTTTTTATTAGTATGATCTGACGTGAAATGGTCTCTAGCTGAGTTGGTTAGGTGGTCTGAGTAAGCACTCCTCTGGCCCTGAGTTTTGAATCCCAATGGGAGCGAATTTCAGACTGAGGTAAAAAAAAAAAGGTCACTTACCGGTTCCCTTGGTTGTGTGCACACGAGATGGACTGGCCTGTAGGGAGGCGTGTAGGGGCTGGGAGCCTGGGAGGGCTCAAAGCACAAGTAAAGATCTGGCATATAGAGTGCGGTCCCTCGTGCTGCACGAGGGACCAGCTTTCGTGACCTTTCTTGGTCGGGGCTTTGATTGAGCTTCTTAATATAATACCATGGGGGCGGTCTTTTCGAGTTTTATTAGTATGATCTGGCAGGCTATATGCAATTAAATGAGAAAAATTAATCTTGTCGACCACCCCAAGTATGAAGTGACATGGGTTTGTGACCAGAGAGGAATATATAACATTTACATGTAGTAATTGCAAGTGCATATCTTATGCGCTTCCCCCACTCATATGCTTTAAAAAACAAAGGATATTTTTTAGGACAAAAAACGAACGCTAAAAAAGGTGCTATTTCAGATACCGAATGATTGTCCCCTATGATTTCATTAACAACTCATTTTTTTATTAGCATGAGAAGAAAGGAAGTCCATGAAAAAAATGCCAAATTGCACATATTTGAAGAACACTATAACAGTTCATTGTTGCTACTAGGATGTAAGAGTTACCTATTGGCTATTGCTAAGAAATTCTTGATTTTACCCAAATTACCACCACAAACATAGATGAAGACAGTAATAAATACCATGCAGGATACAGACCTGTGTTAAGACATGAATATCTTCAACACCACGTGCAAGGTGGTCATCCAGCATGTTAAACCGACCCAGTAGCTGTGTCCAGTCTTGCTTTAAACTTTGAAGCTCTCTTCTTATTAAAGCAGTTTTTGCTTTATCTAGCTTGGACACATTCTTGACATGCTTTAGTTGTTCTTTTTTCAGCTTAAGTTTCTCTTTGAGAAGCTTAACGTTTGCATTCTCAGAAATTCTATCAATGTGTCGCCGGCCACACTTGCCAGAAGAAATTACATCTCTACCTGCAGAGAATTCATTTGCCTTTCTCTGTAAACATTCAGTCTGTTCTCTCATCTCTTCTAATTTCTGAAACAAATGGTCTCCTCGTTTTTTCTCTTCTATTGCATTCTTCGTTTCAACCTGTATGCTAGTTCGCAAATGTTCATTGAGTTTCTTCTGCTCCTCTAACTTAGCAAATAAATTGTCAGCACGGCACTTTTCTTCTGTTACTTTTTTCTTCTCAACTTCAACAAGTGTTCTATTCTTTTCAGATAATGATTTCTCTGAATCAGCACGTTTCTTTTCTCTGGCGACCTTCTGCTTCTCCGCTTCAGCCCTTTTAAGTATTTCTTCTGTTTTCTGAATTTGAGCAGTCAACTGAGCTCTGAGTTCATTTGCTTCACTCCTCAACCTTTCACATGATGCTCTCCAATCATTGGCAACTTTTCTTTCAGTATCAGCAACTCTTCTATACTCTTCAGACTTCTGTGCTTCTGACTTCCATATCCTTTGCATTTCTAGAGTTTTGCACTTTTCTTCTTCAATTTTTTTCTTCTCAGAAGTGATCTTCTTCCTTTCTTCTCCTAAAATCTGTATGAGCTTTCTATTTTCTTCCTCTAATTCAGAGATACGTAAAAGTTCATCATTATTTTTGCAGGTATTTTGTGTTTGCTTCAAACTCATGTTCTGTGTCTTTAATTCAATTATCTCCTTTTCCAATAGATCTCTGGCATCAGACTCAGTTGCCCTAGCTGCTTCTGCTGAATCACCTCGGAGGTGTTCCTCCTTGCACACTATTCATCAAAGGAAAAACAGAGAGAGTACAACGTTAAAGCATGATACACATAAGAATGGTTTCAAGATGCATACATGATACACTGTTCATCAAGAATACATATGCTTTGGGTGGGTGACATCAAATCATGTAATCAAGTGTTTTAGAGTGTACTAAGTTAAGGATAAAATTGGGGGGGAGGGAGCCTAATAGATGCTAACGAATAAAAGATGCATTGAAGAGAAACCAAACATGATGTTAACAAATACATGAAGCATTATTGAGAAACCAGACATACTTTGAAAGACATCTTCTCTGTGATAGGCACCTTCTGTTAAAATTCCTGCTAGCACGCTACTAGCATGCTATGAAATTAGAATTTAGAGCATTAGATACTTCACAGAAGTAGTTTTTTATAAGAAAAAAGTTCACTTTCTTTGAATGCAGCCTTAGGTATGAAAAAAGGAAGAGCCAAAATACTAGACATAATGCGTACAGTCTGAACATGTGCATTACCTCGGCATAATTAAGGTGTTCTTTTTGTTTCCATTTGTAACTAGAATCGCAACGCAGAAAAAGAAAGCAGAACACTAGGAAAAGAAATCAGGGAACACAATAGGAACCTTTGCTGAGCTCCGAGTTCTCCTTCCGCAGCTTCTCGTTCTCAGCCTGCAGGAGCTTCACCGCCTCCCGCAGCGCCGTCCGGCTCCTCACCAATTTCTGGCAATTCTTCCACTGCTGTAGAACCCAAACCCCAAAAGGAAACGCCCCCAAAAAGAAGGCACGTCAAGAACAGAACAAGACAGAATGCGGTGTCATGATGAGAAGAGGGAGGGTCAATTACCGTCGCGCAGCACGGGTTGGGGCCGCCTACGCCGGCTGCGGAGGAGGAAGAGGCCGCGAGCTGGGCATCCAGCGAGGATGTGGGCTCTCTTGGTTCCGCCGCCATGGGGCGGCGGCGAGAGTCCGATGGAGAGGAAAGGTTTAGGGTTTTGAACGAGACAGGAACGTAGAGTCTGGAAGCGGAGACAGTGGAACCAGTAGCCGTTGGACCGACTCTCGCTCTGACTCTCTGAGGCCCGAGGTGAGAGGTCTGAGCCCAGAGCCCGCAACAGCCGGCCCCTCTGAAAAAAAAAGGAAAATATATAAAAAGGAATGGAAATATAAAAAATGCGCCGTTGCCGGGGATCGAACCCGGGTCACCCGCGTGACAGGCGGGAATACTCACCACTATACTACTAATGTATACGATCCCAAATAAACATTAACCATAATTCAAGATAAGAATGTCCTTATTGTTTTTATAAACTAGGGAATTATAGATATAGAGCATGAGTACCACACACGAGAGATAAATACATGCTGCTATTCTATCAGTTGCAATAACAATATCAAGAAAATCATGGTATAGTCCAAATAAAAACGTAGACAATGTTCTATTAGGAAATTAGCCTCAACTGGAAAAACGATATCGTTAGCCTGTAACTTAGACCAAACAGCCTGCATTGGCCCTCAATCATAAATTACACCTTCTCCGTAAAAAAAGATGCAAACAGAGACAAGAAAAAAAAAAGAGAAGAGGATACAAATCAAGCCAATGAAACAGATCCAAAACATCGTACCACAAAACACAGCATCACGTAAGAGCCATTACATACAGCGCACCAACTCGCCGCCCAAATCCGGCTACCGGTGCACAGATCCAGGGCCAAATCCCGCCAAGCAAGCAAAACAGAGAGAAGCGAGGAAGCCTCCGCAGAGACAGGGCGCAAGAAAAAGGCGCGAGGCGCGTGGAGGCGACACAGGAATCGATCCCATACCTTACCCTGCGGGCGAGGACAGAGCATAGGGTGGTGTCGTCGCCTCCCCACCCACGTGGTTGCCGGAGTGCCCTGCCACCCTGCTCCCGCAGGCAGCCCGCGCGGACCGGGGGGGACGGAAGCGAGCCGCACCGGCGGCGGCGGCGTGTGTGGGACGGGAATGAAGAAGGGGAAGCGGCGGGCCTTCCGCTTTCTACCCTCGTCGCGCTCCGTTACTTTTTATAACTTTTTTTTTGGCCTGCTTTAAACCCTAAACCCCAAAACACAGGTCGTCTTCTCTTTCTACTATACGGAGCCGCCTGCTAATGGCAACTTGTCATCAAGGCGTTTGCTCGAGAAGAGGAGTTGGCATCGATGCTGCCGGATGGCTTGAGATCGCGCGCTGCCTAATGCATTGTTAATGACGACTAGAAAAAGAACCGCGCTTCGTCGCGCCCTACTCGGCCAAAAGAGTAGAGTTTAGAAGGGCATTACAAAGAGCCAAATCACAAAAAACCCTTGTAAAGGGCAAAAAATGTGGATCCAGATAATTTGAAACTGCAACATTTGTAAACCCCATGTTCAGAAGTTAAAATAATGAAAAAGACATGATACATATATCTAAGACAATTTACAAAGTATGTTAGATATTGGTCCAAAACAGATTTGTATACATGTTCCAGGTAAGCGAAACATATTGAAATCTACATGTGTTTGTACAGAGCTAGATTGCACGCCACCTATAGTCACTTTTAATAATAAAAAGGCATGTTTGAGTCTGCTACATATTTTACACTCAGCAGTTAGCGTCATGGCTTACTACATGGCATTCATTCACTCTTATTCTTAGCCTGATAGATGCATATATACCGCTGCAGTGAGGCAACACAGGAACATAAACAGAGCAATCTGAAGCAGACCTCTAGGTACAGCAATAGGACCAATGACTTTCAACTAATAAAAATGACAGTCCCAGTAAGAAAACCTTTTGGCATGTAAGGTTGTCAAAAGTTACTCTGGAAAGAGATACTCAAGACAACATTCAGAGATTTTTTTTTAGTACCTTAGTTAGTGAAAACTCGAGACCAAAAGCAAAAAAGAAGAAACACCACCAAACTGAGCAAAAATATTCACCTGAGTTGCACACAACAATTCTTATAAGTATGTTGACTTCAATATGCCAAATGAAATTTATCTTCTAGCGAGAGCTGGGAGTTCCAAAAGTGATCACAACGGTTTCAAAACGATCAAAAATAGGTTGTATTGCAAGTGAAGCATCATGGCAGCTCAACTACAGAACAAATGAGTTCATTAGTAGCACACTAAAGAAGCGAAGTGGTTATAATTTCATCATGGTCATAAAGAGTGGTCTGGGTACCTGAATATGTATGTATGTAGGTTACTGAAGCAGATCAACCACAAAAGTAAGTCATAGCATAGAGGACAGTACTTGTAAATAAAAATTCTAAAGCTCAAGTTTGTGACCAACTGTTCTTTTCATTAAACAAACATAAAGAAAACAAATATTCCATAGTACCAGAACCAGACTTTTTAGAAATCAAATTTCAAAAAATTACGGTTAGCATAGAACTCAACAAATTTCCCGACAACACAATGTTTACTAAGCATTTGAGTTATGCTGAAACCAAGTCCATGGTTGTAACTTCATTCCCCGGCTTGACTGATAACTTAAAGTCAACAACCCCTAGCAAGACCATGTCCATTGGCTGCATAAAGAAAAAAAGACATCAATCAATATGTATGTATGTGCGCTACTGAAGCAGATCAACCACGAAAATAGAACATAGCATAGAGAACAGTACTTGTGCATAAAATCTCTGAAGCTCAAGTTTGTGAACATTTGTTCTTTTCATTAAACAAACATAAAGAAAACAAATGGTTCATAGTACCAAAACCAGACTTTTTAGAAATCAAAATGTACTTCACCTACCAAGCATTGCATCTTCCACCTCTATACCACCAGCTCTCCACCCAACAACTCCAAGACCAACTATCATAGTTGTGTGGGAGTCAGTGCCTATGACGCTGTCAGGGTAAAAGATCACACCATTGTTGAACACAGTACTTGTGCATAATATCTCTGAAGTTCAAGTTTGCGAACATTTGTTCTTTTCATTAAACAAACATAAAGAAAACAAATGTTCCACAGTACCAGGAACCAGACTATTTAGAAATCAAATTGCACTTCACCTTGCCAAGCATTGCAGCTTCAGCCTCTATACTACTAACATACACAGTACAAATGAAAGAATTGTCTGGCTCTAGGAGCAAATTTGTTTTTCAAGTGTAAAACATAATAGGAAAACAAATCAAACTACTTCTTGATAAGGCAAATACTTGCTAGCATCGCATTAAAAATCTTCAATAATGAAGGTGAAATAGAGCAAAGTTGAAGTAAGAGCAAACAAGCACCATAGAGAGGAAGTGAATGACCAGAAACAACTCCTGCAAGCACAACAACACACATACTTGTTCATGCATTTTAAAAAGGTTTATATGAAATGTTTATATGAAATCTGATTATTCACTTAGTCTAAAGAAAAGTGTTGACTTGTAATAAATAAAACTAACCTTGTTAGAAAGAGGGGCAATGTCATAATATTGTATTGTGTAATAACATTCTAGAGACCACATGGCAGAAAATTGCTATATGCACTACCATTCCTCGATCGCGGCAAGTTGCTCATACCATAATACAAAGGCACTAAATTTCTCCGATCACATGGTTGTCATTGTGCCCCAAAACAAAATAGCATCAGATTGTAGAGTTGGAGTTTTAGAACTGATTGATAAACATTACCTAGCAAACAAAAAGGTACTTGATATTAACTTGGATTTATTCTCTATGTTGTTAGTAGAATTGTTGTGGTCTAGTATAACAGTTAATTTCTTTACCTGTGGCAGTTAAAAGTCACTACTACAAAATTATGTATCTTCAAAGACAAAGGTATGAAACAGTGTTTGAGACTGCACCCAGAACAAAGCGTTATCATGATGTTCCCCCCAACCCTGCTCCCACTGATTCATCAGTGCTCTGAAGCATGGCGTACTGGTGACCTTGGTCCATCTGATTAAAAAGAAACATATAATATTCAGAATAAAAGTAAACTGCAACCATACAACATCAAGTCACCGATAGGATAATACTATGTAAACATACTTGATGATGTTGTTTCTTCAAAAGAAGAGGTTTTGGAATCAACATCCAAGGTATAGACACTAAAGCAAGAAGAAGCAGAACAAGTTGCTTTGGAGAAGGAGAGCGGTTAGGCATGATAGACCAGTTTGCTTCAAAGAAGAGAACTTATCAACAAGGAATATAGACCAACACTGTCTTCTAGCAACTAAACAACCTGTTCACACTAAAGTCATCTGTTGGAAAGCAGTCTCATACTTTCATTCCCATACCTTTTCTACAAGTTTGGTATAAATCAATCGGCCATAAAATGTAATAAGTTTACATAGCAAAGAATTCATCAATACTGATAAATCAACAATATCTAGCTATTATCATCACCATTTTTCTTCAGTATCCTGCAACAAAGCCCCTCATACTCTTGGCCTAATAAAAAATAACAACAAGCATCAGTGCCAACACGATATAATATACGAATTTTTCTTTAGGTCACCTAAAAAGTAGTGTTGCAATGTCCTCGTACGACCTCGGAGACACAGGAGCCACACACTTCGTAGCTTTAGTATGAGGAACTTTGTATATCCCCTACAATTTTTCATAGGAATAGTGAACTCCATGGCTAAAATGGCTTAAAACACGAACAAAATACCTAAAAAACTGTAGACAATTAAAATAAGAAAATACCACCACACAAGCTTGCAGGAGAGCTCCCAACTTTCCACGGAGTTGCACGAGGCTCACGTCCAACCAATGGTTGCAAGCACGCAAGGATTGAATCACCCGTCGACACACGCCACACCAAAGAAGGAGAGGAGCACTGATAAGCACCTTGGCCATCGCGGTGGAAATAATTGGAATTTTGCCACTCAAAACATTTGTCTTTTTGTTATATAATTGCAGTGTCGAGCATGACGTGGGCGTGGTTCTGGAGTAACCACACGGCGACGCACCGCCTTTATGGTGCGCGGAGACGGCAGCCTCGATGACATTGGTGCAGGTGGAACACGCCATGCCGGTGATGCACACGTGCGACTCCATCTCCTCATCGTACGAGTCGAGCAGCGCGACGTCCTCCATCTCGTCGTCGCGCTCGCTCGCGGGCTAGTGTCGCCCGCTGGCCTAGATCCGCCTCCTCGTACGCGAAATTCGAGCGAGGATCTAGCAACATGAGTGGGAGCATGTTAATCCAAGATAAAGAAAAATCAAACTTCTTTTTTATACAAACCGGAGAGCACGAGGGTGTAGGGGCACGTAGCTCGAGGTCGACATGGGAGGTGGCGCCATGTTCGTCCTCGGGTGGCCGCAACCACCATAATGTCTCGTCATCACCGTCGGTCGTGATCATCTGAGGCTGAAGAAGAGACCTCAACATTCTTCTTCGTCTTCCCCTTATTTGCCTTCTTCACGGTGGGGGTTGTCTCCTCGGAGCTGGTGATGCTCCTCTCCTCCTCGCTAGAGGACGCGACCAACAGAGCAAAAGAGGCGATTCCTTCGCTTTGTTCTTTTTTCCTTATTCTCTTTCTTCTTGGTCAAAGAAACCCCCTCATCTGCCTCCACGACGACGTCGGGCTTGAGCTGTTTGCGTTTGGTATTCTTGGAGGCAGAGTCATCGACGACCATGGGCTCGACGGTAGCGGCGAGGGTGAGACCGCGGGAGATACCACAAGTAACTGCGTGTGGCTGCTGCTAGTGGCGTGGCGTTGGGGGTGGGGGAGTGGACAGGACGTGGTGAATAGGAACGGAGTCGCTCACTTCTGGGAAACAGTCAAGCAGGCAGAGTGAGGGAGCGAGCAGCAAGCACCGAGGATTCGTTGGGTCGGGGTTGATGCGACGGGACGAAGAGATGAGGACGTGCACGTTGGTCTAATGGCCTGTGCCCACCAACACGGGGAGATGTGCGCTGCGGAGGATAGGTCCTCTGTTCCATCGTTCGCACGGTGTCTGTGGTGGCCGATGGACAGTTCTAAAATCTCAAAGCCTGCCACGTGTCAACGTGCAGCTAAACCTTTTCTCCGTGAAACCCTCCGGTGCGAACAAATGAGGTCAAGTTTTAAGAACTCTGATTTTGTCAATCTTAAAATTGGCTGACTTATAAAATAACATGTGTGCATTTGTTTGGTAGTGAGTAAACAAAAAACAACTTTTTCACGATGTCGCCGCACTGATCCACCACGAATTGAGAAATCGCGTGGCCCGCGAAGAACAAACACGTCACACATGAAGCGTCTGCTTCAAAGGATCTGAGTGGATGGGTGGAAACGGCTTCATTGCACACCGTTCAGCACTGAAATTTATGAATCGGAGTCGGAGAGGAGCACCGAACACTCGGCCGTCGCCTCGTCGACCCGGTCACCAAAGGTGGCACGCAAAAAAGCCCAAGGACAACTCTCTCTGTACGTGCGTCGCGAAGTATTCAAATGCACGCAAAGCAGCCCCGCCACTCGTCGCGCCCCCACAGCAGTCCACGGCCCGAGCTCTCCCGATGATAAACCGCGGCTCCCAGCTTCGGATCTCGCTACCCGCACACCCACCATCAGCACGCTCCCGGACTCTGATGGCGCTGAGCCCCACGCCCACGGCCGTTGCTGCACCGCCGCCGGAGCCGGGCCCCGAGCCCGCGCCGTCCGCTGAGCTGCCGCTGCCGGACGCCATCGCGGCCGCGCTGCCGCCGGACCCGTACGAGCAGCTGGAGGTGGCGCGCAAGATCACGGCCGTGGCCGTGGCGTCCCGGGCCTCGCGCCTCGAGCTGGAGGCCGCGCGGCTACGGCAGAGGCTGGCCGACAGGGACCGCCTCGCCGCCGAGCTCGCCGACAGGGCCGCCAAGCTCGAGCAGGCGCTCCGCGACGCCGACGCGCGGCTCCGCAGCGCACTCGACGACAACGTGAGGTTTCATTCTCCATCTCGCGCTCTCTGCCTGCTTACTGATGAGCCGGTTGATTTCGGTTGCGATTCTGTGCGTCGGCGAAGGCCAAGCTGGCCAAGGAGCGGGACTCGCTCGCGCAGACGTCCAAGAAGCTGGCCAGGGACCTCGCCAAGGTGATGTGATCGAGATCAGTACGTGCACCTCAGCCGTGACTGTAAGCTCACATTAGTTCTTCCTTCTTTTTCTTTTCTGTTTCTTTTAACTGACATGCAGCTGGAAACCTTCAAGCGGCACCTGATGCAGTCGCTGGGCGATGATAATTCCCAAGTGAGTTGATGATCCTCCTCCTGCCTGCGTTTCCTTCTCCGTTGGTTTATATCCTCAAGAAGAGCACTCGTGTTCTGTTTCGTGCCCCTCAACAGACTCATCATCAGGAAACAGTAGACATAAGAACCTACGAGCAATCGGTGGCAAAAGCGAATTCCTGGAAAGGTACTGTGTCCCTTGCTGCCATGCACAACGTCTCGTCGTCTCACTCTCACCACTCTGTTCATACGATCTGATACGGCCCTTTCCCTTTCTGAAGACGGGCTAGAGAAGAACAGCCATCCTGTATCCTCTCTATCCGACGAGTCCGTCGAAGCCGACAGCGTAAATCAGGAAGGTAGTATGATCAGTGACCAAGACACGCATCTCCATAATTTTTGCAAGTGTTTATCGACTGATGCTCCTTGGCCCTGTGTCCTGCACGCTTGCTTTGCTTCGAGCTGAGCAGTGACGACGAGGCCATTTGAGCAGAAACTGACCATCACGCACATCACTCCACGCCTCACCTCGGATCCTGCGCCGAAGCTGAGAACCGCCGCGACATCCCCGAGAAGGTACTCCACGGCGGTGTCGCCCAAACTGGCGTCCGGCGCCACCTCGCCGCGATTGGAGGGCCACATGGCGATGTCGCCATGGCTACCCTCGAGCAAGATGTCCTCTGCAGCCAACTCGCCACCTCGTGGACAGTCTATCTCAGGTGGTGCTTTGTGAGGCATCTTGTCAGCATTCAGATAGATCCTTTGCAAAATAATAATAAATAAATAAATAAATAAATAAATCCTGACATTTTCTCGACGGACTCTGAATCAGGACGCGGTACAAGAGTAGATGGCAAGGAGTTCTTTCGTCAAGCAAGGTATGGTTATCCCCCACGCTTGCCTGAACCCTGATATATGCAGACCTGCGTCCATTTCTTCATAGAAAAGTAGCTTAACTTGGTACTCGCATCCCCAGACACCGCCTGTCATACGAACAATTTGCGGCTTTTCTTTCCAATATCAAGGAGCTCAACGCCCATAGGCAATCTCGAGAGGTGGGAAGCTTTGACCGAGCTTCAATCTTCAAAAGACCTGTTCACAGCTTCAGGCACCGAATCGTTGATATTCGCGTATACTGTTGCGATGCAGGAGACCCTGAGGAAGGCGGACGAGATCTTCGGTGCAGAAAACATGGACCTCTTCAGGTCGTTCCAAGGGCTGCTTAGCCGCAGCCTATCGTAGTAAAAAGGAAAAGAAGCTTGCCCATTCTATCAATTACTACTCCTTGTTGCGGTTGTTCATGATTCATATGGACAGGGCCGACAGCAGGTATACGCTTTGTGTATAATAAATAAAAAAACGACGTGGACCGTACTAAGACGTGTGCCAGTATAAGGCTGTCCATCTAAATTTCATCCTTTAAAGAAATATTTTTTTTGACCTTTACAGTATAATTTAAAAAAATTTATTCTCGATATCTTGACCATTTCCAGCAATATTCTCTAAATTTCGTCATTTATATTTTATCCTTATTTTTTTCCCAACCATCATATTTTTCTACTTGGGTCGTCAGCATATTTTTTTTCGCTTGTGCAATCCGCTAGAATTTATTCTATTCGTTACTCTATTCATTATCATTAATGTGCTACGTGATGGCAATAAACAAAGGTGGCAGGCGGAGCGGAGGAAAGAGTAGAGGACACTCCACATTTGGAGGACGGCAGGTGCGTCTGCTATTGTAGCGGACCGTTTACCGCAGTCTGCTGGAGAGAAAAAAGACTCGTCATTCGCTAAATATAGAGTACATGAGCGTATATTGAAGAGAGTCTTAGACTTTGTTCAACGGTGCTGTCGGGGATCATAACTAGGGGTACCCTCAAGGCTCCTAATTCTCAGCTGCTAACCCCCATCAGCATAAAGCTACAAAGGTCTGATGGGTGCGATTAAGTCAGGGATCAGTCCATTCGAGGGACTCGATCACGCCTCGCCCGAGCCTAGCCTCGGACAAGGGCAACCGACCCCGGAGGATCTCCGCCTCGCCCGAGGCCCCCCTCCAGCGGCGAACATATTTCCGGCTCGCCCGAGGCTCTGTCTTCGCCAAGAAGCAACCCTGACCAAATCGCCGCACCGACCGACCAAATCGCAGGAGCATTTAATGCAAAGGTGGCATGACACCTTTATCCTGACGCGCGCCCCTCAACCGACAGAGCCGAAGTGACCGCCGTCACTTCGCCGCTCCACTGACCGGTCTGACAGAAAGACAGCGCCGCCTGCGCCGCTCCGACTGCGGTGCCACTTGACAGAGTGAGGCTGACAGGCGGTCAGGCCCGGCCGCAGGCACCATAGGAAGCTCCGCTTCGGCCGACCCAGGGCTCGGACTCGGGCTAAGCCCCAGAAGACGGCGAACTCCGCTCCGCCCGACCCAGGGCTCGGACTCGGGCTAAGCCCCGGAAGACGGCGAACTTCGCTCCACCCGACCCAGGGCTCGGACTCGGGCTAAGCCCCGGAAGACGGCGAACTCCGCTCCGCCCGACCCAGGGCTCGGACTTGGGCTCAGCCCCAGAAGTCGACGAATTCCGCTCCGCCCGACCTAGGGCTCGGACTTGGGCTCAGCCCCAGAAGACGACGTACTCCACCTCGCCCGACCTAGGGGCTCGGACTCGACCTCGGCCACGGAAGACGGACTCAACCTCGACCTCGGAGGAGCCTCCACATCGCCCAACCTAGGGCGCGGGCCGGCCACATCAACGGGAGGCGCCATCATTACCCTACTCCAAGCTGACTCAGGCTACGGGGAACAAGACCGGCGTCCCATCTGGCTCGCTCCGCCAGATAGGCAATGATGGCGCCCTGCACGCTCCCTGACGATGGCGGCTCTCGGCCCCCTTACGAAAGCAAGAGGACGTCAGCAAGGACTCGACAGCCCCGACAGCTGTTCCTCCGCCAGGCTCCAGCGCTCCTCCGACGGCCACGACATCACACAAACCGGGCGCCAAAATCTCTCCGGCCGCCACGATGGCGTGTACTTAGGGCGCTAGCTCTCCTCCGCTATACACATAGCACTCTGCTACACCCCCCATTGTACACCTGGATCCTCTCCTTACGCCTATAAAAGGAAGGACCAGGGCCCTCTTAGAGAGGGTTGGCCGCGCGGGGACGAGGACGAGACAGGCGCTCGCTTGAAGCCGCTCGCTCCCTCTCCCGCGTGGACGCTTGTAACCCCCCTACTGCAAGCGCACCCGACCTGGGCGCGGGACGAACACGAAGGCCGCGGGATTTCCACCTCTCTCACGCCGGTCTCCGGCCGCCTCACTTCCCCCCTTCGCGCTCGGCCTCGCGTCGACCCATCTGGGCTGGGGCATGCGGCGACATTCACTCGTCGGCCCAGGGACCCCCCGGTCTCGAAATGCCGACAGTTGGCGCGCCAGGTAGGGGCCTGCTGCGTGTTGACGAACAGCTTCCCGTCAAGCTCGAGATGGGCAGTCTCCAGCAACCTCTCCAACCCGGGACGGTGCTCCGTTTCGGGAGTCTTGAGTTCATGTCCCCTGACGACAGCTACGACATGATACTCCTTCCACCGCCGTGCGACAGCGACAATGGCGGCCGACAGCCCGCCCGCCGGCGGCGGAGTCGACGACGTCTTCCCCGCGTGGTGGAAGAACAACATTCGAGCTCACCCCGTCCTCTCCCCCGCCGACGGAGGAGGAGGCGGGGCAACCAAGGCCAAGCAGGAGGCAGCGCCTCGTCGGCTGTCGAGCGAGTTGACAGCACCGGTGCCCCAACGGGGGGTGCGTCGGGCATCGACCTCGCGTTTGAGACGAAGACGAGCGTCGTCTCCCCGCAACATGCCGATTCCGAGAAAACGGACGACGCCAGCGCGCTCGCAAAAGGCTTGCTGGACGTCACCCTCGTACCTGAGACGACGGTGCGGTCAGTCCCCGACGTGACTTCATCACCGTCCGTCGACCAAGAGGTACCGACCGATTCCCATCTCATGCCTTTCGGATCCAGCCTCAACCCGCCGAGCGGCCTCGCTTTGGCGGACGCTCTCGTAGAGGCGAGTCCAAACCCTCTGGGGTATCGTATGCGGTCACCCTAGGACCGGCTGACGGACGTCTCGACCTATGGGCCCTCTGGGTCCGAGGAAGACGACGCGCCCGACTTCTGTTGGGATTTCTCTGGACTTGGCAACCCCAGTGCCATGCGGGACTTCATGACCGCATGCGACTACTGCCTTTCCGACTGTTCCGACGGTAGCCGTAGCCTCGGCGACGAGGACTGCGGTCCGAGCCGCGAATGTTTCCACGTCGATCTAGGGGGTCCCTCTGAAGGCAACCATCTCGGTATGCCGGAGGACGGTGATCTCCCTAGGCCGGTGCCTCGCGTTGACATCCCACGGGAGCTAGCTGTGGTCCCCGTTCCGGCGGGGGGTCACGACCCACAGCTCGAGCGAATCCGCGGGGTGCAAGCCAGGCTCGACGAGGGGGCAGGAGCACTTGAGCCGATCCGCCGGGACGTCGGGCAGGAATGGGTGGGCCAGCCTCCGGCCGGAGAAATACGTCATCTACCCCAGGGCTTCCAGCACCGCATCGCCGACGATGTCAGGGTCAGGCCGCCACCCGCATCCAGTGGGGTCGGCCAGAACCTGGCTGCAGCAGCAATGCTTCTTCGTGCGATGCTAGAGCCATCAACCACCGAGGGGCGGCGAATCCAGGGAGAGCTCAAGAATCTCCTAGAAGGCGCCGCGGTCCGGCGGGCCGAGAGCTCCGCCTCCCGAAGGCAGGGGTACCCCTCGGAACATCACGTCGCGACTTCCCGATTCATGCGGGAAGCCTCGGTCTACACCGGGCGCACGCGCAACACAGCGCCTACGGCCCCGGGTCACCTCGGCAACGAGCACCATCACCGCGACCGACGGGCCCACCTCGATGAGAGGGTGCGCCGAGGCTACCACCCCAGGCGTGAGGGACGCTACGACAGCGGGGAGGATCGGAGTCCCTCGCCCGAACCACCCGGTCCGCAGGCTTTCAGCCGGGTCATACGACGGGCGTCGTTCCCGACCCGGTTCCGACCCCCGACTACTATCACAAAGTACTCGGGGGAGATGAGACCGAAACTGTGGCTCGCGGACTACCGTCTGGCCTGCCAACTGGGTGGAACGGACGATGACAACCTCATCATCCGCAACCTCCCCCTGTTCCTCTCCGACACCGCTCACGCCTGGTTGGAGCACCTGCCTCCGGGGCAGATCTCCAACTGGGACGACCTGGTCCAGGCCTTCGCCGGCAATTTCCAGGGCACGTACGTGCGCCCTGGAAACTTCTGGGACCTCCGAAGCTGCCGACAGCAGCCGGGAGAGTCTCTCCGGGACTACATTCGACGATTCTCGAAGCAGTGCACCGAGCTGCCCAACATCACCGACTCGGATGTCATCGGCGCGTTCCTCGCCGGCACCTCCTGCCGCGACCTGGTGAGCAAGCTGGGTCGC
Source organism: Zea mays (assembly GCF_902167145.1). Taxonomy (NCBI): domain Eukaryota; kingdom Viridiplantae; phylum Streptophyta; class Magnoliopsida; order Poales; family Poaceae; genus Zea; species Zea mays. The sequence goes on from NC_050098.1 coordinate 198,977,253, forward strand.
AAGACCCCCACCAGGGCGAGCGAGCTGATAGACATCGCCACCAAGTTCGCCTCTGGCCAGGAGGCGGTCGAGGCTATCTTCCGGAAGGACAAGCAGCCCCAGGGCCGCCCACTGGAAGATGCCCCCGAGGTGTCAACTCAGCGCGGCGCCAAGAAGAAGGGCAAGAAGAAGTCGCAAGCGAAACGCGACGCCGCCGACGCGGACCTTGTCGCCGCCGCCGAGTACAAGAACCCTCGGAAACCCCCCGGAGGTGCCAACCTCTTCGACAAGATGCTCAAGGAGCCGTGCCCCTACCACCAGGGACCCGTCAAGCACACCCTTGAGGAGTGCGTCATGCTTCGGCGCCACTTCCGCAAGGCCGGGCCACCCGCGGAGGGTGGCAGGGCCCACGACGGCGACAAGAAGGAAGATCTCCAGGCAGGAGAGTTCCCCGAGGTCCGCGACTGCTTCATGATCTACGGTGGGCAAGCGACGAACGCCTCGGCTCGGCATCGCAAGCAAGAGCGTCGGGAGGTCTATTCGGTGAAGGTGGCGGTGCCAGTCTATCTAGACTGGTCCGACGAGCCCATCACCTTCGACCGAGCCGACCACCCCGACCACGTGCCGAGCCCGGGGAAATACCCGCTCGTCGTCGACCCCGTCATCGGCAACGTCGGGCTCACCAAGGTCCTCATGGACGGAGGCAGCAGCCTCAACATCATCTACGCCGAGACCCTCGGGCTCCTGCGTGTCGATCTGTCCTCGGTCCGGGCAGGCGCTGTGCCTTTCCATGGGATCATCCCCGGGAAGCGCGTCCAGCCCCTCGGACAACTCGACCTTCCCGTCTGCTTCGGAACACCCTCCAACTTCCGAAGGGAGACCCTGACTTTCGAGGTGGTCGGGTTCCGAGGAACCTACCACGCGGTACTGGGAAGGCCATGCTACGCGAAGTTCATGGCCGTCCCCAACTACACCTACCTGAAGCTCAAGATGCCGGGCCCCAACGGGGTCATCACCGTCGGCCCCACGTACAAACACGCGTTCGAATGCGACGTGGAGTGTGTGGAGTACGCCGAGGCCCTCGCCGAGTCCGAGGCCCTCATCGCCGACCTGGAGAGCCTCTCTAAGGAGGTGCCAGACGTGAAGCGTCATGCCGGCAACTTCGAGCCAGCGGAGACGGTTAAGTCCGTCCCCCTCGACCCCAACAGTGACATCTCCAAGCAAGTCCGGATCGGCTCCGGGCTCGATCCCAAATAGGAAGCAGTGCTCGTCGACTTTCTCCGCGCGAACGCCGACGTCTTCGCGTGGAGTCCCTCGGACATGCCCGGCATACCGAGGGATGTCTCCGAGCACTCGCTGGACATCCGAGCCGGAGCCCGACCCGTCAAGCAGCCTCTACGCCGATTCGACGAGGAGAAGCGCAGAGCCATAGGCGAGGAGATCCACAAGCTAATGGCGGCAGGGTTCATCAAAGAGGTATTCCATCCCGAATGGCTTGCCAACCCTGTGCTTGTGAGAAAGAAAGGGGGGAAATGACGGATGTGTGTAGACTACACTGGTCTGAACAAAGCATGTCTGAAGGTTCCCTACCCTCTACCTCGCATCGATCAAATCGTGGATTCCACTGCTGGGTGCGAAACCCTGTCTTTCCTCGATGCCTACTCAGGGTATCACCAAATCAGGATGAAAGAGTCCGACCAGCTCGCGACTTCTTTCATCACACCCTTCGGCATGTACTGCTATGTCACCATGCCGTTCGGCTTAAGGAATGCGGGCGCGACGTACTAGCGGTGCATGAACCATGTGTTCGGCAAACACATTGGCCGCACGGTCGAGGCCTACATCGATGACATCGTGGTCAAGACGAGGAAAGCCTCCGACCTCCTCTCTGACCTTGAAGTGACATTCCGATGTCTCAAGGCGAAAGGCGTCAAGCTCAATCCCGAAAAGTGTGTCTTCGGGGTGCCCCGAGGCATGCTCTTGGGGTTCATCGTCTCCGAGCGGGGCGTCGAAGCCAACCCGGAGAAGATCGCAGCCATCACCAGCATGGGGCCCATCAAGGACTTGAAAGGCGTACAGAGGGTCATGGGATGTCTCGCGGCTCTGAGCCGCTTCATCTCACGCCTCGGCGAAAGAGGTCTACCTCTGTACCGCCTCTTAAGGAAGGCCGAGTGCTTCACTTGGACCCCTGAGGCCGAGGAAGCCCTCGGGAACCTGAAGGCGCTCCTCACAAAGGCGCCTATCTTGGTGCCCCCAGCTGCCGGAGAAGCCCTCTTGGTCTACGTCGCCGCGACCACTCAGGTGGTTAGCGCCGCGATTGTGGTCGAGAGGCAAGAAGAGGGGCATGCATTGCCCGTTCAGAGGCCAGTCTACTTCGTCAGCGAGGTACTGTCCGAAACCAAGATCCGCTACCCACAGGTTCAGAAGCTGCTGTACGCGGTGATCCTGACACGGCGGAAGTTGCGGCACTACTTCGAGTCTCATCCGGTAACTGTGGTGTCATCCTTCCCCCTGGGGGAGATCATCCAGTGCCGAGAGGCCTCGGGTAGAATCGCAAAGTGGGCGGTGGAAATCATGGGCGAAGCAATCTCGTTCGCCCCTCGGAAGGCCATCAAGTCCCAGGTCTTGGCGGACTTCGTGGCTGAATGGGTCGACACCCAGCTACCAACAGCTCCGATCCAACCAGAGCTCTGGACCATGTTCTTCGACGGGTCGCTGATGAAGACAGGAGCCGGCGCAGGCCTACTCTTCATCTCGCCCCTCGGGAAGCACCTACGCTACGTGCTACGCCTCCATTTCCCGGCGTCCAACAATGTGGCTGAGTACGAGGCTCTGGTCAACGGGTTGCGGATTGCCATCGAGCTAGAGGTCCGACGCCTCGACGCTCGCGGTGACTCGCAGCTCGTCATTGACCAAGTCATGAAGAACTCCCACTGCCGCGACCCAAATATGGAGGCCTACTGCGATGAGGTTCGGCGCCTGGAAGACAAGTTCTACGGGCTCGAGCTCAACCACATCGCTCGGCGCTACAACGAGACTGCGGACGAGCTGGCTAAAATAGCCTCGGGGCGGACAACGGTTCCCCCGGACGTCTTCTCCCGAGATCTGCATCAACCCTCCGTCAAGATCGACGACACGCCCGAGCCTGAGGCCCCCTCGGCACAGTCTGAGGCACCCTCGGCTCGGCCCGAGGTACCCTCGGCACAGTCTGAGGCACCCTCGGCTCGGCAGAACACAAATCATTCCTAAATATGAAACAACATAGATAAATATATGAAACATATAAAATATCCAGAACACAAATCAGTAAGTAAATAAAACGATCATACCCTCCGATGCGCTCTGATGATCCAAATCCTTGGCCAGCTTCTTTTGTCATGTTGGAGATGTTTTGGGCAGTCGCGTAGACGCTCCCCAAAAACCTAATTGCCGATCCCCCGTGCAAGGTCTCGAACGGCACCGGCTTCGGAGGCACCTGCCCTCTCGCTTCTCTGTGCGCGCAGAGTCACGAGATGGAAATACCCTCACTCGGCGACTGGACTGTGATTCTGAAAGTGTTCTCTCGTGTACCGAGTGACAGGGGTGCTCCTCTATTTAAACTCTCACAGAGGGAAGCTGAAGGAGAAAGGTCGCCGAGTCACGCCAAGAGTCGGCCAGCTCTAGCCGAGTTATGCCATGAGTCGGCCTGCTCTCGCCGAGTCACGCCATGAGTCGGCAGCTGAAGGAGAAGGGTCACTCGGCTGGCAGACGAAGAGACAGGGTCACTCGGCTGACGTACGCGGTTAGTGAGTGCTAAAAATTAACACAACCACATCACGCCCGCCTGCTCGCCTGCCTGCCTGCCTGCCTCGCCTCGCCTCGCCACGCCACGCCACGCCCGGCCCGGCCGGCGGCGGCGGCGCGCGCGCGCGTGTGGCACGCCCTTGTCCATTTCTTGACTTCTCAAGTTAAGTGGAATAAATCCCACCATATAAGTCAAGGCAAAAGACCCTTGGACTTCCAATGTGGTACTATTGGTATTCTCCACCATTACACACCATAGAGTTTATTCAATAAATGGGCCAAGCACATAAAAGATCCAACAATCCCCACCAAACTCTAGGGTTTGTAAATGATGAAGTATCAGAATCACAATCCTTTGATATACCAGTGTTTCGATGGAGACTGTTAAGTTGAACATCCATCTAGAATAAGAGTTTCACTCATTCACAACTGAACAATGGACTATGCCTTGAATTGACAGTTTTGTGCGAAATAAGATTCACTCAAATCCTTTGCTGATACTAGGCTGCAAAAGGGTATTCCCGCTTTTTAGAAGCATATAAGTCACACTTCAGTGCCTTTCATGAGTATTTAGGGATTACCCAAGTCCCATAGACTGTGACCAGCAGTCTGACTCATATAGGTGTATTCCTCAAAAGATGTTCTGTAGGACAACATCTCACCTTTATAAGACTCTTGGAATACATTAAGGTAAAAACCATCCTGCCTTACAGATAGGAAAGATGTGCATCAGAAATGAGTTAAAGAAGGGATCTTTCCTCACAATCTACTCCTAGCTTGTTTCTCCACTCTACTTCACGGGATCTCCGATCACATAGAGCAGATTACCACTAGAGTAGATCTCACATGGGTCTCATACCCATTTCCCTCGATGCACTTTCTATCACATTGCGTGATAGACCCTTAGTGAATTGATCTGCCAGATTATTTGATGTGTGGACATAATCCACAGTTATAACTCCGGAGTTTTTCAACTTTCTGACAGATTTCAATCTCCTCTTAACATGCCTTGTAGACTTCATGTTATTCCTAGAACTGTTAACCTTTGTAATCACCGTTTGGTTGTCACAGTTCATGGATATAGCCGGTATCGGTTTTTCAACTACCGGTAAGTCCAATAGGAAATCACGAAGCCACTCGGCCTCAGCCCCAGCAGTGTCTAATGCTGCGAGTTCTGCTTCCATTGTAGACTTCGTTAAGATAGTCTGCTTGCAAGACTTCCAGGAAACAGCGCCACCTCTAAACAGAAACACATATCCGCTTGTGGCATAAAGCTCATCAGCATCAGAAATCCAGTTGGCATCACAATAGCCTTCCAGCACTTTTGGGTTTCCGGTATAATGAATACCGTATGTCATAGTACCTTTCAAATACCGCAACACTCTCTCAAGAGCACGCCAGTGATCATCTCCTGGTTTCGACACAAACCGACTTAGCTTACTCACAGCATAAGAGATGTCTGGCCTTGTTGCACTTGCAAGGTACATGAGCGAGCCAATGATCTGGGAGTATGTCAATTGATCCCTTGCTATTCTCTGATTCTTTCTTAATAGCACACTGGGGTCATAAGGTGTTGGAGCAGGATCACAGTCACTAAAACCAAAGCGACTCAATACCTTTTCCACATAATGGGATTGTAACAAAGTTACCCCACCATCAGCTTCTCTAACAAGCTTGATGTTTAGAATGACATCAGCCTCTCCCAAATCTTTCATCTCGAAATTGCTCGATAGAAGACTTTTAACTTCCTCAATCACATTGAGATTTGATCCAAAGATCAAAATGTCATCAACATAAAGGCACAGCATAACAGACTCACCCCCACCATACCGATAGTATACACACGTGTCAGATTCATTTACAACAAAGCCAGCTGCTGTAAGAGTATTATCAAACTTTTCATGCCATTGCTTAGGTGCTTGTTTTAGGCCATACAATGATTTTATCAACCTGCACACCTTGTTCTCTTGACCATCCGCAATGAACCCTTCTGGCTGATCCATATAGATCTCCTCATCCAACTCTCCATTTAGGAAAGCTGTCTTAACATCCATCTGATGAATGATAAGACCATAAGAGGCTGCCACGGCTATTAATGTGCGAATTGTAGTCAACCGAGCCACTGGTGAGTAGGTATCAAAGAAGTCTTCACCCTCCTTTTGGGTATATCCTTTGGCCACAAGCCTTGCCTTGTACCTCTCGATTGTACCATCAGGCCTAAGCTTTTTCTTGAAGATCCATTTGCAACCTATAGGTTGACAACCATAAGGACGGTCAACGACCTCCCAAGTTCCATTAGACATAATAGATTCCATCTCACTCCTTACTGCTTCCTTCCATAAGTCAGCATCAGGAGAGGAATATGCCTCACTAATGGTAGTTGGTGTGTCTTCCACAAGGTACACTATAAAGTCATTACCAAAGGATTTTGCAACCCTCTGTCTATTGCTCTTTCGAGTGACTATAGTGTCATCCTCCTCAGGGATGTGCACGTGAGAATCCTCAGCATGATCTATAGGAATCGACAGTTCGTGCTCATGGGGAATTATAGTCTCATGACTTGTAACACTAGGTGTATTCTTCATGGGAAACTCATTCTCAAAAAATGTTGCGTCTCTTGATTCCATGATAGTATCAACATACATATCAGGCACATCAGATTTTATAATTAAGAACCTATATCCAGTGTTGTGAAAAGAGTACCCAAGGAATATACAGTCAACAGTTTTAGGTCCAAGTTTACGCTTTTTGTTGATTGGCACATTCACTTTAGCCAAGCAACCCCAAGGGCGCAAATACGAGAGATTTACTCTTCTCTTTTCCCATTCCTCAAATGGAGTGATCTCTTTGTTCTTTGTTGGGACTCTATTCAGGACATGACATGCTGTCAAAATCGCCTCACCCCACCATGCCTTGGATAATCCCGCTGTACTCAACATGGCATTCACCAAATCTGTTAGAGTGCGGTTTTTCCTTTCAGCAATCCCATTGGATTGTGGTGAGAATGGCGGTGTCCTCTCATGAATAATACCATGTTCCACGCAGAACTCATCGAACACAATAGAGAAATATTCTCCACCTCGGTCGGACCTTAAACGTTTTATTTTCCTCTCAAGTTGGTTCTCTACTTCAGCTTTATAGGCCTTAAAATAATTGAACGCTTCATCTTTTGTTTTTAAGAGATACACATAACAAAATCTAGTGGAGTCATCTATAAAAGTGAGAAAGTATCTTTTACCACCTTTGGTCAAAATTCCATTCATCTCGCACAGATCAGAATGAACAAGTTCTAGAGGTGCCAAACACCTCGCCTCAGCAGCCTTGTGAGGCTTGCGGGGTTGTTTTGATTCAACACACACATGACACTTAGACTTTTTGACCAAGTTAAATTTAGGAATTAAATTTATATTTGCTAACCGCATAAGACAGCCAAAGCTTGCATGACAAAAACATGAATGCCATAAATCTGACTCATCAGAAAAATGAACAGAATTCACCAGTTTATTACACACATCATGCAGTGATAAGCGGAACAAGCCTCCGCAGTCATATTCTTTACCAACAAAAGTACCATGTTTCGACACAACACATTTATTAGACTCAAGAACAACTTTGTATCCATCTCGACATAGCATAGAAGCGCTAACGAGATTCTTCTTGATAGAGGGCACATGCTGCACGCTCTTCAATGGCACCATCTTTCCCGAAGTAAACTTCAGAATGACCGTACCAACACCAAGAACATGAGCACGCGACCCATTTCCCATCAACAAGGCGCCAGACCTCCCGACCTGATAGGAAGTGAACATAGAGGCATCAGCACACACATGAATGTTTGCACCACTATCCATCCACCACTCAGGTGAATTACATACTGAAAGAACAAATGGTAAAAAATTACCATACCCAGATGTTCCTTCTTCAGTTTCAGTGGTTACAACATTAGCTGATTTCTTGTCTTGAGTGAACTTGCGATCAGGGCACTCTCTTGCCCAATGTTGATCACTGCCACAGACAAAGCATCCTCCCTTTCCCTTGTTATTGTTGTTCTTATTTTTAAACTGTGCTGGTTGAATAGGTTTATTCGCGTTCTCTGGTTTGTTCTGGTTTTTTCTTCTTGTTAAACTTGCGGAAGTTTCTCTTCTGCACCACATTAGCAGTAGAGGTCTCCACACCTTTTCCATTGTCCTTTGATCTAGCCCTTTCCTCAACATCAAGAGTACCAATGAGCTCCTCCACATTGAACTCTTGTCTCTTATGTTTGAGAGAGGTAGCAAAGTCCTTCCAAGAAGGTGGCAACTTGGCGATTATGCCGCCAGCCACAAACTTGTCAGACAAAGGACAAGGAAAAAGTTCGAGTTCCTTAGCTAGTGCCTGAAACTCATGAGCCTGTTCCACTACAGATCGGTTCTCAACCATCTTGTAGTCATACAGCTGCTCCATGAGGTACAGCTCGCTACCAGCGTCAGTAACTCCAAACTTTGCAACAAGAGCATCCCACAGCTCTTTCCCTGTGGGAAGGATGATATAGCTTTTCTGGAATTTTGTATCCAGTGCGCTAATTACTGCTCCTCGAAAGAGGTTGTCTTCAGCCTTAAACTTAGCCTCATCCTCAGGAGGCAAGTTGGCAGGCTTGCCCTCAGCGGCATGAAAACAAGACATTGCAGTTAGCCACAATTCCATCTTAGCTTTCCATATCAAGAAGTTTTTACCATCAAAAGGATCAGGCTTTAGCACAGCAACAAAACCTCTGACAGAAAATGCCTAACATTAGGTTTTTGGATTGTTAGAATTATAGGCATTTTCCGTATCATTTTAATTCCATAAATTAATATTATGATGATGACATATAAAAGATAATTAATCATGACATCAAATATATCCATAACAATATGGATCATGAGAACATAAAGCATATGAATTATATAAATCATATAAATACGATAAACATGTAAACTGACTGGACGATTGAAAATAAACAGATAGAAACACAAACAACATGACTGTAAAATTAAAACAGACAGATCTATCATATTACAATAAGACAAAACAGATAAGATAAAATCATTCCTAAATATGAAACAGCATAGATGAATATATGAAACATATAAAATATCCAGAACATAAATCAGTAAGTAAATAAAACGATCATACCCTTCGATGCGCTCTGATGATCCAGATCCTTGGCCAGCTTCTTTTGTCATGTTGGAGATGTTTTGGGCAGTCGCGTAGACGCTCCCCAAAAACCTAATTGTCGATCCCCCGTGCAAGGTCTCGAACGACACCGGCTTCGGAGGCACCTGCCCTCTCGCTTCTCTGTGCGCGCAGAGTCACGAGATGGAAATACCCTCACTCGGCGGCTGGACTGTGATTCTGAAAGTGTTCTCTCGTGTACCGAGTGACAGGGGTGCTCCTCTATTTAAACTCTCGCAGAGGGAAGCTGAAGGAGAAAGGTCGCCGAGTCACGCCAAGAGTCGGCCAGCTCTAGCCGAGTTATGCCATGAGTCGGCCAGCTCTCGCCGAGTCACGCCATGAGTCGGCAGCTGAAGGAGAAGGGTCACTCGGCTGGCTGACGAAGAGACAGGGTCACTCGGCAGACGAAGAGACAGGGTCACTCGGCTGACGTACGCGGTTAGTGAGTGCTAAAAATTAACACAACCACACCACGCCCGCTCGCCTGCCTGCCTGCCTGCCTCGCCTTGCCTCGCCTTGCCTCGCCACGCCCGGCCCGGCCGGCGGCGGCGGCGGCGCGAGCGCGCGCGTGTGGCACGCCCTTGTCCATTTCTTGACTTCTCAAGTTAAGTGGAATAAATCCCACCATATAAGTCAAGGCAAAAGACCCTTGGACTTCCAATGTGGTACTATTGGTATTCTCCACCATTACACACCATAGAGTTTATTCAATAAATGGGCCAAGCCCATAAAAGATCCAACAGCTTCAAACCATCTTTTAGATATTGATGTGTACCCTAGTTTTTTTGTTAGCCCAAAATCACAGTTGAGCTCCTTCAAGGTGGGTCAACCGAGTTTATCTTGGTTGAACCGGTTTGCACCAGTGCAACTCTCTATTTGACTTCAATTCAAGTTGTTGGGAACTTGTTCTCAAATGCTATGAATTAAGAACAAGGCAACATAAAATGTTAAATGTTAATGCCCTTCGTCCGCTGAAGCATTATCACCCTTAGGATATAATGAACTTCGGACGAAGACCATAAGCAAAATATCACGAAGGTCGTACCTTCGTGATCAGTTCTATAAAACAATGTAGACAATGCTAGAACATGAAACATTAAAGAAATTTATACCAAAAACAAATATTATTATACATATATTTTATTATACAAACTTAAGTATTAAAACATAATATTTAAACACATTTATACCTTTGCCTTGGCAAAGAACAATAATTCCAGTGTGGTGCGTTGATGGTTACAGGATTGCGTGAACAGTAAAGGAGTACTGTTCATCTATTTATAGGCACAGGACGCAGCCTGTGAGAAATTACAATCATGCCCCTTACAAAAGATTACAATTATGACTCAGACCCTTATGGACTAAGAAGTCATTTCATCTTTAAGTCGGTTCGAACCTTCGTCTTCAGATACGTTATAGTTCCGAAGCTTCATTAGTGGTAGCTTCGGTACTACGTTTAAACGGATTTGTCGAAGGTGTTTCTTCCTGCAGGACCTTCGGCGACAAAGCATGACCCCAACAGTAGCCCCTTCGCGGTGCTAGATCGTTTTTCGTAACGAGCTTGATCCGTGAAAAAGTCTCTTAGGCTTCGGGAAGCCGAAGGTCCAAAAAACACCTTCCCTGAGCTCGTTGCTGGGAAACGATAAAATTTCCGAGCGTGGAGTGGTCCCACCATGCGGATTCACCTTCTCGGGTTTTGTGGCCCACCGTTCAGTGGGTGCGAGCGACTGTTCGTCCGGTGTAGGAGACTTGACGATTCACCTTCTTACCTGCAGCACTATATAAACAGACGAGTAGGTGTGAAGTTACCACAGCATTCATTGCTATTGCACTGTTTTGCTGCCAGGAATTTAACCATAGCCGAAGCTTGGCCCTTGCACTCAAACGAAGCATCACCTCGGATTCTGCTTCGTCGCAAAAAGAGCTTCGAAAAAAGGTCATTAATTTCAAAAAACTTCTAGAAATTCATAATCAAATGGCTAGAGTGCGCTCCACTGCCAGGGTTGATCGTGAGGGAGATGAGATTATGAATTTCGGGTTACCCCGAAGCCAGAAAAAGATGAGGTGGTGGTTTTTAAGAGCTTCTTCAAAGCAGGGTTAAGATTTCCCCTGCATGGGATGATTGCTGATGTTTTAGAGAGATTTGGGATTCACCTTCATCAGTTAACTCCTAACGCCATTGTTAGGCTTAATGTTTACATCTGGGCACTCCGAAGCCAGGAGGCAGAGCCACTTGCTGAAGGTTTTTGCCGAGCACACGAGCTTCATTACCAGACAAAAGCTAGAGAAGATGGGCTACATGATAACTTCGGCTGCTACAATTTTGCATATCGGAAAGATGCCAAGTATCCAGTTATCAGCTATCGTACAAAATGGTCAGCTGGCTGGAAGAGTGAATGGTTTTATGTCAAAGTGGATGAGAAGAAGGAGAAGCTAGTTCAGAGCCCTTTGAGTTTAACCTTCGGAGAAACTAGGCCCCAATGCGTCATGTATCCAGATAGTCCATGCCAGATTGCATTGGGCGAATTTCGGGTTGTTGCAGAGCACATTGGCACTAGGGATCTAGTCCAAGAATTCTTAGCCTTCAGAGTATTCCCAACTTTGAAGGAATGGGACATGCCGAAGCTGAAAGGGGAGAAGAAGAAGAAAGAGCTTGTTTGGCTACCTTATTATTACAAGTTTAAAAAACATTTTAAAGCACCTTACCAAGAGTGGTTGGACACAATTGAGGTTATGTGCAACGAGATCCTTGGCAACTATTCTAAGAAAGAAGATCAGTTAATGACTACGGCTTTCGGTACTCGTCCGAAGCGAAGAATGAATCGGGTGATGGATGCCTTGAATTTTGATTATCCTGACTATGAGCAATTGGGCAAAGGTGCCGAAGGCCAGAAGAGAAAAAGAGTTGCCAGCGTCCTTGACAAAGAAGCTACTAAATTGGCTAAAAAGGACAAAGAAATTTTTGAGAAAAGAAAGCTGAGTCCTGAGCCGAAGATAGCTACTTCAAAGAAAAGGAAAGCTACAACCCCGAAACCAAAAACGTCGGGCCCAGAAGAAGAAGCTCCTGCAACGCCTTCTGCTGCCGATGTGGAAGAAATTCTAAAGGTAATGACTGAACCTTTGCCTATCAAGCTAAGTCCGCTGGCGCCACAACTGACGAAGCTTTTTCAGAAGGAAAAGGAGCCTTTGGCAACGAAAAGTCCTGCTAAGCTGAAAAACGGAGAATTATCCAAGTGGCCGATGTTATTCATCAGACACCGCCGCCGGCATCGGCGTCAAAAATACCAATTACTGAAGACGTTGGCGCTGCCGAAGCTGAAGCTACCGAAGCCGAAGGTGCCAAAGCCGAAACCGCCGAAGATTCTGATCTAGAAACCACACTTGGTGATATTGATAACATGCTTCTAAAAATGGCTGAGGAAGAAGCTGCAGCGGCCGCGGTGGACACAACAATTGAGAAAGGAAAAGAGCCAGTTGAAGATACTTTGGAAGAGGAAAACTTCGATTTTCAAGATATACTAGGGCAAGAGTTATCAGAAACTGAAAAAGAAGAACTGAAGAAATATGCTGTATCCTGTGGGTACAAACCAGGGGCTTTGCTGTTCGGCGGAGTCAATGAAGGGAAATTGAGATGCCTTCGGAATCGAACCGAGGCAAAGGTCGTTAGGACTTTCTCGAAGAGTGTTGGCCTGCCGAAGATTGAGGCGGACCTCTGGAGGTACCGGCGACAGCATGTCGCCGGTAGCCTATTCTATGATAATTTTAAGGTAAAACTCTGAACTTGTTATTATTTTTTGAATTAAGATGTTTTCTGACGAAGGTTATTTTGCCAGAGTATATTACTAAGTAAAGTGCTGAGGATGCAACAAGATCTCGAAGACGAGAAAAACGAAGCTACAATTAAAGATCTAGAAAATAAAATCAAAGATCACGAAGCTGCTTTGGAGAAAAAGGACTTTGTCATCCACTCCATGGAGGGTTCGCTGGCAGAAGCTCAAGCCGAGATTGACAGATTAAACAGCGAATTACTCATAAAATTAGAAAAATCTGAGCAAGAAAAGAAGAATCTTGAGACGAATCTCAAAACCGAAATTGAGAAGAGTTCAAATTTGCAAAAATCATTGAAAGAGCTTCAGGATAAATGTTTAGACTTCGGCAACCGATGCGTGCAGCGGCTGAAGGGTGTCTTTTACTCAATTGGAGCCAGCTCTGAAAAGTTTACACCTTCAGTTGAAGACCTGCCAAGCACCTTTGAATATATTGAGGGCAAAGTTGATGCGCTTGACGAAGTTATCGCTGGGCATGCCGATTTCTGCGCCCTGTTAGCTTCTCGAGGCACAGCTACTGCTTTCCTGAAGACTGGCTGCACGCACGTGAAAATTGTTAATAGGCCAAACTTCAGTTTGTCACCAGCAGATTTGATTGACATCCCCAGCCTAGCTCGAAGTATAGGAAACAGATTTATGACTCAAATTTGGATAAACGGCGGGCGAAAAATGGCTGGTGACGAAGCTCGAAGCCACCTTAGGCCATTGAGAAACTTATACTTGATACTTTTACCTTCTCCTTGAACTCTGTGCTTTTTCTCATTCCGTTTTAATATGTACAGGATGATGAAGCTAAAGAATGATGAGCTGAAGCCTTAACAGCTGTTCCGAAAGACTTTGCTGCAGAAGATTCTAGAGAAAATTTTGTAATATGATTGTAAAGAAATTTATGTAAATTTGTGCGTACCTCGTAATATATCTTTACCCCTTTGTACGTGTGCGATCTGCTTTGCTGTGGACGAAATTTTCTTTTTGAGCCGAAGGCGAAAAACACCTTCCCTTCTTTTCGTACACAACGAAGCATGAAAATTTCTTCTTTCTGTTTTCCCCGAAGCTTTATCCTCATAGCTGAAGCATCTGTCTTCTCTGTATGATATGATGATAATGATCCTATGTATGTCTAAATGAATGTTTATGAATGCAAATGCCATGATGTAATGTATCGTGCAAATGAATGTCCAAATACATATTCGAAGCCATAATCATAGCCTTCATTCCCTTAGGAATGACTCAAATCTTTTTGCCGCTTATTTTTTCGGCTTCACCATTTATTTTCGGTGTATCAGTGCTGACTTTTTGCTGTAAGCCTCCCTTAGGAGCTTCTTCGCCTTCTACTTCGGCGGAATCAACGTTTATTTTTCGCTGTAAGTCTCCCTTAGGAGCTTCTTCGCCTTCTACTTCGGCGGAATCAGCGTTTATTTTTTGCTGTAAGCTCTGCATTCCCTTAGGAACGACTTTTGAGCTTCTTCCTGTTTTCTTTTCTTTTTTCTTTGCACTCGATGGTGCGTTCTCAGCTTTTACATTTACATCTTTGGGGGATATTGCTCTTATAGAGTTGAAATAAGAAAAAGAGAAATTACATGCTATGGCCCCATTAAAAACCTTTCTCCCCCTTTGGAAAGGAAAAGAGTGCCATAAGAAAGAATAGAAAAAAATTACATCAAGCTAGACATAATATCGTCGAAGCTCATCCGCATTCCATGATCTAGGAATGTCATTGCCGTCCATATCCTTCAATATGTAGGAACCGGGTCTTGACGAAGATACTACCAGAAAAGGTCCTTCCCATTTCAGCTGTAGCTTGCCTACTGTGTCTGGGTTGGCCACTCTCCGAAGCACCAAATGTCCTGGCTTAATATTCTTTAGCTGAACCTTTCTACCACGCCATTTTATTGTTTTGGCTTGATATTTATTGATGTTTTCCACAACCTGAAGCCTGATCCCTTCTATAGCATCTTTGTCCACAGAATAATCAGCTTCGTCTTCTACCGAAGCCACTGTTCTTATTGATCCTGCTTTTGCTTCTTCCGGAGTTATTGCTTTGTCACCAAATAATAACTTGAATGGTGTAAAGCCTGTTGACCTTGATGTCGTTGTATTGTGACTCCACACCACTTTAATTAATTCATCTGGCCATTTTCCTCTAGGCTGATTGAAGATTAATTTCATTATTCCCATCATTATGATGTCGTTAGCTCTTTCGACAAGTCCATTTGACTCTGGATGCCTAACCGATGCAAAATGGATCTTCGTGCCAATTTGTCCACAGAACTCTTTAAAAGCTTCGGCATCAAACTGTGTTCCGTTATCCACAGTAATGGCCTTCGGCACTCCGAAGCGACAAACGATATTCTACTAGAAAAATTTCTGAATGGTAACCGAAGTTATTGTGGCTAAAGGCTTCGCCTCAATCCACTTGGAAAAATATTCTACTGCTACCACAACATATTTTAAATTCCTTGTGCTGGTGGTAGCGGGCCTAACAAATCAAGGCCCCACCTTTGCAATGGCCAAGTGGGTTGTATTAACTGAGTCAAAGACGAAGGCTGTTTTTGATCTCTTGCGCATTTCTGACAGCCTTCACACTTTTGGACTAATTCGGCTGCATCTGAAGCTGCCTTTGGCCAATAAAATCCTTGATGAAAAACTTTTCCTAGCAAAGGCCTAGATCCAATATGAGATCCACACAGTCCTGCGTGTATTTCCTTCATCAATTCTATACCTTCGGCTCTAGATAAACATTTGAGTAGTGGAGAACAGACTTCATGCTTGTACAGCTCCCCTTCTATTATAACATATGGTCGAGCTCTTGCCTCTATTCTCTTGTTATAAGCTTCGTCATCTGAAAGGAAATTACCCTGAAAGAAAGAAATGATCTCAGTTCTTCAATCTTCACTATGAACAGGAGATATATTGAGGACTGCTCTTTCAAGAAGTTCAACCGAAGGTGCTTTTACTGTTTCAAAAAATACTTCCGAAGGTAAGGGCAACCCCTGTGCTGCTGACTTGGCTAGCAAATCAGCATGTTCATTTTCTCCTCGAGGAATGTTTTTGACAGAAAACCCTTCAAAGGAAGCTTCAATCCTTCGGACCATGTCTAAATATTTCTCAAGCTTCGGGTCTCTTGCTTTACAACTTTTGTCAATATGGCCAGAAATAACCTGGGAATCGGTTTTAAGAACCGCCCTTCTAATCCCCATTGCCTTTAACTTCCAAAGGCCCAAAAGCAAAGCTTCGTACTCAGCAATATTATTTGTGCAGCTAAAATCAAGTCTTGCTACGTAGCAAGTTCTAACTTTGGAGGGTGCAACTAACACAACAGCTGCTCCTGCCCCGAAGGTTCCCCAAGAACCGTCACAAAATACCATCCATACTTCGGTATCTTTAGTTGTTTCTTCTCCTTGAGCCCCTGGCGTCCAATCGGCAATGAAGTCTGCTAACACCTGGGATTGTATTGAGGATCTGTGCACATAATCAATACTGAACTCATTGAGCTCTGCAGCCCACTTTCCAATTCTTCCAGTAGCTTCTCTGTTCCTCATGACATCCTTCAAAGGTTGTGACGAAGGGACAATTATATGATATGCTTGAAAATAATGTCGAAGCTTCCTGGATGCCATTGAGACGGCATATAAGACCTTCTCCAATTCTGTATAATTCTTCTTTGATAGACTAAAAACTACGGAGACAAAGTATATTGGGGCTTGCTTTTTGGTTTGTCCCTCAAGTTTTTCTTGAACAAGTGCCGCACTCACTGCTGAGTGTGAAGCTGCCACGTACAACAACAGAGGAGCCCCTGGCGCTGGTGGAGTTAACGTCGTTAGGTCTATCAAATACTGCTTCAGCTCTTCGAAGGCTCTCTGCTGAGCTGATCCCCATTGAAAGACTTCGGCTGACTTCAGCACTTCGAAGAATGATAAATTTCTCTCTGCTGATCTAGATATGAATCGATTGAGAGATGCCAGTCTTCCTGTCAGTCGTTGAGCCCCCTTCTTTGTGCTTGGCGGCTCCATCCGAAGAATAGCTTCGATCTTATTTGGATTAGCTTCGATTCCTTTTGTTGAGACCAGACAACCAAGGAATTTCCCCTTCTTTACTCCGGAGACACACTTCTCTGGATTCAGCTTTAGACCAGCTTGTCTGAAATTAGCGAATGTCTCCTGCAAATCAGTAATGTGATTTTCTTGCTTGATGCTTTTTACTATAATATCATCAACATAGGTTAGCACATTTCTGCCTATCTGAGAATGGAGAACCTTCGCTGTCATTTTGCTGAAGCTTCCTCCAGCATTCTTAAGCCCCTCAGGCATCCGAAGATAACAATATGTTCCACTAGGGGTTATGAAGCTGGTTTTTGGCTCATCCTCCTTCTTCATCCAAATTTGATGATAGCCTGAGTAACAGTCTAGCAGACTCATAAGCTCTGACGAAGTTGCTGCGTCTACTAGAGAATCTATCCTTGGCAATGGAAATTCATCCTTTGGACAAGCCTTATTGAGATCAGTAAAATCAATACACATTCTCCATTTACCATTGGCTTTCTTCACCATAACAGTATTGGCTAGCCACTCTGGGTATTTCACTTCTCTGATAACCCCAGCGCTAAGAAGTCTTTTTACTTCATTCCGAGCACCTTCAGCTTTGTCGTCAGACATTTTCTGAAGCCTCTGCTTTCTAGGTCTGAAGGATGGGTCAACATTGAGCGAGTGTTCAATGACATCCCTGTTAACACCACATAGATCATTAGCTGACCATGCAAAGACATCTTTGTTGTTGAACAGAACCTTATCAAGGTTTTCTCATGTTCCTCAGATAATTGAGATCCCAACAGCACCTTCTGCTCTGCGATATCTTCGCATAAAAGCATGGGTTTCGGCTGATCGGATGAAGCAGCCTTCTCCCTTTTGTACTTGTACTGCTCACAAGCTTCGGCTTCATCTATATTATGGATCGCCTTTGAATCTGTCTAGTTCCCCTCAGCTTTTCTGGCAGCTTCCTGACTCCCATAAATAGCAATAGGTCCTTGATCCGAAGGTATCTTCATGCAAAGATATGTTGTTTGAAGAATTGCTTCGAAAGCATTGAGTGTTCCGCGACCAATGATTGCATTGTAAGGGTACTCCATGTCGACAATGTCAAACACAACTTGCTCAGTCCTTGTATTGTTGACAAATTCGAAGGTCACTGGCATGGTAATCTTGCCAAGCGCTACAATTTGTCTTCCTCCGAAGCCACAAAGAGGGTGCGTAGCATCATGAATCTTGTCTTCTGGCTCTTGCATCTGTCTGAAGGCTTTAGCAAATATAATGTCGGCTGCACTGCCTGTATCAACCAAAACATTATGGACTAGAAATCCTTTGATGACACAAGATATGACCATAACATCGTTGTGAGGGTAATCCTTGAGCTGAAGGTCCTCTTGGGAGAAGGTAATTGGGATATGAGACCATCTTGACTTGATGAAGGGTCTCTGTACCCCGACATGTTGTACCCTTCTCTGTGCCTCCTTCTGCTTTTTATTGGCCGGTTCTGAGCACGATCCGCCTGTTATTGGGAGCACCAGCTTCGTAGCCGAAGCAACACTAGCTTTGTTGTTGAACGAAGCCATCAGCTCAAAAAGTGGAAGTGAGTTCACCGGAGGTGGGCGCCAATGTTGGGGCCTTGTTCTCAAATGCTATGAATTAAGAACAAGGCAACATAAAATGTTAAATGTTAATGCCCTTCGTCCGCTGAAGCATTATCACCCTTAGGATATAATGAACTTCGGACGAAGACCATAAGCAAAATATCACGAAGGTCTTACCTTTGTGATCAGTTCTATAAAACAATGTAGACAATGCTAGAACATGAAACATTAAAGAAATTTATACCAAAAACAAATATTATTATACATATATTTTATTATACAAACTTAAGTATTAAAACATAATATTTAAACACATTTATACCTTTGCCTTGGCAAAGAACAATAATTCCAGTGTGATGCGTTGATGGTTACAGGATTGCGTGAACAGTAAAGGAGTATTGTTCATCTATTTATAGGCACAGGACGCAGCCTGTGAGAAATTACAATCATGCCCCTTACAAAAGATTACAATTATGACTCAGACCCTTATGGACTAAGAAGTCATTTCATCTTTAAGTTGGTTTGAACCTTCGTCTTCAGATACGTTATAGTACCGAAGCTTCATTAGTGGTAGCTTCGGTACTACGTTTAAACGGATTTGCCGAAGGTGTTTCTTCCTGCAGGACCTTCGTCGATGAAGCATGACCCCAACACAAGTTTTTAGTGAGAAAATTTCAGGTGTAGCATATTCACTCTCGCCCCCCTCTAGGCTACTTTCATGGACACTTAGGGCGTGTTTGGCATGACTCTGCTCCACCGCAGAGCAGCTCTACTCTAAAACTCTAGGTGGGACAACTCTGCTCCAGAGTTTAGATTGTTTCTCATAACCGGTGGCAGTGGCAGGTAAATAACTTTAAACTCCATGACTAGGTTGTTTTTTTGAGTTTTTGGAGCAACAAAAGAGGTACTCCAAAAAATTACACTGCAGCTCCAAAAAATCCATAGAGTTTACAACTCTGGAGTTAGGGTGTTTGGCATGCTCTAGCTAGCTCCTCCTTAGAGTTTTTCTCTGGAGTCATACCAAACACGCCCTTAATGACCAAAATAGTTAGAAATGGCTATATCACATATTTCCCTTTCACTTTTGGATGATAACCTTATTCTTCTTGCACCGTAGCCTTTCCTTTGGTGCACAAAGAGAGTCATTTTTTATCATATTCATTACTCGAGTTCAAGCATTCTTCATCATCACTAGATTTAATTTTCTTCTTCTTACTCTTGCTCTTGAATGATGTGGCTTTTAATGCCACACTTACTTTTATTTTCATCCTCTTTATCAACCCCATTGCCATTGCATAACAACACCAGGGTACCTAAAGTACTGAAAAGAGAGAGTTTCAGGAGAGGGCAAGGCATACATCAGCGATCATGCTGAACTTAGGCACGAGTGGGAGCCAACACCTGGGAAAATAGAGAGGCTCGGACCTAGGGTACATAATATCCTACATCCTTTTGCTACTCATCGATAGATGAACACAAAGGTGAAGAATATTACAACCCCAAACACAAGCGAGCATCAAGGCCTCCTAGCTCCCCTCACCTCTTGGTTGGGGTGGGAGTTCTAGCCTAAATGGTTCTAATCCACCTTTATGTTTGCCCTCAATGTAGAGTGAATTCTAGATCCTTTTAAATTTTACGCTGGCCCTCCCTTTTAAAGTGTGAGGGTGGATAGAGGTTACATTAGCCAAACTTCATATCCCACTAGTTAATACCCAAGTACCTCATTTTTATCTTGAACCTAGAGTCATACTCAGTGCCATGCTTTGGTCATTGCACAATGTTGTAGATGTCCTTCGCCAGCCTATTGCCATACCTGCCATAGAGATAGGTATGATATGTTGCATCCATGGGCATCAGGGCCCATGCTAGGTGCCACTGAGTATGATGGTTGTTGATGTATCCTTCCCTACTAGATAATACTTCATGGTACACCTTTTTCTGCATGCATGGCTACGTGATCAATACAGGTATCGTATAATGGTCTTGAATAATAGCAGTAAGTCGCAGCAACAACATGCGTGTTAGGCTCGTAATGTTGCACATCACACATTTAATGTGATGTACCTGAGACTTATCGGTTAAGCTAATGTGACAGACTTGTTTGTTTGTAACCCCTGTCATTGGGGCTATACTGCCCTTGGTGGCCCTATGATCATCCCTATGCCTTGTGACAGGATTACACTTAGTCGTGTCAAGTCGCTTATTCCCATGGTTTTTGGGCCCAAAAGGTTCAAGGACCGACCATTCTCATAATCTCATGCCAAGGACCTTAGGGACTCTGCCCTAGAAGAGAGCCCCAAGCATCTAATTTCCACCAAGTGCACCAAGGTACAAACTGCCCAAAGCACCCGAATCCTTCATAGCATCCTAGGGTACATAGGGCCCTAGTGACTTAAACTCATGAGCACCACATGGTACGATGGGTCAATGGGCCTTTAATTGCTCATTGGTGTCCTTGGGCACAAGGGGTCTTTGGGACTTAGATTATTCTAGCTTGAGACATCCCAGGGCACTATGGGCACTAGTCCTAGTAACCCAAGAGGTCTGGTGGCCTCATGTCTTTTAGCAACTCTTTACGAGCCTTTGTAACGTATTCATTTCTTTGAATTGCGCTAATATCATGTTACTCTATGTCAATCTCTTGCCTCGGTTGGGCCTAAGGGTGGTTCACATTGTACGGGGCCTCGAAGGCAGTGGGCCTTCTGATAGCTTTCTATACTAGGATCCTTGAATGTGTCATTGTAGTAGCCAGGTATTACCTTCCCTAGACGCTGGTAGAGCGCCATAGATATGTTATTGGAGTGGTCCTACTAGTAGGCCCATATTTCTTGCTAGATAGCTAATTAAATGAATTTTAAGTGCGTCCAGATTATGACTACGCATCTCATTGTTAGAGGCACTGATGGACATCGCGACAACTAGGTCCCTAGAGAAATCGAGCATGAGGGGAGGACTGAACGATACTAGGGAGAGGCGACCCATCATGACAGGGTGGGTTCATATCATGACTTAGTTGTCCCTTGGGTTCATGTATAAACCTTGCCATTGTGCCATACGAGAACATATGCTACTCATCATCATCTTCAGCCTAGAAGCTGAAGGGTTGGTCGCAACCACATCTTGTGTTTGCACCCCTTTGATATGATATGCATTCCTTGGGCTCGGAACCCAATCATTATGTGGGACAAAATTAATTACTGCTAGTTTTTTGGTGATAAGTTAGTTTAGTGATCCTAGCTGATTCCGAGCGAGAGTGGGGTCGTAAGTGTGCATGACGGACTTGTTCCATCATGCATGGCAAGAATCTTAGGCATAATGATCATAGCGGTAGAATAATTTCATCTACACACATGTCATGTTGCATGACTCACCTTTTTATGTGAGTCATGTGATGCTTTTGGTTTTTCACTCGATGAACACAGAAGGGAGAGGGTGAGAGAGGCTTTAAATAGGCTTTTGTGTGGCATTATACCTTTTTCACCTAGTCTTGCGAACCCATTATCGTTGCCTTTTTCTTCCTTGTTCATGTTCTAAGGGCTATATGAATTAAAGACTCGAAGAGAAAAGGCAAATGAATTTAGAAAATCATTTAAGCCAATACCTATGACTTAGAATGTTTGGATGGACTCAAGATACATTTGTCTAAGTCATAGAAGTACCTAAGACACTAGCCAAATGAAGACAAAGGAAAAGGTGCACAATTTGAAGAAGTTAGGCTGATTGCAAGTGCACCAGACCTACAGGAACATGTCTGATGTGCACCAGACCGAGGTAGTAGATAGTACATTTTTGGGACCTTCGAAGTTTGGTACACGGGACCAAGTCCGGTGTGCACCGTACTTCCCTCTAGAAAGGGACCGCATAAACATTTTTTAGGACACAAGTCAGTTGGTGCATCGGACCAGGTCTAGTGTGCACCAAACGAACAGTGTACCCAATGGTCGGAGAGGAAGGTCCAACGGTCTGATGATGTGGCATCAACGTGGCAGGTCCGGTGTGCACCAAACTTGCAACAGTTAGAGGTCCAATGCACTGAGATCCTGAGCAGTTTTTGGAGTGCATCTCCAACGACTATAAGGGGTTTTGGGGCCTATAAGTATGACCCAACTAGTGTGTTTAGAATCCAAGAGCTAAGAAATAAGTCACATACATTAGAGCATTGTTCCCAAGCATCAAAGTGATCCAAGTGCCATAAAATCAAAGTGGGCTTAGAAATAGCCTTGCTTTGAACATTTAGTGAGATAGCACTTGCATGTGCAGCATTTGTGGGTTGTGTTGTGATCTCGAGCCTTGGAGCTAAGCTCCCATTGAGTTGTAAAGCGAGTACGAGCCTCTAAGTTGTGAAGAGTCTTGCGAGTCTCAGTCCCACACTTGAAAAAAAGATAAAGGGACTCAAGTACGGTCTTGGTGACCACTTGAGAGGAAAGGGTTGAGAGTGAACCAGTCCTTTGTGGACTCCTCAACAGAGTAAGTTTTGTTTGGAAACCGAGCTCCAGTAAACAAATTATCGTGTCTTTGTGCTTTGCATTTGCAATTTGTTTTCTATCTATCTTCCCTAACCTCACACTTGGCTTATTCTTCATACTATTGCTAAGATCATATTCCACACCTCTTTATTGGCAACAACTTGAAAGTGTTGAACTTATACTCACCCTACACTAACCATCTTATTCTAACACTTAAGATTATATATCTCGAGTCAAGTTTTAGATTGTTTTGAAGTAAATTTCAGGTTTCGCCTATTCACTCTCCTCTAGACGACTTTCACCTAGACAAGGTGTTAGATCTCCTTGGGTGGGTATCACTGCTGGCCTTTAGGCAAGTTCGACCAATGACCTCTCCATGGCGGACTTCTCAAGAGGAGTCATGCAAATACATTTTCTCATATTCTTACTGTAGCCTACAAGTTGGGCGCCACACACCCAAAGTTGTGCTCATCCTGTTAACCTTCGCATGCCCTTTTGAAAGGTCTACCTCCAACTCCACACGAGGCCCTAGTGCTAATGAAAACATCTAGGCCCCGATTCGGTTTTGGTGATTAATGACAAGGTAATATTATTATGATTAACATGTGTTTTCACAAACAAGGTAAGTTAGGTCACAATAATGCAGGATGATTGGGCTTATGCGGTATTCATGTAATCATGTCCTTGTTGATGGAGATCAATGGTTGATTTTTAAAGGGATGGCCGAAAAGGTCAAGGATCAGCTAGTTCTAAGTGATAATGGAGTCATTGGACACTTAGATTAGTGATATGACCTTAATTTTTCTTTGATCATACTATAAAGGAAGGTATGAGGTGAGTAATTTGGCCTAGATGAGTATAGTTAGGTGTTGTGATGCACACTTGCAAAAACTAAAGCTAGGTAAATCCAAGAGAGCCCACAAAAAGTTTAAAATAAAACCCTACTCAAAAGCCAATTGAAAAGAGTTGGTAAGGCTGTTGTAGTACCAGATGTGTCCAATGCTTCACCGGACAGAACACCGAATATGAATGTGCCCTATAGTGTTTTAGAGTTACATTGGTATGTTTGGTGTGCACCAAATGAGGTGCACCATACATGACACTCAGAGAGCATGTGAAAGTGGGCTCAAGAAGTTTGTACTCTCCAGATAGGGCACTCAGAGAGCATGCAAGTTATGCTGAGAGTCCAAATACTCATCAGATGTGTCTAGTGTACCATCGGATATGACACCGAACATGATATTTAGACAGGTAGAGATGGCTATGGGTACCCACGAGGCCACGACCCAGTAGGTATTTACTCTATTAGGGGATGTATATGGACTAAATCACTAAATATCCTACACATATGCTTTTTATTATGTAAAAATCTTCACCCAATGGGTATGCAGGTATTAGAACGTTTCGTCCTCACTCATACACATTAACCCTAACACATGGATGATTGGACAATGCTAGAATTTTTGTAATGGTAATTAGATGGATATATTTGACATTTGGATGGATGGATGTACTAGATATATATTTGGATTGACAGATATATGGTATCAGTGTTTGGTTCAAAACCTACCATTTTTGCAATGTGTCTTTTGATAGATGTTCATTTTTTGTTGGTATAGATGACTTGACGGACGATTTTGACCTACATGGGTATGTGTACAAGAGAAATTTATACCCACAAATGTATATAGGTGATTCTATAAGGTTGTTTTTTATCATAAATATGAGTATAAGATAGTAATACTTGACGGAAATTTACCCATTTTCATCTCTACTCAACGACCTCATTTGCCTCTATTTCCCTTTTTTTCCTGTGGAAAATAGCCTCAACAACCTCGTGGCATGCTCACATGGCAATGAGCGTGCTCGCTAGTCGCTAGCGTTTGAACAGGGCCATCAAATTATGTGCATACTTTTATAGAGCACTACCGACATCTTTTTCATCGATTTGTAGGGTGTTCCTGCCATGTTTCTTTGCAAATATAGTTTTACTTACACCATTTGTAAGCACTATACATACACAGGTGTACATGTCCATCCCTATATGTTGTCTGGGTCCAGGACCCCAATATGGTGATTAAAAACTATACGCCAAAAATTGGTCGATTGATCATCTCTTGGTGGATTTCTAGGGTGGTGAGCACGATGACGACGACGATAATGAAGACAGGCTTGAGATGACACTGATGTCCGCCTTGTCCTTCATAAATGACTTCAACATGTCCTCCTCCATCTCGCAGAAGTGCATCATCTTCACCTTCTGCTTGTCGGCAGTGCCCATCTGGAGGTAGAACTGGTCCAGTCCGTCCGGCAGGTCGTCCTCCAGGAATTTGTCTAGCACCTACGAGCAGTTCAAGAAGTGACAGTCGCCTAGAGGGGGTGAATAGGCGTAATCTGAAATTTACAACTTTAACACACACTACAAGCCGGGGTTAGCGTTATAACTAAAATCAAGTCCGTGAGAGAGGGGAAAACAAATCAAATGAAAATCAAGCGAATGAACACGATGATTCGTTTTACCGAGGTTTGGTTCCAAAGAACCTAGTCCCCGTTAAGGAGGTCACAAAGACCAGGTCTATTTCAACCCTTTCCCTCTCTCAAACGGTCACTTAGACCGAGTGAGCCTTTCCCTTAATTAATCGGGTCACTAAGACCCCGCAAGGACCACCACACTCTTAGGTGTCTCTTGCTTTGATTACAAGTTACTTGAGAACAAGAATGAGAAAGAAGAAAGGCAATCCAAGAGGCAAGAGCTCAAAAGAACATGAAGTCACTCTCTCACAAGTCACTAAGTATTTGAGGTGAATTTGGGACTTGGAGAGGCTTTGGTCTTTTGAATTGTTTTTAGGAGTGAATGCTAGAGCTCTTGTTTTGAATGTGATGTTCAGAAATCTTGGATTATTGGAGTTGTGGTGGTTGGGGTATTTATAGCCCTCAACCACCAAAGTAACCGTTGGGGAGGCTGTTGGCGATGGGCGCACCGGACAGTCCGGTGCGCCACCGGACAAGCACTGTAGGTTGTCCGGTGCGCCACCGGACAGGCACTGTAGGTTGTCCGGTGCGCCGCCACGCCACCCAATCGTTAGAGTTCGGAGCCTGGGCGACCGTTGGAGCTTTGTCCTCTTGCGGCACCGGACAGTCCGGTGCCCCTCTGACTTGTTGCTGTGACTTCTGCCGTGGTACTTTGCTGCACTGTTCACCCGTCAGAGTCGACCTATTGACACCTTTTTATGGCGCCAATCACTCAACACGAATCAGCGTCGGTGCTCTCTGCATAGGGGCGGACGGTCCGCGGCCAAGGGCCAGACGGTCTGCGGCCTGGCGCGAGGCTAGGGTTCCTGCCTGACGGCCGGACGGTCCGTGTGTGCGCAGGGGCAGCGGAAGATCGCTGGCGGTGCCTGGATCTCGCTCCTGGGAGGGACCCCGTCGGGGAGGAAAGATCCTAGGTGATGTCTAGGCTCGGCAGGCCGACCTAGACTCCTCTAATCGACGTAGAGTCGAAGAGAAGCGAAGAATTTGGGGATTGGAAGGCTAAACTAGAACTAGACTAGAACTACTCCTAGGAAATAAATGCGAAATAGAAGTATTATTGATTCGATTGATGATTACAAATCGGCCGTATACCTCTCTAGTTATAGAGGAGGGGGCTGGACCCTTTACAAACTAATTTCCGAGCTAATTCCGTGAATCTAGCTAACAACCGTAGCACAAAACTCGGAACCCTAATATGTTCTGCGCACGCGCGGACCGTCCGGCCCACAGGCGCGGACCGTTCGGAGCGCTCAATTTGGTGCCCAACATATGCCCCCTGCCTTTTGGTGGAGCTGAGCAAACTAAAAGCAACTAACTCGATGTGATTACATCAGTTCTCTTAGGCATCTTGCCACATACTAGGGTGGTACTGTTTGAGGAAACGCCCATTCAAAGCCTTGGGTAAATCCTTGCCTTGTAATGTTTGTAGTAAATAGGTGTTACCAGACATTACCTGTTTTACTTTATAAGGACCCTCCTAGCTTGGCGACCATTTCCCAAACTTCCGGTCTTTATTCCTTAGACGCAGGATAGTCTTCCACACCAGGTCCCCTTCTTGAAATGACTTTGCTTTGACCTTCTTGTTGAAGGCCCTAGCTACCTTGATCTTGTCCTTTTCTATTGCTCCCAAAGCTATGACCCTCTTGTCGGTCACCTCATCAATATTATCCATCATTGAATTATAATAATCAATGACAGTTAGATCATTTTGTCTAGTGAACGTGACGGCATTCAAACTTATTTCCACAGGCAACACTGCTTCCTGCCCATAGACAAGCTCAAAAGGAGATACTTTAGTAGCACTAAGTTTAGATATTCTGTGAGCCCATAAAGCTTCGGACAAAATATTATGCCAATGTTTAGGATTATCGGATATCTTCTTTTTTATCAAGTTAATCAATGTCCTATTACTAGACTCGGCCTGCTCATTGGCCTGAGCATAATATGGAGATGAATTAAGCAACTTAATTCTATATAATTCGGCAAATTCACGTACCTCTTTTGACATAAAAGAAGTTCCTTGATCTATAGTCAAAGTCTGGGGAATGCTGAATCTATGAATAATATGCTCAGTTATGAACTCAATTACCTCCTTGTGTGTCATGTTCTTCAGAGCAACAACTTCAGTCCATTTGGTAAAGTAGTCAGTGGCAACTAACACGAACCGATGCCCCTTTGATGATGAAGGATGAATTTCTCCTATAAAGTCTAATCCCCAGCCTCTGAAAGGCCAAGGTTTGATGATAGGATGTAATTCAGCTGCAGGGACCAACTGTAGGTCGCCAAATTTTTGACACACTTGGCACCCTTTATAGTACTTGAAACAATCAGCTATCATGTTAGACCAACAAAAACCAGACCTTCGCAACAACCACTTCATCTTTGGAGCGATTGATGGGTACCACAAATTCCTTCATGTACTTCAGCCATGGCTAATATAGCATCATCTGGGCCCAAGCACTTAAGCAGGACGTCGTTGACTGTTCGACGGTAGAGTTTATCACTCATCAAAACATACTTGAAAGATGTACGCCGAATGTTCTTATCTGTCCTGATACTGGGATTTCGTAAATAATTAGTTACGGGTGTCCTCCAATCACTTGCATCGGCTTCATTATCAGTCGAATCAATTAGGAGAACTTTCCTGGCAACCCCGAACAGTCTGGAGTCTCCACTTGGACGGTCTGCGACCTGGGGAATTGGCCCTGCACCGGTTATCAGATTTTCAGTGTTGTGAAATCTTCCTCGCTTTATCCGATAACCTGATGCATCTTGTGCCAAATTGTTGGCTCTATGATTCTCAACTCTAGAGATATGCCGAATACTGAATTCGTCAAAAGAATGAATTATGCCCCAACATTTTTCAAGGTAAGTATTTAGAGTACCATCAAAACATTGATATTCTTCTAACACCTGTTGGACGACTAGCTGAGAATCACCAAATACCTTTACATGTTTTACTCCCATACAATTTAAAAGTAACAAGCCGAACAAAAGGGCCTCATATTCGGTTTGATTGTTAGTGCAATAAGTTTTCAATCGGCTAGAGAAGTCGAAGGAGACATCGCGCTTGGTGAAACAAGTGCGATGTCAATTCCTTGCCCTTCATTGCAAACCGATCCATCAAAATATAAAGTCTAAGGAGTAACAGTGAGGTATGACATATCTAGTTTATGAGTATCATTAATCTGATGTTCTACAATAAAATCCGCTACAACCTGGCCTTTCATAGATTTCAATGGTTCATAGGCCAAGTCATATTCTATGAGTGCATAAGCCCACTTACCAACTCTACCACTTATAATTGGGTTATGCAACATATATTTGATCACATCGGCTTGACCAGAAACAGTGCAATGACTAGACAATAAATAACATCTACATTTGGTGCATGCATAAAACAAGCATAAGCATAACTTCTCAATAAAAGTGTACCTCATTTCAGCATCCACCAACCTCCGACTTAGATATGTCACCACATGCTCCTTTCCTTCAGTTTCTTGTGTCAGAACAGCCCCAATGACCTTATCTTGAGCTGCAATAAATAATTGGAATGGTACTCCTGCTCATGGTGCTTTTAATATGGGAGTCACAGACAAGTATTTTTTAATGAGATCAAATGCTTCCTGCTGCTCTGCCCCCAAGTGAACTCGGTATCATTCTTAAGCCGAAGGATAGGGGTTGTTGGGGCGAAGGCGAAGACGCTACCCTTCGCTCCAGCCTTCGTCTTTCTCGCTGCACCAACGGAAGCAGAAGAACCGGCAAGGTCCACCCTTCGCCTTGTACACTACGAGACGAAGGCCTACGACGACGTTGCCCCGTCCCACGTCCTCACTCGGCCTGGAGGCCCACGTGGGATTCGGCCCATTGTAACAGGCCCCGCACGGAGAAGCGTGTTACGGGCCCGATTTTTAATAGCTTTTCTGTAATGACAGTCTGTAACCCTCCTTTATAGAAATATTCCAGGGATAGTCCAGGCGCCTGAGGGTACATGTGTCCTTACATTGAGACGTTGGGCACTCAGGCACCTATAAATACCCCCGTATAGTGCCCTTGAGAGGCTAGATTAACAGAGCTACTGCCATCTCGAGTTGAAACCTTGTTTATGTTGCTTTCATTCCCCCGTTGGATTAACTTTCCCAGGAGAGAAAGGGCCAACATTTGGCGCCCACCGTTCGTGCTACGAAAAAATCACCCGCGTGACCCAAGAGAGCTAGCTCGAAGGCAGCACCATCTGTTGACGAAGCAGCGAAGGCAGCGCTGCTGGCCGAGAAAAAGGGCAAGGCCCTTGTAGACACCACCCACCAAGAAGCCTGCGAAGACGACGCACTCAGCAAGAGGCAGCGCAATGAACAACCTACACCCGAAGGCAGTCTCCGCACCTGCAGCTCCGGAGGACAACCGCAACCTCCCCCAGGCTTCGCTCCACCGGAGGGCGCGGACGCCACTGAGGATGGCGAAGTCATCGGCGTTTCAGCAGAGGAACAGCTACAGCTGCGGGCCTTGCGCATCAAGAACCGCAACCTCCAGAAGCTGAAAGAGATCCTCGAGGCCAAGCGCCAACATGTCTCTGCGCAGGCCAAGGTGCGCCAGATGATACGTGAGGAGGAGCAGAGGGCTCAGGAGCTTGAGCAAGAGATTGTGCTCATGCAGCGCGAAGGCCAACTTGATCTGCAACACGGCCAACCCCTCCAACAGCGCATGCCATTCGAAGACCTATTCATTCCTCAGCGCGGACCCGTCATCCCGCACGCCACAACATTCCAAGGTGTCAACTACCTTGACAAGCGGAGTCCCCTGGAGCCGCACGTGCAAGTGTCAACATGGCCCGCCAACTTCAGGGCAGGGACCTACCCCAAGTACAACGGTAGCACTGACCCAGCACAATATATCATGAGCTATCAAGTCGCCGTTGCATCATCCGGAGGGGACGACGCCACGATGGCCAAATCATTCATCATCGCCCTCGAAGGCCCGGCTCTCATCTGGTACACCAGGTTGCCCCCGTTGTCCATCGACTCCTGGAGAAGTCTCCGGGACAAATTTCTGTTCAACTTCCAAGGGTACCGCCTAGACATCGACGCCTTGGCTGAACTGTCACTCTGCAAGCAACTGGAAAGAGAAACTCTGCGGGAGTACTACCGCAAGTTTCTGACTCTCAAGTCACAACTGCCTTCGGTTGATGACCAAATCGCCATTCACTACGCCATCAGCGGCCTTCGGGCTGGCGTCCTCTACAGCCACTGCATCAGAGATCCACCCAAGAACCTCCAGGAGCTGTATCAGCTGTTCGAAAAATATTCCAGATCTGAAGAGCTCCACCAGCGCAAGGTCGAGTCCCAGAGAAAACCCAAAGACCCTCCGCAGTCCAGCCGAACATGGACGAGACCTTTGCAGTCAGACTCCGGTCGGGACGGCCGCAGTCAGAAGCAGGTACACAACATCGCCAACCAGCAGCCCGCTGGTGAGGCCTCTCGTCGCCAAGATTATCCCCCCCAGGGCCGCGGCAACGGAACTCGTGGTCGGGACCGAGGACGGGCGCAGCAGCCGCGCAGATTTTACTGCTTGTTCCACGACGAAGACTGCGAGCACCCAACAAGGGACTGCCCGGAAATGAAGGCCACCAGAGACAGGATGTCTCGGGCGCAACCAGCCGACAACCCAAGAGTTGTCGCGCACACATATCAACAACCCCCACAACCATACAACCACGGCCCCGCTCAGCATCCATCTAACCACGCATACCAACACCACCAGGAGGTACAAATCGTACCTCCCCCACTCCCACCTCCACATCCGCAACAACCAAACATCCACCACCCCAAACACCCCCAAGCACCAAAACAAGAAGACTTCGCTGTTCAGCCGTATCGCGGAGTCATTCACATGATCACTGGGGGGTCCAGCGTCGACTTCGACACGAAGCGATAGAAGAGGGACCACTACCGCAGCATCAACCACGTCGTCGTCACCGGTCCAGTCGTGAAGACAAAGTGGTCCCATGTGCCATTGACCTTCGACGCCAGAGACGTCGACCTGCGCAGCGCACCCCACATCGACGCCATGGTTATCAACTGCAGCATGGCAGGCTGGGACCTACACAAAGTCTTAGTTGACAACGACAGCCAGGCGGATATCATTTTCCTCCACGCCTTCGACCGCATGGGCATCAGCCACGGCTTGCTTAAACCTTCGAACAACCCCCTGTATGGCTTCGGTGGCAAGGGCACCTTTCCTGTCGGCAAAATAGAGCTACCCCTCTCCTTCGGTGTAGCACCCAATGCACGAAGTGAGCAAGTCACTTTCGACATCGTCGACATGGTGTACCCGTACAACGCCATAATGGGTCGGGGCTCCATCAACAAGTTTGAGGCAGCCATTCACGGACTTTACCTGTGCATGAAGATCCCGGGTCCGCAAGGCGCGATCACAGTCTACGGCAACCAGCAGGTCGCGCGCAACATAGAAAGCGACTTCGTTCTAGGGCAAAGGAACGTACACTGCCTCACGGTGCAGCGCGAGGTCCCCGAGGCTACCAGCCCAACCGCCAAAGAGCATGAAAAGGCGCAGCTGCGGAGCAACGATAGGACCAAGACTGTTCCCCTTGACCAAGCAACGCCCAAGCAAATGGTCATCATAAGTGAACACCTTACTTCGCATGTGAGGAGAGACTCCTCTCCTGTCTGTCCAAAAATAAGGACGTCTTCGCCTGGTCCGCCCTCGACCTGGTCGGAGTTAGTCGCTCTATCATCGAGCACAACTTGGGAATCGACCCTTCGATGAAGCCAAAGAAGCAGCGGCTGCGCAAGATGTCTCATGAGAAGACAGAAGTCGCCAAGGTCGAGGTACACCGCCTGCTTGAGGCCAACTTCATCGAGCCAGTCGCCTACCCTACGTGGCTCGCCAACGTAGTCATGGTGCAAAAGAAGAGCGGCAAGTGGCGAATGTGCATTGATTTCACCAGCCTCAACAAGGCCTGCCCCAAGGATAATTTCCCGCTGCCTCGAATCGACAAGATCATCGATAGTGCGGTTGGGTGCGAAGTCATGTCACTCCTTGATTGCTTCTCCGGCTACCACCAAATATATATGAAGGAGGAAGACAAGGCCAGCACCAGTTTCATAACACCCTTCGGCGCGTATTGCTTCATCAGAATGCCAGAGGGACTTAAGAACGCTGGGTCCACATTCTCTCGCCTCACCAAAACGGTGCTCGAGAGCCAAGTCGGCAGAAACATATCTACGTATGTGGATGACATCGTCGTCGCCAGCAAAAGCAAAGAAGAACATCTGGCTGACCTCGCAGAAACGTTTGCGAACATGAGGGACGCACTACTTCGCCTAAACCCTGAAAAGTGCATCTTCGGCGTCCACCAGGGGAAGATACTGGGCTACCTGGTGTCGCACCGAGGGATCGAAGCCAACCCGACCAAAATACAGGCCATCGTCAACATGACGCCCCCGTAGTCAGCCAGAGACGTCCAACGACTGACAGGCAGATTGGTCGCCCTCAACAGATTCATTTACAAGTCCACAGAGCGAAGCCTACCTTTCCTCAAAACGCTACGCGGCGCAAAAGACTTCGCATGGGGACCAGAGCAAGCGGCGCCCTTCGCTTCACTAAAGCAGCACCTGTCAGAGCTGGCGATTCTTACAAGCCCCAACCCCTCGCTACCCCTGTTGCTCTACGTCGCAGCTTCGCCGCACGCGATCAGCGCATCGCTGGTTCAAGAACAGGACAGAGAGAGCACGACCAGACAGTGTCCAGTTTATTACGTCTCCGAAGTGCTCACGACATCCAAATGGAACATGACAGAACTGGAAAAAATCGCCTACGCAGTCGTTATGTCTTCGCGCAAGCTACGCCATTATTTTGAAGCGTTCAAGGTACGAGTCACCTCGGACAGGGGACTCGGCGAATTATTCAGAAATCCGGAGGCATCTGTCCGGATCGCCAAATGCGCAGCCGAGCTTTCCGGATACCATATCACATTCGAGCCCAGGACAGCCATCAAGTCACAAGTCCTAGCAGACTTCATCGTCGATTGGACCGGGCCAATAACGCAGCCGGACACGCCTGCAGAGAAGGTGTGGACCATCCACTGCGATGGCGCATGGTGCCATGCGGGGGCAGGCGCAGCTGCAGTCATTACTTCACCCACATGGGTCAAGCACCGATATGCAGCACGACTCAGCTTTGCTTTGGAGTCCGACAGATGCACCAACAATGTAGCAGAGTACGAAGCTGTCATCCTCGGCCTTCGCAAGTTACGGGCACTTGGTGTCACCACCTGCATAATCAGAACAGACTCCAAAGTGGTTGCCGGCCAAGTCGAGAAAGATTACGCAGCAAAGGACCCCGCACTTATGCAGTATCTCGCGGCTGTCCACAGTCTCGAGAGACAATTCAAGGGCTTTACCTTACAGCATGTGGACCGAGCCAAGAATGAGGAGGCCGACGCATTGGCCAAGGCAGCCGCCAGAGGCAAGGACCTGCCCTCCGACGTGTTCTACCATGTCATCGGCACGCTAGTCGTCCGCAGCCCAGAGGGCCTCCAAATCACCAACGACACCGAGGGCCACCGCATAGTCAACCTCATCATGATCGAAGACTGGCGGGCACCAATAACCCTGTTCCTGCAGGGATACTACCATCCGAGCGATATCAACGAGGCCAAGCGCCTCAAACACCGAAGCCAGGACTTCGCACTCATTCAGGGACAACTTTACAAAAAGGGGGTCAGTCAACCCATGCTTAAATGCGTCACCGAGACCGAAGGCGTCCAGATCCTCCGCGAAGTCCACAGCGAAACTTGCGGCTCTCACGCAGGGCCTAGGGCCCTAGCCGCCAAGGTGATCCGACAAGGCTTCTACTGGCTCGCTATGATTTGCGCCGCGAATCGGGTGACGAGGTCCCACGAAGCCTGCCAGAAATTTTCTCCACGCTCGGGAAACCCTTCGCATTTCACAAAGCTAATCGCCCACACGTGGCCTCTTCAGCGATGGGGCCTAGACATTGTCAGGCCGCTACCCACGACCCAAGGAAACCTCAAGTTCACCTTCGTCGCCGTCGAGTATTTCACCAAGTGGATCGAGGCAAGAGCAGTATCCACGATAACATTGAAGACCGCCCAGAAATTCTTCTGGCAAAACATTGTCTGCCGATTCGGAGTCCCATCCGAGCTCACAGTTGACAATGGCAAACAATTCGACAGCCAAGACTTCAGGGACTTTTGCTTCTCCATTGGCACCAAGCTTGCCTTCGCCTCAGTATACCACCCACAATCCAACGGCGTCGTGGAGCGTGCCAACGGCAAGATTTTCACGGCAATCAAGAAAATGCTCCTCGACGACAAGAAGGGTAAATGGGCCGACCTGCTACCCGAAGCAGTCTGAGCACTAAACACGACCGAGTGTCGGGCGACCGGATTCACTCCCTTTCACCTGCTATACGGATCGGAAGCCATGACCCCGCAGGAAATCAAACATGGGTCCCCGCGGATAAGCGCTTCAGGCCCTCAACAAATACCAAGCCCAAACGAAGGCCTGGCGCGACCAAGCAGTCGTCCCAAGAGAATTCAACGAAGGGGACCTCGTACTTGTCCGCACAACCCGGACAGAGTCATGGGGTAAGCTGGAGCCAAAGTGGGAAGGACCATTTATTGTCAAGACGAAGTCGTCTCCCAGCGCGTACAGACTAACATCGCAATCTGGCGAAGATCTGGAACATTCATGGAATATTGACAATCTCCGTAAATTTTTTGCTTAAATCCTCAAGGCTAACGCGCCCTTGTAATTCACCAAACAGTTTTATTCCGGCCCGCACTCTTTTCCTCCTGGGGGGTGAGGTTTTTAATGAGGCGGAGCCATGTAATATACACGTGAAAATCTCCCGCAAAAAATTAAAGCAATGTCGAAAAAGACCGCATCGATGGTCTTCGGCATTCGACCACATCGAAGTCACCACGAGGGGCAGCGAAACCTCCCTCGCGTGTGACACTCTGCGCAAAAGTCGCCTAAAGGTGCAGCCGGATTAGCACAACAAGTGCGAAACATCGAAGTCTTTTCCAAAAGACTCTCCGTGCAAAAGTTGCCTAAGGGTGCAGTCGGATTAGCACAACAAGTGCGAAACATCGAAGTCTTTTTCCAAAAGACTCTCCGTGCAAAAGTCGCCTAAGGGTGCAGCCGGACTAGCACAACAAGTGCGAAAAATCGAAGTCTTTTCCAAAAGACTCTCCGTGCAAAAGTCGCCCAAGGGTGCAGCCAGACTAGCACAATAAGTGCGAAAAATCGAAGTCTTTTCCAAAATACCCTCCACGCAAAAGTCGCCTACGGGTGCAGCCGGAATACTAGTACGAAAAAACGAAGTCTTTTCTAAAGAACTCCGTACAGAAGCCTACGGGAGCGGCCTGATCAATGAAAGCGCGCAGCTTCATCACACAAGAGTATGGTTACATACATACAGCGAGGGCATCACACATTTCATTGGATCAACCTTCGGGATGATACCCATCTCCCTATAGTTGAACAACATTATCCTCAATTCCTCTCTCGCAAACAGACTTCGCAGCTCCCCCTCACCCACACTCGCCCCAGCCGGCGAGGACAACAATTCCCGCTTGCCAGTCCCGTCCACACGAAGGCGACCACCTTCCACCTCACCACGATGATGCCTATCACATCGCGGCAACTCACTCACCCTCCGTTTCGCCACCGCCCTTCGCCGCCTATGCCCAACACTCGCACCCGGAAGATCCTCATCACCCATTACACGCGGTGAAGCCTCCGCCGCAACCACATTCAATGCTGCAAAGTAATCCAAATCCTCATCCGAGGACTTCTCTGTCCACACAATCGAACTCGCAGAATCATCAGACTCAAAACACTTAGACACAGAATCATCAGAATCGTCTTCAGCAACCACGGTCGAAGCCGCCACAACATTAGCATTGATAGTAGAGATTGCGTGTGCAGGCCCAAAATCCTGAACCTGCGCAGCAACCAAGGTTCAGTAACACAGACAAAATTTACAAACTCCCCTAACTCCTACTCAGCCACTTGCGAAGGCCCGGCCGCGGCCATGGGGTCTTCGGCCGCTGGCTCAGCCACCACCTTTGGGGGATCTTCGGCCGTCGGCGCAGGGGCTCGCAAAGGGCCTTCACCGACTATGGTAGGCATGGGTGCAGCCGAGGAGCCTTCACCGGCACTTGAAGGCGGCACCGGGTTGACCTCAGCCTCGGGCGGCGCGCCGACCAGATCTCTAAGGTCCTCGACATCCTTAGCACGTGCCATCTGCAGCAACAACACACTCATTCAGCACAACCACACATACCCACACAACCACACAAAACAAAAGACAACCTTTACCTGCTCTATCGCCCGGTCAGACCACTCCTTAACCGCCTCCCGACCGTGTGGTCCCCACATCCTATCGAAGAGTGCCCTCGCTGACTGCTTCACCATAGGGTCTTCGGCCTTGAAAATTTCACGTTCAAAGTTCTCGTCAGATTGGTCGAAGACCTCATAGTGTCGGCATGCCTCGCGGGACAACGCATTCAGGGTCCCCTCGCAGGTGACGAGGGAGGCAAAGGACATGAAACCCTTCACAATAGTCGGGAGCACCAGCAGCTCCTCCTGCAGCCATTCGAGGAAGCGAAGGCCTGCCTCTTGGACGGGTACTTTGAAGTCTGCAGTCCGCGCACCCAGATCGCGGTACGCATCCACGAACTGCGTGTGCGTCCGCTCGACCTCCGAGCGCACCGAGGCCTCGACCTTGTCCACGCGGCCGCGCAGGGCATTGAACCTTGCCTCCCACTCCTCGGCGCGTTGGCTGGCGAGACTGTTCTCCGCCCGCGCCACTTTAGCCTCCGCTCGCGCAACCTGCACTTCAGTGACGGCCTGGTTAGCTTCCCTCCTCTCCTCCGCCAGCCGGAGCCGGAGGTCCGTCTTCTCGGCCTCCAAGGTAGCCACCTTCTCCGCCAGCCTGCGGTTTTTGCTCTCCGCAGTCGACTTCTCCCGGGCAGCATCTGCATGCTGCGCCCGAAGACTCTTGACTTCGGCAGCGATGTCTGCAGTCAGGACGCCCAACGCAACACGGTCGGCGAAGTCGGCCGCCTGACAAAAATACATGAGACCCAAACCTTCAACGAAACAACAAACATCAAAGTCCAGCACAACTTACTTTCTTCAACTGTTGTGTGAGCTGCTGCGACACCTCCCTCAGCCGCTGGGACATGGTGCCCGCCACGTCCTTAGTGGCAGCGGCTGTCAGAATCTCGCCGCTCGCGCCGAAGGCGGCCCACGGGTCCTGCACGGCTCCCTTCGCCCTTACCACCGCCGAAGGCAAAGTGGTTGCCACCGAAGGCGGGACAACAACCAACTGTCCCTCACCCAACCCTGCAACATATCTCCGGTCAAAAAAACTTACCAACAAGATAATCCTCGACACTGATATTCGTGCCGAAGTCATCAACACGTCTCCCCGGCGAAGGCAGCTCCTGTCCTTTCGTAGGTCCGCCCAGAGGAGGCCTGCCTCCGCCAGAGGCGGCAACTTTCATGCTCACCGACGCCTTGCTGGGTCCGGGGGCAGCTGCTTTTGCAGGAGGCACCGGCTTGCTACTGCCAGAGGCAGCAGCCTTCGCGCTCCCCCGCGCCCTCTTCGCCTCGCGCGCAGGATTTGCCATCCTGACAGCGGCCCGGCGCTTCTGCGCAGCGACTTGACGGTCTTTGTTCATCACTGCCGACACAACACCAGCAATATTCCATCCATAAGGAAACACCTTCAAGTCGCGTGCCATGCGGGACGTATA
Organism: Zea mays; assembly: GCF_902167145.1. Taxonomy (NCBI): domain Eukaryota; kingdom Viridiplantae; phylum Streptophyta; class Magnoliopsida; order Poales; family Poaceae; genus Zea; species Zea mays. The sequence continues at coordinate 199,015,467 of NC_050098.1, forward strand.
GAAGTCTTCGCCAGCCGAGCGGGGGATCGGAACATTCTTGGGCCATCGACCCCCGGTAACCTCCAACATTCGCGCCGAAGACTCCCGGAGCTCGGGCGAAGACATCCTTCCCCCGAGGGCTGCGCACGTCCCCATCAAATCCACAGCAAAACTATCAGACACCCCCATTCCCCCCACTATAGTACCTAATTTTCTCTTCTTAGTGGCCGGGGCAGCCTCCTGCGAAGGCCCTTCCTCGGTCACGCCCATCGGTTTCTTCCCGCGGCGGTCAGTGGCGTCTTCCCTGGGATACCCACCATATGGCAAGCGGTTCAATTCGAAGACCCGATTCAATCTGTCGTTGGACCCACGGATATCCTAGCTCCGCAGACCCTCTGTCTTCGGCACGTAGCGCCCCACGATCCTCGCCGCACCGTCCTCCGCTTCACGCACGAATGCGGCGGGATCTCGACCACTCAGATCTAGGGATGGATTCGGATATTTATTCGGATGTCAATTTTTTGGTCTTCTTTCTTCGATTGTGAACAAATAACATATAGAATTTGATATGTAAATTTATATTCTTGTTTTTAGCGTTGAGGCTATTAATCTTTACAAAAAATAAACATTAAATTCGTTCTAGATATTTTTAAATAATTGATATAAAATTCGGATGTCTATCCGAATACGGATTCGGATGTTTTTTCATCTTTTTTGTTGTATGGAGAAAATAATGTACATAAAAAATTATACAAAAATTTATTTAAATACTTCATAATATTCTTCATAACATTGCCAAAAATTAACTTTAATTTATATGTATATCTATGCTAAAATATTAGATTTGTGATACAATTCGGATGTTTTAGGAACATCCCTACTCAGATCCAACACGAAGGCAGGACTTCGCACCTGCTGCCCACCCCGGGAGGGCATCTCGCGAGGGCATACTTCGCCTAGCGCCCAGCCATGCGCCAAGGGCCATACCCCATACCCGACAAACTCCTCAACTAAGTCGCGCCCGCTACTCATGCGGGCAGCGCGCCGAAGGGCTCCTTCGTCTTTGATAGTCGCCTAGAGGGGGGGTGAATAGGGCGAAACTGAAATTTACAAATATAAACACAATTACAAGTCGGGTTAGCGTTAGAAATATAAACGAGTCCACGAGAGAGGGTGAAAAACAAATCGCAACCAAATGGAGAGTGTGACACGGGATTTGTTTTACCGAGGTTCGGTTCTCGCAAATCTACTCCCCGTTGAGGAGGCCACAAAGGCCGGGTCTCTTTCAACCCTTCCCTCTCTCAAACGATCCCACGGATCGAGTGAGCTTTCTCTTCTTAATCACTTGGAACACAAAGTTCCCACAAGGACCACCACAAGTTTGGTGTCTCTTGCCTCAATTACAAGTGAGTTTGATCGCAATGAAAGAATCAAGAAAGAAGAAAGCAATCCAAGCGCAAGAGCTCGAAAGAACACAAGCAAATCTCTCTCTCTAGTCACTAGAGCGTTGTGTGGAATTTGGAGAGGATTTGATCTCTTTGGTGTGTCTAGAATTGAATGCTAGAGCTCTTGTAAGTAGTTGGGAAGTGGAAAACTTGGATGCAATGAATGGTGGGGTGGTTGGGGTATTTATAGCCCCAACCACCAAACTTGACCGTTTGGTGGAGGCTGTCTGTTCGATGGCGCACCGGACAGTCCGGTGCACACCGGACATGTCCGGTGCCCCTGCCACGTCACCAGTGCCGTTGGAATCTGACCGTTGGAGTCCTGACTTCTGGGCCTGCCTCGATGTCCGGTGGCGCATCGGACATGAACTATTCAGTGTCCGGTGCGCCGGTATGGGCGCGCCTGCCTTCTGCGCGCGCTGCGCGCGCATTTAATGCGTTGCAGGTAGCCGTTGGCGCGAAGTAGTCGTTGCTCCGAGGATGCACCGGACAGTCCGGTGCACACCGGACATGTCCGGTGAATTATAGCGGAGCAGCCTTCGTGAAATCCCGAGGCTGGCGAGTTCCAGAGCGGCGTCCCGTTGGAGCACCGGACACTGTCCGGTGAATTATAGCGCGCTGGTTCTGGATTTTCCCGAAGGTGACGAGTTGGAGTTGGAGTCCTCTGGTGCACCGGACACTGTCCGGTGGTGCACCGGACAGTCCGGTGCGCCAGACCAGAGGAGCCTTCGGTTGCTCCTTTGCTCTTTTGTTGAACTCAATACTTGGTCTTTTTATTGGCTAAGTGTGAACCTTTTGCACCTGTATAACTTATACACTAGAATAAACTAGTTAGTCCAAAGATTTGTGTTGGGCAATTCAACCACCAAAATTATATAGGAACTAGGTGTAAGCCTAATTCCCTTTCAATCTCCCCCTTTTTGGTGATTGATGCCAACACAAACCAAAGCAAATATAGCAGTGCATAATTGAACTAGTTTGCATAATATAAGTGCAAAGGTTGCTTGGAATTGAGCCAATATTAATACTTACAAGATATGCATGGATTGTTTCTTTATTTTTAACATTTTGGACCACGCTTGCACCACATGTTTTGTTTTTGCAAATTCTTTTTGTAAATCCTTTTCAAAGTTCTTTTGCAACATAGTCAAAGGTAGATGAATAAGATTTTTGCAAAGCATTTTCAAGTTTAAAAAATTTTCTCCCCTTGTTTCAAATGCTTTTCCTTTGACTAAACAAAACTCCCCCTAAATGGGATCCTCCTCTTAGTGTTCAAGAGGGTTTTGATTTATCATTTTTGAAATACTACTTCCTCCCCCTTTAGAACATAATAAGATACCAATTTGAAATTGACCAATTAAAAATCTCCAAATTTTAAAAATTATAGGTGGTGGTGCGGTCCTTTTGCTTTGGGCTCATATTTTCTCCCCCTTTGGCATGAATCGCCAAAAACGGAATCATTAGAGCCCAACGAAGTACTTTCTCCTCCTTTGGTCATAAAATAAATGAGTGAAGATTATACCAAAGTTGGAGAGATGCTCGGAGTGACGGCGAAGGATGAGTAGTAGAATGGAGTGGAAGCCTTTGTCTTCGCCGAAGACTCCAATTCCCTTTCAATATACCTATGACTTGGTTTGAAATATACTTGAAGACATATTAGTCATAGCATATATCAAAGAGAAATGATCAAAGGTATATTTATGAGCTATGTGTGCAATTTAGCAAAAGAAGTTCCTAGAATCAAGAATATTGAGCTCATGCCTAAGTTTGGTAAAAGATTGTTCATCAAGAGGCTTGGTAAAGATATCGGCTAATTGATCTTTAGTGTTAATGTATGAAATCTCGATATCCCCTTTTTGTTGGTGATCCCTAAGAAAGTGATACCGAATGGCTATGTGTTTAGTGCGGCTATGCTCAACGGGATTATCCGCCAAGCGGATTGCACTCTCATTATCACATAGAAGAGGAACTTTGGTTAGTTTGCAACCATAGTCCCGCAGGGTTTGCCTCATCCAAAGCAATTGCGCGCAACAATGGCCTGCGGCAATATACTCGGCTTCGGCGGTAGAAAGAGCGACCGAATTTTGCTTCTTTGAAGCCCAAGACACCAAGGATCTTCCCAAGAACTGGCAAGTCCCCGATGTGCTCTTCCTATTAATCTTACACCCCGCCCAATCGGAATCCGAATAACCAATCAAATCAAATGTGGATCCTCGAGGGTACCAAAGCCCAAACTTAGGAGTATAAGCCAAATATCTCAAGATTCGTTTTACGGCCGTAAGGTGAGATTCCTTAGGGTCGGCTTGGAATCTTGCACACATGCAAACGGAAAGCATAATGTCCGGTCGAGATGCACATAAATAAAGCAATGAACCAATCATCGACCGGTATACCTTTTGATCCACGGACTTACCTCCCGTGTCGAGGTCGAGATGCCCATTTGTTCCCATGGGTGTCTTGATGGGCTTGGCATCCTTCATTCCAAACTTGCTTAGAATATCTTGAGTATACTTTGTTTGGCTAATGAAGGTGCCCTCTTGGAGTTGCTTGACTTGGAATCCTAGAAAATACTTCAACTCCCCCATCATCGACATCTCGAATTTCTTTGTCATGATCCTACTAAATTCTTCACATGTAGATTCGTTAGTAGACCCAAATATGATATCATCAACATAAATTTGGCATACAAACAAATCATTGTCAAGAGTTTTAGTGAATAAAGTAGGATCGGCCTTGCCGACTTTGAAGCCATTAGCAATAAGGAAATCTCTAAGGCATTCATACCATGCTCTTGGGGCTTGCTTGAGCCCATAAAGCGCCTTAGATAGCTTATAAACATGGTTAGGGTACTCACTATCTTCAAAGCTGGGAGGTTGCTCAACATAGACCTCCTCCTTGATCGGTCCTTTGAGGAAGGCACTCTTCACGTCCATTTGGTAGAGCTTGAAGCCATGGTAAGTAGCATAGGCCAATAATATACGAATTGACTCAAGCCTAGCTACGGGTGCATAGGTTTCACCAAAATCCAAACCTTCGACTTGTGAATACCCCTTGGCCACGAGTCGAGCTTTGTTCCTTGTCACCACACCATGCTCGTCTTGCTTGTTGCGGAAGACCCACTTGGTTCCTACAACATTTTGATTAGGACGTGGAACTAAATGCCATAACTCATTTCTAGTGAAGTTGTTGAGCTCCTCTTGCATCGCCACCACCCAATCCGAATCTTGTAGTGCTTCCTCTACCCTGTGTGGCTCAATAGAGGAAACAAACGAGTAATGTTCACAAAAATGTGCAACACGAGATCTAGTAGTTACCCCCTTATGAATGTCGCCGAGGATGGTGTCGACGGGGTGATCTCGTTGTATTGCTTGGTGGACTCTTGGGTGTGGCGGCCTTGGTTCTTGCTCATCCTCCTTTTCTTGATCATTTGCATCTCCCCCTTGATCATTGCCATCATCTTGAGGTGGCTCATTTGCTTGATCTTCTACTTCATCAACTTGAGCTTCAACCTCATTTTGAGTCGGTGGAGATGCTTGCGTGGAGGAGGATGGTTGATCTTGTGTTTTTGGAGGCTCTTTAGATTCCTTAGGATACACATCCCCAATGGACATGTTCCTTAGCGCTATGCACGGAGCCTCTTCATCACCTATCTCATCAAGATCAACTTGCTCTTCTTGAGAGCCGTTAGTTTCATCAAACACAATGTCACATGAGACTTCAACTAGTCCAGTGGACTTGTTAAAGACCCTATATGCCCTTGTGTTTGAGTCATAACCAAGTAAAAAGCCTTCTACAGTCTTAGGAGCAAATTTAGATTTTCTACCTCTTTTAACAAGAATAAAGCATTTGCTACCAAAGACTCTAAAATATGAAATGTTGGGCTTTTTACCGGTTAGGAGTTCATAGGATGTCTTCTTGAGGATTTGGTGTAGATATAACCGGTTGATGGCGTAGCAGGCGGTGTTGACCGCCTCGGCCCAAAACCGATCCGAAGTCTTGTACTCATCAAGCATGGTCCTTGCCATGTCCAATAGAGTTCGATTCTTCCTCTCCACTACACCATTTTGTTGAGGTGTGTAGGGAGAAGAGAACTCATGCTTGATGCCCTCCTCCTCAAGGAAACCTTCGATTTGAGAGTTCTTGAACTCCGTCCCGTTGTCGCTTCTTATTTTCTTGATCCTTAAGCCGAACTCATTTTGAGCCCGTCTCAAGAATCCCTTTAAGGTCTCTTGGGTTTGAGATTTTTCCTGTAAAAAGAATACCCAAGTGAAGCGAGAATAATCATCCACAATAACTAGACAGTACTTACTCTCGCCGATGCTTATGTAAGCGATCGGACCGAATAGGTCCATGTGTAGGAGCTCCAGTGGCCTGTCGGTCGTCATGATGTTCTTGTGTGGATGATGGGTTCCAACTTGCTTCCCGGCTTGGCATGCGCTACAAATCCTGTCTTTCTCAAAATGAACATTGGTTAGTCCTAAAATGTGTTCTCCCTTTAGAAGCTTATGAAGATTCTTCATTCCAACATGGGCTAGTCGACGGTGCCAGAGCCAACCCAAGTTAGTCTTAGCAACCAAGCAAGTGTCGAGTTCAGCTCTATCAAAATCTACTAAGTAAAGCTGACCCTCTAACACTCCCTTAAATGCTATTGAATCATCACTTCTTCTAAAGACAGTAACACCTACATCAGTAAACAGACAGTTGTAGCCCATTTGACATAATTGGGATACGGAAAGCAAATTGTAATCTAAATAATCTACAAGAAAAACATTGGAAATAGTATGGTCAGGTGATATAGCAATTTTACCCAATCCTTTGACCAAACCTTGATTTCCATCCCCGAAAGTGATAGCTCGTTGGGGATCTTGGTTTTTCTCATATGAGGAGAACATCCTTTTCTCCCCTGTCATGTGGTTTGTGCACCCGCTGTCGAGTATCCAGCTTGAGCCCCCGGATGCATAAACCTACAAAACAATTTTAGTTCTTGACTTTAGGTACCCAAACGGTTTTGGGTCCTTTGGCATTAGAAACAAGAACTTTGGGTACCCAAACACAAGTCTTTGATCCCTTGTGTTGGCCCCCAACAAACTTGGCAACTATCTTGCCGGATTTGTTAGTCAAAACATAAGATGCATCAAAAGTTTTAAATGAAATGCTATGATCATTTGATGCAATAGGAGTTTTCTTTCTAGGCAACTTAGCACGGGTTGGTTGCCTGGAGCTAGATGTCTCACCCTTATACATAAAAGCATGGTTAGGGCCAGAGTGAAACTTCCTAGAATGAGTTCTCCTAATTTTGCTCTCGGGATAACCGACAGGGTACAAAATGTAACCCTCGTTATCCTGAGGCATGGGAGCCTTGCCCTTAACAAAGTTAGACAAGTTCTTAGGAGGGGCATTAAGTTTGACATTGTCTCCCCTTTGGAAGCCAATGCCATCCTTGATGCCAGGGCGTCTCCCATTATAGAGCATACTTCTCGCAAATTTAAACTTTTCATTTTCTAAGTTATGCTCGGCAATTTTAGCATCTAATTTAGCTATATGATCATTTTGTTGTTTAATTAAGACCATGTGATCATGAATAGCATTAACATCAATATCTCTACATCTAGTACAAATAGAAACATGCTCAACACTAGATGTAGAGGGTTTGCATGAATTAAGTTCAACGATCTTAGCACGCAAGATATCATTATTATCTCTAAGATCGGAAATTGTAACATTGCAAACATCTAGTTCTTTAGCCTTAGCAATTAAATTTTCATTTTCTACTCTAAGGCTAGCAAGAGAAATGTTTAATTCTTCAATCTTAGCAAGCAAATTATCATTATCATTTCTAAGATTGGGAATTGAACCATTACAAACATGTGAGTCAACCTTAGCATTTAAACTAGCATTTTCATTTCTAAGGTTGGTAATAGTATCATGGCAAGTACTTAGCTCACTAGATAATTTCTCACATTTTTCTACCTCTAGAGCATAAGCATTTTTAACCTTAACATGCTTTTTATTTTCCTTGATTAGGAAGTCCTCTTGGGAGTCCAAGAGGTCATCCTTTTCATGGATGGCACTAATTAGCTCATTTAGTTTTTCCTTTTGTTCCATGTTAAGGTTGGCAAAAAGAACGCGCAAGTTATCCTCCTCATTGCTAGCATCATCCTCATCACTAGAGGTTTCATATTTAGTGGAGGATCTTGATTTTACCTTCTTCCTTTTGCCGTCCTTTGCCATGAGGCACTTGTGGCCGACGTTTGGGAAGAGGAGTCCCTTGGTGACAGCGATGTTGGCGGCGTCCTCGTCGGAGGAGGAGTCGGTGGAGCTCTCGTCGGAGTCCCACTCGCGGCACACGTGGGCATCGCCGCCCCTCTTCTTGTGGTACCTCTTCTTTTCTTTCCTCTTTCCCTTCTTGTCGTTATCCCTGTCACTGTCACTTGATAATGGACATTTAGCGATAAAGTGACCGGGCTTACCACACTTGTAGCAAACCTTCTTGGAACGGGATTTGTAATCCTTCCCCTTCCGTTGCTTGAGGATTTGGCGAAAGCTTTTGATGATTAAAGCCATCTCCTCATTGTCGAGCTTGGAGGCGTCAATTGGTTGTCTACTCGGTGTAGACTCCTCCTTCTTCTCCTCCGTCGCCTTAAATGCCACCGGTTGTGCTTCGGACGTGGAGGGTTCATCAAGCTCGTTGATCTTCTTGGAGCCCTTGATCATACATTCAAAGCTCACAAAATTCCCGATAACTTCCTCGGGGGTCATTTGAGTATATCTAGGATTACCACGAATTAATTGAACTTGAGTGGGGTTAAGGAAAATGAGTGATCTAAGAATAACCTTAACCACCTCGTGGTCATCCCACTTCTTGCTCCCGAGGTTGCGCACTTGGTTCACCAAAGTCTTGAGCCGGTTGTACATGTCTTGTGGCTCTTCCCCTTGGCGAAGTCGAAAGCGACCGAGCTCCCCCTCGATCGTTTCCCGCTTGGTGATCTTTGTTAGTTCATCACCCTCGTGCGCGGTCTTGAGGAGGTCCCAAATTTCCTTTGCATTCTTCAACCCTTGCACCTTGTTGTATTCCTCTCTATTTAGAGAGGCCAAGAGTATGGTTGTGGCTTGGGAGTTGAAGTGCTCGATTTGGGCCACCTCGTCCTCATCATAATCCTCATCCCCTACGGATGGTACCTGTGCTCCAAACTCAACAACATTCCATATACTTTTGTGGAGTGAGGTTAGATGAAATTTCATTAAATCACTCCACCTAGCATAATCTTCACCGTCAAAGGTTGGCGGTTTGCCTAATGGAACGGAAAGTAATGGAGTATGTCTAGATGTACGAGGATAGTGTAAGGGGATCTTACTAAACTTCTTACGCTCTTGGCGTTTAGAAGTTACGGAGGGCGCATCGGAGCCGGAGGTCGATGTTGATGAAGTGTCGGTCTCGTAGTAGACCACTTTCCTCATCCTCTTGTGCTTGTCCCCACTCCGATGTGGCTTGTGAGAGGAAGATCTCTCCTTCTTCTCTTTGTGGTGAGAAGAAGATTTCTTCTCCTTCCCTTTGTTGGAGGAGCTCTTCTTCTTCTCCTTCCTCTTGGTGCGGGACTCTTCCGATGAAGTGCTCCCGTGGCTTGTAGTGGGCTTTTCGCCGGTCTCCATCTCCTTCTTGGCGTGATCTCCCGACATCACTTCGAGCGGTTAGGCTCTAATGAAGCACCGGGCTCCGATACCAATTGATAGTCGCCTAGAGGGGGGGTGAATAGGGCGAAACTGAAATTTACAAATATAAACACAACTACAAGTCGGGTTAGCGTTAGAAATATAAACGAGTCCACGAGAGAGGGTGAAAAACAAATCGCAACCAAATGGAGAGTGTGACACGGGATTTGTTTTACCGAGGTTTGGTTCTCGCAAACCTACTCCCCGTTGAGGAGGCCACAAAGGCCGGGTCTCTTTCAACCCTTCCCTCTCTCAAACGATCCCACGGATCGAGTGAGCTTTCTCTTCTTAATCACTTGGAACACAAAGTTCCCACAAGGACCACCACAAGTTTGGTGTCTCTTGCCTCAATTACAAGTGAGTTTGATCGCAATGAAAGAATCAAGAAAGAAGAAAGCAATCCAAGCGCAAGAGCTCGAAAGAACACAAGCAAATCTCTCTCTCTAGTCACTAGAGCGTTGTGTGGAATTTGGAGAGGATTTGATCTCTTTGGTGTGTCTAGAATTGAATGCTAGAGCTCTTGTAAGTAGTTGGGAAGTGGAAAACTTGGATGCAATGAATGGTGGGGTGGTTGGGGTATTTATAGCCCCAACCACCAAACTTGACCGTTTGGTGGAGGCTGTCTGTTCGATGGCGCACCGGACAGTCCGGTGCACACCGGACATGTCCGGTGCCCCTGCCACGTCACCAGTGCCGTTGGAATCTGACCGTTGGAGTCCTGACTTCTGGGCCTGCCTCGATGTCCGATGGCGCACCGGACATGAACTGTTCAGTGTCCGGTGCGCCGGTATGGGCGCGCCTGCCTTCCGCGCGCGCTGCGCGCGCATTTAATGCGTTGCAGGTAGCCGTTGGCGCGAAGTAGCCGTTGCTCCGAGGATGCACCGGACAGTCCGGTGCACACCGGACATGTCCGGTGAATTATAGCGGAGCAGCCTTCGTGAAATCCCGAGGCTGGCGAGTTCCAGAGCGGCGTCCCGTTGGAGCACCGGACACTGTCCGGTGTACACCGGACATGTCCGATGAATTATAGCGCGCTGGTTCTGGATTTTCCCGAAGGTGACGAGTTGGAGTTGGAGTCCTCTGGTGCACCGGACACTGTCCGGTGGTGCACCGGACACTGTCCGGTGGCACACCGGACAGTCCGGTGCGCCAGACCAGAGGAGCCTTCGGTTGCTCCTTTGCTCTTTTGTTGAACTCAATACTTGGTCTTTTTATTGGCTAAGTGTGAACCTTTTGCACCTGTATAACTTATACACTAGAATAAACTAGTTAGTCCAAAGATTTGTGTTGGGCAATTCAACCACCAAAATTATATAGGAACTAGGTGTAAGCCTAATTCCCTTTCAGTCTTCATCATCCTCCGCCACCTCAAACTGTGGGTACGCTACGTAATAATGCGAGCACATGACGGCTGGGTGGTCTTCGACTGTGCCTTTAGAAATGTAAAACCAGAAATCCCACCAGTTGCCCCACTTATTGCGGACGCAGGGAACCAACTCCACGACTTCCATCGAAGTCTTCCCGGTCCTCGGGGTAAATGTGCACGATCCAAATTGTGCAATCTCATGTCCAATTTTCCTCTTTTGCCAATGCAGATAGTAATGCTTTGCGAAGACCTCCACAGAGGGCTGACCACCATACGAAGTCGTCGCCCAGACATACTTCTCTAGGGCCACCACGACATTCGGCGTTAGCTAGTGGACCTGGACCTCGAATCTCCGCAGGACCTCCGCCACGAATTGATGTGCAGGCAGACGAAGGCCAGCGGTGAAAAATGCTTCAAACACGACCAGCTCGCCCTCCGGCTCGGGGACCTCCTCCGCCCCCGGAACACGCCCCCACTCCGCTGCCAAAATACCCAAGTTGTTGCATATCCTGAACGCGGACCGAAGAGATCCGCGACACGCCAAACTCCACTGTATCACCAGGATGTAGCACTTCCACCGCCAAGTCGCTCAAAGTGTCCTCTGACGATGCGGCGGCCGGCGGGGTACTCGCAGCAGACGAGGAAGAGGACGACATGGCTACGTACCGGCGGCGGCGGCGGGCGGTCTGCTTGACGCGGGCCAGATCTCCAACGAGCAGGAGCAAGGAGGGCAGGCGAGCGTACGAGCGGATTCAAAAGGAGGCTAGGGTTTTGCGGCACGCAGAAAGTGCACCTGAACCGCGCCGCCCCGCCCTCCTTTTTATACACGGGACGCGACGCTTCGGGAAACCCGCAGTCCAACAGTACCGTGTCCGTCAACGGTCACATCAAAAACCCCTGCGGAACCATTTCGAGCGAGGGCAGCGTCTCCACCATCTAGCGACGTCTTCGGCACCAGATGACTCAGTCGAACTGGTCCCTCGGAGGGCAAATGTTGGGGCGAAGGCGAAGACGCTACCCTTCGCTCCAGCCTTCGTCTTTCTTGCTGCGCCAACGGAAGCAGAAGAACCGGCGAGGTCCACCCTTCGCCTTGTACACTACGAGACAAAGGCCTACGACGACGTCGCCCCGTCCCACGTCCTCACTCGGCCTGGAGGCCCACGTGGGATTCAGCCCATTGTAACAGGCCCCGCACGGAGAAGCGTGTTATGGGCCCGATTTGTAATGGCTTTTCTATAATGACAGTCTGTAACCCTCCTTTATAGGAATATTCTGGGGATAGTCCAGGTGCCTGAGGGTACATGCGTCCTTACATTGAGACGTTGGGCACTCAGGCACCTATAAATACTGTCGGGGACCATAATTAGGGGTACCCTCAAGACGCCTAATTCTCAGCTGGTAACCCCCATCAGCATAAAGCTGCAAAGGCCTGATGGGCACGATTAAGTCAGGGATCAGTCCACACGAGTGACTCGATCGCGCTTCACCCGAGCCTAGCCTCGGCCGAAGGCAGCCGACCTCGAGAGACTTCCGTCTCGCCCGAGGCCCCCCTTTTTATGGCGGACACATCACCGGCTTGCCCAAGGCCTTGGCTTCGCTCAGAAGCAACCTTGACTAAATCACCACACCGACTGACCAAATTGCAGGGGCATTTAACGCAAAGGTGGCCTGACACCTCTATCCTGACACGCGCCCCCGGCAGAGCCGAGGTGACCGCCGTCACTCCACCGCTCCACTGGCCAGTCTGACAGAAGGACAGCGCCGCCTGCGCCACTCCGACTGCAGTGCCACTCGACAGAGTGAGTCTGACAGGCAATTAGGCCTTGCCAAAGGCGCCACGGCGAACTCCGCTCCGCCCGACCCCAGGGTTCGGACTCGGGCTAAGACCCGGAAGACGGCGAACTCCGCTCCGCCCGACCCCAGGGCTCGGACTCGGGCTAAGACCCGGAAGACGGCGAACTCCGCTCCGCCCGACCCCAGGGCTCGGACTCGGGCTAAGACCCGGAAGACGGCGAACTCCGCTCCGCCCGACCCCAGGGCTCGGACTCGGGCTAAGACCCGGAAGACGGCGAACTCCGCTCCGCCCGACCCCAGGGCTCGGACTCGGGCTAAGACCCGGAAGACGGCGAACTCCGCTCCGCCCGACCCCAGGGCTCGGACTCGGGCTAAGACCCGGAAGACGGCGAACTCCGCTCCACCCGACCCCAGGGCTCAGACTCAGGCTAAGACCCGGAAGACGACGAAACTCCGCCTCGCCCGACCCCAGGGCTCGGACTCCGCCCTGGCCTCGGCCGGACGACTTCCGCCTCGCCCGACCCCCTGGCTCGGGCTCGGCCACGGCAACTGAAGGCAAGACTCAACCTCGGCTTCGGAGGAAACCCCACGTCGCCCTGCCTAGAGCACAGACCGCCACGTCAACAGGAAACGTCATCATCACCCTACCCCGAATCGACTCGGGTCACGGAGAACAAGACCGGCGTCTCGTCCGGTCAGCTCCGCCAGAGGGGCAATGATGGCGCTCCACGAGCTCTATGACGACGGCGGCCCCCAGCTCTCTTACGGCAGCAGGACAACGTCAGCAGGGACTCGACCGCTCCAACAGCTGTCCCTCCATCAGGCTCCGCCGCACCACCGATAGCCACGACATCACGCCAGCAGGATGCCCAGATCTCTCCGGCTGCCACATCGGCATGTACCTAGGGCACTAGCTCTCCCTCCGCTAGACACGTAGCACTCTGCTACATCCCCATTGTACACCTGGGTCCTCTCCTTACGACTATAAAAGGAAGGACCAGGGCCTTCTCAGAGAAGGTTGGCCGCGCGGGACCGAGGACGGGACAGGCGCTCTCTTGGGGCCGCTCGCTTCCCTCACCCGCGTGGACGCTTGTAACCCCCCTACTGCAAGCGCACCTGACCTGGGCGCGGGACGAACACGAAGGCCGCGGGACTTCCACCTCTCTCACGCTCGGCTCCGGCCGCCTCGCCTCTCCCCCCTCCGCGCTCGCCCACGCGCTCGACCCATCTGGGCTGGGGCACGCAGCACACTCACTCGTCGGCTTAGGGACCCCCCTGTCTCGAAACGCCGACAGTTGGCGCGCCAGGTAGGGGCCTGCTGCGTGCTGACGAATAGCTCCCCGTCAAGCTCCAGATGGGCAGTCTCCAGCAACCTCTCCGGCCCGGGACGGTGCTTCGTTTCGGGGCTCTCGAGTTCATGTCCTTCGACGGCAGCTACGACATGATACTTCTTCCACCGCCGTGCGACCACGACAATGGCGGCCGACAACCCGCCCGCCGGCGGCGGAATCGACGACGTCTACCCCGCGTGGTGGAAAAGCAACATTCGGGCTCGCTCCGTTCTCTCCCCCGCCAACGGAGGAGGAGGCGGGGCCGTCAAGGCCAGACGGGAGGCCGCGCTTCGCCGGCCGTCAAGCGAATCGACGCCCCCGACGCCCCGACGGAAGGCACGCCGGACATCGACCTCGCGTTCAAGACGGAGGCAAGCGCCGTCCCCCCGCGGCACGATGACCCCGAGCAAGAAGACGACGCCGGCGCGCTCGCGGAAAGCCTGCAGGACGTCGCCCTCGAACCAGAGATGACGGCGCAACCAGACCCCGATGTGACTACGTCGCTCCTCGTCGACCAAAAGGTAACGACTAACTCCCATCTTGCGTCATTTCGACTCGGCCTCAACCCGCCAAACGACCTCGTTTTGGCGGGCGCCCTCATTGAGGCGAGTGCAACCCCACTGAGGTTCTGTATGCGATCGCCTTGGGACCGACTGACGGACGTCTCGACCTACGGGCCCTCTGGGTCCGAGGAAGATGACGATCCCAGCATCGGTTGGGATTTCTCCGGACTTGGCAACCCCAGTGCCGTGCGGGACTTCATGGCCGCATGTGACTACTGTCTGTCCGACTGTTCCGATGCAAGCCGCAGCCTTGGCGACGAGAGCTGCGGCCCAAGCCGCGAATGTTTCCACATCGAGCTAGGGAATCCCACCGAAGGAAACCATCTTGGCATGCCGGAGGATGGTGATCTCCCTAGGCCGGTGCCTCGCGCCGACATCCCACGGGAGCTAGCTGTGGTCCCCGCTCCGGCGGGGGGTTATGACCCACAACTCGAGCAAGTCCGCGAGGCGCAGGCCAGGCTCAACGAGGGAATGGGAGCGCTTGAGCCGATCCGTCGGGACGTCGGACAGGCATGGGTGGGCCAACCCCTGGCCGGAGAAATACGTCATCTGCCCCAAGGTCTCCAGCACCGCGTCGCCAACGACGTCAGGATCAGGCCGCCGCCCGCATCCAGCGGGGTCGGTCAGAACCTGGCAACCGCAGCAATGCTCATCCGCGCGATGCCGGAGCCGTCAACCACCGAGGGTCGGCGGATCCAGGGAGAACTCAAGAATCTCCTGGAAGGCGCCGCGGCCCGGCGGGCCGAGAGCACTGCATCCCGAAGGCAAGGATATCCCTCGGAACCTCATGCCGCGACTTCCCGATTCATGCGGGAAGCCTCGGTCTACACCGGGCGCACGCGCAACACCGCGCCTGCGGCCCCGGGCCACCTCGGCAACGAGCACCATCGACGCGACCGTCGGGCTCACCTCGACGAAAGGGTGCGCCGAGGCTATCACCCCAGGCGTGGGGGATGTTACGACAGCGGGGAGGATCGGAGTCCTTCGCCCGAACCACCCGGTCCGCAGGCTTTCAGTCGGGCCATCCGACGGGCGCCATTCCCGACCCGGTTCCGACCCCCGACTACTATCGTAAAGTACTCGGGGGAAACGAGACCGGAGCTGTGGCTCGCGGACTACCGCCTTGCCTGCCAACTGGGTGGAACGGACGACGACAACCTCATCATCCGCAACCTCCCCCTGTTCCTCTCCGACACTGCCCGTGCCTGGTTGGAGCACCTGCCTCCGGGGCAGATTTCCAACTGGGACGACTTGGTCCAAGCCTTCGCTGGCAATTTCCAGGGCACATACATGCGCCCCGGGAATTCCTGGGACCTTCGAAGCTGCCGGCAACAGCCGGGGGAGTCGCTCCGGGACTACATCCGGCGATTCTCGAAGCAGCGCACCGAGCTGCCCAACATCACCGACTCGGATGTCATCGGCGCGTTCCTCGCCGGCACCACTTGCCGCGACCTGGTGAGCAAGCTGGGTCGCAAAACCCCCACCAGGGCGAGCGAGCTGATGGACATCGCCACCAAGTTCGCCTCCGGCCAGGAGGCGGTCGAGGCTATCTTCCGAAAGGACAAGCAGCCCCAGGGCCGCCCGTCGGAAGAAGCTCCCGAGACGTCTGCTCCGCGCGGCGCCAAGAGGAAAGGCAAGAAGAAGTCGCAATCGAAACGCGACGCCGCAGACGCGGACCTTGTCGCCGCCGCCGAGTATAAGAACCCTCGGAAGCCCCCCGGAGGTGCAAACCTCTTCGACAAGATGCTCAAGGAGCCGTGCCCCTACCATCAGGGGCCCGTCAAGCACACCCTCGATGAGTGTGTTATGCTTCGGCGTCATTTCCACAGGGCCGGGCCACCCGCCGAGGGTGGCAGGGCCCGCGACGACGACAAGAACGAAGATCACCAAGCAGGAGAATTCCCCGAGGTCCGCGACTGCTTCATGATCTACGGAGGGCATGCGGCGAATGCCTCGGCTCGGCACCGCAAGCAAGAGCGCCGGGAGGTCTGCTCGGTGAAGGTGGCGGCGCCAGTCTACCTAGACTGGTCCGACAAGCCCATCACTTTCGACCGAGCCGACCACCCCGACCATGTGCCGAGCCCGGGGAAATACCCGCTCGTCGTCGACCCCGTTGTCGGCGATGTCAGGCTCACCAAGGTCCTGATGGACGGGGGCAGCTGCCTCAACATCATCTACGCCGAGACCCTCAAGCTCCTGCGCGTCGATCCGTCCACCGTCCGAGCAGGCGCTGCGCCCTTCCACGGGATCATCCCTGGGAAGCGCGTCCAGCCCCTCGGGCGACTCGACCTCCCAGTCTGCTTCGGGACACCCTCCAACTTCCGAAGGGAGACCCTGACGTTCGAAGTGGTCGGGTTCCGAGGAACCTACCACGCCGTGTTAGGGAGGCCATGCTACGCGAAGTTCATGGCCGTCCCCAACTACACCTACCTGAAGCTCAAGATGCCGGGCCCCAACGGGGTCATCACCGTCGGCCCCACGTACAAACACGCGTTCGAATGCGACGTGGAGTGCGTGGAGTACGCCGAGGCCCTCGCCGAGTCCGAGGCCCTCATCGTCGACCTGGAGAACCTCTCCAAGGAGGTCCCAGACGTGAAGCGCCATGCCGGCAACTTCGAGCCAGCGGAGACGGTCAAGGCCGTCCCCCTCGACCCCAGCGGCGACACCACCAAGCAGATCCGGATCGGTTCCGGGCTCGACCCCAAATAGGAAGCAGTGCTCGTCGACTTTCTCCGCGCAAACGCCGACGTCTTTGCGTGGAGTCCCTCGGACATGCCCGGCATACCGAGGGATGTCGCCGAGCACTCGCTGGATATTCGGGCCGGAGCCCGACCCGTCAGACAGCCTCTGCGCCGATTCGACGAGGAGAAGCGCAGAGCGATTGGCGAAGAGATCCACAAGCTAATGGCGGCAGGGTTCATCAAAGAGGTATTCCATCCCGAATGGCTTGCCAACCCTGTGCTTGTGGGGAAGAAAGGGGGGAAATGGCGGATGTGTGTAGACTACACTGGTCTCAACAAAGCATGTCCGAAGGTTCCCTACCCTCTGCCTCGCATCGACCAAATCGTGGATTCCACTGCTGGGTGCGAAACCCTGTCCTTCCTCGATGCCTACTCGGGGTATCACCAGATCCGGATGAAAGAGTCCGACCAGCTCGCGACCTCTTTCATCACGCCGTTCGGCATGTACTGCTACGTCACCATGCCGTTCGGCCTGAGGAATGCAGGCGCGACGTACCAGCGGTGCATGAACCATGTGTTCGGCGAACACATCGGTCGCACAGTCGAGGCCTACGTCGATGACATCGTAGTCAAGACACGGAAGGCTCCCAACCTCCTCTCCGACCTTGAAGTGACATTCCGGTGTCTCAAGGCGAAAGGAGTCAAGCTTAATCCTGAGAAGTGTGTCTTCGGGGTGCCCCGAGGCATGCTCCTAGGGTTCATCGTCTCTGAGCGAGGCATCGAGGCCAACCCGGAGAAGATCGCGGCCATCACCAGCATGGGGCCCATCAAGGACTTAAAAGGGGTACAGAGGGTCATGGGATGCCTCGCGGCCCTGAGCCGCTTCATCTCACGCCTCGGCGAAAGAGGTCTGCCCCTGTACCGCCTTTTAAGGAAAGCCGAGTGTTTCGTTTGGACCCCTGAGGCCGAGGAAGCCCTCGGCAACCTAAAGGCGCTCCTTACAAAGGCGCCAGTCTTGGTGCCGCCGGCGGACGGAGAAACCCTCTTGGTCTACGTCGCCGCGACCACTCAGGTGGTTAGCGCCGCGATTGTGGTCGAAAGGCAGGAGGAAGGGCATACATTGCCCGTTCAGAGGCCGGTTTACTTCATCAGCGAAGTGCTGTCCGAGACTAAGATCCGCTACCCACAAGTTCAAAAGCTGCTGTATGCTGTGATCCTGACGAGGCGGAAGCTACGACACTACTTCGAGTCCCATCCGGAGACTATGGTGTCATCCTTCCCCCTGGGGGAGATCATCCAGTGCCGAGAGGCCTCGGGCAGGATCGCAAAGTGGGCAGTGGAGATCATGGGCGAAACGATCTCGTTCGCCCCTCGGAAGGCCATCAAGTCCCAAGTGTTGGCGGATTTCGTGGCTGAATGGGTCGACACCCAACTACCAACGACTCCGATCCAACCGGAGCTCTGGACCATGTTTTTCGACGGGTCGCTGATGAAGACGGGGGCCGGTGCGGGCCTGCTCTTCATCTCGCCCCTCGGAAAGCACTTGCGCTACGTGCTGCGCCTCCACTTCCCGGCGTCCAACAATGTGGCCGAGTACGAAGCTCTGGTCAACGGATTGCGGATTGCCATCGAGCTAGGGGTCAGACGCCTCGACGCCCGCGGTGATTCGCAGCTCGTCATCGACCAAGTCATGAAGAACTCCCACTGCCGCGACCCGAAGATGGAGGCCTACTGCGACGAGGTTCGGCGCCTGGAAGACAAGTTCTTCGGGCTCGAGCTCAACCATATCGCTCGGCGCTACAACGAAACCGCAGACGAGCTGGCGAAGATAGCCTCGGGGCGAACGACAGTCCCCCCGGACGTCTTCTCCCGGGATCTGCATCAACCCTCCGTCAAGCTCGACGACGCGCCCGAGGTATCCTCGGCTCAGCCCAAGGTACCCTCGGCTCAGCCCGAGGTACCCTCGGCTCAGCCCGAGGCACCCTCGGCCCAGCCCGAGGTACTCTCGGCCCCCGAGGGCGGGGCATTGAACGTCGAGGAAGGGCAGAGCGGGGCCACGCCAGACCAGGATTGGCAGGCCCCGTACCTGCAATATCTCCGTCGAGGAGAGCTACCCCTCGACCAAGTCGAGGCTCGGCGGGTAGCGCGACGCGCCAAGTCATTCGTCTTGCTGGGCGACGAAGAGGAGCTCTACCATCGCAGCCCCTCGGGCATCCTCCAGCGATGCATCTCCATCGCCGAAGGTCGGGAACTGCTACAAGAAGTACACTCGGGGGCTTGCGGCCACCACGCAGCACCCCGAGCCCTTGTTGGAAATGCTTTCCGGCAAGGCTTCTACTGGCCAACGGCGGTGGCTGACGCCACTAGAATTGTCCGCACCTGCGAAGGGTGCCAATTCTATGCGAAGCGGACACACCTGCCCGCTCAGGCTCTGCAGACAATACCCATCACCTGGCCCTTCGCTGTATGGGGTCTAGACCTCGTCGGTCCCTTGCAAAAGGCGCCCGGGGGCTACACGCACCTGCTGGTCGCCATCGACAAATTCTCCAAGTGGATCGAGGTCCGACCTCTGAACAGCATCAGGTCCGAGCAGGCGGTGGCATTCTTCACCAACATCATCCACCGCTTCGGGGTCCCGAACTCCATCATCACCGACAATGGCACCCAGTTCACCGGCAAAAAATTCTTGGATTTTTGCGAGGATCACCATATCCGGGTGGACTGGGCCGCCGTGGCTCATCCCATGTCGAATGGGCAAGTAGAGCGTGCCAACGGCATGATTCTACAAGGGCTCAAGCCTCGGATCTACAACAACCTCAACCAGTTCGGCAGGCGATGGATGAAGGAACTCCCCTCGGTGGTCTGGAGCCTAAGGACGACGCCGAGTCGTGCCACGGGCTTCACGCCGTTTTTCCTGGTCTACGGGGCTGAAGCTATCCTGCCCACTGACCTGGAATACGGCTCCCCAAGGGCGAGGGCCTACACCGAGCAAAGCAACCAAGCCAGCCGAGAGGAATCGCTGGACCAGTTGGAGGAAGCTCGGGACAGGGCCTTACTACACTCGGCGCGGTACCAACAGTCCCTGCGACGTTACCACGCCCGAGGGGTCCGGTCCCGAGAACTCCAGGTGGGCGACCTGGTGCTTCGGCTGCGACAAGACGCCCGAGGGAGGCACAAGCTCACGCCCCCCTGGGAAGGGCCGTTCGTCATCACCAAAGTTCTGAAGCCCGGAACATACAAGCTGGCCAACAATCAAGGCGAGATCTACGGCAACGCTTGGAACATCAAACAGCTACGTCACTTCTACCCTTAAGATGTTTTCAAGTTGTTCACATACCTCGCACCTACGCAAAGTTTAGTTGTCAAGGAAGGGTCGGCCTAGCCTCGGCAAAGCCCGACCCTCCCTCGGGGCTAAAAGGGGGGAGACCCCCTCTGCGTCGAATTTTTTCCTCGAAAAAGGACCTCTTTTTAGCAGGATTTCTTCCGTGCTTCTTGACTACTTTGGAAAGCGGATCCTGGAAACGACGAGGTACACGTAAGCAGCCAAGGCTGACCGAGCCGAGGGACTCCTACGCCTCCGGGATACGGATACCTCACTCGTCCCCTTCTGCGATAAGTAACTTGCGCTCGGATAAAGCGACTCCGTGGACCGAACGAGTCATCACGTTCGGAAGCTCTCCTGCCGAAGCAGTCCTTCAAGCTTTCTCGACTAAATCGGGGACAGGGCCTCATGGACGGGTGAAAGTACGCGTAAGCGGCAAGGCCGACCGAGCCGAGGGATTCCCACGCCTCTGGGATACGGATACCTCACTCGTCCCTTCTGCGAAAAGCAACTCTCGCTCACACAAACATCCCTATTACCGACAGAGTCCAGATGCTCGAAACAAGAGGAAAAAAGGACGCAGCTTCGCAAGCGCGGCGAGGGCGTGTTCTTCTGGCCTCGGCGGCCGCAGAAAGCGCACGCTACAAGATGATCTGATCCTGCAGGCTCGGGTCTTCACGCCAAGGGGAGCCGTAGCACCCTCGGCATCGACGACGTCTACAACAAAGCCCGACCCAGCCTCGGGCGGCGCCGAGGTCCAGGGGCACCTCCGGGAATCCGGCCCGAGCAGGCGGCTCAACCGGTTACCCCTGGGGCCTCGGGCAACCGGCTTCCAAGGGCGCTAGCCCGATCCGAGGCCTCGACTGACCGACTTGGGCGCCGGCACCGCCGACGGGCGACACGGCTAGGCTCCGGCCAACCAGGTTCCCCATTCTCGAGCCAACTCCGCCTCTGTTCATACTGATATCGCTACCCCCGGCCTCGATCCACCAAAGGGCGGCCGAGGGGTCCCTTCAACTAAGCTAGAAGAGCCTCACGTAACAAGGCCGAACGGGCCGAGGGATTCCTACGCCTCCGGGATACGGATACCTCACCCGTCACCCTGACACGGGGCAACTCATGCTTGGTAAAGCGGTTCAGATAATAAAACAGGCGAGACTTAGTGCTCGGAAATGAGGAAAAAACACGGCTCCGTGCCAAAATTACATACACGTTCAGGCCTCGACAGCCACAACGAACGAACTCACTGGCATTCGAAGTGCCATTACAAACGGAACTCCGGTTCCCCCTCCGCAGGTACAGACAACCCCACTCCGAGGGGGAAGGCCTGCGGAGCAACGGAAGGCCGACGAGTGGTGCGCCGTCGCCCGCTCCAGCAGCAGCGACGACAACGCCTTCTGCTCCGAGGGACCAAGCAGCGGCAGCGCCAGCCTCGGGCTCGATGCCGCTGCCAGGAAGCCCCCGCCCATGCCAAAACTTGTGAGGCAAGGACGGGCAGAAGGCCATAGAGTCGGAGGTCAGCCCGCGGTCGGCCCCGGCCATCTCGCCGGCGGGAGAACTTCTTCAAGCTGCCGCGGCGGATGCCGGCGCCGCGAGTGGCTCCGAAGCCACTCACGCCTGAAGGCCAGGCACGCTGCAGCTGCCAGCGCCACGGGCGACGGGCGCCTTTCCCTCCGATCACTGAGTGAAGGAGCAGGCTGCCGCCCACGCGGGGGCCGACCTCAACTCGGCGCACTCCCCTCCCTAGCCCTGGCGATGAAAATCCTTGAGGCTGAGGGAGAGGAAGAGGCCGCGGCCCGGCTCGCTTCCCCTCACCATCAAGTCGGAGGTCGCCATCTCAGGTGACCGCCGGCGGAGGGGAGCAGCCGGGCAGCATGATGAAAATCCTTGAAGCCGAACGATGGCTGAGAGGTACCAACTCCCATGGAGTTGCGTTCCTCCAACGAGGAGGCGGAAAGGCGGCGGATATCCCCCATCCGGGGGCTTGGAAGACGGGAAGACCCGGCGCTTAAGGGAGGAAGAAGACATGGTCGCCTTACGAAAGGAGCCTCCCTCCTTTTAAAGGCAACTCCCCCTACGTGCGCCCCCAGGCGCCGCGGGCCGAGTCTTCTCCAACACGCTCCAAGGCCCTCCCCTGCGACTCGGGGGCTGGGTCCCGCGTGTCATGCAAGCCGGCTCAGGGCAGAAGAAGCCAAACCGCCGCGCATGGTGCGCACGACCGTCCAGCGGTTACAGGCGACCCCCCATTTCCGCCCAGACCAACGGGCAGAAGGGGCGAGCAGCCATGCAGGCGGCATGCAACCGCGCCAGATGGACGCGCTTCTCCAACTTCTGACACGCCAGCCTGGGGCCCAGGCCCACGCGTCGAGCAACTGGCACGCCAGTTGCTGCATGCAAGCAACCGCACCGCCACTTGTGCCACCGTCGCGCCTCTTCGGTTGCGAAGCCTATGCCACGACTCGAGGCGACCCAACAGCGCCAGACTGGCGCGTCGGTCAAAGCGACCGAAAGTGGGCCGGCAGTAATAGCGGTGGCAGGCGGGCGGGCGCAGCGGTCACGTCGTCAGCCAGGCTCACGTCCCATCCTGAGACAGCAAGAGAGCCTCCTCTCACGGCGTGAAGACGGTGCACCCGTGACCCGTTCCTCGAACGGATCACCTACGCGCAACGGCCGCCCCGCCAACCACTCGCCCCGTCGCATTAACTCCGCGGCGGGACACGCGGCGCTTCTGGCGGGAGGAGCGCGCGACGCTTCACCTTCGCCTTAATAACCGCGTCAGAAAAGGTACGCCACGTCGTCTGATTTCGTATCCTTTTCCGTTTTCCTCTTTCTCTATCTCTTGCAACAGGGACCGGGGAAGGGGGATACCCCGAGAGGGATCCTTCTCCGCGAAGGAACCGGGCTCCGCGCCTCCCATTACTGATCAGGGGTTCGAAGGCTGGCCCCCCGAGGGTTCAACAGCCGCCTCAGATCGCGTGGGCCCGACACCCACTACTGGTCAGGGGTTCGAAGGCCAGCCCCCCGAAGGGCTCCATGGCCGCCTCAGGCTACTCGGGCTCCGCGCCCATTACTGATCAGGGGTTCGAAGGCTGGCCCCCGAAGGGTTCACAGTCGCCTCAGACACCGAGCGAGGGATGACCAGGGGTACGTTCGATACATAACCGAGGCCCGGGCTGCGCTCCCGAGGTACCCTAGGACATATCCGAGACCAGCGGGAACGATCTTGTAACGGAATCCCATCGGAGGGAGGCATCGAGCCCTCGGACCCCGTCGCCAGGGGACCGGGTCCGGCAAGTCACCCGCAGGTACTTTTGGGCGTGCCTCTGGGCCCCTAGCCGACCCCCAACGAACGGGGCACGGACGTCCACTCGGATTAGCCGCTTGCAGCTCACCGGAGACACCATGTTCGGTGCCCATCGAGGGTAACATGGCGCACTCCCCCCCTCCTCCTTGCGGAAAGGCGACGTAGGGGCGTATGTAAAAAGCCGAGTCTGTCCCTGATCGTCCTCTCGCCCTGTGCAGAGGCTCGGGGGCTGCTCTCGCAAAAACCGGCTCCGGCCAAATCGTTGACAGCGTCAACATACCAGCCCGAGAGCTTGGGCCCCGACCGTGCACCCGGGCTACGGCCAGTTCGCATGAGGGAACGACCAGACCAGCCGAAGCGTTAAGCGAAGTATTAAGACCTCGAAGGAGTGTAACCACTCCTCCGAGGCCTCGGGGGCTACACCCGGCGGGTGCGCTCGCGCGCACCCACCGGAACGAAATGCAACCGAGAAAGGCTGGTCCCCTTGCAAAAAAGTGCGACAAAAGCCTCCAAGCGAGTGCTAACACTCCCTTCGAGGCTCGGGGGCTAC
This sequence comes from Zea mays, assembly GCF_902167145.1. NCBI lineage: Eukaryota > Viridiplantae > Streptophyta > Magnoliopsida > Poales > Poaceae > Zea > Zea mays. The sequence continues at coordinate 199,039,512 of NC_050098.1, forward strand.
TGTCGGGGACCATAATTAGGGGTACCCTCAAGACGCCTAATTCTCAGCTGGTAACCCCCATCAGCATAAAGCTGCAAAGGCCTGATGGGCACGATTAAGTCAGGGATCAGTCCACACGAGTGACTCGATCGCGCTTCACCCGAGCCTAGCCTCGGCCGAAGGCAGCCGACCTCGAGAGACTTCCGTCTCGCCCGAGGCCCCCCTTTTTATGGCGGACACATCACCGGCTTGCCCAAGGCCTTGGCTTCGCTCAGAAGCAACCTTGACTAAATCACCACACCGACTGACCAAATTGCAGGGGCATTTAACGCAAAGGTGGCCTGACACCTCTATCCTGACACGCGCCCCCGGCAGAGCCGAGGTGACCGCCGTCACTCCACCGCTCCACTGGCCAGTCTGACAGAAGGACAGCGCCGCCTGCGCCACTCCGACTGCAGTGCCACTCGACAGAGTGAGTCTGACAGGCAATTAGGCCTTGCCAAAGGCGCCACGGCGAACTCCGCTCCGCCCGACCCCAGGGCTCGGACTCGGGCTAAGACCCGGAAGACGGCGAACTCCGCTCCGCCCGACCCCAGGGCTCGGACTCGGGCTAAGACCCGGAAGACGGCGAACTCCGCTCCGCCCGACCCCAGGGCTCGGACTCGGGCTAAGACCCGGAAGACGGCGAACTCCGCTCCGCCCGACCCCAGGGCTCGGACTCGGGCTAAGACCCGGAAGACGGCGAACTCCGCTCCGCCCGACCCCAGGGCTCGGACTCGGGCTAAGACCCGGAAGACGGCGAACTCCGCTCCGCCCGACCCCAGGGCTCAGACTCAGGCTAAGACCCGGAAGACGACGAAACTCCGCCTCGCCCGACCCCAGGGCTCGGACTCCGCCCTGGCCTCGGCCGGACGACTTCCGCCTCGCCCGACCCCCTGGCTCGGGCTCGGCCACGGCAACTGAAGGCAAGACTCAACCTCGGCTTCGGAGGAAACCCCACGTCGCCCTGCCTAGAGCACAGACCGCCACGTCAACAGGAAACGTCATCATCACCCTACCCCGAATCGACTCGGGTCACGGAGAACAAGACCGGCGTCTCGTCCGGTCAGCTCCGCCAGAGGGGCAATGATGGCGCTCCACGAGCTCTATGACGACGGCGGCCCCCAGCTCTCTTACGGCAGCAGGACAACGTCAGCAGGGACTCGACCGCTCCAACAGCTGTCCCTCCATCAGGCTCCGCCGCACCACCGATAGCCACGACATCACGCCAGCAGGATGCCCAGATCTCTCCGGCTGCCACATCGGCATGTACCTAGGGCACTAGCTCTCCCTCCGCTAGACACGTAGCACTCTGCTACATCCCCATTGTACACCTGGGTCCTCTCCTTACGACTATAAAAGGAAGGACCAGGGCCTTCTCAGAGAAGGTTGGCCGCGCGGGACCGAGGACGGGACAGGCGCTCTCTTGGGGCCGCTCGCTTCCCTCACCCGCGTGGACGCTTGTAACCCCCCTACTGCAAGCGCACCTGACCTGGGCGCGGGACGAACACGAAGGCCGCGGGACTTCCACCTCTCTCACGCTCGGCTCCGGCCGCCTCGCCTCTCCCCCCTCCGCGCTCGCCCACGCGCTCGACCCATCTGGGCTGGGGCACGCAGCACACTCACTCGTCGGCTTAGGGACCCCCCTGTCTCGAAACGCCGACAAATACCCTCGTACAGTGCCCTTGAGAGGCTGGATTAACAGAGCTACTGCCATCTCGAGTTGAAACCTTGTTTACGTTGCTTTCATTCCCCCGTTGGATTAACTTGCCCAGGAGAGCAAGGGCCAACAGGGGTGAAGGCATCAATCTTCCCGGCTAGGTTAGAAATAAACCTTCGTAAATAATTCACCTTGCCGAGAAACTTCTGCACTTCGACCTTACAGGTTGGAGGTCCCACATTCCGAATAGACTTGATTCGGTCAGGGTCTATCTCTATACCATGTTCATGGATGACAAATCCTGAAAACTTACCAGCCGACACTCCAAAAGCACATTTACGTGGGTTCATTTTCAAACCATATTGACGGTTCTTATCAAAGGCTTTGCGCAAATCAGCTAAATGAGAACTAAACTCAACCGATTTTACTACAATATCATCAATGTAGACTTCCACAGTGTTTCCCAACAACTCGTGAAAGATCAAATTCATAGCCCTCTGATAAGTAGCACCGGCATTTTTTAGACCAAATGTCATAACAACCCACTCAAATAAACCAATGAAGCCTAGACATATAAAGGCCGTTTTAGACGCATCCTCTTCGGCCATGAAAATCTGATTATATCCGGCATTACCATCAAGAAAGCTAATAATCCTATTTCCTGATGCATTATTGATTAATGTGTCGGCTATGGGCATGGGATACTCATCTTTAGGAGTCGCTCTATTTAAATTGCGAAAATCAATGCATACTCTAAACTTACCTGACTCCTTCTTCTCCACTGGCACAATATTGGAGACCTACTCTGCGTATCTACAAGGTCTAATAAAATTAGCTTCTAGCAGCCGGTGGATTTCATCCTTGATTCATGGGAGAAGATCTGGACGAAATGTTCTAGCTCTTTGCTTGAAAGGTCTGAAACCGTACTTAATGGGCAGCCAATGCTCTACGATCTCTCGGCTTAATCCCGACATCTCAGTGTAATTCCAAGCAAAGCAATCCGAATATTCCTTCAACAGACCGATCATTTCATTTCTAGGATCGGCCTCCAGGGTCTTGTTTACAAAAGTCGGCCTTGGAGTTTTACCATCTCCTATGTCGATCTCCTCCAAAGGATCGGCCAATGTAAACCCCTATCCTAGTTTATCGAGATCTCTGAATTCCTCTGTCATGTCCCCCACAAAGGAATCAGATGATCTTTGTGTGATGGCGGACTCTCCGGTCTCGGGGGTCGGATCATCCGTAATACTGTCTTTACACTATGGTAGATGTTCGGTCTTAAAGTCTGAACTGTTTTGTGAAAGACCAGACCATCCGGCCTTAGAAGCCGAACTGTCCGTGACCAAGGACTCATGAATTTTGTGTGTACTCATCATTTAAACTTTATTTAGGATTTAGCCGATTCTCCATCGACTCTAGCATTACAGGAATGAAACCCTTCTTATCTATACTTATGAACTGGTAATCAGAAAAATCTACTCCTGTGAGACACGTAGCAGTCTCATAAGTCCAGAGTACAGGGGCATCGGCCACAGCGATACAGGCCAATACATCAGCATGTACTTGTTCTATATCATTGCCTACCAATTGTATTAACATTTTATGTAATGTAGATGGTATACATTGGTTGGCATGAGTCCAATCTCTGCCTAGGATTAGACTGTAATTTCCTTCTACATCAGCGACGAAGAATGCAGCAGCAAGGGTCTTAGTCCCGATGGTTAATTCAACGGACGTGACTCCCCTGGCTTTGATCGAACTATCAGTTCCAACACCGCTGAGGGTCATGTTGGGCTTGACAAGTTCGTCATCTTGTTTACCTAATTTTCTGTACAATGAATAAGGCATTAGATTTACAGCCGCCCCTCCATCTACCAACATTTTAGCAATCGGTATCCCAACAATGTGATCGCGCACGAAGAGCAGCTTTAAATGATTTACCGATTCCTTTGGTTTAGTAAAGGCGGCTTCTTTAGGACCAAAATCAAACTGGGCAACAACAGGTTCATCGTCGCCGACAATAGTACAATCAACGGAACATGTAATAACATTTACATCCATACCTGGGCGCTCTGGAGAAGCTTTGTAGTTGACTAGGTCTTCTCCCAGTAGGTCGTCCTCCTCCATTGCTGTTGGCACATCGTCGGAGGCATACTGGTGTGGTGCGGACGGTCCGGACTAAGGGGTCGGACGGTCCGCGCCTGGTGCAGATTGTCCGGCTTTGTTAGCCAGGCTGTCTACCAAACCTGCAGGGTGCTGCACAAGTGTTGTTTTACTTTCTATTTTTGTGGTCGATGGCTTTTCCTCAATGGCCTTTGGTCTTCATTTCTTTTGCGGTGGAGGGTACCGTGTATGTGTGTCATTGAATATCTTTTCCGCCTCCTTTTCCTGGTTCTCTTTTGCTCTTAGGCGCTGTAATTTTCGCTTTTGGGACCGTGTCAATCCCGCTGGGCACCATCGATGTATAGAGTATTTTGGATCGACTATTTTGAAGGCAGACGTATCTTCTATTTTGTTTGTGTTGGCCGATTCACCAAAAATCATCGGTCCTTCACTTTCTTGTATGATGACATCTGCAGTACCTATTTTGATGTGTTGTTCTTTCAGTCGCTGCAGGTATATGCCCCCCTGCCGGATTGGTTGGCCTTTGAGGCCGAGTAGTGCGGCAATCTTGTTGGGCCTATGTTTGGTGACCGGATTGAGCGGCGCTCAATCGGTCTTGTACTTGTGGTGCTAACCTGTCGAATACAGATGTTTGGGGTGCCCCCAAGCGGGGTACTGTGGCATCCCAAGTGGATATGGTGGCATGCCCCACATTTGATTTGGGACATATGGTGGAGGTATGTATGAGTATGGATATGGCATAGGTGGATATGGGGGTGGAGGTGTCCATGTAGGTATGTTAGGTCTCAATTGTACAATATGACCTTTCATTTCTTCCAATTGGTGGAGTGGTCCAATCGGCCTTACCTGTCGTTGCTCATGAATGGGTGAGCGGGGTCGCTTTGCTGGCCGGTCACTAGGACTGACCTTCTTTTTCACATATTTGGACAACAATTGATCGAAAGTCGGGCCGGATTTGACCAACCGACCAGCTGCTTTAAATGTATTTGTTTTCCACGTACCTATCTCTGGTCATCGTGGTTTGAATGTACGTGGTTGTTGTGGGTCCTGAGTGTAGCCGGACTGTCCGCTAGAAGTCTTCGAACCGTTTGGAGAAGCTTCGGACTGTCCGCGTCTGGATGGCGGACCATCTGTGATGCGTAGCACGGGTTCCCGCGCCTGTCTCTCTGTCTTTGCTTGCCCCCAGTGCCAGAGGCTGTGATGGTCACCTTCAGGGTTAATCCTCCATCAGGAGTCTTTTCTGCTACTACTTTCCTACAAGAAATTTTATTATTTTCATCGGCCTCCCGTGCGTTGCCAATGATGATTTCTTTGTCTTTTCCCTTATCGGCTGTGCTGGGCCGAATTAGGAACCTTTTGCCCTCGAAGTCGATCATGATCATCATGAAGGGCTCTGTATCCACCTGCATTTCCTGAAATTTCAATCGTCCCTCGTTAATAGCCGATTGAATCTGTCGTCGAAACACATTACAATCATTAGTGGCATGAGAAAATGAGTTATGCCACTTACAGTATTCACGACATTTTAGCTCGTCAGTGGATGGAACAGTGTGATTTTTTTTATGTTGCCATTTTAAGTAATTCATCAAATATTTTATCACACTTACCAACATTAAAAGTAAACTTAACCTCCTCTTGCCATTTATTTTGAACCGACTGCAAGGAGGAACAAGCCGAAGATTTGGCCAAACCATTTCAGCCACGTATACCTCTACCGATTCGTCATCCGAGCTGCTCTGGTCGCACTCTACTATATGCACATTGTGACGAATTGTTTTAGTAGCTTCTTTGCTCCGGTTCTCACAAGCCAAAGCTCTTTGATGTAATTGTGCTAACGTAAAGAACTAGATACCTTCTAATCTTTCTTTTAAATAATATCGTAGTCCATTGAAGGCTAATCCTGCTAACTGTTTTTCCGCTAATTGTATTTGGAAACATCAGTTTCTTGTATCCCGGAATCTCCGGATATAGTCATTAACTGATTCGTCTTTCCCCTGTCGCAAGGCTACTAGGTCTACCAAATCTAACTCATAGTCACCGAAGAAAAAGTGGTCATGAAATTTTTGTTCTAAATCCCCCCATGATGAAATGGAATTAGGAGGTAATGTGGCGTACCATGCGAATGTTGTTCCTATCAAGGATAACGAAAATAAACGCACGCGGAATGCTTCCGTGTCGGCCAATTCTCCTAATTATGCTAGAAATTGGCCAATGTGTTTGAGTGTGCTTTTCCCTTGTGAAAGTCGCCTAGAGGGGGGTGAATAGGGCGAATCTGAAATTTACAAACTTAATCACAACTACAAGCCGGGTTAGCGTTAGAAATATAAAACGAGTCCGAGAGAGAGAGGGCGCAAAACAAATCGTGAGCGAATAAAGAGTGAGACACGGTGATTTGTTTTACCGAGGTTCGGTTCTTGCAAACATACTCCCCGTTGAGGTGGTTACAAAGACCGGGTCTCTTTCAACCCTTTCCCTCTCTCAAACGGTCCCTCGGACCGAGTGAGCTTCTCTTCTCAATCAAATGGGAACCAAACTTCCCGCAAGGACCACCACACAATTGGTGTCTCTTGCCTTGATTACAATTGAGATGATCGCAAGAAAGAATGAGAAAAAGAAGCAATCCAAGCGCAAGAGCTCAATTGAACACAACAAATCTCTCTCACTAATCACTAAAGCTTTGTGTGGAATTGGGAGAGGATTTGATCACTTTGGTGTGTCTTGTATTGAATGCTAGCTCTTGTAAGGTGTAGAAGTGGGAAAACTTGGATGACTTGAATGTGGGGGTGGTTGGGGTATTTATAGCCCCAACCACCAAACTTGACCGTTGGTGGAGGCTGCTGTCGACGGGCATACCGGACAGTCCGGTGTGCCACCGGACATTGTCCGGTGCGCCAGCCACGTCACCTGGCCGTTGGGTTCCGACCGTTGGAGCTCTGACTTGTGAGCCCGCCTGGCTGTCCGGTGGTGCACCGGACAGGCCCTGTAGGCTGTCCGGTGTGCCACCCGCGCGTGCCCTGCTCCTCTGCGCGCGCAGGCGCGCATTTAATGCGTTGCAGTCGATCGTTGCACGCGAAGTAGTCGTTGCTCCGCTGTCGCACCGGACAGTCCGGTGTGCACCGGACAGTCCGGTGAATTTTAGCGGAGCGGATTCCCGAAGCTGGCGAGTTCAGAGTCGCTCTCCCTTGGGGCACCGGACAGTCCGGTGAATTATAGCGAAGCGCTTCTGAGAATTCCCGAAGGTGAGAAGTTCAGCTTGGAGTCCGGTGGCACACCGGACAGTCCGGTGCGCTAGACCAGGGCACACTTCGGTTGTCCCTTGCTCTCTTTGTTCGAACCCATTCTTGGTCTTTTTATTGACTTATTGTGAACCTTTGGCACCTGTAGAACTTATAGACTATAGCAATCTAGTTAGTCCAATTATTTGTGTTGGGCAATTCAACCACCAAAATCAATTAGGAAATAGGTGTAAGCCTAATTCCCTTTCAATCTCCCCCTTTTTGGTGATTGATGCCAACACAAACCAAAACAAATATAGAAGTGCATAATTGAACTAGTTTGCATAATTGTAAGTGTAAAGGTTACTTAGAATTGAGCCAATATAAATACTCATAAGATATGCATGGATTGTTTCTTTTATTTTTAACATTTTGGACCACGCTTGCACCACATGTTTTGTTTTTGCAAATTCTTTTGTAAATTCTTTTCAAAGTTCTTTTGCAAATAGTCAAAGGCAAATGAATGAGATTTTGAGAAGCATTTTCAAGATTTGAAATTTTCTCCCCCTGTTTCAAATGATTTTCCTTTGACTTAAACAAAACTCCCCCTTGATAAAATCCTCCTCTTAGTGTTCAAGAGGGTTTTTTTGAAAATATTACTTTCTCCCTCTTTTGAACACAATAGGATACCAATTTGAAAAACTTTTTTTTTGAAAATAAGGTGGTGGTGCGATCCTTTTGCTTTGGGCTAATATTTTCTCCCCCTTTGGCATGAATCGCCAAAAACGGATACTTTGAGTGAAATATAAGCCCTTTCTAACTACTTTCTCCCCCTTTGGTGAAAGACATGTGAGTGAAGATTATACCAAAGTCGGAGAGTTGCTCGGAGCGTCGGCGAAGGATGAGTTATGGAGTGGAGTGGAAGCCTTTGTCTTCGCCGAAGACTTCAAGTCCCTTTCAATACACCTATGACTTGGTTTGAAATTCACTTGGAAACGCATTAGTCATAGCACATGAAAGAGACATGATCAAAGGTATATTTATGAGCTATGTATGCAAGACATCAAAAGAAATTCCTAGAATCAAGAATATTTAGCTCATGCCTAGGTTTGTTAAAAGTTTGTTCATCTAGTGGCTTGGTAAAGATATCGGCTAATTGTTCCTTAGTGTTAATATATGCAATCTCGATATCTCCCTTTTGTTGGTGATCCCTTAGAAAATGATACCGAATGGCTATGTGTTTAGTGTGGCTATACTCAACGGGATTATCTGCCATGCGGATTGCACTCTCATTATCACATAGAAGAGGAACTTTGGTTAATTTGTAACCATAGTCCCTAAGGGTTTGCCTCATCCAAAGTAGTTGCGCGCAACAATGGCCTGCGGCAATGTACTCGGCTTCAGCGGTAGAAAGAGCTACGGAATTTTGCTTCTTTGAAGCCCAAGACACCAAGGATCTTCCTAAGAACTGGCAAGTCCCCGATATGCTCTTTCTATTAATCTTACACCCTGCCCAATCAGCATTCGAATAACCAATTAAATTAAATGTGGATCCCCTAGGGTACCAAAGCCCAAACTTAGGAGTGTAAACTAAATATCTCAAGATTCGTTTTACGGCCGTAAGGTGAGCTTCCTTAGGGTCGTCTTGGAATCTTGCACACATGCATACGGAAAGCATAATATCCAGTCGAGATGCACATAAATAAAGTAAAGAGCCTATCATCGACCGGTATACCTTTTGATCGACGGATTTACCTCCTGTGTCGAGGTCGAGATGCCCATTGGTTCCCATGGGTGACTTGATGGGTTTGGCATCCTTCATTCCAAACTTGGTTAGAATGTCTTGAATATACTTCGTTTGGCTAATGAAGGTGCCCTCTTGGAGTTGCTTTACTTGAAATCCCAAGAAGTACTTCAACTCCCCCATCATAGACATCTCGAATTTTTGTGTCATGATCCTACTAAATTCTTCACATGTAGATTCGTTAGTAGAACCAAATATAATATCATCAACATAAATTTGGCATACAAACAAATCATTGTCAAGAGTTTTAGTAAATAGAGTAGGATCGGCCTTTCCGACTTTGAAGCCATTAGTGATAAGAAAATCTCTTAGGCATTCATACCATGCTCTTGGGGCTTGCTTGAGCCCATAAAGCACCTTAGAGAGTTTATAAACATGGTTAGGGTACTCACTATCTTCAAAGCCGGGAGGTTGCTCAACATAGACCTCTTCCTTGATTGGTCCATTGAGGAAGGCACTTTTCACGTCCATTTGATAAAGCTTAAAGCCATGGTAAGTAGCATAGGCAAGTAATATGCGAATTGACTCAAGCCTAGCTACAGGTGCATAGGTTTCACCGAAATCCAAACCTTCGACTTGTGAGTATCCTTTGGCCACAAGTCGGGCTTTGTTTCTTGTCACCACACCATGCTCATCTTGCTTGTTGCGGAACACCCACTTGGTTCCTACAACATTTTGATTAGGACGTGGAACCAAATGCCATACCTCGTTCCTAGTGAAGTTGTTGAGCTCCTCTTGCATCGCCACCACCCAATCTGAATCTTGTAGTGCTTCCTCTACCTTGTGTGGCTCAATAGAGGAAACAAAAGAGTAATGCTCACAAAAATGTGCAACACGAGATCTAGTGGTTACCCCCTTATGAATGTCGCCGAGGATGGTGTCGACGGGGTGATCTCGTTGGATTGCTTGGTGGACTCTTGGGTGTGGCGGTCTTGGTTCTTCATCCTCCTTGTCATGATCATTTGCATCTCCCCCTTGATCATTGCCGTCATCTTGAGGTGGCTCATCTCTTTGATCTTCTCCTTCATCAACTTGAGCCTCATCCTCATTTTGAGTTGGTGGAGATGCTTGCGTGGAGGAGGATGGTTGATCTTGTGCATTTGGAGGCTCTTCGGATTCCTTAGGACACACATCCCCAATGGACATGTTCCTTAGCGCGACGCACGGAGCCTCTTCATCACCTATCTCATCAAGATCAACTTGCTCTACTTGAGAGCCGTTAGTCTCATCAAACACAACGTCACAAGAAACTTCAACTTGTCCAGAGGACTTGTTAAAGACTCTATATGCCCTTGTGTTTGAATCATATCCTAGTAAAAAGCCTTCTACAGTCTTAGGAGCAAATTTAGATTTTCTACCTCTTTTAACAAGAATAAAGCATTTGCTACCAAAGACTCTAAAATATGAAATATTGGGCTTTTTACCGGTTAGGAGTTCGTATGATGTCTTCTTGAGGATTCGGTGTAGATACAACCGGTTGATGGCGTAGCATACGGTGTTGACCGCCTCGGCCCAAAACCGATCCGAAGTCTTGTACTCATCAAGCATGGTTGTTGCCATGTCCAATAGAGTTCTATTCTTCCTCTCCACTACACCATTTTGTTGTGGCGTGTAGGGAGAGGAGAACTCATGCTTGATGCCCTCCTCCTCAAGGAAGCCTTCAATCTGTGAGTTTTTGAACTCCGTCCCGTTGTCGCTTCTTATTTTCTTGATCCTTAAGCCGAACTCATTTTGAGCCCGTCTCAAGAATCCCTTTAAGGTTTCTTGGGTATGAGATTTTTCCTGCAAAAAGAACACCCAAGTGAAGCGAGAATAGTCATCCACAATAACTAGACAGTACTTACTCCCGCTGATGCTTATGTAAGCTATCGGGCCGAATAGATCCATGTGTAGGAGCTCGAGTGGCTTGTCAGTCGTCATGATGTTCTTATGTGGATGATGAACACCAACTTGCTTTCCTGCCTGACATGCGCTACAAATCATGTCTTTCTCAAAATGAACATTTGTTAGTCCCAAAATGTGTTCTCCCTTTAGAAGTTTGTGAAGATTCTTCATTCCAACATGTGCTAGTCGGCGATGCCAGAGCCAGCCCATGTTAGTCTTAGCAATTAAGCAAGTGTCGAGTTCAGCTCTATCAAAATCTACTAAGTATAGCTGACCCTCTAACACTCCCTTAAATGCTATTGAATCATCACTCCTTCTAAAGACAGTAACATCTACATCTGTGAAAAGACAGTTGTAGCCCATTTTGCATAATTGAGATACGGAAAGCAAATTGTAATCTAAAGAATCTACAAGAAAAACATTGGAAATGGAATGGTCAGGTGATATAGCAATTTTACCCAAACCTTTGACCAAACCTTGATTTCCATCCCCGAATGTGATAGCTCGTTGGGGATCTTGGTTTTTCTCATAGGAGGAGAACATCTTCTTCTCCCCTGTCATGTGGTTTATGCACCCGCTATCGATGATCCAACTTGAGCCCCCGGATGCATAAACCTACAAAACAAGTTTAGTTCTTGATTTTAGGTACCCAAATGGTTTTGGGTCCTTTGACATTAGACACAAGAACTTTGGGTACCCAAACACAAAGCTTTGACCCCTTGTGCTTGCCCCCAACATACTTGGCAACTACCTTGCCGGATTTGTTAGTTAAAACATAAGAGACATCAAAGGTCTTAAATGAGATGTTAGAATCATTTGATGCCTTAGGAGTTTTCTTCTTAGGCAATTTAGCATGGGTTGATTGCCTAGAGCTAGATGTCTCACCCTTATACATAAAAGCATGATTTGGGCCAGAGTGAGACTTCCTAGAGTGAGTTCTCCTAATTTTGCTCTCGGGATAACTGGCAGGGTATAAAATGTAACCCTCGTTATCCTGAGGCATGGGAGCCTTGCCCTTAACAAAATTAGACAATCTTTTAGGAGGGGCATTGAGTTTGACATTGTCTCCCCTTTGGAAGCCAATGCCATCCTTGATGCCAGGGCGTCTCCCTCTATAGAGCATGCTTCTAGCAAATTTAAATTTTTTGTTTTCTAAGTCATGCTCGGCAATTTTAGCATCTAATTTTGTTGTTTAATTAAAGCCATGTGATCATGAATAGCATCAATGTTAATATCTCTACATCTAGTGCAAATAGACACATGCTCAACAGTAGACGTAGAGGGTTTGCAAGATTTTAGTTCAACAATCTTAGCACGTAAAATATAATTTTCACTTCTAATATTGGAAATTGAAGCATTGCAAACATCTAAGTTTTTAGCCTTAGCAATCAAATTTTCATTTTCTACTCTAAGGCTAGCAAGAGAGACATTCAATTCTTCAATCTTAGCAAGTAAACTAACATTATCATTTCTAAGATCGGGAATTGAAACATCACAAACATTTGAATCAACCTTAGTAATTAAATTAGCATTTTCATTTCTAAGGTTGACAATAACATCATGGCATGTGCTTAGCTCACTAGATAATTTTTCACATTTTTCTACTTCTAGAGCGTAAGCATTTTTAACCTTAACATGCTTTTTGTTTTCCTTGATTAGGAAGTCCTCTTGGGTGTCCAAGAGTTCATCCTTCTCATGGATGGCACTAATTAATTCATTTAATTTTTCTTTTTGTTGCATGTTTAGGTTGGCAAAAAGGGTACGCAAATTATCCTCCTCATCACTAGCATTATCATCACTAGAGGACTCATATTTAGTGGAGGATTTAGATTTAACCTTCTTCTTTTTGCCGTCCTTTGCCATGAGGCACTTGTGGCCGACGTTGGGGAAGAGAAGTCCCTTGGTGACGGCGATGCTTGCGGTGTCCTCGTCGGAGGAGGAGTCGGTGGAACTCTCGTCGGAGTCCCACTCCCGGCAAACATGGGCATCGCCGCCCTTCTTCTTGTAGTATCTCTTCTTCTCCCCTTCTTGTCGTCGCCCCTGTCACTATCACTAGATAATGGACATTTTGCAATGAAATGACCGGGCTTACCACACTTGTAGCATACTTTCTTGGAGCGGGGCTTATAGTCCTTCCCCCTCCTTTGTTTGAGGATTTGACGGAAGCTTTTGATGATGAGCGTCATTTCCTCGTTGTCGAGCTTAGAGGCGTCGATGGGTTGTCTACTTGATGTAGACTCCTCCTTCTTCTCCTCTGTTGCCTTGAATGCAACCGGTTGTGCTTCGGACGTGGAGGGGCCATCTAGCTCGTTGATTTTCTTTGAGCCTTTGATCATCAATTCAAAGCTCACAAAATTCCCTATTACCTCCTCGGGAGACATTAGTGTATATCTAGGATTTCCTCGAATTAATTGAACTTGCGTAGGGTTAAGAAAAACGAGGGATCTTAGAATAACCTTAACCATCTCATGGTTGTCCCATTTCTTACTCCCGAGGTTGCGCACTTGGTTCACCAAGGTTTTGAGCCGGTTGTACATTTCTTGTGGCTCCTCCCCTTGGCGAAGCCGAAAGCGACCGAGCTCCCCCTCGATTGTCTCCCGCTTGGTGATCTTGGTCACCTCGTCTCCTTCGTGCGTGGTCTTTAGTATGTCCCAAATCTCCTTTGCGCTTTTCAACCCTTGCACCTTATTATACTCCTCTCGACTTAGAGAGGCGAGGAGTATAGTTGTGGCTTGGGAATTGAACTGTTGGATTTGGGCCACTTCGTCCTCATCATAATCTTCATCCCCTACGGATGGTACCTGTACACCAAACTCAACAACATCTCATATACTTTTGTGGAGTGAGGTTAGGTGAAATCGCATCATATCACTCCACCTAGCATAATCTTCACCATCAAACGTTGGTGGTTTGCCTAATGGGACGGAAAGTAATGGCGTATGTTTAGAAATGCGAGGATAGCGTAGAGGGATCTTACTAAACTTCTTGCGCTCATGGCGCTTAGAAGTTATGGACGGCGTGTCGGAGCCGGAGGTGGATGGCGACGAGGTGTCGTTCTCGTAGTAGACCACTTTCCTCATCTTCTTCTTGTCACCGCTCCGATGCGACTTGTGTGAAGGGGATTCCTTTTCCTTCCCCTTGTTGCGGGACTCTCCCGATGGAGCTTTCCCGTGGCTTGTAGTGGGCTTCTCGCCGGTCACCATCTCCTTCTTGGCGTGATCTCCCGACATCACTTCGAGCGGTTAGGCTCTAATGAAGCACCGGGCTCTGATACCAATTGAAAGTCGCCTAGAGGGGGGTGAATAGGGCGAATCTGAAATTTACAAACTTAATCACAACTACAAGCCGGGTTAGCGTTAGAAATATAAAACGAGTCCGAGAGAGAGAGGGCGCAAAACAAATCGTGAGCGAATAAAGAGTGAGACACGGTGATTTGTTTTACCGAGGTTCGGTTCTTGCAAACCTACTCCCCGTTGAGGTGGTCACAAAGACCGGGTCTCTTTCAACTCTTTCTCTCTCTCAAACGGTCCCTCGGACCGAGTGAGCTTCTCTTCTCAATCAAATGGGAACCAAACTTCCCGCAAGGACCACCACACAATTGGTGTCTCTTGCCTTGATTACAATTGGGATGATCGCAAGAAAGAATGAGAAAAAGAAGCAATCCAAGCGCAAGAGCTCAATTGAACACAACAAATCTCTCTCACTAATCACTAAAGCTTTGTGTGGAATTGGGAGAGGATTTGATCACTTTGGTGTGTCTTGTATTGAATGCTAGCTCTTGTAAGGTGTAGAAGTGGGAAAACTTGGATGACTTGAATGTGGGGGTGGTTGGGGTATTTATAGCCCCAAGCACCAAACTTGACCGTTGGTGGAGGCTGCTGTCGACGGGCGCACCGGACAGTCCGGTGCGCCACCGGACATTGTCCGGTGCGCCAACCACGTCATCTGGCCGTTGGGTTCCGACCGTTGGAGCTCTGACTTGTGGGCCCGCCTGGCTGTCCGGTGGTGCACCGGACAGGCCCTGTAGGCTGTCCGGTGTGCCACCCGCGCGTGCCCTGCTCCTCTGCGCGCGCAGGCGCGCATTTAATGCGTTGCAGTCGACTGTTGCGCGCGAAGTAGCCGTTGCTCCGCTGTCACACCGGACAGTTCGGTGTGCACCGGACACTGTCCGGTGACTCACCGGACAATCCGGTGAATTTTAGCGGAGCGGATTCCCGAAGCTGGCGAGTTCAGAGTCGCTCTCCCTTGGGGCACCAGACACTATCCGGTGGTGCACCGGACAGTCCGGTGAATTATAGCGAAGCGCCTCTGAGAATTCCCGAAGGTGAGAAGTTCAGCTTGGAGTCCCCTGGTGCATCGGACACTATCCGGTGGTGCACCGGACACTGTCCGGTGGCACACCGGACAGTCCGGTGCGCCAGACCAGGGCACACTTCGGTTGTCCCTTGCTCTCTTTGTTCGAACCCATTCTTGGTCTTTTTATTGACTTATTGTGAACCTTTGGCACCTGTAGAACTTATAGACTATAGCAAACTAGTTAGTCAAATTATTTGTGTTGGGCAATTCAACCACCAAAATCAATTAGGAAATAGGTGTAAGCCTAATTCCCTTTCACCTTGATCACCCGAAAATTTTGCGAATTCGGGTATCCTGGTTCCCTGTGGGTATGGATGATGATAAAATCGACTGTCATAAGGTTTACGATATGATTGCCCCCCAGGGACCATGCTTACTCCGAGCTTATCTCGGAACGCCCCGGCTATTTCCTCCCTCACTATATCGATGGTAGCCGGTGCGAGACCACCGGCTCTCTGGTCAAACATAGGTGAGGTTGGCTGGATATTAGCGCGTTGTATTCCCCCCCCCACTGGTTTGAGCTATGTGGTGCATTGCCATTTGCCCTATATGGCTCATAGGATTGATCGTTCCTTTCCGGCCTTCTAGGCGGGGCCGGAAAGCTTTCTTGGGCTCTAGATTTTGTATTTATGGGTTGATGCATTGCATAGTGTGATGAGAAGTGTTGCTGGGACGGGTGAGGATTCAGGTAACAATCCTCCTCAAAAGACTCATGCGCGGACTGTCCGGACATGTACCCGGACCGTCCGTGATTATATGTGGACGGTCCGACTGGGTAGTTTAGATTTTGTGCCATATGTGGTGGCTCGGGTGCATGTTTGGGTAACTCATTAAAAATGGGCCCGGCTGTGGCTGGCCCGGACGGTCCGCGCTCACGTGCAGACGGTCCGGGCATGTGCAGATCGGCTGATTTACTGCCGATTTGTGGTTGCTCAGGGTACGTGTCCATCGGCATCCCATAAAGGGGTTGTGACTGGTCGTGATAACTTATAGCCGATGTATTACGTGTGTTACCTCCTAGTTCAACCTCGTGCGAAGGAAAATTAGCAATGCTAGATTTATCAAATGCACGTACTAGTCTCCTATAATTGTTTTGCATACCCCCTATGATATTTTGCATTTGTTCTCGCTGTTCATCTACATAATTCTTAAGAGATTGTAGCTCGTTTGTATTACTTACATTGGGGATATCTGGTGTGGGTCGGAGCGGAGCCGGATCCGTTGCCCGTTGTCGGACGACTTTATTGTTCCTGTCCACTTTGAAGTTGGCCAGGAACTTCACCCTTGCCTCTTGAATTATCTGCTCCTTATGCTCCTCGAACTGGAGTTGTTCGTCAGCTGGCAAGGTTTCCCAAGTCGGCTCTATAATGTTGCTGGGGGAGACTTCAGAATTATCCCTTGAACCGGCCATTGAGGGTCAATTTGATGGGTCTAGATGTGTTGTCCCAGCGAAGTCGCCAAAAAGTATGTTGACACCTTTTTAGGGCGCCAATCACTCAACACGAACCAGTGGCAGTGCTCTCTGCACAGGGGCGGACGGTCCGCAGCCTGGCGCGAGGCTAGGGTTCCTGCTTGACGGCCGGACGGTCCGCGCGTGCGCAGGGGCGGCGGAAGATCGCCGGCGACGCCTGGATCTTGCTCCCGGGAGGGACCCCGTCGGGGAGGAGAGATCCTAGGTGATGTCTAGGCTCGGCAGGCCGACCTAGACTCCTCTAATCGACGTAGAGTCGAAGAGAAGCGAAGAATTTGGGGATTGGAAGGCTAAACTAGAACTAGACTAAAACTACTCCTAGGAAATAAATGTGAAATAGAAGTGTTATTGATTCGATTGATGATTACAAATCGGCCGTAAACCTCTCTATTTATAGAGGAGGGGGGCTGGAGCCTTTACAAACTAATTTACGAGCTAATTCTGCGGATCTAGCTAACAACCGTAGCACAAAACTCGGAACCCTAATCTGTTCTGCCCACGCGCGGACCGTCCGACCCACAGGCGCGGACCGTCCAGAGCGCTCAATTTGGTGCCCAACACGACCGTTGTGCGCTGGATAGTTGTTGCCCGCTGGTGCACCGGACAGTTAGGTGTCACACCGGACAGTCCGGTGAATTATAGCGGAGCGTGCCTGTGTTTTTCCGAGAGTGGCAGGTTGGACTCTGTACGGTTCTGGTGCACCGGACACTATCCAGTGGCACACCGGACAGTTCGGTGCCCGAGACCACAGCACAATCAAGTCCTTTTTGCTCCTTTTGAATTGGGTCCCTAACTTGTATATTTATTAGTTTGTGTTGAACCTTGTGCACCTGTGGCTGTAATACATAAATTCTAAAGCAATTTAGTTAGTCATATGTTTGTGTTGAACATTCAACCACCGAAATTAATTGTAGAAAAAAGATTAACCTAATTTTCCTTTCAGGAAGTACCAACGACCTAGCTCCACTGCAAGAAAGGACCCTTTATTTGACTAAAACTAAACCAATCCGACAGACCACAAATGAGATCGCAAGGAAGTCAAACATATACAACTGATAAAGCCGACGTCCCTCATAAAAAGAGGATCAAAATAGTATGTCTACAGATATTATCATACAAATATTAAAACATTTATCAATTCATTCTTGCCGCTCTTTGCACAAAAACATCAATTGACATTTGCTGCTAAAAACCAACTTTTCAGACAGTTTTTACTTCAAATACACTTCAAAATTGATAAAACGACCTTAACTAAGGTGAGACCTCAGAAGGCCACAAGGGAGGATGGAACACGAGAGGTGGAGAGGCCGTCCTAACATAGGGTCATTGTACCGTAAAAAATATACTCTCTCCGCTCCAAAATATTATTCATTTTAGGATATTAATAGATTTATACAATTTGATGTATGTGTATTATATATATGTTTAGATTCACTATTATTTATTTGAATGTGGATAATAAACAAGTGGTAGGACGAATAATATATTGGGATATAGGAGTAGTTTTAAGATTGAGACTACCGTTTCTCAGGCTCAGGCGACACTCTAATGAAAGTCTACGTTAATTGCTACTGCTCCTTACCCTTGTATACAGTTTATTTTTTCAGGATTTAGGCATCGGTTGCATTTTTTTCTTTTGGTCACGATGGATACAGGTTTTTTAGGCATCGGTCGTTGAGCCCGTCAGGATATATTAGCCACGATGGATATAGAGTTTTTAGGCACCGTCGTTGAGAAAAAAAATAGGCACAAAAAATAAGGTCCCACCGAGATTTGAACTCGGGTTACTGGATTCAGAGTCCAATGTCCTAACCACTAGACCATGGGACCAATTGTGTTTAGTGATTTACATCACGCCATTACATCCTGTTGTGCTGCACTGAATCCTTCTATTCAGTGCGATCCAAAAGAGTCGATGATGCCATCCAACAACTCTTATCGCAATTTCGGACCCATCATGGTGAGGAAGCTTAGCGGCCTAGCTCCCAATCAAGCATGTGTAGAGTTGCAACAAATAAAAACCATTGGGTATCGCCTACCCAAAGCCATAACCACACAAAAAAAAACATCCACTAAAAAACTTATATATCTGACGAGTATGAAAATTTGCTCAAACCGTGGGTTTCAGAGTACCTAACGGGTATTCTATGACCACTAACAACGACATAAAAAATCGTGTAAATGTCAGTTAATATATTAATAATGTTAGGGTGTAAAAACTCAAACCCTAGGACCCACAGGATAGGAAAGATAACTGCTATATAAAAACCGCTTACAGACTTTTGGCCTCTGCCCCGCCCACAGGGTTCCCGCTGGACGAACCACGAGGCCACGCGATACGGAGAACCAGCAAGGAGGTAGGACGAGTTGGTCAAAATCCACTCGAGTAAATATTGTTGAGAACTACGTTACCACGGATCACCAGATCCTTTCCCTTCCCTCCCGTCAGCAGTAGAGACTGTTGGGACTATGCTTCGTCGCCGAAGGTCATGCAGGAAGAAGCGGCTTTCGGCTGAAACTGTTTGTATGGGATGGCCGAAAGTTCCTTTTCATGAAGCTTCGGTATTACAAACCGACTTAAAGATAGAATGACCTTTTAGTCCATAAGGGTCTGAGTCAATGTTGTAAACTTTTATGAGGGGCATAATTGTAATTCTTCACAGCCTGTGTCCTGTGTCTATAAATAGTGAACAGTATTCCTTTACTGTTCACGGATTCTGGTAATTGCAATCGCATCTTTCGGGAACCAATCTTTGTCAAGGCAGAGGTATAATTGTATTCAATGATTCAATATATTAAGAAAATATAATATAATTCGTTTATGATTTATTTACCTTTTTGTACCCTTTATTTTATGTTATTTTATACAATCTATTAAAATTTAATTATGAAGACCTAACCTTCGTAATTATATTCTCATCAACCTTCGTCCAAGGCTCATTATCCTCAAGGAAATAATGTTTCATGGGCGAAGGACGTTAACATTTAACATTTTTATGTTGCCTTGTTCTTAATTCATAGCATTTGAGAACAAGTCCCCAACATTGGCGCCTACCTCCGGTGAACTCACTTCCACTTTTCTGAGCTGATGGCTTCGTTCAACGATCAAGCTGGAGCTACTTCGGACCCGAAGCTGGTGCTCCCGATTACAGGTGGTTCGTGCTCAGAACCAGCCAATAAAAAGCAGAAGAAAGAGGCGCAGAGAAGGGTACAACATGTTGGAGTGCAAGGACCCTTTATCAAGTCAAGGTGGTCCCACATCCCAATCACCTTCTCCCAGGAGGACCTTCAGCTCAAGGATTTTTCTCATAACGATGCTATGGTTATTTCTTGCGTTATCAAAGGGTTTCTGGTCCACAATGTCTTGGTTGATACAGGCAGTGCAGCTGATATCATATTTGCTAAGGCCTTCAGACAGATGCAAGAGCCAGAAGATAAGATTCATGATGCTACACATCCTCTTTGTGGCTTCGGAGGAAGACAGATTGTAGCACTGGGCAAGATCACCATGTCAGTGACCTTCGGGTTCATCAACAACACTAGAACTGAGCAAGTTGTGTTTGACATTGTTGACATGGAATACCCTTACAATGCAATTATTGGTCGTGGCACCCTCAATGCTTTCGAAGCAATTCTTCATCCTGCTTATCTTTGCATGAAGATACCTTCGGATCAAGGACCCATCGCTATTCATGGAAGTCAGGAAGCTGCCAGAAGGGCCGAAGGAAACTGGACTGACTCAAAAGCAATCCATAACATAGATGGAGCTGAAGCTTGTGAACAGTTCAAATTCAGAAGGGAGAAAGCAGCTTCAGCAGATCAGCCGAAGCCCATGCTCTTATGTGAGGACATAGCAGAGCAGAAGGTGCTGTTGGGCTCTCAATTATCCGAAGAACAGGAGAAAACCTTGATAAGGTTTTTGTTCAACAACAAAGATGTTTTTGCATGGTCAGCCAATGATCTCTGTGGAGTTAATAGGGATGTTATTGAACACTCGCTCAATGTTGACCCATCCTTCAGACCCAGAAAGCAGAGGCTTCGGAAAATGTCTGATGATAAGGCCGAAGGTGCTCGTAATGAAGTCAAAAGACTCCTCAGTGCAGGAGTTATCAGAGAAGTAAAGTACCCAGAATGGCTAGCTAACACTGTTATGGTAAAAAAGGCCAATGGCAAGTGGCGAATGTGTATCGATTTTACAGATCTCAACAAGGCTTGTCCGAAGGACGAATTCCCATTGCCAAGGATAGACTCTTTAGTTGATGCAGCAGCTTCTTCAGAGCTCATGAGTCTGCTAGACTGTTACTCAGGCTACCACCAAATCTGGATGAAGAAGGAAGATGAGCCGAAGACTAGCTTCATAACCCCAAGTGGCACATATTGCTATCTTCGGATGCCTGAGGGGCTCAAAAACGTTGGAGGAAGTTTCAGCAGAATGACTGCGAAGGTTCTCCAGTCCCAGATAGGCAGGAATGTGCTAACTTATGTTGATGACATCATTATAAAAAGCACGAAACAGGAAAATCATATTGCTGATTTGCAGGAGACCTTCGCCAGTTTCAGACAAGCTGGCTTAAAGTTGAATCCAGAAAAATGTGTCTTCGGAGTAAAGAAGGGGAAATTTCTTGGATGCTTGGTTTCAACAAAGGGAATTGAAGCTAATCCAAGTAAAATTGAAGCTATACTTCGAATGGAGCCACCAACTACAAAAAAGGGGGCCCAAAGGTTAACAGGGAGGTTGGCATCTCTTAATAGATTTATATCCAGATCAGCAGAAAGAAATTTACCATTCTTCGAAGTGCTGAAATCAGCCGAAGTCTTTCAATGGGTACTAAGCCAACAAAAAGCCTTCGAGGAACTAAAGCAATATCTGATAGATTTAACAACATTAACTCCACCAACGCCAGGGGCTCCTTTGTTATTATATGTGGCAGCTTCGCACTCAGCGGTAAGTGCAGCACTTGTCCAGGAGAAGCTTGATGGCCAAGTCAAGAAGCAGGTCCCAGTGTATTTTGTATCTGAAGTTCTTAGTATATCAAAGAAAAACTATACAGAATTAGAGAAGGTGTTATATGCTGTTTTGATGGCATCCAGGAAGCTTCGGCATTACTTTCAAGCATACAATATTGTTGTTCCTTCTTCGCAGCCGTTGAAGGATATTATGAGAAATAGAGAAGCTACTGGGCGAATTGGAAAATGGGCTGCAGAGCTCAATGAATTTTGCATTGATTATGTGCATAGATCTTCGATCCAGTCCCAGGCGTTAGCAGACTTCATTGCTGACTGGACGCCAGGGGCTCAGGATGAAGAAACAAATAAAGATACCGAAGTATGGACAGTGTTTTGCGATGGGTCTTGGGGAACCTTCGGGGCAGGAGCAGCTGCTGTGTTGGTCTCGCCATCCAAAGTTAAAACTTGTTATGCGGCAAGACTCGATTTCAGTTGTACCAACAATATTACTGAGTACGAAGCCCTGCTTTTGGGTCTTCGGAAGCTAAAAGCAATGGGAATCAGAAGGGCCATTCTTAAAACTGATTCCCAGGTTGTTTCGGGTCATATCGACAAGAGTTGCAAGGCTAAAGATCCGAAGCTTGAAAAATATCTGGACATGGTTCGAAGAGTCGAAGCTTCCTTCGAAGGATTTTCTGTCAAAAATATCCCTCGAGGACAAAATGAGCATGCTGATTTGCTAGCTAAGTCAGCAGCACAGGGGCTGCCCTTACCTTCGGATGTATTCTTCGAAACAATAAAAGCACCTTCGGTGGAACTTCTTGAAAGAGCAGTCCTCAATATATCTCCTGTTTATAGCGAAGATTGGAGAACTGAGATCATCTCTTACCTTCAGGGTAAATTCCTTTCAGATGACGAAACTTATAACAGGAGGATAGAGGCAAGAGCTCGTCCATATGTCATGATAGAAGGGGAGTTGTACAAGCATGGAGTTTGTGCTCCGTTACTCAAGTGTTTATCTAGAACCGAAGGCATAGAGTTGATGAAAGAAATACATGCAGGCCTGTGTGGATCTCACATTGGATCTAGGCTGTTACTTGGAAAAGTTTTCCGTCAAGGGTTTTATTGGCCGAAGGCAGCTTCGGATGCAGCGGAATTAGTTCAGAAGTGCGAAGGTTGTCAGAAATGTGCAAGAGATCAAAAACAACCTTCGTCCTTAACACAGCTCATACAACCCATCTGGCCATTGCAAAGGTGGGGCCTTGACTTGTTGGGTCCATTACCACCGGCCCAAGGGAACTTAAGATATGTTGTAGTGGCTGTGGAATATTTTTCCAAATGGATTGAGGCAAAGCCTTTAGCCACAATAACTTCGGCCACCATTCAAAAGTTTTTCTGGCAGAATATTGTTTGTCGTTTCGGGGTACCAAAGGCCATCACTGTGGATAATGGCACACAGTTCGACTCCGAAGCTTTCAGAGATTTCTGTGATCAAATTGGTACGAAGATCCATTTTGCATCAGTCAGGCATCCGGAGTCAAATGGGCTCGTTGAAAGTGCGAATGGCATTATAATGACAGGAATAATGAAGTTAATCTTCAATCAACCTAGGGGAAAGTGGCCAGATCAGTTAACCAAAGTGGTGTGGAGCCACAACACAACAACATCAAGGTCTACAGGCTTTACTCCATTCAAGTTATTATTCGGTGACGAAGCAATAACTCCGGAGGAAGCTAAAACTGGATCAATAAGAGTAGTAGCTTCGGCAGAATCAGGTTCTGAAGATGTTTATTCTGTGGAAAAAGATGCTTTAGAAGGGATCAGGCTTCAAGCTGTGGAGAATATCAATAAATATCAAGCCGAAACAATCAAATGGCGAGATAGAAAGGTTCGGCTAAAGAATATTGAGCCAGGACATTTGGTGCTTCGGAGAGTGGCCAACCCAGACACAGTGGGCAAGTTGCAATTGAAATGGGAGGGACCTTTCTTAGTAGCATCTTCGACAAGACCCGGTTCATACAGATTGAAGGATATGGACGGCAACGACATTCCTAGATCTTGGAATGCGGATGAGCTTCGGCGATATTATGTGTAACTTGATGTAATTTTTTATGTTTTTTCTTTTTTATGGCACCCTTTTCCTTTCTAAAGGGGGAGAAAGGTTTTTAATGGGGCCATCATATGTAATTTCCTTTTTTAGTTCTATAAGAGCAAAATCCCCCAAGGAATGTAAATGTAAAAGCTGAGAACGCACCATCGAGTGCCGAAAAGTAAAAGGCGAAGAAGCTCCAAAGTCGTTCCTAAGGGAATGCAGAGCTTACAGCGAAAAGTCAACGCTGATTCCGCCAAAAGTAAAAGGCGAAGAAGCTCCAAAGTCGTTCCTAAGGGAATGCAGAGCTTACAGCGAAAAGTCAGCGCTGATTCCGCCGAAAGTAAAAGGCGAAGAAGCTCCAAAGTCGTTCCTAAGGGAATGCAGAGCTGATGTGTGATTGTTTCTAAGGAAATAATGGCTGAGAGTATGGCTTCGGATATGTGTTTGGACATTCATTTGCACATCACATTACATCATAGCATTTGCATTCATAAACATTCATTCAGGCATATATAGGATAATCATCATCATGGCATAAGTGGTTGCTTCGGCATAAGAGAAGAGCTTCTTCGCGTACAAAAAGGAGAGCTTCGGAAGAAAGGGAAATGTTGTTTTCTATGCTTCGCAGTGTACGAAAAGAAGGGAAGGTGTTTTTTCGCCTTCGGCTCAAAAAAGGTAATTTCGTCCACAACAAAGCACTTCACATACATTAATGGAAGGGTAAGAGCATAATACAAGGTATGAACAGAACTCATTAAAGACAAGTTTAGTTACATTTACAAAAGCTATCTCAAAAGTTTCCTGAGTCTGTCTACAGTCTACTCCTATTTAATCTTCGAGGGATTTTAGCTTCGGCGTCATTCTTTTTAATCATCGACTTCGGCTTCGTCATCCTACATGAATTAAGTTGTTGTAAGTCAAAATCGAGCTTGAAGGAAGAGGTAAGCACAAGGTATGATTTCTTACTGGTTCAAGATGACTCCAAGCTTCGTCTCCAGCCTTTTCTCGCCCGCCTTTTGTCCATATCATTTTTACAAATCTATTGGAAATACTTCGGGCGAGATCAGGAATGTCATCTAGGATTGATGGTGATAAAGTGAAATTGGGCCTATTGACAATCTTTCCATGATCACAGCCAGCTTTTAGGAAAGCTGTAGCAGTGCCCCGAGAAGCTACCCAGGCACAGAAGTCACCGTGCCTAGCTATAACTTCGTCGAGCTCGTCAATTTCACCCTCAATATGTTCGAAGGTCTTCGGTAAATCTTCAGCTGAGGGGGTGAATTTCTCACTGCTGGCTCCAACTGAGTGGAAAATTTTTCTTAGTCGTTGAATACATTTGTTGCTAAATTCCAAACATTTTTCTTGAAGGCCCGCCAATAGTTTTTTCAAATCTGAATTTTGTTGAGCTTCGGCTTCAAGTTTTGCATTAAGTTCTTGCTTTTCTTGTTCAAACTGCTCAGATTGGCAGAGAAGCTTCGGGTTCAGTTCTGTTATTTTAGCTTCGGCTTCCGCCAATAAACCTTCAGTTGCTTGGAGCTCAAAGTTCTTCTTCTCAATAGCAGCTGATTGCTCCTTTATTTTGCTTTCTAAATTTTCAATTATAACTTCGTGTTTCTTGTCTTCAAAATCTTGCTGCATTTTCAAGGCTTTGCTCAACAGCATACTCTGCACGAAAACAACCTTCGTTAGACATGTTTTCATTATTAAAAACAATAAAAGTTAAGGGAAAAGTAGTTCACCTTGAAATTGGAATAAAATAAACTACCAACGATATTTTGTCGTCGGTAGCGGCTAATGTCCGTTTCTAGCTTCGGAAAACCGATACTCTTTGACAGAGTACCGATGACTTTGGCTCCAGTTTGATCTCGGATACAATCTAATTTTTCATCATCAATACCTCCGAAGAGGAGTGCTCCTGGTTTGTACCCGCAAGATTTGGCATACTCTTTAAGCTCTTCTATTTCGGGTTTTGACAATTTTCCTCCAACTAAATTTTGAAACATGAAGGCCTCGTCCTCTGAAGCTTCGTCAACAATTTCCTTTTCTTTCCCCGGCACTGCGGCCATAGCCTCTTCGGCGGCAGTGGCAGCTTCTTCTGTGGCCATGTCTAGCAGGATTTTGTCGATGTGTTCGATTGTGCTTTCCAGGTTCAAATCTTCAATTGAGGCAGCTTCGGCAGCCGCGACCTCCGAAGGTGTGATTTCAATATTTGTTTTCTCCTCAGCCGCTGGTGTCTTCTGAGTTGAAGCTCTTGGTGGTGTCTTGTCAATGACCTCTGTCACAGTGATGATTCTTTGTCTCTTTGCTTTAGTCGTTTTCTTCGTTTTTTCAGGCTCCTTTTCCTTCTGAAAAAACTTTGTCAGTTGAGGCCCCAATGGACTTAGCTTCGCAGGCAGGGATTCAGTCATTACCTTCAAAATTTCCTCCACGTCAGGGGCAGAGGGTGATGCGGGGGTTTCTTCTTCGTCGGATATTTTTTGCTTCGGAGAAGACGCTTTCCTCTTCTTCGGAATTTTCTTCTTTGATGGTTCTTTCTCATCTTCATTTAAGGCTTCAGTTATCCTTTTCCTTTTCGGGCCCACGACACCTTTATTCAGATTTTCATAGTCAGGGTATTCAAAACCCAAGGCGTCTAGCACTCGATTCAGTCTTCGCTTCGGACGGGTGCCGAAGGCCGCGGTCATCAATTGATCTTCTTTTTTGGAGTAGTTGCCAAGTATTTCATTGCACATTACTTCAATTGTATCCAACCACTCTTGGCAAGGTGTTTTAAAGTATTTCTTAAACTTGAAATAGTAAGGTAAACGCACAAGTTCACCTTCTTTTTTCTCCCCCTTTAGCTTCGACATTTCCCATTCTTTTAAACTAGGAAAAACCTTGAAAGCCAAAAACTCCTGAACCAGGTCTCTTGTACTGATATGCTCTGCAATAATTCTGAATTCATTCAACGCTTGTTGTGTTGGACCTTCTGGTGTCATGTTGCAACGAGGTCGGGTTTCTCCGAAGATTAGTTCGAGTGGACTTTGCACAAGCTTCTCCTTGTCGTCATCAACCTTGACATAGAACCACTCCGACTTCCAGCCTGCTGCCCATTTGCTTCGGTAGCTGATTACAGGAAACTTTGTGGTTTTCCGATAAGCAAAATTATAGCAACCAAAATTGTCATGCAATCCATCTTTTCTAGCCTTTGTCTGATAGTGCAGTTCGTGAACTCGACAAAAGCTGTCCGCAAACGGCTCCACCGCTTGGCTTCGGAGGGCCCAGATATAAACACTAAGCCTAACAATAGCGTTAGGAGTCAACTGATGAAAATAGATACCAAACCTCTTCAGTACCTCTGCAATAATCCCATGTAGCGGGAATCTTAATCCAGCCTTTAGAAAGCTCTTGAAAATGACAATTTCATCCTTCTCCGGCTTTGGGGTAGTCTCTTCTCCCCCGAAGCGTAATAGCTTCTTCTGGTTTTCATTGAAAAAGCCCGACTTTACCATCTTGGAGAGATCAGCCTTCGAAACAGTAGACTTTCCGAAGTCCAAGTGGCTGGGCTTGCTTGGCATGGCAATACGATAATCGTCTTCGGGATCAGTTTCCTCAATATCTTCTTCTTCTGCTTCGGCAATTGCTTGTTCTGCTTGTTCTGCATCATCACTGGGGATCTTTTCCGAAGTTACCAGTCCGGATCTTTGCATCGCTTCGGAGATGGGAACAGTCTCCGAACCTTCAGCTTCGCCCCCCTCACGCTCAACCCTAGCGGTAGAACGCACTCTGGCCATTTAATTCTGAATTTGTGGAAATTAAATACTTTTTTCTTCCGAAGTTTTTTCTGCGAAGCAGGCTTCAAGTTGGAGCTTTGTTCGATTCCGAGAGTCAAGCTTCGGCGATGGTTAAAAATTTTGGCAGCAAAACAGTGCAAATAGCAATGAATGCTGTGGTAACTTCACACCTACTCGTATGTTTATATAGTACTGCAGGTAAGAAGGCGAAGCGCCAGGATTTTTACACCAGGCGGACACCCGCTTGCACTTGCTGCGTGGTGGACCACAGAGACAAACAGTAACTCTGCAAGGTGGGACCGCTACGCGCTGGGAAACTGAATCGTTTCTCGACAACGAGCTCAGGGAAGGTGTTTTTTGGACCTTCGGCTCCCCGAAGCTTAAGAGACTTTTTTCACGGATCAAGCTCGTTACGAAAAACGATCTAGCACCGCGAAAGGGGCTACTGTTGGGACTATGCTTCGTCGCCGAAGGTCTTGTAGGAAGAAGCGGCTTTCGGCTGAAACTGTTTGTATGGGATGGCCGAAAGTTCCTTTTCATGAAGCTTCGGTATTACAAACCGACTTAAAGATAGAATGACCTTTTAGTCCATAAGGGTCTGAGTCAATGTTGTAAACTTTTATGAGGGGCATAATTGTAATTCTTCACAGGCTGTGTCCTGTGTCTATAAATAGTGAACAGTATTCCTTTACTGTTCACGGATTCTGGTAATTGCAATCGCATCTTTCGGGAACCAATCTTTGTCAAGGCAGAGGTATAATTGTATTCAATGATTCAATATATTAAGAAAATATAATATAATTCGTTTATGATTTATTTACCTTTTTGTACCCTTTATTTTATGTTATTTTATACAATCTATTAAAATTTAATTACGAAGGCCTAACCTTCGTAATTATATTCTCATCAACCTTCGTCCAAGGCTCATTATCCTCAAGGGAATAATGTTTCATGGGCGAAGGACGTTAACATTTAACATTTTTATGTTGCCTTGTTCTTAATTCATAGCATTTGAGAACAAGTCCCCAACAGAGACGCAAGAAGATGTAGAGAACCCGTCTCCCTTCCCATAAGCACGACAGAGGAAACACACGAGACACTGGATATAGGGTTGGGCCTCTGGCCTCTTTCTGATCTCTGTATTATGAGGGGGTGTACAGGTTCCTTATATAGAGATGTGAGACCCCTCAGGGGCAAAGCAGGTATTTGCCCACATAACCCTAACTAGGGTTACTTAACACTCCCCCTTGGGCGAATACCGCGACCAACACATGCCTTGTTAAAACTCCGAAAAACCCAGTGGGAAAAATATGGAGAAAGAGTGCATGGTGATACAAATTGCATTTGCACTTTGTTGCCTCGTTAAAACCCTCATGTGAGAAACTTCAAGAAAACTCACCAAGGGAAAAAGAGTACAACAGCTGTCATCGGAACAGATTTCGATCCTCTCGGATCTAGATTCTATCGAATCTTCTACAAGGGCTAACTTTAGAAATGTGCTCCCCCTGATCCTTGCAAAATCGTATCAATAAGGCAAAACATCTTCTTCTGGAAGTATATGCACATAAAGATTTAGCAAACAGTTTCAGAGACTTTACCTTTACTCACTTCTAGGATATACGAGGTAAGTGCACGTATCAATATAAATAAAACACTTTGATTGATGGTGTTCGATCGACGGTATATATTATTGATAGAAAGTTCCATAAAGGTTCACATATTGATCATCAAGCTCACGCCTTCAGGGCATAGAATATGACATTTATTGTCTCACGATTGTGATCAATATAAGCATTCGCTCCCCCTGACGATGACATCTGTCATAGTCGTTATCCCTCATAACTCAAGCATATTCTTCAAGATATATGTCTCATTGTTCATCTGGAATAACGAGAATGGATGAGGTTGGGATGCTATCATTTTCTATCTTACACCACAATTTATACATAGTTGTTGTTGGGGACTTGTTCTCAAATGCTATGAATTAAGAACAAGGCAACATAAAATGTTAAATGTTAATGCCCTTCGTCCAACGAAGCATTATTCCCTTAAGGATTAATGAGCCATGGATGAAGGTTAAAGACGATATGATTACGAAGGTTAATCTTTGTAATTGAATCCTAATAGATTGAATAAAGTAATATAAGATACGAAGCGTCAAAGGTGAATAAATTATAAACGAACAACATTACTTTTTATATTATATCGATTTAACGCATTTAAGCATTGGATACAATTATACCTTTGCCTTGGCAAAAGATTGATTCCCGAATGGTGTGATCGCTATTGCCGGAATTCGTGAACAGTAAAGGAATACTGTTCACTATTTATAGACACGGGACACAGCCTGTGAGGAATTACAATTATGCCCCTCATAAGGGATTACAACAGCGACTCAAACATTTATGGACTAAAAGGTCATTCTATTTTTATGTCGGTTTGTAACTCCGAAGCTTCATGAAGAGGAACCTTCGGTCATCACATGCGGACAGCTTCAGCCGAAGCTGTTTCTTCCTACAAGACCTTCGGCGACAAAGCTTAGTCCCAACAGTAGCCCCTTCGCGGTGCTAGATCGTTTTTCGTAACGAGCTTGATCCATGAAAAAAGTATCTTAGGCTTCGGGAAGCCGAAGGTCCGAAAAACACCTTCCCTGAGCTCGTTGTCGAGAAACGATTCAGTTTCCGAGCGCGTAGCGGTCCCACCTTGCAGAGTTACTATTTGGTCTCTGCGGTCCACCGCGCAGCGGGTGTAAGCAGCTGTTCGCCTGGTGTAAAAATCCTGGCGATTCACCTTCTTACCTGCATCACTATATAAACAGACAGGTAGGTGTGAAGTTACCACAGCATTCATTGCTATTTTGCACTGTTTTGCTGCCAAAATATTTAACCATAGCCGAAGCTTGACTCTCGAAATCAAACGAAGCTCCAGCTCGAAGCCTACTTCGTCAGAAGAAAAACGCTTCGGAAGAAAAGTATTTAGTTCCCAAAAAAATCCAGAATTAAATGGCTAGAGTGCGTTCTACCGCTAGGGTTGAGCGTGAGGGAGGCGAAGCTGAAGGATCGGAGACTGTTTCCATCTCCGAAGCGATGCAACGATCCGGACTGGTAATCTCGGAAGAAATCCCCACTGTTGAAACAGAACAGGTAACTGCCGAAGCGGAAGAAGGAGACATTGAGGAAACTGATTCCGAAGATGATTATCATATTGCCATGCCAAGTAAGCCCAGCCACTTGGACTTCGGAAAGTCGACTGTCTCTAAGGCTGATCTCTCCAAGATGGTGAAGTCGGGTTATTTCAATGAGAGTCAGAAGAAACTACTTCACTTCGGGGGGGAAGAAACTACCCCGAAGCCGGAGAAGGATGAAATAGTCATTTTCAAGAGCTTTCTAAAGGCTGGGTTGAGATTCCCCCTCCATGGGATTATTGCAGATGTATTGAAGAAGTTTGGGATCTACTTTCATCAGCTGACTCCTAACGCTATCGTTAGGCTTAGTGTTTATATCTGGGCCCTCCGAAGCCAAGCGGTGGAGCCGTTTGCCGACAGCTTTTGTCGAGTTCATGAGCTGCACTACCAGACGAAGGCTAGAAAAGATGGATTGCATGATAACTTTGGTTGCTATAATTTTGCTTATCGGAAAACCACAAAGTTTCCTGTAATCAGCTACCGAAGCAAATGGTCGGCAGGCTGGAAGTCGGAATGGTTTTATGTGAAGGTTGACGAAGACAAAGAGAAGCTGGTACAAAGCCCTCTTGAATTGATCTTCGGAGAAACAAGACTGCGATGCCAAATGTCATTAGAAGGTCCCACTTGGGCTGCACTGGCTGAGTTCAAAATTATTTCAGAGCATATCGGCACAAGAGACCTGGTTCAAGAGTTCTTGGCCTTCCGGGTTTTTCCTACTTTAAAAGAATGGGAAATGCCGAAGCTAGAGGGGGAGAAGAAAGAAGGGGAACTTGTGCGGTTACCTTACTATTACAAGTTTAAGAAATACTTTAAAACACCTTGCCAAGAGTGGCTGGGCACAATTGAAATAATGTGCAATGAAATACTCGGTAATTACTCCAAAAAAGAAGATCAGTTGATGACTGCGGCCTTCGGTACCCGTCCAAAGCGAAGACTGAATCGAGTGCTGGACGCCTTGGGTTTTGAATACCCTGACTACGAACAACTGAATAAAGGTGTCGAAGGCCGGAAAAGGAAAAGGGTAGCCGAAGCTTTAAATGAAGATGAGAAAGAACTACCAAAAGAGAAGAATATTCCGAAGAAGAGAAAAGTATCATCTCCAAAGCGAAAAGTATCCAACGAAGAAGAGACTCCCGCATCACACTCTGCCACTGACGTGGAAGAGATTTTGAAGGTAATGACTGAATCCCTGCCTGTGAAGCTAAGTCCATTAGGGCCTCAACTGACAAAGCTTTTTCAGAAGGAAAAGGAGCCCGGAAAAACGAAGAAAACAACTAAGACAAAAAGACAAAGAATCATCGCAGTGACCGAAGTCATTGACAAGACACCACCGAGAGCTTCAGCTCAGAAGACACCAGCGGCTGAGGAAATATCAAATGTTGAAGTCGCACCTTCGGCAATCGCGGCTACCGAAGCTACCTCACCCAAAGATTTGAACTTGGAAACCACAATCGAACATATCGACAAAATACTGCTAGACATGGCCGCAGAAGAAGCTACTACTGCCACCGAAGAGACCATGGCCGCAGTGTCTGGGAAAGGAAAGGAAATAGCTGACGATACTTCGGAGGACGAAACCTTCATGTTTCAAAATTTAGTTGGACAAGAATTGTCAAAAACCGAAATAGAAGAGCTTAAAGAATATGCTAAATCTTGCGGATATAAACCAGGAGCACTCCTCTTCGGGGGTATTGACGATGAAAAATTAGGCTGTATCCGGGATCAAACTGGAGCTAAGATTATCGGTACTCTATCAAAGAGTATCGGTTTTCCGAAGCTAGAAACGGATATTAGTCGCTACCGACGACAACATATCGTTGGTAGTTTATTTTATTCCAATTTCAAGGTGAACTACTTTTCCCTTGACTTTTATTGTTTTTAATAATGAAGATATTTCTAACGAAGGTTGTTTATGTGCAGAGTATGCTGTTGAGTAAGGCTTTGAAAATGCAGCAGGATCTGGAAGACAAAAAACATGAGGTTATAATTGAAAATTTAGAGAGCAAAATAAAAGAGCAATCAGCTACTATTGAAAAGAAGAACTTCGAGCTTCAGGCAACTGAAGGCTTATTGGCAGAAGCCGAAGCTAAAATAACAGAATTGAATACGAAGCTTCTCTGCCAATCTGAACAGTTTGAACAAGAAAAACAAGAACTTAATGCGAAACTTGAAGCCGAAGTCCAACAAATTTCAGATTTGAAAAAATTATTGGCAAGCCTTCAAGACAAATGTTTGGAGTTTAGCAATAAATGTATTCAACGACTGAGAAAAATTTTCCACTCAGTCGGGGCTAGCAGTGGGAAGTTCACCCCGTCAACTGAAGATTTACCAAAGACCTTCGAACATATTGAGGGTGAAATTGATGAGCTTGACGAAGTTATAGCCGGGCACGGTGACTTCTGTGCCTGGGTAGCTTCTCGGGGCACTGCTGCAGCTTTTCTGAAAGCTGGCTGCGACCATGGAAAAATTGTTAATAGGCCCAATTTCACTCTATCACCATCAATTTTAGATGATATTCCTGACCTCGCCCGAAGCATTTCTAATAGATTTGTAAAGATGATATGGACAAAAGGCGGGCGAGAAAAGGCTGGAGACGAAGCTCGGAGTCATCTTGAACCAGTAAGAAATCATACCTTGTGCTTACCTTTTCCTTCAAACTTGGTTTTGACTCACAACAACTTAATTCATGTAGGATGACGAAGCCGAGACCGATGCTTAAAGAGTATGACGCCAAAGCTGAGGCCCCATGAAGATCAGTAGGAGTAGACTGTAGAAAAACTCAAGAAACTTTTGAAATAACTTTTGTAAATATGGCTAAACAGTTCTTAATGAATTTTGTTCATACCTTGTAATATGCTCTTACCCTTCCATTAATGTATGAGGTGCTTTGATGTGGACGAAATTGTCTTTTTGAGCCGAAGGCAAAAAAACACCTTCCCTTCTTTTCGTACACAGCGAAGCATAAAAAACAGCTTTTCCTTTTTGCCGAAGCTCTTCTTTTCGTACACGACGAAGTACAAAAGACAGTTTTTTCCTTTTTGCCGAAGCAACCACTTATGCTATGATGATGGTTATCCTACATATGCCTGGATGAATGTTTATGAATGCAAATGTTATGATGTAATGTAGTGTGCAAATGAATGTCCAAACACATATCCGAAGCCATGATCACAACCGTTGTTTCCTTAGAAACAATCACATATCAGCGCTGACTTTTCGCTGTAAGCCTCCCTTAGGAGCTTCTTCGCCTTTTACTTCAGCGGAATCAGCGTTGACTTTTCACTGTAAGCCTCCCTTAGGAGCTTCTTCGCCTTTTACTTTCGGCGGTATCAGCGTTGACTTTTCGCTGTAAGCTCTGCATTCCCTTTGGAACGACTTCTTTAGTAGCTTCGTCGTGCTCCGCATCCCCTTAGGGACGGCTTTCGAGCTTCTTCCCTGTTTCTTTTCGGCACTCGATGGTGCGTTCTCAGTTTTTACATTTACATCTTTGGGGGATTTTGCTCTTATAGAGCTAAAAAAGAAAATTACATGTGATGGCCCCATTAAAAACCTTTCTCCCCTTCAGAAAGGAAAAGGGTGCCATGAAAGAAAAAATTAAAAAAATATAAAAAATTACATCAAGTTATACATAATATCGCTGAAGCTCATCCGCATTCCAAGATCTAGGAATGTCGTTGCCGTCCATATCCTTCAATCTGTATGAACCGGGTCTTGACGAAGATACTACCAAAAAAGGTCCCTCCCATTTCAACTGCAACTTGCCCACTGTATCTGGGTTAGCCACTCTCCGAGGCACCAAATGTCCTGGCTCAATATTCTTTAGCCGAACCTTTCTATCACACCATTTGATTGTTTCGGCTTGATATTTATTGATGTTCTCCACAGCTTGAAGCCTGATCCCTTCTATAGCATCTTTTTCCACAGAATGATCAGCTTCAGAATCTGATTCTGCCGAAGCTACTACCCTTATTGATCCAGTTTTAGCTTCCTCCGGAGTTATTGCTTCGTCACCAAACAATAATTTGAATGGAGTAAAGTCTGTTGACCTTGATGTTGTTGTGTTGTGGCTCCATACCACTTTGATTAATTGATCTGGCCACTTTCCCTTGGGTTGATTGAAGATTAACTTCATTATTCCTGTCATTATGATGCCATTGGCTCTTTCAACAAGTCCATTTGACTCCGGATGCCTGACTGATGCAAAATGGATCTTCGTGCCAATTTGATCACAGAATTCTCTGAAAGCTTCGGAGTCGAACTGTGTTCCATTATCTACAGTGATGGCCTTTGGTACTCTGAAACGACAAACAATATTCTGCCAGAAAAACTTTTGAATGGTGGCCGAAGTTATTGTGGCTAAAGGCTTTGCCTCAATCCATTTAGAAAAATATTCCACAGCCACTACAACATATCTTAAGTTTCCTTGGGCCGGTGGTAACGGACCTAACAAGTCAAGGCCCCACCTTTGCAATGGCTAGATGGGTTGTATCAGCTGAGTTAGAGACGAAGGTTGTTTTTGATCTCTTGCACATTTCTGACAACCTTCGCACTTTTGAACTAATTCCGCTGCATCCGAAGCTGCCTTCGGCCAATAAAACCCTTGACGGAAAACTTTTCCAAGTAACGGCCTGGATCCAATGTGAGATCCACACAGGCCTGCATGTATTTCTTTCATTAATTCTATGCCTTCGGCTCTAGATAAACACTTGAGTAATGGAGCACAAACTCCATGCTTGTACAACTCCCCTTCTATCATGACATATGGACGAGCTCTTGCCTCTATCCTCCTGTTATAAGTTTCGTCATCTGAAAGGAAGTTACCCTGAAGGTAAGAGATGATCTCAGTTCTCCAGTCTTCACTATAAACAGGAGATATATTGAGGACTGCTCTTTCAAGAAGTTCCACTGAAAGGGCTTTTATTGTTTCGAAGAACACATCCGAAGGTAAGGGCAGCCCCTGTGCTGCTGACTTAGCTAGCAAATCAGCATGCTCATTTTGTCCTCGAGGGATATTTTTGATAGAAAATCCTTCGAAGGAAGCTTCAATCCTTCGGACCGTGTCTAGATATTTTTCAAGCTTCGGATTTTTAGCCTTACAACTCTTGTCGATATGACCCGAAACAACCTGGGAATCAGTTTTAAGAATGGCCCTACTGATTCCCATTGCTTTTAACTTCTGAAGGCCCAAAAGCAGGGCTTCGTACTCAGTAATATTGTTTGTACAACTAAAATCGAGTCTTGCCGCATAACAAGTTTTAACTTTGGATGGTGAGACCAACACAGCGGCTGCTCCTGCTCCGAAGGTTCCCCAAGACCCATCGCAAAACACTGTCCATACTTTGGCATCTTTATTCGTTTCTTCATCCTGAGCCCCTGGCGTCCAGTCAGCAATGAAATCTGCCAACGCTTGAGACTGGATCGAAGATCTATGCACATAATCAATGCAAAATTCATTGAGCTCTGCAACCCATTTTCCAATCCGTCCAGTAGCTTCTCTATTTCTCATAATATCCTTCAACGGTTGCGAAGAAGGAACAACAATATTGTATGCTTGAAAGTAATGCCGAAGCTTCCTGGATGCCATCAAAACAGCATATAACACCTTCTCCAATTCTGTATAGTTTTTCTTCGATAAACTAAGAACCTCAGATACAAAATATACTGGGACCTGCTTCTTGACTTGGCCATCAAGCTTCTCCTGGACAAGTGCTGCACTTACCGCTGAGTGTGAAGCTGCCACATATAATAACAAAGGAGCCCCTGGTGTTGGTGGAGTTAATGTTGTTAAATCTATCAAATATTGCTTCAGTTCCTCAAAGGCTTTTTGTTGGCTTGGTCCCCATTGAAAGACTTCGGCTGATTTCAGCACTTCGAAGAATGGTAAATTTCTCTCCGCTGATCTGGATATGAATCTATTGAGAGATGTCAGCCTCCCTGTCAGTCTTTGGGCCCCCTTTTTTGTATTTGGTGGCTCCATTCGAAGTATAGCTTCGATTTTACTTGGATTAGCTTCAATTCCCTTTGTTGAAACCAAGCATCCGAGAAATTTCCCCTTCTTTACTCCGAAGACACATTTTTCTGGATTCAACTTTAGACCAGCTTGTCTAAAACTGGCGAAGGTCTCCTGCAAATCAGCAATGTGATTTTCTTGTTTCGTGCTTTTTACAATGATATCATCAACATAAGTTAGCACATTTCTGCCTATCTGAGACTGAAGAACCTTCGCAGTCATTCTGCTGAAACTTCCTCCAGCGTTCTTTAGCCCCTCAGGCATCCGAAGGTAACAATATGTTCCACTAGGGGTTATGAAACTGGTCTTCGGCTCATCCTCCTTCTTCATCCAAATTTGATGATAGCCTGAATAACAATCTAGAAGACTCATAAGCTCTGACGAAGTTGCTGCATCAACTAAGGAGTCTATCCTTGGCAATGGGAATTCGTCCTTCGGACAGGCCTTGTTGAGATCCGTAAAATCGATACACATTCGCCATTTGCCATTGGCCTTTTTTACCATAACAGTGTTAGCTAGCCGTTCTGGGTACTTTACTTCTCTGATAACTCCTGCACTGAGGAGTCTTTTGACTTCATTCCGAGCTCCTTCGGCCTTGTCTTCAGACATTTTCCGAAGCCTCTGCTTTCTGGGTCTGAAGGATGGGTCAACATTGAGCGAGTGTTCAATAACATCCCTGTTAACTCCGCAAAGATCATTGGCTGACCATGCAAAAACATCTTTGTTGTTGAACAAAAACCTTATCAAGGTTTTCTCCTGTTCTTCGGATAATTGGGAGCCCAACAGCACCTTCTGCTCTGCTATGTCTTCACATAAGAGCATGGGCTTCGGCTGATCTGCCGAAGCTGCTTTCTCCCTTCTGAATTTGTACTGTTCACAAGCTTCAGCTCCATCTATATTATGGATTGCTTTTGAGTCAGTCCAGTTTCCCTCGGCCCTTCTAGCAGCTTCCTGACTTCCATGAATAGCAATGGGTCCTTGATCCGAAGGTATCTTCATGCAAAGGTAAGCAGGATGAAGAATTGCTTCGAAAGCATTGAGGGTGCCACGACCAATAATTGCATTGTAAGGGTATTCCATGTCAACAATGTCAAACACAACTTGCTCAGTTTTGGTGTTGTTGATGAATCCGAAGGTCACTGGCATGGTGATCTTGCCCAGTGCTACAATCTGTCTTCCTCCGAAGCCACAGAGAGGGTGTGTAGCATCATGAATCTTATCTTCTGGCTCTTGCATTTGTCTGAAGGCCTTAGCAAATATAATATCAGCTGCACTGCCTGTATCAACCAAGACATTGTGGACCAGAAACCCTTTGATAACGCAAGAAATAACCATAGCATCGTTATGAGGAAAATCCTTGAGCTGAAGATCCTCTTGGGAGAAAGTGATTGGAATGTGGGACCATCTTGACTTGATGAAGGGTCCCTGCACTCCAACATGTTGTACTCTTCTCTGTGCCTCCTTCTTCTGTTTCTTGTTAGCTGGCTCTGAGCATGAACCACCTGTTATCGGGAGAATCAGCTTCGGAGCCGAAGCAGCTCCAGCTTGGTTCTTGAACGAAGCCATTGTCTCAGGAAAGTGGAAATGAGTTCACCGGAGGTGGGCGTCAATGTTGGGGACTTGTTCTCAAATGCTATGAATTAAGAACAAGGCAACATAAAATGTTAAATGTTAATGCCCTTCATCCAACGAAGCATTATTCCCTTAAGGATTAATGAGCCATGGACGAAGGTTAAAGACGATATGATTACGAAGGTTAATCTTTGTAATTGAATCCTAATAGATTAAATAAAGTAATATAAGATACGAAGCGTCAAAGGTGAATAAATTATAAACGAACAACATTACTTTTTATATTATATCAATTTAACGCATTTAAGCATTGGATACAATTATACCTTTGCCTTGGCAAAAGATTGATTCCCGAATGGTGTGATCGCTATTGCCGGAATTCGTGAACAGTAAAGGAATACTGTTCACTATTTATAGACACGGGACACAGCCTGTGAGGAATTACAATTATGCCCCTCATAAGGGATTACAACAGCGACTCAAACATTTATGGACTAAAAGGTCATTCTATTTTTATGTCGGTTTGTAACTCCGAAGCTTCATGAAGAGGAACCTTCAGTCATCACATGCGGACAGCTTCAGCCGAAGCTGTTTCTTCCTACAAGACCTTCGGCGACGAAGCTTAGTCCCAACAGTTGTGCAATGCAAATAACATGTCCTTCAATAGGACTTAGGGGATAATATAGTTGCAATAGTACATATTTTAAATATGACACATCGCTCTAGGCGTTCATCCATTGCAACATCTATGATGGTGTAACAAAAGTCCATCAAAGATCATAATCCATCAGGGATTTTCATTGATCAGATATATCGTTATAGTCTGTCATTCTGGCACAATGGGGATATTTTGCCAGTAACACCTAAACCTTATAGGTTTCTGCCATCGTGGCTTTAGAGGATACCGTAATTCCACATCTAGTGGAAAATACCATGAGTAAAACTCGTGGAATGCACATGTGCTTATTCGGTAAACTTCAAATCCTTTGGTACCTCATCTTATTCCTTTTTGGGTCTGTATGGGTCTTTATCCCTCTATCGGGATTAACAAATTTTGGTGTTCAACTCAGACTTTATTTCTTCTAGAAAGGTTCCATCAGGGAACTGTAATCTCAACTAGTAGATATTCTCTCTACACTTGAGAATGGTCATTCATCAGGAACGCATTATTCAATATGAGATTTATATGTTGCATATTTATAATTCAAGAATATGAGTCCTCCTTGGATCTCATGACGGATCTTCTGAATCCTATTAACTGCATAGTTTAATTCATGCCATTTGCCAGATTATATCATATAGCGGAACAGCGTTTATTCAACACATATGTGGGATGGATCTCTCACAAGACCACTTGAACCATCGCATTCACCACACATTATTTCAATAGTGTCCATAAATGTCCGAACTTCAAGCTCACGACTTTCATTTTGCGATTATTGGTTCAGCCTCGATTGCATTTATCAGTGACTCGATAAGAGAGCTTCAAGCACCCATGCCTAGGACTTTGTTTTGGATCCCATTGCAATCTATAGAGGCAAGATAGGTGTCGACACATTTGTCTCCCACATTTAATAACGATCTCCGTCATTTCCCAAAACGAAAGATTCATTGTTCCGTATTCCCAACACAATGATATTGCGCGCATTGCTAGGAATTTCATCATCAAGATGAACCTCTTCGTGAGGCAAATCACCATCAGGGTGAATTAGTCGGAGGAGAGTTATCACAGACCACGTGAATCTGCAATCAGAACATATGCTTTGACTAAGGCCAATGGATCATATTCGCAGGCGTCCCCGAGAATAGATCAAATGCCAATAAGTCAAATGTGGATATGATATTAATCCCGGGTATATCCACATCTACATCAGGTAGAAGCATTCAGACCAATACGATTACTCCTCAACGATTTCTGGCAAACTCCATATACACAGGAGTACACACTGAACGACATATTCAGTTTGACTTTTGTGCGTTTAATAGAATATTGAGGCATTACACTATATGGGCATTCCTCCCCCTAATGCCGAGATGTTCTAAAAGCATACATATAAAATCCCCAACCACAATCATCCAGTTGTGGCCAATGTATGCTATTGTGGTGATTTATTTGGGAAACCTTACGCACATTACAGATAGGGGTTTTATGTAGTGAGCTTTGGACTTAGATTAATGTAGTGGCATGAATACTACATATTTGTCCTTCACATGAAGGGATAGTCTCAACATCCAGCGAGACACGCAACAACAAGTTGCTTCATGGTTACAATTCTGCAAACTTATTGTTATCATTACCAAATGCACAGTCAATCATTAAGATTTATACTAACATGCACAACACTATTTTATCCATAAGGCTTCTTCAGGGGCTCATGAATACCATTCGTCATTTGGAGCCATTAGTTGACTTCAGATCAACAAGTAAAATGACCATCAGGGTCTAACGCTCACAAAGACATTCACTGGTTGCATTGTGCTTTTAAGCACATAGGAAAAATGTGTGTGTAGATAATGATAGTAAAGTGCACGACATCAGGCCAATGCTGCCAAACAAATATTTTTATATGCATATATGTATAGTCCAGCTCGTTTTTATCACTGCCCATAGTTTACCCAATTACTCATACTGTTCTGAAATTGGGTATCAATTTGTGCAACATTTTTAGGTATTATAATTTTGAGAGAGAATTTATAACAATAGTTAATAATTTGTGATGCTGCCAGCAGGACAAACATTTCTCCTCATATTATATACCAATTTGTTCTATAAAGCATTATTTCGATCTCTTCGTTGTTCAGCAAAAAGAGAAGCTTTGGAATAGAACAGACAAGGCCAAGAATTCATTTTATCTGGGAAAAGCGCCATATAACTAGCTTTTGATGAAGCAAATGATGATAACTGCTTGGCAAGAACGAAACAATACTGGTATCCGCCTAGGATCCATCTTCAACAACATATAGTACTGCTCTCATACGAAGGAGTCATCATGACTAGGGAGAATGCAACAGGTCTCCACAAGATCTTCATATTTCTATCACAAATTATCATCACTAACGCTATTGTGGCCGAGAATTGTGGCTCTTCCAACGCCAAGAACCAAGGACAAATTAATGTCTATTGTAGCTTCAAGCTCTGTGGTGATGTGGGATTTCACGACTATTTTTCTACTCTTTTTTACTTCTGGTAGATTAGAGTAAGATTATGATAAGCATGCCAAGGGGTGGAATCCTATGTAGTTCTGCTACAAAACCCCAGTTATATGTCCATTCAGGATTGACCGTTACCATTTGACTTATAATGTATACCATACTCGTCAAGGGACTATCTCGAGTCAATTCAACGACTATGAGTATTTACAATTCTGAGAGATGTATGCAACACAAGCGTAAAGGTCCTAGACAGGACGAGCAAAGTGGTTCGACGGGAACACACAATTGTTTTCACACCAACATAGTGAAAAATTTCTCAGAATAACCTCTCGGTATACTCGCAACTTCGTGTTGCTAGCGTCTACATGTCCTTTTATCTCATAGTTTGCTTCATGTCATTCAGCAACAAAGAGAGCAATGTGCTAACATCTGGTTGAGCAATGTATGACTGAGATTTCTAGTCATAAATTATTTGGTAAGGTCTTTCTGCTTACTAATAGAGTCCCAATTTGTGATGTCTTCTATGCCAAAAAAGGCTTTCATGCATTATATTTGAGAGCACCTAGAGGGGGGGTGAATAGGTGATCCTGTGAAACTTAAACTTATAGCCACAAAAACTTGTTAAGTGTTAGCACAATAATCGCCAAGTGGCTAGAGAGGAGTCTCAACAAAACACAATACCACAAGAGATCAAACACAGAGATGACACAGTGGTTATCCCGTGGTTCGGCCAAGACCAACGCTTGCCTACTCCACGTTGTGGCGTCCCAACGGACGAGGGTTGCAATCAACCCCTATCAAGCGGTCCAAAGACCAACTTGAATACCACAGTGTTGCTTTGCTTTTCTTAATCCCGTTTGCGAGGAATCTCCACAACTTGGAGCCTCTCGCCCTTACAAAAGATGTTCACAAAGAATCACGGAGCAAGGGAGGGATTAGCAACTCACACAAGACACAAAGATCATAGCGAATACGCACACACAAAACCCAGACTTGAGCTCAAGAGACTAGCACACTAGAATGGAGCTCAAATCACTAGAATGTCGAACAAGTGCGCAAGAATGATGTGTGAGTGATCAAGATTGCTCAAGGAATGCTTGGTTTCCTCCTCCATGCGCCTAGGGGTCCCTTTTATAGCCCCAAGGCAGCTAGGAGCCGTTGAGAGAAAATCTGGAAAGCCATTCTTGCCTTCTGTCATCGGGGGCACCGGACAGTCCGGTGCACACCGGACACTGTCCAGTGCCCGATTTCCTTCCTTAAATAGCGAAGCCGACCGTTGGCAGACTTGGAGCCGTTGGCGCACCGGACATGTCCGATGCACACCGGACAGTCCGGTGCCATCTTCTAGCCGTTGGCTCAGCCACGTGTCTCGCGCAGATTGCGCGCCCGACCGTTGGCCCGGCCGACCGTTGGCTCACCGGACAGTCCGGTGAATTTTAGTCGTACGTCGCCGGTGAATTCCCGAGAGCGGCCACTTCGCCCGAGCCAGCCTGGCGCACCGGACACTGTCCGGTGCACCACCGGACAGTCCGGTGTGCCAGACAGAGCTGAGTCTTGGCTGTACACAGCCAAGCCTTTTTCACCTCTTTTCTTTTCTTCTTCTTTCTGTTTCTAACACTTAGACAAGTATATTAGTACACAAAACCAATGTACTAAGGCTTAGAAACATACCTTTACTCTTGGTTTGCACTTTGTTCATCCATGGGCATAGATTCACATTTAAGCACTTGTGTTGGCACTCAATCACCAAAATACTTAGAAATGGCCCAAGGGCACATTTCCCTTTCAATCTCCCCCTTTTTGGTGATTTATGCCAACATAACATAAAGCAACTAGAACAAGTGCAATATCACTTCAAATAAAAACTCAAATTTATTTTGATTCAATTTGGCATATATGGATCATCCTTTGCCACCACTTGGTTTGTTTTTGCAAATCAAACTCAAAATCCTATCTCTAAGTCAAATCCACTTGTAGAGACATAAAGAGAGGTTTTCCAAAGAAAAATGATTCAAGATTCCAAAAACTCCCCCTTTTTCCCATAATCAACACTTCTCCCCACAAGAGGCCAACTTTTGACAAAAGAGACAATGCAAGAGTTTTGACAAACCAAAAGCTCTATCCTACTGTTTTCAAAGTTTCTCAAGTGGTAGCTGATCCATTTATTGCTTTGGCCTTTAATTTCTCCCCCTTTGGCATCAAGCACCAAAACGGGATCAATCTTGGCCCTTTAACCCCATTGCCTCACCAAAATCTTCAATTAAGAGCAAATAGGCAATAAGAGTTTAAAGATGAACTTGGAATAAGTTACCCTCTCATCGGAGTGCAGTGGAAGTCTTTCACGGTCCAAGTCCA
The DNA here is from genome assembly GCF_902167145.1 of Zea mays. Taxonomy (NCBI): domain Eukaryota; kingdom Viridiplantae; phylum Streptophyta; class Magnoliopsida; order Poales; family Poaceae; genus Zea; species Zea mays. The sequence continues at coordinate 199,083,130 of NC_050098.1, forward strand.
CCTTTCCCTTTCAAACCTTCTTTGAGACTAAAACAATCAAACTCAAACAAACGGTTAGTCTCAAAGGGTCAAGTTGTAACACATCTCCCCCTAAATATGTGCATTACTGGCACAAGGACTTGTGAGGTCCGGGGAGTGCTTGTACAACTTGAGCACCATAATAAGCAACACAATGCAGAATGAACATGATTAAAGGCATAAACACATGTATGATATAAATCAATCCAGGTTCCGCGAATCTAAGACATTTAGCTCACTACGCAACCTGCAAAAGGTCTTCTCATCTAGAGGCTTAGTGAAGATATCGGCTAGCTGGTTCTCGGTGCTAACATGAAACACTTCGATATCTCCCTTTTGCTGGTGGTCTCTCAAAAAGTGATGCCGGATGTCAATGTGCTTTGTGCGGCTGTGTTCAACAGGATTTTCCGCCATGCGGATAGCGCTCTCATTGTCACATAGGAGTGGGACTTTGCTCAGATTGTAGCCAAAGTCCCGAAGGGTTTGCCTCATCCAAAGTAGCTGCGCGCAACACTGTCCTGCGGCAACATACTCGGCCTCAGCAGTGGATAGGGCAACGGAGGTTTGTTTCTTAGAGTTCCACGACACCAGGGACCTTCCTAAGAATTGGCACGTCCCTGATGTACTCTTCCTATCGACCTTACATCCAGCATAGTCGAAATCTGAGTATCCAACCAAGTCAAAGGTAGACCCCTTTGGATACCAGAGCCCGAAGCAGGGCGTAGCAACCAAATATCTAAGAATTCGCTTCACCGCCACTAAGTGACACTCCTTAGGATCGGATTGAAATCTAGCACACATGCATACGCTAAGCATAATATCCGGTCTACTAGCACATAAATAAAGTAAAGACCCTATCATTGACCGGTATGCTTTTTGATCAACTGACTTACCTCCTTTGTTGAGGTCGGTGTGTCCGTCGGTCCCCATCGGAGTCTTTGCGGGCTTGGCGTCCTTCATCCCAAACCGCTTTAGCAGATCTTGCGTGTACTTCGTTTGGGAGATGAAGGTGCCGTCTTTGAGTTGCTTCACTTGGAACCCAAGGAAGTAGTTCAACTCTCCCATCATCGACATCTCGAATTTCTGCGTCATCACCCTGCTAAACTCTTCACAAGACTTTTGGTTAGTAGAACCAAATATTATGTCATCAACATAAATTTGGCACACAAACAAATCACCATCACATGTCTTAGTAAAAAGAGTTGGATCGGCTTTCCCAACCTTGAAAGCATTAACAATTAGAAAGTCTCTAAGGCATTCATACCATGCTCTTGGGGCTTGCTTAAGTCCATAGAGCGCCTTAGAGAGCTTACACACGTGGTCGGGGTACCGTTCATCCTCGAAGCCAGGGGGTTGCTCCACGTACACCTCCTCCTTGATTGGCCCGTTGAGGAAAGCGCTCTTCACATCCATTTGGAACAACCTGAAAGAATGGTGAGCGGCATATGCTAGCAAGATACGAATTGATTCTAGCCTAGCCACAGGAGCAAATGTCTCCTCAAAGTCCAAACCTGCGACTTGGGCATAACCTTTTGCCACAAGTCGAGCCTTGTTCCTCGTCACCACCCCGTGCTCGTCCTGTTTGTTGCGGAATACCCACTTGGTTCCCACAACGTTTTGCTTGGGACGAGGCACCAGTGTCCAAACTTCATTTCGCTTGAAGTTGTTGAGTTCCTCCTGCATGGCTAACACCCAGTCCGGATCTAGCAAGGCCTCTTCTACCCTGAAAGGCTCAATAGAAGAGACAAAGGAGTAATGCTCACAAAAATTAACTAATCGAGATCGAGTAGTTACTCCCTTGCTAATATCACCCAGAATTTGGTCGACGGGATGATCCCTTTGAATCATCGCTCGAACTTGGGTTGGAGGTGCCGGTTGTGCTTCTTCCTCCATCACATGATCATCTTGTGCTCCCCCTTGATCACACTCCTCTTGATGAACCTGTTCATCGTTTTGAGTTGGGGGATGCATCATTGTTGAGGAAGAAGGTTGATCTTGCTCCAATTGTTCTTGTGGTCGCACATCACCAATCGCCATGGTGCGCATAGCGGCCGTTGGAACGTCTTCTTCATCTACATCATCAAGATCAACAACTTGCTCTCTTGGAGAGCCATTAGTCTCATCAAATACAACGTCGCTAGAGACTTCAACCAAACCCGATGATTTGTTGAAGACTCTATACGCCTTTGTATTTGAGTCATAACCTAACAAAAACTCTTCTACAGCTTTGGGAGCAAACTTAGAATTTCTACCCTTCTTTACTAGAATGTAGCACTTGCTCCCAAATACACGAAAGTAAGATACATTGGGTTTGTTACCAGTTAGTAGCTCATACGAAGTCTTCTTGAGGAGGCGATGAAGGTAGACCCTGTTGATGGCGTGGCAAGCCGTGTTCACGGCTTCCGACCAGAAACACTCGGGGGTCTTGAATTCTCCAAGCATCGTCCTCGCCATATCGATTAGCGTCCTGTTCTTCCTCTCTACCACACCATTTTGATGTGGTGTGTAGGGAGCGGAGAACTCGTGCTTGATCCCTTCCTCCTCAAGGAACTCCTCCACTTGAAGGTTCTTGAACTCGGACCCGTTGTCGCTCCTTATCTTCTTCACCTTGAGCTCAAACTCATTTTGAGCTCTCCTGAGGAAGCGCTTGAGGGTCCCTTGGGTTTCAGACTTATCCTGCAAAAAGAACACCCAAGTGAAGCGGGAAAAGTCATCAACGATAACTAGACCATACTTACTTCCTCCTATGCTCAGATAGGCGACGGGTCCGAAGAGGTCCATATGTAGCAGCTCCAGGGGTCTTGATGTTGTCATCACATTTTTGGTGTGATGAGAGCCTCCCACCTGTTTCCCTGCTTGACAAGCTGCACAAGGTCTATCTTTTTTGAAATGAACATTGGTTAGACCTATCACGTGTTCTCCCTTTAGAAGCTTGTGGAGGTTCTTCATCCCCACATGTGCTAAGCGGCGATGCCACAGCCAGCCCATGCAAGTCTTAGCCATTAAGCATGCATCTAGACCGGCCTCTTCTTTTGCAAAATCAACTAAGTAAAGCTTGCCGTCTAGAATACCCTTAAAAGCTAGTGAACCATCACATCTTCTAAAGACAGACACATCTACATTTGTAAACAAACACTTATATCCCATATTGCATAATTGACTAACAGATAGCAAATTATATCCAAGAGACTCTACTAAAAACACATTAGAGATAGAGTGCTCATTTGAGATTGCAATTTTACCTAACCCTTTTACCTTGCCTTGATTCCCATCACCGAATATTATTGAATCTTGGGAATCTTTATTCTTGACGTAGGAGGTGAACATCTTCTTCTCCCCCGTCATATGGTTTGTGCATCCGCTGTCAATAATCCAGCTTGAACCCCCGGATGCATAAACCTGCAAGGCAAATTTAGGCTTGGGTCTTAGGTACCCAACTCATGTTGGGTCCTGCAAGGTTAGCACAAATATCCTTAGGGACCCAAATGCAAGTTTTGTCTCCCTTGCATCTTGCCCCTAATTTTCTAGCAACTATTTTCCTATCCTTTCTACAAATAGCAAAGGAAGCATTTAAAGCACGATAAATTGTAGAAGGTTCATTCATTACTTTCCTAGGAGCATGAATAATATTCTTTCTAGGCACATGATGAATAGCACTTCTCCTAGACATATTTCTACCATGCATATAGGAAGAACTAGAAGCAAACATGGCATGAGAATCAAAATCATCATAAGCATTATAACTCCTATAAGCATTTCTAGTTTGTCTCCTATCATGGTACATAAAAACATGGTTCTTTTTAGCACTACTAGCCATAGGAGCCTTCCCTTTCTCCTTGGCGGAGATAGGAGCCTTATGGCTTGTCAAGTCCTTGGCTTCCCTCTTGTAGCCAAGTCCATCCTTGATTGAGGGGTGTCTACCAATTGTGTAGGCATCCCTTGCAAATTTTAGCTTATCAAAATTACTCTTGCTAGTCTTAAGTTGAGCATTAAGACTAGCCAATTCATCATTAAGTTTGGAAATTGAAACTAGGTGTTCATTACAAGCATCAATGTCAAAATCTTTACACCTATTACAAGTTTCAACAATTTCTACACAAGATGTTGATTTACTAGCTATTTCTAACTTAGCATTCAAATCATCATTAACACTTTTTAATTTAGAGATGGATTCATGACAAGTAGATAATTCACTAGAGAGCATTTCATTCCTTTTAATTTCTAGAGCAAGAGAATTTTGTGCACTAACAAATTTATCATGCTCCTCATATAAAAGATCCTCTTGTTTTTCTAGTAATCTATTCTTGTCATTCAAAGCATCAATCAACTCATTAATCTTATTAATTTTAGATCTATCTAATCCCTTAAATAAGCATGAGTAATCTATCTCATCATCATCACTAGACTCATCCTCACTTGAAGAAGCATAAGTACTAGCATCATGAGTGCTTACTTTCTTCTCCCTTGCCATGAGGCAAGTGTGACGCTCGTTGGGGAAGAGGGATGACTTGTTGAAGGCGGTGGCGGCAAGTCCTTCATTGTCGGAGTCGGAGGAGGGGCAATCCGAATCCCACTCCTTTCCGATATGTGCCTCGCCCTTGGCCTTCTTGTAATGCTTCTTCTTCTCCCTTTTGTTCCCCTTTTCCTAGTCACTTTCATTATCGGGACAGTTAGCAATGAAATGACCAATCTTACCACATTTGAAGCACGAGCGCTTCTCCTTTGTCTTGGTCTTGCTTGGCTGTCCCTTGCGACCTTTAAGCGCCGTCTTGAAGCGCTTAATGATGAGGGCCATCTCCTCATTGTTTAGCCCGGCCGCCTCAACTTGCGCCACCTTGCTCGGTAGCGCCTCCTTGCTCCTCGTTGCCTTGAGAGCAATGGGTTGAGGCTCAAGAATAGGACCGTTCAACGCGTCGTCCACATATCTTGCTTCCTTGATCATCATTCGCCCGCTTACGAACTTCCCAAGAACTTCTTCGGGCGACATCTTGGTGTACCTAGGATTTTCACGAATATTGTTCACCAAATGAGGATCAAGAACGGTAAAGGACCTTAGCATTAGGCGGACGACGTCGTGATCCGTCCATCGCGTGCTTCCGTAGCTCCTTATTTTGTTGATAAGAGTCTTGAGCCGGTTGTATGTTTGAGTTGGCTCCTCGCCCCTTATCATTGCGAACCGTCCAAGCTCGCCCTCCACCAACTCCATCTTGGTGAGCAGGGTGACATCATTCCCCTCATGAGAGATCTTGAGGGTGTCCCAGATCTGCTTGGCATTGTCCAAGCCGCTCACCTTATGGTACTCGTCCCTGCACAAAGAGGCTAGCAACACAGTAGTAGCTTGTGCATTTTTATGAATCTGTTCATTAATAAACATGGGACTATCTGTACTATCAAAGTGCATTCCACTTTCTACAATCTCCCATATGCTAGGATGGAGAGAGAACAAGTGACTACGCATTTTGTGACTCCAAATCCGTAGTCCTCTCCATCAAAATGAGGAGGTTTACCAAGTGGATTAGATAATAAATGAGCATTAGTACTTTGAGGAATACGAGAGTAATCAAAAGAAAAGTTCAAATTGACCGGTTTCTTTCTCTCGTATTCGTTGTGGTCGTCGTCCTTTTGGGAGGAAGTAGACTCATCGCTGTCGTAGTAGACGATCTCCTTGATGCGTCTTGTCTTCTTCTTCTTCCCATCTTTGCGTCTGTGGCCCGAGCCCGAGTCGTTGGACTTGTCATCCCTTGGCTCATTGACGAAGGACTCCTTCTCCTTGTCGTTGATCACGATTCCCTTCCCTTTAGGATCCATCTCTTCGGGCGGTTAGTCCCTTTGTGAAGAGAACGACTCCGATACCAATTGAGAGCACCTAGAGGGGGGGTGAATAGGTGATCCTATGAAACTTAAACTTATAGCCACAAAAACTTGTTAAGTGTTAGCACAATAATCGCCAAGTGGCTAGAGAGGAGTCTCAACAAAACACAATACCACAAGAGATCAAACACAGAGATGACACAGTGGTTATCCCGTGGTTTGGCCAAGACCAACGCTTGCCTACTCCACGTTGTGGCGTCCCAGCGGACGAGGGTTGCAATCAACCCCTCTCAAGCGGTCCAAAGACCAACTTGAATACCACAGTGTTGCTTTGCTTTTCTTAATCCCGTTTGCGAGGAATCTCCACAACTTGGAGCCTCTCGCCCTTACAAAAGATGTTCACAAAGAATCACGGAGCAAGGGAGGGATTAGCAACTCACACAAGACACAAAGATCACAGCGAATACGCACACACAAAACCCAGACTTGAGCTCAAGAGACTAGCACACTAGAATGGAGCTCAAATCACTAGAATGTCGAACAAGTGCGCAAGAATGATGTGTGAGTGATCAAGATTGCTCAAGGAATGCTTGGTTTCCTCCTCCATGCGCCTAGGGGTCCCTTTTATAGCCCCAAGGCAGCTAGGAGCCGTTGAGAGAAAATCTGGAAAGCCATTCTTGCCTTCTGTCATCGGGGGCACCGGACAGTCCGGTGCACACCGGACACTGTCCAGTGCCCGATTTCCTTCCTTAAATAGCGAAGCCGACCGTTGGCAGACTTGGAGCCGTTGGCGCACCGGACATGTCCGATGCACACCGGACAGTCCGGTGCCATCTTCTAGCCGTTGGCTCAGCCACGTGTCTCGCGCAGATTGCGCGCCCGACCGTTGGCCCGGCCGACCGTTGGCTCACCGGACAGTCCGGTGAATTTTAGTCGTACGTCGCCGGTGAATTCCCGAGAGCGGCCACTTCGCCCGAGCCAGCCTGGCGCACCGGACACTGTCCGGTGCACCACCGGACAGTCCGGTGTGCCAGACAGAGCTGAGTCTTGGCTGTACACAGCCAAGCCTTTTTCACCTCTTTCCTTTTCTTCTTCTTTCTGTTTCTAACACTTAGACAAGTATATTAGTACACAAAACCAATGTACTAAGGCTTAGAAACATACCTTTACTCTTGGTTTGCACTTTGTTCATCCATGGGCATAGATTCACATTTAAGCACTTGTGTTGGCACTCAATCACCAAAATACTTAGAAATGGCCCAAGGGCACATTTCCCTTTCAATATTATATATCTTCGGGTTACTTCGGGTAAAACTTTATGCGTGAGGAAAGATGAGAGAATTATCTTATCCGTGTTTCATTTATATTTCAATTTAATTTCCCAGATTTCCAAGCACTATACAACTTGATATAGTTGTTATGGCCACTTGGCAATATAAATAAATATATGATGCCACACAATACAGTTAAATAAAATATAGAGCCAAATAAAATTGTTTATGAAATTTGCGCATAATGTGATTTTGTGACTTCAGGGGCTTGAACGACCCAACACAATCCACGCGAGTAAAAGCTCTAGTGTATCTGGCGTCAGCGCGTGTGCGACCATCAGGGCTAAGCAACATGGCAAGCCTTCGTAATAAGCGCAACAGGCGTAGTTGTGGCTCAATAGTCGGGTACAAGATAAGTCCACGCAACATGCGCAATATGCGCAATTGTGGCTCGATGATCACGACAGACGAACAATGCCTACAGGGCATGCGAAAAATATGTGACTCGGCGATGGCAATCCAACTCTACGGGAGTGGTCCGATTAAGCGAGAGTGCGATTAACAATCACATGACGCAGCCAAGTTCATATGACACAAATACTGTATCGTGTTGCCAGGGCTCAGCCAATACCATAGCTCAGCCGATTAATTATGTAGTCAGATTGGCGTACGAGTACCCAATATATAATTTAATCGCCCAGCGTGAGTCTAAAATCTCAATGCAAAATAAATATTTAGAGCGATTTAAGTATGCATATTATAGCCTTCATATACATTTTAATAATTTTCTGTTAAGTATTTACTACAGAAAATAACAGCAGAAAAATAAACACCAGAATTAATATATAAACATAACACATCGGGTGTAAAAGTCAATTTCTTATACTGAAGCATGCATTTTCTACTAATTATTTATTATGGTAGAAATTATAACGTAAAGCATGCATACAACTTGTATAAATTAGAAGAAATGTATTCATATAAAATATAAGAAAAACTGCATAAAGAGAATCTTTTCCTTTTACTTTTTTTTAAATAAATGAATGGATAAATAAATAATAGAAGCCTTGGCATGGCATCATGCACATGCGTGGGGCATGTCAATTCAATTGCGCACACAATGGATCAGCAGCCACTAACGTCACGTGCCCTCTGTCCTCACGACTAGGAAGTGGAGCCCACGTGGAGACTCACACATGCGCTTGATGAAATAACGAATGCTGGCTGCTGAGTCGTACACGACTAGAGAGACGAAATCACGAAACCGCACGGCATGCGCGTGACCGAGTCGCACAGAGTGCCGGGTCCAGCGCCCACGCGGGGTCCACATGCCATGTGTGCAGTGCCGTAGAGGAACGCCTATTTTTTCTCACGTCTCTAACCGCCCAGCCACCAGAGCCGCTTCTACTCCACCAGGGAGTGTCCCAGCCGCCGCATGGAGGATCTGCATGCTGCATGCTGGGGCTTGAGGGCGGCCGAGCCGCCGCGGGATCTGACGGGCAGCATGCATACAGGCTCGCAGTGTCCCAGCCGCCGCATGGAGGATCTGCATGCTGCATGCTGGGGCTTGAGGGCGGCCGAGCCGCCGCGGGATCTGACGGGCAGCATGCATACGGGCTCGCAGACGATATACGCGATGAACAGTAAATTGCAGATCCATTTAAAATTTCATACCGTGATTTCTGGTTCGACAAACGGGAACGAAGTCTGTCGCGTAGGACAGTTCGGCAAGGCCGGGGACCTGCCGGCGTGACGGAGAGTTGATGCAGATCTGATCTCGCAACAACGTCGAGGTAGAGCGTGCTGATAACGTGTTGAGAACTACGTTACCACGGATCACCAGATCCTTTCCCTTCTCTCCCGTCAGCAGTAAAGACGCAAGAAGATGTAGAGAACTCGTCTCCCTTCCCATAAGCACGACAGAGGAAACACACGAGACACTGGATATAGGGTTGGGCCTCTGGCCTCTTTCTGATCTCTGTATTATGAGGGGGTGTACAAGTTCCTTATATAGAGATGTGAGACCCCTCAGGGGCAAAGCAGGTATTTGCCCACATAAACCTAACTAGGGTTACTTAACAAATATGACGTGCTGAGACCGACCAAGTCATCGGTCTTGCGTGTTCCTCACCATTGCGTCAGCCGAGGAGGTACGTGCAAACATGGCTCATCCTTTTTTCCACTCATGACCTACGCCCCTAGACCACAGTCTATTGAGGGTTCTGCGGTCCTCTCTCGGATATAGGAACTATAGCTACGAAGGGAAAAGGTCGTATGGAGAGAAAACGACAGAGCCAGCAATAATGACCACCTAGGGAACACAACACCGATACGAATCACGCCATCTTCACAGGATCACCAGTATAGGGCTAAAGACCCACGCGCGGAAACGCACTGACACACGACAAAAGTTACCAGTTCGCTCCCTTCTAGAAGAATACATTGTACGAAGCCCCCTCCTTATTCTATAAAAGGAGGGGTTGACCTCACAAACAAAGCACAATACAAGGAACAAGAACACAAGGTAAACAAAGTCATGCAGTACGATAGTAACACACACCACACAGAGACATGGGAACAACATGGGAACCTTCCCTCTCTCGCTCGGTTGTAATCTCCTACTACAAGCAAATATGTACCGGTAGTACGAGACACCAAAGACTGGAGTAGAGACATTAAACACGAACTAATATAAATCTTGCGTCCACTGAGCATGTTATTCGAGCCCGAAACCCGCATACACAAATTTACTCACACATGTTTACTCTAAACACAGACAAATAAGCAAGGATGAAAAGAAACAAGTGATAACTAACTTTACCTTAAATTTTGTTACATGTAGTTTAATTCAACCAGAACATATTCAATCAATAATATTATAAGACATATTTTGTGAGGTTTGTCGATTTTAAGGCGAGTTTTTAAAACCCATGGTTTCCCACTAAGAGTTGTTCGATTAGACTACATCCAGCAGCTTACCCATCCTCATACCTATATTTAAACTCTAATAGTGTATTATATAGTGCAAAACAGTACATATAGGTAAATTTTGGGTAATCAGCTGGAGTCGGCCTTAGGAGTGGATTTAGAGGGGTTGAAGGGGATTAAATCCCTTTCAATTCAATTTTAAATAGGAATAGAATTAATCTCACTTAATCCCCTTCGTCCCCATGCAACCGAACAAGGCTAAATGAGTGTTTAGTTCCTATCGCATCGACTTTTTAAATAATAATTACATGTATTAAGTACTCCCTCCGGTGCAGTAAAAGAAGTCATCCTGCGCGTGACCGAGCGTGCACAAAAAGAAGTCATAGCGCGCATGGGTCTGGGATTTGGACGTTGTTGCCCCTAGTAATTGCACAAAAAAAGATGCATTTAAGAGGAATTGAACTTGGACCTCTAGTCTAGAATGCATTGGAGCTGCTGCAGCAACCAATCAAGCCTGATTGTTTTAGTGACGTTAATGCACTCATATCCCTATTTAATAGGGGCAAACAGGGAAAACTCTATGATAATTAATCACTCCTTGGTATGCACAATCATGTCCTAAACGACTACCTTTACTGCACTGGAGGGAGTATAGTTTAATTAGAAAAACTAAATACTATACAAATATATTAAATCTAATTAAGCATATATTTGATATTTATAATCGATATCCAAACATTTAATGTGACACACTCTAAACTTTAGTCGACAAAACACTCATTAAACCCTAGACATGCTTGCTAGTAGGGCTAGAAATGAGTCGAGCCAAGCTTGGCTCTGGACGCTCACATTATAAGTTGGAAGATAAGGCTCGGCTCGGACTAGTTTAGGCTCATGTGCCGCCAAACAAAGTTTTATGTAGAGCATAACTTATATATTTTTATTATACATAAAATAAAAAAAATATAAAATAAAAATCCAACAATATATATTTAAGCTATATCTAGTATTAGGTCCATAAAAAATAAAAAAACATAGGAATATAATATTATCATAATATAACACTGTACCATTAGGTTAGCCCACGAGCCGGCTGAAGCTTACTGAGACTCAGCTCGACTTACTGTTTAAGCCACAAAGTAGATTTGGTCTAAGCTTTATTTAGGTTTACAAGCCTCTCCGAGCCGGCCCACAAACCTCAGCAAGCCTACCTGCTGGTGTGCGTTTGCCGTTTGGTGTCGCTGTCGAGTAGTTCACGACGCGGCGTGTGAATAAAAGATGACGAGCCGCCATCTGTTGGAGACGTGAAAATCAAAAACCCCACCTTCGGATGCGAGCCGCTCTATCTCTCTCTCTCATCCAGATAGTGAGATAAGCAAAGTTCAATACAGCAGTTTATCCAATCAACTCGGATGGGGTGCCAGCCAGACAGCGCCACAACAACCGCACCGGCCAATCCGCCCCTCCCGTCCATTTTCCGCCATCACAATTCACAACTCAAAACGCAGCGGGCGCGGGGCCGGGGGCGGCACGCCGAAACCCACCAGAAGTCCAGAACCAGCCACGAGCCTCCACCAGCCGGCAGCCGCGCCGCACCACGGCACCAGTGACCAGCTACGGCAAGACAACCTGGCGAGTTCCTTCCATCCTGGCGCGGTTCCGCCGTCCGTGCCGCTTTCTCGTCGGCCTTTTCTCTGCCAGTCTGCCTGGGCCCACGCGCGCAGCACCACCGACTTCGGCTTGCTGGTTGCTGCAGCCGACCTGGAACTTGGGAGATGCCTTTTTTTTTTCTTTTCCCGGTTAAAGGAAGCGGCAGCAGCTTTTTCCCCGGAATCTGACGTGCGGCCCACAAACTGTTGGACCCCGCTTGTCATGGCTACTTGCTCGTGGAAAAATTTCATTCCTTGGATGCTTATGGTACACGAGCAATTTAATAATAGAGCAGCTCTAATTGCTTACCATGTCATCTAGAGTTAATAATAAAAACATTTATATAATAAAATTAACGACAAAATTAGCTTTTAGATTATTCTTTTGCCTCTTTATTTTTCACCCTTTCGGTTTGAAGCATGCGTAGCAGCTATTAGCTCTTGCATGTGAGTCCATTCCCCTGCGTTTTGATATCTCTCTCCTGTACACAAGCTAAAATATCATATCAACAGGCTTATAATCTATTGTTATACTTGCTCTCATGTCTGCTCGGACCACCAGGGACAGAAAAGTATGGAAGCAGCTTTGTTTTCCCTTCGGAAACGATTATTCGGAGTACTCTGTAAGCATCTAGTTTAAAGAATCAATTTAAAGTTCTTTAAAGCGGGCTGAATTTATGAAATTAAAATCAATTTTTATGTCTCAAAATATAGGTTCCATTATCTCTACTACCTATTAAGACGGTAAGAGGTAGGCTGCCCCATTCCGTGTTCTGTCATTCCCATTCCGTCCTCACTGCAAAGCTCATTCACATTCCTAGCTGCCTGTCTTTCTCATTCCCCCTCCCTGCAAAGCCCATTCACATTTCCATTCCCGGCTATCACGTGTCTTTCGCATTCCCTCTCTCACAAAGTCCATTCACATTCCCACGTGCATCCCACGCCTAACTAAAATTAAATTAAAAAAACAGGCTCCAAGGGGATTCAAACCCGCGACCCCTCAAGTAAATGTGTTTGTAGCTACCACTACGCCACATGTGTGTTTATGTTTACATCTATTATAGTAAAAACATATACTACATCTCTCACGAAGCCCACCTGCTACCCTTGCACAATGTGTAGTAGTAGATAGGTATCACCGAGATTATTAAATTATATTTTTGGATTGAGGGAGTAGTATTTAAAGAAGAGTCTTGCATGCAATTTCTTTTGTTTGAATAATGTTTTCAACTTAAATACTTTTTTTCGCATGTGTAACATTTATTCTCCGTAATATTTTTCCATGGATCTAACTTATAAATCATTTTCATAAACCAATGCCAAAGATAAATCCATGTTTCTTACTTGGAAACCCCGAACAAACACCACTAGCACGAGGCGCTCGCGTTGGCGTTGCTCACCGACGACGAGAAGAAACTTGGCGACTGCCAGTTCGACCTCTGGAAGCAGTCCTACATGGCCCATGCGCCGCTGTGTACGGCAAGCTCCGGCGCAGCCGCCGCTTGGACGCGGTCCAGAGTGGCTGCACTGCGCTGTCCATCGTCAAACATGAGGACCTCATGTGTGTTTATGTCTACATCTATTATAGTAAAAACATATACTACATATCACCTGAAGCCCAACTGCTACCCTTGCACAATGTGTAGTAGTAGATAAGTATCACCGAGATTATTAAATTATATTTTTGGATTGAGGGAGTAGTATTTAAAGAAGAGCCTTGCATGCAATTTCTTTTGTTTGAATAATGTTTTCAACTTAAATACTTTTTTTGCATGTGTAACATTTATTCTCCGTAATTTTTTCCATGGATCTAACTTATAAATCATTTTCATAAACCAATGCCAAAGATGAATCCATGTTTCTTACTTGGAAACCCCGAACAAACACCACTAGCACGAGGCGCTCGCGTTGGCGTCGCTCACCGACAACGAGAAGAAACTTGGCGACTGCCAGTTCGACCTCTGGAAGCAGTCCTACATGGCCCATGCGCCGCTGTGTACGGCAAGCTCCGGCGCAGCCACCGCTTGGACGCGGTCCAGAGTGGCTGCACCGCGCTGTCCATCGTCAAACATGGGGACCTCATAGTCGTCGCCAATGTCGACGACTCTCGGGTTGTTCTGGGCACCGCAACCTACGACGACGCCATCACGCCGTCTAGCTCATCATCCACCTGAAGCCTAACCTGCCACATAAGTCGCTACTGACCGGCCATGAATTCTTGTGCGCTGGAATGACGACTATTGTTGTTGTTGTGTGAGTGTCCTCGAACAAGATGTATGTAGAGGAGTAGCACATCCGGTGGTGCAACGACCAGGTGTACTACCTCGCTGATGAGCCCGGGGTGCACTTCATTTGGCAGCCTAGCCAAGAGTGATCGGTACTCACCATATCGTGCGTGTTCGACGACTATTATATCAAGGATTGTGGCGTCATCTCGACACCGGAGGTGAGCAGAGGTGGTCCGACAACAATGATCACTCGCCATCGTCGGGGTAGCTTTTGTGCCGACCTGCCTTTAATTCTCTTCGCAAACACACACTTGCATTTTTTGTTTAAGCAAGCGTGTATGGTGGTGCGTGCCTGATGACTAACGATGTACGACGGAACTTCTACCGGCAGGTGTGGCACGTGCTTTACAATGATGAGACCATGCAAATCATGACATCTATCGAAGTCTGCATGATACTGATGGTTGCAATGTAGTAGTGAAACAACTAAATTAAAATAACAAAATTTATGTATGGCTAAGATCACAAATGGATTATGAAATATTTTCTTATAACAATATAAGACACATTTTGTATATAAGTTGTCATGGTATTATATGTTCCCGTTGCAACGCACGGGTACTGACCTAGTGAAACTATAATCGTGACTAATTAATATTATTTACTCAATATCTTAAATTAAAATCATTTTCAGATGAGTTCTGCCTCACATGTATTTTTTTGAATTATATGATTTTAACACAAACAACCTGATCCAAAACAAGGGTCCTACCTCAAAAATTAATCAAATAATTATATGACTCATCTCCTATAGGACCTCCTATGGTGGAGCCCTATCCTCCTTTTGTACACTAGTTCTAATGTAAATGTTTTTTCGCCCTAAATACTTTAAATCAACTCTTATTTTGATTTTTCGAACTTAAAATATAATTTTTTTGTTGGAAATGCTCTAGCTTACCGTTTATGTGACGCGTTATCTATTATTGAAAAACATATATAGGGCCGTTTGGTTTATTCCTCATTTAAAAAAAAACTCATTCTACAAACTTATTATTATTAGCCAAACAATTTCAGGTTTTTATATTGAATTTTGTGCCAAAATCTCGCAACTCAAACATAAGTTGATAATTGAATTTACATTGGATTTTGTGCCGTATCCAACTTCTCAAAATCTATAGGTAACCAAACACCACCGTACTAATAGAGTAGATAGAGAGCTAAGATGGTGTTCAAGTGTCGTGTCGTCCTCTGCTGTGAGAATGAGGCCACTATGATCGCTTTATCAGGGATTGAATCTATGGTATATTATCTTTGTCATGCGTCTACGTGAATATACATAAGGCTATAAATTTCAAAAATCCAAATAACTTATAGATTACAATAAAGGAAGCAAACAAGGCAAGCTAAAAAACATTTACGTCTCCAAAACAGTCTGGACCGAGGGGATCAACACGCACTCAAGAACATAAGAAATTTTACAAAACGATCAAACAAAAACTACAACAACCGAAACGGCTTCACCAAATCACCAAAAGTCTTCCTCCGAGTCATTTCTCTTTGATCATGTGAAAGCTGACCGGGTATCCAATTTGTTCCCTCGTCCAAATATTTCAACAACACCTGCAAGAAGCTGAAACACGAGATTCTAGACACAGTTCAACCAAGGAAGCAAGGATATGACAAAACTCTTCTCAACGAACATTCCGTTACAGAGTTGTGCATGGTATCCACGCGACCACGCCACAGTCTCGGTCCCAAAACTAAGACCCTGTTCGAAACCTCTAAAAACAATAATTAGCTATTAAAAATTAATTTTTAGGTTTCAAACACCATCAATTAATATCGTATGGTGGCTCAACTCAGCTCCAGCTAATATTTTATTAGCTGATTAATTATTAGTTCTAGGGTTCCAGATATGGTCTAAAGCACCCAAAAGCAAGGGCAAATCTAGCGCCACATAGTGGTGCACACCTTAACAAATATACACATGGTTTTAGAAATACATGGTCAAAAAATATTTAGCTAACGGAAAACATTATTCAACCCTGTGCACCAGGTGAACGTGGCGTCGCCCCTGCCCAAAAGTTCATGATTTTGTTATTTTAACTAGCCACTAGTTTGTTTTAAATGTATTGCATACTTTTTTTCTAAATTAAAATTCGTTTTAGTTTTTAATGGATTCATACAATAATTGATACATATATACATTCCAAATTAAAATTCATTTTAGTTTTTAATAGATTCATACAATAATCTCTACTACTTATTAAGGCTGTAAGGGTAGCCTCTATTTTCTGTCCTGCCTTTTTTCATTTCCTGTTTTGCCCTCATCACTGTCCGACAGTAGCGGAGGGCAAAGAAAAAATGTGGTATGGCTCAAAAAATGAAATCTGCAAGAATTATAAATCAAACTTAAGACCTGTTGCTACATTAGAGACAACATATCCACCACACCACGTCTTATTTTGTTGTTATAGTAGAAGATATGAGAGTTATTAAAAGTAAGGTATGGCTGATGTCACACTAAGCCATAATGGCTCCTCCGCCGCTGCTGTCCGGCAAACCATCACATTCTGTGACGCGGGACGTCGAGCAACTCCTGAATTGGGGCACTCCGGTCCCATGTGACAAAACCCCCCATTCTCATTCAGCCATTCCTATCGTGCAAGCCATCACGCACTCCGGACGTTGGGCCCACATTGCAGACTACGACCGCCCACGTGACAGCCACCCTTAGTTTTGCACACACCGGACCCACGTCTGCTCGCGCAAAAAGTTGCCTCAATTTGACACTGGCAGGAGCATTTGACCACGATTGCTTTCTCTGAAGAAGGAAGGCTTATAAGCCGGTAGAAGCTATGTTGGCTGGCTGGTATAGTGGTATGGTCATAAAAATGTGCAAGTCGTGACGGCGACATAGGTCGCGTGGGCTATGTTTCTTTGGTGCGGCCCAAGTAGCTGCCAGGAGGCCGCATGCTTCTTACCCTGACCCAGCTTGGCTTTTGGGTCAGTCTCCCTTACTTTCTCTGCCCAGCGAGCCCTCGCCCTCTAGCTCTTCCTGCTAGCGCCGTCTCCGTCCCGTGCTCTCCTGTTCATCGTCGATCTCAGCCATCTCAGGAGCACCCGCTCACTCCCAGACGCCCGCGCAAAGGAATCCCCCACGATCTCCCTCCAAACTACCCACTCCCTCCACAATCTCCCCCTCTAGCCCATGATCCCTCCTCCTGCCCCCACTCCCCGCCTGCCACGCCCACGGGCGCAACAAGCCAACAACCCACACTCGGCCCCGCTACCCCGATCCGTCGCCATAAATCCGCTACCTCCTCCTCGAGTCCTGCTTGATCGCCCCATGCTTGACCGGTCGACCGGACGGAAGGGCATGCAGCCCCGATCGTGACCACAGCGCGATGTGCGACGAGTGAGGGCGGTGGCGGGGGTTGCGACCAACGACGGAGAGCCACACAAAGAAGCCCGTCGGCGATGTTTTCCTCAAGGTTCGCTCGCTCATTCCTTCCTTCCTTGTGCTATTGGCGTGTGATCCTAGCTAGCGCTCTCTTGATTTCATCCTTATCCACGTGAATCCTGGATCACCCTGCATGCAAATCGGATTACTTGAAGGCCAGACCAGCTGCTCGCATTCACTGGTGCACGGTGTGGGAGCTGAGAGCTCCGTTCCTATGGCCGAGCCCCACCTCTCTTGGGCCCTTGTGCAGATACGTAGAGGTAGTGTCCCCTAATTTGTTTGTCATGTCCACTAATTTGTTTGTCAGAGCTACTTGAGGATATCAATGAGGTATGGCTCCGTTGGTTCATCGGTATTCAGTAATTACAAGGCATTATGAGTTAGCATGCTCCCTCCTGCTAAGCTAGCTGAATGTGGTTATCAGGTCTCAATAAGTATCCATTTTTAAAAGTATAAATTGTTATAGCCATACATGCAAGTCTTTATTTTGGAAATAACCAAAGGTTCTGAACCTGCATTGTGCTAACTCATCAATCATTCCTGAAATGCGATTCCTTTTTTTTCATTCAGAGTTCGGTTGGACAATAGGTATTGTTTATTTCCTCTCTTCTCTCCTCTCCCTCCTCTCCTCTCTATGCCACATTACTGCTTTTAAACTAAGGCGACACTGCTAGAGGCACTATTATATGTCAAGTTCATATATTAAGAATTTGAACTCTAGCCTATTGATGATGATAATTGTTCATTGTCTGAAATTCCTCTATTTGACCTCTATATATGTCTGAAATTCCTAAACAACATTATGTCCATGTTTGTGTGTTAATATTTTTTGGTCATTATGTCATGAGTTTGTGTTAATAATCTGAATACTAAAGCATGTGGTAGGCACCATTATGTCTAAATTTCCTATACACATTGCTTATGATTGTTTGAGGATTACACCTGTCTTGAGTTTTTATATTAATAATCTGAATAGTAAGGTTCATTGTACCTTGTAACACCTGAGTTTAGTTGTTGGCTCTGAACTCTGAAAAATATTTTTTTACCAAATGCAACATCAAATGTAATTTTACTATTGTGATTAAGTTGTATCACATATTCACAGTAGTATTATTGTGTTCTTCAAGCAAGTCAATTACAGTGAGCTTTTAGTCATGAATTTGCAGTAGTTTGGTTCATCTATTCTTTGGTTATGCGTTAACATGGATCTTTTCTTTGTATTCTATCCAAATGTTCCTTTCTAATTTGATTTTATATGTTTATGCAACCAAAGTTGTCTTAAACTTATTGTATTTTATTTTGTTAGAAATTTTTATATAGTTACAGAGCTGTTAATATTGTTTCCTCATGCTACCTGGTGTCTCAGAAACATTTGTCGTGGAGAACACAACTTTGAACATGTACGAAGGTTTTCTCTCTCTGAGGGTCAAGTTGCTTAAAGATAGAGCATCATACCCATGTATTATTTGGACAGGCTAATGAGGTATGTTTTTTATGACATTGGCCAACTAGCATCATAAATAATAAGTGTTTCTTGCTTGAATTGACATGGAAAAATTGAAAATCGAGTATTTTTTCGTTTGTATTTTTTGATTGTAGATGGCCTCTAAAATGAAATATTTGTCCATGGTACCTTGTTCCTCCTAGGTTTTTTTCCTTGTATTTTATTTTTAAAACATTGGTTTCAGTGTTTTCTTAGAAGTTTGTGAGTCATCTTCCATTTTCTAACAATATAATGGTCTGATGCTATTTGGATGGTTCTTCTGCACCTAGCATGACTGGTTGAGAAATACGTTAATTCTGTGGATATCAATAACACTGTGTATTACCAAGTTATGCAAGTATTAGGTGGTACTCCTTGTTTGGCCATTCCATCATTTTGTTGCTACATGAGGCATTTCAAGATTTTTTTTACAGAATTTCACCTTAGCTTTACCTTCATTTGATGTATGCGTTTGCTTTTTCATATCAAAGAATGCAGCCCCTTGCAAACCTTCATTCATGCTATTCTGAACCTGAAGATCATGATTCAACAGAGCCTGATCCCTCCAATACAGAGTGCCTTCTCTTAGCCAGAGGAATCAGATCCTGCTGTCATGGTGTCATGCGACGAAGTGGCGCCGTGTTGTTGTCGACACTTTTGCTTTCTGTATGGACTCGTGTATTTACAATCGGAGTCAAAGGTCTCAACTCTCAATTTACATACATGGACAACATTCAACTCTACTCATTTAACTTTAAATTTTGCATCGTGTGTATATCTGATCCCTCCGCTGCCGCAAGGCGAGCGGCTCGGTGATCGCGCGCCGCCACTCCACCACTGGCCCTCGGAGATTGCTCCCTCCTCGAGATTGTCCCCTCCACCTCACGCGGCACCTAGACGAGCGACCTCACGCCATAGGGCCAGCGCACTCGACCGCGACCCGAGTTTCGCTTCGATGCTATCTCGGACGGCTAGCGGATGTTGTCCTCCATCTCATAGTAGTATAACACTCATTTGTATATAAGTTATTGTGATATTATATGTTCTCATTGCAATGCACGAGCCTCATCTATTAACACATTGATTATTAAATTAAATTTGTTACCTCTCATATTATGCTCAGATTACTTACATATCTTCTAGCAATTTCAAATGGGATGTTATACAGAATATTGGAAATCCTTCATTGAAACGAGCTTCCTACTCATGTATTTTTATATATTTTTCCAGCATGCTCTTATCATATTAATACGAGGTAGTGGTGTTCGTTGCATCTTGCAACATTACTCCTGCGGAAATGATGTCACTGACTCATTGTATAATTTCTCTGATGGATATATGATTAAAGAATGGAGCTGCTCTGGATATCACTAAGACTGCACCTGTTTTTCTCTACTACTTATTAAGGCTGCAAGGGTAGCCTGCCTCTCTGGTTCTGTCGTTCTGCCTTCGGTCAATCTGGACCGTCCGATCACATGGGCCCACAGCTGACCGCCGCCCAGTAACCTTCGAGCTCTGAATCAATCACGCGCAATCCTTGCTCTGCCAGCCGCAACCACCTCCGCCCGCGGCCCACCCGCATCGCTAGGGACGCTCAGAGTCTTCTTCCAACCGATGATGTCGATCTCTGGCAGCGGTTTCATGTGTGGCCCTCTCCACGTTCGTGCGTTCGCCATTCCCATTCCATTCCCCTCGCGATTTAACATTTATGGAAATATACAAGAGTACCTCAACCTATTATGGAAAAAATAGATTAAATAAACAGTTATGCTTATGTTTATTTTATATTTATTGATTTAAATATCTAAACTATGATGTTCTATGAAAGATCATTCTTGAATTTTTGCCTTTAAATTGTCTTGTTAAATCTTGTATACTACACTACTCAGAGTGCTCGTGCGTCATAGGTCCGAGTTTCTCTTCAACGTTATCCCGGACGGCTCGTGGATGTCGTCCTCCATCTCATAACAGTATAACACACATTTGTATATATAAGTTATCGAGCTATTATATAATCCTGTTGCAACGCACGAGCACTGACCTAGTATATATATATATTAAATTTATCATATTTATTTGAATATAGATATAAAAACATGAGCTAAAATAAATACTAGACAGAGTGAGTATATTATAAAATTAGAGCGAAAGTGAGAAATTAAAAAAAACCAGAATCGTATATTCATACAAAAGGCAACGGTAACACACCACAGTTCACCCCCAGCTGGCGTTGGCCCGCAAAAACAAACGGAAATAAATCAGAGAATCCCCTGATAATCAATCCAGTCCACCCATCGAACCGAACACATTTTCTCTCTCCTGCGGCTCAGCCCACCACCGAACCCGAGTGACCCACACACGCAGACGCATTCGCACCAAAGAAAGCGAGGAAGAAAAGAAAAGCAGGGTCGTGACAGGACGGGGGGAAGAGAGACCTCCACTCACGGACTCAGCCCCCGCCGGAAAGCACTGAGCTTCCGAGCGGCCCGCCGCGAGGAACGCGTGACCTCGCCGCGCGCTGTTGCGGCTGGGCGGGCGGCGCATTCAGGATCTGCTAGGGTTCCCCGCCGGTGGGGTCCTGGCCATGGCGAGCCCGCGCTCGGCCGGCGGTGACGAGGCGATCTGGATGAAGCTGCGCGAGGCCGGGTTCGACGAGGACGCTGTCAGGCGCCGCGACAAGGCGGCCCTCATCGGCTACATCTCGCGGCTCGAGTCCGAGGTAAATCTCCTCGCGACAAGGAGGCCGTCAGGCGCGGTATTTTGGTTTATTGCTTTATTGGCTTGGTAGTGTGCGGTTCTTTGTTACCTGGTCTAGCAGTTCAACTAGTCCGGTTCTTTCGAAGGGAGGCGAGTAGGATTTTCCCGTCAAGTTTTGTAGAAAGAACAATGGCGATATTGTGTCGTCGGGGGGAGGGCGGGATTTAGGGGAGGGAAATTTAATTTTGGCGTTTTTTTTTCTCGTTGGCTTGTTGCTCCCCCCACCCCAAATGTATTAGGTACGACGATGAGCTGGTCAAGTCTGAAAGAAGCTCATATTTTCCATTAGCTGTTGGTATTCCTGTATTCGTAACGATTCTTCTATGGATCTTGCACTTTGAGTTTCAGGGGTGTAACCGTTCAAGCTCTTCTGTTTTGTCTCGTGTTTCCCTGGGTTTCTTTCGGTATAGGCCGCGATGATACGCGTTTTCAAATGCTGTAGCTACAGCAGCTAGCTCGCCATGTGAGCTAGGTAGGATGCACTTGTTTTTCTAGCATATTGCAAAAACATGTTTACGAACTATTTCTGGAGGCTGCCACATAAGCTGGGTCCACCGGTTCCTACAATTTGGCTATGTGCATTACCGGATGAGTCGTTTAAAATAATTAATTGCCACAGTTATTGTGATAACATATGGATTTATTTTCTGGATATTATATGTTTTTGGTATCACTTAACCTTCTTTACATATTAACTGAAAATATTACGTGGTATTCCGATTGATATTGCGATGTGTTTCTTTCTGTGCCTGGGTGGTGAAAAAGTTATCTTGTTATGCACTATATTGTTTAACTGGCTGTTTCTGCTTATTTTGTTAGGCATCTTTAAGGTTTGCATGCTTTATTCTCTCGATAGATAGACAGCGTGTGTTTTGCCATTAGTTGCTTGGTTTTTAATTGAGCCCAAAACTTTTTTTCCTGCAGATCTATGAATATCAGCACAATCTTGGGCTTATTTTATTGGAGCGGAAGGAGTTGACGTCCAAATACGAACAACTCAAAGCTTCTTTTGAAGCCACTGAGATCATACTCAAGCGAGAGCGAGCTTCGCAGCAGTCTGCTTTATCTGAAACAAGAAAGAGGGAAGAAAACCTAAAAAAAAATCTAGCCATTCAGAAGGAGTGCATATCAAATGTAAGATTCCATTTCAATTAATCATCGAGATTTTATGGACGTGAAATATGATGTTCTCCCTTGGTTTGTCAAAATGTACACTAAAAGCTAATGTCATAAACGTGTAAGATGATGTTCTCATTAGGTTTGTCAGATTATACATCAAATGTAAGCTTGCTGTCAGTGTTTTTAAATCCTAAGGCGAGGCAAGGTGTTGGACCGCCGCCTGGACGCCTAGGTGGCGCCTAGGCGGGCAAGGCGCCTAGGATTTCTGGGCATTGGCCCACCGCCTGGACGCCTAGGCGACACCTTAAAAACACTGCTTGCTGTACTTTTTTAGTCAGACGTCTCTGAAGAGAAGCTTGTTGTGGTTTTGGTGCATGCTAACATAGTGATATCAATTTGTTCATGTAAAAGTGCAGTGATGCAGTGAAGTCTGGGAGATCTAACACAAGAATGTCTGATAGTAAAATCCCTTGTTCCACTAGTATCTTAGTTTTGTGTGCGATTAAAACTTCTGTTTCTTGCTGAACATGAGTGAAGGATTATTTTTGAAAAGTCATATAAGCAATATTTGTTGTAAGTTCTGTAGGATGCTAGCAAAAGGTTACTCTTGATTTGTCTTGGTATTTGATTTCTCAGTTAGAACTGCGTGAAACTCTCAAATTAAACTCTGGTACTGACATCATGTTTTGAATGTAGCTTGAAAAGGCACTTCATGATATGCGCGGGGAAACAGCTGAAATAAAAGTTTCATATGAAGCAAAACTGGCTGAATCCCTTCAAATGATGGAGACGGCACAGAAAAAGTTTGATGAAGCAGAAGAGAAACTTCTCACTGCAAAATCATTAGAAGCAGACTGCATTCGAACTCGCAACACCTCTCTGAGAAGACTGCAAGACATTGAAGATCGCGAAGATCAGCTAAGAAGATACCAAACATCTTTTGAACTTGAGTATGTATCAACTTTCTTGTGAAATTATGTTGGAGTTCCTAGTTTATTTTGAGTTCATTACCAATTGCATGTCTTACCGATTTAGTAATTTGTGAATTGTGCAGTCAGATATTTTGTTCAGAATGATGTTTTTATCTGTCGAAATATCTTCTGTGCGATTTATCTAAATCAACATATTATTGCAGGAATGCATCGAAAGAGAAAGAGATTAACCTCCTGAGGAAATCGTTGGATGATACCAAAAAAATTTTGCATGAAAAGGAGCAATGTTTACTGAAAGAACAAGTACTTCTTAATCAGAGGGATGACAGCATCCTTGAGAGACTTGCGTACATAACTAGCTCAGAGAAAAGGTTGGAGGAGGAAAAGTTAAATCTCGAAGATGAAAGAAAGGTTCTTTTGGAAGAGAAAAATAAGCTGGATCTGAACATGCAGGCAATTATATCCAGGGAGGAAGTATGTGTTGTTTCATTTTATTCTTTTTTAGCTAGCAGAATTGCATTATGAAGCTTATGACAGAAGTTTGTTTCACTCTTCTATTCTTAGCAGTTTGTTACTGAGATTATGACATAAAATGCTATATTGTAGGCTATAATTCAGAAGGAATCCATACTTGACAAACGTGAAAGTGAACTATTGATTCTCCAAGAGACCATTGCAAGCAAAGAAAGGGTATGATTTTCTAGTATCATCCAATGTGGCACAGTTTATCTTGAGTCCATACTTCTGAATCAGTGTTTATCTTGATTTCACACTTATGAAATCTGAATCATTATGATATTTGCTGTAGGCTGAAATAGAAAGGCTCCGTCAAGAGGAAGAAATTGCCTTGGTGAGGAGGAGGCAGGAATTTGACACTGACATGGAAATTAAGCTCACTTCTTTTGAGGAAGAGATTGATGCAAGGAAAGCCTTGCTCGATCAAAGGGAAACCACCATCAATGAGAAGGAGGATGCAGTGGCGCAAAGGGAACAGAATCTCAACCTTAGGTTTGCTGAGTTAGCGAACAAGGAAGAATCTTTGGTGAAGAAATCAGATGAGTTAAGGGAGGAAGAGAAAAGGCTCTCCTCTGAGAGAGAGACACTGCACATTGATCTGCAAAAAGAAAAGGAGGAAATTCATAACATGAAATTGGATTTAGAGAAGGAAAAATCTTTCTTTGAGGAGGAGAAGCGTGAAGCGATTCAAGCTCAGGAGAATCTAGCAATAACCCAAAATGAGCGAGAAGATTTACAAAGTTTGCAGGTGAAACTTAAAGATGAAATTGATAGTCTGAGAGCCCAAAAGGTTGACCTAATGGCTGATGCAGAAAGGCTATTATCAGAAAAAGAAAGGTTTGAGATTGAATGGGAGTTGATCGATGAGAAGAAGGAGGAACTACAAAAGGAGGCAGCCAGGATTGCTGAAGAACGAAGAGTAATAGATGAGCATCTCAAGAGCGAATTTGATATTATCAAACAAGAAAAGGAAGATCTCCGTGTTCAGTTAAAAATTAGTACAGAATCCCTTGCTCATGAACATGCTGAATTCATGAATAAGATGCAGCAAGAGCATGCTAGTTGGCTTAGCAGGATACAATTAGAAAGAGAAGATCTGAAGAAAGATATTGATATCCAGAGAACCGAGTTACTGAATTCTGCAAAGGCTAGGCAGATGGAAATAGATTCATATTTGAGGGAAAAAGAAGAGGAGTTTGAACAGAAAAAATCCAAGGAACTTGAATACATCAATTCTGAAAAGGAAACTATCAGCTCAAAACTAGAACATGTCAGGCTTGAATTGCAAAAACTTGAGGAGGAGAGGAAAAGGTCTATGCTGGAGCGAGAGAGAAGAGAGGAAGAGCTGTCTGAAACAAAGAAGACTATAGACGCGCTTAATGAGCAACGCGAGAAGTTACAAGAGCAAAGAAAACTGCTTCATTCAGACCGAAAATCAATTACACAGCAAATGCAGCTGCTTAATGAGTTAGAAGAGCTGAAGATTGAATCTGAGAACAGGCAACTGTCTTTGAGACAGTGTGGGAAATCAAAGCATGCTGGTGTGGAAAACCTGGAAGACAACGGTGTTCACCTGTCTCCTGATGAGGATCAAAATGCTAGTCCAAAACAAACTACTGTAAAGAAATTGGAAGTGTCCCCTTCAGTCTCCACACCAATTTCTTGGGTTAAAAAATGTGCTCAGGTGATATTCAAACGCTCTCCAGAGAAGAGTGCTGATCCCAACAATGATATACCTCCAAAGTTGGGAAATGTCAATGACTGTACCTCCTTAGCTACTGCCTATTCAGATGGATTGTTTGCTTGTCACCTGGAAAATGGTGCTGAGAAAGTACCACAAGCTATCGACGGTCTGAAAGTTGGGAAAAAGAGGCTTAATAATGCACTCTCTCATGGTGACTCCGAAATTTCACAGCCAAAACGCAAGCAGCAAAAGAGCGCTACTCAGATTTTGAGAGTGATTGGAGGAGAAATTGATTCCAACTGGTACCTTTTTTATTTTACTGAACTGTTCTGAAGTTATCATGAAAATTTTGTTTTTTATACTATGTAAGTATGTATTGTCTTGTCTAATGGCAGCAGCCCATCAGTTCTAGAAGAAAAATGTTCAAAGAATGAACATGATGCAGTCCCAGTTGGTTTGTGTGGGAAGGGACCACAAAATCCCCAAGCAGAGCATTCAGAGGATATTTCAGTGGTAGCTACTCAATGCTCATTATACATTTTTGGTCAACGTTTTCCACCTTGTTTTGTGAACGAGTAATGTTTAATGCAGCATCACATCATCCCTCTATTTAGTATTTGCATCTACATACAAAGCAGCCTGGTGTGGTGCAGTAGTAGTGAGAGCTGTCTCACTGAGTCACTAGGTCGTCGGTTTGAAACAGTCTCTCCGTATTTTGGAGGGAAGGCATGCCTCGGTTTTATCCCTTTTCTAGACCCCCACATGAATGGTGGAGCCGTCTGCCTCCATTTATCTGTAGATACGAGGATAAGGAATTCATCTAGGTTTCATTAGTCAGAACATTGTTATTAGTCTCGTAGATATTGCTCGAACTTATGGCACCCCATGTTCAGAAAACTGTACAAATTTGGAGGCACCGGTAAAAGCTCAATATTTGTGCATACCTAACTGTTTTGCTATTTTTGCCTTGGCAGTCTGCATCTGAACCGTCGAACGGACCTGGTGTTGTGGACTCTGAGGACAAGGATGGAGCAGATGAGGAGTCTGACGATGAAGGCGAGGACGAGGAGGAAGAGAAGACGTCATCGGCGAAGAAGCTGTGGCGTTTCCTCATCACATGATTTATTTATCTTTGTCGTACGATAAAAAATAGCACGGCTAACTGTAGGTTCTATATGATGGTAGGAGGCCACTTAGGCATCCAAAGCTCTACTAGTTTCATTGGCTTTGTCATGGCGTGTCCTCTGGTGTGTAGTAGAGGTGGAAGAAGGTACTGGTTTGGTTGTGTGCTTCGGGTGTTGTGAGTAGCGCGGTGGCTTTGGAAGGCGCTGTGGACTGTCTCTCCCCCACCTACTACCACCCATGCCTTTTTTTTCTTCCTGTTTATCTTGTCCGCAGGAAGACGTGTGTAAAGTGATTGACAGTTTCCGGGTTGGTGTGAAAATGAGCCTGCGTGGTTGCTACCATGGTCCAAGTGTTAGTGCTCGCGTTTGTGTTGCTTGTTTGAGCTGTAACAGTGGTTGCTACCATGATTCAAGTTTGATTCAAACCTTGTTCAAAACGAGTTGGAGGGAGTACCTGTAGGACGATGGATCATGGATGGCGCACACACACGAATCCTCGGGTGCGCCAACACAAGGACAACCGGCATCGTCAACTTCATGCCTTCGTCTCGGAGCGGATAGCGTAGCGCTGCGCGTTGCCGGAGTTTTCGCGTAGCACGTACGCTTACAAGGTCAGATACGTCAGGCTTTCGTCTCATTTCATAGAAAGAAGATAGAAACAAAGATAAAAGAAGAAGAAGAAGAGTAGTCAGGCACCCTGGGTGGCTGATAAAAGCACTTGCGATTCAGATGTGGCGCGTGTGGTACCATCGGTATAATGTGTCATTATTACATTTTCCTTGCACCGTTGGCGACGTGACGGGGCTCTACAGTAGTACTGGAGATGGAAAGCCATGCTGCATGCCTGGAACAAACCTCAACAGTTGGCGCCAGAGGAGGACGAAGGTTCACGTACGCTGTGCACACCCGCACATGGCCGCGCCTGCGGGCCAGTACGTACGTGCCCACGCCGTATATTCGCCCGTCGTCCGGGGACCTCCACCTCTGCCTGCAAGGCTAGCTGCACCTGACAGACAATGCCCAGCTTGATGCACGCACCACGCAGCATGTCTGCAAAAAAAAAAAGTTCCATGAATCTACATCGGCTAGGCGCGCAACCAATGGAGAACTAGCTAGTAATCCAAGTCAGTGCCGGTGCTGGGTTCAGGATTCGTGGAGGCAGGCAAGGCGTTAGGCTGTCCGCAGTGAATGCCTACTCTAAAGGTATAGAGTACGTATAGAGTGACTGAACAGCTGCAGTGAAGGACTTCAAATCGCACCCTACGGTAGAGTTCACGTTCTCTCACCCCAGATGTAGTGCAGTACGGAGATCAACTCTATCTTGCGTGTGCATGCGTGGATTGGAGGGAGGAAAGAGAGAGATAGGGGTAGCAGTTAAAAATAATAATAACAAATATGGTAGTTGGTATAGGGTAGATATTTAGAGTAAACATGACTGCAGAGTATTGTTGGATAGAGTAGAAAACCTCGCTGACCAGGATGGAATATTTCTTTTAGAGTAGAGAAATAGGGTAGTATGAGTGCGGATAGCCTTAGCTCCTCGTCTGCTCTGCCTTTCCGTCCGTAATACTAAGAGAGCATTAGTAATAACTCTCCCTGGCCTTGCTCCTACTCTGCAAAAGGATCTCCCTGTCTTTCTCCCTTTCCTAGCTAACTGTTTGACACCAAAATGAGCCGGCGGACTGTCCGGCCCTGAGGCCGGACGGTCCGCGGTCCGGACGGTCCGCGCCTGTGGGCCGGACGGTCCGCGCGTGCGCAGAACAGATTAGGGTTCCGAGTTTTGTGCTACGGTTGTTAGCTATATTCGCGGGATTAGCTCGGAATCAGTTGTGTAAAGGGTCCAGCCCCCCTCCTCTATAAATAGAAAGGTCTACGGCCGATTTGTAATCATCAACAATCGAATCAATACAACTTTTATTCGCATTTTATCCTAGGAGTAGTTCTAGTCTAGTTTAGGTTTAGCCTCTCAATCCCCAAATTCTCCGCCTCTCTTCGACTCTACGCCGATTGGAGGAGTCTAGGTCGGCCGGCCCGAGCCTAGACAACCCCTAGGATCTCTCCTCCCCGACGGGGTCCCTCCCGGGAGCGAGATCCAGGCCGCCGCCGGCGATTTCCGTCGCCCCTGCGCACGCGCGGACCGTCCGGCCCTAGGGCGCGGACCGTCCGGCCGTCAGGCAGGGAACCCGAGCTCCTGCATCAGGTCGCGGACCGTCCGGCCCCGTGCCGCGGACCGTCCGCGCTTGACCAGAGAGCACCGCCGCCTCGCGCCAGGTCGCGGACCGTCCGGCCCTGTGCCGCGGACCGTCCGTGCCTGACCAGAGAGCACCGCCGCTGGTTCTCTTGAGTAATTGGCGCCTCCAAAAAGGTGTCAACATACTTTTTGGCGACTCCGCTGGGGAAAACACATATAGATCTATCAAATCGGCCTTCAATGGCCGGTTCAAAAGATAGCTCTGAGGTTTCCACCAGCAATATCATCACACCGACATGGGAAGCCTTGCCGGCTGAAGAACAGCTCCTGTTCGAGGAGCGCCAGGAGCAGCTGATCCAAGAAACAAAGGCGAAATTCCTGGCTGACTTCAAAGTGGACAGGAACAACAAAGTCGTTCGACAACGGGCGACAGATCTGGCTTCGCTCCGACCTACTACGATTACCCCAAATGTAAGTAGCACCAACGAACTCCAATCTCTTAAAGCTTACATAGACGAACAGCGAGAACAGATGCAAAATATCATAGGGGTTATGCAAAACGATTGTAGGAGACTAGTACGTGCATTTGATAAATCTAGTATAGCAAATTTTCCTTCACACGAGGTTGAATTAGGAGATAATACACGTAATACATCGGTTAGAGGTTGTCACGACCAGTCACAACCCCCTTATGGGATGCCGATGGACACGTACCCTGAGCAAACGCAAATCGGCAGTAAACCAGCCGATCTACACATGTCCGGACCGTCCGCTCGCGAGCGCGGACTGTCCGGGTCAGCCACAGCCGGGCCCATTTTTAATGAATTACCTAGACACGCACCCGAGCCACCACATAGGGCACCGAATTTAAACTATCCAGTCGGACGGTCCGCATACAACGACGGACGGTCCGCATATAATCACGGACGGTCCGGGTACGTATCCGGACAGTCCGCGCATGAGTCTTTTGAGGGGGATTATTACCTGAATTCTCGCTCGTCCCAACAACACTTCCCATCACATTATGCAATGCACCAACCCATTAATTCAGGATCCAGAGCCCAGGAAAGCTTTCCGGCCCCACCTAGAAGGCCGGAAAGAAACAATCAAACATATGAGCCATATAGGGAAAATGGAAATGCACCACGTAGCTCAAACCAATGGGGGGAACGACAACATACTAACATGCAACCAACCCCACCTATGTTTGACCAGAGAGCCGGTGGTCTTGCACCGGCTGCCATTGGTATAGTGAGGGAAGAAATAGCCGGGGCGTTCCGAGATAAGCTCGGAGTAAGCATGATCCCTGGGGGGCAATCATATCGGAAGCCTTATGACAGCCGATTTGATCACCACCCATACCCACAGGGAACCAGGATACCCGAGTTTGCAAAGTTTTCGGGTGACCAAGGAAAGAGCACGCGTGAGCACATAGGCCAGTTCCTAGCACAATTAGGAGAATTGGCCGACACCGAAGCATTCCGTGTGCGTTTATTTTCATTATCCTTAACAGGGACTGCATTCACATGGTATGCCACGCTCCCTCCTAATTCCATTTTGTCATGGGGAGACTTAGAGCAGAAATTTCATGAACATTTCTTCTTTGGTGATTGAAAGGGAATTAGGCTTACACCTAGTTCCTATATAATTTTGGTGGTTGAATTGCCCAACGCAAATCTTTGGACTAACTAGTTTGCCCAAGTGTATAGATTATACAGGTGTTAAAGGTTCACTTTCAGTCAATAAAAAGACCAAGTATTGGATTCAACAAAGGAGCAATGAGGCAACCGAGGGCACCTCTGGCTGGGGGCACCGGACTGTCCGGTGTGCACCGGACAGTGTCCGGTGCGCCCAGAGGACACCAACTCAAACTCCTCGCCCTCGGGATTTCTTGGAAGCCGGCGCGCTATAAATCACCGGACTGTCCGGTGTGCACCGGACATGTCCGGTGCTCCAAGGAAGCGCGGTCTTCGGAACTCGTCAGCCTCGGGTTCGCGCGGCAGCCGCTCCGCTAAAATTCACCGGACTGTCCGGTGTGCACCGGACTGTCCGGTGTGCCAGCGGAGCAACGGCTCCCTGCGGCGCCAACGGCTCCCTGCGGTGCATTTAATGCGCGCGCAGCGCGCGCAGACGTCAGGCACGCCCATACCGGTGCACCGGACATCAAACAGTACATGTCCGGTGTGCACCGGACACCCAGGCGGGCCCCCAAGTCAGAAGCTCCAACGGCTAGAATCCAACGGCAGTGATGACGTGGCAGGGGGCACCGGACTGTCCGGTGTGCACCGGACTGTCCAGTGCGCCATCGAACAGACAGGTTCCCAACGGCCACATTTGGTGGTTGGGGCTATAAATACCCCAACCACCCCACCATTCATTGCATCCAAGTTTTCCCACTTCTCAACCACTTACAAGAGCTAGGCATTCAATTCTAGACACATTCAAAGAGATCAAATCCTCTCCAATTCCACACAAAACCCTAGTGACTAGTGAGAGTGATTTGCCGTGTTCATTTGAGCTCTTGCGCTTGGATTGCTTCTTTTCTTTCTCACTTGTTCTTGTGATCAAAACTCCATTGTAATCAAGGCAAGAGGCACCAATTGTGTGGTGGCCCTTGCGGGGAAGTTTTGTTCCCAGCTTTGATTTGAGAAGAGAAGCTCACTCGGTCCGAGAGACCGTTTGAGAGAGGGAAGGGTTGAAAGAGACCCGGCCTTTGTGGCCTCCTCAACGGGGAGTAGGTTTGAGAGAACCGAACCTCGGTAAAACAAATCCGTGTGTCACACTTCATTATTTGCTCGCGATTTGTTTTGCGCCCTCTCTTGCGGACTCGTTTATATTTCTAACGCTAACCCGGCTTGTAGTTGTGTTTATATTTGTAAATTTCAGTTTCGCCCTATTCACCCCCCTCTAGGCGACTATCAATTGGTATCAGAGCCCGGTGCTTCATTAGAGCCTAACCGCTCGAAGTGATGTCGGGAGATCACGCCAAGAAGGAGATGGAGACCGGCGAAAAGCCCACTACAAGCCACGGGAGCACTTCATCGGAAGAGTCCCGCACCAAAAGGAGGGAGAAGAAGAAGAGCTCCTCCAACAAAGGGAAGGAGAAGAAATCTTCTTCTCACCACAAAGAGAAGAAGGAAAAATCTTCTTCCCACAAGCCGCATCGGAAAGGCGACAAGCACAAGAGGATGAGGAAGGTGGTCTACTACGAGACCGACACTTCATCAACATCGACCTCCGACTCCGATGCGCCCTCCGTCACTTCTAAGCGCCAAGAGCGCAAGAAGTATAGTAAGATCCCCCTACGCTACCCTCGCATTTCCAAACATACACCTTTACTTTCCGTCCCATTAGGCAAACCACCAACTTTTGATGGTGAAGATTACGCTAGGTGGAGCGATTTAATGCGATTTCATCTAACCTCGCTCCACAAAAGCATATGGGATGTTGTTGAGTTTGGCGCGCAGGTACCATCCGTAGGGGATGAGGACTATGATGAGGATGAGGTGGCCCAAATCGAGCACTTCAACTCTCAAGCAACAACAATACTCCTCGCCTCTCTAAGTAAAGAGGAGTATAACAAAGTACAAGGGTTGAAGAGCGCCAAGGAGATTTGGGATGTACTCAAAACCGCGCACGAGGGAGACGAGCTCACCAAGATCACCAAGCGGGAAACGATCGAGGGGGAGCTCGGTCGGTTCCGGCTTCACAAAGGAGAGGAGCCACAACACATGTACAACCGGCTCAAGACTTTGGTGAACCAAGTGCGCAACCTCGGGAGCAAGAAGTGGGACGATCACGAAGTGGTAAATGTTATTTTAAGATCTCTCATTTTTCTTAATCCCACTCAAGTTCAATTGATTCGTGGTAATCCTAGATATACTAAAATGACCTCCGAGGAAGTTATCGGGCATTTTGTAAGTTTTGAGTGCATGATAGAAGGCTCGAGGAAAATCAACGAGCTTGGCGACTCATCCGAAGCCCAACCCGTTGCATTCAAGGCAACGGAGGAGAAGAAGGAGGAGGCTACACCAAGTCGACAACCAATCGACGCCTCCAAGCTCGACAATGAGGAAATGGCGCTCGTCATCAAGAGCTTCCGCCAAATCCTCAAACAAAGGAGGGGGAAAGACTACAAGTCCCGCTCCAAGAAGGTTTGCTACAAGTGTGGTAAGCCCGGTCATTTTATTGCTAAATGTCCTATATCTAGTGACAGTGACCGAGGTGACGACAAGAAGGGGAGACGAAAGGAAAAGAAGAGGTATTACAAGAAGAAGGGCGGCGATGCCCATGTTTGTCGCGAGTGGGACTCCGACGAGAGCTCAAGCGACTCCTCCGACGACGAGGACGCCGCCAACATCGCCGTCACCAAGGGACTCCTCTTCCCCAACGTCGGCCACAAGTGCCTCATGGCAAAGGACGGCAAAAAGAAGGTTAAATCTAAATCCTCCACTAAATATGAATCCTCTAGTGATGACAATGCTAGTGATGAGGAAGATAATTTGCGTTCCCTTTTTGCCAACCTTAACATAGCTCAAAAAGAAAAATTAAATGAATTGGTTAGTGCTATTCATGAAAAGGATGACCTTTTGGATTCCCAAGAGGATTGTCTAATTAAAGAAAACAAAAAACATGTTAAGGTTAAAAAGGCTTATGCTCTAGAAGTAGAAAAATGTGAAAAATTATCTAGTGAGCTAAGCACTTGCCGTGAGATGATTGACAACCTTAGGAATGAAAATGCTATTTTAAATGCTAAGGTTGATTCACATGTTTGTAATGTTTCAATTCCCAATCTTAGAAATGATAATGTTGATTTGCTTGCTAAGATTGATGAATTGAATGTATCTCTTGCTAGCCTTAGAATAGAAAATGAAAAGTTGATTACTAAGGCTAAAGAACTAGATGTTTGCAATGTTACAATTTCTGACCTTAGAACTAAAAATGATATGTTGCATGCTAAGGTTGTAGAATTAAAATCTTGCAAACCCTCTACATCTATTGTTGAGCATGTATCTATTTGTACTAGATGTAGAAATATTGATATTGATGCTATTCATGATCACATGACTTTAATTAAGCAACAAAATGATCATATAGCTAAACTAGATGCTAAAATTGCCGAGCACAACTTAGAAAATGAGAAATTTAAATTTGCTCGTAGCATGCTTTATAATGGGAGACACCCTGGCATCAAGGATGACATTGGCTTCCAAAGGGGAGACAATGTCAAACTTAATGCCCCTCCTAAGAACTTGTCTAACTTTGTTAAGGGCAAAGCTCCCATGCCTCAGGATAACGAGGGTTACATTTTATACCCTGCCGGCTATCCTGAGAGCAAAATTAGGAAGATTCATTCTAGGAAGTCTCACTCTGGCCCTAATCATGCTTTTATGTATAAGGGTGAGACATCTAGTTCTAGGCAACCAACCCATGCTAAGTTGCCTAAGAAGAAAATTCCTAATGCATCAAATGATCATGCCATTTCATTTAAAACTTTTGATGCATCTTATGTGCTTACTAGCAAATCCGGCAAGGTAGTTACCAAGTTTGTTGGGGGCAAACACAAGGGCTCCAAGACTTGTGTTTGGGTACCCAAAGTTCTTGTTTCTAATGCCAAAGGACCCAAAACCGTTTGGGTACCTAAAGTCAAGAACTAAAATTGTTTTGTAGGTTTATGCATCCGGGGGCTCAAGTTGGATACTCGACAGCGGGTGCACAAACCACATGACCGGGGAGAAAAGGATGTTCTCCTCATATGAGAAAAACCAAGATCCCCAACGAGCTATCACATTCGAGGATGGAAATCAAGGTTTGGTCAAAGGACTTGGTAAAATTGCTATAACTCCTGACCATTCTATTTCCAATGTTTTTCTTGTTGATTCTTTAGATTACAACTTGCTTTCTGTTTCCCAATTATGTCAAATGGGCTACAACTGTCTTTTTACTGATGTAGGTGTCACTGTCTTTAGAAGAAGTGATGATTCAATAGCATTTAAGGGTGTGTTAGAGGGTCAGCTATACTTAGTAAATTTTGATAGAGCTGAACTTGACACATGCTTAATTGCTAAGACTAACATGGGTTGGCTCTGGCACCGCCGACTAGCCCATGTTGGGATGAAGAATCTTCATAAGCTTCTAAAGGGAGAGCACATTTTAGGATTAACAAATGTTCATTTTGAGAAAGACAGGATTTGTAGCGCATGCCAGGCAGGGAAGCAAGTTGGAGTCCATCATCCACACAAGAACATCATGACGACCGACAGGCCGCTTGAGCTACTCCACATGGATCTATTCGGCCCGATTGCTTACATAAGCATCGGCGGGAGTAAGTATTGTCTTGTTATTGTGGATGATTATTCTCGCTTCACTTGGGTATTCTTTTTACAGGAAAAATCTCAAACCCAAGAGACCTTAAAGGGATTCTTGAGACGGGCTCAAAATGAGTTCGGCTTAAGGATCAAGAAGATAAGAAGCGACAACGGGACGGAGTTCAAGAACTCACAAATTGAAGGCTTCCTTGAGGAGGAGGGCATCAAGCATGAGTTCTCCTCTCCCTACACGCCACAACAAAATGGTGTAGTGGAGAGAAAGAATCGAACTCTATTGGACATGGCAAGAACCATGCTTGATGAGTACAAGACACCGGACCGGTTTTGGGCCGAAGCGGTCAACACCGCCTGCTACGCCATCAACCGGTTATATCTTCACCGAATCCTCAAGAAGACATCCTATGAACTTCTAACCGGTAAAAAGCCCAACATTTCATACTTTAGAGTTTTTGGTAGCAAATGCTTTATTCTTGTTAAAAGAGGTAGAAAATCCAAATTTGCACCTAAAACTGTAGAAGGCTTTTTACTAGGATATGACTCAAACACAAGGGCATATAGAGTCTTTAACAAGTCCACTGGACTAGTTGAAGTCTCATGTGACGTTGTGTTTGATGAAACTAACGGCTCTCAAGTAGAGCAAGTTGATCTTGATGAGATAGGTGAAGAACAGGCTCCATGCATAGCGCTAAGGAACATGTCCATTGGGGATGTGTATCCTAAGGAATCCGAAGAGCCTCCACAGGCACAAGATCAACCGTCCTCCTCCATGCAAGCATCTCCACCAACTCAAAATAAGGATGAGGCTCAAGTTGATGAAGAGCAAAATCAAGAAGATGAGCCACCTCAAGATAATGGCAATGATCAAGGGGGAGATGAAAATAATCAAGAAAAGGAGGATGAGGAAGTACCAAGGCCGCCACACCCAAGAGTCCACCAAGCAATACAACGAGATCACCCCGTCGACACCATCCTCGGCGACATTCATAAGGGGGTAACTACTCGATCTCGGGTTGCTCATTTTTGTGAACATTACTCTTTTGTTTCCTCTATTGAGCCACACAGGGTAGAGGAAGCTCTCCAAGATTCGGATTGGGTGGTGGCGATGCAAGAGGAGCTCAACAACTTCACGCGGAATGAGGTATGGCACTTGGTTCCACGTCCTAACCAAAATGTTGTAGGAACCAAATGGGTCTTCCGCAACAAGCAAGACGAGCATGGTGTGGTGACAAGGAACAAAGCTAGACTCGTGGCCAAAGGGTATTCACAAGTCGAAGGTTTGGATTTCGGTGAAACCTATGCACCCGTAGCTAGGCTTGAGTCAATTCGCATATTATTGGCCTATGCTACTTACCATGGCTTTAAGCTCTATCAAATGGACGTGAAAAGTGCCTTCCTCAACGGACCGATCAAGGAAGAGGTCTATGTTGAGCAACCTCCCGGCTTTGAAGACAGTGAGTACCCTAACCATGTTTATAGGCTCTCTAAGGCGCTTTATGGGCTCAAGCAAGCCCCAAGAGCATGGTATGAATGCCTTAGAGATTTCCTTATTGCTAATGGCTTCAAAGTCGGCAAGGTCGATCCTACACTCTTTACTAAAACTCTTGAAAATGACTTGTTTGTATGCCAAATTTATGTTGATGATATTATATTTGGGTCTACTAACGAGTCTACATGTGAAGAGTTTAGTAGGATCATGACACAGAAATTCGAGATGTCGATGATGGGGGAGTTGAAGTATTTCTTAGGATTTCAAGTGAAGCAACTCCAAGAAGGCACCTTCATTAGCCAAACGAAGTACACTCAAGACATTCTTGCTAAGTTTGGGATGAAGGATGCCAAACCCATCAAAACACCCATGGGAACAAATGGGCATCTCGACCTCGACACGGGAGGTAAGTCCGTGGATCAAAAGGTATACCGGTCGATGATTGGTTCATTGCTTTATTTATGTGCATCTCGACCGGACATTATGCTTTCCGTTTGCATGTGTGCAAGATTCCAATCCGACCCTAAGGAATCCCACCTTACGGCCGTAAAACGAATCTTGAGATATTTGGCTTATACACCTAAGTTTGGGCTTTGGTACCCTCGGGGATCCACATTTGATTTGATTGGTTATTCGGATGCCGATTGGGCGGGGTGTAAAATTAATAGGAAGAGCACATCGGGGACTTGCCAGTTCTTGGGAAGATCCTTGGTGTCTTGGGCTTCAAAGAAGCAAAATTCGGTCGCTCTTTCCACCGCCGAAGCCGAGTATATTGCCGCAGGACATTGTTGCGCGCAATTGCTTTGGATGAGGCAAACCCTGCGGGACTACGGTTACAAATTAACCAAAGTCCCTTTGCTATGTGATAATGAGAGTGCAATCAAAATGGCCGACAATCCCGTCGAGCATAGCCGCACTAAGCACATAGCCATTCGGTATCATTTTCTTAGGGATCACCAACAAAAGGGGGATATCGAGATTTCTTACATTAATACTAAAGATCAATTAGCCGATATCTTTACCAAGCCACTTGATGAACAATCTTTTACCAGACTTAGGCATGAGCTCAATATTCTTGATTCTAGAAATTTCTTTTGCTAGCTTGCACACATAGCTCATTTGAATACCTTTGATCATATCTCTTTTATATGCTATGACTAATGTGTTTTCAAGTCTATTTCAAACCAAGTCATAGGTATATTGAAAGGGAATTGGAGTCTTCGGCGAAGACAAAGGCTTCCACTCCGTAACTCATCCTTCGCCATCACTCCAACCATCTCTCTATTCTTTGGGGGAGAAATGAGCATCATGAAAAGGACTTCGTCTTTGGTATAATCTTAACTCATTTACTTATGACCAAAGGGGAAGAAATTACTTCGAGAGCTCTAATGATTCCGTTTTTGGCGATTCATGCCAAAAAGGGGGAGAAATGAGCCCAAAGCAAAAGGACCGCACCACCACCACCAAATTCAAACACTTAGTGCTTTCCAAAAGTATTTATCAATGGGTATCCTATTGTGTTCAAAAGGGGGAGAAAGTAGTATTTCAAAAATAGTATATAAAAAACCCTCTTGAACACTAAGAGGTGGATCTCTTTTAAGGGGAGTTTTGTTTAGTCAAAGGAAAAGCATTTGAAACAGGGGGAGAAAAATTTCAAATCTTGAAAATGCTTTTGCAAACTCTTATTCATTTACCTTTGACTATTTGCAAAAGATCTTTGAAATGGATTTACAAAAGGATTTGCAAAAACAAAACATGTGGTGCAAACGTGGTCCAAAATGCTAAATAAGAAAGAAACATTCCATGCATATCTTGTAAGTAGTTTTATTGGCTCAATTCCAAGCAACCTTTACACTTACATTATGCAAACTAGTTCAATTATGCACTTCTATATTTGCTTTGGTTTGTGTTGGCATCAATCACCAAAAAGGGGGAGATTGAAAGGGAATTAGGCTTACACCTAGTTCCTATATAATTTTGGTGGTTGAATTGCCCAACACAAATCTTTGGACTAACTAGTTTGCCCAAGTGTATAGATTATACAGGTGTTAAAGGTTCACTTTCAGTCAATAAAAAGACCAAGTATTGGATTCAACAAAGGAGCAATGAGGCAACCGAGGGCACCTCTGGCTGGGGGCACCGGACTGTCCGGTGTGCACCGGACAGTGTCCGGTGCGCCCAGGGGACACCAACTCAAACTCCTCGCCCTCGGGATTTCTTGGAAGCCGGCGCGCTATAAATCACCGGACTGTCCGGTGTGCACCGGACATGTCCGGTGCTCCAAGGAAGCGCGGTCTTCGGAACTCGTCAGCCTCGGGTTCGCGCGGCAGCCGCTCCGCTAAAATTCACCGGACTGTCCGGTGTGCACCGGACTGTCCGGTGTGCCAGCGGAGCAACGGCTCCCTGCGGCGCCAACGGCTCCCTGCGGTGCATTTAATGCGCGCGCAGCGCGCGCAGACGTCAGGCACGCCCATACCGGTGCACCGGACATCAAACAGTACATGTCCGGTGTGCACCGGACACCCAGGCGGGCCCCCAAGTCAGAAGCTCCAACGGCTAGAATCCAACGGCAGTGATGACGTGGCAGGGGGCACCGGACTGTCCGGTGTGCACCGGACTGTCCGGTGCGCCATCGAACAGACAGGTTCCCAACGGCCACATTTGGTGGTTGGGGCTATAAATACCCCAACCACCCCACCATTCATTGCATCCAAGTTTTCCCACTTCTCAACCACTTACAAGAGCTAGGCATTCAATTCTAGACACATTCAAAGAGATCAAATCCTCTCCAATTCCACACAAAACCCTAGTGACTAGTGAGAGTGATTTGCCGTGTTCATTTGAGCTCTTGCGCTTGGATTGCTTCTTTTCTTTCTCACTTGTTCTTGTGATCAAAACTCCATTGTAATCAAGGCAAGAGGCACCAATTGTGTGGTGGCCCTTGCGGGGAAGTTTTGTTCCCAGCTTTGATTTGAGAAGAGAAGCTCACTCGGTCCGAGAGACCGTTTGAGAGAGGGAAGGGTTGAAAGAGACCCGACCTTTGTGGCCTCCTCAACGGGGAGTAGGTTTGAGAGAACCGAACCTCGGTAAAACAAATCCGTGTGTCACACTTCATTATTTGCTCGCGATTTGTTTTGCGCCCTCTCTTGCGGACTCGTTTATATTTCTAACGCTAACCCGGCTTGTAGTTGTGTTTATATTTGTAAATTTCAGTTTCGCCCTATTCACCCCCCCCCCTCTAGGCGACTATCAGTGATTATGAGCTAGATTTAGTAGACTTAGTGACCCTACGACAAGAAAAGGATGAATCGGTTAGTGATTATATCCGGAGATTCCAGGATACGAGAAACCGATGCTTTCAAATTCATTTAACAGATAAACAACTGGCAGGAATAGCCTTTGATGGATTGCGCTATTATTTAAAAGAGAGATTAGAAGGCATCCAGTTCTTTACTCTAGCACAATTACATCAGAGAGCTTCGGCTTGTGAAAGCCGAAGCAAAGAACTAGTCAGAACGGTTCATCATAATGTCCCTATAGTAGAACACAATCAAAATAGTTCGGATGATGAACCAAAGAAAGTTTACACTGCCGAAATAGTTTGGCCCGAGCAGGCCAAATCTTCGGCTTGCTACTCCTTGCAGTCAGTTCAAAAGGAACGACAGGAGGAGGTTAAGTTTACATTTAATGTCGGCAAATGTGATAAAATATTCGATGAATTACTAAAAAATGGTAACATTAAAATTGATTATATCGTTCCACCTGCCGACGAACTAAAGCGTCGCGCATACTGCAAGTGGCACAACTCATTTTCCCATGCCACTAATGATTGTAATGTGTTCCGACGACAAATTCAATCGGCCATTAATGAGGGACGATTGAAATTTCAGGAGGACACGGAGCCCTTCCCAATGAATGTGATCGACTTTAATGGCAAAAAGGTCCTAATTCGGCCCAACACAGCCGATAAGGGCAAAGACAAAGAAGTCATCATCGGCAACGCACGGGAGGCCGATGGGAACAACAAAATTTCTTGCAGGAAAGTGATGGCCGAGAAGACTCCTGATGGAGGGGAGACACTGAAGGTAACCATCACAAACTCCAGCGCTGGAGGGCAAGCGCAGATAAAGGGACATGAGCGAGAACCCATACTACGCATCGTGGACGGTCCGGTGCCCAGGCGCGGACGGTCCGTAACATTATCGGACGGTCCGGAGCATTCCAGCGGACGGTCCGGCAACGCCGAAGAGCCACGACGACCACATACCTTCAAACCACGACGACCAGAAATAGGTACGTGGAAAACTAACACGTTCAAGGCAACTGGTCGGTTGGTAAAATCTAGCCCGACCTTTGATCAATTATTGTCTAAATATGTGAAAAGGAAGGCTGGCCCAAGCGACCGGCCACCAAAGGGACCTCGCTTACCCACCCAGGTGCGACGGCAGGTTAGGCCAATTGGACCACCACACCAATCGGAAAGGACGGAAGGTCATAATGTTCAATTAAGACCTAACGTACCTGCATGGACACCTCCACCATCATATCCACCTATGCCATATCCATACACATACATACCTTCACCATATGTCCCGAATCAAATGTGGGGCATGCCACCATACCCATTTGGGATACCACAGTACCCCGCTTGGGGGGCACCCCAAACATCTGTATTCAATAGGTTGACACCTCCAGTACAAGACCGATTGAGAGCCCCTCAATCTGGTCCACGAGCACAGGCCCAGCAAGATTGCCGAACAATTCGGCCACAAAGGCTGACTAATCCGGCAGGGGGGCATACAGCTACAACCTCCAACAGTACGAAAAAGGGAGAC
Source organism: Zea mays (assembly GCF_902167145.1). NCBI lineage: Eukaryota > Viridiplantae > Streptophyta > Magnoliopsida > Poales > Poaceae > Zea > Zea mays. The sequence continues at coordinate 199,124,954 of NC_050098.1, forward strand.
GTCATTAAAATAGGAACGACAAATGTCATCGTACAACAAAATAACGAAGGGCCGATGATTTTTGGTGAATCGGCCAACACAAACAAAAAAGAAAGTACGACTGTCAATAAAATAGCCGATCCAAAATACTCCATGCCCCGATGGTGCCCATCGGGATTGACACGATCGCAAAAGCGAAAATTACAACGCCTTAGAGTAAAGGAGAATCAGGAGAAGGAGGCGGAAAAAATATTCAATGACACACATCCGCAGTATCCGCCACCACAAAAGAGATGGAGACCAAAGGCCGTTGAGGAAAATCAAACGGCCATAAAGACAGAAAATAAAACAGCAATTGTGCAGCTTTTTGCAGGTATAGCAGACAGTCCGGCTATAAAGACCAGACCAACCATACAGGACGCGGACCATCTGACCCCTGAGGCCGAACCATCCGCACTACACCAAGACACCACCAACGATGTACCGACACCCATGGAGGAAGATGACCTACAAGGGGAAGACCTGGTCGACTACGAAGCTACGCCAGAACACTTGGAAAATTAGAAAAAGTAAGGTGACAGATTGGTCAGGATCGCTATGACGCTCGACGGTGTTGGGACTGACAGTTCGATCAAAGCTAAAAGAGTCACGTCCGTTGAGTCAACCATCGGGACTAAGGCCACTACGTATCATCCTAGCAAGTGTCAAGATGCCTAAGAAAACTGATGAGATCACATCGAGTTAGTTGCTTTTGGTTCGCTCAGCTCCACCAAAAGGCAGGGGGGCATATGTTTGACACCAAAATGAGCCGGCGGACTGTCCGGCCCTGAGGCCGGACGGTCCGCGGTCCGGACGGTCCGCGCCTGTGGGCCGGACGGTCCGCGCGTGCGCAGAACAGATTAGGGTTCCGAGTTTTGTGCTACGGTTGTTAGCTATATTCGCGGGATTAGCTCGGAATCAGTTGTGTAAAGGGTCCAGCCCCCCTCCTCTATAAATAGAGAGGTCTACGGCCGATTTGTAATCATCAACAATCGAATCAATACAACTTTTATTCGCATTTTATCCTAGGAGTAGTTCTAGTCTAGTTTAGGTTTAGCCTCTCAATCCCCAAATTCTCCGCCTCTCTTCGACTCTACGCCGATTGGAGGAGTCTAGGTCGGCCGGCCCGAGCCTAGACAACCCCTAGGATCTCTCCTCCCCGACGGGGTCCCTCCCGGGAGCGAGATCCAGGCCGCCGCCGGCGATTTCCGCCGCCCCTGCGCACGCGCGGACCGTCCGGCCCTAGGGCGCGGACCGTCCGGCCGTCAGGCAGGGAACCCGAGCTCCTGCACCAGGTCGCGGACCGTCCGGCCCCGTGCCGCGGACCGTCCGCGCTTGACCAGAGAGCACCGCCGCATCGCGCCAGGTCGCGGACCGTCCGGCCCTGTGCCGCGGACCGTCCGCGCCTGACCAGAGAGCACCGCCGCTGGTTCTCTTGAGTAATTGGCGCCTCCAAAAAGGTGTCAACACTAACATTTTTTTCTCTCTTAATTTGCGTCGGAAACAAAACGAGGGAAAGAGACTACTGCAACAAAACGTATTTAGAGGATGTTTGAATGCACCAGAGTTAATAGTTAGTGGCTAAAATTAATTGATATATCCAAACGCTCTGGATAATAGTTCAACTATTAGCTATTTTTTTGGTAAATTAGTTAATAATTAGGTAATTATTTATTAGCTAGCTAATTTTATTAACAATTTTTAGCCAACTAACTATTAGTTATAATGCATTCAAACACCCTACTAGTAATACTATTTTTGCTCCGTTCCCTGAGACCACTGTCCTGGACGGATTCCTTGCATGTTTGATCCTCGTTTCCCTGATTGGATCTCGCCATCTTGCTTGCTATCCCGCTCCGCCACTTGAAGACTACCGCAACGTATTTTAAACATTTTTCCTACTTGTCTGTCTGCTATTCTTTTTTGTGCTCAGATAGAGATAGACATAGATATGCCCATCGCCCTAAACCCTTCACACGGGACGGAACCACCCAAACAGGAGGGTCCAGAAAAGGACTGACGCGGGCGAGCTCACACCTTCATCACAGACTTCAGTTTTGTGGGTCTGCTACCTACCACTGTCGTCAGCTTCGCAGTCGTTTTTGTACAGCACGGCAGCTGTTTTGGCTGGGTCATGGGGGGTCAGGGTGTGCCCTGCACAGGGTGTCAAAGAAACATTCGCACAAGGCCAACTGGCCAATCCCGCCGCTACCCCCAGTTTTTTTTTAAAAAAAAACTTTGGTCCCTTCTTATTTATGCTCTGGTACGTACTTTTTTTTTGTTGGTACTTGGCTTGGCTTGTGGTTATTTTACTCCTATTGGCTCTTGGCTGACGGGGGTAAGATGGTTCCCGCGATCGCACGAATGACGCCTTGGGGTTGATCTGTTCGTGTCGGTCCGATCTGCCGAGTTCAACTCCAGCACGTGAAGTGAAGAGGCGCTGGGTCTGCTTGCTCGGAGTCGGGGCCAGAACGGCGGACGGCCGGAGCCCGCCGTTCCGGAAGGAGGGAGGCGCTGCGGTCCGCAGGAGCAGCTTCTGCTTGCTCCACGGCCGCCGGGCAAGGCAAGAGGCCCCGCGCTTTTCCTGGACGGGTAAACGACGGTTGGTGACACTGACAGCCAGACGCGACACGCCCCAGACCCAGCCGCGGCCGTAGCATATCGTCGTGCTCGTGCAGCGCCCCAGCCACCAGTTTCTAGCTAGCAGCAGCAGATGCCATGCCGGCCGGCTGGGGGCCTGCTCGCCACCGACAGCCCCCCGTCCCGGCTCCACCTCCACGCAAACGCAACGAATCATTCGCGCCCGCACCACACGTGCCCCGTCGGCCCATCGCCTCCGCTGCCTGATGTGATGTGCAGCAGAGCCGGTGCCGGTGCGGCTGGTTGCGCTCGCGCTCCGTCTGCGTCTGCGTCGCACGATCGCCCTCACGACGCCTCACCTCGTCGTCGCTGCCACACTGCCAGTGCCCCCGCGGCCCCGCGACGAGAGCCCAGGCGCCTGACCGCCCAAGTGACACTTGCCGGATCACGAGACCACCGTCCTCGCACGGTTAATCACTCCTTGCATATTTAATTGATCGTGCTGATTAGCGTAAAGGCCGCCCTCTATCCTCTCCTCTCCTGCCTTGCTATTTATGGATGTCTAGATAGGCCGGTCTTGTCGGGCGACTCGAAAACCGACACGATCATCGTGCCGTGTCTAGACCTAAGACTCATCACAGGTGACTAGCCACTTTATGATCTTTTTTTACCTTTTCATACAAATACATACAATATACTTAATATAAATATATAGTATAAAATACAAGAAACATGCTTGTTTGTTGGTTAACCAGTCGGTCCGGCACATTTAATACCTTAATGTGTCGTACATGGATCTCACTTGAGACCCGTGGACTGGCATGATATGACCCGCTTTCTAATCCGGACTAGGTCAGCACAATCCCAATCCATACCAGACTTAGCCAGTCAGGTTGGACTGACCTGTCCATTTAGACATGTATAGTGCTACTGCTCTCTTCCTCCAGCTGGAAGCAGAGACAAAGGGAGACAAAAAAAAATAAGAGAGGAAAGGAAGACATGAAATTTCGACGCGATAGTAATTGATTATTAGGAGGTGGTGGTGGTCGCGGTAATCATAGGGGCTCGTAAAGGTTGGACTTGTCCGAGCCCAGGCGGACGCGGACAGGACCCCCGCCGCGACGTGGTGAGCAGTGAGCTCCTTCTTCCTAGCTCTGCTGCTACCTGCTCTCCCTCTCGGCTCGGCCTCTCCTCGTGCGCGCGCGCGCTCCCGCATTCCTGGGGTCCTGTCCGGCCGGCCTCCTCCCTACCTCACCAGCATTTCCCTCCCTAGTCCCAGCTCGTATTAATCTTTGGCCCCCCTTCTCTTTGTGCGAGTGTGCCTCGTCATTCACCTCGGCCACAGGCGGTCTCATTGATGAGGTGAGGAGCTGTGCTCAGGGGGAGCCTAAAAGCGGCGGCGTCTACGCTTGCCGCGAGGTGCCAATGGTGCAGTGGTGGGGCCGTGAGGCGTCGGGTGGCCGGGGGACGTCGGTGGTGGTGAAGATGGAGAGCCCGGAATGGACCATCCCGGCGGAATCGGAGGTGGCGGCGGGGGGCAAGGCCGGCCGCGGCAAGAACGCCCGCCAGATCACGTGGGTGCTACTGCTCAAGGCGCACCGCACCGCGGGGAAGCTCACGGGCGCCGCCTCCGCCGTGCTTTCCATCGCCGGCGCCGCGTGGAGGCGGGTGGCGGCGGGGCGGACCGACGAAGACGAAGACGAAGACGCCGGCGCCGCGCCGCCCGGGGAGAGCCCCGCGCTGCGCAGCAGGTTCTACGGCTTCCTCCGCGCCTCCCTCGTCCTGTCCGTGCTCCTCCTCGCCGCCGACGTCGCCGCACACCTCCAGGGCTGGCACCTCGCCGTCGACGTCCCCGACCTGCTCGCCGTCGAGGGCCTCTTCGCCGCCGGGTACGCGTCCTGGGCGCGCGTCCGTCTCGAGTACCTCGCGCCGGCGCTGCAGTTCCTGGCGAACGCGTGCGTCGTGCTCTTCTTGGTCCAGAGCGCCGACCGCCTTATCCTCTGCCTGGGTTGCCTCTGGATCAAGCACAGGGGCATCAGGCCTGTCCCCAAGGCTGGTGGCAAAGGGTCAGACGACGTCGAGGCCGGCACCGGGAACTTCCCCATGGTGCTCGTGCAGATTCCAATGCGCAACGAGAAGGAGGTGAGCTGGAAACAAAAGCATTTCGATTCTCTGCCGGATTCGGGATGTGTTCATGCATTTGGGATTGGGCCTTGAGTGCCCTAGAAGCATTGGTGGTCGCAGAGATCGAAAGATTCGATTTTCAAGCTGAAACTGGGAGGACTCAACAGATGGTGGAATACTGGAATGGGTAGTTTTAGACTGGGGAAACCTTGGCTCTAGTGCCACTAGCGGAAACACAAAGGGCTCTAGTTCTACGTACCATTTGGGGATTGGACTGATGCATATGCATACAAATGGTATGTGGCAGTTTCAATTTCTGGCAACAACTCCCGAAAGCACCAGTACATGGTTACTACTATAGTTGCTACCGACATTTTGGTGAGGTTTTTCTTCTCAAAGTTCGTTAAAAACTCGATTCTGAAATTGGAATCTGTGGTCATTGGTCAAAGGAAAATAAAGTCTGTTTTGGGTTGGGGGACGGGATTCTAGAATACACTCCTGTCTCTCTTGTTTCGCACCTTGGCCTCCCAAAACACATTTAGACCTTGTTCGTTTCTCTAAGAATACACCATGAATCGTTCTAGGTGATCAAAATTTATATAAACGAGGGAAACAATCCAAGCTAGGAACGGTTCCGAGTCACCGGAAAACCGAATGGCCCCTTAGGAAGTTGGAGGAATAGAAAATTCTCAAATTTTGTCTTTTGCAAAAGAGGACTAATGGACATTGAACTGATCGTAGGCTTGGAGGAGGAAACCGCTGAAACCAATGGTTGTTATGTTAGCATGTTTTTACATCTTACTAAATTACTACTTCAGAAAAGTCTAAGATTACATTTTTTTAACAATCTTGAAGCGGGGATTTATATGGTTGCAGGTGTACCAGCAATCTATTGGTGCTGTTTGCGGTCTGGACTGGCCAAGGCCAAACTTCTTGGTGCAGGTGCTAGACGATTCTGATGACGCTGCCACTTCAACACTTATTAAAGAGGAGGTGGAGAAGTGGCAACGGGAAGGCGTTCGCATATTGTACCGACACCGGTTAATTCGTGATGGCTACAAGGCTGGAAATCTCAAGTCAGCCATGAACTGCAGCTATGTAAAGGATTATGAGTTTGTTGTTATCTTTGATGCTGATTTTCAACCCCAGCCAGACTTCCTGAAGCGAACTGTGCCCCATTTCAAGGTTTGGCGGACATCTTTTGCTTGCATTTTCATCTAAGGATGAGTCCATGTGAATTCAATTGTCTGACTCATTGTGCGAGAGGTTTCTAGGGCAATGAGGACGTTGGGTTAGTTCAGGCAAGGTGGTCTTTTGTGAACAAGGATGAGAACTTGCTAACTAGGCTGCAAAACATAAACCTTTGCTTCCACTTTGAGGTGGAGCAGCAGGTTAATGGGATCTTCCTCAATTTCTTTGGATTCAATGGAACGGCAGGAGTGTGGAGAATAAAGGCACTCGAGGATTCAGGTGGATGGATGGAGAGGACAACAGTGGAGGACATGGATATTGCTGTCCGAGCACACCTCAAGGGTTGGAAGTTTCTGTTCCTTAACGATGTTGAGGTACTTACACATATATAACATTTTACTTTATGGTTATATTATATTGTGTTAAGACTTGTGATTACAAATGAAGCTGTGTTGCATGATTATTCTTTCAGTGCCAGTGTGAATTGCCGGAGTCATATGAGGCATATCGAAAGCAGCAACACCGATGGCATTCTGGTCCCATGCAGTTATTTAGACTCTGCTTTGTGGATATTATCAAGTCGAAGGTGTGGACCTTTCCTTGCTCTCTATGATTATATGCTCAACAATAAGTTAACATGTTTGCTTTTCGGAAAATTTTGAACCTTTTTTTATGCTGGGGCTAACCGCTAACCTTTCATTCCTTTTTTTTTTGCTGCAGATCGGATTCTGGAAGAAGTTCAACCTCATATTTCTTTTCTTTCTCCTCCGCAAGCTCATTCTGCCCTTCTATTCCTTCACCCTTTTCTGCATCATCCTTCCCATGACGATGTTTATTCCCGAAGCCGAGCTCCCTGCCTGGGTCGTGTGCTACATCCCGGCGACCATGTCCCTGCTGAACATCCTCCCAGCCCCGAAATCGTTCCCGTTTATCGTGCCCTATCTCCTGTTCGAGAACACCATGTCGGTAACCAAGTTCAACGCCATGGTCTCCGGCCTGTTCCAGCTCGGGAGCGCCCACGAGTGGGTCGTCACCAAGAAATCAGGCCGTTCTTCCGAGGGCGATCTCGTCGTCGAGAAGCAGCCTAGACAGCAAAGGGCAGGGTCCGCATCCAACCTTGGTTCCCTTGCAAAGGAGCCTTCCTCCAGTCTCAGAAAGGACTCCCAAAGGAAGAAACACAATAGGATATACAGGAAGGAGCTGGCGCTCTCCTTCCTTCTCTTAACAGCAGCTGCTCGGAGCCTGATATCGGTGCAAGGAATACACTTCTACTTCCTTCTGTTCCAAGGGGTATCGTTTTTGGTCGTTGGGCTCGATCTGATCGGCGAGCAAGTTGAGTGACGGGAATACAAGGGAGAGTAATGGCGGTATTTGTTTTTGCTGCGAGCGGTGGCAATGCGAACAGGGAGCACTTCAGGTAAAGGCAGGCACGGTATATGATTCAACGCAAACACGAGAAGATTTGGTTCCGGATTAAGAGGGGTTATAGATGGTTAGGGATACTTGAAACGGTGTACTGTGGATTGTAGATATATGGCTTGAGACTGTGGACTGGGGTCTGATTCTTTTGTAAGAAAATCTTTCAGTGGGGTCATTTTGCTTTCTTGACAGTTTACCTTCAAAGGGGGATACTGTTTGGGATCCATGTAATTTGGCCAGTTAGTACGAATGCATACTGAATGATACTTGTTCGTTTCTTGAATTCTAACATGTGGATAAAGGATTGCGCTAAGGGGAACCCAGAAAAAGGGAAGAAGATGTTCTGCATGAGTGCATCAGTAGAATGCCTACGGGCTCTGTTTGTGAATGCAAGAGCGCAAGTATGAGCGACTACTGCTATTGCCGTCAAAGCAGTTGACGATCGGTGAATCGGTGATGGTGGGGTGAAGCTAACGAGGAGGAAGATGAGTTTGACCCCGACGATAGAAGTGGTTGGCGATAGCATTTAATTTGTCGCTAAGACCATGTCCAATAATTCACATTCAAAACACTGTCAGTGTAGAATTTGTTAGTGTAGAATTGCACAGTTTGTTCATAAAGTGGAGTTTAAATATATGTATGAAGATGAGAATGAATAAACTATTAGAGATAAAATAGCCTAACGGACAACATCCCGTTTTCAAAATAAATCGTAAAAATAAAATCAGAGGAGAGGTTATCTCGATCGATTCCGCTTTCGTTTTCAATCTCTACTCGGTCCTCACCTCGTGTATGCTGTATGGTACTTGCTACCTACTGCCATGCTGGGCTCGTCCAGGAGAGTTGAGAGTTAAGCCCGTCGACAGCATTATCGACTAAGTGGCCCTACATGGGCCCAGATCACATGCGGCTCACGAACGGTAATCTTCCAGCCCACTTGTCCAGCAGTGATGGTGGAGAGAGACAGGGTATCAGGGGAACTGGGGAAGGGGTTTAGGAACAACCCATCTCCATTCACCAACGGCGCCTCCAACTCCGAGCGCCGCCTCTGCCTCGAAAACTCTTACTCGCGGAGCTGCAGCCAGGGGGGCGACCGGTGTGTGAACCGCTGCCGCTATGGCTGCTGCTTCCGTTCCGCCAACATCTTCATCCGGCGGCTGGGACTTCACCTGGTGAGTCTTCCCTCCCTGCCCGTCTTCCAGTCTCCCTGCCTTCTATCCCTGGCCGGCAGTGTGCGGATGCAGTCAGATTTGCGTACTGTTTAGGTACGTAGCTTCCTTGCTCAGCTAATTTGCTGTTACGATTCCTTTGTGCACTGCGAATGCTGTTGACGGCTGTGCCCTGCCCTGTGCGAGGCTGCACCGCCATGCTTGTTTCATGTTCGACGGATTTCCTTGGAGAGAAACTAACGGTTATTGTTAGGCAGAAAATGGCAGTGTATAAACGAATGTCTAGACCACCTAAGTTCGGACTCTCTTTAGGGGCCGTTTGGATTCCTTTATTTTGGAGGAATTAGGATCTACTTAATAGAGTAGGCTATTTAGCTTGGAATTTTGACATTCCACCACTTTCTAAAATCTAGATATAAGTTTATCTCAAATTGATAGGATGAAGCGTGGAAATTGATTTATTAATGTATCACCAGACTATGTTTCCACTCTATAATTGTTAGTCAAAGATTTAAAAGGTTAGACTTCTTAAAATACACGCATGCCTTAATCAATGGGATGAAGGTACATAGGAAAACCGTGTATTTTCATGAATGATTGTTGGGGAAAAACCGACTGAACCTGTGGGAATTGGTAGCATGTAGATGTAGCTTGGCAAGTCCATCCTTATTATGATTTCCAGGGAGGGGTAACTCGATATCAGTGTCCATAGCTTTGCTTGGTTCCCCGATTGACCTCGACACCGTGCTCTGATGATAATTTGAGATGATATTTTCCTGATGGGTCAAAGAAAAAGAAAAACGCAACGACTTGATACATGTTACCACTACTTCCCTACCGTGTAGGAGTATTTTGCTTCTGCTGTGAATGATTTCTGGGTAGAACTCACAGCGCACCACTGACATATCGTTTGGCAGTAACCTTGAAGTCGATTATGGGTCTGAAGAAAATGCATCCATAGTCTACAGAACGTTAGCAGTTGACAAGGAGGTAAAGTAGCCGTATTCTACTGGCACTTTGTGAACTCGTCCAGTTTTCATCTTGCCGACAGCTTTGCAACTTTATATTGCAGTTGCAGCCTGACAAGGTGAAGAGGGAGATGACTCTATCAGGCAGCAAGCTGGCCGTGTTAGTATATCCGTTCTGTCATCTCTAACTGTTTTTCTGCGCGTTCCCGTGTCAAGGCTAAAGACTGAAGTCCATCTTATTTTGCGAATTCAGCCACTTCGCAGCCGTGGAGGCCCGCTTCCTGCGAGCATCGTTCAGCTCATTTGTGGATCTTATGGGACTCGTGACGAAGCTCGTCGAAGAATATGGTGTGGCCAATGCAGGGCATTCTTGAATCTTGATGAACAATCTCATACACGGCATTGCGGAGTTGATTTTAGTTCGCCTGTGAGCAATTTGGAGTTTTGGACAGTCTTTACCAGTGGAACTGCTCTTGATCTGTGTCAAGCTAGTGTAGTATTTGCCCTTGATTGGTCAAATCCTATTCGGAACGGTTAATTCTTTTCGGCAATGCCGTTGTGAAATGTATAGATGATGAATAGGTAAAAATTATCTATATATCCTCAGTTAGGCTTTCTCCACGAGTAATGAGTGGTCTTGGTCTGGTCTCTGGTTGTGGCCTCTCCGGATGATGCTATATGTCATCTCCCATCTCCGTTATCGTGTTTCTCGGTAAAAAAAACGTTACGAGCCGTTTTCTCTATGCAGTGGCAGCTACACCATAAACATAACTGTTATGATATTGCAAGACTATCCTAAGATAATATAATAATGCGCACAAACACGAGGGGTGTCTATTTCTTACTTTTGATCGTTAGAAAAAACCTAGAACAAGCACTGATAATAGTGGTCTTACTAATCTAAGCACTTCGCAAAACAACTACGTTAATTAACGAGTAATTTCTTAAGCATTTAGATGTTTAGAGCTATTGTGTTTGAGTCTCAACTCAATGGCTATTTTTTCTCAGCTCCTACACATCTCAAATGGCTGGTTTAGGATCCTATTAATAGCCTTAAGGAGAGATATAGCTGTTGTACTAATAAAAGCCAACTCCACTCACCATCTGATCGTCCAATGGTTGCACTGTTGGACCAACGCCTCACAACGGCTCTTGTCAGTATTGTGTCAACACAGGCTGTTGCCCGACTGTCAGGGCCACGCTCTGTAGTGTATAGTGCGACGTCGTTGGACCAATTTGACACCACACTTTTCTATCTGGAACCTTTCTGCGTGATCGTTAGACTCGTCTAAAGTGTTCTCACGTCCATGAACAGTTACGATCTAAGCTACTGTGAGATGAATAGTATGACTGTATGGTCTAATGCTCTAATGATTAATGGTCTTGTGATCACATCAGATGTCCTGTTCTTCAGTCGACTAGTGTTTGGTTCTACCGTATAGTTCCTTTAAATCCTTTTTTTGTTTTGTTTATTTATGATTTTTGTGTTCAGCTTGGTTCTATCCTGTGTTCTTAGATTCTTGCATAATCTTGTAGGTCATCAATGAGCCTTCTAATGTCTTTTTTCAGGTGTTGATTATCATGATCACCTCTTTGCTTTCGTCCAAGTCTATATTACATCTTTTAAACTATATCAACATTAGTGTATAAAATTATTTTAAACAGTTACGTTGATCATCAAACATCAAAACATAATTGTCGAATTAGTCTTGGTCTGTTTTCCTTACACGTGAGTGCTCCAATAAGAATTAGTATTGAGTGGCAGCTTTCTTTCTAGCCCTTTACTTTGAGCATTTGCATTTGAGAAAATTAATGCTTAACCTTGCATTACTACAATTGATATGCTAGAACAAGGTTGAAACCTAATATATATAATTTTTATGGTAGAAAGGAAAACACTCGTAGAAACAAGGAACAGTGTGGGCTATCCAATATGATTTAGTTGTTTCAAGAAATTAGCCTAATTCACCTCGATTACTCCGCTGTGAAAAACCGGACAAAACACTTCAGAGCTTATTAAAAAAAACTCAAACTGCAAAGGCTCATATGCTCTGGCATGCTTTGGTGTAGGATACATGAGAGGATTTTTTTTAACTCCAATCTAAATTTCGTTTTCATTGGGAATTAAATTCAGAACATGAGAAATGCTACTCAATTCATACAACCAACTCAACTAGTGACCATTTTGCACCCCGGTGCTTAATAATCATCACAATGCGTATAAAATTAGCCTAACTCACCCCTGACTGTATTCCGCTGTGAAAAACCGGGCCAACACTTAGGTGCTTATTAATCATCAAAATGCGTATGAGCACTTATAAAGAGAGACATGGGACATTTATTTCCATTTAGTCATACTGTAAAGAGAGACATGGGATGAGTAACTTGATCTAGTTGAGTCTAATTATGTACGGTGGTGCACACTTGTGAAAACTGGTGTCGTGTAAACTCAAGACATCTCACAAAAAGTTTAAAAGAGAGCACTCAAGACATCACACAAAAAGTTTAAAAGAGAACGCAGCTTAAAAAACAATTGAAAAGTCTGAGTTAGACAGTTTGCAATTACACTGGAATGTATCCGGTGGGAGAGACTGGGAGAGTGCTCCTCTCTTGGATTAATTTGTCCGGTGATGAAATCGGTTTGCCACACGAAGAAAGTAGTCGGCTCTCTGCCTCCCTCGGTCCCTCCAGCTTTGTCGAGTGGTTTTGTCGGATATCGACGTCCGCCCCCGTTTTCTCGATTGAAACTAGACGCCAAGTCGCCAATAACCGTCACTCACGCATGAGCATGACCGCGGCTGTGCCATTTGTCCGCGCAGTCTCTCTCCGTTCGTTCCAAAATTCCAAAACTAGCGGCCAGCTCACGGCGATTTCTGGCGTGGCATGATTAGTACAGCCCCAACTGGGCCGCTGACACTTGACAAATCTGTGTTTTTTTTTCTTCGTAGGTACCAGCGTTGAAGAAACGCTACACCCCCTAGAGGCAAGGCAACACTACCGTAGGAGAACAGTGTTCCCTTCCCTCCCGGCTCCCGCTACAGCAAAACCATCAACTTCGACCGACACAAACGACCGCATCTTGGCACCATTGCACCAATGGGCGATGGCCGATGGCCCATCAGCCGCCGCCCGCGCGCTTTGGCCGGATCAACTCTCAAACGGCTTTCACAAATCACAACTGGGATGGGACCGTGGACGAATCCCTCTCGATTTCCAGCAGCAGAAATATGCGCGAATTCTGACCATTTCCCTGCACGGCCCGTACCGAAAACCGCCGGCCCCCACCCCACACGCGGCCACGCCATTCGCCGAAGCGAGACACCGTTAAACAAAAAAAAAAAAAAAAACACACACACACACACACACAAACCCCATCAAGCGAAGCAAATCGCTGCTACTTTTCCAAGATCAGAACCTGGACTTGGCCGCACCTCGATTTCAGATAGTGAAAATGAAAAAGAAATGGAAGGATTTTGCCGCGTTCAAACGAGTACGTACGTACAAAAGGTTACAGGCAGCCCGGAGGAAACAACCCAGGGTCGCTATCATTGTGCTCATGAGCTCATCACACTGCCCCACACATGCCGACGTATAGCCATCGCGCGCGCAGACCTCCTCTCTGTCACTGCAGCTCTATAAAAGTGCCGCGACCGCGAGCCGGACCGGCACGCCTCGGCTCGTATCGTACTCATCACACATACACAATAGTTCGCAGCTTGTAGTGCTCGTCCTTGCCTTGTCCCTCTCTCTCCGGGGAATCGTAGCCAAGTCCACGCGGCGCGCGTGCATGAAGAAGAAGGGCGGCGGCGGCGGCGGGTGCCTCGGCGCGCCGATGCGCGCGCTGTCGCGGGCGTGCGACTCGGCCTGCGACCTCTACGTGCGCGGCATGTCCGGGTGCGCGCGCGGCGTGCCGCGGGGGTCGTCCGCGGGCATCGTGGGGCGGGGCTTCGGCGGCGGCGGCTCCGGCGCCGCGACCCTGCGCCTCCGGGTCAGCTCGGACAAGGCCGACGACGACCTCGTCCGCGCCGCGGCAGCGGCCGCGGCCGCCAGGCGCCAGCGCCGCGTCGCGGCCGAGCCGGACACGGCGACAGCAGAGGCCCGTAAGGTGGGCAGCGCCGGCGGAGGACTGCCCGTCAGGGCGCCGCCCGCGCGGAAGAGGGCCGCTGCGGCCACCATGGGCACCATCGCCGAGGACGCGCCGTGCGAGTTCGTCGGACTGGACGGCGGCGGTGGCGCCTGCGCTGCTCCTGTCCCCTCGCTCAACCCGCCGCGCCGCGGGGGTTTCGTCGCCGTCAAGGCGGGGGGCGACGTCTTTGCGCGCTGACCCATTCGGCTACGATCGCCCTGCCACTGCAGAATCAGCTTCGAGTCATCCCTTATGTCATGGCGCCACTTTTCTCCCTCCTTCTCTCGTCTCTCTGTCTATAGCTTGACGTGTAAATTACTCTAGGGATAACTACGAGAGCAGTGTATCTTTACGAAATCTATGCATGAGTGTGATTTGATTACCAGAAATTTTCCACAAGTACCGTTTTAGATGGTCATGCTCATGCCCTGGTTAGTATAACGACAGCTTAAACACGCAATGCTACGTTTATAATAGGGGTTTGATTCTAACACTCCGATCTCCGACCACTACTTCCTCTCCCTCTTCCCTATCTTAGGGTAACGAAGGTTTATCTAAGTTAAAGTTTTAAAACTTTAATCAATAATATCTAAAAAACAATTATTTTTAAATTAAAGCAAAATTATATATTGTGCTAGATTTTTTAATAATAAATATAATAGTTTTATTTTTAAACAATTTTTGTAATCAATGTTTATGAATATTTTGTTTTTAATGGTCAAAATTTCAAAACTTTGACTTAGGACAAACTTTCGTGACTCTATGATAGGGAACAGAGAGAGTACTCCAATAGCTCCTGTCGCAAAGTCCCGATGTGAGAAAACACCTAGGGCTTATTTGGAAGCAAAGAGATTGAAGGAGAATGAGTGAGTTAAAATTCTTTATTATTCAATTTTGAATAGTAAAAGATTTTAGTTCCATCAATCCCTTTCATTACTCTTGCTCCCGAACAAACTCTTATGTACTTAAATGTTAAACTAACTAGTTGCCCATGTTTTGCTATGGTTGTTATATATCATATAAATATGTTTTAGGGTTTAAGGTTTAGTATTGAGATATTTATTCAAATACAATTATTGTTTATTTTTAAACACTATGGTATGTGTGGGTTGGTGGTTAGTCCTATATTTCTAGAGCATTGAGGCGTGGATTCGAGGGCTCGCTGAGAGAGCGTTGCACGAGAGCTGGGCGCCCACAGGGCACGACGTCGAGGCAGGACGCGTGGGACAGGTATAGAGTGTCAGAGCGGAGGTAAAGCCGTGATAGCATCAAACGTCCATCCACATTAGGTTCGTCCATCCACATTAGGTTCTTAACAGGGTATAGTATAGATACATAGTTTTATATATTAATTTTATCTTTATATTCTAAATTATATGTCAAATCATTATAGATTATATTAAATTATTTGTAAAAAAATCTTATGGCATATCTCATGAAAAAATCCTAGTTATGCCATTGATACCATATTTTTTTGACTTTATATGGAGGAAGAGAATTTCCCACCTGAATATTCCATTAATCATCCACCTTGGAGCGAAGAGGAATCATAAATGTGCTACAAGGCTGATAAACCAGAAAAGCAAGGGGGTTGGAGGGGTACATTTTGGGCCACTGATTACCATATTAAACTATATACATCAATCAGTTAAAATTAAAAGCATAATCTGATGAAGAGATAGACAATTTACTTGTATTGTAGCATAAATCGTCGTAGACACAAAGAGACAACATTTAAAATGAAATCCAAGCTGAACTCAATCTGAGCGTTGACACGGGACAATCTGGTGCCACAGGATCCAAACACGGGGCCGTTCCGATGCTCACAATTTGACTCCGGACACCTTGCAATCTCATTTTTACTTGCGCTTCCAGCTTCTTCTGCAGCTGTAATCCATTCCAACACCGGCGCGCAGACAATAACCTCTTGTGCGCTAAGCGTTTGCACAATACGTGTATCTCCACGCATGATTCTCGAAGCTGCACGAGACGGCGACACGATCGATCTGACGCTGAAACACACGGGCGAAGCGAGGTTTCTTTGGGTCCAGACTAGGATGGGGCAGCACGCGGTAACTGACACGACTCCTATCTTCTCGACCCGCACCGTTTTTTTTCCTCCGCCCGTGCACGACATTTCTCGGTGCTGAGCGCGGCCGCGCAAAATTTTATCGTTTCCTCGATAGAAAACGCGCCTCGTCAGTGCCAGCGACAGCTTTTCTATGCGTTTCTCAATGATTGATGTGGAAGTGCAGTGACTTTTGGGAGTTTTCTGCACCGACGTATCTGTCAGTCAGTCAGTCAGTAATGCTTGCTTTCACGATGGCTTCCCGGACGAAGGAATCGGCGCCGTGCCGTGTGGCGTGCGCAGGTCGTTCGTAAGCTTTCCTTCAATTTGTTGACGATCAGGTGCGGGTGTGCGACACAGGAAGCCGTCGAATCGTCGATCTCTGGAAAGTACGTACTACGTAGGTAGAGTATCATTAATCATGGGAATGGGTCGGGCCGATTTTTGTTAATTAGTTTAACTGGCCCACATAAAAGTAAGATCAATGGGCCACAACGATCTGTCTCAAAATCTAAAATAGGGTGATAAGATCAAACCCCGTTGATCTAATGAGTACATGGGTCGACCTACTGATCACGTACTCCATCTGTTCTAAAATATAGTTCTTTCTAACCTATTTTTTTCTGCCACGTTCATTAAAATGATAATGAACATATGCATACATAAAAACTGTGTTCATATGTTACTTAATGGATATTAATGGATATATAATTAGTCTAAAACGAATTATATTTTGGGATGAATAGAGTAACATTTTTATTTAGTTTATTAGTCTTTTTTACTTTTTAAAATAAACATTGTCATCCATAACTTAAAATATAGCTATTTTAAAAAAAATACATGAACATATATTATATTTTAAAAGTGCAAACAGTTAAAATCAAAATTGCAGTCATGAAAGTACGTACGTGTATCCTAGTGAGCCAACCATGCTATGTTATAAAAAATAGTAAGGTATATGTATATATCTAACTAGCTTCTTGTCGGGTGTGGTAATTAGGGGTACCCGGATGTCTATAGCTCGGGTTGTGACCTGAGATACACTGGGTGCGTTTGGTTGCGAGACACCAAGGACAGGACCATCCCTTGGCGACCTCTATCGTCCCTCCAATTTTGAGGGACAACTAGGGACAACACTAGGATAATCCTGTCCCAACCCTTGATCCTAAACCAAACAACCTTATTTGAGGGATCGTCCCATCCCATCCCGTCCTGTCATTGCAACCAAACGCACCCTAAGACATATCCGAGACCCCGAGAGCGATTCGTGACGATATCCAAAGGAATATTGAAGATAAAAAAACCCTGGTTTTTCTTTCTGGAAAGACAATATTTTTTCATCCTTTTGCATTGAAATAACGAATGGAAATCAAAATAATATGATTCAACCTCAAGCCCTTTTAAATGTAGCAGATAACAGTGGAGCTCGAAAATTGGTGTGTATTCGAGTCATAGGAGCCGCTGGTAATCAGAGATATGCTCGTATTGGTGATGTTATTATTGCCGTAATCAAAGACGCAATGCTCCAAATGCCTCTAGAAAGTTCCGAAGTAATTCAAGCTGTAATTATACGTACACGTAAAGAATTTAAAGGCGACGACAGTATAATAATACGCTATGATGACAACGCAACAGTTATCATTGATCAAAAAGGAAATCCAAAAGGAACTCGAGTTTTTGGCGCGGTTGCCGAAGAATTAAGAGAATTGAATTTTACTAAAATAGTTTCATTAGCTCCTCAAGTATTATAAATACTAGTAGACGAGATATAGATCAAAGAAACATTAGTAGATTTTGTCTCACGTATTAGATTAGTAACATCATACTGACATGCATCATTAACCATTGAGATTGTAGAGCAGGTAGTCGTCTCTGCCTCGCCCGAGCTCGGCCTCGGCTACCTGCTCCACCGCGAATCCGATAGGCGGCCACTCCGTTAACTATGGCGCACGTCAAGGAATGCTCAACCATCGCCTCGGGAAGACTTTCGCCTCGCCCGAGCTAGGCTCTGACCTCGATATCTGCAGCAAAGGACACCAAACGTCACCCAGCACAAGGACGTTGACGCATCCTGTAAGCAGACTTTTACCCATGATGTGCTCATGTTACAACCACTACGGTATGGGAACCCCTTCCCTTGGGGGCTCGGGTGTGTGGCCGACCGCTTGGCCTCGGCCACGGCCTCGGCTCTCAGCGGAAAAACAACAGGCTCAAGTCAACAATGCATTGCAAGGTCGTGTCATCCACAGGGCACCAAGACGTCTCCCCTGGTAGCGTGACGGCCTCTGGCTCAACAACATGCATCCCCTAGGTGTATAAATAGGGCAGTCATGACTCCTCCAAGGAATCAGGCGAACACTTGGTAGTTTTTTTCAAGTCTTTCGGTATTGACACTTGCCTCAATCAGTTCTAGGGACTTGGGGACTTCCCCTCTCTCGCTTGGCTTGTAATCCATACTGCAAGCACCACGGTGCGAGTAATATAAGCTTCATGCCCTCTCTGCTGGAAGTAGGGCCTCGCATTGTCTGAACCAGGATAATTGCTTGTGTCAACTCGCACATCATCCAGATTATGGGCACGCGACATCATTTCACTAGTTGGTTAGGACTGTTAGTTCAAACACCGATAATATTGTTATTCATTGTGCAACATGATTTGAATAAATATAGACAAATTCTACTAAAAAATATTTTTTTTCTAGCCAAACTGCGTTTCCTGTCAAAAATCACCAAAATTCGGTTATGAAGCAGCGAAAACCGGTTGGAAAATACGAAATTCGGTTAGTCAAATTTGAAGTCGTAAAGCGACCAGAAGATGCGAAATTTGGTTAAATTCCGTTTTCGGCGCGGTGCAAAATTCAGATAAAAACAGTATTGGTAACTCTGACCTAAGGTATGGCAACTGCAAACAACCCCTCGATCATATGTAAATAACCAAGCATGTAGCAAATTTCTTGGCACTTACTGTGACAAGCATGTTGCAACGCCTGAAGACCAACTACCGCGGGGAACTTAGGCCACGGAACGGCTTTTCTAGTCATTATTATCCATTTGTTTTTTGTCTATAAAACCTCACCCAACTTTCTTTCTTTTTCCCCTCTCAAGTCTCAAGTGAAATTAACATAGGTCACTGTGTGTGTCAGTGTCATCGCAAAGAAAATATAGATAAAGAACGCGACGTTTCGATGAACCAACCGTGCATTAGCCTGGAACAACGCTAGCGAGTGCTGTCTGCTGTCACGAAATTGAATTGCACGCGTCGGTGAACGGGGAAGCGAACACAGACACGCTACATATGATCCACGTCCGAAGCGGGCCAACCCCTCACGTTCACGGTTCACCAGTCTCGTCGTGTCCGTTCGCGATCGGGCAAACCTGCAACCCTTTCCTCTTCGTCCCCCCGCTATCTCGTTGCCCCAAGCCGGAGTACGGAGTACGGCAGTCGCACCCCCGTCGTCCCGTTCCTTGCTCGCCCCAACTTCGCCGCCGCATCCCCCTCGGCTGCTCGCTCCTCGTCTGCCCCTAGTGATGTCTGGTGGTAACGCGTGGTCGCCGCTCCCTTCGCACGGATTTGAGTACGTTCTCTCAAGCAATTGTTTGCGCGATGGTCGCTCCATTGCCTATTTATTCGGATCTGTTCCGTCCACATAACTCTCTCTTTGATCCACGCATAACGCATTGGGTATTGAACGAATTGCATCTACTCTTGATTGTGGCAGCGACGACTCCTGCTTGCTCTTTTTTATTTTGCTCGTGTCGTCGGATCGTGGCTTGATTGATCTCCGCATCCCGCAGATCCGACTCCGGCGGCATGGGGAGCCGCGCAGGCGAGCCTGTGGCGAGGACCAACAGCGGCGGCGGCAGCAGCAGCAAGGATTCGGGCAGCTTCGAGTGCAACATCTGTCTGGACCTGGCGCAGGATCCCGTGGTCACCCTCTGCGGCCACCTCTTCTGCTGGCCATGCCTCTACGAGTGGCTCCACGTGCACGCGCACTCCCAGGAGTGTCCCGTCTGCAAGGCCGTCGTCGAGGAGGGGAAGCTCGTCCCTCTCTACGGCCGTGGTGGCAACTCCACCTCACCCCGTGCAAGGTCGGTGGCCGGTGTGGAAATCCCGAGCAGGCCGACCGGGCAGCGGCCCTCCACTGCCCCGCAGCCAGACCACAGTAATCATTACCCGCCCCAGAACCCCTGGTTCATGGGCGCTGGCGCCCCCCCTGTGGCTGGTGGTCGGTGGGGGAATTACACTTTCTCGGCGGCCATTGGAGGGTTGTTCCCGTTGCTGAGCTTCCAGGTGCATGGATTCCCGCAGGTGTCTGCCTATGGGCCTGCTGCAGGGTTTCCCTATGGATACGGCCATTCTTTCCATGGGTGGCATGGACATGGCTATGGCTTCCCGCGCCAGGCACCACAAGGCCAGCAGGTTGATGCGTACTTAAAGGTGCTTCTACTGGTAGTTGGTGTGCTTGTAATTGCCAGCCTGATCGCATTTTAAATTATGTAAGGCTGGCGATATTGCTGATCCGTTGGTGTGTACCATAGTTCTAGCATCATTGCATCTTAGATAGCTCCCAAAGTTTGATGTCAGCGTGGAGATAAGTAGACAAGTTGTGATAATTGGTGGCAGCTGGTATTCATTGTGTAAAGTTGCTATCGAAAATTATAGGTGCATTTGTTGTGTTCTTGCGTTGAACATTCTCCATGTTCATGTTTCTTCCAAGAAATTTGCCTGCAATGTTCTCTTCTTCATTGCTATTTACTGCTTGGGTAACACATTGCCAGATTATGCTGCCTGGCCTTTGTGAGACATATTTTTTTTCTGCATTTCTAGGTCATAAATGAATTCTTATTCATGGGGAAGTACATCCTAAAGTGTTCAGTTTGCAGTTCAATCTTTACTGAATTAAAAGATGTCACTGTCAGCGTATCCTGCCTTTGGATTTGTCCATGATTCTGAATCATAATATTTTTACTTTATCTGTATCAGCTTCTTTTTTTTCCTATATAAATAATGCATATAAAGTCCAATATGAGAACATGAACCTCCTGCTTGGTTCATAGTAGTATTGAATGTGGGGAACCTAATAGGTCCTAACATTTTCTTTGCTTAGATTTCAGATTTCAGAGATCTGTTATAGGAATTTAAAATTATATAATTACATACTCCACTTAGTCCTGCTGCAATGTGTCATGGAAGTGTGATACTATTGCTGCTTCTAAAAATCAGCAATAAACTGATGAATAAGAATATATTTCTATTGCCTGAACTACTAATAGAGTGTATGCCGTGCATCAAGAATATTTGAATCTTTTCTTCACATGCTAATATATGATTTGTAGCATCCATCATTTCCAAGTTATTTTATTATTTTAATTATATTCAATGTCATTGTGCCCAAGGTATTCTATTACCTTTTTTATTCAATACTATTTTGCAATAACATCTTTTTTCTTGATCGACGCTCTACGTATCATTTCTATTATTTCATTAAATTTCTATCATTTCATTAAGAAGAAAAAAAAGAGAGAAATAAGACATATCAACTCCTGGTATAAGAACCATGCCCAGTTTACATAAAAAACGCGCCACACTCGGTCATACTAAGGTTGCTTCAGTGGATCGTGTAAAATAGAGAACACGAAACTATAGATAATACCGTTTGACGCTCTGAGTGAAACTTGAAATATGGGATAGGATATGAGATCTGCTAATAACAACACTAAACCCGACTAGGACAACAAGGTGAGTTTACGTAGGAGTAGCTCTTTAAGAGCAGAAGCTCATGGATGAACTTGAACGCAAGACCTGATACCCTAAAAAAATACAAGAGTTGTGATGTTTGTAGATTTCCATCGTCCACACAACTGCGGACGCAAGGCAAGAACAATATCCAGCTGAGCTCAAAATATCCAAGATATGACAACATAAGCATTCAAAAAAGAAATTAAAGAACTAACAAACTAATAATAGCACATGAAGTCGAAGCTGCTGCAGCAAGAGATGTGGTTCGGTAATGATGACAGTTGTCGAGACCCCCTTATTCGTGGACCGGATTGTTTCGGAGGTTTGGGCATCTGCCGGAGGCAGGACGGAGGTTTAAGCTCGTTGGTGAATATCGGTGCTGCCTTGGTGCTGGCTCGCATGTGGTGTGTTGAGGCTTGGCAATGACGTCGTACTGCAATCTTCCTCCTTCTGTGCTGGTGTTTGGATGTAGGCATCGTCGTATTTTGTTTGGCTATGTACGGCTCGTCTTGCGGAGTCGGAACTGATTGTCCCTTAGGTCAAGCTCGGCAACGATAACTTTGGATAGGTTATATGTGGGGTTTCTATTGTATGGGTTGTTTATGCATTCTGTATAGGTTTCATGCCCGATTTTCCTTAAAACTGATTCAATTCTATTATTATTCTTAATTGAAAGGCAAACCCTTGCCGTTACGTTTCAAAAAATAGCATGTGTATCAAGTTTGGCAACCAATGAATCAGTGACAGTGATCGTATGACATCAATGTGGGATTTTTAAAATTTTGAAAAGTGAAATTTGTGTCATGTCAAAACTCAATCTTTTAAAAGGTTTACCGGGTATTTTACCTGAAACTTGAAGATTACACTAGTTTCTAAATGCCTGGCTAAAATTACAAAAGTTATTAGGGCATGTTTGTTTCCTTACAAGATTATATAATCCACCTTACCTTATATAGATTATACAATCCAATTTATATAATACTATTAGAGATGTTTGTTTACATAATTTATTAGTGGGTAGAAAGTCAAACAATATTCTAAAATAAGCACCTAATGATCTACTTATGAATTATCATACTATAGGTATATAGATTATATAATTCACTTTAATAATCTATGTTGTTTGTTTGCCTCTCAACTTATTTAAACTAGATTATTTAATGTAGCCAGGTTTCAGGGCATGTTTGTTTCATCTTTTTTCAACTTATGGCCGCCAGAAACCGCTGTAGATTGCTAAACACTCAGCTTTTCGACCTGCTTTTGTGAGAGCCGCTTTGGTGAAAACCGTCGAAAATCAACGTGGACACAGAATCGGCTGAGCCATCATGATAGTAGGAATCTATTACTTCCTAGATACTAAACCCTACGGACTCCTTCATCCTCATCTACACGTAATTCCTCAGATTCTCTCTATAGCCAAATTATTCTTATAACTAGATTCTCAGAAAAGCTAATTAGATAAAACCTGAGACAATCAGCCCTTAATTTTGGGATTGCATAGCAAGCGACACTATCTACTTATAGGCTAAGCTTAATCTCACATTCTCACATATATTATAGAATTTAGTTCAACTGAAGCACTAAAAAATCAACATGAGCTAGCTAGACCGGCATCTGTACTTCAAAGAAGAATTTCTAATAGTCGTACGTACTATAACACCTTACAATGAACAAGTTGCACAGAGAAACAGACCACATACACCTTCAGGTTTGAAGCAACACATGAGGATGGGAAGCACATCAGAGGCCAGGACACGAAGCTCTCCTCCGTCCTCGAATCTCCATGCACATTGAATTGGAGCAAACAACACCGCAACCACCAGTCTAGCATCCCACATTGGTGCCAGAGTGAACTTGCAGGACACCAAAAGCCATCAAGGAACCTATTTTGGGCAACAACAAACAAACTATGCCACTGGCAAATACTTACAGATCCTGCTATCAGTCGAATCGACTCAGAAAAGATGGAGTCACATTTCACCTGGAGAGAAGACTTGAGAGCACTTCCAGGATGTGTTCTATTTCTACTAGTTAGTACATCGTCCACAAAAAAACATATACCAAGGGATATCCTCTTATATGCCAAGACAAAAAAAGGTAAGGACTCAAAAAAGACAAATATCTGATCTGCTAATCTTCCTTGAAGCAAAGTTACCTTCTTCAAATATCTTTGATATGGTACCTCTCTGACCAGATAGAGCCTCTCTTAATTTTTCTGATTTGGACACAAAAGCTGTGTTGCCTAATCC
This sequence comes from Zea mays, assembly GCF_902167145.1. Taxonomy (NCBI): domain Eukaryota; kingdom Viridiplantae; phylum Streptophyta; class Magnoliopsida; order Poales; family Poaceae; genus Zea; species Zea mays. The sequence continues at coordinate 199,148,605 of NC_050098.1, forward strand.
AGATCCTGATCTAACCATACTACATGATGTTTTAGACTGTCAAAGAGAAAAAATACATATAAGAAAATATAAACATCAAAATAGCAAAGGGTACAACAGAACTGTACCTCTTCAGCACAACTATCAGACACAGACTGTTTGAACCTTAGAATTTGATCTTCAAGGCCTTTTCTCTGGCTCATTTCCAGCTGCACCTTTTCTTGAGTAGACTTCAGTTCATCATATATTGATTCCTGCAACAATTACCAAAGAAACATGTAACCAAAAATTACAGAAAATTTAAAGTAAATAAACAAACCATTTGTTTATAAGATTCACAGTCAGGGTCGGCTAGCTAAGACTGGTTTGCTTTACCTTCTCTGAAATAAGTCCGCTGATCTTTCCTTTTAATGATTGTATTTCAATTGTAAATTCTTCAGTCGCTTTGGTTAATTCCTTTTCCAATTCACGGGCCATACTTTCCTGCAACTGGAATATACTTTGGTCACATTCTCTGATGATTAAGGCAATACTTCATATTCAGTTGAGGGCATCTGTGCAGCATTCAATCGTTTGGATATAACTTGACCATGCAAAATAATTCAATACAACCCTCGCAACCACTTATAAGATGAAATGCTTTGACTTGCTGAAACACATCTATCAACTGCAGTATTTATTCCAGGTGCACATAAAACAAATTCATATGCAACCCTAGCAACCACTTAAAGTTACAAGATGGAATGCTTTGACTCACTGAAACACACCTATCAACTGCAGTATTTATTCCCGGTGCACATAAAACAAATTCATATGCAACCCTGGCAACCACTTACAAGATGGAATGCTTTGACTCACTGAAACACACCTATCAACTGCAGTATTTATTCCAGGTGCACATAAAAATAAATTCGCAATGCTAATTAGGCAGGTTGAGTACACCATCTTCTAAGCCTATAAGCTGTTAACTTTATGTAGCATTGAATTAGGTTCAAAGTGGTAGAACTGCTTGCACATTTCCATTTGCAGGCACAATACATTTTAAACAGAAAGTTAAACAAGCTTTCTGTTGTAGATTCAATCTTGTTAGTCAAAAAATCAAATATTATGGCAATTAAAACATATTTTCTCGAACGCGCAAGAGAGCTGTGCATCTTTCATATACTAGAACATTAGGCGCCCATTCGGGCGCCCTACAGTAGTTTAAGGAAGAAGCTAATGTGGAGCCAACATGGTTTTGTGCAACTATATATACTAATTTGATGGTAATAGTAAGATTTGAATAAACACATCAGGCACCAGATTTAGACGAAAAGACATTAGAAACTAATGTTAATATAGGTTGTGTAAGGTTGACAAGTAACAAAGAGCATCTTTGGAATAAAACTAAAAGGCTCAACATCTTTACCATCATTCCTAAGACTGTAGCAGCAGCCCTCACAGCTCTCCCCAACAGAGCAGAAAGAAATCCAACTCACTGGCCTATTGAAACTTCTAAATTCTATCACTATGAGAAAGAAACATATCTTCATAGGCAGTTAAAGTGAGCAGACTGAACACTCCTGCGTTCAAAGAGTGAGTAAGCGGATCTTGCAGCTGTTTTCATTCCTTTATTTAGGTCTTGAACCTATTAAGGATCCAAATTGTTAAAACATGTTCTCATGTCACTGATAAAATTTAATTCAAGTAATCATGCATCAATCACGCTTTTCTGAATCACTAATAGTGTATTTAGCTTCAGCACACTACATTATCTTATTTAACTTATTACTTCATTTCTTTGTTTCAGACGTGATGAAATTATGCGGATTGCTGTATTTTTTAGCAAATGAACAAGTTTAGCTGTAGAAAGGTGAATAGGTGATGGAATAAAAAGCAGCAGATTCACTACCTGATACATCCACAAACACTTCATGTAGATGGTTTTTCCTCCTTCCATTACAGATAATGAATACAACCTAGATGATTAGAAGCCCCGTCAGACCTCCAACCATTCAAAGCCTGATGTAGATAAACCTTAGAAAACTACAAGTGTACCTCCACTTCATCTACAAAAGCCAAGAGAACAGCCCAAGATAGCAAAAGTGAGCAAACAACTCATCCACAAAAGGCAAGCATATCAATTGGTCATGAGTTCAAACTCCAGGCTTCTCGAGGTTGCAAACAACAAATACAAGAATACGAGTATAAAAGCTCCATAAATATTTGTTGTGTCATATTCCTTCCACCAAAACGAAATTGGCATCTGAATTCATTGTATTTCACAACCATTTAACTACATTAAGTGAATCACTACAATCAATCTGTGACTCAATGGTTGGGTCACCGTAATGTGAAGCAATAGCTTGACCTCTCTCATTGCGTTGTAAAAGAATCCTTCGTTGGCAAAACCACGGTTTGAGGATGATTTTTTTCTTAGTTCATAGTTGCATTTAAGCACCAAGTTTGATGTGATGTCGAGAGAATGTTATGACAACACTTAGTCTGCACTTTGAATCAAACAAAACTAATATTGCGGGATTACATGGTCTATTGGGTTTAGCTACAAGTTCAAGGCAACTATTTATAAAGAAAACTGAACTGACGCCATATAAATGCATTTTAAATAAAAACGATGCAGTGCTTAGTCTTTTTTGCTAGCTTCGAGACTATTAGGAGCTCTCATTAAATCATGCAGTGCCTAGTTGTCATGTTATTATTTTTTATGGTTGCATTCTTATGTTCGGTAATTTTATCGGAGCCTCTACTGTATCAGTGAAAGTGAAAACCTGAGGAAGCTATTGTATCAACACTATCTTCGTGTACTCGACCAATACTATAGGAAAAAGGCAGAGGCAACAAGCAACAACTACAGAGCAGGACAACCAACATATATTCTTAAACTACCGATCGCCATACAACCAAGGTAACACGTAGGAGGCAAGCCATGACGCCATCCACCAGACATGAGAGCAAAAGAGAGACCTCATTAGATAGAATATTCATCCCATTAAACAGATGGCGTATGAAAAAGTACAACTAAATAAACTCTTGACCCTAAACAAGATTGTATATGACAGATAGTGAAATAGTTTCGAGTATCTTTTGTGTAAAGGTCTGTTATTCAAGTAACTAAGAGCTTGCACTACAACATTCTCTAATTACACTACTACATGAGCTCTTTCGGCTCTTATAAATTCCACTTGCATTACATCTACTTTTCACCAAGCATAGGGTTGCGAACAAATATATGTTCCCCAGTACAAGTGTTAACTCAACCCCATCTAAGAACTGCAAACAGAGGTCCAATTGATTTTCAATCCCATCTAAGAACACCAAATGCAGGTTTTGACCAGCATTCAATGGATAATAGTGCTTTCGAATTGGTTCGCCTTATAAGACAAACTACTTGGGGGAGAAACTCTTCCTGACAAACTGAGAATAATACATAGGATAGGAACAGGGGTCTCTTTATATCCTCAACTTAAAATAGTATAAATACAAATATGTACCAGAAGCAACGAGCAGGAGTAAATAGCCAACATGATTTTGAAGTTCAACCAGAGGTACAATCATACAGTTCTTTATATAGTTTACTCACATCTTGAGATGGCAAGAAATTGAATACCAAAATTGGATATACCCCTTGCTTTTCGAAACTTCTTCAGAATAAACATGGATTGCTAGGCTTAAATATTAATCTTCTCTCCGGCCTTCTCTCTAGACTAACACCATTTGCCCCCTTCTCTCTAGACTAATACCAAAATTAGCAAATAATTCAGGTGAATCACACCGTACAGATCTGATCAAAATGCGTAGTACATTAATATGTGGCTTATCACCATTAACCGTGGAAATTTGACCCACAATTGTTCCTTCTGAAAACAACACCTAGTAAAGTATATTTATTCTTCATTCAATCTCACTGCTAAGCTAGTTATATACTCCACTCCATACATATGTGTCACATGACATGATGGACATGCATGGTCTTGAAGTTAAAGATACGAGAGGAGGCATGAAGGACCCCGTGGTCAGCCTTGACATTGAACCCCCGGACTCTCTTCTTGTCTTCTTCTTCCTACTTAGGACTGATGTTGAGAAAAGCAGACATGTCTGGGCGGGCAGTGAATGGCATCTTCCCAATCCCCATACCAGTGCAGCAGCAAGGGTCCAGTCGCTGTTCAAACCGGTCCTTGTCGTTTCCACAGACGAACTTACGGCAGCCCTTAGGGTGTAAAATGTCTCGGTAGCTGGGACAAAAGGCACAGCTACGCCTATATTGGGATAGAGGTTCTTCTGCATGTAGCATATCACAATACACAATGCAACCAACACACATTAGCTTACAAACTAACAGTATGTCTGATCTGATCTCTACAAGTTTAGGAGGAGGATCTTGCTAGCTTACCGATAATGATGCATATTTCAACTATAGGAACTGCAGTTATTGCAAGTGATGACGAAGACGAGGAGGGGCTGCTGATCGGGGTTGGCTTGTAGTGCACCTCAGCAAAGAAGCGCTTGATTGTCTTGTTATTGTTGCTGCTGCTGCTGCTGGGGCGAGCCCAGAAGTTGACATGGAACCATGCCTGGCCCCGGAATCCCACGCGGCTCTGCTTCAGGGGCTTCACAACATCGAACTCGCCACCCTGCAATGCATACTCCAATTAAGCTAGGTCATGTCCACGGCATTGCAGTATAATGCAGATATTTGCGATCTAGTACTAAAGGGCAGACGTACAGGGTGCCTGGCATTGTAGTGGGCGAGAGCGTGGAGGACCTGGGGAATTTTGATGAAGTTGCACTGATCCCTGCGTATATGCATTTAGAAACCATCCAAATTCAAGCAGGCAATTAGGAGCAATCGATGGGTATATTACACTGTGCGTTCATGCCAATAATTCATCATATGATACATCACAAATCACAATATATAAAAAAACAAAGTTCTTATGTAATGCAATAATAAGACGGTATATGATAATTATTTCGGTAAATAAAATAAAATACTAAATGTATCGGTCCGGCCGAAATAACGCTAGATTTCTTTTTTGTTCCTCACCCAGGTTGAAATTTTGGCAGAGAGAAATTGCACAGATGAATTCAAATTGAGAGATGAGGAACTAGACGCCGACCGTACGTACCATTCCGAGAACGGCGACGGACGGGGACGAGGAGCGTGCTTGTTACGTGGCTTCGAGATGCGGTCACGCCCGCGGGATTTGTTTTGCAACCGTAGCTGCTCCTCGCGGGAAAGATCCGGCAGCAGCTCCTCCAACGCCGGCGCCACGAAATCCATTCCCATCGATCCCATATCCATCACGTACCGTACCGAGGTCAACGACGGACGGGGAGGAGGAGAGTGCTTGTTATGTCGCTTCCGGATGCGGTCACGCTCGTGGGATTGGTTCTGCAACCGTGGCTGCTCCTCGAGGGAAAGTTCCGGCAAAAGCTCCTCCAACGCCGGCGCTACGAATTCCATCGATCCCATCTGCATTACCCTGATTCTCTTCGATCTCTGTTTCTCCCTCCCTCCTTTTTATATATGCCGCCGCGCATGCAATCCCATCAAATCGCATCGCCTGGGCTAAGTCTGAGTACGTGGGCTTAGAAGTGATCCTCGGCCCATCCGTATGACAGCGACGGGTAACTTTTTCCTTTTTATACAGAAAATAATGAAAATTTTAATTTTATATCCCGATTTCGGTACCCTTTGGATCGTGGACTAAATTTTAGTCCCGTCGTATCAGATATTTTAATGCTAGTTAAAAGTATTGAAACAGTCTTATTATAAAACTAATTATAAATATGAGAAGTAAATATCAAAGATAAATTTGTTAAGTCTAATTAGTCTATAATTCACACATATGATACTACAATAAAATTTGCTAACTATAGACTATTTAGGCTTAATAAATTCGTCTCACCGTTTAGACTTTGTCCTATAATTAGTTTTATAATTATACTATATTTAATTATTATAAAAATTGATATTTAAACATTCGACGTGACACGAACTAAATGAAATCAAACTTCCACTTTATAATACTACAATTTTAGGTGCCTACCGCCTGACTAGGAAGCGCAAAAATCTAAATGTATTTTTAACAATCTACGACATGTTTGGTTCCACGTAATGTAATGGTATCAGATTCGGGTATCCGATACTGTTACATGTGTTTGTTATGGGTTCCATTGGAATCAGATACATCGGAATCAGATACCACCGTATAGAAATATCAAACCCTCCAACCCCAGCCGAAATCAACGCTAGGTCACCCGGGCTTCCCTCCTCCTCGGACACCAGCGCCGACGCCGACGCCGCCACCCAGGCCTCCCTCCACGGACGTGGGCCTCCCTCCTCCTCGGACGCCAGCAGCTGGCGCCAAGTCTCCACCCTCTCCTTCCCCCGCCATAACCCCCGCCGACGTGGCTACCGGTGTCCCTTCCACTCTCCACCCTTTCCCTCCCTTCAACGCCAAGTCCATCCACCCTTCCGAATCTTCGATTGCCTCCGTCCATGTAACGACTCCAATCACCCTAGAGTCCGGACTCTAGTCTGGTCAGATCCACTAGCCTGCGCTTCCACGCCTAGCTCACGCCTTCTTGGACCCTGTTCCCTTTTTCTTCGCGCAAAAACTCCACGGATTTGCCCATGTTCTTCGCTCCTAGATAGACTGCTTCGCGATCCCGCGGACTGGTGGTTCCGGTTCGTTGGGGTTCCAGATCTTAACGAATAGGCCGGGGTTTTCCTGTGGTTGGTGTGTCAAATAGTTGGTCAGTACGGTGATACCCTCATCACCACCAGCAGCAGATGTTGGGAGGTTTAGGTGGTCATGGGTGTAAGGATTGGATATTGGACTGCAGTACTGGGTCGTGGCATAGGAAATGTCCTTTAAGGAACCTCTGGAACAAAGGCTTGTCCCAAAAAATGTTCCCATTGATTTTCTATTTTCTCTGGAATTAAGGGAACCTTACTATCTGTTGATTTTCTGCGATCTCAAGTTAGTTATTTTCTCTGTAAACTTAATGTGCACTAGCAACACTTTAAATGGTCCCTACTGAAAGCATAACATATTCCAATGACAATTGTTATCTGCACATTCCTTGTAAAGTTTTTTAGAGTTTCATGGGACATAGCCCTTGTCCATGTGATAAAAATTGCCTAAATATCATGTATAACCTTGATTTGTTCTATGTTGTTAACTTCTTGTTTTTGTTATTTGTATTGCCTCTAGCCTTATTCAAAACGATACTCCTATCTGTTATTTCCATTCTTGGGCATTATATCTTGTGTGATAGAGTGACTAGCTTGTCTTTCCAGTTAGGGAGCATCAAGCCAAATCACTACCGTTCAACGATCATACATTTCTGGTCTCTCAATTTGTTGATATGTTGAGTCATCTGCTATTCTAGTGTTTTATTTGACTGTATGATCCATACATCAGCTGTTTGATTCATCTTACCTCTGTGCTCTGCTTATTTTATTTCATGTGCACGTTGATCTCCACAATTATATGAAACTCATTTGTTGACCTCTAGATTTATCCTCAAGAACTCAATGAAGAAATATGGCATTTATGGGTATCTTGAGTTCTCTCCTTATCACGTACTATTATGTCTGGTTGCTCATGGGATTAGCATATATAAGAAAATATCTGAGAATAGAAAGAAGGTTAAGAAATAGGGAGCGTAGGATGGAGAATTTAAATGAACTCATTCATGAGATTGATAGAAAATGTATTAGTGAGCTTCGTATGGATAGAAGAACATTCTTTATTTTGTGTGAGATGCTTAGAGATGTTGGTGGGCTAAGGGCCACACGCAATATGACCCTAAAGGAGATAGTGGCTCAGTTTTTGTATACATTGGCTCATCATTTGAGGAACCGAATAATAGGAAGGTTTTTCTTTCGAAGCAGCAAGATAGTTAGTAGGCAGTTCAACTTATGCCTTCTACCTGTTTTAAAGTTGCATCATTTACTTCTTAAGACCCCTGAGCCAATTCTAGAGAATAACACAGATAATAATTGGAAACACTTTAAGGTAAATACATAAGACCTATAGGGTTCTTTAGTTTTTCTTCAACTATAAATAGACGCATTGAAGTGATATTTCTTTTATGACATGTCTGTAGAATTGTTTGGGTGCATTAGACGGAATCACTATCAAGGTAATCGTGCCAACACATCTAAAAGGAAGATATAGGTCGAGGAAAGCAGACATTGTGACAAATATATTGGGTGTTTGTGCACCCGATGAGCAATTCATCTATATGTTGCCTGGTTGGGAGGGTTCAACGCATGACAGTCGTGTGCTGCATGATGCTATCTCGATGCCAAACAGATTGTGTGTCCCTCAAGGCGAGTTTTATTTCAATAACTTCCATTTGGTTTATTGGTATAATGTTTTAAGTGCGAACATTAACTTCAAAATATCCTTTTAGGTTGCTATTATCTTGTTGACGCGGGTTATACAAACATCAATGATTTGTAGCACCTTATCGAGGGTAGCGGTACCATTTCGGTGGTTGAACAGCGCAGAATCCACCACATAGTGCTGAGGAGTATTTCAATATGTGTCATGCTCGAGCAAGAAATATCATAGAAGGGGCGATGGGTGGTTCTTAGATCCCCTTCATATTTTCCTATAAAGACACAATGTCGTATAATAGTGGCATGTGCCCTTGTGCACAATCTAATTTTGCAAAAAATGACTAGGGACCCTATGGAAAGTGAGGAACAATCTGTGGTAGATTCTAAAATGCCCGAGTGAGAAATTGGTGAACCAGAATTCATTATGGGTATCTCCACAACAAATGTGTGGAGTACTTTTCGAGACACTCTTGCTTATAGGGCTTATAAGACTTCTAGGGCTTCTCATTGATGTGGAGGGGATGTATAATGCTTATAGGGCTTCTCATTGATTATTTTTCATGGTACTTTTGATGCTTAAGTACTTTTTATGGCTCTCTATTACTATTTTTGACTATATATGTGTTTCTGACTTTTCTAGTATCTATGTACAGTTATAATTTTTCTAGTATCTGCTGGCGATAATCGTGCAATTATTTTTTCTAGTATATTATATATAATTAATCTATCTGCTGGTGATGATAATGAGGTTAAATTGTACAGTTATGTCAGTATTGTATCTGCTGGTGATGATGTGTCTTTGTTTTTTTCATAGAATAATCTAGATGCAAAAGGGTTGTATGGCGTCTCCTTTCACTATGATGAACTTTCAATGGTATATTCCAATGACATGGCCACAGGTGAAGTGCGGAAGACATGACAGATGCTATTCAAAACTTGGAAGAAGAGTTAGTTCGTGAAGTGCTAATGATGAAGAGGATGGAGAGGATATGACATCTGTAGATACACCGATGCGTTCTATTGACTCAACATCATCTAGCTACAAGAAGATGAAGAAGAAAGAGTGGAAAGGAATGAAGACTGCAAAAGTGACCCGCTTCTTGACGTGTTCAATGAACTGACTGGTGATCTGAAGGTTGCCACCATGTCAATTGGAAAAATGGCGCAAGCTATGGATCGTGAGGCATCCAACCAAGAGAAGGCAAGGGATGAGAATCCACAACAAAAGCTAAGAGAGAAGGCGATCAATGAGGTCCGGAGGCTTGAATTTACATGCTCAGAAGTTTTCAAAGCAGCTGCTATGTTTGTCAGGATGCTAGATCAAATGGGGATGTTGTTTGCACTTCCAGAACCACGGAGGAGGGAACACATTGTCGGCATGCTACGTGGTAACTAGAATTGTGTTTGTAGAAATGTACATGGCTAGTTTTGATCTTGGTTTAATTCTCTAATTGTTTCTGAAAGGGAAATGTGCCCTTGGGCCATTTCTATATTGTTTTGGTGATTAAGTGCCCAACACATTTAAATATGCTCTCATGTGCTAAATAAAGAGAGAAGTAATAATCAAGGCAAAGGAATGGTTCTAGACTTAGTACATTGGTTTTTGTGTGTACTAATATATTTGTCTAAGTGCTAGAATCAGAGAAAAGAGAAGAAGAAAAGGACTTGGCTGGAGCAGCCAAGACTCTGCTCGGTCTGGCACACCGGACTGTCCAATGGTGCACCGGACAGTGTCCGGTGCGCCAGGCTGGCTTTCGGCGAACTGGCCGCTCTCGAGAGAAATTGGCGGCGTACAACTATAATTCACCGGACTGTCCGGTGTTGCACCGGACTGTCCGGTGAGCCAACGGCCGCCAGAGCAACGGTCGGCCGCGCAATCCGCGGGCGACGCGTGGCCCGAGCCAACGGTCGGCTGGGGGCACCGGACTGTCCGGTGCGCCAACCAGCCCAAAGTTGCAATGGTCGGCTGCGCCAGGAATGGAAGGAAATCGCGCACTGGACATGAACAGTGGTTGTCTGGTGGTGCACCGAACTGACCGGTGCGCCACCCGACAGAAGGCAAGATTTGCCTTCCAAGAATGCCTCCAACGGCTCCTAGCTGCCTTAGGGCTATAAAAGGGACCCCTAGGCGCATGGAGGAGTCACCTAAGCATACTTTGAGCATTCTAAGTCTTCCACACTCCGTCTCCGCGCACTTGATCGACCGTGTTAGTGATTTGAGCTCCGTTCTTGTAGTGAACTCGTTGTGCTTCATTTTGAGCTCAAGTTTTGGCTTGTGTGCGTGTGTATTGATGCGGATTTGTGTGTGTTGCTTCACATCCTTACTCTTGTGCTTTCACCGTGATCTTTATTGTAAGGGCGAGAGACTCCAACTTGTGGAGATTCCTCGTGAACGGGAAAAGAGATAAGCAAAGAAAAGACATGGTATTCAAGTTGATCATTGGATCACTTGAAAGGGGTTGAGTGCAACCCTCGTCCTTTGGGACGCCACAACGTGGAGGTAGGCAAGTGTTATACTTGCCGAACCACGGGATAACATCGCATGTCTTTTGTGATTGTTTTTCTGTGATACTTGTGTTCGCAAGAGCTCGCTACTTAGTCATACTAACACTTAACCAAGTTTTGTGGCTATTAGTTGTTGAATTTTACAGGATCACATATTCACCCCCCTCTAGGTGCTCTCAATTGGTATCAGAGCCGTTCTGTTCATGAAAGGGACTAATCGCCCGAAGAGATGGATCCTAAGGGAAAGGGGATGGTGGTCAATGATAAGGAGAAGGAGTCCATCTTCAACGAGCCGAGGGATGACAAGCCCACTGACTCTGGCTCGAGTCATAAGAAGAAGGACGGGAAGAAGAAGAGGCGCATCAAGAAGATCGTCTACTATGACAGCGACGAGTCTTCTTCTTCCCCAAGAGACGACGACTACGACGAGAAAAAGAAACCGGTTAATTAAAATTTTTCATTTGATTATTCTCGTATTCCTTATAATTCCAATGCCCATTTGCTTTCTATTCCTCTTGGTAAACCTCCACACTTTGATGGAGAGGACTACGCTTTTTGGAGTCACAAAATGTGTAGTCACCTTTTCTCTCTCCATCCTAGTATTTGGGAGATAGTTGAGAATGGAATGCAATTTGATAGTACAGATAACCCTGTGTTTATCAACAAACAAATTCATAAGAATGCACAAGCTACCACTGTTTTGTTAGCATCATTGTGCAGGGATGAATAGAACAAGGTGAGCGGCTTGGACAACGCCAAGCAAATTTGGGATACCCTCAAGATCTCTCATGAGGGTAATGATGCCACCATGATCACCAAGATGGAGTTGGTGGAAGGCGAGCTGGGAAGGTTTGCAATGATCAGAGGAGAAGAGCCAACACAAACATACAATAGGCTCAAGACCCTGGTCAACAAGATTAGGAGTTATGGGAGCACAAGATGGACGGACCACAACGTTGTCCAACTTATGCTAAGGTCATTCACATTAATTGACCCCCATCTTGTTAACCTAATTCGTGAGAATCCCAGGTACACCAAGATGACGCCCGAAGAGATTCTTGGAAAATTTGTGAGCGGGCGCATGATGGTCAAGGAGGCAAGATATGTTGATGATGCATTAAACGGCCCCATGCCCGTCTACGAGCCTCAACCCGTTGCTCTCAAAGCAACAAGTAGCAGGGAGGCGCTACCAAGCAAGATGGTACAAGTAGAGGCGGTCGGGCTAAACGAAGATGAGATGGCTCTCATCATCAAGCGCTTCAAGACTGCATTGAAAGGAAGCAAGGACTACCCCAACAAGAGTAAAGCAAAGGGAAAGCGATCCTGCTTCAAATGTGGTAAGATAGGTCATTTTATTGCTCAATGTCCCGATAATGAAAATGACCAGGGAGAAGAAAGACATGGGAAGAAGGAGAAGAAGAAAAGCTATAGGAAGGCTAAAGGCGAGGCACATCTTGGAAAGGAATGGGACTCGGACTGCTCGTCATCCGACTCCGATGATGAAGGATTGGCAACCCCGTCCTTCAACAAATCCTCTCTCTTCCCCAACGAACGCCACACTTGCCTCATGGCAAAGGAGAAAAAGGTAAGCGTTCGAGAAACCCCTAAGTACTCTACTTCTAGTGATGAGGATTCTAGTGATGATGAAGTAGATTATACTAGCTTGTTCAAAGGATTAGATAGAGCTAAAGTAGAAAAGATTAATGAATTGATTGATGCCTTAAATGAAAAAGATAGACTACTAGAGAGGCAAGAAGACATTTTGTATGAGGAACATGACAAATTTGTTAGTGTTCAAAAGTCTCTTGCCTTAGAAATTAAGAGGAATGAATTACTATCTTCTGAGTTATCTACTTGCAATGAATCTATCTCTAGTTTAAAGACTTTGAATGATGATTTAAGTGCTAAGCTAGAAGTAGCTAATAGATCAAGTTCATGTGTTGAACATGTTGTTATTTGCAATAGATGCAAAGATTTTGATATCAATGCTTGTGATGAACATATTGCTTCTATTGCTAAATTAAATGATGAGGTGGCAAGTCTTAATGCTCAACTTAAGACTTGCAAGGTTGATTTTGACAAACTAAAATTTGCTAGGGATGCCTACACTATTGGTAGACACCCCTCAATTAAGGATGGACTTGGCTTTCGAAAGGAAGCCGAGAACTTAACAAGCCAAAGGACTCCCATTTTCAACAAGGAGAAAGGGAAGGCCCCTATGGCTAGTGGCATTCAAAGGAATCATGCTTTTATTTATGATAGAAAGTGTTCTAAAAATGCGCATTATAATAGGAGTTATGTTGATTATAATGATTCACATGCTATGTTTGCTTCTAGCTCTACTTTTGTGCATGGTAGGCCTAGGAAAAGTAATATTGTGCATCATGTGTCGGTGTTTTGGGTCCGACCGCACACCCGGGGTTGCCCCTCAAGGTGTTTTTAGGAGTAGGACGGTGTCGACGACTGTAGCAAAATGGTTCGTGCCAGTTGCACGAGGGACAGTGGACAAGGTTTACAGTTTCGGGCCGCTTAGAGATGCGTAACACCCTACGTCCTGATGAGTATGCTGAGTGAATGAGGTTACAAGAGAGCTCTCTGAATTGAGAATGCAGAGAGACGAAGTGGGTGGCTAAGTAATAGGGTCGATCGTTCTGAAGGGGTGCCCCCTAGGCCTTATATACTCGACCGTGGGGCAATACACGTGGATATGATAACAATGTATAGCTAAAAGATAGTGAACTGTTTTAGTTTATCTCCTTGTAGTTCTGCCGACTTATCCTCGCATGGCTCCGTTGCATGGGGGCTCCAGCGCGGGAAAGTCGGATCTCCGTTGTGGTCGCTCGCTCGGCGTTGTGGACCGTCCGTGTTTGCACCAATCCGGCCCCACGTCGATCTGCTTTGCTGATTGTCCCTCCCCAGGCCCACGAAAGAATGACCTTACGATTTATTGGGCCCCTGGGCCTTTTGTGAGGTCTTTTACTCTTTTAGTGGACCCGGGGGATATCTATCCCCCACAAGCCCCCGATCTTTGGGTTAATTTAGAGGTAATCAGCTCAAAGATCCCAGGTCCATCTTGCAGGCGATTTGAAGAAAACGACTTCTTACTGTCTCCTCCTGCTTTGATCACTCGTAAACCGAAGCTTTGTTTCGTGTTCGTGCCTTAGAGGTCGGCATTTCGTTTTGTAGGACCCTAAACTTCATTGGGTGCACCGGAGGTGCACCCAATGGGTGTAGCCCCCGAGCTTCGAGTAGATTTTTAGAAAATAATCTACTCGAAGGTCTTCATCAGAAATTATTTCCATTTTTTCTCCTGCGTTTTGGTTGAGGGCTAGCCTTGCCTTTAATCTTGCCCCATGCCTTAGAAGTCGGCACTATCTTGGCCTAGAATGATGATCCATGGGGTGCACCGAAGGTGCACCCAATGGGTGTAGCCCCCGACCTTCGAGTGGATTTTTGAGGATAATCCATTTGAAGGTCTTCCTTTTGTGTCTTTTTGCTGAAGATTATCCTTTCTACTTGTAAAAATCGGCATGATGCCATCTGCTTTATGCTTTGGAGGTCAGCATTATGTCATCAATATTATGCTTCAGAGGTCAGCATATATTTTGTCTTTTGCAGCCGAGTTCGCAATCCATCCATATCTTGCTAGGTAGTGTAATTTATTTGCTCTGTGACTGATTGGACATTCGATGGACGTTCTCTGTCTAGTCTTCACGTCGCTTCTATCGACCATATTTTGTACTTCACTGGCTATATTTGGCTTTCCTCTGATCCTTACTGATATCTCATTTTTGTCTTGAGGTATTCACTGCGTGCCCTGCACAGATGTGACCGTTTTGAAAAATATACTGATAATTCCTGGGCGTCCCCCCCAATGGGTGTGGGCAAGGGACGGCTTGGTACGCTGAGTGTTTTAGCCGGCTGCTTCTGAGTAGTAATGTGATGTGACGGCGGGTGTAATCATATCCTCCGCGCTGTTGACTGGAGTCCCAATGGGTGTTGTGTTGCGTGAAACGGCGTTAGCCGCCTGACGTGTCTTCAGACGGGTTGAAGTGCTTATTGAATGCTTTGCGACTGTTCAGTGACCGCGGTTGGAGGTGAGCGGTTGCCTTCTCCTTCTATAAATAACGCCGTTGTCTCTCCGGCTTTTTCACATCTCTTGCTGTTCTCTGTTGCTTGTCTTTCTTCTCTCCCTTTCGCTTCCACAATGGGCAAGAACAACAAGCGCAAGCGCGAGCCAACTCCTCCATCGGAGGAGTTTGGTGACTCGGAGTACTCAGAGGAGGAGTTCTCCTCTGAGTCTGAGGGGTCTCCGGCTCCCGTCCCCCTGCGTGAGTCGTCTGACGACTCCGACGACTCCCAGGGGCTCGCGGCGGAGGTCTGGACGTACATCCGGGCCGTCGAGCGCTCCGGGCTCGAGGGCTCGGATGAGTCGGAGTACTCCTCGGATGAGGAGGACTCGGACGGCGGCGGCGAGGACGAGGACGGCGGCGACGACGACGACGACGAAGGCGGTGGCGACGGTGACGGTGACGGTGACGGCAAGGGCGGCAGCAGCGGCAGCAAGGACGGTGACGGCGGCGGCAGCAGGGGCGGCAGCGGCGGTGGCGGCAGCAGCAGAGGCAGCACCAGGGGCGGCAGTAGCAGCGGCAGCAACAGGGCCAGTGGCTAGATGCCACTAGTCTTTTAGATATTAGTATAGTATAGTTAGAATAATGTAGTAGTATTTGATAGTGTAGAGTAGTATAGTGTAGTGTAGTAGTAGTAGCAGTAATGTAATGTAGTAGTAGTAATAGGGAAGTATCAACTCATAAAGAGTTGATTTGTAAGTATGTTATCTTCCCTTTAATGAAGGAATGATGTTGGTTTCTCCTTGATGATTGTCCTGCTCATTTGTGAAGCTGATTCCTTTGAAACAGTAAGTGAATAACTCGGGCATCAAACTAATGCTTTTAGAAATAGCTGCCGAGTAACTTGTAGATGATGTCAGCGCCTTAGAGGTAACTGCCGAGTGACTGAACACGATGTCAGTGTTTTAGAGGTATCGTCGAGTGATTGGAGGGCGACGTCAGCGTTTTAGAGGCAACGCCGAGCGACTGGAAGGCGACGTCAGCGTTTTAGAGGTAACGCCGAGCGACTGAACACGATGTCAGCGTTTTAGAGGTAACGCTGAGTGACTGGAGGTCGACGTCAGCGTTTTAGAGGCAACGCCGAGCGACTGGAGGGCGACGTCAGCGTTTTAGAGATAACGCCGAGCGACTGAACACGATGTCAGCGTTTTAGAGGTAACGCCGAGTGATAGCAGGCTGCGTGGGCCACTTTGAGGATGATAGCCGAGTGATGAGGTGGCGCACCGGTGTTCTGGAAATAACTGCCGGGTGATCACGTGGCACGCTGGTGTTTTGGAAATAACCGCCGGGTGCTGACTGGGCACTTTTTGAAACGGTATCTGGCTCGAGAATATCCCATAAGTGCTGCGCTTTTAGCCGCCTCTGCTTTCCGTGCCCTAGTTCTTGCTTTCTCGCTTCCGAATCCTCTCTGCAATTCGCCTCCCACTCTGCTCGCCGGTAGAATCAAGATGGCGCCCAAGAGGAAGACCTCGAGTTCGTCTGCTGTGGTGATTCCTCCAATCAACCCCAACAGCCAGTTGCCTTTCGCAGGTAACCACATGTCCGTCATCTCTGAGCCCGAACTTCTCCATCTCGTGTCCATCGGGGTTCTTCCTCCGCGGGAACTCTGTTCTTGGCGGATTTGCCATGGGGTTACTGTCCCAACTGAGGATACCTATGAGTCCGTTGTTTATGCTCCTTTCCTTCTCCGCGGCCTTGGCCTTCCCATTTCTCCCTTTTTCTGCGGCCTCCTTGATTTCTACCATCTTAACTTGACCCATCTGAATCCCAATTCTATCCTGCAAATCTCCCTTTTTGTTCATTTATGCGAAGCCTTTCTCGGTGTGCTGCCACATTTCGGGTTGTGGAAGTACTTGTATCACTGTCGCCCTGGGATGGCCGGGGGACAGCATCAGTTGGTTGGGGGCGCCAGTTTGGAGATGCGCCGCGGGAGGAAGACTGAGTATCTCGAGATCCCTCTCAAAGACAGTATCAAGGGATGGCGCCTGGAGTGGTTCATAGTTGAGAATTATGGAAATTCTCTCCCCCCCGGTCGGGAAGACAGCCAGATGTTCGCACCCCAAGCTGGACTGAGTCTCCCACAGATCAGGAGGTAGCTGAGGCAGGTGCGTTGCTAGCTGAAGTTGGACTGCTGAAAGAGAGGGGTCTGACTGCTGAAGCTGTGGTTGCTGATTTTGTCTTCAAGAATATTCAACCGTTGAAGGACAGGGCATACCCAGCTTATCTGTATCGAGGCCTAGCCGACTCAACTCGGGTTACCGATAGAAGAATTCCCTCTGCAGACTTGGTGAGCCGACTTGAGATGATTCTTAGAGGCAAAGTGTCAAATGTTGGTGCTCCAGTGGCATACTCGGCCTGGAACCTACCTCCTCCCAAAGCCTTCACCCTTTTGTGTCGAATCCACCTGTCACTGATGGTAGTTTGGGCCTTAGAGTGCGACCCTCTGCTGAAGAAGTTAGTGCCTTGGTTGCCTCGCTTGGGGAGATTCCTGATGATGAACGGCAGGTCCACTTTGAGGTGCCCCTGAATCCTAACGATGCGGAGATAAGTGCTATGCTTGATTTGCTGGCTGAGGACTCTTCCGATGCTGCTCCTGCTAGGACATCGGTGGTGGCTCCCCTCCCAGAGGCTGATACAACTTTGGATACTCAGAAGCCTGCCAGTACTCACCCGAGGCGCCCTTGCCGAGCCAGTCAACCTGATCCTTCTGCTGATGAGCAGAAAAAGAAAAAGAGACGCCTTCGGCGAGTATCCAGTTTGGATCGGGATGCTGGTACTTCGGTTCCTGCTGTTGAAGAAATGTCTGTGACTGAATTTACTGATGCTGACCCCAATGGGTGTACCCAATCCGCTGCTGATCCTAATGGGTGTGCTCCATCTGTTGCTGATCCCAATGGGGGTGCTGCCTGTGTTGCTAATGTGGACGACAAGGAGGAAGAAGATGAAGTTCCTTTGACTCGGAAAAACAGTCGGCAGTTCATTGCTAGCGGTGAAAGTAACAGAGTTCCTTCTCCTGCTTTGTCTGCCCTCATTGGTCTGCAAGAACTGTCCCTGGCCAATTTTGATCAGACTCTTGAGGATATGGTTCCAGAGGATTTGTTATCGGAGCCAGCAGATGATGGTGTGATGGAGGTTTGTGCTGATGTGCTTGATGCTGGGTTGAGGTCATCCCGTGCCTCGTCGACCTTGGAGCGCGATCTCGAGGGTCGGGAGACTGACTTGGATCGTCCCGGTCCTATGGAAGTAACTGAGGGCCCATCAGCCTTAGAGGTGGCTACCGCAGAGAACTTGGGCCCCAAGGATGGTGTTGACACATGCCCAGCCCCCGAGGATGTTGCCGGGGATGACTTGGTTCGGGTGGGAAGTGTAAGCCACTGCCCAGCCCCCGAGGGTGCTGCCGGGGATGATCCGGCTCAAGTGGGCAGTGCAAACTATGACCCAGCCCCCGAGGGTGTCCGAGCGGGGTCTCCTTCCTGTACTTCCATGGACGTTCATGCGGGATCGCCTCCACACTCCGGTTGTATGGTGGTAGCCCAAGCTTTGGACCAGGGAATCGCTTTAGAGGGCAGCGTCCCCGCTGACCGAGTGTTGGGCTCTGTTGATGGCACCGAGTTGATTCTCGCTGGTTCGTTGCAAGCTGCTTCGAGTGGCGGCCTTACACCCGGTTATCAATTGATCTCTCCTGATTTGGGGATCCCTTCGTTCTTTTCCAACCTCCAGGTACTGTGATGTATTTTAGCTTGGTTTTTACGTTGCATGAACTGCTGTCATTACACTCATATGTTCTCCTCATCAGGCTTTGGTGGATGGGATGGCTAGCCAGCTGAGGTTACAGGGTGCTTCTGTCCCAGAAGTAGCTTCATCTCTTGCATGTTGGAATCCAGTGTCACTTCAACGTCGTGTCTCTGAATTGGAGGCGACCAACGCTGGTTAGTGCTTTTTTGCTTCTCTTTGTCTTCACTGTGGACTGCTTTACATTCTGATCCCTTTTTGTTTGATTGTCTCCTGTTAGGAATGACTCGGCAGATTTCCACTCTTGAGGAAAAACATTCCCGAGATCAGGCTGAATTGGTCCAGCGATGCACTGACTTTGAGGAAAAGTACTCTCAGAGCCAGACTGAACTGGGTCAGGTCTCCGCTGCTTTAGATGACGCCAATGCACTGAGTTCTTCTCTTCACGCCCAGTTCAATTCTGAAAAGGTGATTTGTGAAACTGTGCTTTGTCTTGTTGTGCTCCTATTACTTGCTTGGTTTTTGAGGGAGTTGACTTTTGTTTACAGGAAGAAAAACGTATCCTTGCTGCTTCTCATGACAGTCTTGACAGATTGTATCGTGATTCTAGCAACTCGCTGACTATCCTGGAGAGGAGTCATCGCTTCACCATGGAAGAGTTGGACAAACAACGCTGTAAGCTGCAAGAATCTTCGGATGAGGTGACTCGGCTCAAGCAGCTGATATCAGCGAAGGACACTACCATCAAAAAACTCCGAGCTTCCAAGAAATCCATCGCCCAGGAGTTAGAAACTGCTCGACTGGCTGCCAAGGTCGCCGAAGAAACTTCTGTTACTCTCAGAGCCCAGCGCGATAGAGCCATGGACAAGGCTATTCGGGCGGGGCGAATCTTGATGAGGAGACCCGACGTGGTTGTTCCCGAAGATATAAGGGCTGATGTGAATGCTGCCCCTGATTCCTCGAGTCGTCCTTCCTCGTCGATTGCTCCTGAGAAAAATATCACCAAGTAGAGAAACATTTTGTGTGCTTTGAGCGCGCGATTAGCATGGTCAGACATTTGTTAGAGGACACCATTTCAGTAATTAAACGACATTGTTATTCTTGTATCGTTTCAGAATTCATCAGTTCGTAAATTTGCAGTAATGATGCGCGATGGTTTTGAAATTTGTTTGCGGGATATAGAAGTCATCCTTATATGAGTAATTGTAATCACGTCAGATCGCCTTAAGTCGTTGCTGTCTTAAGTCGATTGCTTTTGTTAATAGGGCATAGTGGTCACCCTGAATTGCGTAGGCGTGAGCATGTTGCACCGCCTTAAGTCGTTGCCGACTTAAGCCGATTGCTCCGTTGGCAGGGCATAGTGGTCACCCCGAGTTAAGTAAGCGCGAGCATGTTGCACCGCCTTAAGTCGTTGCTGACTTAAGCCGATTGCTCCGTTGGCAGGGCATAGTGGTCACCCCGAGTTAAGTAAGCGCGAGCATGTTTCACCGCCTTAAGTCGTTGCCGACTTAAGCCGATTGCTCCGTTAGCAGGGCATAGTGGTCACCCCGAGTTAAGTAAGCGTGAGCATGTTGCACCGCCTTAAGTCGTTGCTGACTTAAGCCGATTGCTCCGTTGGCAGGGCATAGTGGTCACCCCGAGTTAAGTAAGCGCGAGCATGTTTCACCGCCTTAAGTCGTTGCCGACTTAAGCCGATTGCTCCGTTAGCAGGGCATAGTGGTCACCCCGAGTTAAGTAAGCGTGAGCATGTTGCACCGCCTTAAGTCGTTGCTGACTTAAGCCGATTGCTCCATTGGCAGGGCATAGTGGTCACCCCGAGTTAAGTAAGAATGCAGGTCAATTGTGAACAAACTGAGTATCTTTGAAACCCCTTTTTTATTGATGACATATTTCCATTTTACAGAGTACATCGTTGTCCCGGTAGCTTTTGAAATACAGCTAGGGATAAAACTTTCTGAGGTGTTCTATGTTCCAGGAGTTCCCGACTTCTGTGCCATCCATCTAAGTGAGACGATATGATCCGGGCCGAGTGACTTCTGCTACTATGAAGGGTCCTTCCCATAAGGGCGATAACTTGTGCCGTCCCTCCCCCGTTAGAATTCGGCGGAGGACGAGATCTCCTACTGAGAAGGATCGCTGCCGCACAACCTTGTCGTGATAGCGCCTTAGAGTCTGCTGGTATCGTGCCGATTGAATTACCGCATTCAGCCATTCTTCTTCAAGTATATCAACGTCCTCCAGCCTGGTGGCCTCGGCTTCTGCTATGTTTTCGAAGATCAACCTTGGCGCCCCGAACTTGAGATCGGCGGGTAGCACTGCCTCCGACCCATAGACCATGAAGAAAGGAGTGTTTCCATGCAGGGCTCGGCTAGGTTGGGTTCTTAGGCTCCAAACGACATAAGGCAATTCCCTTATCCACTTTCCTGCGAATTTTTCATTCTTATCGAAGACCTTTTTCCTGAGTGCCTCCAGTATCATCCCGTTGGCTCGCTCAACCTGCCCGTTGGCTCTTGGATGTGCTACAGATGCATACTTGATCTGAATGCTTTTTTGCTCGCAGAAGTCGAAGAACTCTGAACTTGTGAAGTTGGATCCTAGGTCAGTTATGATGCTGTTTGGTATCCCAAATCTGAATATTATGTCTTGTATGAATTCCACGACCTTAGCAGAGGTTAAAGAGGCAATGGGCTTGAACTCTATCCATTTAGTGAATTTGTCGATTGCTACCAATACATGAGTGTATCCTCCTTGAGCTTTCTTGAAAGGTCCAATCATATCCAGTCCCCAGCATGCGAAAGGCCAAGTTACTGGTATGGTCTGCAGTTGCTGTGCTGGCAGATGTTGTTGTTTTGACAAGTATTGGCAAGCTTCACACCTCTGAACTAACTCGGCTACATCACTCTTCGCTGTTGGCCAATAGAATCCTGACCTGAAGACCTTCCCGACCAGTGTTCTGGATGCTGCATGTATTCCACAGTGCCCAGCGTGGACCTCCTCCAGAAGTCGTTTCCCAGTAGATGAGAGAATGCACTTCATGAGGACACCTGATGCACCTCTTCTGTACAATGTCTCCCCAATGAGTGTGTAGTGAGCTGACTGTCTGGCAGTGCGCTCGGCTGAATTCTTGTCATCTGGTTCCTCTTCATTCTTTATGTAATTGATGATTGGCCTCCTCCAGTCGTCAGAGTCTGACTCGGGTTGATCTATAATATTACACTCTTCTGTTTGATCCATCGAGATGCTCGGCTGTAGTACTTCTTGCACGAAGACTCCAGGTGGGACTTGAGTTCGACTGGATCCTAGCTTGGATAATACATCGGCTGCTGTGTTCCGATCTCTCTCTACATGATGAAATTCCAGGCCCTCAAATCTATCTTCCAGCTTTCGGACGGTAGTGCAGTATTTTTCCATTGAATCGCTTGAACAATCCCATTCTTTGTTTATCTGGCTAATGACTACCAGAGAGTCCCCGTACACCATCAATCTCTTGATGCCCAATGATATGGAGATGTTCAATCCGTGGATCAGAGCTTCGTACTCGGCTGCATTGTTGGAGGCCGGAAACAGCAACTGGAGGGCATATTTGAGGTGCTCGCCTCCAGGTGCGGTGAAGAGAATTCCCGCTCCTGCTCCCTGTAATTTCAGCGAGCCATCAAAATACATTCTCCACACTTCTGCAGTCTCTGGGTTATCTGGTACTTGCTGTTCAGTCCACTCTGATACGAAATCAACCAGTGCTTGAGTTTTGATGGCGGTACGAGGTCGGAATTCGATGTCATGAGATCCCAGCTCACAAGCCCACTTGGCTATTCGGCCAATGGCTTCCTTGTTGTGAAGAATATCCCCTATCGGAAAACCAGTGACTACTATGACTTTGTGGTCATCAAAGTAGTGACGTAGCTTGCGGGCAGTTAGAAGTACTGCATATAATAGCTTCTGAACTTGAGGATACTTTTTCTTTGAGGGGCCTAGAACTTCACTGATGAAGTAAACAGGATGTTGCACTGGGTAGGCATGTCCTTCTTCTGCTCGCTCGACTACCAACGCGGCGCTTACCACGTGAGTCGTGCAAGAGATATATAGTAGCAGATCTTCAGCTGGTTGAGTTGATGTGGCTCGCCGTGGCGGCTTTAGTACTGGCGGTGTTGTCAAGAATCTTTTCAGTGCATCTAGAGCCTCCCGTGCCTCTGAAGTCCACTGAAACTTATCCACCTTCTTGAGTAGCTTGTAAAATGGTAAACCTTTTTCCCCCAGCCTGGATATAAATCTGCTCAGAGCTGCCATACATCCAGTAAGTCGCTGAACCTTCTTTTGTGACCGAGGTGCTTCCATCTTCATGATAGCCTCAATTTTATCTGGATTAGCCTCGATTCCCCGGTGGCTGACAATAAACCCGAGTAGCTTTCCTGCTGGTACCCCGAAAACACACTTTTCGGGATTAAGCTTCCATCTATACCGTCTCAGACTGTTGAAAACCAGCTGTAAGTCTTCGATGAAGTTTTCTGAATTCTCTGTTTTGATTACCACATCATCTACGTAGGCCTCCACACGCTTGCCCCAGTGATCGGCTAAGCACGTTTGAATGGCTCTCTGATAAGTCGCTCCAGCGTTTTTGAGGCCGAACGACATGGAGGTATAACAGAAAGCACCAAACGGAGTGATGAACGCTGTTTTTTCCTCGTCTTCTTTCGCCAAACTAATCTAATGGTATCCGGAATAGCAATCCAAGAAAGACAGCACAGAACATCCAGCGGTGGAGTCCACCACCTGATCTATCCTTGGGAGCCCGAAGGGATCCTTCGGACAGTGTTTGTTGAGATCAGTATAGTCGACGCACATGCGCCAATCCACTTTATTCTTTTTGAGTACAAGAACAGGGTTGGCTAACCATTCGGGGTGTAACACCTCTCTAATAAATCCAGCCGCGACGAAGCGAGCTAACTCAGCGCGAATGGCCTCTCTCTTGTCGGGCGTGAAACGACGTAGTTTTTGCCGAATCGGCCTTGCTTGGGGATAGACCTTCAGTTTGTGCTCGGCCAATTCTCTTGGGACTCCCAGCATATCCGCAGGTTGCCATGCGAATACATCTCGGTTATCTTGCAAAAATTGGACAAGCGCGCTTTCCTATTTGTCGTCCAGGCTGGAGCTGATGATGGCATTCTTGCGTTCATCAGTGAACCCCAGGTTGATCCTCTTGGTTTCTTCAGTCGACCGCATAGAGGTCGCGGCCTGAGCCTCGTTTGCAGGTACTGTAAGGTCCTCCTTAGGCTTAGAGTTCGCCTGTGTTGAAGAAACCGTCGACGGCTTGGTGGTGAGGGCTGCTTGGATGGCCACTCGGAAACACTCTGCGGCGCCTTGAAAGTCGGCGCGCACAGTTATGATTCCTTGCGGTCCTGGCATCTTCAGTATCATGTATGTGTAATGTGGAATGGCCATGAATTTGGCCAATCCCGGCCTCCCGATGATGGCGTTGTACCCGCAGTCGAAGTTCGCCACTTCGAACCTCAGGAACTCGGTTCTGTAGTTCTCCGGAGTTCCGAAGGTGACAGGCATGTAGATGTGGCCCAGCGGGTATTCTCCTTCCGTCGGCACGATGTCGAAGAAAGGAGTGTCCGACTCGTGGAGCTCTTTGAGGTGAACTCCCAAGCCTTGGAGTGTTCGGGGGAAGGTGACGTTGATGATGCTCCCCCCGTCTACTAGCACTTTCTTCACCCGGCTCTCTCGGATCACCGGATCGACGAGGAGCGGGTATTTGCCTGGATGGTCGAAGTTGAGCCATTGATCCTCCCGAGTGAAAGTGATCGGGTGCTCCGACCACCGATATGGGGCGGGAGGACCGGTGGTCGCCACCAGTATCTGGCGGTCGTTGAGCTTTTGTTGTCTTTTGTTCTCCTGCGACCCATGTCCGCCGAAGATGACGTTGACCTCCCTGTCAACGCGCGGGAAAGCTCCTCCTCCTCCCTCCTCCTGCTGATGGGGTTGTCGTGGTTCATCTGGTCCTCCTCTCGGCGACGGAGGAGGTAGAGGTTGGAAGGGTCGACCGTGCCCGACAGAGTGCTTGAAGTCCCGGCAGTTTCGAAGAGTGTGGCGCATGTCCTTGTGGTACGGGCACTGGGCGTCGAGGATGTCGTCCAGCGTGCGCTCGCCTCCGCGAGGTCCTCCTCGGGCGCGAGAGGCAGGTGGTCCGGCGGCGTGCACTTCTTCGCGAGGCCTCTTCTCCCAGCGTTTGTCGGGTTGCTGGTTCGCGTCGCGTCGTGGTGCTGCCGGTGCGGGCTTTGCTCCTCCGATCAGGTCCTGGGCCTTCTCATCGGCGGTGATGTAGAGGTCGGCTTCCCGGAACAGCTCCTCGGAAGTAGTCGGCGCCTTCTGTAATATAGCTCGGACGAAAGCCGAGTCATTGGATCCTCGGTAGAAGTCCTCGATCACGGCTGCCTCCGTGACCTCGGGGATACGATTTCTCATGGTCTGGAACCTTTTGAGGTACGACCGGAGAGTTTCGTCCCCCCGACGCTTGATGGATTTGAGATCCCACGGTTGTGCCGGTTTGTCGGAGAGGGACTGGAAATTGGCGGTGAAGCGTCGACTAAAGTCGCCCCAGTCGCCGATGCAGTGTCGGGGTAGATGTCGCAGCCATTGCAGCGCGTCTTGCCCAAGGACAATGGGTAAGTACGCGGTCATCACGTCCTCGGACGCCCCGGCAGCTCGAGCAGCGGTGGTGTAGACGGCTAGCCAGCCCCCTGGATCCTGCTTAGGTTCATATTTGTCGACATTGGATACCTTGAAGTTGGGAGGCCGTTGGATGGCCCTGAGGCGCGGAGTTAGAGCAGACACTCCGCATGTGTCCTCCTGTCGTCGGGGATGATGTCTGTCCCGGGGAGGGGAGTAGTTGTTGTGGTTCCTCGACCGTCCCCGGGTAGTACCGCTAGTTGAGGCCGTTGCCGATTCAATTCTGGTGGCCTGGCTCCGAGCTGGGATGCCATGATCCCTGTCGTACTCCTCCCGGCGGCGGATCTCGTTCTCATGCCGCCGTTCATGCGAAGCATTGATGGAGCTTCGCGCGTCTCGGCGACTGTTGATGGCGTGTCGTAGATCATTCGGCGGGTGGGCAAGCGGTAGAAGATGGTTGGCCGCCTGGGTGAACAGTCGTCGGTAGCCCTCGGCGTCGGGAGTCCGAGGGAGTCCATCAGCTATCCGAGCTAGTACTCCTCCGACCTCGCTCGACGTGTTCATGGCTCGGGCGAAGTCGGGGTTCAGGTTGCGCCCGAAGAATGGATTCTCCCGGCGTTGCCTCGCGTCTTGCTCGGCTTGTTCCTGAGCCCGGCGGCGATCACGTCGTCGGGAGTTCCTTCGTTCTCTGAAGACGCGTTCCTCCAGAGTTTCTCCTATCTCCGAGACCTCGTCTCGCGAGACAGGTTGCTCCGGATCCCGTTCTCCGGCCGCGTGATGTCGTCGAACGTTCCTGCGCCGGTTCCTCCGTCGGCGGGATTCTCGTTGAGGCGGTTCTTCTCCGGGTGCAGTCGGCTCGTCGTCGAAGACGGTAGGCGACTCCACTCTCCCGATGAAGAGGACGTCGGGGTAGAATGGTGCTGCTGTCGTTGCGACCTTCTTTTCGTTCTCCTTTGAGGGCGGAGGAACGGAAAGAACAACTTGCTTCCCCTTGGTCTCCTTCTTCCTCGCGATCTGTGTCCATTCTTTTGTCGGGGAAGTAGACAGTGGAGTTCTCCGGGTCAGCGGGCCCTCGACCCCTGACTTTCCGGAGACGATCTTTTTTCGGAGGGCTGGAGGTTGCGCTTCTCCGACATTTTCGGAGTTTGTTGGAGGAGACTTCTTTTCCGGCGGGTCCGCAATGCGGTGTAGAGTTCCCTCTTCATCTGCTACGGATGAGATTGTTCCGAAGCAGAATACGGATCCGGGACGGAGGGTGATCTTGCTGTGGAAGGTGACAGCCATTGAGCTAGCTTGGATCGTCGACACAACCCCTACCTGGCGCGCCAGCTGTCGGTGTTTTGGGTCCGACCGCACACCCGGGGTTGCCCCTCAAGGTGTTTTTAGGAGTAGGACGGTGTCGACGACTGTAGCAAAATGGTTTGTGCCAGTTGCACGAGGGACATTGGACAAGGTTTACAGGTTCGGGCCGCTTAGAGATGCGTAACACCCTACGTCCTGATGAGTATGCTGAGTGAATGAGGTTACAAGAGAGCTCTCTGAATTGAGAATGCAGAGAGACGAAGTGGGTGGCTAAGTAATAGGGTCGATCGTTCTGAAGGGGTGCCCCCTAGGCCTTATATACTCGACCGTGGGGCAATACACGTGGATATGATAACAATGTATAGCTAAAAGATAGTGAACTGTTTTAGTTTATCTCCTTGTAGTTCTGCCGACTTATCCTCGCATGGCTCCGTTGCATGGGGGCTCCAGCGCGGGAAAGTCGGATCTCCGTTGTGGTCGCTCGCTCGGCGTTGTGGACCGTCCGGGTTTGCACCAATCCGGCCCCACGTCGATCTGCTTTGCTGATTGTCCCTCCCCAGGCCCACGAAAGAATGACCTTACGATTTATTGGGCCCCTGGGCCTTTCGTGAGGTCTTTTACTCTTTTAGTGGACCCGGGGGATATCTATCCCCCACATCATGTGCCTAGGAGAGTATGTGATAAACCTTCTACAATTTATCATGCTTGCAACACTTCATTTGCACTTGTATGTAAAAATGAGAAAGTAGTTGCTAGAAAATTGGGATCCAAATGCAAGGGAGACAAGACTTGTATTTGGGTTCCAAAGACCATTGTGACTAACCTTGTTGGACCCAACAAGAGTTGGGTACCTAAAACCCAAGTGTAAATTGCCTTGCAGGTTTATGCATCCGGGGGCTCAAGTTGGATTATCGACAGCGGATGCACAAACCACATGACGAGGGAGAAGAAGATGTTCACCTCCTACGTCAAGAACAAAGATTCCCAGGATACGATCATCTTTGGAGATGGGAACCAAGGCAAGGTCAAAGGCTTGGGTAGGATAGCCATCACAAATGAGCACTCTATTTCTAATGTATTTTTAGTAGAGTCGCTAGGCTATAATCTCCTGTCTGTTAGTCAATTGTGCCACATGGGCTACAATTGTTTGTTTACAAATGTTGATGTATCTGTCTTTAGAAGAAGTGATGGTTCATTAGCGTTTAAGGGTGTACTAGATGGCAAACTCTACTTAGTTGATTTTTCGAAAGAGGAGGCCGATCTAAATGCATGCTTAATCGCTAAGACTAGTATGGGCTGGCTGTGGCATCGCCGTCTAGCACATGTTGGGATGAAGAACCTCCACAAACTTCTAAAGGGAGAGCATGTGTTAGGACTAACCAATGTATGTTTTGAAAAAGATAGACCTTGTGCAGCTTGTCAAGCAGGGAAACAGGCGGGAAGCACTCATCACAACAAGAATGTGATGACTACATCAAGACCACTAGAGCTTCTTCACATGGACCTCTTCGAACCCATCGCCTACCTTAGCATCGAGGGAAGTAAGTATGGTTTAGTAATTGTTGATGATTTTTCCCGCTTCACTTGGATATTCTTTTTGCAGGATAAAACATAAACCCAAGGGACCCTTAAGCGTCTCCTAAGGCGGGCTCAAAATGAATTTGAGCTCAAGGTGAAAAAGATAAGAAGCGACAACGGGTCCGAGTTCAAGAATCTGCAAGTGGAGGAGTACCTTGAGGAGGAAGGCATCAAGCACGAGTTCTCCGCTCTCTACACACCCCAGCAAAATGGTGTGGTAGAGAGGAAGAACATGACGCTTATCGACATGGCGAGGACGATGCTTGGAGAGTTCAAGACGCCTGAGCAGTTTTGGTCGGAAGCTGTGAACACAGCTTGCCACGCCATAAACCGGCTCTACCTTCATCGCCTCCTCAAGAAGACCTCGTATGAACTTCTTACCGGTAACAAACCCAACGTATCATACTTTCGTGTATTTGGGAGCAAATGTTACATTCTAGTGAAGAAAGGTAGAAATTCTAAATTTGCTCCCAAAGCTGTAGAAGGGTTTTTACTAGGTTATGACTCAAATACAAAGGCGTATAGAGTCTTCAACAAATCATCGGGTTTGGTTGAAGTCTCTAGCGACGTTGTATTTGATGAAACTAATGGCTCTCCAAGAGAGCAAGTTGATCTTGATGATATAGATGAAGATGATGTTCCGACGGCCGCAATACGCACCATGGCGATTGGAGATGTGCGACCACAGGAACAACAAGAGCAAGATCAACCTTCTTCCTCAACAATGGTGCACCCCCCAACCCAAGACGATGAACAGGTTTATCAAGAAGAGGCGTGTGATCAAGGGGGAGCACAAGAAGAACAAGTTATGGAGGAAGAAGCACAACCAACCCCTCCAACTCAAGTCCGAGCGACGATCCAACGGAATCACCCCGTTGACCAGATTCTGGGTGACATAAGCAAGGGAGTAACTACTCGCTCACGTTTAGCAAACTTTTGTGAGCATTACTCTTTTGTCTCTTCTATTGAGCCTTTCAGGGTAGAAGAGACCTTGCAAGATTCGAACTGGGTGTTGGCCATGCAGGAAGAGCTCAACAACTTCAAGCGAAATAAAGTTTGGAGCCTGGTGCCACGTCCAAAGCAAAACGTTGTGGGAACCAAGTGGGTGTTCCGCAACAAGCAAGATGAGCATGGGGTAGTGACAAGAAACAAAGCTCGACTTGTGGCAAAAGGTTATGCCCAAGTCGCAGGTTTGGATTTTGAGGAGACTTTTGCTCCTGTAGCTAGGCTAGAGTCTATTCGCATTTTGTTAGCCTATGCCGCTCACCATTCTTTCAGATTGTTTCAAATGAACGTAAAGAGTGCTTTTCTCAATGGGCCAATCAAGGAGGAGGTGTACGTGGAACAACCCCTAGCTTTGAGGATGACAGGTATCCCGACCACGTTTTTAAGCTCTCTAAGGCGCTCTATGGACTTAAGCAAGCCCCAAGAGTATGGTATGTGTCGGAGAGCAAATCTCCGGCCAGGTGGCGGAGTGCACCCGCCCTAAATCCTAAGATGAGGAGGGGCCTAAGTGTTTTGCTTGTTAGTTGGAAAAGTGGGAAGAACACAAGAACACACAAGGATTTAGAGTGGTTCAGGCCACCGGAGCGTAACACCCTACTCCACTGTGTGATGTATTTGCTTGAGAGCTTGTATGAACTTGTGAGTGTCTGAGTGAGCCTGTGTGTAACGTCGCATGCCTCCCCTTTTATAGCTGAAGGGGTCATGTACAAAGGTACTGGGCCCCGACATGTGGGCCCAGGGACATAAAGAATATAACACTTGGAGCTACAAATGTTGCTGTTGGGGCAATCTTCTTGTGCCCTGGCGCTCGAGATCTGCGTATCCTCGACGTGCAGGGGAAGCTTCTTGTAGAAGGGATGATGAGTTTAGTGTGCTACTTGGCACGGGCGCACTGTTCACCCACAGACCGGTCAGGCGCGCCGTCTACTAGATGACCCTGTCGCCGTCTGCCAGCGGATTGGACAGGACGCATTAAATGCTGAGGGGGCGCGTCACCCGTCAGCGTGGTGGTAGGCGGCGCGTCCTCTCCACAATAAATGCAAGGACTACACAGCCGCATGGGCCCTTCGTCAGGCTCGACCCGTTGGCTTACGTTACGGGCCACAAGCTACACGGTCGCGGCGGGTTTCTGCCTGAGCAGGGAGCGTAGGGCAAGGCCTGGACACGTGTCGGCACCGGACCCTTGCTTGTGCCGGGATCCTCTCCATCCCGGGACCCTGCCGGGGCTCGGACCTCACTCAGGGGGACCTAGCATGTCTCCATGGGAGCTCCGGCTCGTACGTACAGGGGTCCGGTGTTCTTCTGTGGAGGTCCGGACCCAATGGTGCTTCCTGTGACGTATCATCCTTCGTCGCCACGTGGTGCCCTTAGGCCTGCCCATGTGGTGGGATCGGGTGCCGCTCTCCGTGTGACCAGGAGGTGTCGTACGGGTGCAGCGCCTTCATACTGTAGGAGGGGGTACCCCTTATTCAGGGTACCGACAGTGGCCCCCGAGCCCGCCTCAGAGGAGGATGTGAGTCTGCAGGTGGGGCCAGAGTCCGATTGGCGGTTGGCTTGCTGCACCTGTGCGCCTGTTGATGTAATTACTGTCGGCCCGCCTATGGTCATGCCGTCTGCCTCGCCTATTCCCACGGCAGACTAGCCCGTGACCATCGTACTTAATGTCACTGTTGGGCCATGCGTGGGGCGCCTCGAGTCGCTGCACTGGTTCTGAAAAACATAACTTTTTAGACTTCCGCTACAGCCCTGAGAAAACGTGGCATTGGCGCAAGCAGCAATGTGATTTTTCTGCACCCAGTAACCGGCGCGCTGGTTGCATGACATGTGGGCCTGGGCCCCCGTGTTGGACCGCCAGTTGCAGCGAAGCTGAGGGGGCGCGCAACGGGGCGGTTGTACACTTCTTGCGCGGCGGTTCGCCTCTTTGACCGCCGGTTACAGCGAAGATGAAGGGGAGCTTAACCGCGGGGCAGTTGCATGCCCCTTGTGCGGCAGTTCGCCTTCCTGTCCGCCGGTTGCCCCGAAAATTGAGGGGCATATAACTGTGGGGTAGTTGCACGCTCCTTCTTCGGGTCAGTCTGTATGACATGTGGGGCCTGGCCCCCGTGTCAAAAGGTGGGAACCTTGGTGTACGTCGGAGGAGACTTCGCCCGTGGCGCTTCGGGGGCGTGAGTGGGGAGATCTGCCTTTAAAAAGGGGTCGATCTCCTGGGTAGCAGCCATGCCTCGCTCCACTTGCATCCACCGCGCCCTTCCACCTTCCGGGCCTCCAGATGGGGTGCGCCAGTGTTCTCTGGAGGGATCCGCGTCAGGGCCATCTCCTTCGGCGATATCTTTGCCGAAGAGCTCGCGCTCGTGGTGGCACCACCGATCTTGTCTTCTTCTTGTTGTTGTTAGAGGAGTGCAACTCCATGGGATTTGGCATCCTACCGCCATCGCTCGGCTTCAAGGATTTTCATCACGTAGCCTGGCTGCGATCTCCCACCGGTGGTCATCTAGAGGGATGACCACCAGCCTTGTGGTGGGGAGAAGCAAGCCGGGCTGCGACCTCCCTCCTGCTCTCAGCTTCAAGGATGTTCATCATCCGTGCTGGGGAGGAGGGCGCGCCGAGTTGGGGCCCCGCCTCTCGCATGGGCTGACGGCCCGCTTCTTCCCTCAGTGTCCGGGAGAGAAGGGCGTTCGCCAGCCTTGCGAAGGAGGCAACTTTGGCTACGCGGGGTCGACCGTCTGAGGCGCCGTCAGCTGCCGCGTGTTTGGCTCCTCGGCCTGGGTGGCTTTGGTGACGCCTCTGGCGCTGCCTCCTGCCGCTTGGACGGGGCGTGGCTATCCGTCCACCGCACGGGCGACGGTCGCGCCGTGCGCAGGTCGGCCACACCCATGGCTTCTCTCGCGTCGCTGGCCGCACCGGGGGGTCGTACAAGACGTCGTACGCCGTGGGGGCAATGGCGGCGTTCTTGGATGGTCTTGTCCTCACTCCCGCAGTGAGGACGGGAGCGAGGACCTCTTCACGTGCGCGCTGGGGTGGCCGCCGTTCGCTGGTACGACACTGGTGCACAGGTGGCCGCTGTCGTCGGTGCTGAGGTGGTCGCCGCCGCTGGTGAGGCTCCCCACTACAGCGGTGGTTGCCTCCGCCGGCGAGACCGTCAGTGCCACCTGCCACCGGACCTCCGGCTCTTTGGCTTTCATGGCCTCGTTGTCACCCCCCGTAGGAAGACGGAGGCAAGGACCCTTTCGCAGCGACGTACATGCTGAGATGATCGCCGCTGCTTGGCGAGTCGTCGATGCAGAGGTGGTCGCCGTCGCCGGTGCTAGCGAGCTCTTGGAGCCAGCTATCCCGCGGCCCTTACTGGTGTGGAGGTAGTTCATACCTGCAGAGTAGAAATGGAACTAGGGATCCATTTGAAAACAGATGTAATACTTTCGCTTTTGGTACTCAAAAGTACTATTTGTTAAGCAGTATTAGCACTTATCTATTTTCAACTTGTTTCCTACTGTGTGCGATATTGTTGACTCCTCCTTGGTACCTGGCCCCGCCTGGGATGCAGGCTTGATGTGTTGAGGTTGGATACCAGCGTTTCTGAAAAGGTTGTCAACAATTCTCGGGAGGCAAACTCGCCGGGACCTGGATCTGTACACAACTTTTAGCTAGGAAGCATTAGCAGTACACCTCATAAGGTTCTCCGTCTGACATTAGTCGTCCTTTGATATATGCTCGGGACTCACAGGTTTTAGTTCGGGTGGCCAAGTTGCGTGTCCGGACCCCCTTGGGTCGCGGTTCTAGATACTAGGACACTTGTCGCAGGGCGGTGGAGCATGCAGGCCCACGGTACGGGACCAGGCTGAGCGGCTGCACGAGCTCCAGACCACCCCAGGAGACTAATGTCCATTCTCTAGCTTCGGTCCCGAGGTTGTCGGACCCGCAGGACTTATGACTCTAGATACTAAGTTCCTGTCCCGGGGTGGCGGAGCATGCAGGCCCACGGTACGGGACCAGGCTGAGCGGCTACATGGGCTCCAGACCACCCCATGGAACGGGGTCCCGTTCTCTAGATCCGGCCCCCAGGCTGTCAGACCTCCCTACTTTCGTATCATGGGCCCTAAACTGCAAGCCTGGCTGCTCAATTCGGATGTCATTATGTCAGACAGATGAAAACCGTACGGGTGGGTTAGCTAAAAAGTACTATCTGAAAGACTACAAGGTAGGACCACAGAGCAGCAAGATGGTACTATCACAAGAGCACAACTGAGGGGGTAGTTTCTCTTTATAACTCGTCATGCATGTGTGCAGATCATTAGGTCGGGTTTATGGGGACAGACCCCACCGGGTTGTCGTACACGTATGCGTTACCTAGTTAAAAAAACATATTGGACCCCTCAGACTTGCTTTATGGATAGAACTTACAGAGATGTTTCGGCATTGGGGTAAGGCACTCCTCCGGTCATAGCTTGATGGCTGCCCCTGGGTCGGTGTATTCCCATTACCTTGAAGGGTCCTTCCCTGCTGGGGGAGAGTTACGGAGCCCTTCTTGGTTTGGTACTTGCCGTAGGGCTAGGTCCCGACCCTGGGTCCCCACCTGCATTTGACACGAGAGCCCTTGTCTTTGGTTGTGGTCACTTCTGCATGTACCTGTTGGCTGCCTAGATCTACGGGGGATCCAGAAGGGTTTCCGGAGGAAGGCATGCTTCAGCTCCGTAGTCTAGAGAGCACGGGGTCCCCCTGGGGTCCGCCTAGTTGTCTTCACCGGAGTTGGAGCCTCCGGCAAAAACATCCTTCAGGTCCCCTTCGGGCGACTGATACCCGAGATCTTACTCAGCCGCGGCCACCTCGCCATCGTCCACCTTTTCTTTGCCAGGTCGGCGGTGAGGTGGGGAGCCATCTTTGGAAAACTGCTCGCGCCGCTCACTGACGCGTTTCGCGAGGTCAATGATCTCATGACACTCCGCGGCGCTGTGGCGACCGTTGGGGTGCACTAGGCATGTGCCGCTATTACCCCTCTGCGGCCATGGGCGTTTGTTGTGGTCGCCCTGGCCCCCGGTCGCGGCTGCGACCACTAGAGCGGTGGACCGCGACTTCTGGTAGTCGCGATCCTTCTTCTTTTTCTTCTTTCTGTCCCGGGGACGGCGCCCGAGCCACCCGACTGGGCAGCTCCGGTTTGTGGGGCCGAGTGCCATGCTCGGCCCTCGGCGGCTCTGGCGCATTTATCGGCCAGGGCGAAGAGTGTGGGGACAGTTTCCACGTCATGTGTAGCCAATTTCTCTAGCATCTTCTCATCACGTACTCCCTGTCGGAAGGCTGTGATGATGGAAGCATCAGAAATACGAGGTATAGTACCTCGCACCTTGGTGAAGCGGGAGATGAACTTTCGGAGAGTCTCCTCGGGCTTCTGCCTCACCGCATGGAGGTGGGCCTCCACACCGTGCTGCTGGTAAGCACTGGCGAAGTTCGCAACGAACCATGCGCAGAGCTCTTCCCAGGAGTAGACTGACCCCGGGGTGAGGTTCATGAGCCAGGTTCGAGCAGGTCCATACAAGGCCACATGAAAGTATGTTGCCATCACAGCGGTGTTTCCACCTGCTGCCGTGATGGCGGTAACGTACACCTGCAGGAACTCCGATGGGTTCGACGTTCCATCGTATTTTTCCGGCAGGTGCAGCCAGAACTTGGGTGGCCATGACGCCGCGCGGAGATGAACCACAAGAGCGGCGCAGCCCACCCCGGCCAAGGGGACACCCGCTTGAGACCGGGTGCCCATCGGCGTCTGCGGTGCAACCATAGCGAAGTCTTGATCGATGTTGCGACCATCAATGTTTTGGCGGCGCTCGCGCGACCTTTCCAAAGAGACCCAGGCATTCTCTCCCGCACGCCTGCGGTTGAGTTCTACTCGGAGGTCGTTGGTCTACGCACCCCTAACTGAGGGTGAGCGCACAGATGCTGATGCCTTGTGTTGGCGCCGGGATGACCGCGTCCTCGACCTGGTCGAGGTAGAGTGTGCCATACTGAGTAGTCGGTCGACGTCGTCTCGCCAATGCTTCATGGCCCCTGGTGAGGCCGTGGAGCTTGGTGGGTGTCGCAACAACTCCCTGGTTGCCGACAACGTCCCTGGTGATGCCCTCGATGGAGTCCGGGACGCTTGCGCTGCCGTGTGCTGCCGTACGGCGTGCACAGCAGCAGTGCCTAGCACTGGGCGGTTGGGAACCTGTGGTGTGGAGGAAGTAGCTTCTCCCTCCACCGCAAAATCCACCGAAGTCTCGGCGCGGTGCTCAATGATTTGCACCATCATGCTTGGGCAAGGTAACAAGCAAAAACCTAATGCCTAGCCCCCTACCTGGCGCGCCAAATGTCGGAGAGCAAATCTCCGGCCGGGTGGCGGAGTGCACCCGCCCTAAATCCTAAGATGAGGAGGGGCCTAAGTGTTTTGCTTGTTAGTTGGAAAAGTGGGAAGAACACAAGAACACACAAGGATTTAGAGTGGTTCGGGCCGTCGGAGCGTAACACCCTACTCCACTGTGTGATGTATTTGCTTGAGAGCTTGTATGAACTTGTGAGTGTCTGAGTGAGCCTGTGTGTAACGTCGCATGCCTCCCCTTTTATAGCTGAAGGGGGCATGTACAAAGGTACTGGGCCCTAACATGTGGGCCCAGGGACATAAAGAATATAGCGCTTGGAGCTACAAATGTTGCTGCTGGGGCAATCTTCTTGTGCCCTGACGCCCGAGATCTGCGTATCCTCAGCGTGCAGGGGAAGCTTCTTGTAGAAGGGATGATGAGTTCAGTGTGTTGCTTGGCACGGGCGCACTGTTCGCCCACAGACCGGTCAGGCGCGCCGTCTGCTAGATGACCCTGTCGCCGTCTGCCAGCGGATTGGACAGGACCCAGTAAATGCTGAGGGGACGCGTCACCCGTCAGCGTGGTGGCAGGCGGCGCGTCCTCTCCGCAATAAATGCAAGGACTGCACAGCCGCATGGGCCCTTCATCAGGCTCGACCCGTTGGCTTACGTTACGGGCCACAAGCTACACGGTCGCGGCGGGTTTCTGCCTGAGCGGGGAGTGTAGGGCAAGGCCTGGACACGTGTCGGCAACGGACCCTTGCTTGTGCCGGGATACTCTCTGTCCTGGGACCCTGCCGGGGCTCGGACCTCACTCAGGAGACCTGGCATGTCTCCACGAGAGCTCCGGGCTCGTACTTACAGGGGTCTGGTGTTCTTCTGCGGAGGTCCGGACCCAACGGTGCTTCCTGGGATGTATCATCCTTCCTCGCCACGTGGTGCCCTTAGGCCTGCCCATGTGGTGGGGTCGGGTGTCACTCTCCGTGTGACCAGGAGGTGTCGTACGGGTGCAGCGCCTTCATACTGTAGGAGGGGGTACCCCTGATTCAGGGTACCGACAGTATTAATGCCTTAGAGATTTCTTAATTGTTAATGCTTTCAAGGTTGGGAAAGCCGATCCTACTCTTTTCACTAAGACTTGTGATGGTGACCTTTTTGTGGGCCAAATTTATGTCGATGACATAATATTTGGTTCTACTAATCAAAAGTCTTGTGAGGAGTTTAGCAGGGTGATGACACAGAAATTTGAGATTTCGATGATGGGCGAGTTGAACTACTTCCTTGGGTTCCAAGTGAAGCAACTCAAGGATGGCACCTTCATCTCCCAAACGAAGTACACTCAAGATCTTCTCAAGCGGTTTGGGATGAAGGACACCAAGCCCACAAAGACACCGATGGGAACCGACGGACATGTCGACCTCAACAAAGGAGGTAAGTCCGTTGATCAAAAGGCATACCGGTCTATGATAGGATCCTTGCTTTATTTATGTGCTAGTAGACCAGATATTATGCTTAACGTATGCATGTGTGCTATATTTCAATCCAATCCAAGGGAGTGTCACCTTGTGGCCGTTAAGCGAATTCTTAGATATTTAGTTGCTACGCCTTGCTTCGGGATCTGGTATCCAAAAGGGTCTACTTTTGACTTGATTGGATATTCAGACTCCGATTATGCTGGATGCAAGGTTGATAGGAAGAGTACATCAGGGACGTGTCAATTCCTAGGAAGGTCCCTGGTATCTTGGAGTTCTAAGAAACAAACCTCCGTTGCCCTATCCACCGCTGAGGCCGAGTATGTTGCCGTAGGACAGTGTTGCGCGCAACTACTTTGGATGAGGCAAACCCTCCGGGACTTTGGCTACAATCTGAGCAAAGTCCCACTCCTATGTGACAATGAGAGTGCAATCCGCATGGTGGATAATCCTGTTGAACACAGCCGCACTAAGTACATAGACATCCGACATCACTTTTTGAGAGACCACCAGCAAAAGGGAGATATCAAAGTGTTCTATATTAGCACCGAGAACCAGCTAGCCGATATCTTTACCAAGCCTTTAGATGAGAAAACCTTTTGCAGGCTGCGTAGTGAGCTAAATGTCTTAGATTCGCGTAACTTGGATTGATTTATAGCATACATGTGTTTTATGCCCTTGATCAAGTTACTTTATGCAATTAGGAGATTTATTGTGTACTTATGGTGCTCAAGTTGTGCAAGGGATCCCCGGACCTCACAAGTCCATGTGTGATTGATGCACATATTTAGGGGGAGAAGTGCTACAACTTGACCCTTTGAGACTAACATTTGTGCTTGAGTTTACTTGATGTAGTCTCAAAGGTGAATTGAAAGGGAAAGGTGAACTTGGACCATGCAAAGACTTCCACTGCACTTCGGTATTAGTGTACTAACTTCCAAGTTCATTCTTAAACTCCTATTGCCTTTTTGCTCTTAATTGACATTTTTTGGTGAGTCAATGGGGTTAAAGGGCCAATAAGATCCCTGTCGGAGAGTAAATCTCCAGCCGGGTGGCGGAGTGCACCCGCCCTAAATCCTAAGATGAGGAGGGGCCTAAGCGTTTTGCTTGTTAGTTGGAAAAGTGGGAAGAACATAAGAACACAAGAACACACAAGGATTTAGAGTGGTTCGGGCCACCGGAGCGTAACACCCTACTCCACTGTGTGATGTATTGCTTGAGAGTTTGTATGAACTTGTGAGTGTCTGAGTGAGTCTGAGATTGGATGTCCGCATGCCTCCCCCTTTTATAGCTGAAGGGGGGCATGTACAAAAGGACTCTGAACCCCGACACGTGGGCTCAGAGACATAACGGATGAGATAACCGGAGCAACTAATGTCGGTCACCTTGCACCATCCCCCTGTCCCCCGACATCCGCCGTTCGAGTACCGTTGGCGTGTTGCCGAAGGTTCCTTGGTATCGTCTAAGCCATGACGACCACTGCGCGTGTGCTGTGGCGCGGGCGTATTGTCCGTTGCCTGATTGGACATGTACGCCGTCTGGTCTGGTCGCCGCCTGCCATCAGATTGGACGGGGCGCAATAAATGCCGAGTCGGCACATCGCCTGTCCGCAGGGCGGTCAGGCGGCGCGCGATCTCTGTAATAAATGCAGAGATCGCGTGGCTCCGAGGCCTTACGTCAGGCTCTGCCCTCTGTCCCACGTCACTGGCCACAGGCAGCGTGGCAGCACCGGGTCCCCGCCTGAGTGGGGAGCACAGGCGTGCCCAACAAGACCCAGACAAGTGTCTGTGCTGGACCCCAGTATGCCTTTGACTCAGGCTAGGGTATTCTTTGCCCCGAGGTCTTGTCGTGGGCGGTTCGGACCTCACTCAGGGGGGTCCGGGCCCGCCAAAGCCCCGGTTAGGTATGCCGGGGTCCG
Organism: Zea mays; assembly: GCF_902167145.1. Taxonomy (NCBI): domain Eukaryota; kingdom Viridiplantae; phylum Streptophyta; class Magnoliopsida; order Poales; family Poaceae; genus Zea; species Zea mays. Next base: position 199,187,570 of record NC_050098.1, read on the forward strand.
ACATTCTCTCACGGGGGTCCGGATCCACTTGATGATACCACGGTATATGTTACCACTCCGAGGTTACCTGGTGGTCTCGGGGTTGTCCACGTGGTGGGGTAAGGTGCGGTTTATTACTATAGTAAGGGGTACCCCTATTCCAGGGTACTGACAGTGGCCCCCGGCCCGCCTCAGGGAGGTTACAAGCCTGCAGGTGGGGCCAAAGCCTGGTTGGCGCGCTATTTTCGGGCACTTGCCGTCGTAACCGTCGCCAATCCATCTTCAGTCATGCCGCCGGCCACGTCTGTTCCCACAGCTGGCAAGTATGTGGCCCCCGCTCCCGCCGGTTTCATCGGGGTGCGCGTGGGGCATCTTATTGCCGCCGCCCAAAAAATATCTTCCATTGGCCCCAAGGCAACGTGCGGTCGTGCGAGACGGTTCACTTTCGGGAGGACGACCCGTCTTCCATACACTCGGAGGCTGGTTCTCCGGGTGTGTGTCATGTGGACCTGGGCCCCAATGTCGGGGACCGAGTCACTGTGAGTACTGAGTGCGCGCTGGATGGGGTTGGGATGCGCACGCGGAAGAGCCCTCTTTGAGAAAAGGGGACTCACTCCGCGGCCAGCAGTTTCACATCCACACTTTTCTTCAACTGCCGCGTCCTTTATCCTCTATCCTTCTGTTGCACTTGCATTCCTCTGCTTTTCGCCGTCGTAGCAGCCATGGCTTCACTGGTTCATCCCGAGCGTTACCAGACCGAGAGAAGGCTTGACACGGTGCGCTGCCTGCTCGGGTGGAGTGCGCCGTCGCACGCCCAGAGGATCCGGGCCGACGCTTCCCCCCTTGGCGATCTCGCCGCTGGGGAATTTGTGCTCTTTGTCTCCTACATCTCGTGCGGGCTGGCGTTGCCGATTCCCCCCTTCTTCATGTTACTGCTGGAGGAATTCGATCTCCAGTTGCAGCACCTCACACCCCACTCCATACTCTAGGTGGCCATCTTTGCTCACCTGTGCGAGATGTTCGTGGGGGTGGCACCATGCACCTCTCTCTTTCGCCACTTTTTCGTGCTGGTGAAGTCCGGGAAGGCCAAGGACCATCTCGGTGCGTATTACTTCCAGTCAAGGGCGGATTCGGCCGGTGCCTATATCTCTTCCCTCAGCGGCGCGAGGTGGGAAAACTGGCGGGCCGAATGGGTGATTGCTAGTATCGAGGCTAGCGACCGCCTCGCACTTCCGAGTGACGTGCTGAGGCTTGAGAAGAAGCTATGGAGAGCCAAGCCGTCATTGGCTCCAGAGTTCGAGCCCGTGTTGGGCAGGATCGAGTCTCTGGCGACCGATGGTCTGACGTCAATGCATGTGGTCGGCGACTTTTTGCAGCGTCGGATCGCGCCGCTGCAGGCAAGGGCATGCTTGAGCTGCTGGTTCACTGGCTCGAACGACCTCGGTCGGATCCAACGTGGGCCAGACACCGACCTATCTTGGGAGGAGCTAGAGCTTCTGGTGAAGGGGATCACTGGTGAGCCCTTCGTTGCTGAGTCCTTGATTCCTCCCAAGGGTATTCCCCCGCTTTGCGATGACCAAGGGTTGAGAGCAGCGACCTTGGGCTGGCTGTCGACCCTTGACGAGAGCAGCGTAGCGGTCCGCCAGACCGGCGGTCGGGACCCCCATCGCGGGATTCAGATCTCTGGTGTACAGGACGGAGGTTCTCGGCCTGCTGATGCCGGCTCCGGAGCTCCCCCGGCAACCCTCAGCCCCTCTGACAAGGGCAAGGGTGCCCCGTGCAGTTCTTCTGTCCCGGGTGGTTCCGGGAGGTCAGAGGGAGAGAGGCGGCACCGACTGCGTCGTGCCGACAGATCTTTCATTGGGGATCCGCCCCTTGATTCGGGCCTTCCTCAGAAGCGCCAGAGGACAACTGGCGATGCCGGGGAGGCCGGCTCCCCAGCTCAGGGCTCGCAGAGGCGCGCCAGTCCTCCACCAGCACCACCATCAGTCCCGCCGCCACTGCCGCCACCATCATCTGGCCTACCACCGCCACTGGAGCAGCGGCGTCAACAACAACAGCAACAAGGGCAGCGGACGCCCCGCTTCCAAGGTCATTGGAAGGTCCAGGGCCCTAAGTAAGTGTCCCCCTTCTCCTTTCCCCTATTGGTTTAGCTTCCATGTTGACAGGTATTAACCCATCCCCTACTTATCAAGACCTCTTCTTCCTCCGCCTCCAAAGTCGCTCCCATTGGCGACTCCGGCTCCCAGCAGCATGTATCTGCTGGCTCTTATGCCGGCGACCTTCCTCCGATTGCCACTGTTGAGGCGGTGTCATCGGGTCCCCAGGCTCCGGCTGCTATCGTGGCAGCGTCGTCGGACCCCCAGGTTCTAGCTCGTACTACCGAGGCAGTGCCGTCGGGCCCCTAGGCTCCCGCCGGGGATCCATTAACTGCGTCGCCGGGCCCCCAGGCTCCCGCCGGGGGTCCAGTAGCTGCGTCGCCGGGCCCCCAGGTTCCGGCTGGCATTGCTGAGGCAGTGCCATCGGGACCCCAGACTCCAGCCAGGAGTCCAGCAGCTGCAGCACTGCCAACGGCTATGGCAGACCCAACGGCGGCGACGACGGATATACCTTCGGTAATGGCGGAACCCATGGGGGGCGTGCCCGATCCCGTCTTGCCGCCCGTTCTGGAGTTGCCAGAGGTCGTTCTTGGGCGGCGGCTCCAGACTAGCGCCGGGCCAGAAACAGCGCCGCCTCCCCTCTCTCAAGTGCTGTCCCGTGCCCGTCAGGCTCTTCGAGAGACTGAAGCGGCGATCCTTCGGGAGTGGGAGGCGCTCGAGACTGAGCACCAGCGTCTTGGCGATTGGGGCACCCAGTTGGAGGAACGTACCAAAGTCGTGTCCTGTCAATTTGCTTCGGAGCGGTTCGAGCTTGAGCAGGGGCGTAAGGACCTAAAGGAGGACCTGGAGGAGGTGATCGAACGGGAACGGAAAGCGAACCGGGAGGAGGGGAAGCTGGCCAAGAAGAAAGAGCGCTTGGACCAACGGGAGGTGGTCATCACCGAGTTCCATGAGAAGTTGAAAGCCTATAATGCAGTGCTGGAGAAGCAGCGGGATAAGCAGGCCGTGACCGAGGCGGCACTGCAGAAGCTGCAGCAGGAGCTTGATGACAAGGCTGGCAAAATCTCTTTTGCCGAAGAAAACCTTAGGGTGAAGGATGCCTTCCTGGAGAAGCGGGCGATGGATCTCATCCGATAGGAGAAGGACCTCGCCTGGAGGGAGGAGATGTGGGAAAGGCAGGACAAGTTGCTGGCCGAGCACGAGCTCGAGGCGGAGAAGAAGGAGAAGAACCTAGAGGAGCGGGTCCGCTGGTTCCAAGCGGGGCAGGCGGCGCAGGTAGCCCAGATGGCGCATGCGGCTTCGGTTTCTCAGGCGACGAAGATGATGAAGAAGACGCTAGAGGATCTCCGGGTGGAGCATCGCATCGGGGTCCAGCGTATCGCCGCATGGGCCGACGAGGCGAGTTCAGCTATGGTGCTGCTAGGGGTGAGCCCCATCCCTGTGTCGAAGCAGTCGGTGTCCATTTCCGATGTGCTCCCGGTGCTGGATTCCGCCGCTGACCGCCTCCGATGCCTGGATTAGGTCCTTGGCGCCCGCTTGGAGGCTGAGGGCAGCAGACTCTGCCGGGTGGTGATAGAATACATCCTGATATGCTTCCGGAGTCACGACCCGGCCATTTCCTTAGGACCGGTGATTGCCGGTCCGGTGGCCGATGCCGAAGACGCCGCCCGGGGGACTATGCAGGACGCTGTAGACGTGGTGGCCAAGCGTTTCTAGCGAGATCCTTCTGATGGGTAGTCGACTATGTGGAAAGAAAGCAAGGACTCCACTGGGATCGGCTTATCATATTCTGGTTTTTTAAGATACATTTAAGTATTTCTTGTCATGCAACATTATAACTTATCTGTATGCTACTTTCCTTTTGTTATGTATGTTGTTGTCAACTTCTTCCCTAGTACTTGGCCCCTCTAGGATGCGGTCTCGACTTGTCGAGGCTAGATGCCAGTAATCTTAAGGAGTTGGGGACCTGCACACAGTCTTAGCTAGGGAGTTTCAGTAGTGCACCCATTGGACCCATTAGTTGGTATCCTTCATCCTTTGAGTTACATAACATGACCTATAGGGCCTGGACTGGGGGGCCGACCCGTGTGTTTGGACCCCCGGCTTACCCGTCGCATGGCGGTGGAGTACAGGACCGGGCTAAGCAGTCATGTAGCTCCAATCCGCCCTATGAGACGCGTGACCTTTCTTTGAAGCCGGACCTCGGGCTTTCAGACCTACATGACTTATAGCCCTGGGTACTAGGGCACCCGTCATGGGGTGGTGGGGCGGGTGGGCTTAGGCTACTGGACCTAGCTAAGCGGTCACCCGGCCCCGAAACTCCCCGTGGACGATTTTCCGTTCTCTTGGGCTGGCCCCCATGCTTATTCAATCTGGATGCGATATACCAGTAATAGAGGGAATCCGAGTGGGTGGGTTAGATAAAAATAATGGTTGCAAGATTGGACGGGATAAGGCCACCACAAAGTAAATCTGGGGGTGGAATGAATTTTCTTTTCATAGCTTCATGAGCGCAAACCGACAGACTGAGCTTGTAAGGGCGGGCCTTCCCGGGCTGGCGTACATATGTGTGCTACCTAGCTACAAAGGAAGAAAACTATATCCCCCAGCTTTTCTTTTATGGGAAGAACTTACGGAGGTGTTCTATGTTCCAGGGGTTGGCAGAGACTCTCCTTCGATTGTGGCGAGGCGGACGCACCCAGGTCGGCTCACTTCCGTCACTTTGAAGGGTCCTTCCCAGCTAGGGGAGAGTTTATGGAGCCCTTCTCGGTTCAGTACTCGCCTTAGGACTAGGTCCCCGATCCTGAGCTCCCTACTATGCACGAACCGTTGGTGGTAGCGCCTGAGCGCTTGGTTGTACCGTGCGTTTCGGATGGCTGCTCGCCACCTCCGCTCGTCGATGAAGTCCATGTCTTCACGTCGTAGCTGTCCCTGCATAGACTCCTCAAAGGCTTGGACCCGCGGGGAGCCCATGATGATTTCCAGGGGAAGGCAGGCTTTGGCCCCATATACCAGGAAGAACGGGGTCTCCCCGGTGGCTCGGCTGGGTGTTGTCCGGTTTCCCCATAGGACGGAGGAGAGTTCAGTGACCCAATTCGCACCATGCTTCTTCAAGCAGTCGTAGGTGCGCGTTTTGAGTCCCCTGAGGATCTCTGCATTTTCCCTTTCTGCTTGGCCATTGCTTCTGGGGTGGGAAACGGATGCAAAGCAGAGCTGGGTGCCAATGCCCTCGCAATATTCCTGGAAGATCCGACTTGTAAACTGGGTTCCATTGTCCGTAATGATACGGTTTGGGACCCCAAATCTACAGACTATGGACCTTAGGAAGGTGACAGCGGCACCTTGGGTGATGTTGACCACAGGGGTAGCCTTTGGCCATTTGGTGAACTTGTCGATGGCGACGAAGAGGTACCGGTACCCGCTAATAGCCCTGGGGAAAGGTCCCAGGATATCTACCCCCCATACGGCGAATGGCCAAGAGGGTGGAATCATCTACAGCGCCTGAGCTGGTGTGTGTATTTGCTTTGCGTGGAACTGGCACGCCTTGCAAGACTTCACCATCTCAGCTACATCCTGGAGAGCGGTTGGCCAGTAGAAGCCATGCCAGAAGGCCTTACCGACCAATGTGCGGGATGATGAATGACTTCTGCACTCTCCTCCATGGATCTGCGTGAGCAACCCACGGCCCTCCTCCTGGGTAATGCATCGCATGTGAATGCCGTTGGCGCCGCGATGGTAGAGATCCCCTTCCACCACCGCGTAACGCTTAGCCAACCGCACTATGCGTTCTGCGAACGCATGGTCTTCAGGAAGGATATTTTCCTTTAGGTAGTCCCGGATCTTGGAGATCCATGCATCGGGACTACTCTGAGATATTGGCTGTGGCGCTAAGAGGCTGGCAGGCCCCCCTGTAGTGCACATAGTCTTTGGTGGGTACTGGGACGCCACCAGGACCGCTAGCTTTGAGGTGCTAGTATCGCCCCCTTCACCTAGTTCGGCAGGCTGGGCGGTGGGTCTCAACAGCCGCCTTTCGAAGACGCCTTCGGGCACGGGTGCCCAAGTTGATGCCTTCACGGAGAGGTCATCTGCCGCTGAGTTGTCGGCCCGAGGAACATGTTGTAGCTCCAGGGCTGTGAAGTCTTTCTCCAGTCTTCTTACATGAAGAAGGTAGGCTGCGAGCCTGGGCTCATTGCAGCTACACTCTCCGCGCACTTGCTTGATAATTAGCTGGGAGTCTCCCTTTACTAGGAGCTGGCGGATCCCCAAGGACAGGGCCACCGATAAGCTGAAGATCAGTGCCTCGTACTCTGCCATGTTGTTGGTGGCCTTGAATTCAAGGTGCACCATGTACTTCACTTGATCTCCGCTTGGGTCAGTGAGGATCACTCCGGCCCCGCCAACTTGCTGGCGGGCAGATCCGTCGAAGTAGAGCGTCCAGTGGGGCTCGGTGAAGACTGGTCCACTGGGTTCCACAGGCGTGGGGTCCGAATCAGGGCCCTGACCCTTGGGGACGCTTGCAGGGGGCGTCCATTCTACGATGAAGTCAGCCAGGACCTGACTCTTGATGGCGTGGCGTGGTCAGAAATCCAGCTGGAACTCAGCGAGTTTCACAGCCCACTTAGCGATGTTGCCTGTGGCGTTGGAGTTGTGGAGGATAGTCCTTAATGGGAAGGAGGTCACCACCACAATTCTGTGCGCTTGGAAATAATGGCGCAGCTTCCTGGACGCGACAAGCACAGCATAGAGGAGTTTGTGTGTCTCAAGGTACCTGGTTTTCGCCTCATGAAGGACTTCACTGACGTGGTAGACTGTTCTTTGAATGGTTCGGACCCCCCACAGTCGGTCTTGAGCCCCCAGGTTCCTGGCTTTCTGGTGCCGGTCTGTCGACGACCAGCACCATGCTCACCGCTTCTGCGACCGCCGCGATGTATAAATATAGCGGTTCCTCTGGCTTCGGAGCTACCAATATTGGTAAGGACACCAAATGTTGCTTTAGCTCCTGGAAGGCTTGTTCCGCTTCTTCGGTCCAAGAGAAAGACCCGGACTTCCGCAGCAGCTTAAAGAAAGGCAGCGCTCTCTCAGCTAACCTTGAAATGAAGCAGCTAAGGGCGGCTAGTGATCCCGTAAGCTTCTAGACATCCTTGACTCGGGCTGGGGGCCTCATTGCTTCGATTGCTCTAATCTTTTCTGGGTTCGCTTCAATGCCTCGGTACAAAACTAGGAATCCAAGCAACTTCCCGGTGGAAATGCCAAAAACACATTTGTCCGGTTTCAGCTTCGTGCGGGTTGCCCGCAGTTTGTCGAAGACCAGGGCTAAGTCTTCCACTAGGGTCGACCCTCTCTTAGTCTTGACCACGATGTCATCGACGTAGACCTCTAGTTTGTCCCTAATCAGGTCCCCGAAAGTCTTACTCATCGCCCGCACAAAGGTTGGCAGGGCGTTTTTTAGACCGTACGACATTACAACATAGCAGTACAACCCATCCACCGTCACGAAAGTATTATGCTTTCTATCTTCCCTAGACATTTGGATTTGGTGGAAACCAGAGTAAGCGTCCAGGAATGATAACAGATCGCACCCAGAGGTAGAATCTACGATTTGGTCTATACGTGGCAGTGGATACGGGTCCTTGGGACACGCCTTATTCAGGCTGGTGTAGTCGATACACATCCGAAGTTTTCCATTCGCTTTGGGGACGATGACTAGGTTGGCCAGCCATATCGGATGATGAACTTCTTCGATGAAGCCAGCGTCCAGCAGTTTCTGGACCTCCTTTCAGATGAAGTCCTATCGCTCAACAGACTGTCTGCGAGGCTTCTAGCTTACTGGCTTGGCATCGGGGTTAATCTTCAGGCAGTGCTCGATCACCTCCCTAGGGATCCCAGGCATCTGCGACGGCTCCCATGCGAATACGTCGGTGTTTTCCTGGAGGCAAGCGACGAGCGCGAGTTCCTATTTCTTGTCCAGATCACCGGCAATGCGAGTGGTCTAGGTGGAGTCCGCAGCGAGCCGGATGGCTTTGACGGGGACACCATCCGTTCTGGATGGTTGTACCTTTGGCGCCTTGAGGGGCGCCTTGGTGCCAGAGGTCGAGGGATCCCTTCTTCCGTCGTCTGGGCGAGCAGTCTCTGCCGCCATGGCGTGCAACTTTTCTATAGCTGCCAGTGCGGCGGCACGGTCACCTTGCACGGTGAGGACCCCAGTTGGGGATGGCATCTTGAGGACCAAATACCAGTAATGGGCAATGGCCATGAACCGGTACAGGGCTGGCCTGCCAATGATGGCGTTGAAGGGGAGGTTGACTTCTGCCACGTCAAAGATGACGTTCTTCGTGCAGAAATTATCCTCAGTTCCGAATGTAACCGGGAGTGCAATGCTCCCCAGGGGGTACACCGGCTGCGGGCCCACTCCGGAGAACGGGCGTGAGGGTCCCAGACGGGATCCCGGGATTTGCAGCTGCTTAAACGCAGCATGGCTGATGACGTTGAGGCCCGCTCCACCGTCAATCAGCACATGGTGCAGTCGCATGTTGGCGATGACATGAGCGGTGATGAGCGGCAGTACGCCGGCCCCCGCCATGTTGTCAGGGCAGTCGGGTGCCTCGAAGGAGATAGTGGTGCTCCTCCATCGCTGGTGGGGAGCAGCCTTCGGGACCCCTAGAGTTACCGATAGGACCTCACGACGTAAGGACTTGACGTTCTTGCGGGAGGTTAGCTCCCAGCTCTCGCCGTACATGACGTACAATTTCTTGCGGCGGTCGCTGTCATCCCCGGAGTCGGAACCTTCGGTGAGGACATCCTTGAGGTCCCCCTCGGGTGATTGATACCCGAGCTCTCGTTCTCCCGTGGCTACTTCACCGTCGTCGACCCTCTTCTTACCAGGCCAACGACGGGGCAGGGAGTCATCCTTGGACGGTGCACGCGTCGCTCACTGACGCGTTTCGTGAGATTGATAATCTCACGACATTCCGAGGCGCCGTGGTGAGCGTTGGGATGCATGGGGCACGAGCCGCTATTGCCTCCCTATGGCTGAGGGCGCTTACTGTGCTCGCCCCGTCCCCTAGCCGCGGCTGCGGCAGTCGGGGCGGCAAACGGCAGCCTCTTATGGCCGCGATTCTTCTTCTTCTTTTTGCCATCCTGGGAGACGGCACCTGAGCCACTTGACTGGGCAGCCCCGGTTTGTGGGGCCGAGTGCCAGGCACGGCCTTCGGTGGCTCTAGCGCGTTTGTCGGCTAGAGCGAAGAGTGTGGGGACAGTTTCCACGTCGTGCGTGGCCAACTTCTCCAACATCTTCTCATCACGTACTCCCTGACGGAAGGCCGTGATGATGGAAGCATCAGAAATGCGAGGTATAGTACCTCGCACTTTGGTGAAGCGAGATATGAATGTCCGGAGAGTCTCCCTGGGCTCCTGCCTCACCGCATGGAGGTGGGCCTCCACTCCATGCTGCTGGTAAGTACTGGCAAAGTTTGTTACAAACCGCGCGCAGAGTTCTTCCCAGGAGTAGATTGACCCTAGGGCGAGGTTCATGAGCCAAGTCCGGGCTGGTCCAGACAAGGCGACGTGAAAATATGTTGCCATCACAGCGGTGTTTCCACCTGCTGCCGTGATGGCAGTGACGTACACCTGCAGGAATTCTGACGGATTTGACGTTCCATCGTACTTTTTCGGCAGATGTGGCCTGAACTTGGGCGGCCAAGACATTGCACGGAGATGGTCCGCGAGAGCAGTGCAGCCCACGCCGGCCAGGGGGACACCCACTTGGGTCTGGGTGCCCATTGGTGTCTGCGGTGCTGCCGCGACGAAGTCTTGATCGAGGTTGCGGCCTTCGATGTTTTGGCGGCGCTCGCGCGCCCTTTCTAAAGAGATCCGGGCGTCCTCTCCTGCGTGTCTGCGGTTGAGCTCAGCCTGGAGATCGTTAGTCTGTGCGCCCCTTACTGAGGGCAAACGCACAGATGCCGACACCTCATGTTGGCGCCGGGATGACCGTGGCCTTGACCTGGTCGAGGTAGAATGCGCCATGCTGAGTAGTCGATCGACGTCGTCCCACCACTGCTTCATGGCCCCTGGTGAGGCCGTGGAGCTCGGAGGGTGGCGCAGCAACTCCCTGGCCGCTGATAATGCTTCCGGGGCCGCGCTCGATGGAGTCTGTGAGGTCTGTGCAGGCATATGCTGCCGTGCAGCATGCACAACAGCGGCGCCCATCATTGGGCGGTTGGAAACCTGTGGTGTGGAAGAAACAACTTCTTCTTCCACCAGGAAATCCATGGAAGTCTCAGTGTGGTGTTCAACGATTTGCACCATCATCCTTGGGCAAGGTAACAAGCAAAAACCTAATGTCTGGCCCCTACCTGGCGCGCCAAATGTCAGAGATTAAATCTCCGGCCAGGTGGCGGAGTGCACCCGCCCTAAATCCTAAGATAAGGAGGGGCCTAAGCGTTTTGCTTGTTAGTTGGAAAAGTGGAAAGAACACAAGAACACAAGAACACACAAGGATTTAGAGTGGTTCGGGCCGCCGGAGCGTAACACCCTACTCCACTGTGTGATGTATTGCTTGAGAGTTTGTATGAACTTGTGAATGTCTGAGTGAGTCTGAGATTGGATGTCCGCATGCCTCCCCCTTTTATAGTTGAAGGGGGGCATGTACAAAAGGACTCTGAACCCCGACACGTGGGCTCAGAGACATAACAGATGAGATAACTGGAGCAACTAATGTCGGTCACCTTGCACCATCCCCCTATCCCCCGACATCCACCGTTCGAGTACCGTTGGCGTGTTGCCGAAGGTTCCTTGGTATCGTCTAAGCCATGACGACCACTGCACGTGTGCTGTGGCGCTGGCGTACTGTCTGTTGCCTGATTGGACAGGTACGCCGTCTGGTCTGGTCGCCGCCTGCCATCAGATTGGACGGGGCACAATAAATGCCGAGTCAGCACATTGCCTATCTGTAGGGCGGTCAGGCGGCGCGCGATCTCTGTAATAAATGCATAGATCGCGTGGCTCCGAGGCCTTACGTCAGGCTCTACCCTCTGTCCCACATCACTGGCCGCAGGCCGCGTGGCAGCACCGGGTCCCTCCTGAGTGGGGAGCACAGGCGTGCCCGACAAGATCAAGACAAGTGTCTGTGCCGGACCCCTATATGCCTTTGACTCAGGCCAGGGTATTCTTTGCCCCGAGGTCTTGTCGTGGGCGGTCCGGACCTCACTCAGGGGGTTCGGGCCCGCCAAAGCCCCGGTTAGGTATGCCGGGGTCCGGCATTCTCTCACGGGGGTCCGGATCCACTTGATGATACCAAAGTATATGTTACCACTCCGAGGTTACCTGGTGGTCTCGGGGTTGTCCACGTGGTGGGGTAAGGCGCGGTTTCTTACTATAGTAAGGGGTACCCCTATTCCAGGGTACTGACATTCCCGTTTTGGTGCTTAATGCCAAAGGCGGAGAAATTAAGGCCAAAGCAAATGGATCAGCTACCACTTGAGAATTTTGAAAATAGTAGAGTTAGAACTTTTGATTTGTCAAAATACTCTTATTGTCAAAATTTGGTCTCTTGTGGGGAGAATCTATGATTATGAGAAAAAGGGGGAGTTTTTGGTACTCGGTCAATTTTTTTCAAGTGGAATATCTCTCTTTATGCCTAAACATGTGTGTTTGGATTAGAGATAGGAAAATGATTTTGATTTGCAAAAACAAACCAAGTGGTGGCAAAGAATGATCCAAATATGCCAAATTAAAGTCAAAAACAATTTGGTCTTCAATTTGAATCAATGTTGCATGTTTTGCATTTGCTTTTTGATGTGTTGGCATAAATCACCAAAAAGGGGGAGATTGAAAGGGAAATGTGCCCTTGGGCCATTTCTATATTGTTTTGGTGATTAAGTGCCCAACACATTTAAATATGCTCTCATGTGCTAAATAAAGAGAGAAGTAATAATCAAGGCAAAGGTATGGTTCTAGACTTAGTACATTGGTTTTTGTGTGTACTAATATATTTGTCTAAGTGCTAGAATCAGAGAAAAGAGAAGAAGAAAAGGACTTGGCTGGAGCAGCCAAGACTCTGCTCGGTCTGGCACACCGGATTGTCCGGTGGTGCACCGGACAGTGTCCGGTGCGCCAGGCTGGCTTCCGGCGAACTAGCCGCTCTCGAGAGAAATTAGCGGCGTACAGCTATAATTCACCGGACTGTCCGGTGAGCCAACGGCCGCCAGAGCAACGGTCGGCCGCGCAATCCGCGGGCGACGCGTGGCCCGAGCCAACGGTCGGCTGGGGGCACCGGACTGTCCGGTGTGCACCGGACAGTGTCCGATGCGCCAACCAGCCCGAAGTTGCAACGGTCGGCTGCGCCAGGAATGGAAGGAAATCACGCACCGGACATAAACAGTGGCTGTCCGGTGGTGCACCGGACTGTCCGGTACGCCACCTGACAGAAGGCAAGATTTGCCTTCCAAGAATGCCTCCAACGGCTCCTAGCTGCCTTGGGGCTATAAAAGGGACCCCTAGGCGCATGGAGGAGTCACCTACGCATACTTTGAGCATTCTAAGTCTTCCACACTCCGTCTTCGCGCACTTGATCGACCGTGTTAGTGATTTGAGCTCTGTTCTTGTAGTGAACTCGTTGTGCTTTATTTTGAGCTCAAGTCTTGGCTTGTGTGCGTGTGTATTGCTGCAGATTTGTGTGTGTGGCTTCACATTCTTACTCTTGTGCTTTCACCGAGATCTTTATTGTAAGGGTGAGAGGCTCCAACTTGTGGAGATTCCTCGTGAACGGGAAAAGAGATAAGCAAAGAAAAGACATGGTATTCAAGTTGATCATTGGATCACTTGAAAGGGGTTGAGTTCAACCCTCGTCCATTGGGACGCCACAACGTGGAGGTAGGCAAGTGTTATACTTGCCGAACCACAGGATAAACTCGCGTGTCTTTTGTGATTGTTTTTCTGTGATACTTGTGTTCGCAAGAGCTCGCTACTTAGTCATACTAACACTTAACCATGTTTTGTGGCTATTAGTTGTTGAATTTTACAGGATCACCTATTCACCCCCCTCTAGGTGCTCTCAGTTTCATTTGTGGCAGATGAAGCAGCAAGGAGAGAGAGAGAGAGGTCAAAGTGAAGGTGCTGGTCTTGCTATTGAATGATGGAGCTTTGGAAGTTGTTGTTGGTTTAGTAAGTCTCAATCTTTTTAGCTTTAGTGTTCTTCATATGTTGCTGTTGAATGATGGTAACAAGTAAATTTTATGATGTTGAATGTTCACAAATGGCGTTGAATGTGGCATTGTATCTGTCAGTACCATTCAATGTGGTTTGTCGAATGTCTATAGCTTCAATGTGGTAAAAACTAAATTTTTATGAGTTTTGAAAGTTGTTGAATGTTCACGAAGGGAATGATGTTGAATGATGGTAAATACTGGATTTTTATGTTCACGAATGTTGTTGAATGGATTCTTATATTAAAAATGTATTGGAATAAAAAATTGTTATAAAACTCACATTCTTAATTTCATTACGTTACATTGGTTTCCAAAACAATAGTGTATTGGAATCAAAAAGTGTTACAAAACTCAACCAAGCAAAGCATGCAATGGCATTCATTGATTTGGAATCCACCGCTTTTTAATTTTCATTACGATACCATTACCATGGTGAACCAAATACTACCCTAGTGCCTACCGTCAGCGAGAACCCACAACCTGAAAGGGAAATGTGCCCTTGGGCCATTTCTAGTATATTTTGGTGATTAAGTGCTCAACACATATTGGGTGAGTAATTATGTGTCAAATGATGAAAGAAGTGCAAATCAACAAGAAGATATGATTCTAGACTTAGTACATTGGTTTATGTGTACTAATATATTTGTCTAAGTGCTAGAATCAGGAAAAGAGAAAAAGGAAAAGACTTGGCTGGAGCAGCCAAGACTCAGCGCATTCTGGCACACCGGACTGCCCGGTGGTGCACCGGACAGTGTCCAGTGCGCCAGGCTGGTTTCTGGCGAACTGGCCACTCTCGGGAATTCATCGACGGCGTACGACTATAATTCACCGGACTGTCCGGTGGTGCACCGGACTGTCCGGTGAGCCAACGGCCGCTAGCGCAACGGTCGGCCGCCAAATCCGCGGGCGACGCGTGGCTCGCTCCAACGGTCGGCAGGAGGCACCGGACTGTCCGGTGTGCACCGGACAGTGTCCGGTGCGCCAACAGCTACAATTCTGCAACGGTCGGCTGTGCCATTTTAGGAAGGCGATCTGCACCGGACACTGAACAGTGCCAGTCCGGTGGTGCACCAGACTGTCCGGTGCGCCACCCGATAGAAGGCAAGAATTGCCTTCCCAGATTGCCACCAACGGCTCCTAGCTGCCTTGGGGCTATAAAAGAGGTCCCTAGGCGCATGGATGAGATACCCAAGCATTCCTTGATCATTCCTAAGCACCAAGACTCCACTCTCGCGCATTCGATTCTTTGAGATAGTGACTTGAGCACCATTTGTGTAGAGAACTCCTCGAGTTGTGTTGTGAGCTCAAGTTGTGGCTTTGTGTGCGTGATTGTGCTCTTGCTTTGAGTCTTGTGTGTGTTGCTCTCCCCTCCCTTACTTCCGTGCTTCTCTGTGATCATCAATTGTAAGGGCGAGAGGCTCCAAGTTGTGGAGATTCATCGCAAACGGGAGAAAGTATAAGAAAGGAAAACACCGTGGTATTCAAGCTGATCATTAGATCACTTGAAAGGGGTTGAGTGCATCCCTCGTCCATTGGGACGCCACAACGTGGAGTAGGCAAGTGTTATACTTGGCCGAACCACGGGATAAATCACCGTGTCTTTTGTGTTGTTCTTCTCTGTGATCATCGTGTTTCACAAAAGCTCGGTCCTTAACCACTTGGTCCTATTGCACTAACTCTTAACCAAGTTTTGTGGCTACAAGTATTTGATTTTTACAGGATCACCTATTCACCCCTCTAGGTGCTCTCAATTGGTATCGGAGCCGTTCTCTTCACTCTAGGGACTAATCGCCCGAAGAGATGGGTCCTAAGGGAAAGGGGATAGTGGTCAACGACAAGACAAAGGAGTCCATCGTCAACGAGCCAAGAGATGATAAGCCCTCAGACTCTAGCTCGAGTCATAAGAAAAGAGTCGGGAAGAAGAAAAGGCGCATCAAGAATATCGTCTACTACAACAGCGATGAGTCTTCTTCTTCCCCAAGAGACGACGACGACGAGAAAAAGAAACTGGTTAACTCAAACTTTTCTTTTGATTATTCTCGTATTCCGTTTAACTCCAATGCTCATTTACTTTCAATTCCACTTTGGAAACCTCTGCACTTTGATGGAGAAGACTACTCATTTTGGAGTCACAAAATGCGTAGTCACCTATTCTCTCTCCATCCAAGTATTTGGGAGATTGTTGAAAACGGAATGCTTTTTGATAGTACTGATAACCCCGTTTTCATTAATGAGCAAATCCATAAAAATGCACAAGCTACCACTGTTTTGCTAGCATCCTTGTGCAGGGACGAGTACCACAAGTTGAGCGGCTTGGATAATGCCAAGCAAATTTGGGACACCCTCAAGATTTCTCATGAGGGGAACGACGCCACCATGATCACCAAGATGGAGTTGGTGGAAGATGAACTGGGAAGGTTCGCAATGATCACGGGAGAGGAGCCAACACAAACGTACAACAGGCTCAAGACCCTGGTCAACAAAATCAGGAGCTATGGAAGCACGAGATGGACGGACCACGACGTCGTCCGACTTATGCTCTGGTCCTTCACTGTTCTTGATCCTCATCTTGTGAACTCAATCCGTGAGAATCCTAGGTACACAAAGATGACGCCCGAAGAAATACTCGGAAAGTTTGTAAGCGGGCGTATGATGATAAAGGAAGCAAGATATGTTGATGAGGCATTGAATGGCCCAATGCCCATCTATGAGCCTCAAACCGTTGCTCTCAAAGCAACAAGCAGCAAGGAGGCGCTACCTAGCAAGGTGGCACAAGTTGAGGCGGCCGGACTAAACGAGGATGAGATGGCTCTAATCATAAAGCGTTTCAAGACCGCATTGAAAGGACGCAAGGAGTACTCAAACAAGAACAAGGCAAAGGGAAAGCGCTCCTGCTTCAAATGTGGTAAGACTGGTCATTTTATAGCAAATTGTCCCGATAACTCTAGTGACCAGGAACAAGGAAAGGGCGGGAAGAAAGAGAAGCAAAAGAGCTATAGGAAAGCAAAGGGTGAGGCACACATCGGAAAGGAATGGGACTCAGACTGCTCATCTTCTGATTCCGACGACGAAGGACTCGCTGCCTCAGCCTTCAACAAGTCCTTTCTCTTCCCCAACGAACGCCACACCTGCCTCATGGCAAAGGAGAAAAAGGTAAGCGTTCGTGAAACTCCTAAGTATACTACTTCAAGTGATGATGAATCTAGTGATGATGAAGTAGACTATACTGAATTATTTAAGGGCTTAGATAGATCAAAAGTAGATAAAACTAATGAATTGATTGACGCCTTAAATGAGAAAGATAGACTACTAGAGAGGCAAGAAGATATTCTGTATGAGGAACATGACAAGTTTGTTAGTGTTCAAAAGTCTCTTGCCTTAGAAATAAAGAGAAATGAATTACTATCTTCTGAGTTATCTACTTGCAATGAAACTATGGCTAGCTTGAAGAGTATTAATGATGATTTAAATGCCAAGCTAGAAGTAGTTAAATCTAGTTCTTGTGAAGAGAATGTTGTAATTTGCAATAGATGCAAGGATTTTAATGTTGATGCTTGTGATGAACATTTAATTTCCATTTCTGAATTAAATTTTGAAGTAGCAAGTCTTAATGCTCAACTTAAGACTTGCAAAAGTGATTTTGATAAATTAAAATTTGCTAGGAATGCCTACACTGTTGGTAGACACCCCTCAATTAAAGATGGGCTTGGCTTTAAGAAGGAAGCCAAGAACTTAACAAGCCAAAGGGCTCCCATTTTCAACAAGGAAAAAGGGAAGGCCCCTATGGCTAGTTGCATTCAAAAGAATCATGCGTTCATTTATGATAGAAAAGTTTCTAGGAATACTCATTATAACAGGAGTTATGGTGCTTATGATTCACATGCTATGATTGCTTCAAGTTCTACTTTTGTGCATGGTAGGAGTAGGCCTAGGAAGGGAAATGTTATTCATCATGTGCCTAAGAAAATGCCTAATGAATCTGCTACTTTTTTTCATGCCTGCAACACTAATTTTGTACTTTCATGTAAAAATAAGAAAGTGGTTGCTAGGAAGTTGGGGGCCAAATGCAAGGGAGATAAGACTTGCATTTGGGTCCCAAAGGATATTGTAACTAACCTTGTAGGACCCAACAAGAGTTGGGTACCTAAGACCCAAGCCTAATTTGCCTTGCAGGTTTATGCATCCGGGGGCTCAAGCTGGATTATCGACAGCGGATGCACAAACCACATGACGGGGGAGAAGAAGATGTTCTCCTCCTACGTCAAGAGCAAAGATTCCCAAGATTTGATCATCTTTGGAGATGGGAACCAAGGCAAGGTTAAAGGTCTAGGAAAGATAGCTTTTTCATCCGAGCATTCCATATCTAATGTGTTCTTAGTTGAATCACTAGGATACAACTTATTGTCTGTTAGTCAACTATGTAATATGGGATATAATTGTCTGTTTACCAATATAGATGTGTCTGTCTTTAGAAGGAGTGATGGTTCACTAGCTTTTAAGGGTGTACTAGACGGCAAACTCTATTTAGTTGATTTTTTGAAGGAGGAGGCCGATCTAGATGCATGCTTAATTGTTAAGACTAGCATGGGCTGGCTGTGGCATCGCCGTTTAGCACATGTTGGGATGAAGAACCTTCAAAAACTTCTAAAGGGAGAACACGCGTTAGGTCTAACCAATGTTTCTTTCGAAAAAGATAGACCTTGTGCAGCTTGTCAAGTAGGTAAACAGGTGGGAAGTACTCATCACAGCAAGAACGTGATGACCACGACAAGACCTCTAGAGCTACTTCATATGGACCTCTTCGGACCCGTCGCCTACCTTAGCATCGGGGGAAGTAAGTATGGTCTTGTTATTGTTGATGATTTTCCCGCTTCACTTGGGTATTCTTTTTGCAGGACAAATCAGAAACCCAAGGGACCCTTAAGCGCTTCCTAAGGAGAGCTCAAAATGAATTTGAGCTCAAGGTGAAAAAGATAAGGAGCGACAACGGGTCCGAGTTCAAGAATCTTCAAGTGGAGGAGTACCTTGAGGAGGAAGGAATCAAGCACGAGTTCTCTGCTCCCTACACACCACAGCAAAACGGTGTGGTAGAGAGGAAGAACAGGACGCTTATAGACATGGCAAGGACGATGCTTGGAGAATTCAAGACGCCCGAGCAGTTTTGGTCGGAAGCTGTGAACACAGCTTGCCACGCCATAAACCGGGTCTACCTTCATCGCCTCCTCAAGAAGACGTCGTACGAACTTCTAACCGGTAACAAACCCAATGTTTCATATTTTCGTGTATTTGGGAGCAAATGTTACATTCTTGTGAAGAAAGGTAGGAATTCCAAATTTGCTCCCAAAGCTGTAGAAGGGTTTTTGTTAGGTTATGACTCAAATACAAAGGCGTATAGAGTCTTCAACAAATCATCGGGTTTGGTTGCAGTCTCTAGCGACGTTGTATTTGATGAAACTAATGGCTCTCCAAGAGAGCAAGTTGATCTTGATGATGTAGATGAAGATGATGTTCCAACGGATGCAATTTGCACCATGGCGATTGGAAATGTGCGACCACAGGAACACAAAGAGCAAGATCAACCTTCTTCCTCAACGACGATGCATCCCCCAACTCAAGATGATGAACATGTTCCTCAAGATGAGACGTGTGATCAAGGGGGAGCACACGAAGATCAAGTTGTGGAAGAAGAAGCACCACGGGCCCCTCCCACTCAAATCCGAGCGACGATTCAAAGGAATCATCCCGTCGACCAGATTTTGGGCGATATAAGCAAGGAGTAACTACTCGCTCTAGATTAGCTAATTTTTGTGAGCATTTCTCGTTTGTCTCTTCTATTGAGCCTTTCAGGGTAGAAGAGGCCTTACTAGATCCGGACTGGGTGTTGGCCATGCAGGAAGAGCTCAATAACTTCAAGCAAAATGAAGTTTGGACCCTGGTGCCACGTCCAACGCAAAACGTTGTGGGAACCAAGTGGGTGTTCCACAACAAGCAAGACAAGCACGGAGTGGTGACAAGGAACAAGGCTCGACTTGTGGCAAAAGGTTATGCCCAAGTTGCAGGTTTGGATTTCGAGGAGACTTTTGCTCTTGTGGCTAGGCTAGAGTCTATTCGCATTCTATTAGCCTATGCCGCTCACCATTCCTTCAGGTTGTTCCAAATGGATGTGAAGAGCGCTTCCTCAACGGGCCAATCAAGGAGGAGGTATACGTAGAGCAACCCCCTGGCTTTGAGGATGAACAGTACCCCGACCATGTGTGTAAGCTCTCTAAGGCGCTCTATGGACTTAAGCAAGCCCCAAGAGCATGGTATGAATGCCTTAGAGATTTTCTAATTGCTAATGCTTTCAAGGTTGGAAAAACCGATCCAACTCTTTTCACTAAGACTTGTGATGGTGATCTATTTGTATGCCAAATTTATGTCGATGACATAATATTTGGTTCTACTAACCAAAAGTCTTGTGAAGAGTTTAGCAGGGTGATGACACAGAAATTCGAGATGTCTATGATGGGCGAGTTGAACTACTTCCTTGGGTTTCAAGTGAAGCAACTCAAGGACGGCACCTTCATCTCTCAAACGAAGTACACGCAAGACTTGCTCAAGCGGTTCGGGATGAAGGACGCCAAGCCCGCAAAGACTCCAATGGGAACCGACGGACATGTCGACCTCAACAAGGGAGGTAAGTCCGTTGATCAAAAGGCATACCAGTCTATAATAGGATCCTTGCTTTGTTTATGTGCTAGTAGACCGAATATTATGCTTAGCGTATGCATGTGTGCTAGATTTCAATCCGACCCAAGGGAGTGTCACCTTATGGCCGTTAAGCGAATTCTTAGATATTTAGTTGCTACGCCTTGCTTCAGGATCTGGTATCCAAAGGGGTCTACCTTTGACTTAATTGGATATTCAGACTCCGATTATGCCGGGTGCAAGGTTGATAGAAAGAGTACATCAGGGACGTGCCAATTCCTAGGAAGGTCCCTGGTATCTTGGAGTTCTAAGAAACAAACTTCCGTTGCCCTATCCACCGCTGAGGCCGAGTATGTTGCCGCATGACAGTGTTGCGCGCAACTACTTTGGATGAGGCAAACCCTCCGGGACTTTGGCTACAATCTAAGCGAAGTCCCACTCCTATGTGATAATGAGAGTGCAATCTGCATGGCGGACAATCCTGTTGAACACAGCCTCACAAAGCACATAGACATCCGACATAACTTTTTGAGAGACCACCAGCAAAAGGGAGATATCGAAGTGTTTTATGTTAGCACCGAGAACCAGCTAGCCGATATCTTTACCAAGCCTTTAGATGAGAAGACCTTTTGCAGGCTGCGTAGTGAGCTAAATGTCTTAGATTCACATAACTTGGATTGATCTATAGCATGCTTGTGTTTTATGTCTTTGATCATGTTCCTTTATGCATATTATTGCTTACTTATGGTGATCAATTTGTGAAAGAGATCCCCGGACCTCACAAGTCCATATGTGAATGATGCACATATTTAGGGGGAGAAATGCTACAACTTGACCCTTTGAGACTAACTGTATGCTAGAGTTTACTTAATTTAGTCACAAAGGTGGATTGAAAGGGAAAGGTGAACTTGGTCCATGCAAGACTTCCACTGCACTCCGATGAGAGGGTAATTTATTCCAAGTTCATCTCCATACTCTTATTGCCTTTTACTCTTAATTGACGATTTTGGTGAGGCAATGGGGTTTAAGGGCCAGTAATGATCCCGTTTTGGTGTTTAATGCCAAAGGGGGAGAAATTAAGGCCAAAGCAAATGGATCAGCTACCTCTTGAGAACTTTGAAAATAGTAGAGTTAGAACTTTTGATTTGTCAAAATACTCGTAATGTGCAAAATTTGGTCTCTTGTGGGGAGAATATTTGATTATGGGAAAAGGGGGAGTTTTTGGCTCTTGGTCAATTTTCTCTTGGAATATCTCTCTTTATGCCTAAACAAGTGTGTTTAACTTAGAGATAGGAAAATGAAGTTGATTTCAAAAACAATCCAAGTGGTGGCAAAGAATGATCCAAATATGCCAAATTTGAATCAAAAACAATTTTTGTTCTCAAGTATATGGATGTTGCACTTCTATTGGTTGCTTTTTGATGTGTTGGCATAAATCACCAAAAAGGGGGAGATTGAAAGGGAAATGTGCCCTTGGGCCATTTCTAGTATATTTTGGTGATTAAGTGCTCAACACATATTGAGTGAGTAATTATGTGTCAAATGATGAAAGAAGTGCAAATCAACAGGAAGGTATGATTCTAGACTTAGTACATTGGTTTATGTGTACTAATATATTTGTCTAAGTGCTAGAATCAGGAAAAGAGAAAAAGGAAAAGACTTGGCTGGAGCAGCCAAGACTCAGCGCAGTCTGGCACACCGGACAGTGTCCAGTGCGCCAGGCTGGTTTCTGGCGAACTGGCCACTCTCGGGAATTCATCGGCGGCGTACGGCTATAATTCACCGGACTGTCCGGTGAGCCAACGGCCACCAGCGCAACGGTCGGCCGCCAAATCCGCGGGCGACGCGTGGCTCGCTCCAACGGTCGGCAGGAGGCACCGGACAGTGTCCGGTGCGCCAACGGCTACAACTCTGCAAAGGTCGGTTGTGCCATTTTAGGAAGGCGATCTACACCGCACACTGAACAGTGCATGTCCGGTGGTGCACCAGACTGTCCGGTGGTGCACCGGACTGTCCGGTGCGCCACCCGACAGAAGGCAAGAATTGCCTTCCCAGATTGCCACCAACGGCTCCTAGCTGCCTTGGGGCTATAAAAGAGGTCCCTAGGCGCATGGAGGAGATACCCAAGCATTCCTTGATCATTCCTAAGCACCAAGACTCCACTCTCGCGCATTCGATTCTTTGAGATAGTGACTTGAGCACCATTTGAGTAGAGAACTCCTCGAGTTGTGTTGTGAGCTCAAGTTGTGGCTTTGTGTGCTTGATTGTGCTCTTGCTTTGAGTCTTGTGTGTGTTGCTTTCCCCTCCCTTACTTCTGTGCTTCTCTGTGATCATCAATTGCAAGGGCGAGAGGCTCCAAGTTGTGGAGATTTCTCGCAAACGGGAGAGTATAAGAAAGGAAAACACCGTGGTATTCAAGCTGATCATTGGATCACTTGAAAGGGGTTGAGTGCAACCCTCGTCCATTGGGACGCCACAACGTGGAGTAGGCAAGTGTTATACTTGGCCGAACCACGGGATAAATCACCGTGTCTTTTGTGTTGTTCTTCTCTGTGATCATCGTGTTTCACAAAATCTCGGTCCTTAGCCACTTGGTTCTATTGCACTAACTCTTAACCAAGTTTTGTGGCTACAAGTATTTGATTTTTATAGGATCACCTATTCACCCCCCTCTAGGTGCTCTCACAACCGTCTGGTGGAGAGGCGGCAAACACGTGCCATATGTTTAGCGAGCTATAGATTGCATTCCATTTTATCTATACTACTCTATTAAGAATCTAATGTGGGCACCTGGTGCTACAACAACTTCACCCTCCGCGCTGACACTCTGGGCCCGTCCCACCCGCCCCGACTAGTTCTCCCGCCCCACGCGACCCGTCTCGGCATTGTGCCCTATGGGCCCCACGCCCAGCGCCCACGTAGCACTCTCTCAGCTACTGCCATGTGGACCCCTAGACAGCCAGCTATTGCACCTGCCCAGCACCCGACCCCGCTCGCGTAGCTACCACGCAGCGCAAAAAATAGTGCAAAGTGAGCACTCGAACCCCATGCCCCTGCTCAAGAAATTTGGGGGTAACCACCAGACCACACGAGCCTTAGTGTTTAGAAATAAATAATAATTATATTTGAATAAATATCTCAATACATATTTGTATGGTATATAACAACCGTAGCAAAGCACGTGTAACTAGCTAGTATAAACATATTTTGCATCTCTAGAGCTTTATTCTCAAGATGCATTGGTTCTCCACGTACAATTCAAAACAATTGAGGTGTGACACCGATGGAGACAGGTTAAATCCTGCTTCTTTTGGGTTGTGCAGAGTCTAGGTATTTTGGGCTGTCTATACAGCACATGGGCAATTTTTGCCCAAAAAACACACGTGTGTTTTTAGCTGAAAAAACACGCAGATTTCTTTTAAGGAAAATCTGTGCGTTTTGCAAACACAAAACACACACATCTCATATCCACTAGATCAAGATCTAATGGTCATAATAAACACGCAAGTTTTTTCTCTAAAAATAGAGAAAAAACCTAATATACAAAAAACAATACAAGTTGTTGTGTTAATATTTAACATGTTGTCTTGTACTTTTTTTTGTTGAGAAAAATAGATGTAGAACAACAAAAATGACCTCTAACACAGAAAACACTGTTATGTGCTCAGATAACAGTAGTTGCCTGCATGAGGCCAAACACTTCTGAAAATTTTGCTACTCAGACACAAATCTAGAAAAAATGATGAAGCAAAAACTCACAAAACAGATCATACATCACACGAAAATAGCGTGCATTGCAAGGGAAGTGGATACTTGGTACTTCAACTTTTTCAGCTTCATGGTGCAAAGGCTTTTCTCCACCTAGCAAAGACAAAAATAAAAAAATATATAACATTGAAAAAAACGAAAACAAATCATAAAGTCAAAAATCACGATAGACATTACAATGATGCGAACCAAAATCAAAGGAGGAGGGGAAGTGATGCCTAGTACTTCATCATCTCTTCAGCTTGCTCCCTTTCCTCGTCACTTGATTCCTTAAGAACCTAGAAAAACAAACTAAAACAAAATCATACATGGAACAAAAAGCATAGTACTATACAATACTTTACATTACAACATAATACATAAAAAACATCATACAAAAAACATGAAAGTAAGCAACAACCAAACATCAAGAGCAAAACATAACAAAATACATGGAAAAATCTAACAATAAATTACAACACAATAACATGGTAGCCGCATAATAGGAAACAAAAATTTACAAAGAAACATCAGATAACAGTAGTTGCCTGCATGAGGCCAAACACTTCTGAAAAATTTGCTACTCAGACACAAATCTAGAAAAAAAGGATGAAGCAAAAACTCTCAAAACAAATCATGCATCACACGAAAATAGCGTACATTGCAAGGGAACTGGATACTTGGTACTTCAACTTTTTCAGCTTCATGGTGCAAAGGCTTTTCTCCACCTAGCAAAGACAAAAATAAAAAAATATATAACATTGAAAAAAACTAAAACAAATCATAAAGTCAAAAATCACGATAGACATTACAATGATGCGAACCAAAATCAAAGGAGCAGGGGAAGTGATGCCTAGTACTTCATCATCTCTTCAGCTTGCTCCCTTTCCTCGTCACTTGATTCCTTAAGAACCTAGAAAAACAAACTAAAACAAAATCATACATGAAACAAAAAGCATAGTACCATACAATACTTTACATTACAACATAATACATAAAAAAACATCATACAAAAAACATGAAAGTAAGCAACACCCAAACATCAAGAGCAAAACATAACAAAATACATGGAAAAATCTAACAAATCATCAAGAGTAATGTATTGTTAGATTTTTCCATGTTTTTTGTTTTGTTTTGCTCTTGATGTTTTGGTGTTGCTTACTTTCATGTTTTTTGTATGATGTTTTTTTTGATGTATTATGTTGTAATGTAAAGTATTGTATGGTACTATGCTTTTTTCCATGTATGATTTTGTTTTAGTTTGTTTTTCTAGGTTCTTAAGGAATCAAGTGACGAGGAAAGGGAGAAAGCTGAAGAGATGATGAAGTACTAGGCATCACTTCCCTTGGTCCTTTGATTTTGGTTCGCATCATTGTAATGTCTATCGTGATTTTTGACTTTATGATTTGTTTTAGTTTTTTTCAATGTTATATATTTTTTTTTATTTTTGTCTTTGCTAGGTGGAGAAAAGCCTTTGCACCATGCACGTATGCCAGGTTCTTGAATTGGGAGCTGCTGGTACAGCTTCCATGCGCGTGAGTTCTGAAAGTTTCAGCCATGAAGTAGCACCCCGTGAACTCGAGGTGTCTTAGCAGTGGGATCTACAAAACAAGACATTTTGAGCCGCAACATAATAAGTACAATGGCTAGCTCTCCATGCATGCCTAGTGTACGGCTGAGCACAGTTTACCTGGCTGGTTAGCTGGCCAGCCATGAAGAAATCCGCCATCAGAACCTGCAAGACAAGGCATCCTAGTAGATCAGATCAGATGATCTAATTCAAACAGACTTGATAGACAGAGAGATATCTCACCCACTCCTAGTTTGTATTACTTGACAAACATCCCATGCTCGGATTTTTCTTGTACACCCCATGTAAAAAACACCTGCAACAAAAAACATGATAATTAGAAGATATCATAATAGATTTCTCACCCACTCCTAGTTTGTATTACTTATTCAAATTGGATTAACATATGCAAAAAAAATATTTGTATTACCTCTTCGATTGGATAGAAGACTAACACACTATCCATTAGTTTTTGCCCCCCTCCCTCCCCTGATGATCTGCCGCAAAACACAAAAAAAGGCTACACATGAACTTGCTCTCTGCCCTCCGCCTCCAAGAACTATATCTGCATGATCTGAACATCCTCTGACTTAGCTGAAAACGACCAGAGCAAAAACACAACTACAAGGCAAAAAAATCCACATAACACAAAAAAACAGCCAAGATTGAAAAAAAAACTGGGCATAAATTTTCTTTCCCTTTTCGCAGATTCATGTTGATGGTACTAACAAGTTTGTCACTGAAGACAACATATTCTCAGAAGATGAAATTACCAATTTTCAGCAGCATATATTGGAGATAATTGGAAGTACTCAGGTAAAAAGTATATGAGAATTCCCGTAATTACAGTTGAATAAGATGAAAAAATTCTATCCACATGTTTTGAAGACTAAAAACCTTTTTGTGATTTTTTATGAATGTGCAAAAAACAGATGGCTGGAAGGCGTTTTACTCAAAATGGATCAAGCAGTACTCAGATATACGCACAAATGACGCTGCCATATGTTTCAAACCAGGTAATAAAATGCAAAAAAAACATGAACAACACCTACTAAATTATATATGGGAAATTAATTGATCCTTGATGATTATGCAGGGTGGATACATGGATCTAATGATGGAACAAATACGTAACTCACAAGGAGAATTAGTGAGTGAACTAGGCAATGAAATGCAAAGTGCCCTATGCACACAAAATGAAACCATGAACAAAAACCTACTAGTGGCCCCATGTGAGACATACACATAGATGATTCTTGAGGAGGACTCAACGCTTGCAAATGCATACATATCCAAGGTAAGTGTGGGGGTGTGTGGGAAAAAATAAAAGTAATATACATTTCATAACATAAACAATGATGTTAACAATGATGTTTATAGCGGCAATATGATGTGTTAACAGGATATGTTTCAAACCAGGTAATAAAATGGAAAAAAAACATGAACAACACCTACTAAATTATATATGGGAATTTAATTGATCCTTGATGATTATGCAGGGTGGATACATGGATCTGATGATGGAACAGATATATAACTCGCAAGGAGAATCAGTGAGTGAAGTAGGCAATGAAATGCAAAGTGGCCTATGCACACAAAATGAAACAATGAACAACAACCTACTAGGAGCACCATGTGAGACATACACACAGATGATTCTTGAGGAGGACTCCCCGCTTGCAAATGCAGACATATCCAAGGTAAGTGTGGGGGGTCTGTGGGAAAAAATAATATTAATATACATTTCATAACATAAATAAAAATTAGAAAACTAACAAAAAAACTGATTTTTTTGTAGGAGACATTTGGGGAATGCAATGAAGCTGATACATCTAAATATGGGGAAGCAGTATACCACAGGGATCTCTTTGAGATAATGCATGTACAACAACTAACTGAATGTGCGCAAAATGATGATGGAAAAGAAACTAAAACATCGAGTGCTAGTGCAAACTTTGATGATGCAGAAGCTAAAACAACAAATGCAGGATATGAAGAGTTAACAGAGGATCAGATTGATGCCTTCATTATGAGTGAGCAGATAGCTGCAACAGAAGGGAACAATGCATCAATAGACAACAAATACACACCTCAAGTTGGGATGAAATTTAAGACCAGGGGAGATGCAGAGCACTTCTTATTCTTCTATGGTTTTTTGGCTGGTTTTAAACCAGCAATCACCCACACTTTCAGGACTTCCAACAAAAAAAGAAGCAATGAAGTAACAAAGGTGGAGCTGAAATGTAACAAACATGGCAAAACAAAAAAGACAAACCAGCAGGAATAAGATATTTGCATAGAAAAAAAGCGCTGCGAGAAAGGCCCAAAAAGGAATACAAATGTCCAAGTTAAAACAGATTGCAGAGTATTCATGGTTATAAAGGAACATGGACAAAAATGGGTGATCGATAAGTTAGACTTGGAACACAATCATGAGCTCAGACCAGCAGACAACAACAACATGACCAGCAGACGCATAGAGGAGCATATAACCACTATGTGTAGTTCACCAGAGAGGAGAGATGGGTGTTCCCACGGGCTAAGACACACCAATCAAGAGTTTCTTTCGAAAAGAATCGCTTGCATTGAAGGAGATATGCCCGACAGATCACTTTTTCCATGTCTCGGATGAACGCTTCAAGCTCCCAAATTCACTGCTGCTGCAATCTAGTCAACAGTTTGAGTCAGAAAGCACATAATAAGCAAAAGGAACTAAAAGGCACTAATAAAAACTTGACAACATTTACAGCTGCAGAGCATATCAAATTATTGCAAAATGAATTAACCTTAGGCTCTTAGGGCCTGTTTGTTTCAGCTTATAGATTATATAATCTGGATTATAATCTAAATTATATAATCTAGATTATAATCTAGACATATTATAATCTATATGTAGTTGTTTGGTAGTCTAGATTATAATCTAAATTATATAATCTGTTGTCTTTTTATGAATAATCTACTTTTGTATAATCTAGACTACCAAACAACTACGTATAGATTATAATATGTCTAGATTATAATCTAGATTATATAATTTAGATTATAATCCAGATTATATAATCTATAAGCTGAAACAAACAGGCCCTAAGAGCCTAAGGTTAATTCATGTTGCAACAATTTGATATGCTCTGTAGCTGTAAATGTTGTCAAGTTTTTATTAGTGCCTTTTAGTTCCTTTTGCTTATTATGTGCTTTCTGACTCAAACTGTTGACTAGATTGCAGCAGCAGTGAATTTGGGAGCTTGAAGCGTTCATCCGAGACATGGAAAAAGTGATCTGCCGGGCATATCTCCTTCAATGCAAGCGACTCTTTTCGAAAGAAACTCTTGATTGGTGTGTCTTAGCCCGTGGGAACACCCATCTCTCCTCTCTGGTGAACTACACATAGTGGTTATATGCTCCTCTATGCGTCTGCTGGTCATGTTGTTGCTGTCTGCTGGTCTGAGCTCATGATTGTGTTCCAAGTCTAACTTATCGATCACCCATTTTTGTCCATGTTCCTTTATAACCATGAATACTCTGCAATCTGTTTTAACTTGGACATTTGTATTCCTTTTTGGGCCTTTCTCGCAGCGCTTTTTTTCTATGCAAATATCTTGTTCCTACTGGTGTTGGGACCATGCTTCGTCGCCGAAGGTCCTGCAGAAAGGAAACAGCTTCGGTTGAAGCTGCCTAGACGTAATGCCGAAGGTATCATTCATGAAGCTTCGGTATTACAGCATGTCCGAAGATGAGGGATCGAACCGACTTAAAGATAGAATGACTTTTTAGTCCATAAGGGTCTGAGTCAATGTTGTAAACTTTTATGAGGGGTATGGTTGTAATTCTTCACAGGCTGTGCCCTGTGCCTATAAATAGTGAACAATATTCCTTTACTGTTCACGCATTCCTGTAATTGCTAACGCATCACTCGGGAATTATTGTTTGTCAAGGCAAAGGTATAAATGTACCTAAACGTTGTATTCAAATATCTTAAATTCATATAATAAGATATATGGATGATGTCATTTATTTTCAATGTATTTATCTTTAATGTTTCATGTTTTACTTTATTTTGTATTATCTTTATAAGTTTAATTACGAAGGTGAAACCTTCGTAATATTATGCTCGTGACCTTCGTCCGAAGTCCATTAAATCCTTGTGGAGATAATGCTTCGGCGGACGAAGGGCATTGATATTTAACATTTTATGTTGCCTTGTTCTTAATTCATAGCATTTGAGAACAAGTCCCCAACATTGGCGCCCACCTCCGGTGAACTCACTTCCACTTTCTTGAGCTGATGGCTTCGTTCAACAATCAATCTGGAGCTGCTTCGGCTCCGAAGCTGGTACTCCCGATAACAGGCGGTTCATGCTCAGAGCCAGCCAACAAGAAGCAGAAGAAGGAGGCACAGAGAAGGGTACAGCATGTCGGGGTGTAGGGACCCTTCATCAAGTTAAGATGGTCTCACATTCCAATTACCTTCTCCCAAGAGGATCTTCAACTCAAGGATTACCCACACAACGATGCTATGGTTATCTCTTGTGTGATCAAAGGATTTCTGGTCCATAATGTTTTGGTTGATACATGCAGTGCAGCTGATATCATATTTGCTAAGGCCTTCAGACAGATGCAAGAGCCCGAAGACAAAATTCATGATGCCACACATCCCTTTTGTGGCTTCGGAGGAAGGCAGATTGTAGCACTCGGCAAAATCACAATGCCAGTGACCTTCGGATTTATCAACAACACAAGGACTGAACAAGTTGTGTTTGATATTGTTGACATGGAATACCCTTACAATGCAATCATTGGTCGTGGTACTCTCAATGCCTTCGAAGCAATTCTTCATCCAACTTATCTTTGCATGAAGATACCTTCGGACCAAGGGCCCATTGCTATTCATGGAAGTCAGGAAGCTGCCAGAAGGGCCGAAGGAAATTGGACAGACTCAAAAGCAATCCATAATATAGATGGAGCTGAAGCTTGTGAGCAATACAAGTTCAGAAGGGAAAAAGCTGCTTCGGCTGATCAGCCGAAGCCCATGCTCTTATGTGAGGACATAGCAGAGCAGAAGGTGCTATTGGGATCTCAACTGTCAGAAGAACAGGAGAAAACCTTGATAAGGTTTTTGTTCAACAATAAAGATGTTTTTGCTTGGTCAGCTAATGATCTTTGTGGAGTTAACAGGGATGTTATTGAGCACTCGCTCAATGTCGATCCATCCTTCAGACCCAGAAAGCAGAGGCTTCGGAAGATGTCTGATGACAAGGCCGAAGGTGCTCGGAATGAAGTGAAAAGACTCCTCAGTGCCGGAGTTATCAGAGAGGTAAAATACCCAGAATGGTTGGCTAACACTGTTATGGTAAAGAAGGCCAATGGTAAATGGAGAATGTGTATCGATTTTACTGATCTCAATAAGGCCTGTCCGAAGGACGAGTTTCCATTGCCAAGGATAGATTCCCTAGTTGATGCAGCAGCTTCATCAGAGCTTATGAGTCTGCTGGATTGTTATTCAGGCTATCACCAAATTTGGATGAAGAAGGAGGATGAACCGAAAACCAGCTTCATAACCCCTAGTGGAACATATTGTTACCTTCGGATGCCTGAGGGGCTTAAGAATGCTGGAGGAAGCTTCAGCAGAATGATAGCGAAGGTTCTTCATTCCCAGATAGGCAGAAATGTGTTAACTTATGTTGATGATATCATTGTAAAAAGCACGAAGCAAGACAATCACATTGCTGATCTGCAGGAGACCTTCGCTAATTTTAGACAGGCTGGTTTAAAGTTGAACCCAGAAAAATGTGTCTTCGGAGTGAAGAAAGGGAAATTTCTTGGCTGTCTAGTCTCAACAAAAGGGATTGAAGCTAATCCAAACAAAATCGAAGCTATCCTTCGAATGGAGCCACCAAGTACAAAGAAGGGGGCTCAAAGATTGACAGGAAGACTGGCATCTCTCAACAGATTTATATCTAGATCAGCAGAGAGAAACTTACCATTTTTCGAAGTACTGAAATCAGCTGAAGTTTTTCAATGGGGACCAGTTCAGCAGAAAGCCTTCAAAGAGCTGAAGCAATATTTGATAGACCTAACAACACTAACTCCACCAACACCAGGGGCTCCTCTGTTATTATATGTGGCAGCTTCGCACTCAGCGGTAAGTGCAGCACTCATCCAGGAGAACCTTGAAGGCCAAGTCAAAAAGCAAGCCCCAATATACTTCGTATCAGAAGTTCTTAGTCTATCAAAGAAAAATTATACGGAATTGGAGAAGGTACTGTATGCTGTTTTGATGGCCTCCAGGAAGCTTCGGCACTATTTTCAAGCTTACAATATAATTGTTCCTTCTTCACAACCATTGAAGGACATCATGAGAAATCGAGAAGCTACTGGAAGGATTGGAAAATGGGCTGCAGAGCTCAATGAATTTTGTATTGATTATGTGCATAGGTCTTCGATTCAATCCCAAGCGTTGGCAGACTTCATTGCTGACTGGACGCCAGGGGCTCAAGAGGAAGAAACGAATAAAGATGCCGAAGTATGGACAACGTTTTGCGATGGGTCTTGGGGAACCTTCGGAGCAGGAGCAGCTGCTGTGTTGGTTTCACCTTCAAAGTTAAAACTTGTTATGCGACAAGACTTGATTTCAATTGCACAAACAATATTGCTGAGTACGAAGCTCTGCTCTTGGGTCTTCTGAAGTTAAAGGCAATGGGAATCAGAAGGGCCATTCTTAAAACTGATTCCCAAGTTATTTCTGGTCATATTGAAAAAAGCTACAAAGCAAGAGATCCGAAGCTTGAAAAATATTTAGATACAGTCCGAAGGATTGAGGCTTCCTTCGAAGGATTCTCTGTTAAAAATATTCCTCGTGGAGAAAATGGATATGCTGATCTATTAGCCAAGTCAGCAGCACAGGGGCTGCCCTTACCTTCGGAAGTATTTTTTGAAACAATAAAAGCACCTTCGGTCGAGCTTCTTGAAAGAGCAGTCCTCAACATATCCCCTGTTTATAGTGAAGATTGGAGAACTGAGATCATCTCTTTCCTTCAGGGCAATTTTCTTTCAGATGACGAAGCTTATAACAGGAGGATAGAAGCAAGAGCTCGACCATATGTCATAATAGAAGGGGAATTATACAAGCGGGGGGTATGTTCCCCGTTACTCAAGTGTTTATACAGAGCTGAAGGCATAGAATTGATGAAGGAAATACACGCAGGCCTGTGTGGATCCCACATTAGATCTAGGCCTTTGCTCGGAAAAGTTTTTCATCAAGGATTTTATTGGCCAAAGGCAGCTTCGGATGCAGCGGATTTAGTTCAAAAGTGCGAAGGTTGTCAGAAATGTGCAAGAGATCAAAAACAACCTTCGTCTTTAACTCAATTAATACAACCCACTTGACCGTTGCAAAGGTGGGGCCTTGATTTGCTAGGTCCATTACCACCAGCACAGGGGAACTTAAGATATGTTGTAGTGGTAGTGGAATATTTTTCTAAGTGGATTGAGGCAAAGCCTTTAGCCACAATAACTTCGGTTACTATTCAAAAGTTTTTCTGGCAAAATATTGTTTGTCGCTTCGGAGTGCCGAAGGCCATTATTGTGGATAATGGGACACAGTTCGATTCTGAAGCTTTCAGAGAATTTTGCGATCAAATTGGCACGAAGATCCATTTTGCATCAGTTCGACATCCGGAGTCAAACGGACTTGTTGAAAGAGCTAATGGGATCATAATGACAGGGATAATGAAGCTAATCTTCAATCAGCCCAGGGAAAAGTGGCAAGAAGAATTAATCAAAGTGGTGTGGAGCCATAACACAACAGTGTCAAGATCAACAAGTTTTACGCCATTCAAACTATTGTTTGGTGACGAAGCAATAACCCCGGAAGAAGCCAAAGCAGGATCAATAAGAACAGTAGCTTTGGCAGAAGGCGAAGATGCAGTTGATCACTCTGTGGAAAAGATGCTATAGAAGGGATCAGGCTTCAAGCTGTGGAAAACATCAACAAATATCAAGATGAAACAATAAAATGGCGTGACAGAAAGGTTAGGCTGAAGAACATTGAGCCAGGACACTTGGTGCTTCGAAGAATAGCCAACCCTGAAACAGTAGGCAAATTACAGCTGAAGTGGGAAGGACCTTTTTTGGTAGCATCTTCGTCAAGACCCGGTTCCTACAGATTGAAGGATATGGACGGCAACGACATTCCTAGATCATGGAATGCGGATGAGCTTCGGCGATATTATGTTTAGCTTGATGTAATTTTCTTTTTCTATTCTTTTTTGTGGCACCCTTTTCCTTTCCAAAGGGGGAGAAAGGTTTTTAATGGGGCCACAACATGTAATTTTCCTTATTTTAATTCTATAAGAGTGATATCCCCCAAAAATGTAAATGTAAATGCAAAGGAAAAAGAAAAGAAAACAGGGAGAAGCTCAAAAGTCGTTCCTAAGGGAATGCAGAGCTTACAGCGAAAAATAAACGCTGATTCCGCCGAAAGTAAAAGGCGAAGAAGCTCCTAAGGGAGGCTTACAGCGAAAAATAAACGCTGATTCCGCTGAAAGTAAAAGGCGAAGAAGCTCCTAAGGGAGGCTTACAGCGAAAAGTCAACGCTGATACACCGAAAAGTAAACGGTGAAGCCGAAAAGTAAACGGCCAAAAGATTTGAATCATTCCCAAGGGGATGAAGGGCTATGATTATGGTTTTTGAATATGTGTTTCGATATTCATTTGCACGATACATTACATCATGTCATTTGCATTCATAAACATTCATTTAGACATATATAGAATCATCATCATACCACACAAAAAAGACATATGCTTCGGCAATGAGGAAAAATTTTGAAGAAAGAGAAAATTTTTCATGCTTCGTTGTGTACGAAAAGAAGGGAAGGTGTTTTTCGCCTTCGACTCAAAAAGAGAAGTTTCGTCCACAGCAAAGCAGATTGTACACGGACAAAGGAGACAAAATATATTACAAGGTATGTACAAATTTACATAAGTTTTTTCCATAATTATATTACAAAGATCCCTTCAGAATTTTTTGTAGGAAAGTCTATTATAGCAACTATCAAGCTTCAGGCCGTCATACTTCAGCTTCATCATACTTCAGCTTTGTCATCCTGCACATATTAAAGAGCAGAATAAGAAAGGTGTAAATTTCAAGGAGAAGGTAAAAGTAACAAATATAAGTTTCTTACTGGCTTAAGGTGACTTCGAGCTTCGTCACCGGCCATCCTTCGCCCGCCATTTACCCAAATCTGGGTCATAAATCTATTTCTGATGCTTTGGGCTAGGCTCGGGATATCAATCAAGTCTGCTGCTGACAAGCTGAAGTTTGGTCTATTCACAATTTTTCCGTGCGTACAGCCAGCCTTCAGAAAAGCGGTAGCTGTGCCTCGAGAAGCTACCAGGGCGTAGAAGTCAGCATGCCCACCAATAACTTCGTCAAGAGCATCAACTTCGCCTTCAATATGTTCCAAGGTGCTGGGTAGGTTTTCGGCTGAAGGTGAAAATTTTTCAGAACTGGCTCCAACAGAGTGAAATACGTCTTTCAACCGCTGCACGCATCAGCTGCCGAAATTTAGGCATTTCTCTTGGAGATCCTTCAATGATTTTTGCAAATTTGAATTTTTCTCGACCTCAGTCTTGAGACTTGCTTCAAGCTTCTCCTTTTCTTGCTCATATTTTTCTGACTTTTTCACTAATTCATTCTTTAAACTGTCATTTTCGGCTTGGGCTTCAGCCAAGGAGCCTTCCATAGACTGAATAATAAAGTCTTTCTTTTCTAAGACACCTTCGTGTTCTTTAGCCATGATTTCAAGATCTTGAATGGTGAAGTCTTTCTTCTTCAGAATAGCTTCGTAATTTTCAACTTTTTCTTCGAAATCCTTGATGATAGTTTTATTCTTCTCCTCTTCAAGATCTTGTTGCATTTTTAGCACTTTACTTAATAATATACTCTGCCAAAACAACCTTCGTCAGAAAAAGACATAAATAATAATAATAATAATAAAATAATAATAATATTTTTACCTTAAAATTCGCATAGAGCAAGCTGCCAGCGACATGATGTCGCTGGTACATGCAGAGGTCTGCCTCTATCTTCGGCAGGCCAACGCTTTTGGAGAGGGTTCTAACAATTTTGGCCTCGGTGCGATTCCGAAGGCATCTTAGCTTCCCTTCGTTGACCCCACCAAATAGCATAGCCCCTGATTTATATCCGCAAGATATGGCATATTTTTTCAGCTCTTCTTTTTCGGCGTCTGTTAAATTTTGTCCAAGCAAATCTTGAAAGTTAAAATCTCCTTCCTCCGAAATTTCATCAATCTGCTCTTTCCCCTTCTCAGTTGCCGTGTTCACCGTAGCCACAGCAGCTTCTTCTTCAGCCATTTTCAGAAGTATATTGTCAATAACTTCCAGTGTGGTTTCCAGGTTTGAATCTTCGGTGGCCCCGGCTTCGGCTCCGGTAGCTTCGGCTCCGGTAGTTTCGGCGGCTTCGGCTCCTGTGGGGGATAGATATCCCCCGGGTCCACTAAAGGAGTAAAAGACCTCACGAAAGGACCAAGGGCCCAATAAATCGTAAGGTCATTCTTTCGTGGGCCTGGGGAGAAACAACCAACAAAGCAGAGCGACGTGAGACCGGATTAGTGCAAACCCGGATGGCCCACAACGTCGAGCGAGTAAATCGCAACAGAGACCCGACTTTCCCGCGCTGAAGCTGTCACACCCGGATTTTGGGGCACCAAGATCCGGGCGCGAACATAATCACCAGGTGTGCTGGGACCAAGTCTCACACATATGATGAATCATGGCACAGGATCGAATGTCACATCTTTACTATATAATAGGAGTTCTATACAAAATAAATAAATAATTACATTATAAGGAGACAACGGTCCAGCAACCCAAAGTTGACTGGGAGACGACGGCCTAGATCTCTCACGAACTCATCGCAGCATCCTCCATGCACCTCATCCTGCGGTACCTGTTCTTGACCTGTGGGGGGGTGTGAGACAGCAAGAGTGAGCTCACATACGTTCATCGCTCAACAAGTTGTGGGGAATAATGTGCATGAACTCGCCAAAGGTGGGAGCTCACGTGAAGTGTAAGGCTTACCAAAGAGAATGGTTAGAGCTGAGCATTGCTTTTAAAGTTGGTCAAAATTTTATTAGCAGTTACTAAGTATAAGTAAATACCAACCCAATTAAGAAAAGTAATAACAAAAGTAACATCATCACCTGCGATGCAATGCATATGACGAATTGAATTTAGTTCCATAAATTAATCATGTGAGTGTCCGAGCCGCTCATGACCGTGAGCACGGCTAGTATACCAGTTTTACACTCTGCAGAGGTTGCACATCTTTACCCACAAGTCATGTTACCCATCTGCCAAGGGATCGCGACTTCCCATACACCTCTACCGAGGAGGCGAGGCAGGGTAACACTACGAGGCCTTTACAAAGTTCCACTAGCTTCAGAAAACCCGCTACAGTTTATAGGAAGCTCCAATGCAGGAATCCCTTGCAGGACCGCCATCGCAGCAAAATCCTCCCGAGGGCCTCCCTACACTGACCACTCCCCTACTGCCCTTGCCCCTTTCGGGTAAGGTAGTCTTCCACTAGCTTTCCTAATTAATCGGCCAAGGGCGTCCCATTAAACCCTTGTGGTAGCACTGTTTTCCCGGGTGGTTCTCCATGTTCCAATTAACATAATGATCTTATCATGAACAGTAAATAACAACGGATGACAAAAGTATAATCATGAATAATGTATCTTCATACCCAAAACCACATAAAGCACTAGCAAGTACTACCCAAAAAGTTCAGTGGTAAACAAGGTATAAAGATAATCAAACTAGGGTAACCTATTGGGTCCCATCAAAATTAACCTATGCAGATCATTATGATTAATCAGAACATGAGTAGGTAAAAAGAAGTGATCAAGGGCACAACTTGCCTGGGACTTGAGATTCTAGGTATCAGGATGATCTTCAGGTGACTCGTGACCTCACGCTAGTCGTAGCAATACAAACAAGCAGTGTATAGGCAAAATTAACATCACACCAAACATGTAAACAAAATACATAATAATAATCTACATATTAGAATAAGATAATAGGAACAAGAATCATTAATTTTGGAGTTATAGATTTTAAGTTATGGATTTTCTAATGTTTTATGTGCTTAATACAAGATTAAGTACTAGATAAATTTAAATGAGTCTTTCATGCCAAAACAGTGGCACAAAAGAGTAGACAATAATATTACAAAAATTTAGAAAGTGGAATGGCTCAATTTGGACCAAAAATGGAATTTCTATGAATTTTACAAGTTCCTAGATTTGTTTTTGCATTAACAACTAATTTCTATAATTATTTCTCGGTTTTTAACCATCTCTGGACTGGGCATTAAAAACAAAGAAATGCAGGGGCCCTGGCGCATAATAATCTAAGACTCCGAACCATTCAGGGGAGGACCGCGGGTTATTTATAATAAATGGTAGGGGTTCTTTTGCAATTGAGCCGCGCGAAGGGGTATGGATAGGCTTCGGCCGTCCGATTGAGTATTGAAGGCTGGGATTAGATCAAAATCCGCCTACACAGTCGAGCCACGGATCACAAGATCAACGGCTGAGGATTTGCCACGCCCTAACCAAATCAGAACGGCCCGATTCTACATCTACGGCCCAAATCTGATCGCGCGAAAGGGTATACGATGTTATAATCTCGTCCATCCATCGCCTATCCGACGGCCCTCGTTTGACATCGCACACAGAGTCTCCCCTAAGCCACCCACGGTCAACACCGGCGGCCAGGCGCGCCACCCTACGGCGGCGCCATGGCCGGACATGGCGATTTGGCGACCCACCGGCCTAATCCAAGCGAAACTACACCGAAGGAAAGAGGAGAGGGAGGCGAAACCACCAGGGCGTCCATACCAGTCTGTTGTCGCGAGGGTGATCCCGACGACGTGAAGGCGCGGTTCCCCGGCCTGGTTCAACGTCGACGAGCGATTCAACGCTCCAGAAGCGAAGACAATCCCGGGAGATCCTTGCGCTGGCTTCAGGAGGTCACGGAGGTGGATCCAGAGCACTACACG
The DNA here is from genome assembly GCF_902167145.1 of Zea mays. Classification (NCBI taxonomy): domain Eukaryota; kingdom Viridiplantae; phylum Streptophyta; class Magnoliopsida; order Poales; family Poaceae; genus Zea; species Zea mays. The sequence goes on from NC_050098.1 coordinate 199,225,939, forward strand.
GAGGGCAAGTTGACGGCTAGCGAACCTGGGCGCGCGGCGGACTGAGCGTCGAGCCCTGGCGGCGATTTTCTCTCGATGAAGCCTAATGGGGCTGTGGCAGCTTTATGCGCGGTGTGGCGGAACATGCGGAGGGGGTGGTTGACGCCAGCTGGACCCACGGGATCGGAGTCGCGGCGAGGATCTCGCGGAGGTTGTTAGGCGCATCCGCGCGTACGCTACGGTGACGAAGAAGCTACAGACGAGCGGGTCCCACCCGTCAACACCACAGCCCGAAGAACCCCCGCGTAGGTTTGGCTGACACACGGCCCCCACATATCAGCGCCCACCCAGTGCGCGCGGACGGCCAAGTTGGGCCGCGCGGTGGGAAGAATGGGCCGAGACAGCTGGAATTTAGCCCAAGCGCAGGGAAAACCTTTTCTTCTCTTTTTTTTTGATTTCTTTTTCAAGCTTTCAACTCCTATTTCGAATTCAAACACAATTCAACTTTGAATTTCAAACATCATTCTAATGCGAACCCAAATCCTAGCTTCATGTTTATTATTATTTATATTATCATTATTATTTATCTTCCCCTCACCATTTAATTAAATGATTATCATAATTATCTTTCTCAACTCTTTTCAAATCCATGTTTGATCTTCAAATTTCCAAGTGTCTAAATTCATACTAATGTGAACATAACTTCTTATTGTTTACAATGTTATTTTTTTCTATTCTTCTCCTTGTTATTTATTCATGGGAGGAATAAATGGTTTTCTTTTAAAAAAAAATTCCTTCTCATCATTTTTTTATTCCCTAATTTCCAAAGCATTATAATACTTTATTTGTTTATTTTATTTTTTTTCCTACTAATTTTGGGTCTTACAAATCCTACCCCCCTTAAAAATAATCTCGTCCTCAAGATTAGTAAGAAAAAGGGATACAGAAGGTGTGGTTTGTAATTCAGATTTTAGTCTATGATTGGTTCAAAATCCAGAGTCTCGTTTTTTTTATAGTCAATAGGGGTTGATTAGGGGAGCCTAGGTATCTAGTAACCTATTATATAGGGTATAAGCTGGACAGTTTGAGGTAAGAAAGATTATGACAAGGAAAAGACTTCATCCAAGGTGGTAAATCTTGAATCATCTCGAGATCTGATTTGACTCATGTTCTTCCATGTCCAGGTTGATCTCCTCCTTCTTGCTCTTTGGTGTCTCTACCCGGGTTTGGGACAAGAGGCTAAGATAGATCTGTTATGTAGGTCAAGTTGTTGGGTATGGCCGAGTTGATCTAGGTCACCAACTTAGGCTTAAGTGAATTTGGAGTATGGCCTTATCTTTTGTACCCACATTAAGTAACTTACTCTAGATTAGCTCAACTTAAGGTTAGCCTTCATTAGGTTAGATTATTCTATCACACTGGATCAGATCTAGGTTAGATTGTTATGACTAGATAGACTAGATAGGACCTTCTTAATTAGATCATGGTTGTTACTTTAGGATGAGATAAGTAAAGTGGTTAGGATAAGATGAACCTATTAGGATAAGATATAATTTTTTTTAAAGATAAGATGGATCTATTAAGATAAGAGGGAATCTTTTGAGGTCAGTTAGATCTATTAAGGTGAGATAAAGTCTTTTCAAGATAAGATGAGTCTACTAAAGTAATAGAGTGTCTTTTAAGATAACGTAGATCTATTAAGCTTAACATATTTTAGTGGGGGATAATCCAAGTTGGCTAGTTATTTTATGAATTCTATTTATGCCTATACGTATATGCGGATGTAATTGTGGACATTACTCCACAACCCATCACACTCAATCAAAGATCCAAATCAGACAAGTATCATAAGAACAAACATTCAAGCATATAGATAAAAAATAGTTTTGTTTTTGTTCCTAAGAGTAGGTCTCCTATTCCTAAAGTCACTTTAGGCACATGATTTCAAAGTGTGAAATCCACTTTTGTCTTTAGAAGGAACATGTAAGAATAATCAGAGTAAAGCGGAAATGGATGAGAGAAGAATAAGAAAAGTTTAGAAAGAATCAGAGTAGCAGGGGTAAGTAGATAATGGTTGTCCAGTTCTATCTAGGTTTCGTCCTACAGTCAACATTCCTCTGATACCACTTCTGTCACACCCGGATTTTGGGGCACCAAGATCCGGGCGCGAACATAATCACCAGGTGTGCTGGGACCAAGTCTCACACATATGATGAATCATGGCACAGGATCGAATGTCACATCTTTACTATATAATAGGAGTTCTATACAAAATAAATAAATAAATACATTATAAGGAGACAACGGTCCAGCAACCCAAAGTTGACTGGGAGACGACGACCTAGATCTCTCACAAACTCATCGCAGCATCCTCCATGCACCTCATCCTGCGGTACCTGTTCTTGACCTGTGGGGGGGGTGTGAGACAGCAAGAGTGAGCTCACATACGTTCATCGCTCAACAAGTTGTGGGGAATAATGTGCATGAACTCGCCAAAGGTGGGAGCTCACGTGAAGTGTAAGGCTTACCAAAGAGAATGGTTAGAGCTGAGCATTGCTTTTAAAGTTGGTCAAAATTTTATTAGCAGTTACTAAGTATAAGTAAATACCAACCCAATTAAGAAAAGTAATAACAAAAGTAACATCATCACCTGCGATGCAATGCATATGACGAATTGAATTTAGTTCCATAAATTAATCATGTGAGTGTCCGAGCCGCTCATGACCGTGAGCACGGCTAGTATACCAGTTTTACACTCTGCAGAGGTTGCGCATCTTTACCCACAAGTCATGTTACCCATCTGCCAAGGGATCGCGACTTCCCATACATCTCTACCGAGGAGGCGAGGCAGGGTAACACTACGAGGCCTTTACAAAGTTCCACTAGCTTCAGAAAACCCGCTACAGTTTATAGGAAGCTCCAATGCAGGAATCCCTTGCAGGACCGCCATCGCAGCAAAATCCTCCCGAGGGCCTCCCTACACTGACCACTCCCCTACTGCCCTTGCCCCTTTCGGGTAAGGTAGTCTTCCACTAGCTTTCCTAATTAATTGGCCAAGGGCGTCCCATTAAACCCTTGTGGTAGCACTGTTTTCTCGGGTGGTTCTCCATGTTCCAATTAACATAATGATCTTATCATGAACAGTAAATAACAACGGATGACAAAAGTATAATCATGAATAATGTATCTTCATACCCAAAACCACATAAAGCACTAGCAAGTACTACCCAAAAAGTTCAGTGGTAAACAAGGTATAAAGATAATCAAACTAGGGTAACCTATTGGGTCCCATCAAAATTAACCTATGCAGATCATTATGATTAATCAGAACATGAGTAGGTAAAAAGAAGTGATCAAGGGCACAACTTGCCTGGGACTTGAGATTCTAGGTATCAGGATGATCTTCAGGTGACTCGTGACCTCACGCTAGTCGTAGCAATACAAACAAGCAGTTTATAGGCAAAATTAACATCACACCAAACATGTAAACAAAATACATAATAATAATCTACATATTAGAATAAGATAATAGGAACATGAATCATTAATTTTGGAGTTATAGATTTTAAGTTATGGATTTTCCAATGTTTTATGTGCTTAATACAAGATTAAGTACTAGATAAATTTAAATGAGTCTTTCATGCCAAAACAGTGGCACAAAAGAGTAGACAATAATATTACAAAAATTTAGAAAGTGGAATGGCTCAATTTGGACCAAAAATGGAATTTCTATGAATTTTACAAGTTCCTAGATTTGTTTTTGCATTAACAACTAATTTCTATAATTATTTCTCGGTTTTTAACCATCTCTGGACTGGGCATTAAAAACAAAGAAATGCAGGGGCCCTGGCGCATAATAATCTAAGACTCAGAACCATTCAGGGGAGGACCGCGGGTTATTTATAATAAATGGTAGGGGTTCTTTTGCAATTGAGCCGCGCGAAGGGGTATGGATAGGCTTCGGCCGTCCGATTGAGTATTGAAGGCTGGGATTAGATCAAAATCCGCCTACACAGTCGAGCCACGGATCACAAGATCAACGGCTGAGGATTTGCCACGCCCTAACCAAATCAGAACGGCCCGATTCTACATCTACGGCCCAAATCTGATCGCGCGAAAGGGTATACGATGTTATAATCTCGTCCATCCATCGCCTATCCGACGGCCCTCGTTTGACATCGCACATAGAGTCTCCCCTAAGCCACCCACGGTCAACACCGGCGGCCGGGCGCGCCACCCTACGGCGGCGCCATGGCCGGACATGGCGATTTGGCGACCCACCGGCCTAATCCAAGCGAAACTACACCGAAGGAAAGAGGAGAGGGAGGCGAAACCACCAGGGCGTCCATACCAGTCTGTTGTCGCGAGGGTGATCCCGACGACGTGAAGGCGCGGTTCCCCGGCCTGGTTCAACGTCGACGAGCGATTCAACGCTCCAGAAGCGAAGACAATCCCGGGCGATCCTTGCGCTGGCTTCAGGAGGTCACGGAGGTGGATCCAGAGCACTACACGGAGGGCAAGTCGATGGCTAGCGAACCTGGGCGCGCGGCGGACTGAGCGTCGAGCCTTGGCGGCGATTTTCTCTCGATGAAGCCTAATGGGGCTGCGGCAGCTTTATGCGCGGTGTGGCGGAACGTGCGGAGGGGGTGGTTGACGCCAGCTGGACCCACGGGATCGGAGTCGCGGCGAGGATCTCGCGGAGGTTGTTAGGCGCATTCGCGCGTACGCTACGGTGACGAAGAAGCTACAGATGAGCGGGTCCCACCCGTCAACACCACAGCCCGAAGAACCCCCGCGTAGGTTTGGCTGACACACGTCCCCCACATATCAGCGCCCACCCAGTGCGCGCGGACGGCCAAGTTGGGTCGCGCGGTGGGAAGAATGGGCCGAGACAGCTGGAATTCAGCCCAAGCGCAGGGAAAACCTTTTCTTCTCTTTTTTTTTTGATTTCTTTTTCAAGCTTTCAACTCCTATTTCGAATTCAAACACAATTCAACTTTGAATTTCAAACATCATTCTAATGCGAACCCAAATCCTAGCTTCATGTTTATTATTATTTATATTATCATTATTATTTATCTTCCCCTCACCATTTAATTAAATGATTATCATAATTATCTTTCTCAACTCTTTTCAAATCCATGTTTGATCTTCAAATTTCCAAGTGTCTAAATTCATACTAATGTGAACATAACTTCTTATTGTTTACAATGTTATTTTTTTTCTATTCTTCTCCTTGTTATTTATTCATGGGAGGAATAAATGGTTTTCTTTTAAAAAAAATTCCTTCTCATCATTTTTTTATTCCCTAATTTCCAAAGCATTATAATACTTTATTTGTTTATTTTATTTTTTTCCTACTAATTTTGGGTCTTACAGAAGCCCCCACGCAACGGAGCCATGCGGGGATAAGTCGGCGAGGATTACGTAGGGATAAACTCAAGAGGTTCACTACCTTTTAGCTACTTGTTATCATATCCACGTGTACTGCCCCACGGTCGAGTATATAAGGCCTAGGGGGCACCCCTTCAGATCGATCGACCCTATCTTACTTAGCCACCCACATCAACTCTCTGTGTCTTCAATCCAGAGAGCCCTCTTGTAACCACGCTCACCAAGCATATTCACCAGGACGTAGGGTGTTACGCATCTCTAAGCGGCCCGAACCTGTAAACCTTGTCTACTGTCCCTCGTGCGATCGGCACGAACCATTTTGCTACAGTCGTCGACACCGTCCTACTCCTAGAAACACCTTGAGGGGCAACCCCGGGTGTGCGGTCGGACCCAAAACACCGACAGCTGGCGCGCCAGGTAGGGGGTGTGTCGACGATCCAAGCTAGCTCAATGGCCGTCACCTTCTACAGCAAGATCATCATGCGTCCCGGATCCGTATTCTGCTTCGGGACAATCTCATCTGTAGCGGATGAAGAGGGAATTCTACACCGTATCGCGGATCCGCCGGAAAAGAAGTCTCCTCCAACGAACTCCGAAAATGCCGGAGAGGCGCAACCTCCAGCTCTTCGGAAAAAGATCGTCTCCAGAAAGTCGGGGGCCGAGGGCTCGCTGACCCAGAAGACTCCGCTGTCTACTTCCCCGACAAAAGAATGGACACGGATCGCGAGGAAGAAGGAGACCAGGGAAAAGCAAGTCGTTCTTTCCGTTCCTCCGACTACTTCCGAGGAGCTGTTCCGGGAAGCCGACCTCTACATCACCGCCGACGAGCGAGCTCAGGACCTCATCAGAGGAACAAAGCCTGCACCGGCAGCACCACGACGCGACGCGAACCAGCCACCCGACAAACGCTGGGAGAAGAGGCCTCGCGAAGAAGTACACGCCGCCAGACCACCTGCCTCTCGCGCCCGAGGAGGACCTCGCGGAGGCGAGCGCACGCTGGACGACATCCTCGACGCCCAGTGCCCATACCACAAGGACATGCGCCACACTCTCCGCAACTGCCGGGACATCAAGCACTCCGTTGGGCATGGCCGACCTTTCCAACCTCTACCTCCTCCTCCGCCGAGGGGAGGACCGGATGAACCACGACAACCTCATCAGCCGGAGGAGGGAGGAGGAGGAGCTTTCCCACGTGTTGACAGGGAGGTCAACGTCATCTTCGGCGGACATGGGTCGCAGGAGAACAAGAGACAACAAAAGCTCAACGACCGCCAGATACTGGTGGCGGCCACCGGTCCTCCCGCCCCATACCGGTGGTCAGAACACCCGATCACCTTCACTCGGGAAGATCAATGGCTCAACTTCGACCATCCGGGCAAATACCTGCTCCTCGTCGATCCGGTGATCCGAGAGAGCCGGGTGAAGAAGGTGCTAGTGAACGGGGGGAGCAGCATCAACGTCACCTTCCCCCGGACGCTCCAAGGCTTGGGGGCTCACCTCAAAGAGCTCCACAAGTCGGACACTCCTTTCTTCGGCATCGTGCCGACGGAGGGGGAATACCCGCTGGGCCACATCTACATGCCGGTCACCTTCGGAACTCCGGAGAACTACAGAACCGAGTTCCTGAGGTTTGAAGTGGCAAACTTCGACTGCGGGTACAACGCCATCATCGGAAGGCCGGGATTGGCCAAATTCATGGCCATTCCGCACTATACATACATGATACTGAAGATGCTAGGACCGCAAGGGATCATAACTGTGCGCGCCGACTTCCAAGGCGCCGCAGAATGTTTCCGAGTGGCCATCCAAGCAGCCCTCACCACCAAGCCGTCAACGGTCCCCTCCACACTGGCGAACTCTAAGCCTGAGGAGGACCTCGCAGTACCAGCAAACGAAGCTCAGGCCGCGACCTCTATGCGGCCGACTGAAGAAACCAAGCGAATCAACCTGGGGTTCGCTGATGAGCGCAAGACAGCCATCATCAGCTCCAGCTTGGACGACAAATAGGAAAGCGCGCTCGTCCAGTTCCTGCAAGATAACCGAGATGTATTCGCATGGCAACCTGCGGATATGCCGGGAGTCCCAAGAGAACTGGCCGAGCACAAGTTGAAGGTTTATCCCCAGGCGAGGCCGATCCGGCAAAAGCTACGTCGTTTCACGCCCGACAAGAGAGAGGCCATTCGCGCCGAGTTAGCTTGCTTGGTTGCAGCTGGATTTATTAGAGAAGTATTACACCCCGAGTGGTTAGCCAACCCTGTTCTTGTACTCAAAAAGAATAAAGTGGATTGGTGCATGTGCGTCGACTATACTGATCTCAACAAACACTGTCCGAAGGATCCCTTCGGGCTCCCGAGGATAGATCAGGTGGTGGACTCCACCGCTGGATGTTCTGTGCTGTCTTTCTTAGATTGCTATTCCAGGTATCATCAGATTAGTTTGGCAAAAGAAGACGAGGAAAAAACGGTGTTCATCACTCCGTTTGGTGCTTTCTGTTATACCTCCATGCCGTTCGGCCTCAAAAACGCTGGAGCGACTTATCAGAGAGCCATTCAAACATGCTTAGCCGATCACTGGGGCAAGCGTGTGGAGGCTTACGTAGATGACGTGGTAATCAAAACAGAGAATTCAGAAAACTTCATCGAAGACTTACAGCTGGTTTTCAACAGCCTGAGGCGATATAGATGGAAGCTCAATCCTGAAAAATGTGTTTTCGGGGTACCAGCAGGAAAGTTGCTCGGGTTTATCGTCAGCCACCGGGGAATTGAAGCTAATCCAGATAAGATTGAAGCTATCATGAAGATGGAAGCTCCTCGGTCACAAAAGAAGGTTCATCGACTCACTGGATGTATGGTAGCTCTGAGCAGATTTATATCCAGGCTGGGAGAAAAAGGTTTGCCATTTTACAAGCTACTCAAGAAGGTGGATAAGTTTCAATGGACTTCAGAAGCACAAGAAGCTCTAGATGCACTGAAGAAATTCTTGACAACACCACAAGTACTGAAACCACCCCGGCGAGCTACGTCGACTCAACCAGCTGAAGATTTGCTACTGTATATCTCTTGCACGACTCACGTGGTAAGCACCGCGTTGGTAGTCGAGCGAGTAGAAGAAGGACATGCCTATCCAGTACAACATCCTGTTTACTTCATCAGTGAAGTTCTAGGCCCCTCGAAGAAAAAGTATCCTCAGGTTCAGAAGCTATTATACGCAGTACTTCTGACTGCCCGAAAGCTGCGTCACTATTTTGACGACCACAAAGTCATAGTAGTCACTGGTTTTCCAATAGGGGATATTCTTCACAACAAGGAAGCCATTGGCCGAATAGCCAAGTGGGCTTGTGAGCTGGGATCCCACGACATCGAGTTCCGACCTCGCACTGCCATCAAAACTCAAGCACTGGTCGATTTCGTATCAGAATGGACAGAACAGCAAGTACCGGATAATCCAGAAACTGCAGAAGTATGGCGAATGTATTTTGATGGCTCGCTGAAGCTGCAGGGAGCAGGAGCAAGGATTCTCTTCACCGCACCTGGAGGCGAACACCTCAAGTACGCCCTCCAGTTGCTATTCCCGGCCTCTAACAATGCAGCCGAGTATGAAGCTTTGATACACGGATTGAACATCGCCATATCACTGGGCGTCAAGAGATTGATGGTATACGGAGATTCTCTGGTAGTCATCAGCCAGATAAACAAGGAATGGGATTGTTCAAGCGATTCAATGGGAAAATACTGCGTTGCCGTCCGAAAGCTGGAAGATAAATTCGAGGGTCTGGAATTTCATCATATAGAAAGAGATCGGAACACGGCAGCCGATGTACTATCCAAGCTCGGATCCAGTCGAACTCAGGTCCCACCCGGAGTCTTCGTGCAAGAAATTCTTCAGCCGAGTATCTCAATGGATCAAACAGAAGAGTGCAACATCATAGATCAACCTGAGTCAGACTCTGAAGACTGGAGAAGGCTGATTATTAAGTATATAAAGAATGAAGAAGAATCAGATGACAAGAACTCGGCAGAGCGCATTGCCAGGCAGTCGGCTCACTATACACTCATTGGGGAGATATTGTACAGAAGGGGCGCATCGGGCATCCTCATGAAGTGCGTTCTCCCGTCCACTGGGAAGCAACTTCTGGAGGAGGTCCATGCAGGGCAATGTGGAATACATGCAGCATCCAGAACACTAGTAGGGAAGGTTTTCACGTCAGGATTCTATTGGCCGACAGCGAAGAACGATGCGGCCGAGTTAGTTCAGAGGTGCGAAGCTTGCCAATACTTGTCAAAGCAACAACACATGCCAGCACAGCAACTACAGACCATACCAGTAACCTGGCCTTTCGCATGCTGGGGACTGGATATGATTGGACCTTTCAAGAAAGCTCAAGGGGGATATACTCATGTATTGGTGGCGATTGACAAATTCACTAAATGGATAGAGTTCAAGCCCATTGCTTCTTTAACCTCTGCTAAGGCCGTGGAATTCATACAAGACATAATATTCAGGTTCGGGATACCAAACAGCATCATCACTGACTTAGGATCCAACTTCACCAGTTCAGAATTCTTCGACTTCTGCGAGCAAAAGAGCATTCAGATCAAGTACGCATCTGTAGCACATCCAAGAGCCAACGGGCAGGTTGAGCGAGCCAACGGAATGATATTAGAGGCACTCAGGAAAAAGGTCTTCGATAAGAATGAAAAATTCGCAGGAAAGTGGATAAGAGAATTGCCTTATGTTGTTTGGAGCCTAAGAACCCAACCTAGCCGAGCCCTGCATGGAAACACTCCTTTCTTCATGGTCTATGGGTCGGAGGCAGTGCTACCTGCTGATCTCAAGTTTGGGGCGCCAAGGTTGATCTTTGAAAGCATAGCAGAAGCTGAGGCCACCAGGCTGGAGGACATTGATGTACTTGAGGAAGAACGGCTGAATGCGGTAATCCAATCAGCACGGTACCAGTAGACTCTAAGGCGCTATCACGACAAGGCTGTGCAGCAACGGTTCTTTTCAGTAGGAGACCTCGTCCTCCGCCGAATTCTAACGGGGGAGGGACGGCACAAGTTATCACCCTTATGGGAAGGACCCTTCATAGTAGCAGAAGTCACTCGGCCCGGATCGTATCGCCTCACTCAGATGGATGGCACAGAAGTTGGGAACTTCTGGAACATAGAGCACCTCAGAAAGTTTTATCCCTAGCTGTATTTCAAAACTGCTGGGGCGACAATGTATTCTGTAAAGTGGAAATATGTCATCAATAAAGAGAGATTTCAAAGATACTCAGTTCGTTTACGATTGACTTGCATTCTTACTTAACTCGGGGTGACCACTATGCCCTACAAACGGAGCAATCGACTTAAGTCGGCAACGACTTAAGGCGGTGCAACATGCTCACGCTTACTTAACTCGGGGTGACCACTATGCCCTACAAACGGAGCAATCGACTTAAGTCGGCAACGACTTAAGGCGGTGCAACATGCTCACGCTTACTTAACTCGGGGTGACCACTATGCCCTACAAACGGAGCAATCGACTTAAGTCGGCAACGACTTAAGGCGGTGCAACATGCTCACGCTTACTTAACTCGGGGTGACCACTATGCCCTACAAACGGAGCAATCGACTTAAGTCGACAACGACTTAAGGCGGTGCAACATGCTCACGCTTACTTAACTCGGGGTGACCACTATGCCCTACAAACGGAGCAATCGACTTAAGTCGGCAACGACTTAAGGCGGCGCAACTTGCTTACGCTTACTTAACTCGGGGTGACCACTATACCCTACTAACGGAGCAATCGGCTAAAGTCAGTGGCGACTTAAGCCGGTGCAACATACTCGCGCCTATGTAATTCAGGGGATGACTTCAATATCCCGCAAACAAATTTCATAATCATCATGCGTCATTTCATTACCGCAAATTTATGAACCAATAAATTCTGATACAATAAGAAAGTAATTATGTCATTCGAATGATAAACTGATGTCCTCTAACAAATACTCGATCATGCTAACCGCGCGCTCAGAGCACGCAAAATGTTTCTCTATTTCGCAATGTCTTTCTCAGGAACGACCGACGAAGAAGGGCGACTCGAGGAATCAGGAGCAGCATTCACGTCAGCCTTTATGTCTTCAGGAACAACCACGCCGGGTCTCCTCATTAAGATTCGTCCCGCCCGAATAGCCTTGTCCATGGCTTTATCGCGCTGGGCTTTGAGAGTAGCAGCAGTTTCTTCGGCAACTTTAGCGGCCAGACGAGCAGCCTCTAACTCCTGGGCAATGGATCTCTTGGAAGCTCGGAGTTCTTTGATAGTGGCATCCTTTGCTGATATCAATTGCTTAAGGCGGGTCACTTCGTCCGTAGATTCCTGTAGCTTACAACGTTGATTGTCCAGTTCCTGCATTGTAAAGCGGTGACTCCTCTCCAAGATTGACAGCGAGTTGCTAGAATCACGATACAATCTGTCAAGATTGTCACGAGAAGCAGCAAGGATACGCTTTTCTTCCTGCAAACAAAAATCAACTCTTTCAGAAACCAAGCAAGTAATAGGAACATAGCAAGGCAAGGCACAGTTCTGTAAGTTACCTTTTCAGAGTCAAGCCGAGCATGAAGAGAAGAACTCAGGGCATTGGCGTCATCCAAAGCAGCGGAGACCTGATTTAGTTCAGTTTGGCTCTGGGAGTACTTCTCCTCGAAGTCAGCGCACCGTTGAACCATTTCAGCCTGATCTCGGGAATGTTTTTCCTCAAGAACTGCAATCTGCCGAGTCATTCCTATCAAGAGATAATCAAACAAAACGAGGTCAGAAGGTAAAATAGTCCACGAACAAAGGCGAAGAAGAAGAAAAAGGGCACTAACCAGCGTTAGTTGCCTCCAACTCGGATACACGACGATGAAGCGACACTGGATTCCAACACGCAAGAGACGAAGCCACTTCTGGGACGGAAGCACCCTGCAATCTCAGCTGGCTGGCCATCCCATCCACCAAAGCCTGATGAGAAGAACAGATGAACATAATGACAAAAGTTCATGCAATGTAAAGATCAAGCTAAAATACGGCACAGTACCTGGAGGTTGGAAAAGAACGAAGGGATCCCCAAATCAGGAGAAATCAGCTGATAACCAGGCGCAAGGCCACCACCCGAAGCAGCTTGCAACGGACCAGTAGGAATCAGCTCAGTGCCTTCAACAGAGCCAAATGCCCGATCAGCGGGGACGCTGCCCTCTAAAGCGCCTCCCTGGTCCAAAGTTTGGGCTACCACCATGCAGCCAGAGTGTGGAGGTGACCCCGCGTGAACGTCCATGGAAGTGCAGGAAGGAGACCCTGCTTGGGCACCCTTGGGGGCCGGGTCATAATTGGCACTGCCCAATTGAGCCGGATCATCCCCGGCAGCACCCTCGGGGGCTGGGCAGTGGCTTACACTCTTCACCCGAGCTAAGTCATCCCCGGCGACATCCTCGGGGGCTGGGCATGTGTCAGCACCATTCTTGAGGTCCAGACTCTCCGCAGTAACCACCTCTAAGGTTGACGGGCCTTTAGCCACTTCCATGGGACCAGGACAATCCAAGTCAGCATCCCGACCCTCGAGATCGCGCTCTAAGGTCGACGAGGCGCGGGATGACCTCAACCCAGCATCAGGCACGGCAGCGCAAGCCTCCGTTGCATCATCATCCACTGGCTCTGATAACAAGTCCTCTGGGACCATACCCTCAAGAGTTTGATCAAAGTTGGCCAGGGACAGTTCTTGCAGACCAATGAGGGCAGACAAAGCAGGAGAAGGAACTCCACTACTTTCACCGCTGGCGATGAACTGCCGACTGTTTTTCCGAGTTAAGGGAGCCTCATTTTCTTCCTCCTCATCTTCCACAGTGACAACACAAGCAGCACCCCCATTGGGATCAGCAACAGATGGAGCACCCACATTGGGATCAGTAGCAGTTTGGGTACACCCATTGGGGTCAGCGTCAATAAGTTCAGTCGCAGGCACTTCTTCAGTAGCAGGAACTGAGGTGCCAGCGTCTTCATCAAAACTGGATACTCGCCGGAGGCGTCTTCTTTTCTTCTTTTGCTCATCAGCAGAAGGCTCAGGCTGACTGGTTCGGCTAGGGCGCCTCGGGCGAGTACTGACAGGTTTCTGGACATCCAAAGTTGTATCAACCTCTGGAAGGGGCACCACTGCCAACGTACCAGTAGGAGCAGCGTCGGAGGAATCCTCAGCTAGCAGATCAAGCATGGCATTTATATCCGCATCACTAGGGTTCAGGGGCACCTCAAAATGGACCTGCCGTTCGTCATCAGGAATCTCCCCAAGCGAAGCAACCAAAGTACTGACTTCTTCAGCAGAGGGTCGCACTCTAAGGCCCAAATTGCCATCAGTCACAGGCGGATTTGACACGAAAAGGGTGAAGGCTTTGGGAGGAGGCAGGTTCCAGGCTGAGTATGCCACTGGAGCACCAACATTTGACACCTTACCCCTGAGGATCATTTCAAGTCGGCTTACCAAGTCTGCAGAAGGAATTCTCCTATTGGTAACCCGAGTTGAGTCGGCTAGCCCTCGATACAGATATGCTGGATAGGCCCTGTCTTTCAGTGGCTGAATGTTCTTGAAAACAAAGTCAGCAACCACAGCTTCAGCAGTTAGACCTCTTTCTTTCAGCAGTCCAACTTCAGTTAGCAACACACCTGCCTCAGCCACTTCCTGATCTGTGGGAGACTCGGTCCAGCTCGGAGTGCGAACGTCTGGCTGTCTTCCCGACCGGGAGGGGAGAGAATTTCCATAATTATCAACTATGAACCACTCTAGACGCCACCCCTTGATACTGTCCTTGAGGGGAATCTCAAGATACTCAGTTTTCCGCCCGCGACGCATCTCCAAACTGGCACCTCCGACCAACTGATGTTGTCCCCCGGCCATCCCAGGGCGACAATGATACAAATACTTCCATAAACCGAAATGCGGCAGCACGCCGAGAAAGGCTTCGCATAAGTGAACGAAAATGGAGATTTGCAGAATGGAATTAGGGTTCAAATGGGTCAAGTTAATGTGGTAGAAATCAAGGAGGCCGCGGAAAAAGGGAGAGATGGGAAGGCCGAGGCCGCGGAGAAGAAAAGGAGCGTAAACTACAGACTCGTGGGTATCCTCTGTCGGGATAGTAGTCCCGTGGCAAATCCGCCAAGAACAGAGTTCCCGCGGAGGAAGAACCCCGATGGATACGAGGTGGAGAAGTTCAGCTTCGGAAATGATGGACATATGGTTACCTGCGAAAGGCAACTGGCTGTTAGGGTCGATCGGAGGGATCACCGCAGCAGACGAGCTCACAGTTTTCCTCTTGGGCGCCATCTCGATTTTCACCAGCGAACAGAGTACGAGGCGAATGGCAGAGAGGATTCAGAAGCGGGAATGCAAGAACTAGGGCACGGAAAGCAAAGGCGGCTAAAAGCGCAGCTCTTATGGGATATTCTCGAGCCAGATACCGTTTCAAAAAGTGCCTAGTCATCACCCGGCGGTTATTTCCGAAACCCCAGCATGCCACGTGGTCATCCGGCAGTTATTTCCAAAAAGCCGATGTGCCACCTCATCACTCGGTTATCATCCTCAAAATAACTCATGCGGCCGGCTATCACTCGGCGTTGACTCTAAAACGCTGATTTCATATTCAGTCGCTCGGCATTACCTCTAAAATGCCGACGTCGACCTTCAATCACTCGGCGTTGCCTCTAAAATGCTGATCTCGTGTTCAATCGCTCGACATTACTTCTAAAATGCCGACGTCGACCTTCAATCACTCGGCGTTGCCTCTAAAACGCTGATCTCGTGTTCGATCGCTCGGCATTACTTCTAAAATGCCGACGTCGACCTTCAATCACTCGGCGTTGCCTCTAAAACGCTGATCTCGTGTTCAATCGCTCGGCATTACTTCTAAAAATGCCGACGTCGACCTTCAATCACTCGGCGTTGCCTCTAAAACGTTGATCTCGTGTTCGATCGCTCGGTATTACTTCTAAAATGCCGACGTCGACCTTCAATCGCTCGGCGTTGCCTCTAAAACGCCGATACCGACTACAAGATTACTCGGCAGCTACTTCTGGAAGCGTCAGTGTGATGCCCAAGTTATTCATCAGTTTTATAATCAAGCAAAGCGAGACATCAAGAAGAGGCCAACGTCATTCTTTCATTAAGGGAAGACAATAAGCTTACAAATCAACTCTTTGCGAGTTGATGCTTCCCTACTATTACTACATTACATTACTACTACTACTATACTACGCTATACTACTCTACATTACTACTACATTATTCTAACTACACTATACTAATATCTAAAGACCAGTGGCGCTTAGCCACTGGCCTTGCTGCTGCTGCCACCGCCGCCGCCCCTGGTGCTGCCCTTGCTGCTGCCGCCTCTAGTGCTGCCCTTGCTCCCGTCGCCGCCGCCGCTGCCCCCGCCGCTGCCGCTGCCGTCACCGTCGCCGTCGCCACCGTCGTCGTCGTCACCGTCGTCGTCGTCGTCATCCTCGTCCTCGCCGCCGTCCGAGTCCTCCTCATCCGAGGAGTACTCCGACTCATCCGAGCCCTCGAGCCCGGAGCGCTCGACGGCCCGGATGTACGTCCAGACTTCCGCGACAATCCCCTGGGAGTCGTCTGAATCATCAGACGACGCCGGGGGAGAGACGGGAGCTGGAGACCCCTCGGACTCGGAGGAGAACTCCTCCTCCGAGTATTCCGAGTCGCCGAAGTCCTCCGACGGAGGAGTCGGCTCGCGCTTGCGTTTGTTACTCTTGCCCATGGCGGAAGCAGACGGGAGAGAAGAGAAGGATGCAGTAAAGAACAGCGAAGAGATGTGAAAAAACCAGAGGGGCAACGGCGTTATTTATAGAAGGGAAAGGCAACCGCTCACCTCCAACCGTGGTCACTGAACAGTCGCAAAGCATTCAATAAGCACTTCCACCCGTCTGAAGACACGTCAGACGGCTGACGCCGTTTTCATGCAACACTACACCCATTGGGACTCCAGTCAACAGCGCAAAGGATATGATTACACTCGCCGTCCCATCACATTATTACTCAGAAGCAGCCGGCTAAAACACTCAGCGTACCAAGCCGTCCCTTGCCCACACCCATTGGGGGGGGACGCCCAGGAATTATCAGTATATTTTTCAAAACGGTCACATCTGTGCAGGGCACACAGTGAATACCTCAAGACAAAAATGAGATATCAGTAAGGATCAGAGGAAAGCCAAATATAGCCAGCGAAGTACAATATATGGCCGACAGAAGCGACGTGAAGACTAGACAGAGAACGTCCATCAAACGTCCAATCAGTCGCAGAAGCAAATAAATTGCACTACCTAGCAAGATATGGATGGATTGCAAACTCGGCTGCTAAAGACAAAATATATGTGACCTCTGCAGCAAAATATTGATGACATAATGCTGACCTCCAAAGCGTAATGCCAATAGCTTCATGCCAATTTCTACAAACGAAATGGATAATTTTCAGCAAAGAGGCACGAAAGGAAGACCTTCGAATGGATTATCCTTAAAAAATCCATTTGAAGGTCGGGGGCTACACCCATTGGGTGCACCTCCGGTGCACCCCATGGATTATCACTCCAAGCCGAGATAGTGCCGACTTCTAAGGCGTGGGACAAGATTAAAAGACCAACCCTCAACCAAGATGCAGAAGCACAAATGGAGATAATTTCTGGGGAAGACCTTCGAGTAGATTATTTTCTAAAATCTACTCAAAGCTCGGGGGCTACACCCATTGGGTGCACCTCCGGTGCACCCAATGAAGTTCAGAATCCTACAAATTGAAATGCCGACCTCTAAGGCACAAGCATGAAACTAAGCTTCGGTCAAATGAGTGATCGGAGCAAGAGAAGACAGCAGGAAGTCATTTTTCTTTAAAACACCCGCAAGTTGGACCTGGGATCTTTGGGTTGATTACCTCTAAATTAACCCAAAGATCGGGGGCTTGTGGGGGATAGATATCCCCCGGGTCCACTAAAGGAGTAAAAGACCTCACGAAAGGCCCAAGGGCCCAATAAATCGTAAGGTCATTCTTTCGTGGGCCTGGGGAGAAACAACCAACAAAGCAGAGCAACGTGAGACCGGATTAGTGCAAACCCGGATGGCCCACAACGTCGAGCGAGTAAATCGCAACAGAGACCCGACTTTCCCGCGCTGAAGCCCCCACACAACGGAGCCATGCGGGGATAAGTCGGCGAGGATTATGTAGGGATAAACTCAAGAGGTTCACTACCTTTTAGCTACTTGTTGTTATCATATCCACGTGTACTGCCCCACGGTCGAGTATATAAGGCCTAGGGGGCACCCCTTCAGATCGATCGACCCTATCTTACTTAGCCACCCACATCAACTCTCTGTGTCTTCAATCCAGAGAGCCCTCTTGTAACCACGCTCACCAAGCATATTCACCAGGACGTAGGGTGTTACGCATCTCTAAGCGGCCCGAACCTGTAAACCTTGTCCACTGTCCCTCGTGCGATCGGCACGAACCATTTTGCTACAGTCGTCGACACCGTCCTACTCCTAGAAACACCTTGAGGGGCAACCCCGGGTGTGCGGTCGGACCCAAAACACCGACAACTCCGGTAGCTTCGGCTCCGGCAGTTGCAATTTCAGTGGTTTCAGCCCTGGTAGCTTCGGTTGCGGCGGCTTCGGCTTCGGCGGTCTCGGCAATAACAATTTTTGACGCCAATACCGGTGGCGGCGTCTGATGAATTACATCTGTCACTTGGATAATTCTGCGTTTTTTCGGCTTTGCAGGACTTTCTGCTGCCGAAGCTTTTTTGTCCTTCTGAAAAAACTTTATCAGTCCCGGTGCCAGCGGACTTAGCTTGACAGGCAAAGATTCAGTCATTACCTTCAGAATTTCTTCTACTTCGGCAGCAGAAGGTGTCGCAGGAGCTTCCTCATCTCGGACCAATCTCTTTGGTTCTGGAGATGCAGGCTTTGGAGATGCAGGCTTTGGAGATGCAGCTTTTCTTTTTCTTGGAGCAACCACCTTCGGTTCAAATTTTTCTTTCTTCTTCTTTGGTTGATCTTCGTCGTCTTTAATTAAAGTGCTAGCCACTCTTTTCCTTTTCTGCCCTTCGGCACCCTTGTCTAGTCGTTCGTAGTCAGGGTATTCAAAGCCTATAGCATCAAGCACTCTGTTTAGCCTTCGTTTCGGCCGGGTGCCGAAGGCTGCTGTCATCAATTGATCCTCTTTTTTAGAATAATTCCCAAGAATTTCAGTACTCATTACTTCGATTGTTTCGAGCCATTCTTAGCAGGGTGCTTTAAAATATTTCTTGAATTTATAGTGGTAGGGCAAGCGGACAAGCTCCCCCTCCTTCTTCTCCCTTTCGAGCTTCGACATATCCCATTCCTTCATAGTTGGAAATATCTTGAAAGCCAAAAATTCCTGCACTAAATCTCTAGTGACAATGTGCTCTGCAATAATCCTGAATTCAGCCAACGCGATTTGTGTTGGACCTTCTGGTGTCATACTGCATCGGGGTCTGGTCTCTCCGAAGATCAGTTCAAGCGGACTTTGTACCAGCTTCTCCTTGTCATCGTCAACTTTGACGTAGAACCATTCCGATTTCCAGCCTGCCGGCCACTTGCTTCGGTAGCTGATCACAGGAAATTTTGTACTTTTCCGATAGGAAAAATTATAACAACCAAAATTTTCATGTAACCCATCTTTTCTGGCTTTGGTTTGGTAATGTAGCTCATGCACCCGGCAGAAACCTTCGGAAAATGGTTCCACCCCCTGGCTTCGGAGAGCCCAAATATAAACACCAAGCCTAACAATAGCGTTAGGAGTTAGTTGATGAAGATAGATCCCAAACTTCTTTAGCACATCAGCAATCATCCTACTCAAAGGAAATCTCAAACCAGCTTTGAGGAAACTCTTGAAAAATAACTATTTCATCTTTCTGTGCCTTCGGGGTAGTCTCTTCTCCGCCAAAGCGAATCAGCTTTTTCTCATCTTCGCTAAAGTAGCCCGACTTCACCATTTTAGGAAAATTAGCCTTAGAGATGGTTGACTTTCCGAAGTCCAAGTGGCCGGGCTTGCTTGGTACTGCGATACTATGATCACCTTCAGAATCAGTCTCTTCAATATCTGCTTGTTCTGCTTCGGCAGCAGGGGTGTCTTCCGATGTCACCAAACCAGATCGCCTCATTGCTTCCGAGATAGGAACAGTTTCTGCAGCTTCGGTTTCGTCACCTTCGCGCTCAGCTCTAGCAGTAGAACGCACTCTGGCCATTTGATTTTGAATTTCTTGAAAATTGCTTGGAAATTAATAACCTTTCTTCCGAAGCTCTTCTTCTGACGAAGCAGACACTAAACTGGAGCTTCGTTTGAATGCGAAAGTCAAGCTTCGGCTATGGTTAAAATTTTTGGCAGCAAAACAGTGCAATAGCAATGAATGTTGTGGTAACTTCACACCTACCCGTTTGTTTATATAGTGCTGCAGGTAAGAAGGTGAATCGTCAGGATTTTTACACCAGGCAAACAGTTGCTCGCACCCGCTGCACGGTGGGCCGCAAAAACCAAAATAGTGAACCTGCATGGTGGGACCGCTACGCGCTCGAAAACTGTATCGTTTCTCGACAACGAGCTCAGGGAAGGTGTTTTTCGGACCTTCGGCTTCCTGAAGCCTAAGAGACTTTTTTCACGGATCAAGCTCGTTACGAAAAACGATCTAGCACCGCGAAGGGGCTACTGTTGGGACCATGCTTCGTCGCCGAAGGTCCTGCAGAATGGAAACAGCTTCGGCTGAAGCTGCCTAGACGTAATGCCGAAGGTATCATTCATGAAGCTTCGGTATTACAGCATGTCCGAAGATGAGGGATCGAACCGACTTAAAGATAGAATGACTTTTTAGTCCATAAGGGTCTGAGTCAATGTTGTAAACTTTTATGAGGGGCATGGTTGTAATTCTTCACAGGCTGTGCCCTGTGCCTATAAATAGTGAACAGTATTCCTTTACTGTTCACGCATTCCTGTAATTGCTAACGCATCACTCGGGAATTATTGTTTGTCAAGGCAAAGGTATAAATGTACCTAAACGTTGTATTCAAATATCTTAAATTCATATAATAAGATATATGGATGATGTCATTTATTTTCAATGTATTTATCTTTAATGTTTCATGTTTTACTTTATTTTGTATTATCTTTATAAGTTTAATTACGAAGGTGAAACCTTCGTAATATTATGCTCGTGACCTTCGTCCGAAGTCCATTAAATCCTTGTGGAGATAATGCTTCGGCGGACGAAGGACATTGATATTTAACATTTTATGTTGCCTTGTTCTTAATTCATAGCATTTGAGAACAAGTCCCCAACAGCTGGTTTGTCTTTTTTGTTTTGCCATGTTTGTTACATTTCAGCTCCACCTTTGTTACTTCATTGCTTCTTTTTTTGTTTGAAGTCCTGAAAGTGTGGGTGATTGCTGGTTTAAAACCAGCCAAAAAACCATAGAAGAATAAGAAGTGCTCTGCATCTCCCCTGGTCTTAAATTCCATCCCAACTTGAGGTGTGTATTTGCTGTCTATTGATGCATTGTTCCCTTCTGTTGCAGCTATCTGCTCACTCATAATGAAGGCATCAATCTGATCCTCTGTTAACTCTTCATCTCCTGCATTTGTTGTTTCAGCTTCTGCATCATCAAAGTTTGCACTAGCACTCGATGTTTTAGTTTCTTTTCCATCATCATTTTGCGCACATTCAGTTAGTTGTTGTACATGCATTATCTCAAAGAGATCCCTGTGGTATACTGCTTCCCCATAGTTAGATGTATCAGCTTCATTGCATTCCCCAAATGTCTCCTACAAAAAAATTCAGTTTTTTCGTTAGTTTTCTAATTTTTATTTATGTTATGAAATGTATAATAATATTATTTTTTTCCACAGACCCCCACACTTACCTTGGATATGTCTACATTTGCAAGCGGGGAGTCCTCCTCAAGAATCATCTGTGTGTATGTCTCACATGGTGCTCCTAGTAGGTTGTTGTTCATTGTTTCATTTTGTGTGCATAGGCCACTTTGCATTTCATTGCCTTCTTCGCTCACTGATTCTCCTTGCGAGTTATATATCTGTTCCATCATCAGATCCATGTATCCACCCTGCATAATCATCAAGGATCAATTAAATTCCCATATACAATTTAGTAGGTGTTGTTCATGTTTTTTTTCATTTTATTACCTGGTTTGGAACATATCCTGTTAACACATCCTATTGCCGCTATAAACATCATTGTTAACATCATTGTTTATGTTATGAAATGTATATTACTATTATTTTTTTCCCACACACCCCCACACTTACCTTGGATATGTCTGCATTTGCAAGCGTTGAGTCCTCCTCAAGAATCATCTATGTGTATGTCTCACATGGGGCCACTAGTAGGTTTTTGTTCATGGTTTCATTTTGTGTGCATAGGGCACTTTGCATTTCATTGCCTAGTTCACTCACTGATTCTCCTTGCGAGTTACGTATCTGTTCCATCATCAGATCCATGTATCCACCCTGCATAATCATCAAGGATCAATTAATTTCCCATATATAATTTAGTAGGTGTTGTTCATGTTTTTTTTTTGCATTTTATTACCTGGTTTGAAACATATGGCAGCGTCATTTGTGCGTATATCTGAGTACTGCTTGATCCATTTTGAGTAAAACGCCTTCCAGCCATCTGTTTTTTGCACATTCATAAAAATTCACAAAAAGTTTTTTAGTCTTCAAAACATGTGGATAGAATTTTTCATCTTATTCAACTGTAATTACGCGAATTCTCATATACTTTTTACCTGAGTACTTCCAATTATCTCCAATATATGCTGCTGAAAATTGGTAATTTCATCTTCTGAGAATATGTTGTCTTCAGTGACAAACTTGTTAGTACCATCAACATGAATCTGCGAAAAGGGAAAGAAAATTTATGCCTAGTTTTTTTTCAATCTTGGCTGTTTTTTCCAATTATCTCCAATACAAAAATGACTTCTTCCCATTCTTGCAAAGCACAGGTAGAAGCGAGGGGACAAACTCAAGGTTTAAAGACAATGTGACTTCGACTTATAGTGTGATCAGCTTCTTGCGTGAGTACCAAAGGATTGTGGAGCAAGTGAATGTGTCAGAGGAGTATGAGGATAATGAAAGCAATTGTAAACATCCAAAAGAACTAATGTTTGGATACACAATAGAGAGGCAAGCACAAGAAGTCTACAATAGAAACATATTCAAGAAATTCCAGTTCCAGTTGCAATCAACACCAAGGCTAAGTTACAACAGAACATCTAATCTGCATACTTTCGAGGTGTATCCAAAATCAAACCAAGAAGAAAAGCCACATAAAATAAGGAGGTACCTTGTTATGGCTAACCTAACATATGGAATGGAAGAGTTCACTTGTGTATGTGGCAAGTTTGATAAGGATGGCATTTTATGCTCCCATATACTTAAAGTGATCATTGAAGAAGGGCTCACGAAAATCCTAGAGCAATACATACTGAACAGGTGGAAGAAAAAACAGAAACAAATAGATGGACCACTGCTGCGTGCATCAATGCCAACCCACCCAGTGCTAAGACACAACCTATTGAGCCGGAAAGCAGCATTACTCACATCAGCAGCAACAAAAACAGAGAAAACTATGGAGTTTATATGTGAAGAATTAGACAAACTACAAGAAAAGGTTTGCCAAATGCTATCATTAGAAGAAGATGTAATAGCAGGACCTTCGACAGGAAGAGAGAAGGAAGACAATGCTGCAAAACATACAGGACCAGTAGTTGAAAATCTGCATAACCCTGAAGCAGTTAAACAGAAAGGAAGACCAAAAAAACCTACAAGGTTAAAGCCACTAGTGGAGGAAATCCGCATCAAGATGAAGAAGGCAGAGCAAAAGAAAAACAAGAAAACAAGCAATGCAGCAGCAAGTATGTCTATCTAAAAAACCTGCTTTTGTTTTTTTATAATTACATTGACTTAAAATCTATAATTTGTGTTTATAGGCCCACAAGGAAAGGAGAAGAAGAAGATGAAAAGAACAGCACCTTGAAGAATTACTGCTCCCCCTCCTAACAGAACCACCAACACTCACACTGAAAAAGATGCAGAAAAAATAGAGAGAAAAATGAAGAACACTTAGTGGAGAAAGGGGAAGGGATGGACTGTGCAATTATGATATATTCATATAGTTGGTGCAAACAGCAAAAAAAGTTTGTTTTTCTTTCAGTTGAGTCATGTAATCGCTTGCAAAAACAAAGTGTTGAAAAACAGATCATGCTTGCCTGATTAGATCCATCGCATCAGCCCATCCATGTACCGCATAGCTAGCTTATCTGGTATTGGGTCGTGCTCCATTGGCTAGGCCCTTCAGCAATGATTTACACACTTTATACCGCAAAAACATTATTTAGCTGCCACGGATTCCAATCTACTTGAGTTTATGGAGATGATAAAGAAGTTCCTATTATCTAAGTAGAGCCATAGAGGACAAGATGATAAAAGAAGTTCCTATTATCATAGTTTTTTTTGTTTAACCAAAAGTTCAATATGCGTTTTCTCTTCAAGAAACATGAGCAAAAAATTGCAGAAAAAATGGAGAAAAGAAATGAAGAAAATTTTAGGGGGGTGGGATGATGGGATGAGCTCTGCATTTATAATATATTAATAGAGATAGTACAAAAAGCAGAAAAATGGTTTTGTTTGTAAATCAGATGAGTCATGAAATCGCTTGAACAAAAAAAAACTCTAGACAAAAAAGAACTTACTAAACAGTAAAAAACAAACTCTTTAATTCAATAATAGTACGAACAACTTGGAAACAAACTGCAATCACACTTTTATTACATACACTGGGGAAAAATGAACATAGAAATGAACATCAGATATAACATGTCTTTTTTTTATTGGAAAAAGAAGCTATGGATCAAAACTTGACGATGATGAATCAGAAATCTCTGCCATTGCTGCTCCAACATCCATAGAAAACACGAACAGCTACTTCCCAACGGTTCAAATATGCTAGTTGACAATCCGAGGATCAATATTCTGGTATAAAAAAAGCAAATCAGACCAAAAAATGATGCACAAAAACAAAAAACTCCATACCACCATCAACACTGCACGCACCACCCACGAAAAAAGGAAAAACTAGAAAAACAAAATAATAAGAGCGCCCCAAAAAACAACACAAATTGAATTACAAAAAACCTGAAGAAACATGTTGCGAACTAGAGACTTGTCTTCAGTGTTCTTCTCACTAAAATAGAGATCGTTGGCCAAGGTGATTCGAATTTGAGGGATGTCCTCAGTGCGGAACTTGAGCATCATATCAACAGATATATCCCAATATTCCATGTATTGTAGTGTGAAAATACCGCAGTCATGCCTATGATAATTAAAGAAGGCAAAATTACTACAAGAAATAATTTATTGTGGGTGTTTTTAAACCATATAAAATATATAGAAAAAATTAAGATAGCAACTGAATTTGGATTCTAATAAAAAGAAATGATAGAAATGAAAGTTACGTATTTTTCTACTTTGGTACTGCAGGATATAAAATTTTGAATGATGATACATAAGCATGACCAACTAAACTAGGCAGAGCAACTCTAACTAAGGTCTAAACTAGGCTAAAAAATGACGATACAGTACACATGGAAAAGGCAATGAAAACAAACCAACAAAATTGCTGAAAATCTCGGACAGATCAGGCAAGAGCATTCATAAGACAGTAGAAGTGAGCAACACACTGGGAATAAGAATACAAACAACTTAGGAAAAAAAGACTACATATACCAACTATGTCTTATCTGCCACCATCCATAACAGTATACCAAAAAATAGAGCCTCAGACTGTCATCACAGCAGCACAACACTACACCCAATGAAGATCAGAGACATGGGCAATTAACAACTAAAACATGATAGTGTCTGAATTTGTATTCTACTAATAGTAAAAACAACTACAAAATATCTACAAATAAATAATATATTGAGTGAGATTTTAAACCATATAAAATATATAAAAAAATTAAGATAGCAACTGAATTTGGATTCTAATAAAAAAGGAAAAAAAGGATAGAAATGAAACTTACGTATTTTCCTGTTTTGGTACCGCGGGATATAAAATTTTGAATGATGATACATCTATGTTTGAATCAGAATATAATAACCATAGGACTTTGAACACCCGAATCTAGAAAAAACACACAACATTAGGAAAAAATGAAAAAGGATAAATATCAATAAAATATATAATATACACAAGAAAACAAAAATACATGAAGAAGAAAAAAGGCACTTACAAGCTTGTCTCTAACAAAGCATTAAAAGGATCTTCCTCATCAAAATATGAATCCATAAAAACAAAACGCTTATTCTTCAAATCAACAATGAACAAAAACCAATGGTTCGCATGGCACACTGGAAAATACAACTGAAAAAACAAATTGAGGTAAAATAAGAACAAGGCAGAAATGTATGGCACATTAAGGCTGTTGCTTGGACCAAAATTTTTTTACAACAAACTAAGCAAACAAAAAACCTTGTTAGAGCGATGCAACTTCAAAGCAGAATTAGCCCCCAGAAACGATTTCCTTAGATCTTCAACTTCATATTGGTTATTGTATTCCATCATCGAATGCTGTAGTAACAATAGAAATTAAAAAAAATGAAAAACAATAAACAAAATTACAAAAAAATGCAAAACAAAACCAAATAAAAAGTTGAAGAATAATTACCCCCACTTTTGGATAAAAGAAATGTTTCTTTGACAACCTAGGATGAATATCTTCAAAATGTTTCCAGCAATAAAAAAGTTGTCACAATGACCATTGGGTTCTATTGACAGTCCAAAAGATTCCCAATTTACAGTGGTGGTTTTGGAAAATCGAACTGCGACCAAACTGAACAAAAAAAGTAAAAAAATATTAGACTATTATGAAAATTGGTGTATAGGAACAGAAAATAAACATAATAAAGAAAAAAATAAAAATAAAAATAAAAGCTACACTTACTCTTTCCATTGGCTCCGCCCCATGCCACAAAGATTATAATATCGCAATAGCACATTAGAACATGGAAAACGGGCGTGAGCATTTTGAACTTGTAACCAATTTTCACCAACATCATTCCTGACTACATTTCCAACTTCTAGTTGATTTCCCAAAAAGAATCCCCCAGCTTCTGACTCTACGTTGAATATGTTCATATCATTGTACATCTGATCAACTGCAGCTGCTGATTTGGATCTACTACAACCATGTAAATTAGCGCCAACCATATTAACAACAGCAGTTTGAACCTAGAAAAATATAACATAATATATGTTTATACGATATAAATTAAAAAAGATGGAAAAAAGATAACAAATATACAACAGACTACATGAGAGAATAAACTGAAGAAATCACCTCCTGATCAGCCCCTACATCATCAGCAATGACAATAACTTCTTCCTTTTTGCCACTTATTCCTCCGGAGTTCCTATGTCATTCAGTTGAGTTTAACTTTGAAAAGTTCAATGCTAGTGTAGGCTCATATATAGTAACATTCCCTGCTAAAAATGCACCAACAGCATGTGCCTGACATAAGGCACACACACAAAAAAACAGATATACAAAAATAATATTAAATCATAAACTAAACAAATATAATAAACATAAAAAATAACCACAAATTATACCTTTGGATTCTGAGACAACACCACAGAAGCAACACCACTATAAACATCATTGTTAACACAACCTGTTGCCGCTGCTGATGTTGCACCTGGATCAATAGGCCTTCTATTAGGATTTGCATGTGACTTAAGTAAATGGTCTTAATGATAGTACGCCATTGAGAGAAATATACCATAAACAACATGGGTGGTTATAGGAGGAGCAAGTTGGCCTAGCCCAATTGGAACACCAGCTGGCTCGTGTGGACATATAGCAGCTGCAGTATTTCTGCCCCTTCCATTGTGATCACTTTCATCATCTGTAATTTGAAGGTCAAAAAGACCCACAGGTGAGAAAAGCTTTGTACGTGGAAAGAGACCCAACTTATCAGTTTTTGAGTAATGGAATCGCTTGTTGAGAGGATGAGCACACTCTACGATAAAAAAATAAAGAAAAAATAGACATACATCAGATTCGGATTAGGTTTACACTACGACAAAAAAAACAGAGCAATAATAACCTAAAAATGATGCTAAAGCAAGAAACAAAAAAAGGAGTTTAGTGGCACCTACCAAAATCACGCAAGAAAAAAAAGTATGCGTTGAAGGGCAGTGATTGCTTGAAAAATAAATAGAGTTTCATATTCTACATAATTAATCACATGCCAAGGGGTCGCAACCAAAAGGTTATTGTATTATCCAATCAAGGTGCAAAACGGTGGACTCAGGTCATGAGACTGAGTTTGACGCAAGATCAATCAAACAACTCGCACATGTCACATGTGAAGGAGCTTCGAAACAAAAAATTCCAATGCAAAACACAGCAAAAAAACCACCTAGTGTAGGCACAATAAGCAAGTCACAGCGCTGCCCCCCTTGATGAAAGATGATGATTTATACCCTCCTTTTCTCCCCACCAAGTGCAATCCTGGCTTTTGCTTTTGCCCCCGAGAGAGGCAAGACAACGACGACCATATACATGATAGGGCATGGAACACAGTACAGTTCCATACCCTGACATAGACATCTCCTCCATCACCTACAATTTCCCCTTTCCCCAGACATGCCCACATAGGTAGCACATAGAATAAAAAAATGCATTGAGCAAACACAATGAAGTACAAAATGCAAAAAAAAGGAAAACAAAAAAAACATTAAAAACAGATTTTAAAAAGCACTAACCCGCTGGTGGATTCAAAGATGTTCCATTATTTCCATCCAGCCTATTAACGATTGGTGTCTCCAACTGTATGGACACTGTTATCAGTGGATTTGTAATAACCACATGACCTTTTCCATGAGAAGCCTCAACAATGCCCATACCAGCCCCTTTCTCATTCGACTTAACATCAACTGGCTACACATTGGTATCAATTTTGGTAGCTTTCTCATCTGACTTAATATCCATATCTTTCGCCAGAAGGTTGCTGGAATTCAAAAACTTCTGATGCTTAATAGTCATTGCTTCAGCCAAAAATTTTAGAGAATCGATGATAGCTTCAGTACACCTTGACTTGCAAATTGAACAACAACCCCTGACCTTGTCACACAGAACTTGGCAAGTACTATCAATGCATTCGACATCCACTATTTGGCCAAAATCAACTAATAACTTTTCCTTGAAAAAAGTGAAATCATGCATAAATTGTTTCTCTGCTTCAATTAACACCTTCTCCCTATAAGCAGCTCTCTAGAGATAAAAAATAAAAAACAAAATTAAGTAACAAAAAAATAAACAAAAACCACATGAAAAAAACTGCATATAAAAAATATACAATTGAGAACTTGTACAGAAAAAAAGAAGATAAAAAAGAACAAACTACCTCAGACTTGCAAAAAACAGCAAAAGTTTCAATCAACTTAACCATAGGAGAGGAAATGATGTCCTGCAAAAATAACAAAAAAATTGTAAATAAAAAACTAAATATAAATAAACAATTTCCAAGAACTAAATATACTGAGAAAATACATTTTATAACTCCAAACAACTATACTTAGCTAACTTAGATTATTTACCTAAACAATAAACACAAAAACAGATTATCAATGATGCAAATCCTGGATATAATGGAACCTACTCCCAACAAAAAAACTCCTAAGGGACATTAACATGAGATAACATAAGGAAAAAAATCAAACAAAAAACTGAAAAAACAAAAATACAAGTATGTGTTGCTCCACGGCTATAATTAAACTCTGCAGCTCCATCCCATATAAAATCATTTTTGTAGCTCTGAAGCCACTTTGCCTCCTGGCTTGCAGACCAAAAGACAAGACAGGCCTCAAAATGCTCGCATGAATCAGAAAGATGCAGCTAGTAGCTAGTGTATAATCAACAGTGGCAATTTAATGAACCAGGACAGGAATAACCCAACAGTAGCAGCAAGTTAATGGAGTTAATAATTGACCAGGACATTATCTTGTCCAGTTCCAGGAGCAGATGAGCCTAAAAAATGTTCAAGCTTCCTCCATCAAGCCCCCTTTATTCCAAATCCCTGAACAACAAGCTAGGATACACCCAATTCAGTTCTTCAATCTGTAGCAGCTCTTGGTTCTCTCTATCCCTCTCTGCATTAGTATGCACCATCACCACAAAGAAAGTAGGAGCTGTCTGCTGCTTCACAATAAAAGATCACAACACTTGCCACTGTTCTTCAGTTACAATGTTGTTCCTATATATACGGCTATACTGAATCTTTTTTTCATTTGCCTATTTATATAGTACCAGACATAGCTGCATCATATATATGTAAGTCTGAATCCCTGGCTGATGAACCCAAGAGAGAATCCAGGCAGCAACCTAGATTTCCTTTATTTATAAAAAGAACCACATCACTGTTCGCACAGACATCTCACACTCATTCATCTCCGTCAAGGCACAGACATCACACATACATTTCAATGCTAAATTACAACTTCAAAATTGCATGCATTAACTATATATAAATTTCAACAATACCTATGCTATCCTCAAATATACTGGGACAAATTTTAACTAGAATTGCATAATTTGTTCCTTTGCTAATAGAAACAGAAGAACACACACTGCATATTGAACATCCCCAAAAACAGTAGAACTAGGAAAATATACTCAAGCACAGGAAAGATGAAGTAAAACGAAGAGCACCCTCACCGGATCGACAGTGCCACCAGATGTCGGGACACAACCTTCGCGCAGTGGAACTCCAGACCTGCCTGCTTCACCACAGGTTGCTGTCGCCGGACAACGAAAATGGATCCCGTCGGGACACCCTCGCCCTCCGTCGTAGATACCGTCGCAGCCAGCTCCACCACCCCCGGCCATGGATCCCGTCGGACCTTCCCCTCCTCCACCATGGATCCTGCAACAGCCAACTCGCCCCCCGCCATAGATCCAGTTGGGGCCTCCTTGCCCTCCGACGTGGACCTCGTCGGAATCGCAGCTGCCTCGACCCGCGCCATGTACCTCATCGGAGCTACCTCGCCCCCCGCCATAGATCCAGTCGGGGCCTCCTCGCCCTCCGCCATGGACCTCGTCGGATCCACCTCGCCCGCGACTACAACTCATCGCGTGCGTGGCAGCAGCACTGGGGCGCGCGCGCGGCAGCAACACTAGGGAGCAACGACGGCGCGCGCACAGCAGCAGAGCGACCGAGTGAGACAGGGACAAACTAGGAAAGTGAAGAGGCACGAGAATCCCAAAATCAAACAGTGAAAAGGAACAATCGGACGACGCACAAGGCGAGCACAAACAGCCAAAGAAACACGCGCGCGTCCGTTAGCTTTTCCCTTTGTTAAAGTATTTAGTATATTTGTTTAGATATTGAGTAGATTTCTTACTTTTAGTTTAAGATTTTTTATGTGATATAGATCATAAAATTACAAAACTCTATGTATTAAACATCTGTTACATATAATTTAATGGACGAGGGTTCTTAAACATAGATTGGTTGGAACGTGTAGTGTCCAATTACGTAGAACTTAAGAAGGGTTTTTGTAACCTTGGATACATCATTGGATGTTGTAGTCATTATATATATAAAGTCACGGGCTTCTAATAACTAAGATAGCCTTGGTCCAACGGTGTCCTCCGGTTCAGTCGCGTCAGGTCCGGACGTATATAAAAGGAAACCTAGAGTGATAGGGTTTAGTTTTTGATGCCCCACCCCGATGCACGAGCAATAGCACCCACCTAGGTGCGTGTGACGATGGTGGTTGCCCAAGAGCGCGCGGCGGCGGACCCCCGGGGCAGCGACGATGGCAGCTCCCAGATTCGGAGGCGCGGCGGCGGTGGCTCCTGATCCGTACGCGCCATGGTGCCGGTTCTTCGATCCTGAGCCACGGCTGCAGTCTCCAGATTCAGAAGTGCGGTGGTGACGACTCCCTGATTCGGAGGGCGAGCGACGACAGGGCACCGGGGCGGGTGAGCAGCGGCGACCCTAACGAGCGAGCGGTGGCAATGCCCCATGAGGCGCGACAGTCTGTGGTGGCGGTTGCCACGCTAGGCATAGGTGGCTTCAGCGGCGACATCGGTCGCGTGAGACGTGGGCTGCGAGGATCGGTGGTCTGCACGACAATTTGGGTGTCCTTCGTTTATCAACTCCTCCAATCCGGTGGCCTCGACGGCGTCCAGCGACGATATCCTGCAATCCTTTGTTTATGCATGCGGATGTTGGTTGAGCCCATACTAGGAGTTTCTTCACTAATTATGATGTGCATTATATGTATTTATGCAACTTTGTATAAGAATTTATACTTTGTGTGATATCAGTCATCCAGTTTTTCATGTATGTCGTGGGAACAAAAATGCCATTCAAAAATTGTGTGCATGCAATGAAAACTTCCATATAATAGGATTGAGTGCATGTGAAAACTTCCAAACAAAAATGACATTTAGATTTGCATAAAAATATGAACTGCATGCATGTGCCTAGTTGTTGCCATATTTTTAGATATGCCATAAAAATAGGATTGTGTGCATGCATCTGGTGGGGGACGTGCCTGAATGCATGTTTCCGGTGGAGTGACAACATACAATCGTGTACATGTTTTTATGTCACTTTGTAAACACATCTATGTCAATATCAAGAGGTCTTCAACAACTTTCATGTTGGATCAGTATTTACACTCATAACTACGGAGTTTTACACTCAAAACTGAAGGTTTTACGGTCGAACGTGAAGATGCGTCCACCAGTGGACCGCATTTTACATAGTGTATTGTATTGCATAAATATCTACACCTTGTAGTATAATTAGTATCAGTATATATCATAAATTCGTTCTAACGAGCCTAATTGCATGGCTGTTGGAGTGATCCTATATTTGTGGAGAAAATAAATAAATAATATTTCTTGTTTTCATGCATGTCAATATATTTCCTTTCATCACACATTTCTGCTATCATAAATTTGTGCGCATGCAGCAGGAAACAAATTTTATGCAATATATTGAATTATATAAATACATATATCGTGTTGCATAATTAGTAGGGGTATATATCATAAACATTAAATGAGATTCGTAATAGCTAGACAATTAATTTAGAAAAGACACGACACATGATGAAGGACGCAAAGCCCATCAAGATACTGATGGGAACAAACAAACATTTGGACCTCGACGCAGGAGGTAAGTCCGTAGATCAAAAGGTATATCGGTCTAATTTAGGATCCTTACTTTATTTATGTGCAAGTAGACCAGATATTATGCTTTTCGTTTGCATGTGTGCTAGATTTCAATCCGACCCCAAGGAATGTCATCTTGTGGTAGTGAAGTGAACTCTTCGTTATTTAGTTCATACGCCTCACTTCGAGATTTGGTATCCTAAGGGGTCTCCCTTTGACTTGATTGCATACTCAGACTCCGATATGCCGGGTGCAAGGTTGATAGGAAGAGCACATCAGGAACTTGTCAGTTTCTAGGAAGGTCCCTGGTGTCTTGGAGCTCTAAGAAACAAAATTCTATTGCCCTATCCACTACTAAAGCCGAGTATGTTGCCGCAGGCCAGTGTTGCGCGCAAATACTTTGGATGAGGCAAACCCTCCAGGACTTTGGCTATAATCTGAGCAAAGTCCCACTTCTATGTGATAATGAGAGTGCAATCCGCTTAGCAGTTGATCCCATTGAACACGACCGCTAAGCACATAGACATCTGACACCACTTTTTGAAAGACCACCAGCAAAGGGGAGACATCGATATTTGCCATGTCAAACCGATCACCAGCTAGCCGATATCTTTACCAAGCCTTTAGATGAAAGAAGGTTTTGTGAGCTGCATAGTGAGCTAAATGTCTTAGATTCGTGAAACTTGAATTGATCTATAGCATACATGTATGCCTTTGATCATGCTCCCTTAAGCTTAATTATGCTTTATTGATTATTTTGGTGCTTAGGTTGTAGAATGTCATCCCCGGACCTCACAAGTCCTTATACATTGATGCATATCTTTAGGGGAGGATATGCTACAACTTGGCCCTTTGAGACTAATATGTTTGCCTCAGTGATTTTGATGTAGTCCCAAAGGTGGATTCAAAGGGAAAAGATGGATTTGGACAAAGGAAAAGGCTTCCACTGCATAACGACATCAATGTACTTTGTTCGAGTTTCCCTTGGTGTTTTCATTGCCTTTTGAACTTAATTCGCAATTTTGGTGAGGCAACGAGGTTTAACGCCACTAGTTTCTCCATTTTGATGCTTAACGCTAAAAAGATATTAGGTGGCAGTTTGATACCACCATAAAGAGAAAAAAAGATTCTAAGGAATCAGAAAAAGGAAAAAATGGGTTTATGTTCAACGGAAAAAATTTCTCAAAAGCAAGGAAAAGTATTTTGTTTCGGTTCGACCTGCAGTCGCATATGAAATGGACGAAGGGATAAATTTAGCAACACTTTTCCCGCAGGATCTCCTGCAAGAAGAGGATAATCTCCAACTTCGACTTGTCAATTTTATTTCTCATGAAAATAGCAAGTTAACTCAAAGAATTTATCACACGAATAGTCAATTCATAAAGGGGACAAATTAAGGCTAAAGCAACTGGATCAACCACCACGCTTGTGAATTTAAAAAAATATTGTGTTTTAAACTTGTTGTTTTTATCAAATCCCTCTTGACTGCAAGAGGAGCCCTCTGCTTGCAAAACTACTCTCTTGTGGGAGAGAAACCTTTCTTATGGGGAAAAGGAGGAGCTTTTGGATTTTGATCAAAACTAGTCTTGGAAAATGGTTTTATTTGCAAAACTAAATTGTTTTGAATTAAAAGTAAGGAAATGAATTTGTTTTGCAAAAACAAACCAAGTGGTGTCATAATGATCCGAATTTACCAAATACTATTCTTATTCTATTGGTGTTTGATTTGACTTCAATTTGCAAAATTTGGCTCATATCATATTTGGTCAAGTTGGAAATTTTGAGTTGCTTTAAGTGTGTTGGCATAAACCACCAAAAAGGAGGAGATTGAAAGGGATATGTGCTTCTGAGCCAGTTCTAAGTATTTTGGTGATTAACTTCCCTACACACCACTTTGAACTAACCTTCATGGTATGAGCATTGAGCACACGTTCCATTCGAGCGAATTGAAGACGCAAAGTCCAAATGAGTTGGATTAAAAGACCAAAAAGTGCAACCTTGGGCAAAACCACAAAAACAAGAGGTTTAAATGTTTAAATAAGTTGTACTTACTTTATACTATGTTTCTTGCATTGCTATTTGGCTACTAACTTCTATGTGCAAGTAAAGTGGCATTTGGACTTGAGTTTGCACATATGGCAAACCCCTATGAAACGATGAGAAAAAGATATGATTCTATCACTTAGTCAATTGTTTTAGTTGCTATCTATATTTGTCTAAGTGCTAGGGATCACCTCAAGTAAAGCTAAAAGAAGCCAAAGAAGTTTAGCACAAAAGAGGAGAAGATGGGCTGGTCTAGGTAGCACCGGACAGTCCGATGCAACCCACTGGATAGTCCGGTGTGCATCGGACAATCCGGCGATTGTACGGTAGAAGAGACTGCTCTCGGGTTCAGCTAGGGCCCCTTGGCTATAAATCACTGGACAGTCCGGGCAGATCGTCGGACAATCCGGTGTGATGAATAACCAATAGATATCAGCCACGTTAGTAGGTACCAACGGATAGGTGGGCACCGGACAGTCCGGTGCCCACCTGAGAAGGAAAGCACCCAATCAGCGATTCAATAGCCGTTGCACAGTGGCTGTCCGGTGTGCCACCGGACAGTCCAATACACTCGCAGACAGGGAAGGCTGGGAGCTTCCAAATGAAGCTCTAACGACTCCTATGTCCCTTAGGGCTATAAAAGGACCCCCTAGGCAGCATGGAGCAGAACACCGAGCATTCTAAGAGCCCACTACAACTTTGAGACTCCGCGACCACGCAATTCGAAGTGTTTGAGAGATTTGAGCGTGTTTCTGATATGTAACTCTAACATTCTTGTTCTTGCACTTTTTCTTCGCTTGTGTGCGATGTGTTGCTGCGATTGTGCTCTTGTGTGCGTATTCTTACTCCCCTTACTCCATTCTTGATATTGATCACTTGTGTAAGACGTGAGAGACTCCAATTTGTGGAGTTTCCTCTGAAACGAGATTGATATAAGGAAGAATATTGTGGCACTCAAGTTTGATCTTTAGATCACTTGAGAGGGGTTGAGTGCAACCCTTGACCGAAGGAAGTCACCACAACGTGGAGTAGGCTTTGGCCGAACCATAGGAAAAATTGTTGTGTCTCTTGTCCATTTACTTTACCACAATTTCTATCTTTCTTGAGCATAAGCTTCACTTACATATTACTCCTAATTTAATAGACATCTCAAGTGAGCAATCAAGTGAAGAGTCTTTCTTTCTCTCCTCTTCTCAGCTGAACTTGGTTTTTAGTCTCTTTAACCCATAAATTGGACCAAGTTTGTGTTTTTTAATCAAGTTTTGCAGGATCACCTATTCACCCTATATAGGTGCTCTCAGCGTATACCTGACATGGTGGATAGCTCCATTCTTTGGCCTGGTATATGGGTTACTGTAGAGACTCTGATGCCGAGGCCACCGACAGTGGGGGTTTGATTGGTCCCACGAGGTAGAGTCAGGGGGCGTCAACGGACGTACATGGTGACACCTTGTGACGTTGATAGAGACTTCCCGTCACTCCTTCAGCGTGTCGTGTCATTGGTCTAGACGTCGTTTGGTGACGATGGGCCTTGTCGTGGCTGGCGTGGGCCAACAGTGTCTACCTTGTTTTCATACTGGATTGGTATGTGTGTGTTCCCGTCAGGCGCACGACGGGGAGTCGTGGAACTGTGGGGTTCATGGATGTACTGGTC
This sequence comes from Zea mays, assembly GCF_902167145.1. Taxonomy (NCBI): domain Eukaryota; kingdom Viridiplantae; phylum Streptophyta; class Magnoliopsida; order Poales; family Poaceae; genus Zea; species Zea mays. Next base: position 199,262,304 of record NC_050098.1, read on the forward strand.
CTTATCACATGCCCTTACTTCTCCACATCATAGAGTTGCTCGGTAAAAAGTTTCTTAGCCTCTTCGCCTCGCAGAGTTGCTTGACAGGGAGCTGTTCGGCCCGTCTGTCTTGTAGAGTTACTCGACACGACCTGGTTGGTTCATCCTTATGAATTTCTGCGTAGCTAGACCATCATAAGTAGTGGGCCTACTTTGGGTAGCCATCCTGAAGACCCGTCACTATGAATTGTGGGCTATTTGTTTAGTTTAGTTTTTAAATATTAAATTTCGTTCCCAGGTTATACAGTAGTACAGAGAAGCTCTATACTAGTGGTTCTAAACGCATTTGTATTGGCGTTTTTCGTAACCGCCAGTGCTAGGGGCCAGTAGAAATAGTATTTTACACAGACAATTAATTGAGAATCGCTAGTGGAAATCGATTTCTGCTGGTGGTTGACATAAGAAAACCACTATTCGAAATCCTTTGGAGGAAACATAAACTGGGTTATAAAATAGCAAAAAAATATTTGACTAGGGCAGGCCCTGCCCGCCCGCCCGCTCTATTCGAAATCATAAGTCGCGACATTTTTCACGTGCTACGCGATTGTGGGCACTCAAGCCCGCAACCTCACCCTCGCGTGTAGCCTCCTCTACCACTCCACCCATCACTTAGATTGTTTGTAGATAGCAGTTTTTTGCCCATATATTAGAACAAATCGAGTATATATTGGTTGTTTGAGGCTGTAAACAAATTCAAACAAAAAACTTGTCAACAACAAAGTTTAATAACTTTTAGAGTTCTACAAGTTTTATTTTGGTACTTTTTCTGTCCGAGGATGTTTACAAAACTTGTACTTTAAAATTTATCAAATTTAGATATAATTTTGATAGCCTAAATGATTTCAAATGAAAAGGTTGAAAACTACAAATTTTCATAACTTTTGGAGAGCTACAACTTTTCTTTTGATGATTTTTCAAACGAGACCATTTGAAAAAACTAAAAAATCGATTTCAAATTATTTTCTACTAGCGGGTTTTAAAGAAAACCGTCAGTACAAATCATGCATTTTTACTGGCACTTTTCTTAAGAAAACACTAGTGAAAAAACGGTTTCTACTTGCGGTTTTGTAAAGAAAGCCGTTAGTAAAAACGTGTTTCCACTTGTGGTTTTTGGGTTGGACGGACCATCTTATTTTACTAAAGTTTGATAACCAAAACCGTGTGTAAAATTATACCCTGTCATAGGTATAGAGCTTTTTTCTATTAGTGTCTAGTGGTATCACTACAAGAAAAAAGGCAAACAGTGTCGGCCAAAAACCCACACTCTTACTGAAATAAGCCGACACTCTTAGTATAAGAGTGTCGGTTGACCGACACTCTTAGCCGACACTCTAAATTGGACGCTCTTATTCGTATAGAAGTGTGGGGACCGACACTCTTATCTTAAGAGTGTCGGTTCAACACACAACCAACACTCTTATCTTAAGAGTGTCGGCCAGTGACGTGGCGGACACTCTTACTGAGCGCGCGGCCAGCAGCCTCCCTGGGTGCATATAAGAATGTGGGGGCCGACACTCTTACTGAATATTTTTTTAATACCCAGTTTTATTTTTCTCCATCCCGGGATGGGAAGCCTCCATAACAGCACAATACAAGCACAACATTCAATATATCACAACACAAGCACCATATTCAATATGTCATAACACAAGCACCATATTCAATATTCATACAAGTTCAAGTCCATAAGAAAGAAGTTCAAAACCATCTGAAACAAGTTCAAGTCCATAAGAAAGAAGTTCAAATCCACCTGAAACAAGTTCAAGTCCATACAAAACGCAATGATAGTAAGTTCCACACAAGCCTCCATATTAATTCATTCCGTTGGTGGGTCATTGGAGCCGCCGCCACTTGTGTTCATCAATAAGTCCAAAAACGTGCTCTGATCCAGAGGCGGACTAGCATGATGTGAGCCTGAACCCTTTAAAAGAAACAAAAATTTGTTAGTTTACCGAGTAACTAATTAAACATATACATACACTGTAACATATACATGCATGTTTTCTAGTAACTGCTTAAACAACAAAGCAAATAGAGACGCAAAGGATATCAACTTAACATACTAATCCTGGTGAGTGTGAGGGCAATCCTGGTGAGTGTGACTGCCCGCGAGGAGAAAATCCCCACGGCATCGGTGGTGGCATCTGTGTTTGCATCGGTGGCCAAATGCCTGGCTGGCGAGGTGCCCACGGCATCATTTGCCCTCCTATCAGACCCGATGGCATCAATTGGTCTTGGACAGAAGTTGCAGAACCCTGAAACAGAAGACACACTCTTGTTTATGATTAATAAGTTGCGGTGATCAACAATAAAAGTAACTATAGATCATGCGAATGACAAAAGTTTAAAATAGATCAGGTGCAAGCAAACATATAGAAAGACAGAGAGCAAGCGACAAATGATGTTTAGTAGACGATTGTACCTGTGATCCATCCGCCCCTGCAGTGGAGCGATCCGATGATTGTCCAGACACCAGATGTGTGATGATAGGGGGTTGTTGAAAAGTTGACATGCCGAACTGAGTTCCAGCACCTCCGTACATCTGCAAATAGATTATTCATCAGTTTTTCAGTTAATCCGACTTGAGAAACAACGAAAAAACAAAAAATTGATACCTGATGTAGCATCCAATTTTGCATCTGTTGCATCTGTTGCTGCACTTGTTGCTTATATTGCGCCATACTCTCCTCCATCTGAGTCATCTTCTCAAGCAGCTCTCCTTCACGTGCAGATGATCGTCGGGGTCGATTCGACCCAGCTGAGAAATTGGACCGTCTAGTGTAACTCTGACGGGGGACAACACCGTCGCCGATTGCTAACCTATAAGAGTATCATATATATATATATATAAATATATATATATAGTAAATGACAAGACATCACTAAACAGTAACAACGTGACAAGCGCATATACCTCCCATGTGGCACGCCTCCGCCAGCCTTATAAGCCACCTCCGTATCGAACTCACCAGTGAGCCAGTCCGCGTCTGGACCATTGTTCTCTCTCACGTTCTCAATGTAGCGAGCCTGTGAAAAAATCATCCAAGTTACAGACAAAGGCATATCATGTTCATGTTAGAGTCAATTTTCATACTTACCAGTTTCTCTGTCGCATTACTGTCATTCAGTATTTCCGGATGATTCGGATCGGGACCCTTGTGTCCCTCGACGAAGACTTGAAGCAAAGTAGGCTCCACTCCATTTCGAGCCTCCTGCAACACATGATTAGAAAGTCTAGACAAATCTATGCAATTAACAATTGACCAGGCAATTTGACACACACCATATGTGCGGCCTTGCCAACGTGTCCATCTGCCTCGAAAAAGTGGACCCCAGGCTTGCTCAACCGATTCATACGATTTCTATTAGATATGGACAGGAACTCCTCAGAAGCCCAATACTCGCACATCCAAGCCCAAGCATCCGAATGGTGGCTCAACCAATCCACCTCACTCTCTTTGTACTGCTGAGCCGTCAGGTGGATTTCCTTTGCCATATTCGCGTCACAATAGTTCCCCTGACACTTTTGGTACACCGTGACGGCCCTCAATCGTGCTTTATACATCATGCCCTTTACTGCTCTATCTGCTGAGCCATTGAATACCTCACGCACATATGGATCATCCAAGGTATAGGGGTCGCACACGCGAAATTGGCCCTGCAAATTTGAAGATCACCAGAGACTTACAAATGCAAAATCTGAATTCAATTTGAATATCACAAGAGACTTACCCAAAACAAATCCCACACTTTGCTTGTGTGTGTCCCTTCGTTCCCGTACGGCTTGAGGTCCCAATGAGCCCAGTAATGAGCAGCTATATCTTGACCGCCCACTGTCACCATCGCCGAGTAGGCAAATCGCAAACAAATCCCCAACTCTGTGAGGACTGGTGTGCGATGCCCTGTCCCGTCCCAACTAACCTCCTTCCACGCCCTGGTGCCTTTCGGTTCAATAACCCTCCGCTGATCGAAGGGTTTAGAAGGCTTCAATGTGAGGGACCGACGAAACCTGCAAATGAAAGTTTGTTATTTCACAATGAAAATCATTTATTTAAAACTTCAACTTGACAATAAAACTTCAACTCAACAATAAGAATACCTGATGGCACGCCGTGGCACAGCCTGTGTGGCAGCCTCCTCTGTAGAAGCGTCTGCTCCAGAAGTCTCCTCTCCATCCTCCAGTTCTGCGGCAGCTTCCTCAGCCTCCTCATCCACAGCCGCCTCCGCAATAGGTGCCACTGAAGCAGCTGCATGCGAAGTAGCCCCTTCTGTATTAGAGGGTCCGTTGGTATCCCGCATCTGCTCTAGGGAGGCAAGCAACTGCTCTTGCCTGCTCCTGCTTGTTGTGGTGCCCTGAAATGTAAACAAATTTAGATTGCTAGCTGGTCCTAGTAATTGAACTAAGAAAAAAACAAGTACCTCAAATTGTAGTTTTGATATCGGTAAGGGTGAACCTCTGGATTAACTTTATATGCAACCCACCAGGTTTTAAAACTTTTATGAGGATAACTCAAATAGTACACCTGATGCGCTTGATGTGCCAGGATGATATTGTTGTACTCATTTCCTTTATACCTTGATGCGTGCTTTACCTCCACCATCCCGAATTCGTCAACTCGCGTGCCAACATGTGGATCAAACCATATACAATCAAACGTCACAAGTCTCAAAGGTTTGTGACCTCCAAATGTATACTCGGTTATGTCTTGAACAATACCATAATAGTCCTCCAATTGTCCATCATCGTTATACGAACTTGCTACAACTCCACTGTTTATTGTAGCTGCAAGTGGACGACTCGCTTCTAGTTTTGCTGTTCGAAAACGGTATCCATTAATATCATAGCGATCAAATTTTCTTGCGGTCAATTGACCATGTGATATTTGTTGCAAGTCTTTGGAGACACTGGCTTCAGGTTTCTTACACTACAAAAATGAGGAACAGATAAAAATAAATACTATGCAACATCTGAACTTAAGTTAGAAAAAATATAGGCATGGAGGAAATTACATGCTCGTGGAACCACTGCACGAAGGACGGGCCACCGTGTAACCCTTTCAAGCGTAGGTCATCCAACTGCTTTTGAGTAAGTTGTTTGTTGGTTTTATATATGCTATCAAAGATTTGGAAATAAGGATCAAGTTCCGGCATATTGACATACAAGAAAAGCAAGGTCTTGTTACGCTCTATCGTTCCCACAAGATGTGATGTGTAAGCTCCGACACCTTTACCGTCCCACTTAAAAGCACTTAGATCAGTGATTGGAGGTGCTCGGCAACATGGTACCGTGTCGTTTGTGCATTCACGTTGTTTGTGTCTGAAAAATACTTGCTTGAGAATAATGTGATCTCTCTGGCTGCGAACGCCTCTGCAATACACCCCTCAACCCTTGCCTTATTCCGCACCATTCCTCTGAGTTTTTTCAATTCTCTTTCTTGACTATACATCCACCTGAACTGTGCAGGTCCTCCTACCAACGCTTCCCAAGGAAGATGCACAAGCAAATGTTGCATACAATTAAAAAATCCAGGTGGGAATACTTTTTCCATCTTACATACAAGGACAACGATTTCCTTCTCAAACCTCAGCATCAATTTCTTTGAGATTTCCTTAGCACATATCTGCTTATAAAAATAACTGAGTTCTGCAAATATCTTCCACACATCGGGACTAAAGTATCCACGGAACATTACTGGCACTAGCCTTTCAATCAAAATGTGATAGTCGTGACTCTTCAACCCAACGAGTTTACCAGTGTCGAGGTTAACTGCTCGTTTTATATTAGCCGCATAGCGATCTGGGAACCTCAACTTTTTCAACCATTGAAATATCTCCTCTCGCTCTTGCCGTTTCAGACAATAAGGAGCTAGTGGCCGACGCTCAGATCCACTTGGATTTTTTCTAAGCTCAAGGTGCGGACGATCACAAAGTTCAGCTAAGTCTCTTCTTGCATTCATGTTATCTTTGGTTTGACCGGTGAAGTCGAAGCACATGCTTATGATGCTTTCCGCAACATTACGTTCTTGGTGCATCAAATCTATATTATGTGGTAACAGCAATGCCTTCGTGTAAGGTAGTTCCCAGATAAACGAGATGTGCGTCCAATTGTGTTCTTTACCATACCCTTGAAAACGACCTCCTACGCCCGGTTTTAGGTCACGATGTTGTCTCATGATATTTTCACCAGTTTGACGCTTCGATGGCCCATCTCTAACCCTCTTGCCTTTTCGGAATGACTTTGTATCCTTTCTAAAATGATGATTATAGGGAAGGAGGCGTCGGTGAACATCAAAAAATGTTTCCTTCTTACCATGTTCTAACCTATATGCTCGTGAGTCACCCATACATATCGGACAACGCAGTATGCCATGGACACACCAACCAGAAAAAATGCCATATGCTAGCAGATCATGAATTGACCATAGATATGCTGCGCGTAGAGTAAAACGACATTTCAGATGACTATCATATGCCTCAACCCCCTGCCACAACATTTTTAGTTCTTCGATCAACGGTTCCATAAATACATTAATTTTCGTTACAGGATCCTTCGGACCTAGAACAATAAGGGCAAGAAACATGACCTCTTCCTTCATGCATTTGTTAGGAGGGAGATTGTAGGGCATCATAAAATCTGGCCAGCATGAGTAAGAAGTGGAATTATTGGAGTAAGGAGTGAATCCGTCCGTCGACAAACCAGGACGAACACTCCTAGGGTCTCGCAAATTCTGGATCAAAACGGTCGAGAGCCTGCCAGGCCTCGCCATCTGAGGGATGCACCATAACATCCGGATCTTGACCCTGCCGATCCCCTTCCTTGTGCCACCTCATTTGCTTTGCTGTCTCTTGATTTAGAAAGAGACGCTTAAGCTGTGGAGTGATAGGCATGTACCGGAGTTGCTTCATCGACACCTTTGTCGTAACCTCGTTTCCATCCTCATCTAGCACCACTGCATATCTTGACTTACTGCAGTGGATGCAATGTGTGGTATTTTCATGCTCCTTCCAGAACAACATGCAATTGTTCTCGCAAGCATCAATCTTTTGGTAGTTCATGCCAAGACCAGCTACGAGCTTCTTGCAATGGTACAAGTCCTTCGGCATGTTATGATTCGGTGGGATGATATCAATAATCAGTTTCACAATATCGTTGTAACAGTTGTTGGAGAAGGTGTACTTTGACTTCATCGCCATAAGACGTGTTACCACCTGCAGTACGCTCACATTGGTTCATTCATGCACTTTAGCCTCTGAGGCTTCAAGAAGCTTGTAGAACTCTCTCACATCCTCTGGAAAAGCTTCATTATTCTATAGTTCTGGGTACTCATTCCTAATATCATCCAACATCTCTTCCATTCGGTCTACATCCAGGTCCCCATCCGACTCAATATTATGGTCCACCTCTCCATGCTCATGCCATACCAGATAGTTCGGCATAAAGCCATGTTTGAAAACATGATACGAGAGCTCCACTTTTTTCAACCGAACCAAGTTCTGACATTTTATACACGGGCACTTCGCTAAACGAGCATCACCAGCAAATGCGAGTGCCACGAATTCATCTGCAACTCTCACCCATGCATCAGAGTGCCCATGAGTGACACTGTCGAATCCATCGTACATCGCCCTTCTTCGATCGTCACTCATATTCAAATCTAAAGAAACAACACATATTTAACAACATATATACAATTAGGTACGAGTTAATGCATCACTACAGTTACACATTAGAAAAATATACAAGACAATAATGAACAATCAGCAATAAAATATATATCTATATTGCCCATCGCATCACAGATTAATCACTGCATATTTATACTCAAAGTTGGAGATATTTATACTCACAGGTTAATGCAGGGCGTTGCGTCGACGCGGTTGTGCTCAAGACGCAGGAGGCGTGGGCGGCGCGGGCGTCGCAGGAGAGAGCGGGCGAGGCGGGCGGCGCTGGAGTGGCGGGCGACGCGCAGGAGGGAGCGGGCGTCGCTGGAGCGGGCAGCGGGATGGAGCGGGGAGCAGGCGGCGTGCTGGATGCAGCGGGAGGGAGCTGGCGGGGCGGCGGCACGCTGCTCGAGCGGACGTCTGTGCGCGGCTCGGGAGGGAGCTGTGCGGGCGTCTGTGCGCTGCTCGGGAGGGAGCTGTGCGGGCGTCTGCGCGGGAGGGAGCTGGTGGGGCGGCTGTGCGCTGCTCGCGGCGGGAGCGCGGGGGCCGGGCGGCTCGTGGTCGCCGGCATCGTGGGAAGGGCGGGGCAGCCGCGCGCAGCGTGCGGAGGGAAGCGGCCGGGCTGCGCGAGGGAGAGGGCGGGCCGGGCGTCGTGGGAGGGCCGGACGGCCGCACTGCTCGGAGGGAGAGGGCGGCGCTGGCCAGCGCGCAGCGGCCCGGCTGCGCAAGGGAGAGGGCGGCGCGGGGGCGCCGGCGTCGCGGGAGGGCGGGGCGGTGGCGCGTGGGGAGAGGGAGAGGGCGGCGGCTGCGCGAATGGAGAGGGCGAGCTGGGCGTCGTGGGAGGGTGGGACGGCGGCGCTGCGCAGAGGGAGAGGGTGGGCTCGGCGGCGCGTGGGCGTGCCGGCTGCCGGCGTCGAGGGTTGGGATGAGGACGGTGCGCGCGAGCGGGAGAAGATTGGTTGGCTAATTTTGGGCGGCTAGGGTAGAAAGTAAGAGTGTGCGGCGAGTGGGCGGTCGACACTCTTACATTAAGAGTGTGAATTTTCGTGGAACCCCGACACTCTTAAATTAAGAGTGTCGGTAATGTTAAAACCCACACTTTTAGAGTGTGTTTGGTTGCGGGACAACCAGGACAGGGACGTTCCCTGACGTCCTCTCTTGACCCTCCAATTCTGAGGGAGAATTAGGGACAACACTAGGATAGTCTTGTCCTAACCCTTGACCATAAACCAAACAAACTTATTTAAAGTATCGTCTCATACTGTTCCATCCTGTCATTGCAACCAAACGCATTAGAGAGCCGATATAGGGTCTCTGTGTTGTACTTGTACACGGGACGGAGGGAGTAGCGGTTTTTGGGTATTCGTGATATGAGTATTAAGTACTAAGGGCTAATTTGGAAACTTAAATTTCTCAAGGGAAAATAAAAATCCTTTAGGAAATTGGGGTTCTCAAACTAGCCCTAAAAGAATAACGGATTTTTGTTGTCAGGCGATGAGAAGACTTTTCCTTCTGAGTGGCCGGCTAAACCCACACCAGCTGCAGCACCATTTTGGTCCTCCCCTTCGTCAAGACGATGACAATTTGACATCCGCTGCTAGCGCAAGCAATGACGACGTACGGCACAGATGATACCTGCACCAGGGTGTGCCGGCCGCCACACGAAGGGAACGCGCGCCTAGCTAGCTCTGCGAAATACTGTTCCGCCCGCCTAGCAATACCAAGCTCTGCGAGAAAAAGCGGGGCAAGTTCGCTAGCTCTGTCTGTCGATCCTCTCCTAGCTAATAAACAAACTCACGGGGACGCGGAAGCCGCCTCCGTCTCCTAGTCCTAACCCACCACCAACGCAATAATCTACAGCAGCGGAGGAAAGCACTACAGCTCTTGGTCGAGCAGTGTATAAATATTAGCAATCACTCATGCTCACCGTGTGCACGCCACAAATCATCCAAATTAAGCTAACAACGAACGACAACTCCACGCAGAGCAACAATGGCGCCGCCGATGAAGGTGTACGGGTGGGCCGTGTCGCCGTGGATGGCGCGCGCGCTGGTGTGTCTGGAGGAGGCCGGCGCCGACTACGAGATCGTCCCCATGAGCAGGTGTGGCGGCGACCACCGCCGGCCGGAGCACCTCGCCAAAAACGTACGTGGCTAGCTCTCTCCGCCGTCGCATCGTCGACTGACATTCCGACCCTTAACTTTGAGTTTCCAGCAGCAACTTTAATTTGCCCAGTTAACTGTTCGCTAACGTTAGTTTAGCGAGCAGGATAATAAGTAGAGAACATATCTAATGCACATGAAAGATTGATACACATGGTGCATATATTAAATCATCACCACTCATTTTAGATCTAACGTCTCTAGTTGTTTGGTATATTTTGCTAAGGACACCCTCCAACGTGGTGGTGTGTAGTGGTGGAAGGTGTTATTTGTAAATTGAATGATCAACTAGAGACATTAGATTTAAAATGAGTGATGGTGAATTAATATGTGCACCATGTGCACCAATCCTCCATGTGCACCAGATATGTCCTCTAATAAGTAATAGCTCTTCGATGTTCTGCGCTGCAGCCGTTCGGTGAAATCCCAGTTTTAGAGGACGGTGACCTCACGCTCTACCGTAAGCTATCTAACTACTTTGTACTAACAACTCGAGCTGTTTAATTTCTCTAACGCTCCTAATTCCAGAATCACGCGCCATCGCACGGTACGTCCTCCGCAAGCTCAAGCCAGAGCTCCTCCGCGAAGGCGACCTCGAGGGGTCGGCGATGGTGGACGCGTGGATGGAGGTGGAAGCCCACCACATGGAGCCGGCCCTGTGGCCCATCATCCGCCACAGCATCATCGGCCAGTACGTCGGCCGCGACCGCGACCACCAGGCCGTCATCGACGAGAACCTCGACAGGCTGAGGAAGGTGCTGCCGGCGTACGAGGCGAGGCTGTCCGTCTGCAAGTACCTGGCCGGGGACGTAATCAGCGCCGCCGACCTCTGCCACTTCGGCTTCATGCGCTACTTCATGGCCACGGAGTACGCCGGCTTGGTGCACGCGTACCCGCACGTCAAGGCCTGGTGGGACGCCCTGCTGGCGAGGCCCTCGGTGCAGAAGGTCATGGCAGGCATGCCGCCGGATTTTGGGTACGCCAGCGGGAACATACCATAGGCTAGAGAGGTGGGCGTCCGTCACTCCAGATCTGAGGTCTCTGAACCTCAACGTTTCCGATAAACATGCATGCTTTATCTACTGTTTAAAAACCAAACTTGATTGGTGCAGGGGTATTTTGGTTTTCTCTTATAATTTATTTATTGTGTTTTGAATACTTTTAGTCACTAAAACCAACAAGATAGACAATAAAATTTAGTCTACTAACTAAACTTTAGTCACTAGGCTAAAGAAACCAAACATGTTTTAAATTAGGGTCATTGCTGATGTGGTTTCTCGTTTTTTACCATATAATGTACTACATCCGTTCTCGAATTTTTTGTCGACCACTAGTTTATTTTTAACTAAAACACGACAAATAAAAAAGAACGAAGAAAATACCAATTTCGTAAATAGTTTTTTATAAAAATCATTTCTTCCTTTTATACGGTAGAGGTGAAGCCAAAAGAAAAAGCTTCCCTAGCTTTGACTCATGCTATTTTTGAAGAAAAAAACTCCTACTATATATATAAAAAATAGGATCTCCAATCTCACGTTCCTCATCGACCAACGATGATCCCTTTGCGCCGTCTCGTTGCTCCCGCGACCGGCAATCCGCCCGCACCCGATATCGCGGCCGGCCGGTGGCCAAGGCCAGCACGGAGTCGGCCATACGTGTACACCCTGTCGTCGGTCGTGGTCACGCCGCAGGTGGCCGCGGCATCCCTACCGCGTGCATGGCGGCGGGCACTACTACAGCAAACCTCTGTACAGCCGGTTTGGTTCGCTTCTATACAGGCGATTCCATTAACCGCTTGTGGTGCACCGCCTGTGATGTAAAACAACATCACAGACGGTCAATCAAAAACCGCCTGTGAAAAACACAGATTACAGGCGGTCTAGTTCAAAGGAACCGCCTGTGATAGACACACATCACAGACGGTTTCTTATCCTAGCCGCTTGTGTTAGCCACACATCACAGTCGGTTTTTTATATAAGTCTGACTGCATACAATATAAATCACAGACGGTTTTCAATATACAGATTCATATATACAGAATTTTCAAACACAGAATATACACAGATTCACACAGATTGCATACACAGATTTATACATATCAAGTTTCATAACAGGTTCCATACACAGATTCATCCACATATCAAGTTCCATCGTCATACACAGATTTATACACATATCAAGTTCCATAGACAACTAAACATCTCAAAGTTCCATAGACAACTAAACATCTAAAGTTCCTAACTAAAGACCTAAACACTGTGTGATATCGTGTACAAACTTAGTTCTGTGAATTTTTGCAAATTTCCATTTGTATTGTAGAATAGCCCTGGTTGATGAAGAACTTCACGGCGCATAAAGTAAAGCAAGTCTCTTACAATCTTAGCAACGCCGACGGAAACCATATCTCTTTCTAACCATTCAGCATTGATCTTGGATTTAGGAACCTGCAATGAAAGCAAAAAGCAAGCGGTACTAAGAGTAATGTGATGAGCAACAATATAACATAAAAATTGCAACATAGACAATGATAGTGAACTTACATCCTCACGATTGACCATGTAATGGAAGGTGACACGACACCATTCGCATACATAATAACCGCACAGGACAGTACCCGGAGGTTGTTTGTCACCATATGGAAATAATGATATTGACAAATTAGGCTTGTCCTCTGGATGTTCGCCGCCAAGATCTTTCCAATAAAAACGGTATGTACTGCATATAAGAATAGCATTGTGAGATTAAGAATACATTTGTTAAGTTGTAATAAGTACAAGTGTGCAATAATAATCATACTTCTCTAAAATCTTCAAGAAGTCATTATACGTAGCCTTTTCCATTCTCAGTGAGTCGAAGACCACGAATTTACCATCCTTTGGAAAGATCATGATACAAATGTAGTGGTCACTATATAGACATAGACGAAAACACATGTTAAGATCACGATTGCCATAATTTATAGTTCAAAATTAAACCATGTCGATAACTTACTTAAAGTGGTGCGGAGCTATTATTAAGTCCTTGCCATGTTGTACATGATTATACATGGCTCGTCCAATGTATGCCGCCATTACCTTCATTTTCTTTCTCTGATTCTGTTTGATGGCTTTCTCAAATTCAGCATCGTCCAAGTCTTTGTATTCTTCTCCATGCCTCCGAGCAACTACTTTGTAGCGAGCTTGGGATATCATCAACGGGTCAAGAAACCCTGTCTTAAGTTGTTTCTTCTTATCATCCATTATTGCATGCTACGTGTAATAGTGTTAATCGTTAGACTCTCGTTTATGTGTGCGTGTACAAAACTAACAAATATGAAAGTTTAGAGGTACTTACAAGCAAAAGAGGGTTAAGTAGTTGGTTTCCATCCTTTGTCGGTGGTACAACGACCAGAGATCGTCAAAGAATAAATGCCGCACAGGATCTATATGATCATTGCTCCAAAATGCATCTTCTGGCACAACAAATGTGAAGTCCTCGAGTTTGTATTTGTTGCTAGCCACCATGTATCACTCATGCATTCTAATCTCCGGAGTCGACAACTTAGAAAGTTGCACCGTCGTCAAGAACGGCCTCCCATTCACAAATTTTGGAGGAACATCCTCCTTCTTGTATACCGAGATATTGGTTTTAAGACGTAATGATTCTCGAGTATGAATCATTCCATCTTCTTCCCATACTTCGAAATTGTCTATTTGGGACCGTGTGCCTACTTCATGAGATGCTGATTCCGCTTTTGATTGATTTGTCATAACTCTCTGCAATTTATGCAGGTAGCGTGTCACTGATTCTGACGGTTTCTTGACATCGTCAGTGGCGATTCGCTTATGAATTTTCTTTGAAATAGTTGGCCCTTCAACATTGGTGCCAACCTTTGGTTCCTTTTTGATGTTGACGTCGACATTCTGAGGAACAATTTTGTCTACGTCCCCCTCGTCGAGTTCCTTCGCAAGAGGCGATATGATTGTTTCAACGATTTTTTTGGAGGTCGGTGTCATATTTTCCTGCACCATGGGGTGTGGAATGATCGAACTATCTTTTTGTTGCATTGGTGTTGAATTCGGCTCATCACCCAACTTGATGTCGCGTCGATGCCAAAGGACCAACTCGTTCATTGCCTCCTGCAAAGTTATGATCCCCTCAACTGGAAAATCTATCTCCCAATCTTCACAACCATTGTCTGTGATTTCTAGAACTTGGACCACAGCATAGTGTGGCGGGACAGGATTATCCTTGTAGTTAACAAGTCCTGGTTTTACCAAACCAGTAGCAGCTTGCTTTGTTTTTGTCCCAGATCGATTGATTGGAATATGAAGAAAGCAAGGCTTGTCCTCAACAATATCGTCTACAGGGTACTTGGTCAAGTCTTGCACAGATCCTACGCTGCTAGGGACTATAGGTGGACTCATGTGGCTTGGCTTGAGTTCAAATGATATGCATTCTTTTTTCTTCATTTTATTCATCACGTCATTAATAGTCTTTTGTACCCTTTCATCAATAGTCTCTTCAAGGGTCCTTTTCGACTTCTCGTGTTTCCTATATGACGACGCATACTCTGGAAACGCCTCTCTCCAGGAAATCTTAGAAGAGATTCCCCGAGCCCGTCCAGTGTGTTCAGGATTGCCTAGTGCTGCAGTTAGTATGTCATTCTCCCTCCGAGGCTTAAATTCTCCTTTTTTTCTCTTATCTGCATATTCTTGAATTTTTGTCGAAACTTCGCCTACCAATTCTGGATGCAAAAGTTTGCCGTCCTCACTCAAACCTGCCCGACCTAAGATCCAACGAATAGCTCGCTCATCGATATCTTTTAATATTGGGTCCAAAGTGTCGTTAGCTATAGCTTCCTCGATTATCCTGTTCCACTGCACAACTTTATGGTGATATCCGGTTGACCCCAGGCGATGGGGGTGTTTGTTCATCTTCGGTCTCTGAGAATTAGTTTCGCCCAGTTCTTTGGCCTTCAGTTCGGTCTTCTGACGAACAAATTCCTCCCACTGAGCTTGAGTGATTTTCCCCATTTTCTTGGGCGGAGGAACCTTATTCTTCTTAACAAATTCCCTATTCATCTCGGCCTTCCACCCACGAAACATCTTGGCCATAGCAGAGAGCATCGACTTCCTTACTGCATCCTCTGTGCCTTTTGGGAACTTGAATGACTCAGACAACTTAGCCCATAGCTTATTGCGGGTGTCTTCATCTAAATCCTTCCATTTTTGAAGTGTGATTGGCACTATATCTCTAATAGTAGACCCGCAGGAATTTCGAAACTTTGTAACCACGTCAAGTGGTTCTTCAGGAAACCCCTCTGCATTTAGTTTTGTTACGTACATAACTGCACCTTCTTTCATCTGATTCGGACCTCGTCGCCCTCGTTTCCGCTTATGTGAAACGGATGATTCAGGCATCGGAGCATCCTCCGTGTTTCGTGTAGAACATGCATCCTCTTTCTTCTCTTCATTTGAAATCTATATAGTGAAACAATTAATGGCCTTTCATATATGAACATTATTTTAGAATATAGTCGGCATATTTCTATTCACCTCTTCATCGTTGGGAATATAGTCGACATCAAGCTCATCTGATGTTTTTTTCTTCCTTGGAGGTATAGGAGTACAAGGATTGTCGTCACTAGAACTATCCTCCCCGCTCCCTTCACCGGAGCTGCTCGTTGTCTGCCATTCAAGTTTGGTCGCGTCTTCATCAACTTTGTTAGACGCACCGGTGCAGACCACATCCATACTAGGATGCTCGTTGTCTGCCATTCAAGCTGGTTCCATCGATAAAGGGATATACTGTTAGTCTGATATACTGGTTCCATCAATAAGGGAACTTGGAGAAAAGGTGATTCAAAAGAAATCGAGCCCAAACCCGCCTTCGGGGCAGGATCGGGCCGGGAAGCACGGAGCAGATAGAAGTGCACTTCCCAATGCAGTAGACAGAGAAGGCATGGCTGTGATGTTATAATGCTGAAGGACCCCAAGATGAGATTATGCCCTGTCGTCCACCACTGCCCGTTATTTGTGGGCTTCACCGAGGGCGGGAAACATTTGGTGACATCAAACGACCTTCGGGCTGGGGACGTCTGCGAGCTTGTTAAGGGGCCAGACGATGGTGAGCCGGTGTACTCTGTCCGGATGTGTGGTCACAAAATTTAAAGCCGCCCTGGCTTCATCTGTGCGCTTCTCTTCTCTTATGTCGGCTACTAAGATCACTTAGCACCCCACCTAAGAGAAGAGAAGCACACACATGAAGCCGGGGCGGCTTTAAATTTTGTGACCACACATCCGAACATAGTACACCGGCTCACCATCGTCTGGCCCCTTAACAAGCTCGCAGACGTCTTCAGCCCGAAGGTCGTTTGCTATCACCAAATGTTTCCAGCCATCGGTGAAGCCCACAAATAACGGGAAGTGGTAGACTACAGGGCTTAATCTCTTCTTGGGGTCCTTCAGCATTATAACATCACAGCCATGCCTTCTCTGTCTAACTGCATTAGAAAGTGCACTTCTATCTGCGAGCTTGCTTCCCGACCCGATTCATGCATTCCGCTGATGCCATTCTCCATATAAGTCCCAAACAGAGAATAGGGATGAGGTAGTCAAGATTGTAGGCGCTAGTGCTCAACTACTAGCATCTATAGATATGGACACAAGTCCAAATTTGGTGCAACTCGGCACCATCGATATCACTAGAAAAAAAAGAGATCCACTTCCCAATAGTACTCGAAGATAGTTCATTGACTTGACACTCTCTAAGTGGTTCATACAAAATACATTATCTCTAAGAGTGAAACCTACGATACTCATATCGTGTTGTTTAGGACTAAACATCAACAACCCCTTGACTGGTCGCTATCATACTCAATTCCAAAATATTTTTCCAATATGTCGGCTTGAGTAAGGAGATCTGGGCTTGGGAGTTCCTCCAAATCATCTGCAGCTTCATCATCTTCAGCATATTGCAGGGCTTCATCTTGAATAATTTTAGCCCTCTTGGAGTCAGCATACTTTTTGATGGACAGAGCACACTTCTCAAGCATGTCACATACATCTCCAATTTGAAACAAAGTGGTCTTAAGTGTGTACACTGATTCCGGTTCACTAGTATCCACAACCCCATCAGTCACTAGACTGCGAATGATGTCAACATGTGTCTTGATGACTCGAACTGAGGTCTCAACCATGTCAAGTGGCTCTTTTTCCATCTCTGAAACTGAAAAAGACCAAGTCTCACAATCAAAAGAACAAAGGCAACAAAGGCAGGGATCAGAGGGAAAACAAGGATGTGGCTTATAGGGCAAAAAGAAGGGTCCAAATAACATTGTCATGGCTATGAACAAGTCAAAGATGGGAGATAAGAACAAGTCTTATAACATAGGGTTGGGAAGCAAAGATAGGTATTCAAAAAACTTAGAAGGGAGATAAGAACAAGTCTTATAACATAGGGAGATAATAACATTGTCATGGCTATGTACTTCCATGATGTATGTGGCCATAAGCACATTTGGCCTAATGATTATCAAACAAAGATAGGTAGTCAAAAAACACTAAAAATAGACTTCATATAAGAAGTAATTGACAACCAAACAATAAGCAATAAGCATATTGACAATATATGTAAGTGAAAATATGCACTTATGAATATGCAAACAATAAGCAATAAGCAATAACCAAACAATAAGCAATAAGCATATTGACAAACATTTAATCTAAGCACTGATAATCAGGGATAGCCATCGATTGGGCAGAATGCATATACACAATTTGTCAATATGCACTTATGAAATATACACAATGAAATACTCCAAGTACTTGAACTGAAATATACACAATGAAATACACAATTCTGCTTGGCATATACACAATTTGTAGAACATTGCTTGCTTGTAGAATATACACAATGAAATACTGTAAGTGCAATCAACCCTAATTGAGGGTTTTGGTGATTAATGACAAAACAAACTAAGATTCTAACAAGTTTGCTCCTAGTATGTACACAGTATTTCTACAGACAGGAGAAGCACAGATCCTACGAGCATAAAAGTATAAAGCACAGCGGATTTAAAATTCCACATCAAATGGCGTGCTCCAAGTGCTATGAAACAACGGCGGTGCTAAGTTTATAATTCTTGAGTCATAGGAATCGCCGTACAATTAAGAGGGATCCGCGACGGTTAAGTAAGTTGTGAAACGAGCCAAGTTCAACTCTTTTGAAAACTCCTTTGAGATCATTTTTCCCAGATCATGAATGCTCTTGAGAAAAACAAATTTCACTTCCCACAAAATCTCCCCCTTTGTTCTCTTCAAAATTCTCAAAGTTTGGTTTCAGCCCCCAAAATCGGTTCAACCGGTCCTGAAACCGGTTCAACCGGTTTCGGTACTGTTCACCCTGCCACCTCTGCTCTGACCTATCTGACAGTCAGAGCTGTCAAAAAAGTCGCAGCAGATATTTTTCAGAAACCGGTTGAGCCGAAATTTGTCCCTACTCAGCCGGTTTTGAAACCGGTCCAGTGTCCGACTGAGTAGACCAGTGGACCGGGATCCCCCTGGCAGAAACCGGTTCAACCGGTTTGAAAACCGGTTCAACCGGTTTTTGCCCACTTTCTCCCAACGGCTGCCAGCTTTTAGGGGGTCCTTTATATACCCCTTCATACTCTCTCTCTCATTTACTTCGACCCCCTCCCACGAATCTTTGGCTGACCAACCCTCAAACAAGAGCATTCACTTCACCTCTCACACCCGCAATCGCATCTCCTTCAATCATTTGAAGGACCCTTGGTGTGAGGTGAACTCGATCGAACTCGCTGTCAATTTCATCTCGATTCTCCCATTCTCTTGTTCTTGAGCTCGTTGCAAACTTAACCGTGTGCGGATTTGTTACTCTTGGAACCTCGTGTTCCTTGACGGTTAGAGGTTGCTTGGGAGTCTCCAAATTTGTGGACGACCCCAAGAAGTTTGTATCACCCGCTCCTTGAGCAGATTTGAGAAGAGATTGCCTTGACCTTTGTGGTCGGCTTGTGGAGGATTAGGGTTGGAAAAGACCCGGCCCTTTGTGGGTTCCTCAACGAGGAGTAGGACACCTTTGTGGTGGTTGCCGAACCTCGGGTTATATCGCTTGTTCTTGTGTGTTCTTGTTAAGCGCTTCATATTCAGTGGTTGGTTCATATTATTCATTTAAGTAGATCTTGTGTAGGGCAAATCTTTAGTTATTTTCTTTACTACTTCGCATTTGTTCATTAGATTATTAAATTTAAGTTGAGTGGGTTCAAACTTGTTCAGTTGTGATTAAAATCGACTGAACCGGTTTGCACCTATGCAACTTTAATTTAACCTATTTCGAAGTTTTTAGTGAAAAATTTCAGGTGTAGCCTATTCACCCCCCCCCTCTAGGCTACTTTCAATTGGTATCAGAGGTTCGTGCCTCGTTTTACGCTTAACCGCGTGAGGAAACGATCATGTCTACACAACGGGACCATGTGGATCCTCTCCTCGAGGAAATCCCCGTCACATCTTCCGGTGAGGAAGTGGACCCCAAGGTCCTCGACCTCGCCATGAAGATTGCCGAGAAAATGTTCCTCAAAATGAAAGAGGAAGATGCTAGGAAAAAGGCCGAAGAAGAGGAATCAAGAAGAAAGGCCGAAG
The DNA here is from genome assembly GCF_902167145.1 of Zea mays. Classification (NCBI taxonomy): domain Eukaryota; kingdom Viridiplantae; phylum Streptophyta; class Magnoliopsida; order Poales; family Poaceae; genus Zea; species Zea mays. The sequence goes on from NC_050098.1 coordinate 199,281,805, forward strand.
AAGATAAAGGTAAGGGAACATTTGATTATAATGACGATCTAGTGGATCTTTTGGTGTCTAAGGTATTGAGCAAGGTAAGTCTCAACACCGAAGGATCATCTACCAAAAGCAAAGGTAATGACTTCAGCAAAGTTTAATTCGATTACTCTAGAAATTATATTCCCAACTTCTCTTCCGCCCCACTTGGAAAGTTACCAACTCTTAGTGAGTTGAACTATGATGAGTGGGCCGACAAGATGAAGTCGCATTTAATCGGTGTGCATCCTAGTCTTTGGGAGATTGTTAATGTAGGTATGTATAAGCCCGCCCAAGGTGAAGAGATGACTCCGGAAATGATGCAAGAGGTTCACCGAAATGCTCAAGCAGTGAGCATAATTAAAGGAAGTCTTTGTCCGGAAGAATACCGGAAAGTTCAAGGAAGAGAAGATGCTCGTGACATTTGGAATATTCTTAGAATGTCACATGAAGGAGATCCCAAAGCTAAAAGACATAGAGTTGAAGCTTTGGAAAGTGAGCTTGCAAGATATGATTGGACAAAGGGTGAGTCGCTCCAATCACTCTTTGATCGGTTGATGGTATTGGTCAACAAAATAAGAGTTCTTGGGAGTGAAGATTGGAGTGACTCCAAGGTCACAAGATTGTTCATGAGAGCTTATAAAGAAAAGGATAAAAGTCTTGCAAGGATGATAAGGGATCGTGATGATTATGAGGACATGACGCCTCATCAATTATTTGCAAAAATTCAACAACACGAGTCCGAAGAAGCCCCCATCAAGACAAGAGACTCTCATGCCTTGATCACAAATGAACAAGACAATCTCAAGAAGAGCAAAGACCACAAAGCAAAGAAAGTGGTCGAGACCTCAAGTGATGAAGATAGCTCAAGTGATGAAGACACAGCTATGTTCATCAAAACTTTCAAGAAATTTGTAAGGAAGAATGACAAGTTCCAAAGGAAAGGAAAGAAGAGGGCATGCTATGAATGTGGCCAAACCGATCATTTCATAGCGGATTGTCCTAACAAGAAGGAACAAGAAGCCAAGAAGGAATACAAGAAGGATAAGTTTAAAAAGGGAGGCAAGACCAAGGGATACTTCAAGAAGAAGAAGTATGGACAAGCTCATATTGGTGAAGAATGGAACTCCGATGAAGAGAGTTCTAGCTCCGAGGAAGAGGAAGTGGTGGCAAATGTGGCCATCCAATCTACATCAAGCGCGCAACTCTTCACCAACCTTCAAGACGACTCCTACACTCCAACTTGCCTCATGGCAAAGGGAGATAAGGTAACTTTATTTAGTAATGATTTTTCAAATGATGATGATGATGATCAAATTGCCATGAAAAATAAAATGATTAAAGAATTTGGCTTAAATGGATACAATGTTATCACAAAATTAATGGAAAAGCTAGATAAAAGAAAGGCAACTCTTGATGCTCAAGAAGACTTGCTTATCCTTGAAAAGGAAAGAAACCTAGAGCTTCAAGAGTTGATTCACAATAAAGATATAGAAGTAATTAACTTGAAAACCTCCATTGATAACCTTGCAAATGGAAAGAATGCACTTGAATCAAGCATGTTAAGCTTGAATGTTCAAAATCAAGAACTTCAAGTGCAACTTGAAAATTGCAAAAACATCAATGCCCCCTCTTTAGTATTTGAATCTAAGTCTAGCTCTAATGATGATTCTTGCAAGCATTGTGCCAAATATCATGCTTCTTGTTGTCTAACTAACCATGCAAGGAAGCATAGCCCACAGGTGAAGGTCAAAGAAATTTTGAAAAGATGCTCTAGCAATGATGGGTTAAAGAAAGTTGAACCCAAGTACAAGTCCCTTAAGCCCAACAATGGTAGAAGGGGGCTTGGGTTCAACTCATCCAAGGAAAACCCTAGCACAGTGCATAAGGGGTGGAGATCCCCCAAGTTCATAGAGGGAACCACTCTATATGATGCCTTGGGGAGGATCCACTCCTCAAATGACAAGTCATCTCAGGTAAAGGTTAACTTGAGTTCCACAAAGAGTAAGATGAAGGAAGTGGGATCCTCAAGTGGACAAAAATCTAATGCTCCCATTTCCCACTCATATCTTTGTGATTATATGTTGACTTGGGATTCAGGGGAAATTGGTTGTGAAATATGTGGGTGCCTACACTAAACAAAAAGTCATGAAAAGAAGTGTGTGGGTACCCAAGGCTATAACTAACACTGTAGGACCCAATTCAATTTGGGTACCTAAAAGTATAGCCTAAACTTGTTTTGCAGGTCTACTCCTCTGGTGGGTCAAGTTGGGTGCTTGACAGTGGATGTACAAATCACATGACCGGGGAGAAAGACATGTTTCATACATTACAACTAACTCAAGAAGCACAAGAAATTGTGTTTGGAGATAGTGGCAAGAGTAAGGTGATTGGTATTGGTAAAATTCCTATCTCTGACCAACAATCACTTTCAAACGTTTTATTAGTAGATTCCTTAAGCTATAATTTGTTGTCCGTTTCACAACTTTGTGGAATGGGTTATAATTGCTTATTTTCGGATGTGGATGTGAAGATCCTTAGAAGGGAGGACTCCTCAGTTGCCTTTACCGGTCGCTTGAAGGGCAAGCTTTATCTTGTTGATTTCACAACAAGTAAAGTGACGCCTGAGACTTGTTTAGTGGCAAAATCCGACAAGGGTTGGCTATGGCATCGCCGGCTAGCCCATGTCGGTATGAGGAATTTGGCCAAACTTCAAAATGATAATCACATCATTGGACTAACAAATGTTGTATTTGAGAAAGATAGGGTTTGTGGCGCATGCCAAGCAGGAAAGCAACATGGAGTCCCACATCAATCAAAGAATGTGGTCACAACAAAGAGGCCATTGGAGCTTCTTCACATGGACCTCTTCGGACCTGTGGCCTACATTAGCATTGGTGGTAGTAAGTATGGTTTAGTTATTGTTGATGATTTTTCTCGATTCACTTGGGTTTTCTTTTTGAGTGACAAAGGTGAAACTCAAGAAATTTTAAAGAAATTCATGAGGAGAGCTCAAAATGAATTTGAGCTCAAAATCAAGAAAGTGAGAAGCGATAACGGGACGGAATTCAAGAACACAGGTGTCGAAGAATTCTTAGGAGAAGAGGGAATCAAACATGAGTTCTCGGTGCCTTACACTCCACAACAAAATGGTGTTGTGGAAAGAAAGAACCGGACTCTAATTGAAGCTGCAAGAACCATGTTGGATGAATACAAGACACCTGACAACTTCTGGGCAGAGGCGGTCAACACCGCCTGTCATGCAATCAACCGCCTCTATCTTCATAAGATCTACAAAAAGACTGCTTATGAGCTTCTCACGGGTAACAAACCTAAAGTTGATTATTTTAGAGTATTCGGTTGTAAATGTTTTATTCTTAACAAGAAAGTCAAGAGCTCAAAGTTTGCTCCTAGAGTGGACGAGGGTTTCTTGCTTGGTTATGCATCAAATGCGCATGGATATCGTGTTTTCAACAATTCCACCGGTCTTGTTGAAATAGTGATAGACGTGACATTTGATGAGTCTAATGGCTCGCAAGGGCATGTTTCTAATGACACTGCAGGAAATGAAGAACTACCTTGTGAGGCCATAAAGAAACTTGCCATAGGTGAGGTGAGACCTCAAGAAAGGGATGATGAAGAAGGAACCTTGTGGATGACCAATGAGGTAGTTGATGTGGGTGCAAGGGTGGTGAGTGACAATGTCTCCACCCAAGCAAACCCATCAACCTCAAGTCATCCAAACCACGAAGAAAATCATCAAAGGATGCCGACAGTGGTAGAAGATGAACAAGAAAATATTGATGGTGAAGTGCCTCTTGATCAAATGACTGATGAGGAAGAGCAAATACAAAGACATCCATCAGTGCCTCATCCAAGAGTCCATCATACAATTCAAAGGGATCATCCGGTGGATAACATCCTGGGTAGCATCAGGAGAGGGGTAACGACTCGATCTCGTTTAGCTAATTTTTGTGAATTTTACTCGTTTGTTTCCTCTCTTGAGCCACTTAAGGTTGAAGAAGCATTGGGTGATCTGGATTGGATAATTGCCATGCAAGAGGAGTTGAACAACTTCACTAGGAATGAAGTCTGGTCCTTAGTCCAAAGACCCAAACAAAATGTGATTGGGACTAAATGGGTCTTTAGGAACAAGCAAGATGAAAATGGCGTTGTTACAAGAAACAAGGCAAGGTTGGTTGCCCAAGGCTATACTCAAGTGGAAGGACTTGATTTTGGTGAAACATATGCGCCGGTAGCAAGGTTAGAATCAATTAGAATATTAATTGCCTATGCTACTAACCATGATTTCAAGCTATATCAAATGGATGTCAAGAGCGCTTTTCTAAATGGACCACTACAAGAAAGAGTATATGTGGAGCAACCACCGGGCTTCGAAGACCCAAAGAAGCCAAATCATGTTTATCTTCTTCACAAGGCACTCTACGGGCTTAAACAAGCCCCTAGAGCTTGGTATGACTGTCTTAAAGACTTTTTAATTAAAAATGGGTTTACAATAGGAAAAGCTGACTCTACTTTGTTTACTCGAAAAGTTGATAATGAATTATTTGTGTGCCAAATATATGTTGATGACATTATATTTGGTAGTACTAATGAAAAATTTTGTGAAGAGTTTAGCAAAGTAATGACGAACAGGTTTGAGATGTCTATGATGGGCGAGCTTAAATACTTCCTGGGATTTCAAGTCAAACAACTCAAGGAAGGTACCTTTCTATGCCAAACTAAATATACTCAAGATATGCTCAAGAAGTTTGGCATGGAAAAAGCAAAGCACGCCAAGACTCCAATGTCATCAAATGGACATCTCGACCTAAATGAGGAAGGTAAACCTGTAGATCAAAAATTATATAGATCAATGATAGGATCACTGCTTTACTTATGTGCATCTAGGCCTGATATAATGTTGAGTGTTTGTATGTGTGCACGTTTTCAAGCAAATCCTAAAGACTGCCATCTCGTAGCCGTTAAGAGAATTCTAAGATACTTAGTCCACACCCAAAACCTAGGATTATGGTATCCTAAAGGCGCTTTTTTCGATTTGCTTGGCTATTCTAACTCAGATTATGCCGGTTGCAAAGTAGATCGAAAAAGCACTACTGGGACTTGCCAATTCCTTGGGCGGTCATTAGTGTCATGGAGTTCCAAGAAACAAAATTGTGTTGCACTCTCCACTGCAGAAGCTGAATACATAGCAGCTGGGGCATGTTGTGCACAGTTGCTATGGATGAAGCAAACCCTTAGAGATTTTGGTTGTGAGTTTAACAAAATTCCACTTTTGTGTGACAATGAGAGTGCCATAAAACTTGCAAACAATCCGGTGCAACACTCTAGAACTAAACATATTGACATCAGACACCATTTCTTGAGAGACCATGAAGCCAAAGGAGATATCGAATTATTTCATGTGAGCACCGAAAATCAACTAGCCGATATCTTCACAAAACCCCTTGATGAGACTAGGTTTTGTTTTCTTAGGAGTGAGCTAAATATCTTGGATTCTCGAAACGTGACTTAATAACTAAAATTTTGATCAAATTTGATGATTGAAAATTGATTGTTTGAGCAATATGAAATGAGAAATATCATTTTTATCTTTAAAATATCTCATGTCATATTTGCTAAGTGCTATTACAGCCCTTCCGGGCAATATTTGAAATCTGGTTGAGTAAACCGGCTGAGTAGACCACTCAACCGGTTTCTCCCTGGTGGAAACCGGTTGAACCGGTATAAAAACCGGTTGAACCGGTTTTGGCCGTCGCGCCGTCAGTCCGCGCGCAGTCTGCGCTGACAGCTGCGCAGTCTGCGCTGTCAGTTTTGCAGTCTGTGCTGTCAGACTGCCAGGATTTTCGCGCAGTCAACACTGTTTTCTGCGCGCTTTTACTGCGCCGTTTGACCCGAAACCGGTTGAACCGGTTTTGGAACCGGTTGAACCGGTTTTCGGTTTTTCTGGCGGCCGACATCTCCTTTTTATACCTCTCCCTCTCTCCTCTTCCCTTCTCAGTCTTGTTTTTCAGCCGCCGCCGCCATCTCATTTTCTCCTCTCTCCTCTCCAAACTCTCTCGAGCCCTCATCCTTTTGGAAGTGTGGTTGGAGATCCGTTCTTCCCGGCGTGTTTCCACCTTCTTCCTCCATCTCGTTGGAAGATCTTGACCCAATCTTCGGATCGAGGTATTGCTCTATGTTATTTCCTTGTACTCGATCCTACGCGTTCTTGATTATCTTACGTATCATTCGTTGGGTACATTTTAGTTTAAGTGATTGCAACACTTAGACTATCTTCATTTTGTCACAAACACTGTTAGAGATTAGCGATTTGATATTGTTCATTGTAGTTGAACCGCTCATATGAACGGTTGAAGTGCATGCTAAATCTCTTATGCGTTTCTTCTCAAACGTGGTTGATCCTTGCTCATCATAGGTTCTATTTATTATTTCTTATTTCTTAGAATGGTGCGTCGAAGGAACCCGTCAGTGGTCGAATCCGACTCATCGGATGACCAGGAAATCCATGGTGATACCCCACCTCGCTCTCGATCCAAGCGAGGGCGCGGATGCGGCAATGTCATGCCGGGTACTGAGGCCTCCGGGTCTCAAAGTGCTCGCGGTCGGACTTCCCGGACTCCTTCCGGTCGGTCTCGACCTGCGACGAATCCGCAGGCGTGGGAGCCTGCAAGTGATGATGATGGTGGGAAGGACGATGAAGTTGATCTTCCCCCGGCTCAGGCTCCTGTGATTCGCGGCTTGGTGCTCCATCGGGCCGAGGCTCGGCGTGCTGGCAATGAGCCAGTCACTGACTTCACGGCCAGTGGAGGGTCTGCTCTTCTCCAGGATCTTCCTTTCCAAAATCCTGTATTGCGTATTCGCGATGCCAGGATCGATGGAAATCGCTTTTGAACTCTTCACCACGTGGATTTCTATAATTCAGTCATTCTTCCCAAGAAGCATCAACCCATCCTTCATCAACGATATATTAACTGGGAAGGTTGTGAAGCGATTGGGGATCCAGAAATGTCACAGGCACTGAGGGCCTGTGAAAGGAAGCAAATGAAGAACATCATGACATTCCAATATGATTGGAATGATGAAGTGATTGCACAATTCTACTCCACTCTCTGGATAAAGCTTGCTGACGAGGAGAGTCATTACAACTATCCCTATCTGAACTTCTTCATTGAAGGTAGTTGGTACAAGGTGAGCTATCGTCGATTTGCTCACATTCTTGGCTTTTCTGACAATGATATATCTGGAGACAAGATCAAGATTCATGATTTCCGGCAGCCCACAAGAGATGAAGCCAAGGATCTTCATCTGTCTGAATCTGGGAAGTTTTGGGAGTCGACCAACATTCATAAGTATTATCGTTATATCAACTCCCTCTGCAGGATGACCCTCATTCCAAAAGGGGGAAATCAGATGAACATCCTTGGGGAGAGCAAGGTCTTGCTCTCTTTTATGAAACCCAACAGCTCAGAAAGGATTAATGTCTTTGACATGATATGGCAGGAAATTATTCATGCAGCCTGCTTTCCTTTGAAGGGGTGTCTTCATGCCCCATTCATTATGAAGATGATTGAGGTCGTGACCCAATTCAGATTTGAAAAAGGCACCCGACATCAGTCATACACCCCTTTCTGGATTGATCCCAACAATCCAGCTGGGCGCCTCAGGAAAGCCCCCTCCAGTTCTCGTGGTCATACATCTGCTGGTCCGTCTGCCGGTGCTGGTGCTGCTGCTGCTGCTGGTGCCTCGCGCCCTTCCCCTGGCCGCGGATCTCCCACACCACGTGGTCATGGTCGTGGTCGAGGTCGTGGCCGTGGGATGGGTGCCCGCCTGGCCCACGGGTTTGCGGCCTTCTTCTCCATGTGCCGAAATATTGCTGCAGATGTCCATGAGGTGGCTCGACGTCAGCGGGAGACCGACGACAACCTTCGTCGTCAAGCTTCCGCTTTGGGTACTCCCTTCGCCCCTCGCTCTCCTGATGTACCTCTTCACCCTCCTCCTCCAGATGTCAACGAGTGGTACCAGCAGGCGTATGGGGTACCTTTTTCATCAGCCGATGACGTCGAAGAAGAAGAAACTTATTTTGATGATCCGGAGCAGTTTGTCCGTCCCCCATATCACGGGGATCCGGGCCAGTCGTCCTCTTACCCTCCGCCCCAGGACCCGTCTGGCAGTGCTCCTCCTCCGGCCCAGTCTGGAGAGGAACACTTTGCCTCCGACCTGGCGCAACACTTCTTCGCTCCTCATCATCCTCCTCCCCACTGGTGATCCTTGGATTGGCGCTTCCCTCTCTCTCTTTTTGGTTCTTGGTGCCAAAAAGGGGGAGAACGTTTATTATTCAGTACTTTATTTTTGTAATGAACACTTGGTCTGTAATAACTATTTGCTGCATGCATGGCTTGAATGCCATAAACACTTGATGATGTGATGAGACGAGCTCTCATTATTGTAATAGCTGTAGAACTTTTTCATATCATATGCTATGCAATGATGAGCTTGAATGTGCTTTTACTCTTTATATTCAATTATGTTTCATATCTCATCATTTTTGTGTATGGTGTTGATTGTTCTCTCTCTCTAAATATGTTGCAAATTGACATATCAAGTCAATGTTAATATCGCAAAACTCATGCACATATTTAGGGGGAGCTACACATACACAAAAGATTTTATATCGCAAGTATTTGTAACTTTTAATTATTATTTCCATTCTAGTTTGTTTTGGCATCAATCACCAAAAAGGGGGAGATTGTAAGTGCAATCAACCCTAATTGAGGGTTTTGGTGATTAATGACAAAACAAACTAAGATTCTAACAAGTTTGCTCCTAGTATGTACACAGTATTTCTACAGACAGGAGAAGCACAGATCCTACGAGCATAAAAGTATAAAGCACAGCGGATTTAAAATTCCACATCAAATGGCGTGCTCCAAGTGCTATGAAACAACGGCGGTGCTAAGTTTATAATTCTTGAGTCATAGGAATCGCCGTACAATTAAGAGGGATCCGCGACGGTTAAGTAAGTTGTGAAACGAGCCAAGTTCAACTCTTTTGAAAACTCCTTTGAGATCATTTTTCCCAGATCATGAATGCTCTTGAGAAAAACAAATTTCACTTCCCACAAAATCTCCCCCTTTGTTCTCTTCAAAATTCTCAAAGTTTGGTTTCAGCCCCCAAAACCGGTTCAACCGGTCCTGAAACCGGTTCAACCGGTTTCGGTACTGTTCACCCTGCCACCTCTACTCTGACCTATCTGACAGTCAGAGCTGTCAGAAAAGTCGCAGCAGATATTTTTCAGAAACCGGTTGAGCCGAAATTTGTCCCTACTCAGCCGGTTTTGAAACCGGTCCAGTGTCCGGCTGAGTAGACCAGTGGACCGGGATCCCCCTGGCAGAAACCGGTTCAACCGGTTTGAAAACCGGTTCAACCGGTTTTTGCCCACTTTCTCCCAACGGCTGCCAGCTTTTAGGGGGTCCTTTATATACCCCTTCATACTCTCTCTCTCATTTACTTCGACCCCCTCCCACGAATCTTTGGCTGACCAACCCTCAAACAAGAGCATTCACTTCACCTCTCACACCCGCAATCGCATCTCCTTCAATCATTTGAAGGACCCTTGGTGTGAGGTGAACTCGATCGAACTCGCTGTCAATTTCATCTCGATTCTCCCATTCTCTTATTCTTGAGCTCGTTGCAAACTTAACCGTGTGCGGATTTGTTACTCTTGGAACCTCGTGTTCCTTGACGGTTAGAGGTTGCTTGGGAGTCTCCAAATTTGTGGACGACCCCAAGAAGTTTGTATCACCCGCTCCTTGAGCAGATTTGAGAAGAGATTGCCTTGACCTTTGTGGTCGGCTTGTGGAGGATTAGGGTTGGAAAAGACCCGGCCCTTTGTGGGTTCCTCAACGAGGAGTAGGACACCTTTGTGGTGGTTGCCGAACCTCGGGTTATATCGCTTGTTCTTGTGTGTTCTTGTTAAGCGCTTCATATTCGGTGGTTGGTTCATATTATTCATTTAAGTAGATCTTGTGTAGGGCAAATCTTTAGCTATTTTCTTTACTACTTCACATTTGTTCAATAGATTATTAAATTTAAGTTGAGTGGGTTCAAACTTGTTCAGTTGTGATTAAAATCGACTGAACCGGTTTGCACCTGTGCAACTTTAATTTAACCTATTTCGAAGTTTTTAGTGAAAATTTTCAGGTGTAGCCTATTCACCCCCCCTCTAGGCTACTTTCAAATACACAATAAGAATGCATATACACAATTTGTAGAACATTGCTTGCTTGTAGCCAATGGAACCTGAACTGAATTAAGAGCTCGGGGAAGAAGAAATGGAACCTGAACTTCGACCTTATCGAGAGGAAGAAGACAGAGCTCGTGGACGGCGGCGCTTCGGGCTCGGGGACCGTGACGGCGGCGCTTGGGCTCGGGGACTCGGCGCTCGGGCTCAGGGACGGCGGGCGCTCGGGCTCGGTCTCGGGGACGGCGTTGCTCGGGCGCTCGGGGACGGCGGCGCTTGGGCTCGGGGACGAGGACGGCGGGGCTCGAGCTCGGTGAAGGGGACGGCGGCGCTCGGGCTCGGTGAAGGGGACGACGTTGCTCGGGCGCTCGGGGACGGCGGCGCTCGGGCTCGGGGACGGGGACGGCGGCGCTCGGGCTCGGGGACGGGGACGGCGGCGCTCGGGTTCGTGCTCGGGGACGGGGACACGGCGGCAGCCTGGCGGCGCACTGTGTTAGCTCGGGCGGGAAGAGTTAGGGTTCCTGCCGACCAACGAGCCTTTTATATTGTAAAGAATCCCAGGCGGATATTTAGCAAAACCGCCTGTGATAGACAACATCACAGGCGGTTGCACTACAAGAAAACGTCAAAGGAGTGTCAGTTAATTAAAGAGTGTCGGGGCCGACACTCTTAATCGAAGTAAAAGTGTGGGTTTTGCTTCACCGACACTCTTAATTTAAGAGTGTCGGGGTCCCGATGAAACCGACGCTTTTAATTTAAGAGTGTGGGTTTTTCCACACCGACACTCTTATAGATGTGACCCTAAATTCCCCAATCCTATTCTACAGCCGCCGCGCTTCTTTTCTCATTTCTCCCGCCTGTGGCGTGCGGCGTGTGGGACGGGCGGCGCTCGCCAAGCGTGTGGGACGTGTGGGACGGGCGGGCATCGAACAGCGGCGTGCGGCGTGTGGGACGGGCGGCGCTCGCCAAGCAGCGCCGTGCGGGCGGCCTCGCCAACGCGTGCGCCTCCGAGCAGCGCCGCGCCGGGCGGACGAGCAGCGCCGCGCCGGGCGGACGAGCAGCGCCGGGCGGGCGTCCGAGCCGCGCCGGGCGGGCGTCCGAGCCGCGCCGGGCGGCCGAGCAGCGCCGGGCGGGCGTCCGAGCCGCGCCGGGCGGGCGGCCGAGCCGCGCCGGGCGGGCGACCGAGCCAAGGAGCGCGCTCGCCTCCAACTAGCGCTCGGTGCTCGGCTGTGCAGCGAGAACGGCGCAGCGGGCGCTCGCCGTTCGGCAAGGGTAGCCTCCGGGACAGCGTCAGCGGGGCCGGGGCACAGCACAGGAGCCCACCGCCGGCTGGCTGCTCAAGCCCATCTATCGTCGGCGCCGAGGGAGGTAAACATCTCAAATTCCCCATCTCCACTTTCTGATATGGTAACAGGTGATGCCCCTATGGAGTGCTTCATAGACTTAATGTTGTTGTCAAATTAGAGTCAGTTTAATTTCTTCCAGTGCGAGTGTTAATTTGGTTAAATTGTCCTGGACCAGAAAATGCGTATCTACCAGCCTCTATTCATAATGCTTGGTTTCCTAGTCTCTGAAAATATCGAGCCTATCCTGTTTTGACCTGTAACAAGCTATGGGATTGTTCCATATATCTTTTCGGAATCACGAACCAAATAATAGCCGCAGGACTAGTGTGTGAGTTTCAATCGCAGTTCAGTAACCAATCTTTATAATTAAATCATGTTGTACCAACAATGACATATAATAAGTCCTCTGTGTTAAATCTCCTGCTCCATCTTGTGTGTATTCTTTATATGTTTTCATGGTCATGTAGTTTAATAGACACTAATTATATGTTAATAGTCTTAATCTTAAGTACATTATTTTTTTGTTTGAAAAATATATAGCATGAGTGGCTTTTTCGTACCTAAGTGTATATATGTTTTTTCTTTAGCTTTGAATATGAGTGACGATCGAAGAAGGGCGATGTACGATGGATTCGACAGTGTCACTCATGGTCACTCTGATGCATGGTTGAGAGTTGCAGATGAATTCGTGGCACTCGCATTTGTTGGTGATGCTCGTTTAGCGAGGTGCCCGTGTATAAAATGTCGGAACTTGGTTCGGTTGAAAAAAGTGGAGCTCTCGTATCATATTTTCAAACATGGCTTTATGCCAAACTATCTGGTATGGCATGAGCATGGAGAGGTGGACCCTATTGAATCGGATGGGGACCAGGATGTAGACCGAATGGAAGAGATGTTGGATGATATTAGGAATGAGTACCCAGATCTACAGAATAATCAAGCTTTTCCAGAGGATGTGAGAGAGTTCTACAAGCTTCTTGAAGCCTCAGAGGCTAAAGTGCATGAAGGAACCAATGTGAGCGTACTGCAGGTGGTAACACGTCTCATGGCGATGAAGTCAAAGTACACCTTCTCCAACAAATGTTACAACGATATTGTGAAACTGATTATTGATATCAGCCCACCGAATCATAACATGCCGAAAGACTTGTACCATTGCAAGAAGCTCGTAGCTGGTCTTGGCATGAACTACCAAAAGATTGATGCTTGCGAGGACAATTGCATGTTGTTCTGGAAGGAGCATGAAAATACCACACATTGCATCCACTGCAGTAAGTCAAGATATGCAGTGGTGCTAGATGAGGATGGAAACGAGGTTACGACAAAGGTGCCGATCAAGCAACTCCGGTACATGCCTATCACTCCACGGCTTAAGCGTCTCTTTCTAAATCAAGAGACAGCAAAGCAAATGAGGTGGCATAAAGAAGGGGATCGTCAGGGCCAAGATCCGGATGTCATGGTGCATCCCTCAGATGGCGAGGCCTGGCAGGCTCTCGACCGTTTTGATCCAGAATTTGCAAGAGACCCTAGGAGTGTTCGTCTTGGTTTGTCGACGGATGGATTCACTCCTTACTCCAATAATTCCACTTCTTACTCATGTTGGCCAGTTTTTATGATGCCCTACAATCTCCCTCCTAACAAATGCATGAAAGAAGAGGTCATGTTTCTTGCCCTTATTGTTCCAGGTCCGAAGGATCCTGTAACAAAAATCAATGTATTTATGGAACCGTTGATCGAAGAACTAAAAATGTTGTGGCAGGGGGTTGAGGCATATGATAGTCATCTGAAATGTTGTTTTACTCTACGCGCAGCATATCTATGGTCAATTCATGATCTGCTAGCATATGGCATTTTTTCTGGTTGGTGTGTCCACGGCATACTGCGTTGTCCGATATGTATGGGTGACTCACAAGCATATAGGTTAGAACATGGTAAGAAGGAAACATTTTTTGATGTTCACCGACGCCTCCTTCCCTATAATCATCCTTTTAGAAAGGATACAAAGTCATTTCGAAAAGGCAAGAGGGTTAGAGATGGGCCACCGAAGCGACAAACTGGTGAAAATATCATGAGACAACATCGTGACCTAAAACCGGGTGTAGGAGGTCGATTTCAAGGGTATGGTAAAGAACACAATTGGACGCACATCTCGTTTATCTGGGAGCTACCTTATACGAAGGCATTGCTGTTACCACATAATATAGATTTGATGCACCAAGAACGTAATGTTGCGGAAAGCATCATAAGCATGTGCTTCGACTTCACCGGTCAAACCAAAGATAACATGAATGCAAGAAGAGACTTAGCTGAACTTTGTGATCGTCCGCACCTTGAGCTTAGAAAAAATCCAAGTGGATCTGAGAGTCGGCCACAAGCTCCTTATTGTCTGAAACGGCAAGAGCGAGAAGAGATATTTCAATGGTTGAAAAAGCTGAGGTTCCCAGATCGCTATGCGGCTAATATAAAACGGGCAGTTAACCTCGACACTGGTAAACTCGTTGGGTTGAAGAGTCATGACTATCACATTTTGATTGAAAGACTAGTGCCGGTAATGTTTCGTGGATACTTCAGTCCCGATGTGTGGAAGATATTTGCAGAACTCAGTTATTTTTATAAGCAGATATGTGCTAAGGAAATCTCAAAGAAATTGATGTTGAGGTTTGAGACATAACCGAGTATACATTTGGAGGTCACAAACCTTTGAGACTTGTGACGTTTGATTGTATATGGTTTGATCCACAAGTTGGCACACGAGTTGATGAATTCGGGATGGTGGAGGTAAAGCACGCATCAAGGTATAAAGGCAATGAGTACAACAATATCATCCTGGCACATCAAGCGCATCAGGTGTACTATTTGAGTTATCCTCATAAAAGTTTTAAAACCTGGTGGGTTGCATATAAAGTTAATCCAGAGGTTCACCCTTACCGATATCAAAACTACAATTTAAGCACCAATGATGATGATGAAGATGATGATGTTGTCTTCCAAGAAGTCGGTGATCAAGCAGACGATAGCGACAATGATAGTATTGTATCCGAAGGGGCAGGACTAAATGAGTTAGCTTCTCTTACCGTAGAGTTAATGGAGGAACCAATTTCATCAAATTCAAAACGTCAAAGGTTGGAAGAAACAGTTCTTGAAACACAACAATGGGTTGAACAACTTAATACACGTGTCGCCGAAGAGGACTCTGATGCCGACGATTTTTGATACATAATTCGTAGATGTAATGGCACACTCTTGTTTTTGTTTATTTAATATGCATTACTTTGTGAAAAATTTATACATACTTACTATTTTGTGAATTATTGCAGATGTTCAGGATGGATTCGTCTGGTAGGAGATCCAGATCACGAAGGTCGAGGGGTTCCAGTGGTGCTCCTAACATGTTTGAGGTACTTGTTTTTTTCTTAGTTTAGTTACTGGGGCCAGCTAGCAATCTAAAATTGTTTACATTTCAGGGCACCACAACAAGCAGAAGCAGGCAAGAGCAGTTGCTTGCCTCCCTAGAGCAGATGCGGGGTAGCAGCGGACCCTCCAATACAGAAGGGACTACTTCGCGTGCAGCTGATTTAGTGGCACCTACTATGGCACCTACTGCGGAGGCAGCTGTGGACGCGGAGGCAGCTGTGGACACGGAGGCTGAGGAAGCTGCCGCAGAACTGGACGATGGAGAGGAGACTTCGGGAGCAGACGCTTCTACAGAGGAGGCTGCCACACAGGCTCCGCCACGGCGTGCCATCAGGTATTCTTATTGTTGAGTTGAAGTTTTATTGTCAAGTTGAAGTTTTAAGTAAATGATTTTCTTTGTTAAATAACAAACTTTCATTTGTAGGTATCGTCGGTCCCTCACATTGAAGCCTTCTAAACCCTTCGATCAACGGAGGGTTATTGAACCGAAAGGCACCAGGGCGTGGAAGGAGGTTAGTTGGGACGGAACAGGGCATCGCACACCAATCCTCACAGAGTTGGGGATTTGTTTGCGATTCGCCTACCCGGCGATGGTGACAGAGGGCGGTCAAGAGATAGCTGCTCATTACTGGGCTCATTGGGATCTCAAGCCGTACGGGAACGACGGGACACACACAAGCAAAGTGTGGGATTTGTTTTGGGTAAGTCCCTTGTGATATTCAAATTGAATTCAGATTTTGCATTTGTAAGTCTCTGGTGATCTTCAAATTTGCAGGGCCAATTTCGCGTGTGCGACCCCTATACCTTGGATGATTCATATGTGCGTGAGGTATTCAATGGCTCAGCAGATAGAGCTGTAAAGGGTATGATGTATAAAGCACGATTGAGGGCCGTCACGGTGTACCAAAAGCGTCAGGGGAACTATTGTGACGCGAATATGGCAAAGGAAATTCACCTGACGGCTCAGCAGTACAAAGAGAGTGAGGTGGATTGGTTGAGCCACCATTCGGATGCTTGGGCGTGGATGTGCGAGTATTGGGCTTCTGAGGAGTTCTTGGCCATATCTAATAGAAATCGTATGAATCGGTTGAGCAAGCCAGGGGTCCACTTCTTCGGGGCAGATGGACACGTTGGCAAGGCTGCACGTATGGTATGTGTCAAATTGCCTGGTCAATTGTTAATTGCATAGACTTGTCTAGACTTTTTAATCATGTGTTGCAGGCGGCTCGAAATGGAGTGGAGCCTACTTTGCTTCAAGTCTTCGTCGAGGGACACAAGGGTCCCGATCCGAATCATCCGGAAATACTGAATGACAGTAATGCGACAGAGAAACTGGTAAGTATGAAAATCGACTCTAAGATGAACATCATATGCCTTTGTTGTGACTTGGATGATTTTTTCATAGGCTCGCTACATTGACAACGTGAGAGAAAAAAATGGTCCAGACGCGGATTGGCTCACTGGTGAGTTCGATACGGAGGCGGCTTATAAGGCTGGTGGAGGCGTACCACATGGGAGGTATATGCGCTTGTCACATTGTTACTGTTTAGTCATGTCTTGTCATTTACTACATATATATATATATGATACTCTTACAGGTTAGCAATTGGTGACGGTGTTGTCCCCCGTCGGAGTTACACTAGACGGTCCAATTTCTCAGCTGGGTCGAATCGACCCCGACGACCATCTGCACGTGAAGGAGAGCTGCTTGAGAAGATGACTCAGATGGAGGAGAGTATGGCGCAATATAAGCAACAAGTGCAGCAACAGATGCAACAAATGCAAAATTGGATGCTACATCAGGTATCATTTTTTTGTTATTTCGTTGTTTCTCAAGTCCGATTAACTGAAAAACTGATGAATAATCTATTTGCAGATGTATGGAGGTGCCGGAACTCAGTTCGGCATGCCGCCTTTTCAACAACCCCCTATCATCACACATCCGGTGTCTGGACAATCATCGGACCGCTCCACTGCAGCGGCAGATGGATCACAGGTACAATCCTCTACTAAACATCATTTGTCTGATAATCATTGGTTGCTTGCTCTCTCTTTCTACATGTTTGCTTGTACATGATCTATTTTAAACTTTTGTCATTCGCATGATTTATAGTTACTTTTATTGTTGATCACCGTAACTTCTTAATCATAAACAAGAGTGTGTCTTCTGTTTCAGGGTTCTGCAACTTCTGTCCAAGACCAATTGATGCCATTGGGTGTGATAGGAGGGCAAATGATGCCGTGGGCACCTCGCCAGCCAGGCATTTGGCCACCGATGCAAACACAGATGCCACCGCCGATGCCGTGGGGATTTCCTCCTCGTGGGCAGTCACAATCACCAGGATTGCCCTCACACTCACCAGGATCAGTACGTTAAGTTGATATCCTTTGCATCTCTATTTGCTTCGTTGTTTAAGCAGTTACTAGAAAACATGCATGTATATGTTGCAGTCTATGCATATGTTTAATTAGTTACTCGGTAAACTAACAAATGTTTGTTTTTTTAAAGGGTTCGGGCTCACATCATGCTAGTCCGCCTCCGGATCAGAGCACGTTTATGGACTTATTGATGAACACAAGTGGCGGTGGCTCCAATGACCCACAAACGGAATGAATTAATATGGAGGCTTGTGTGGAACTTACTATGATTGCGTTTTGTATGGACTTTAACTTGTTTTAGATGGATTTGAACTTCTTTCGTATGGACTTGAACTTGTATGAATATTGAATATGGTGCTTGTGTTATGTTATGTTGAATATGGTGCTTGTGTTGTGATATATTGAATGTTGTGCTTATATTGTGCTGTTATGGAGGCTTCCCATCCGGGGAGGGAGAAAAATAAAATTGGATATTAAAAAAAAATATTCACTAAGAGTGTCGGCCCCCACACTCTTATATGCGCCCAGGTAGCTTGCTGGTCGTGCGCGCAGTAAGAGTGACGGCCACGTTACTGGCCGACACTTTTAACATAAGAGTGTCGGTTGCGTGTTGAACCGACACTTTTAACATAAGAGCGTCGGTCCCCACACTTCTATACGAATAAGAGCGTCCATTTTAGAGTGACGGCTAAGAGTGTCGGTCAACCGACACTCTTATACTTAGAGTGTCGGCTTATTTCAGTAAGAGTGTGGGGTTTTGGCCGACACTCCTTGCCTTTTTTCTTGTAGTGTTGTTAATTCCGACCGCCTGTGATAAATTAACTTCACAGGCGGTCGACGTAAAAAACCGCCTGTGATGTTATCTATCACAAGCGGTTTTGCTAAATATCCGCCTTTGATGTGTGTACACTATAAAAGGGCTAGCCCCCGACGGGTTCCAGAACCCTAACTCGCAGAACCCTAATTCACAGCACTGTAGCGGCAGCGGGTTTTTTTTAGATCTACAGGGAGAAGGTTTTGTTTTTGAGTTTATTGATTGATTTCAATAGTTTATGCATATATGATCTCCATTTGTTTTCTTTCTCATTTTGATGCGATTTTTTGCCTCAATTTTGTAATATAGAACGGATTTGAAGAAAAGCTTTGGAATTCAAGATTTGGACTTATAATAGTTGATCTAGTTTAAAGATTCTTTAAAAACACAATTGTCTCACCTCAAGGTATCTATTGTTGCAATGTTTGTTTTATTTTCATACATATCAATTTGTTTCATGTTTTATGGATGAATTCAATTAATTAATGATTTTATTGATGTTAATCAATATAAGGATAGGTAATGGACCGAGGTTGGATGTACAATGTGCCAAGACCACATCCGTTGTATATTCGAAATTTGAGAAGCTTTATTGAAGCGGCCAAAAAGCACGCGAATTTGCGAAAGAGCAAGGAGATATTATGTCCGTGCATCGACTGTGATAATAAGATAGCTTGGAGAGATACAGGAGTAATCCAATCACATCTGCTAAAAAGAGGGTTTAAAAACAATTACACGATATGGTCAGAACATGGTGTGTTGGATCCGTGTGAAGTGCCTGGTAATGACGAGAGAGTTGTCGGAATTTTAGATCTTAAAGTTGATGGTAAAGTGGATAATGTGGATGCTAATCAAGATTTTGAAGAATTTGATTGCGAAGAGATGTTGCGCCATATGGAACCAGAAATGTTGAGTTCTGTGGGATCGCAGAAAGGGCTATCTAAAATGGAGGGACTGGAAAGTGCTTCAAAAGAACCTTTATATGATGAATCAAAGGGTTGTGACAAAGAGTTCACTACACTGCGTACAGTTCTAGAACTTCTGAAGTTGAAGGCTAGCGCCGGATGGTCTGATACTAGCTTCACAGATCTTTTGAATTTTCTGTCCCAATTACTACCAAAACCCAACAAACTACCAACAAGCACTTATAAAGCGAAGAAGCTTATATCTCCCATAGCTCTGGGTGTGCAAAAAATTCATGCATGTCCGAACCATTGTATTCTGTATCGTGGCGATTTTGAGAACGCATCAAGATGCCCAGTTTGCAATGTCAATCGATACAAGAAGAGCTACAATCAAGACTGTGTAAAAAAATTCCCAAAGAAAAATAAAAACAAGAAATCCACTATTGGACCTGAAAGTGACGATGACACTTTTGATGACATGGATGGGAAAAAGAAGTCAAAGAACCCAGCTTTGGTGATGTGGTATCTTCCAGTAATTGATCGCTTAAAACGTTTGTTCTCAAATCCTAGGGAGGCTGAGCTTATGCGTTGGCATGCTGAAAATCGCAAGCAGAATAACAAACAAATTCGACACCCTGCTGATGCATCACAATGGAAAAATTTCGATCTTATGTATCCTGAGTTTGCCAAAGAAACCAGAAATGTAAGATTTGCTTTGGGTACAGACGGAATGAATCCATTTGGTGAAAAAAGAAGTGTACATAGCACCTGGCCCGTGACTTTAACGATGTACAACCTTCCATCATGGTTGTGTCACAAAAGAAAGTACATTATGTTGACTATTCTTATTCAAGGTCCGAAATCAGCTGGTGTTGATATTGATGTGTTCCTAGAACCTCTTATGGAAGATATGACAAAGCTCTGGAATGAAGGAGTTAGAATATGGGATGAGTATTGCCATGAGTATTTCAACTTAAGAGCAATTATATTTGTTACCATCCATGATTCTCCCGGTGGCGCCACACTATCAGGGCAAAAGACTAAAGGAAAGAATGGTTGTGTAGTGTGCGTCGATGGAACTGCTTCCATGTACCTTAAATCATCCAAGAAGTTGGTGTTCATGGGACACAGACGGTTCTTGATGAAGCAGCATAAGTACCGAAAGATGAAAGCGGAATTTAACAATCAACTGGAAAGTGAAGGTGCACCAAAGCCTTATAGTGGGAAACTTGTTTTTGAAATTGTAAAGAACATTCATGTTGTATTCGGAAAGGGAAAAAACAAAGGAGAAAAGAGAAAGAGAACTGACCCTTCAACTTACACAACTTTCAAGAAGAAATCAATTTTTTTCAAGTACCTCCCATACTGGAAGGATATGGAAATTTGCCACAGCATTGATTTGATGCATGTAACAAAAAATGTTTTTGACAGCATCATTGGAACCTTGCTGGGCATGCCGAGTAAGACAAAAGACGGACTCAAATCACGCAATGATCTAGTAGATCTTCAAATCAGACCGGAACTTCATCCAATGGATAGTGGCAAAGGGAAGCCTTACCTCCCCCAGCTAGCTACAACTTGTCAGTTGAGGAGAGAACAAAGATTTGCAAATGTTTGCGTGGGGTCAAAGTGCCCACAGGTTTCTCATCCAATATCAGCAGACTAGTCAGGATGAAGGACTTGTCTCTATTTGGCTACAACTCTCATGACTGCCATGTGATGATGACGGTGTTCCTCCCAATTGCGGTAAGAGCCCTTGAAACAGAGCATGTCAAAGTTGTCATCACACGCTTGTGTTACTTTTTCAATGCGGTTTCACAAAAAGTAATAGCTTTAGAAGACTTGGACTATCTAAAGGCATACATCATCGAGACTATGTGCAAGCTTGAAATGTGTTTTCCTTCATCATTTTTTGATATGCAAGTACACCTAATCATACATCTCGTGGATCTGATAAAAATATTAGGGCCACTATATTTACATCATATGTTTCAGTTGGAGCGATACCTGGGAGTATTAAAAGGTTATGTGCGAAATCGCGCTCACCCAGAGGGTTCAATCATGGAGGGATACACTACAGAAGAAGTGATTGAGAGCTGTATAGATTACATCAGTGACGGAACAATGATAGGTGTGCCTGTACCTAAACATGAGGGTAAACTATGTGGGAGAGGGAGAATGGGCAAGAAAACTTTTCGCGTTGAGGATTACAAGCTAGTACATTGTGCTCATGGTAGTGTACTACAACATCTCACGATAGCCGAGCCTTACATAGAGGAACACCTGGATGAGCTTCGTAAAGAAAATCAGAACCGCACAGAGGACTGGATCATGAGGGAGCACAAACATCGTTTCAGCGAATGGTTAATGGACAAAAACATCCCATTTGGAGACTCTTTGGAAGAGAAAACAATGAAGAATTTGGCTTCTGGGCCATCGTGTTTTGTGACATCATGGCAAGCATATGACATCAATGGGTACACATTCTACACTAAATCAAAAGACATGAAAAGTGTTGCACAAAATAGCGGTGTTCGTATCGATGCTTTTGACCTACATGGATAGAAGACCACATATTTTTGATTCATAGAGGAAATATGGGAACTTGATTATGGCCCAAGCATGAAAATACCCTTATTTAAGTGCCAATGGGTACAACATCCCGTGGGGGTGATAGTGGATAACTACGGACTCACACTAGTAGACTTAAAGAAAGTAGGATATAAAGATGACCCGTGGGTTCTCGCCGAATGTGTTGCACAAGTGTTCTATGTACTCGATCCAGCAGATGAGAAGATGCATGTAGTTATTTCTGGAAAGCAAAAAATTGTTGGAGTTGAGAATGTGGGAGACCAAGATGAGGAATACAATAAGTATGAAGAGATGTTCGTCTTTAACGGTCCAGAGAGAATCAAGCGTGTGGAAAAGAAAATTGATAAGAACTTAAAGCCATTCATGCGGAAAAATGGTAGTTCATGAAAAATTGTATGAATCAAATTGTATTTGTTATCATGTATGATCGACTATGAATTGTGATTGCCAATTAATTTAAAATCTCTCTAGTTATCTATGTGTGCTATTATAATTCATTTAAATTGTATTTGCATATTATTGTTAAAAATTAAATATTAATTCATTTAAATTGTATTTGCATATTTCTATTAAAAATTAAATATTAATTCATTTAAATTGTATTTGCATATTTCTGTTAAAAATTAAAATTATTTTCATATTTAAATTGTATTTTCATATTTTTACAATCACAGGCGGTTTTTTCTTAGGGTCCGTTTGTGAAAAGGATAGAGCACCACAGGCGGTCCTAAACAAAAACCGCTTGTGATACTATTACATCACAGGCGTACTGAACCGCCTGGGACATCACAGGCGATTTTCTAACCGAACCGCCTGTGATGTAAAAAGTCTACCGCTTGTATAGAGCCAAATTGTACTAGTGGGGACACCATGGCAGCCTAGGCCGAGCTGCTTCCGTTCCCACCCACCACCGGCGTAGGTTCCCACCAACGCGACTGCGGCGAGCGTTCCCACCGACGGCGTAGGTTCCGTTCCCACCGGCGCCGCAAGTTCGATTCCCACCGTCTCCGGGCCTTCCATTCCCACCGGCGCGGGGTCTCCTGTTCCTTAACCCGTTGAGTACTCCGCCATCTTCTCATTCCTTACTTTTTTGTTTAGTTTGTAAAATGAAATAAATTGATTTATCATCAACTCATTTCTCATAACTAGTTAGTACTAATATAAAAAATGTACCCATGACCATGATACACCATCTTATTTTAGATAAGGTGATTCCTCCAGCGGCCCGCCTGACAGAGACCATCGCCGCCTCAGCATTTGACCTCCTGGAGCGTAGCCACACCCCATTGGTGGCTGGACATGGCTTCTCCGCGCCTATGCACGACCAATCGGTGGTCGACCATGGCCACTGATACACAGGGAGACGGTAGCCAATCTGTACCACAAGATGTGGTACCAAACAAAGAACTAGCTGGAAATGTCGACATAACAGATCACATGTAGTTGCCTCATTTGCTAGTTTGCATGTTACATAGTTTGATATATTGTATGTTATCATAACTTTTGATTGTTTGTGAAATTTATGTTCATATGTCAAATTTGTTCTATACAATATGGCCACTTGGTGTAATGCAGTGGTGGACCTAGAAATTAAAGACAACCTAGACGAGATTATGTTGTGATCTTCCACGCCTATGCTCGCGCCCTATGCTGCTTGCTTCTGTGTACAATACTTACCTGCTCTTATCCATTGCAGCCGACGAGCCAGCCTAGGCCACCGCCTACAGTACCTGGGAGATGAGTCCGCCCCTGGTGTGATGAGTACACTAGGATAGCATGTGAAATATTTGTTGATGAAGTTATCATCGGAAATTGTTCAAGTACTCATCTAAACAAATATGGCTACCAAAATGTGATTTAGAAATTCAAAAAAATGCCTGGAGATGTGTACAAACGTAAATAATTTAAGAATAAATGGTACATATTGAAAAATGATCATGGGATTTGGAAGCAATTAACAAGACAGACTGGTTTAATCATTGGAGTGCATCGAGTGGTCTTCCACCAACACAATCAAATGTAGAGCAATCACCCATAGATGTTGATGTGGAATTTGAACCAACCAATGAGGATGATAATGAGCCTGAGGAGGTCACCCCTGGTAGTGATAAAGGAAAGAGGACAAGAGTCCCTTATGTTGGTAATATTAATGTTCATAATTATTGTTTGTATCTCATATTCTTTCAATTGTAGTGATGATGATGTTGACCTAAATAACATTATGTTGAGTATGGATAATGATCAAACCACTTCTGAATCTGAGTACTAAGAGTGACACTGACGATGATACTGTTATTGGGCAAGTTATACCATTAGTAAGGTGTGTGTACAAAACAACCTACTTTGTGCTGCTCTTATTGCTTCCAATTATTATTTCAAATACCATGACAAAAATGTAGGACATCTGGACAAAGTGGATATGGTTGGTTGATAGACACTTTGAATGGAGCAAGGCATAACATGTTTTGAATGAAGACATCACTATTTCATAGTTTGCATGATTTGCTACGGAGTTCATATGGACTTGAGTCATTTATACATATGAGTTCCATGGAGTCACTTCTGATATTCCTTGTCACTTGTTGGCATGGTTGGTTGAATAGCGCTTTAACAAATATATTCAGGCATTATGGGGATGCTATTAGCAGAAAGTTTCATGAAGGACTACATTAGACCAATTGATCAAATTTCTCCACAGTACATAGTAGAATTTCTAGTGATAGAAGAACGATGCCTCATTCAAAGATTGCAATGGCGTATCTAAATGTTGTGGAGCGAACATTTGGCGTATGCAAAATGAAGTGGGGAGTTCTACTGAAAATGCCATCTTACAAAATGGAATATCAAAAAATGAGCATGGCAGCTACTATGTGTTTGTGTAACTACATTCGAGAGAACAACATTTTAGATTTGGATTTTGGGAAGTGTGATCGGAATCCTGATTATGTGCCCACTATTTTATAAAGGTATACTAGATTTCAGCCATCGCAAAATGCATCAGATACATCAAAACACAACCAAATCATTGAAATATGGATAGATTCCGAGATGATATTGCTAGAGAAATATTTATTTCTAGATCGTCTTGACTTTGTACATTTGTATTTCATTAATCATGGTGACTATTATATACGAATAATTTACAATTTATAATTTGGATGTCAGTTCAAACAAATCGTCATTTGTGATATTATTTTGTATAAATCATCACTTTTGGGACGTAATCCTCCACCATGAGTTACCAGCTTGGAGTACGCATTGCAGGGTGGCGAGTTCGTTGCTGTGAAGCCCCTGATGCAAAGCCCCGTGGGATTCCGGGGCTGGGCATGGTCAGGTCTGGTCGTGGACCACCTATGGGGTCGTCTTAGCTAGGCCCCTAAATCTTAGGGATCCCACTTCCTGCAATTAATTATATATCTAATATAATAGTAAATATTAGGTTATATAATTTAATCTATGAGTTTAGAGTTTTAAAGTTAAGCTTGTTAGAATCATCCATATCTTCTATTTAGATTGTTGAAATTGAAATTATTGAAGAACTATTTGAGGTCTACAATGTCTCAAGAACGATTGAGTGGTTTGGCTACCTTATGTATTGAGAAAAATGTTATTCGATAAGATTGATATCAACACAATCATTAATGACTTTGCCTAAAGAAATGTTAGAAGGAACTTTTGAGGTATAGTAAAACATATTTGGGGAGATCACATTAATTGTTATCAATATAATACAATATCCCATTCGTTCTTTTTCATTTATCGCGGTTTAGTTCAAAAATGAACTAACATGTGACAAATATTCGAGAATAGAAGTAGTATTATATATATACATATTTATATAGGGTCAGTATATTGTGAGAGTTTACATTGCATGCGTGTAAATTTTGGATGACATTTTCGTTTTTACTGCATGCGCGAAAAAAATTGGATGACATGTATCACGCAGAGCATAAATCATTATAAAAAGTTGCATAAATATCTAGATCGTGTAGAATGATTGATGAAAAAGTCATAATATGGGCCCAACAAACACCTCCACGGAAATTAGGGCGCGGTTTTATGGCAGACATAAAAATCTGCCACTGGTAGACGCATCTCTGGTTCGAGCGTAAAAACCTTCGGTTTTGAGCGTAAAACCCTTAAGTTATGAGCGTAAATACGGAGCCAATGTCAGAAAGGTTGATAGCTCTGATGTGTTATATTCACGATCCTGTTTTTTATGGCAGATTCGAAAATTATGTGAGTCGCATGCATGTGGTTTCTATTTTTATGCAGATCCAAAAACAAATACGACAGATCGTGGGAGTTTCTATTGCATACGCATAAAATTTGAATGATATTTTTATTTTCACTGCATGCACGTAAAAATTAGATGGCAGATATCACGCAGAGCAAAAATCCTTGTACACAGTCACATAAATACCTACACATGGTAGCATAATTGATAGAAAAACTAATATAAGTCCAACTAACAGCTCCAAGAGAATTAGGGATAATTTTATTGTAGACGTAAAAATTTGGTAGTTACAAATATAAGTAATTTGATTTTTTTATAGTAATTACGAACAACATAAATCAAGGAATATTCTTTTCAAAGTGCATGCGAAAAATATGGCATATTATACACTGATTACGAACTCAATGTTCAAGCATAACATCTTTCATTTTTTAGCGTAAATAGTTCATGTGGTAGGTATAAAACACAATAATCGAAGACATATCGTCGTGTGCCCCTCGTGCCTTACGTGGACATCGCTCGAACCTCATGCCTTGTGCGACGACGTCGTTGTTCGCGCGTTGGGGGCACCACCGTACGTCGGTCGTGGGTTAGAGTGTGCTACCGCCGCTCGGGCCTCGGGGTGCACTACCATCGCTCGCCCATCTCAAGAGCCCCGCCACCGGTTGTCCGCTCTCCTCGGGAGTGTCGCTGCCTCTTTCCCGCCTTCGAGGGCGCCACCACTCCTCGGGGCCGGGGGGGCACCGTTGCTCGCCCTCGGGATCATTGCCGCTCACATGCCTCAAGGGAACCACCACTAAAACCTAATCTCTGGCAGCCTCGAGGTGCTTTTATAGACGTCCGAACGTGGTGCGACTGAACCGAATGGCACCGTTGGGTCATACCTCATCTAGTTATTATTGGAAGCATAGTGTTTTAGATATATAAACTATATATGTATGTACTATGTATACCAAAAAAATATTATACTTATATAGGGGCCAATATTTACGTTTGCCTTAGGCCACCGAAATCTTAGCTTCGGCCCTGGCATGGTTCCATCTCAACTTCTGGACTCGCGCCCTCAGCAGCAACAATAACAAGATGATCAAGCGCTTCTTTGCTGAGGTGCACTTCAAGCCACCCCTAAGCAGTTTCTCCCGGTCATCCTCGTCTTCGTTATCACTTCCACAGACTCCAGTTCCTATCGTTGAAATGCATCATTATGGGTAAGCTAGCTACTCTCGTAGAGATCAGATCAGTTCCTATCGTTGAAATATGTATGCAATTAATTGTATATAACCTAACAAATGCACAATTAATGTCATACACTGATACACGTATGCTAGCTACGTATGCATGCAATTAATTTTCAGGCATATGCATTATGCATACGCCTGAAAATTTGCTAATTTGTTAGTTGGGTTTTTCATCGGTCCGATTTGTAATCATCAGCCAAGACATGTGTATGCCATCTATTGTTATCTGGATGCAATTGATTCATTTTAGTGTCGGGACTCCTTGTGTGCCAAATTTTTTGTTTTTTAGCCCTATTTTCGAAAACTATTTACGTTTAGACCCCCAGAAATTTTATATGCATTTTTGGACCCGATACTCGGCGCCATAGCCTATGGCGTCGAGGTAACACAGCTTGGTGCCATAGGCTATGGCGTCGAGCTGTGACGTGGCACTAACGGCTCCCTGCGCCTAGGGCTCACTTAGCATCGACGCGGCGCCGATGCGGCCTCGTAGCTCGGCGCCACAGATCTTGGCGCCGAGCTACGGAGGCCTATAAAACCGGCCGCGCTGCTGGCCGAGAAGACCACATTTCCTCTCAATTCAAAACTTCGTCAAAAGTTGTTGTATTCAAAGTTTTGAGTTGCAACACTTCGTAGACCAAGGTATGGTGTCTAACTGATTTGTTTTGTATATTGGGTTGTACTTTTTCGATTATTAGTTTCCAATCTTGCTCATAATATATATAGTATCGTTAATATGATGAGTACATTTCATTTGATAGTTTGTGTAAACCTATTATAAAGTCTATTAGGTACAAGTGATAATTATAATCGTTTTTTAGATGAAAGACATGTACCGAGAGTCGTTGTGGCAGAAGAGAGGTCGTCCTCGGTAGTTATATCCGAACGTATCTAGTAAGGATGTTCATGTTCCTCCTGAACTTCCTGTGTCTAACTGTGACTGTGGCAGACTGGCTTGGGTATGTCAATCCAAACATCCAGACACGGCTGCTCGCTGCTTCTACCTTTGTGGCGGTTTTTACGTACGTAGCTTATGACTTAATTTTGTTCAAATTTATTATTTACTAGATGTGTAATAGTGCTTCGTTCCATTGTTTTAGGAGCACCTGAGGTGTTTCTTTTAGCAGTGGATCGACGGTCCTGATAAATTTGATCCTCGATATCTTCTTTTCGCTAATTGGTTGTGTGGAAGGACTAGTCATGAGCGTTTTAAGCGTTAGGTACCTCCTCCCCCGAATCCTCCACCAATGACAGATGCGGAGAATGAGGTAGCAATAGAAAGAAGGATGGACTCACCGCCTCGATGCAATTGTGGAGATCGTGTTGTCATCGACGAAGACACTGCGAAGCACTTCGTGTGTCCGAACATTGATTATGTGAGCCCATCGATGCGCTAAATGTATAAACTTGTTATTTTTTTACAATAAATTACAAATTTATTCTCCTGCAGCCATACGGGTGGCGTAAGTGTCGTTTCAGAGTGTGGTTGTATGGCCCTTTGTCCCATTGGCCAGAGGCAGAGGTAAAGGAAAAGAAAAAAAAAGTGTGGGCGGAAGAGTTAAAGTTTGATCCAATACTCTGCAAATGTGGTATTGAAGCTAAGTATGGATTAGTTCCTTCTGAGCTTGGTGTTGGATATTTTTGTGGACATATGGTAGATTACGGTGAGTTTGGTATTTATTTATTGTTTTGCACCAGCTGTAATGTTATACCGGTACTTACTATTTTTTTGTAGGAGACGAGGAAATGCAGTTGGGATAGTTATTTTCCCAAGCCGCCGAAGAGGTAGAGGCGGCTTATTACAAGCAGAAGTCTGATGAGGCTGAGGCTGAGGATGAGCTATTTTCCCAAGCTGCAGATGAAGCAGAAGCCAATTATTACAAGAGAACTACTGACAAGTGTGATGCAGGACAATACAGCAAGTGGAACGAGGTTGTCGTTGAGGATTGCGCGACGGATCACTCCGAATATGAGTTACTTATAGATTATGACTCTGATTGAACAAATTTGTAGCATGTTATGTAGTACTTTCATATCCAAAATATTTTAGAACTCTAATGTATCAAAGTCGTATTGTTTTTATTGCATTTGTCATATTTTTTACAATTCACAAAAACATTCGCAAGAGTTCCCCTTGTTTTATTAACAACCACAGTTAAAATAATCACATATTATAAGACATCACCACATTTCAACATACAATACATCACAAAATAACAGAGAATATAAAACATCCTCATGACATAGTGCTTCATAAAATGTCCACAAAACATAGTCCAAAATACATCGTTCACATTACAAAGTTTCCAGCATGAGTCCATATCACAAAGTTTTCAGCATAAGACCACATCACATAGTTTTCAGCATAATAAAAGTTGTGTACAATAAAATATTAAAATGTATCACACCTGACTAAGTGTCCAAATGCATGTACGTGAGTTATGGCCAAGTCTCTCGCACTTTCTGCATTCATTCTGCTCTGGGTCCACGGGAAAGGGGGACACTCGACCTCTCCTACTGCGGTCGGAAACCTGATCCATAACCATGTTGCACCGGCTCCTTTTCCTACTACCACGTTTGTCCCACCGATGCGCTGGATCAGCAACGTATACCGGACCGGTGTACGTTGGCCATTGTGACTCATCAAGAAATGGCTCAAAACGAGGGCTCCAGGTACGTACTAAGCTCTCTACACTGAACTCCGAAGGTATTCTGTTCTCAAATGTAAAGTTACGATGACGTGCGGCCGCAACATAATGAGAACATGGAAAATGGTACTGTCTAGGTTTACCACAACCACACGAGAATGCATCAAGTAACACGACATGTGTCCTCGACGGCCGCACCTCACCGTCGGAAGTTATGCCACCTATTGTTGTTACCTCGTATTTACCTAACTCCTCATCAAAGCATTGTACCTCATGTATATGGGCACGTTCCTTTGCATTATTAAGGTGTGCTGTTAGTTTAGGTGCCCATCTCTGACCTCACGTCGGCATTGTCTTGGCCTATGTGTGTCTATCATTAAACCAAGCCACGAGCCTATAAAAAGTGAATGTTACTATAGCATTGACTGGCATGTCGCGTATACCCTTGAGCACACTGTTAAATGACTTGGCCATGTTACTAGTCTGGAACTCGAACCCCCAGCCACCTTCGTCATAGGCCCTTGTCCATTTCTGCGGTTCCCTCAGCAATCCAGTTCTTACCTTCAGCACTTGTTGCATCTTTTAGTTCCTTCAACTTATCCTCGAAAAACGAAACCTCCAATTGTCGACAGACCTTCTCAAAAAGGGGGAAGTTAGCCTTGCTACGATCCTTTCAAAGAAGATTTTCTGCTAGATGTCGAGTGCACCATCTGTGGTGCATGGGTGCATAGCCAGGAATCTGCTCTTGCACTGCATTAAGAATACCTTGGTGTCTGTCAGATTTGACACCAACCTCGCGACCAGGGCCCACGACATGGATCCGAACAAGTCGCAAGAACC
Organism: Zea mays; assembly: GCF_902167145.1. Taxonomy (NCBI): domain Eukaryota; kingdom Viridiplantae; phylum Streptophyta; class Magnoliopsida; order Poales; family Poaceae; genus Zea; species Zea mays. The sequence goes on from NC_050098.1 coordinate 199,312,497, forward strand.
AAGACCAACTATCTCTGTTCTCCCTCTCCACCAAAGCAAATGCCAAAGGAACCAATGCGTTGTCTGCGTCACATGATATGGCAACCAACAATGTGCCCTTATATTCCCCAAGCAGAAAAGTACCATCAATAGAGAGCACGGGACGACAATGCCTGAAGACCTCTACGCACTGCGAGAAACACCAGAAAGCACAGAAGAAGATCTCTCTGTCGTTCCTCCATTCATTAGGTTTGGGGATGTACTCGTAATGCATGCCTGGGTTTTTTTGCTTTGATTGCATTGAACAATGCTGGTAACTTCTCGTAACCCTCCTCCCAATCCTTGTATATCATCTTCCATACTCGCTGCTTTGCCCTCCATGCTTTCCCATACTTGATCCTGTAACCAAACAGCTCTGAAGTCATGGTCATAATTGACTTCACCTTCAAGTTTGGCTGACCCTTTGAAAGCTCTCTTGTGGGTTTTGGTGGTTTGGATGACAACCCAATTAAAGGACTAACAAGTGTGCTAAGTGTTGAACAGGTGTGTCGAGGACCATAATTAGGGGTACCCTCAAGACGCCTAATTCTCAGCTGGTAACCCCCATCAGCATAAAGCTGCAAAGGCCTGATGGGTACGATTAAGTCAGGGATCAGTCCACACGAGTGACTCGATCACGCTTCACCCGAGCCTAGCCTCGGCCAAGGGCAGCCGACCTCGAGAGACTAAAAGTCTCGCCCGAGGCCCCCTTTTTATGGCGGACACATCACCGGCTCGCCCGAGGCCTTGGCTTCGCTCAGAAGCAACCTTGACTAAATCGCCGCACCGACTGACCAAATTGCAGGGGCATTTAACGCAAAGGTGGCCTGACACCTTTATCCTGACACGCGCCCCCAGCAGAGCCGAAGTGACCGCTGTCACTCCACCGCTCCACTGGCCAGTCTGACAGAAGGACAGCGCCGCCTGCGCCACTCCGACTGCAGTGCCACTCGACAGAGTGAGTCTGACAGGCAGTCAGGCCTTGCCAAAGGCGCCACGGCGAACTCCGCCCCGCCCGACCCCAGGGCTCAGACTCGGGCTAAGACCCGGAAGACGGCGAACTCCGCTCCGCCCGACCCCAGGGCTCGGACTCGGGCTAAGACCCGGAAGACGGCGAACTCCGCTCCGCCCGACCCCAGGGCTCGGACTCGGGCTAAGACCCGGAAGACGGCGAACTCCGCTCCGCCCGACCCCAGGGCTCGGACTCGGGCTAAGACCCGGAAGACGGCGAACTCCGCTCCGCCCGACCCCAGGGCTCGGACTCGGGCTAAGACCCGGAAGACGACGAAACTCCGCTCCGCCCGACCCCAGGGCTCGGACTCGGGCTAAGACCCGGAAGACGACGAAACTCCGCCTCGCCCGACCCCAGGGCTCGGACTCCGCCCTGGCCTCGGCCGAACGACTTCCGCCTCGCCCGACCCCATGGCTCGGGCTCGGCCACGGCAACGGAAGGCAGACTCAACCTTGGCTTCGGAGAAACCCCCACGTCGCCCTGCCTAGGGCACAGACCGCCACGTCAACAGGAAGCGCCATCATCATCCTACCCCGAATCGACTCGGGTCACGGAGAACAAGACCGGCGTCCCATCCGGCCAGCTCCGCCGGAGGGGCAATGATGGCGCTCCACAAGCTCTATGACGACGGCGGCCCCCAGCTCTCTTACGGAAGCAGGACGACGTCAGCAGGGACTCGACCGCTCCAACAGCTGTCCCTCCGCCAGGCTCCGCCGCACCTCCGACAGCCACGACATCACGCTAGCAGGGTGCCCAGATCTCTCCGGCTGCCACATTGGCATGTACCTAGGGCGCTAGCTCTCCCTCCGCTAGACACGTAGCACTCTGCTACACCCCCCATTGTACACCTGGATCCTCTCCTTACGACTATAAAAGGGAGGACCAGGGCCTTCTTAGAGAAGGTTGGCCGCGCGGGACCGAGGACGGGACAGGCGCTCTCTTGGGGCCGCTCGCTTCCCTCACCCGCGTGGACGCTTGTAACCCCCCTACTGCAAGCGCACCCGACCTGGGCGCGGGACGAACACGAAGGCCGCGGGACTTCCACCTCTCTCACGCTTGACTCCGGCCACCTCGCCTCTCCCCCCTTCACGCTCGCCCACGCGCTCGACCCATCTGGGCTGGGGCACGCAGCACACTCACTCGTCGGCTTAGGGACCCCCCTGTCTCGAAACGCCGACAGTTGGCGCGCCAGGTAGGGGCCTGCTGCGTGCTGACGAACAGCTCCCCGTCAAGCTCCAGATGGGCAGTCTCCAGCAACCTCTCCGGCCCGGGACGGTGCTTCGTTTCGGGACTCTTGAGTTCATGTCCTTCGACGGCAGCTACGACATGATACTTCTTCCACCGCCTTGCGACTACGACAATGGCGGCCGACAACCCGCCCGTCGGCGGCGGAATCGACGACGTCTTCCCCGCGTGGTGGAAGGGCAACATTCGGGCTCGCTCCGTTCTCTCCCCCGCCAACGGAGGAGGAGGCGGGGCCGTCAAGGCCAGGTGGGAGGCCGCGCTTCGTCGGCCGTCGAGCGAATCGACGCCCCCGACGCCCCGACGGAAGGCACGCCGGACGTCGACCTCGCGTTCAAGACGGAGGCAAGCGCCGTCCCCCCGCGGCACGCTGACCCCGAGCAAGAAGACGACGCCGGCGCGCTCGCGGAAAGCCTGCAGGACGTCGCCCTCGAACCAGAGATGACGGTGCAACCAGTCCCCGATGTGACTACGTTGCTCCTCGTCGACAAAAAGGTACCGACTAACTCCCATCTTGCGTCATTTCGACTCGGCCTCAACCCGCCAAACGACCTCGTTTTGGCGGGCGCTCTCATTGAGGCGAGTGCAACCCCACTGAGGTTCCGTATGCGGTCGCCTTGGGACCGACTGACGGACGTCTCGACCTACGGGCCCTTTGGGTCCGAGGAAGATGACGATCCCAGCATCGGTTGGGATTTCTCCGGACTTGGCAACCCCAGTGCCGTGCGGGACTTCATGACCGCATGTGACTACTGCCTATCCGACTGTTCCGATGGAAGCCGCAGCCTTGGCGATGAGAGCTGCGGCCCAAGCCGCGAATGTTTCCACATCGAGCTAGGGGATCCCTCCAAAGGCAACCATCTTGGCATGCCGGAGGACGGTGATCTCCCTAGGCCGGTGCCTCGCGCCGACATCCCACGGGAGCTAGCTGTGGTCCCCGCTCCGGCGGGGGGTTACGACCCACAACTCGAGCAAGTCCGCGAGGCGCAGGCCAGGCTCAACGAGGGAACAGGAGCGCTTGAGCCGATCCGTCGGGACGTCGGACAAGCATGGGTGGGCCAACCCCTGGCCGGAGAAATACGTCACCTGCCCCAAGGTCTCCAGCACCGCGTCGCCAACGATGTCAGGATTAGGCCGCCGCCCGCATCCAGCGGGAAAGGTCAGAACCTGGCAACCGCAGCAATGCTCATCCGCGCGATGCCGGAGCCGTCAACCACCGAGGGTCGACGAATCCAGGGAGAACTCAAGAATCTCCTGGAAGGCGCTGCGGCCCGGCGGGCCGAGAGCACTGCCTCCCGAAGGCAAGGTTATCCCTCGGAACCTCATGCCGCGACTTCCCGATTCATGCGGGAAGCCTCGGTCTACACCGGGCGCACGCGCAACACCGCGCCTGCGGCCCCGGGCCACCTCGGCAACGAGCACCATCGACGCGACCATCGGGCTCACCTCGACGAAAGGGTGCGCCGAGGCTACCACCCCAGGCGTGGGGGGCGCTACGACAGCGGGGAGGATCGGAGTCCCTCGCCCGAACCACCCGGTCCGCAGGCCTTCAGTCGGGCCATCCGACGGGCGCCATTCCCGACCCGGTTCCGACCCCCGACTACTATCACAAAGTACTCGGGGGAAACGAGACCGGAACTGTGGCTCGCGGACTACCGCCTTGCCTGCCAACTGGGTGGAACGGACGACGACAACCTCATCATCCGTAACCTCCCCCTGTTCCTCTCCGACACTGCTCGCGCCTGGTTGGAGCACCTGCCTCCGAGGCAGATCTCCAACTGGGACGACTTGGTCCAAGCCTTCGCTGGCAATTTCCAGGGCACATACGTGTGCCCCGGGAATTCCTGGGACCTTCGAAGCTGCCGGCAACAGCCGGGGGAGTCGCTCCGGGACTACATCTGGCGATTCTCGAAGCAGCGCACCGAGCTGCCCAACATCACCGACTCGGATGTCATCGGCGCGTTCCTCGCCGGCACCACTTGCCGCGACCTGGTGAGCAAGCTGGGTCGCAAAACCCCCACCAGGGCGAGCGAGCTGATGGACATCGCCACCAAGTTCGCCTCTGGCCAGGAGGCGGTCGAGGCTATCTTCCGAAAGGACAAGCAGCCCCAGGGCCGCCCATCGGAAGAAGCTCCCGAGGCGTCTGCTCCGCGCGGCGCCAAGAAGAAAGGCAAGAAGAAGTCGCAATCGAAACGCGACGCCGCTGACGCGGACCTTGTCGCCGCCGCCGAGTATAAGAACCCTCGGAAGCCCCCCGGAGGTGCAAACCTCTTCGACAAGATGCTCAAGGAGCCGTGCCCCTACCATCAGGGGCCCGTCAAGCACACCCTCGAGGAGTGCGTTATGCTTCGGCGTCACTTCCACAGGGCCGGGCCACCCGCCGAGGGTGGCAGGGCCCGCGATGACGACAAGAACGAAGATCACCTAGCAGGAGATTTCCCCGAGGTCCGTGACTGCTTCATGATCTATGGAGGGCATGCGGCGAATACCTCGGCTCGGCACCGCAAGCAAGAGCGTCGGGAGGTCTGCTCGGTGAAGGTGGCGGCGCCAGTCTACCTAGACTGGTCCGACAAGCCCATCACTTTCGACCAGGCCGACCACCCCGATCATGTGCCGAGCCCGGGGAAATACCCGCTCGTCGTCGACCCTGTTGTCGGCGATGTCAGGCTCACCAAGGTCCTGATGGATGGGGGCAGCTGCCTCAACATCATCTACGTCGAGACCCTCAAGCTCCTGCGCGTCGATCTGTCCTCCGTCCGAGCAGGCGCTGCGCCCTTCCACGGGATCATCCCTGGGAAGCGCGTCCAGCCCCTCGGGCGACTCGACCTCCCCGTCTGCTTCGGGACACCCTCCAACTTCCGAAGGGAGACCCTGACGTTCGAGGTGGTCGGGTTCCGAGGAACCTACCACGCCGTGCTAGGGAGGCCATGCTACGCGAAGTTCATGGCCGTCCCCAACTACACCTACTTGAAGCTCAAGATGCCGGGCCCCAACGGGGTCATCACCGTCGGCCCCACGTACAAACACGCGTTCGAATGCGACGTGGAGTGCGTGGAGTACGCCGAGGCCCTCGCCGAGTCCGAGGCCCTCATCGCCGACCTGGAGAACCTCTCCAAGGAGGTGCCAGACGTGAAGCGCCACGCCGGCAACTTCGAGCCAGCAGAGACGGTCAAGGCCGTCCCTCTCGACCCCAGTGGCGACACCACCAAGCAGGTCCGGATCGGTTCCGGGCTCGACCCCAAATAGGAAGCAGTGCTCGTCGACTTTCTCCGCGCAAACGCCGACGTCTTTGCGTGGAGTCCCTCGGACATGCCCGGCATACCAAGGGATGTCGCCGAGCACTCGCTGGATATTCGGGCCGGAGCCCGACCCGTCAGGCAGCCTCTGTGCCGATTCGACGAGGAAAAGCGCAGAGTGATTGGCGAAGAGATCCACAAGCTAATGGCAGCAGGGTTCATCAAAGAGGTATTCCATCCCGAATGGCTTGCCAACCCTGTGCTTGTGAGGAAGAAAGGGGGGAAATGGCGGATGTGTGTAGACTACACTGGTCTCAACAAAGCATGTCCGAAGGTTCCCTACCCTCTGCCTCGCATCGACCAAATCGTGGATTCCACCGCTGGGTGCGAAACCCTGTCCTTCCTCGATGCCTACTCAGGGTATCACCAGATCCGGATGAAAGAGTCCGACTAGCTCGCGATTTCTTTCATCACGCCGTTCGGCATGTACTGCTATGTCACCATGCCGTTCGGTTTGAGGAATGCGGGCGCGACGTACCAGCGGTGCATGAACCATGTGTTCGGCGAACACATCGGTCGCACAGTCGAGGCCTACGTCGATGACATCGTAGTCAAGACAAGGAAGGCTTCCGACCTCCTCTCCGACCTTGAAGTGACATTCCGGTGTCTCAAGGCGAAAGGAGTCAAGCTTAATCCTGAGAAGTGTGTCTTCGGGGTGCCCGAGGCATGCTCCTAGGGTTCATCGTCTCCGAGCGAGGCATCGAAGCCAACTCGGAGAAGATCGCGGCCATCACCAGCATGGGACCCATCAAGGACTTAAAAGGGGTACAGAGGGTCATGGGATGCCTCGCGGCCCTGAGCCGCTTCATCTCACGCCTCGGCGAAAGAGGTCTGCCTCTGTACCGCCTCTTAAGGAAGGCCGAGTGTTTCGCTTGGACCCCCGAGGCCGAGGAAGCCCTCGGCAACCTGAAGGCGCTCCTTACAAAGGTGCCTGTCTTGGTGCCCCCGGCGGACGGGGAAGCCCTCTTGGTCTACGTCGCCGCGACCACTCAGGTGGTTAGCGCCGCGATTGTGGTCGAAAGGCAAGAGGAAGGGCATGCATTGCCCGTTCAGAGGCCGGTCTACTTCTTCAGCGAAGTGCTGTCCGAGACTAAGATCCGCTACCCACAAGTTCAAAAGCTGCTGTATGCTGTGATCCTGACAAGGCGGAAGCTGCGACACTACTTCGAGTCTCATCCGGTAACTGTGGTGTCATCCTTCCCCCTGGGGGAGATCATCCAGTGCCGAGAGGCCTCGGGCAGGATCGCAAAATGGGCGGTGGAAATCATGGGAGAAACGATCTCGTTCGCCCCTCGGAAGGCCATCAAGTCCCAGGTGTTGGCGGATTTCGTGGCCGAATGGGTCGACACCCAGCTGCCAACGACTCCGATCCAACCGGAGCTCTGGACCATGTTTTTCGACGGGTCGCTGATGAAGACGGGGGCCGACGCAGGCCTGCTCTTCATCTCGCCCCTCGGAAAGCACTTGCGCTACGTGCTGCGCCTCCATTTCCCGGCGTCCAACAATGTGGCCGAGTACGAAGCTCTGGTCAACGGATTGCGGATCGCCATCGAGCTAGGGGCAGACGCCTCGACGCCCGCGGTGATTCGCAGCTCGTCATCGACCAAGTCATGAAGAACTCCCACTGCCGCGACCCGAAGATGGAGGCCTACTGCGACGAGGTTCGGCGCCTGGAAGACAAGTTCTTCGGGCTCGAGCTCAACCACATCGCTCGGCGCTACAACGAAACCGCAGACGAGCTGGCTAAGATAGCCTCGGGGCGAACGACAGTCCCCCCAGACGTCTTCTCCCGGGATCTGCATCAACCCTCCGTCAAGCTCGACGACGCGCCCGAGCCCGAGGTACCCTCGGCCCAGCCCGAGGTACCCTCGGCCTCCGAGGGTGAGGCACTGAACGTCGAGGAAGGGCAGAGCGGGGCCACGCCAGATCAAGATTGGCAGGCCCCGTACCTGCAATATCTCCGTCGAGGAGAGCTACCCCTCGACCAAGTCGAGGCTCGGCGGGTAGCGCGACGCGCCAAGTCATTCGTCTTGCTGGGCGACGAAGAGGAGCTCTACCATCGCAGCCCCTCGGGCATCCTCCAGCGATGCATCTCCATCGCCGAAGGTCGGGAACTGCTGCAAGAAATACACTCGGGGGCTTGCGGCCACCACGCAGCGCCCCGAGCCCTTGTTGGAAATGCTTTCCGACAAGGCTTCTACTGGCCAACGGCGGTGGCTGACGCCACTAGAATTGTCCGCACCTGCGAAGGGTGCCAATTCTATGCGAAGCGGACACACCTGCCCGCTCAGGCTCTGCAAACAATACCCGTCACTTGGCCCTTCGCTGTATGGGGTCTGGACCTCGTCGGTCCCTTGCAGAAGGCGCCCGGGGGCTACACGCACCTGCTGGTCGCCATCGACAAATTCTCCAAGTGGATCGAGGTCCGACCTCTGAACAGCATCAGGTCCGAGCAGGCGGTGGCGTTCTTCACCAACATCATCCATCGCTTCGGGGTCCCGAACTCCATCATCACCGACAACGGCACCCAGTTCACCGGCAAAAAATTCTTGGATTTTTGCGAGGATCACCATATCCGGGTGGACTGGGCCGCCGTGGCTCATCCCATGTCGAATGGGCAAGTAGAGCGTGCCAACGGCGTGATTCTACAAGGGCTCAAGCCTCGGATCTACAACAACCTCAACAAGTTCGGCAAGCGATGGATGAAGGAACTCCCCTCGGTGGTCTGGAGCCTAAGGACGGCGCTGAGTCGTGCCACGGGCTTCACGCCGTTTTTCCTGGTCTACGGGGCTGAAGCTATCTTGCCCACTGACCTGGAATACGGCTCTCCGAGGGCGAGGGCCTACACCGAACAAAGCAACCAAGCTAGCCGAGAGGAATCGCTGGACCAGCTGGAGGAAGCTCGGGACAGGGCCTTACTACACTCGGCGCGGTACCAACAGTCCCTGCGACGCTACCACGCCCGAGGGGTCCGGTCCCGAGAACTCCAGGTGGGCGATCTGGTGCTTCGGCTGCGGCAAGACGCCCGAGGGAGGCACAAGCTCACGCCCCCCTGGGAAGGGCCATTCGTCATCGCCAAAGTTCTGAAGCCCGGAACATACAAGCCGGCCAACAATCAAGGCGAAATCTACGGCAACGCTTGGAACATCAAACAGCTACGTCGATTCTACCCTTAAGATGTTTTCAAGTTGTTCATATACCTCGCACCTACGCAAAGTTTAGTCGTCAAGGAAGGGTCGGCTTAGCCTCGGCAAAGCCCGACCCTCCCTCGGGGGCTAAAAGGGGGGAGACCCCCTCTGTGTCGAATTTTTCCTCGAAAAAGGATCTTTTTTTAGCAGGATTTCTTTCGTGCTTCTTGACTACTTCGGAAAGCGGATCCTGGAAACGACGGAGTACACGTAAGCAGCCAAGGCTGACCGAGCCGAGGGACTCCTACGCCTCCGGGATACGGATACCTCACTCATCACCTTCTGCGATAAGTAACTTGCGCTCGGATAAAGCGACTCCGTGGATCGAACAAGTCTTCACGTTCGGAAGCTCTCCTGCCGAAGCAGTCCTTCAAGCTTTCTCGACTAAGTCGGGGACAGGGCCTCATGGACGGGTGAAAGTACGCGTAAGCGGCAAGGCCGACCGAGCCGAGGGATTCCCACGCCTCTGGGATACGGATACCTCACTCGTCCCTTCCGCGAAAAGCAACTCTCGCTCACACAAACATCCCTGTTACCGACAGAGTCCAGATGCTCGAAACAAGAGGAAAAAAGGCGCAGCTTCGCAAGCATGGCGAGGGTGTGTTTTTTCTGGCCTCGGCGGCCGCAGAAAGCACACGCTACAAGATGATCTGATCCTGCAGGCTCGGGTCTTCACGCTGAAGGGAGCCGTAGCACCCTCGGCATCGACGACGTCTCCAGCAAAGCCCGACCCAGCCTCGGGCGGCGACGCGGCCCAGGGACTCCTCCGGGAATCCGGCCCGAGCAGGCGGCTCGACCGGTTACCCCTGGGGCCTCGGTCAACCGGCTTCCAAGGGCGCCAGCCCGACCCGAGGCCTCGACTGATCGACTTCGGCGTCGGCTCCGCTGACGGACAACACGACTAGGCTCCGGCCAACCAGGTTCCCATTCTCGAGCCAACTCCGCCTCTGTTCATACTGATATCGCTACCCCTGGCCTCGATCCACCGAAGGGCGACCGAGGGGTCTCTTTAACTAAGCTAGAGGAGCCCCAGACAACAAGGCCGAACGGGCCGAGGGATTCCTACGCCTCCGGGATACGGATACCTCACCCGTCACCTTGACACGGGGCGACTCATGCTTGGTAAAGCGGTTCAGATAATCAACAGGCGAGACTTAGTGCTCGAAAATGAGGAAAAAACACGGCTCCGTGCCGAAATTACATACATGTTCAGGCCCCGACAGCCACAATGAACAAAAAACACTGGCATTCGAGATGCCACTACCAACGGAACTCCGGTTCCCACCTCCGCAGGTACGAACAACCCCCCTCCGAGGGGGAAGGCCTGCGGAGTAACTGAAGAACGATGAGCGGCTCGCTGCCGCCCGTTCCAACCGCGACAACAACCACCCCTGCCCTAGACAGCGAAGCGGCTTAGGCAGCAGCTTTGGGGCAGGTGTCACGGCAGGAGGACTCCCCCCCGCTGAGGACGAGAACCAGCCATTCAGGCAGGGAGACGGAGATCCAGGGCCACTAGCGCCCTACATATCCCGGCATGGCTGGAGGAAGTCTCCGTGGGGCTCAAGGACGCCCTTCACCCCCGGGCGCGGGGGGAAGAAAAGGGCAGCCGACCCACGCGGGGGCGGCCCCCCGACTCGCCTCATCTTCCATCTTGGCCTGGATGACGAAAATCCTTGAGGCCGAGGGAGGAGTAGAGGCCGCGGCCTGGCCCGCTTTCCCCACCGTCGAACTAGAGGTCACCATCTTGGGTGGCCACCGGTGGCGGAGCGTGGCCAGGCTGCGTGACGAAAATCCTTGAAGCCGAACGATGGCTGAGAGGTACCAACTCCCATGGAGTTGCGTTCCTCCAACGAGGAGGCGGAAAGGCGGCGGATACCCCCCATCCGGGGGCTTGGAAGATGGGAAGACACGACGCTTAAGGGAGGAAGAAGACATGGTTGCATTCCGAAAGGAGTCTCCCTCCTTTTAAAGGCAACTCTCCCTACGTGCGCCCCCAGGCGCCACGGGCTGAGTCTTCTCCAACACGCTCCAAGGCCCTCCCCTGCGACTCGGGGGCTGGGTCCCACATGTCATGCAAGCCGGCTCAGGGCAGAAGAAGCCAAACCGCCGCGCGTGGTGCGCACGACCGTCCAGCGGTTACAAGCGACCCCCCATTTTCACCCAGACCAACGGGCAGAAGGGGCGGGCAGCCATGCAGGCGGCATGCAACCGCGCCAGATGAGCGCGCTTCTCCGACTTCTGACACGCCAGCTTGGGAACCCAGGCCCACGCGTCGAGCAACCGGCGCGCCAGCTGCTGCATGCGAGCAACCGCACCGCCACTTGTGCCACCATCGCGCCTCTTCGGTTGCGGAGCCAATGCCACGACTCGAGGCGACCCAACAGCGCCAGCCTGGCGCGTCGGTCAAAGCAACCGAAAGTGGGCCGGCAGTAATAGCGGTGGCAGGCGGGCGGGCGCAGCGGTCACGTCGTCAGCCAGGCTCACGTCCCATCCTGGGACAGCAAGAGAGCCTCCTCTCACGGCGTGGAGACGGTGCACCCGTGACCCGTTCCTCGAACGGATCGCACGCGCGCAACGGCCGCCCCGCCAACCACTCGCCCCGTCGCATTAACTCCGCGGCGGGACAGGCGGCGCCTCTGACGGGAGGAGCGCGCGACGCTTCACCCTCGCCATAATAACCGCGTCAGAAAAGGTACGCCACGTCGTCCGATTTCGTATCCTTTTCCGTTTTCCTCTTTCTCTATCTCTTGCAACAGGGACCGGGAAAGGGGGATACCCCGAAAGGGATCCTTCTCCGCGAAGGAACCGGGCTCCGAGCCCCCCACTACTGATCAGGGGTTCGAAGGCTGGCCCTCCGAAGGGTTCAACAGCCGCCTCAGATCGCGTGGGCCCGACACCCACTACTGGTCAGGGGTTCGAAGGCCAGCCCCCCGAAGGGTTCCATGGCCGCCTCAGGCTACTCGGGCCCCGCGCCCATTACTGATCAGGGGTTCGAAGGCTGGCCCCCGAAGGGTTCACAGTCGCCTCAGACACCGAGCGAGGGATGACCAGGGGTACGTTCGATACATAACCAAGGCTCGGGCTGCGCTCCCGAGGTACCCTAGGACATTTCCGAGACCAGCGGGAACGATCTTGTAACGGAATCCCATCGGAGGGAGGCATCGAGCCCTCGGACCCCGTCGCCAGGGGACCGGGTCCGGCAAATCACCCGCAGGTACTTTTGGGCGTGCCTCTGGGCCCCTAGCCGACCCCCAACGAACGGGGCACGGACGTCCACTCGGATTACCCGCTTGCAGCTCACCGGAGACACCATGTTCGGTGCCCATCGAGGGTAACATGGCGCACTCCCCCCCTCCTCCTTGCGGAAAGGCGACGTAGGGGCGTATGTAAAAAGTCGAGTCTGTCCCTGATCGCCCTCTCGCCCTGTGCAGAGGCTCGGGGGCTGCTCTCGCAAAAACCGGCTCCGGCCAAATCGTTGACAGCGTCAACATACCAGCCCGAGAGCTTGGACCCCGACCGTGCACCCGGGCTACGGCCAGTTCGCATGAGGGAACGACCAGACCAGCCGAAGCATTGCGCGAGGTATTAAGACCTCGAAGGAGTGTAACCACTCCTCCGAGGCCTCGGGGGCTACACCCGGCGGGTGCGCTCGCGCGCACCCACCGGAACGAAATGCAACCGAGAAAGGCTGGTCCCCTTGCAAAAAAGTGCGACAAAAGCCTCCAAGCGAGTGCTAACACTCCCTTCGAGGCTCGGGGGCTACTGTCGGGGACCATAATTAGGGGTACCCTCAAGACGCCTAATTCTCAGCTGGTAACCCCCATCAGCATAAAGCTGCAAAGGCCTGATGGGTACGATTAAGTCAGGGATCAGTCCACACGAGTGACTCGATCACGCTTCACCCGAGCCTAGCCTCGGCCAAGGGCAGCCGACCTCGAGAGACTTCCGTCTCGCCCGAGGCCCCCTTTTTATGGCGGACACATCACCGGCTCGCCCGAGGCCTTGGCTTCGCTCAGAAGCAACCTTGACTAAATCGCCGCACCGACTGACCAAATTGCAGGGGCATTTAACGCAAAGGTGGCCTGACACCTTTATCCTGACACGCGCCCCCGGCAGAGCCGAAGTGACCGCCGTCACTCCACCGCTCCACTGGCCAGTCTGACAGAAGGACAGCGCCGCCTGCGCCACTCCGACTGCAGTGCCACTCGACAGAGTGAGTCTGACAGGCAGTCAGGCCTTGCCAAAGGCGCCACGGCGAACTCCGCCCCGCCCGACCCCAGGGCTCGGACTCGGGCTAAGACCCGGAAGACGGCGAACTCCGCTCCGCCTGACCCCAGGGCTCGGACTCGGGCTAAGACCCGGAAGACGGCGAACTCCACTCCGCCCGACCCCAGGGCTCGGACTCGGGCTAAGACCCGGAAGACGGCGAACTCCGCTCCGCCCGACCCCAGGGCTCGGACTCGGGCTAAGACCCGGAAGACGGCGAACTCCGCTCCGCCCGACCCCAGGGCTCGGACTCGGGCTAAGACCCGGAAGACGGCGAACTCCGCTCCGCCCGACCCCAGGGCTCGGACTCGGGCTAAGACCCGGAAGACGACGAAACTCCGCTCCGCCCGACCCCAGGGCTCGGACTCGGGCTAAGACCCGGAAGACGACGAAACTCCGCCTCGCCCGACCCCAGGGCTCGGACTCCGCCCTGGCCTCGGCCGAACGACTTCCGCCTCGCCCGACCCCATGGCTCGGGCTCGGCCACGGCAACGGAAGGCAGACTCAACCTCGGCTTCGGAGAAACCCCCACGTCGCCCTGCCTAGGGCACAGACCGCCACGTCAACAGGAAGCGCCATCATCATCCTACCCCGAATCGACTCGGGTCACGGAGAACAAGACCGGCGTCCCATCCGGCCAGCTCCGCCGGAGGGGCAATGATGGCGCTCCACAAGCTCTATGACGACGGCGGCCCCCAGCTCTCTTACGGAAGCAGGACGACGTCAGCAGGGACTCGACCGCTCCAACAGCTGTCCCTCCGCCAGGCTCCGCCGCACCTCCGACAGCCACGACATCACGCCAGCAGGGTGCCCAGATCTCTCCGGCTGCCACATTGGCATGTACCTAGGGCGCTAGCTCTCCCTCCGCTAGACACGTAGCACTCTGCTACACCCCCCATTGTACACCTGGATCCTCTCCTTACGACTATAAAAGGGAGGACCAGGGCCTTCTTAGAGAAGGTTGGCCGCGCGGGACCGAGGACGGGACAGGCGCTCTCTTGGGGCCGCTCGCTTCCCTCACCCGCGTGGACGCTTGTAACCCCCCTAATGCAAGCGCACCCGACCTGGGCGCGGGACGAACACGAAGGCCGCGGGACTTCCACCTCTCTCACGCTCGACTCCGGCCACCTCGCCTCTCCCCCCTTCGCGCTCGCCCACGCGCTCGACCCATCTGGGCTGGGGCACGCAGCACACTCACTCGTCGGCTTAGGGACCCCCCTGTCTCGAAACGCCGACAAGGTGCTTAATGCAAAGCTAACAGGGTTCAACACAAGTGAACAAGTGTGATGATCCAAAGACTGGATTATCTATAGATAATGGACATCATAAGTAAGATGGACATTGCTTAAGTGAGACTCGGTGTGCGTAACTCAGAGACAACCGTTCAAGCCAAGGATGGAGGCAAGAAGAGCTTCGAGGTACCGAGTGCACGGGAGAAGGTTAAGGAGACCAGGAACCCAAATACAGGGGTGAAGAAGAAGACTTGCAAAGTCAAGGTTGATCGAGTTAAGAAAAGTTATGGTGCATCAAGGATCACTACATAAGGACATGACTTACAACCAATGAGGCAACATCTACAATTATGTGGTGTAAGTTATAAGGCTCAAGATCAAGCTCGGGAAGTGAACAAGGGGGTTGGAGCTCAGATATGTCAATCTAGATCAAGTCAAGTTGACTTAATGGTTTAGAGTCCAACATCGACCTCAAACATGCCAAATTGGGTAAAACGATGAAAAAGGTTAAGTATGTAAGGTTTGAGTGTTCAACCATGTTGCATACACCTCTTACTACAAGTTTGGTGCTTTGGTTTGCTCTCTAACTCTTTCTGTAGAGAAAGTACCATTCTGAGCTCTGCTGGAGGAGAAACAGAAAAGCTAGGAGAAGAACAAGAAAGATGTAAGTTTCTAGGACTAAATCAATCGGATTATACTCTAAATGTGTTTGTTTAAGTCTCAGGAAAATCCTCCCAAAAGTTGAAGTCAAACGGAGAAAGAACGGAGGAAAAATCACTTAGTGTGCTGTTGGCTAGTGCACATGACAGTGAATAGTAGTTGTCCGGTGCACAGGACAGTGAATAGTAACACTGCCCGGTGCACAGGACAGTGAATAGTAACACTGTCCGGTGCACAGGACAATGAATAGTGACCTGTCCGGTGCACATGAAAGTGAATAGTAGCTGTGTCCGGTGCACAGGACAGTTAATAGTAGCTGTGTCCGGTGCACAGGACAGTGAATAGTAGTTGTGTCCGGTGCACAGGACAGTGAATAGTGACCTGTCCGGTGCACAGGATAGTGAATAGTAACCTGTTCGGTGCACCAACGGCTAGCTGTTCTAGAGAAGGAAACTGTCAATCAGATCTGTTACTGTTCACTGTCTGGTGCGCCACCGGACAGTCCGGTGCACCCGCAACCAGGGAAGGCTGGGAGCTTCCAAATGAAGCTCCAACGGCTCTTAGGCCCTTTAGGGCTATAAAAGGGACCCCTAGGCGCCTCAAACATGTACACAAGTGCAGCCAACAAGTGCATACATCATTTGGATCAATTCTCTCTCTCCCTCTCTTGTGTATCTCTCTAGTTTGTGTAGAGGCGAAGTTATAAGCCTTTAGAGAGAGGGGAAGTGCTGCTGAGAGCTAGAGCAATATCTTGAGCGCATTGTTACTCTGCCGGAGTGCTGTCGAGAAGATTGTAAGCATCCACGGCATCGTTGTAACTGATATCAACATAGTGGAAGGCTCTATCTGTCGCACCGATAGATCTGAGCAAACGGAGGAAGGAGTTGAAATAGACTCCAAGCCAAGGTGTGGCTAACTCCAACGAGGACTAGGCAAGCATTTCAGGCTTGGCCGAACCTCGGGATAAATCCCTGTGTATGTGTTCTCTGCTCTGTGTTGTGTGTTGTTTCTATGTCTTATTTGTTGTTTATACTTGCACTTCAATATTTATATGTGGTTCAAGCTGTCTTCGAAGTGCAGGGTATTTTAAGACAGAAACTTCTATTCCGCTGCAACCTATTTGAAGGGTCTTTCATTCCACTGCGATCCAGCCTTCGAGTAGAGTAAGAATTTCCAGTTTTAAAGTGATAATTATTATTCGCCTATTCACCCCCGTCTAGGCGACATCCAGATCCTATTGTCGGGCATAGGGAACTTTCACCCTTCAATATCCCCAATAGCCTTTTTGTAATTAGGGTAGATGTCAACTGATGATGCTTAGAGCTCAGCTCTGTCTGGGCACAAGTGTGTGGACCTACAATTTTGGTGATCTTAAACTTTCCGATTTCCTTCTGCCTTCGAGCACATACCCTCCAATTACATTTCAACACCTCGCACACAACAGTGTAAGGACGCTGTGCATACGAGTGTCTCACCTTGAACGGCCTCTTGCGGTTCACAGAATATTCTTGTAGCCATCGTCTCAGTGTAGGCAGGTCCTTGAAAAGTAAGCCTACCTTAATCTCAATGATGTCAGCGTTATCTGGAGCCTCTAGCAGTTCATCATCACGTCCTTTAGCATATGCACCGGTGGAATGACTTAGACTGCTAAATTTATGTACTGTAGGGTCACGCTCGGGACATAAACGTCTTATGAGTTCAATTTCTTGCTCGGTCATTTCTTGAACCGGATGATCATCATCAGAATCTAAGGCTCGTGCAGCCTCATATGGCTCCTCCTCATCCTCAATCTGAACATCAACATTATTTGATGCCCTGCATATGTTGTCCATATTATATGATACAGACACATCAAGATAAGCACCATTATCTATTTGTGGAGATCCTGCATCAGGTCGAAGGAGGAAATACTACATTAAAAAGTCTAATCAAACGAAATAACGATGTATATGAACAACGTGTTAAAGACACTAGGATGATCCTGAACTGGATCCTGGGTCAATGGGATCTCCTGGGGGGTACCACCGGATTAGAAGCCCCACAAATGCCAGGAAGAGGACGAGAAATCTCATACTCGTGCGGCCCCGATTGAGCATCGGGCACAACAACCACTTCTTCCGGAAGCTCTACCAAAGGAGCTTCAATACGAGATGCATTTGGCATTTGTGGAGACAACCCGACTGGAGCATCATAATGACTAACAGATAACTTTTGAACAACCACATCTAAACATGGTGGAACCATCGTCTTCACAATTCTTACATATCTCACCCAATCATCTTCTGAGGCAATGGAGATCAACTGTCAGACAACTGTTCTATATGTAATATGGGACAACAAACCCTGAATTGATATTCTAGGGTCGTTTATGTTGCAACTAATCGCCTCACAAGCTCGAGCAAAAATCTTGTCAAAAGATGGTCTTTCATCGAACATCATGGTCACGATCTTCATACCATAAAAACTAACATTCCCATAAGCATCTGTCTCCACGCTTCCTCCATGGTATAGTGTCACTAGGGTGTCCATCTATTGCAAACACATATTACTAACTCAATATCCATTAAATATGGTATCTGACTAACACTATCAAGTAAAAAAATGGGCAGCACCTCCCCTATATGGTCAGGTTTCTAAAACCTGCAGATAAACCTTCAGCGCGATGGCTGAACATATAAAAGTACTAAATAAACCCTAAGCTAAATAAATGCTAAACAATGTTAATTAACACTAACTACTACCTTAAAAGTAAACCATAAACCCTAAACTATGCTACAAAATAAATGACTACTCACTAACGACTAACTAATAACTAATATCTAAACCTAACTCATTAATAACAAATAAATACAGAAAAATTAAAGAATAATTAAAAATGGCACATGGCATGAGAACTAATTATAAATAACTTATAAATAACATGTAAACAATAACTAAAAACTAACTAAACAATTAATATCAAATAAATACATATAAATTATTTTAAAATTAGAAAAAAATTACCTTGGAGCAGTCGGCGGTGGCTCGGGCGCGCGGCGGGTCGGGCGGCCGGGCGGCGCAGCGAAGGGCGAGGAGCAGGGGGCCGGGCGACGCGGCGACGGGGCACACGGTTGGCGGGGCGCGCGGCGGCGAGGAGAGGCGGCACGGTGAAGAAACGTGGTGAGAAGAAACACGGTGAGAAGAGAAACGCGGTGAAGAACTGACCGCGCGACTAAATCCTTGCTCGGCGCCAAGATCTGTGGCACCGAGCTAGGTGTCATGCGGGCTGCCACATCAGCCCTGTCCGCCACCGCCACGTCAAAGCTCGGCGCCATAGCCTATGGCGCCGAGATGTGTTACCTCGGCGCCATAGCCCATGGCGCTGAGCTAAGGGTCCAAAAATGAGATTAAAATTTTCTAGGGTCTAAACGTGATTTTATTCCCGATAAAGGGCCAAAATGCAAAAAATTCGGCCTTGTGTGTGTGGACATGTTATCGGGCTTGTGTTTATAAAGCTGACAGGGCTAGCACCTTAGAAGTGTGAGGGTGAGGATCATAGCTAAAGGTGTTAATATTTATTTGGAGGTATTGGTTAACAAGGAACAAAGCCAATAAAGGAGATATGTCGAATGCAGAAAGGTTTCAGAGCTCAGAACATCTCTAAAAGATCCCAAAAATAAATCTCCTAATACATGAAAATTGGGGCCTCCTTACATCTCTTAATTCCAAAAAAATATTAGTACTCC
The DNA here is from genome assembly GCF_902167145.1 of Zea mays. Taxonomy (NCBI): domain Eukaryota; kingdom Viridiplantae; phylum Streptophyta; class Magnoliopsida; order Poales; family Poaceae; genus Zea; species Zea mays. The sequence goes on from NC_050098.1 coordinate 199,331,136, forward strand.
AACAACTCCCAATATATTATCAAAAACATAATTAATAGGGCCCACAATACCGTATCGTCAAGACTTCTTACACATGAAAACCTGGTCTATATGTTTATGTGCTCTAATCCAGTGAAAATTCTTCATTTGTTGCACCCAAACCGAATGCCAAAGAACCAGAACTAATTAAAGAGTTGTTCAGTACATATTCAATTTCAATCCTATTCTAGCTCTTCAGAGCACAGTTTGGCGGAGAGGGTGCACTTTTTTCTTTTTTCCCCTAAAATAAAGATTAGAGCCATAGTTTTAAGGATCTCTTGGAGATGCTCTCAGCTTCTTAATTTGTGCAGGGCTTTGGAAACCTCAAGAATTCAAGATCAGGGAGAAGCCTTAGATAAGATCCCAAGCTAAATGGATGGAGATAATTGTCATTATAGAAGAAGAGAGAAGGGGTTTCGACGAAATGGAGGCGTTGGCGTTGGCTTATCTGTTTTGGAGACGCAGGCGACAGATAAACTCCAAAATGGATACGAGACACTCACTTGGGGCTGCGCAAACAGGTATCAATGTCCTGTCACCGTTTACTGTCGCCGTGCTCAGACGTCGTCTCGCGTCGTCTTCTTCTCTCCGTCGCTTCTCCTCCGAATTGGAGTGCTCTCGGGGCTGGACATCTCTTGTGTCTCCTCTTGCGGCGGTGAGTTCTCCTCGTCCGCCATACCCATACATCTCTCTCTTCTATGGTTATCGTCTCTCCTCTTACCGAACCCGGTTGTGAGCTTAGGGTTTATCTGATTTCGGATCCATGGATTTCGATCCGTTTGGCATTTCGCCAGATTGCAACGCAAACCTTTCATATCTTGCCACCTTCTACTTCTGGGATAGTGGAACACAATTTATGAACCGAATGCAACAGTTTAGATTGCCTCCTCATTTCTTGAATAGCGTATCTCAATGAATTCTTTATGTTCACATGATACTTGAAGTCGACATTTTCTTGTGCAACAACCAGATGATAATCACGGCGTACGAAGATATTATTTTCCTATTAGTTTACCTGTACCCTTTCTAGCAACAAAAAATAGCAGTGTATGAGTTTGATAATACATACCACATTTGATGAGGCCTTAACTGCTTCAGCCTTGTCGACGGCAATGGCGACGAACTCAACCGCAGCCTTGGCCTCCTTCTCAGCAACAACGGCCGCGCATCTCGCCTCCGAAGCCGCGACGGCAGCAGCACGAGCCGCTTCTACAACATCGGCAACCACTTGGCTCGAAGGAAGATCCATCCGCAGAGGGGCAGAGAAAGGCGGCTAGGTTCCTGGATTGGGGAAGCAGGCCGCGTGAACATGAAACGGCGGCTAGGGTTTCTGGATTGGGGATGCAGCCCGCGTCAACAAGAAACGGCGGCGCCAGGCTTTTGACGGTGTGAGCACAGAGTGAATTTAATGTTGACACCAGACCCAAATCTCTGTCTGTTGTCCATATCAGGAAGAGTCTGTCGGTTGCGTCTCCAAAACAGAGAAGCCAACGCCAACGCCTCCATTTCGTCGAAACCGCTTCTCTCTTCTTCCATAACGGCAATTATCTCAAATGGATGGGTCCATCATATGACATATATAAAGTAAATAATACAGATGGTGTAGTCAATCCAGATGTTAGATCTGTGGCTATGAATTTGTGATCGGAGGCAAAGAAAGTGAAACGCTGCAATGGGTGCCTCTGTGTGTGGCAGCTGCTCACTGATTGAGCTGGGGGAAGCCTGGAACTTGACGGTAGCACAACCGGCTGCTTTGTGCATCCGACTGGAGAAATGAACCGATTTTTGCATGGCGCAATTTTTAAATTGCCGCCGTTTTGCATGGCGGAATTTTTGCCTCTCCGTTTTTTTGGTAGCCCGCGACCCGCGTTGCTGAGCCGCTCTTTTTTTTCCCCAGTCACGCACGCTGTTGTCGTTTCTTTTTAAAGCCCCCGTTCAGTATCTTCTGCTCTGCAGGTTTCCGGTTGCAAACTAAACCGGCAGCATAACACACTCACACATGGCCATTCCATTTGATCTAAACGAGTTTCCGGTTGATTATGAAGACACCCAGGAGTTGGAGGACTTCCAGCAGGTTCAAAACATCACTGGTAAGTTAAACTTCTCTCGTTTTGATCTTTTATCGTCAAACTTCTATCATGATTTGAAACTGAATGTTTTTTTTACATTAGGACATGATGCTGAAGGAAACCACCGAAGAAAAGAAATGTCAGACGATCTGAGAAAACAAGTTTATGAAGCTTTATTGGATAGAAGCAACAATGGGAAACTAGGCAAGAGAGATACTAAAATTGTTGCTGATCAATTTGACCTTCACATCCGGTCAGTTCAGCGTTTATGGAAGCGAGGTAAAACACAACTTAAAAACTCTATTCCGGTTGTGGTTAGTAGTCTAAAAAAGGGTAGAGTTGGCCGTAAGGCAACCTCCGTCTCCAAGCCTGGCGCGAGCTCCAGCAAGTCCGACGTGACGGAGGCCGGCGGCATCTCCGGGTCAGGCACCACCTCCATCTCCAAGTCCGGCAAAACCTCCATCTCCATGCCTGGCGCGAGCTCCAGCAAATCCGGCGTGACAGAGGCCGGCGGTACCTGCGAGTCTGGCACCACCTCAATGGCAATTAAGAGTGATCTTCATGGCTTCGGACTCCATGGTTGCGTTGCGTCGCAGAGGCAGCAACGAAGAGTGTAGTGTCTGCGAGGCAGCGGCGAGCGCTGGGTGTGAACGGGTGAGCGAGCGCGAGTGCGCGACGCCCGACGCATAGGGAATGGAAGGGGTGAGTGCTGCATGCGGCATGCGGCATGCGTCATGCAATGTACAACGGCATGCATCTAAAACGACATTTGGATTCTGCAGCAAATGAAGCAAGGCAACAAAAAAAAGTCCAGCTTCCTTGCATCCTTCCAAAAAAACTCAATAAACTTCTAAAACGACCTCTAAATTGCCGTTTGGTTCCTCTAAATTTAGAACTCCATGGTTACCCATCACGTTAGCTTACTATATTAAATATATTAAAAATGCTAGCATCACTTGACCACATAAAGTCCAAATATGATAATAATATAAAGTATATAGCTTACTAAATTAAAGAAATTGAATAATATGGTCTTCATTGGGCCCTGCGGGTCCAAGCCCGGCCCATGTGTGCGGGCCGTGCTGGGGCCCGACAGGCTGGAATTTGAGGCCCAGTTCAGGCTCGCCTTTGGGTCGTGCTAGTCTGGCCCATATTATTTCATGTTGTACCGCGTGCTTTGGGCTCGACTCCTCCTGTTTTTGAGTTGTGTTCGCGCTAGCCTACTCGACTCATATTCCCTTAAGACAATCTAATGGTGAGGTGAAAGAGCATGAAAAAAATAGGAATATCTCAAACTGAACTCAACATCATACGTGAAAGGCAGTGCAAATGTCCAAACTTAGCATGCAACTTTATAAAGATGCAATGGGCCCTAAATTAATAACTAGGTTTTGCCCATGTGTTACCACATAAGCACACTACAAGACTGGAACTTGAAATATATGTCCACGTGTTGCCACATGATAGCGTAAATTTTATAAATTCATTGAAGAATCAAGTAATCTAGTTTAGAACAAACTAAGACAAATGACAATATAGTTATGATCATGACAAACAAATATCCTCACTTAATCTAGTTTTTATAACGTGGATAAGATATTTTTGTACACTTGCAGACATTATATATACACATGAATTCCCCTCATGTCAACATATCAATCATAAATTTTCTCTGTAGTCTTGTCATCCTGTGCAAGCCAAATGTAAGAGAATGTGAAAGTCGCCTAGAGGGGGTGGATAGGCGAGACCTGAAAATTAAAATTCTAAATACAAACTAGATCCCTTGATTAGTGGTTAGAACAAGATTCACAATTATCGGAGTATAAAACTAAGTCCTTTGCTTGCAACGAGTATTGTTTTCAAAGAGCGCGGAATTTAATCAATAGCAATACTACTAGAAATGTTGGAAAAGAATAATGCAAGAGGGCTTAGATAAGAAGAGTAACACAAGTTCTTTTCTTGTAAGGAGTTGCTTCTCTAAATGTGGTTTTAACTTGAAGCAACACAAAAAGATATTAGCAAAGAGTAGAGCAAGAGAACTTAGAAAGAGAGAGAACAAACAAATCACAAGCAATAAACACACGAGACACTGGTGATTTGTTTTACCGAGGTTCGGCCCTCGAAGGCCTAGTCCCCGTTGAGGAGTCCACTAAGGACGGGTCTCTTTCAACCCTTTCCCTCTCTCTACCAATCCCAAAGATCGGTGAGCTCTTCTTCTTCTCAAGGATCACTTAAGACCCCGCAAGGATCACCACACACTTAGGTGTCTCTTGCTAGATTTACAAGCCTCCAAAACTTTGGAGGAAGTTCAATGGAAGTCAAAACTCCACGCACAAATGAACGCAAGATGTAGCACACACTTTCTCACAATGAATCTCACAAGGCACTAGAGCTAAACTCTCACAAGAGACTTTCTTTTGCTTGCTCTCTCTTTTGTGGCACTTGTGTGGTTTGTAGTGGTCTAAATCTTGTGTATAGGATGGATCAATGAATAGAGGTGGTTGGGAGGGCTTCAGTATGTCAACTATATGACTTGTGTTGGGGGCCTTCGGCTTTCGAAGATCCTCAAAAACATGATTTGACAATGTTTTCCAAGTGAAATATGAGAACAGGTATCTTTCGGAATCGGTTCATGAGCATACAAGAGCATGGTCAGGACGAAGCTTGAGCGAGACGAAAGGTGATTATGACGAAGGACAAGGTGATCACGAAGCTGTGCGCAGAAAAGCTTCGGCATGACAGCAGAAAAGGGGAACTGACTTAAAGATGAAAAGGCAAATTAGACCTCGAAGAATTACTATAGAGTTATTAGCAAATGTAAAGGGCATGAATGTAATTCTACATGGGTTGCGTCCCTTGCCTATAAATAGATGAACAGTACTCCCGTACTGTTCACGCTGACTGGGCATTCGCTTTTTGCATCACGTTTGTACCCTTGCTTTCCTTCAAACCAAAGGTACATCTATAATTTGTAATTGTGGATATGGTAATGCAAATAAAAATAAGTTGATGATGATGTTTATATTGTTTTTCGTATTTCGTATATGAATTCTTCCTCATTATTTATTGTGTTTACGAAGGTTTTTCCTTCATAACCTTCGTCCGGAATTCATTATATCCGAAGGGAAATAATGTCTCGAAGGACGAAAGACTTTAACATTTAACACTTTTCATGTTGCCTTGTTCTTAACTCTTAGCATTTGAGAACAAGTCGCCAACATTGGCGCCCACCTCCGGTGAACTCACTTCCACTTTTTGAGTTTCGAACACCTTCGGCAAGCATAGACCTTCGTCATGCCACCAAAGAAAGCTTCAGCAACAGGGACTGCAGCTCTGCAACTGCTAGACCCCAACCAGGAGACCCTCTCTCTTCAGGAGGTCCGAAGCCAGAAGAGGAAGGACACCAGTCCAACGCCTCAGGAGGACGAATTGGATCAAGAGATCAGAGATATGGAAATGCTTCATCAACAGGTGCAAAGGAAGAAGGAAAAGATGGATAGGCTAGATGACCTACAAAGGCAGATAGACGAAGCCTCTGAAGAAGTTCGCCATCTTACTCAAGATGAGCAAAACTGAAGGCCCCAGCACAGAGAGCTTCATCAGGAGGGCTTCTTCAACGAAGATGACTGGTATGAGAATTTCCATCATGGAAATTTTGCTTTTGATGATGCTTCTCTGTCAGCAGAACTGCAGGCTACACCTTGGCCTCCGTCCTACAAGCCACCTCAACTACCCATGTACGATGGCCACTCAGATCCGAAGCAGTTTCTGATGAGTTACGAAGCAACAATATCTTCCTATGGTGGCAATACTGCAGTCATGGCGAAATCTTTTGTCATGGCTGTCAAGAATGTTGCACAAACCTGGTACTCCTCTCTTCAGCCAGGAACAATCACATCATGACAGAAGCTGAAGGATATGCTGATCACCAGTTTTCAAGGGTTTCAAACGAAGCCGGTCACTGCTCAAGCCTTATTCCAGTGCACCCAAGATCACGAAGAATATCTTCAGGCGTATGTCCGAAGATTCTTACGCCTGAGGGCACAAGCGCAACAGTGCCCAATGAAATTGTCATTGAGGCCATGATTAAGGGGCTTCGGCCGGGACCTTCAGCCCAATACTTTGCCAGGAAACCCCCTCAGACTCTGGAGAAATTGCTTCAGAAGATGGATGAATACATCCGCGCTGACAATGACTTTCGACAGAGAAGGGAGGAAGCTTACAGATTCTCCGAAATAGCCAGGGGCTTCGGAGGGAGGTTTCATCCTAGACATGTCAGATCGATTCATTCCACCCAGAATGATGACAGGGGAAGCCAGCAGCAGAGGCCGCAATATTCCTCCCAGGCTTCCCAGGCTTCGGGGCAGCAGCAAAGTTATCCTCGGCCTCCAGCTCCAAGGGGCAGAGGTGCCAGGGGCTTCGGAGGAAGATTTTGGGATCAGCCAAGGAAAATTTATTGCTTATTCTGTGGTGAGGACAAGGGCCACACCACCAGGATGTGCCATGTCACCATCCAGAAACAAAAAGAAATAGCAGAAGCTGCAGCCCAACAGACCCAGCCGAAGTAGGTCATGCATACTGCTTCGTACCACTCGCCTTATATCCCAGAGTATGTGGGTAACCACCCTGCAGCTTCTGTTGCTTCGGCAAGTTAATCTCAGGCATGTTGGCAACAACTTCCACCTCCACCACCAATGCAACGAGGCCAGCAGCCAGAAGGGAGTCAGCATACTCAACACCAACGAGACTTCAGAGAAGAGTCCGAAGCTCGCACAGTCAATAGTACTGTGCCAGAACCGAAGCACATTTATTGACGAATATCCTACCTCGGCAGCAGTTTTTGCATTCAGTATCATTTTCTTTTTAATAAGGAACAATTATTGAAAGTCTAAGTGTTTTTTGTCGTTTTCAATTTCTTGTAATAGCTTCGACTTTGCTATAGTACAAGTATACCTTCTCCACAGAATAACGGAGTCCAAAAGTTGCTGAAGCATAAGAACTTATGGTTACGGGGTGAATCTTCGAAATAACAAAAAGTCGTTCCTAAGGGAGCGCAGCGTAAGTTTTCTGCTCAAAAGTCGTTCCGAAGGGAATGCAGAGCTTACAGCGAAAAATAAACACTGATTCCGCTGAAAGTAAAAGGCGAAGAAGCTCCTAAGGGAGGCTTACAGCGAAAAATAAACGCTGGTTCCGCTGAAAGTAAAAGGCGAAGAAGCTCCTAAGGGAGGCTTACAGCGAAAAATAAATGTTGATTCCGCTGAAGTAAAAGGCGAAGAAGCTCCTAAGGGAGGCTTGCGGTGAAAAAACGTCGATCTTCGGCAAATATCATTTTGCATAACATCACATCATCACATCATTTGCATAGCATAACATCATACATCATATTGCATCAACGACGCAAGAAGGGGGTCTCAGTATTGATATTTGAAGATTGTTTCGAAGAAATAGTGCCAGGGCACAAAAATAGTTATTGAATAACTATACCTTCGTCAAACTCTGAAATGAAAATATCTATTGGTTATTGATTTTACGAGGATTGGTTACTGATTTTATGAGAACACGGATATTATTTACGAAGCATGAAAAGAAGGGAAGGTGTTTTTTCGCCGAAGGCTCAAAAACGGTATGTATGTGAAGTTTCATGCATCGTAAAGAATAGAACCATAAATAGCTTATATATTACATTCAAAGTTACAAAATATTACACATGTTCCTCAACAAACATTACATTCTAAATGTTTTTACAATAACATCTAATCTTCCCTTAGAACTACTTCTGCAGCTTCGTTTAGTAGCTGATCAACAACTTTATCCATGATGGCTTCGGCCATTTTTCTAATTTCGTCGTCCCCCTTCACGTGGGGGTCCGCCGATGGCTCGGTAGGCTCTGAGGGAGGAGAAAGTGTGGCTGTGTTACAAAGCGTAAACAAGTTCGAAATCAAAAAATTACAACAAAAAGCCAAAAACCACTAGTCAATACCTATTTGCCCTTCGAGATCCGCACTTTTCTCAGCGGCCTCTGCTACTTTTCTAGCGTCATGAATACCTTTCTCGCTTTTTCGTATAATTTCTTGGGCCATCTCCCGGCCACCATTGTCCTAGATGTCGGTGAAAATTTTTCCACCGACCAGGCTCGCTTCGGCCGAGGGGTCTTTTATATCTTCAGAGGATAAGGCGGCTTCAGATTGTGCCAAGAATTTCACATGGTCACAGCCTTTCCTCTCCAAAATAGTGGCAATCCCCTTGGCACCCGAAAAGGCACATATGTCTCCACGACTATTCAAAATTTCTTCAAAAGCTTCAGCTTCGTGGCTGATCCATCCAATTGGGCCTTCGGGGTCACCCCTTATGAAGTTCTCCTCACTTGAGAATGCGCCAACGCCGGCGAAGCTGGTTCTTATTTTCTTAACACATTCTATAGATTTTTCATAACACTTTTTCTTGGATGCCCGAAGCTCTTCAACGTTTTTTTCTAAGTGATTGGCCCATTGTTCACTAATTTCTCGTTTTGTTTCTTCAAGTGTGCACTCTTCTTTAGCTCTGACTAGCTGTTTCCGAAGATCCTCGATTTCGCGCTTCTAAGCCTCAGCTTGAGCTTTGAAAGCAGCTTCGTCTTCTTTTATTTTATTCACTAACGAGTGCAATATTTTATCTTTTTCGAGACCTTCGTTCCTTAGTTCAATTACTTCGAAACGAAGGTTGCTCAAGGCTATGGTACACCCTTCGTCTTCAGCATCTTTTTGTGCCCTGAGGGCATTGCTAAGTATAAGGCCCTGGAAAAAATATGTGTTAATAAGTTTAAGCAAAAAAAAATTGGTTTCTAGAAAAAATACAAAGATCTCGTTTTTTCACCTTTAAACTATTGTATGCTAAGCTGTCGGCCAGCTCGTTCTTTAACAACACTGAGAGCCCGTCTTCTAGTGTTGGGAATCCGAAGCTTTTGCTCATCTCCCGACAGACAGAGATCTCCTTGTTGTCAGGGAGACAATACAAGAAGTCTTCTTCTCCGCTGCCGTTGAATATTAACGCCCCCTTTGGATATTTCAGTTTCTAGGCATAGAACTGAGCCTCTTGCTTTTCTTTTTCAGTCATCTCTTTCCCCGAAGCATGTCGTAAAATATAATTGAAAGCTTTGGAAAATGCTTCGGGGGCGGCAGTGTCAGTTTCTTCAGCTGAAATTTGTTCTGCTGCTTCTGTTTCTTTGGTTTCCAAGGATTTCACCTTAGCGGGCTCTGAAGGCTCAGCTTCAGTCTCAGCTTGGTGCTTCGAAGCTTAGGCACCAAAGGCTTCAATTTGCACTTCGGGAGTTTCAACAATTTTCTTCGGAGTAGTGCTTGAAGACTTTATTGTCTCCAAAACATCCAGTACATTAACCATCCTTTTTCTTTTGGGGGTCATTGCTGGACCCTTTTGGCTTTTTGGTGCTTCAACTTTTGCTGAAGGACTTAAAATTTCATATGTCCTTGTTTCTGAAGCCTTCGGTTCTTCTATTTTCTCCATCTCCGGCATTATGACTGGCTCTTCAACATTCGGTAGGGGAGTCGGCTCCTTGGCTTCGGTGGCCGAAGAGGTTTCACCGACAAATTCAGGCAGGGGCGGACCCATAGGGGGGTCCGGGTGGGCCCTGGCACACCCTAAGCCAGGCCCATCGGGGACCCCACCCGGCTACCCGTTCGGCCATACCGTTCCAGCTTCCGTTAGAAGAGCATGCATGCACAGTCAAAAGGTAAGGGCACGCGACGGCAGCGTCGTGTCTCAGATAAAAAACGGTAAACAAATACTGCTCGAGCTCATCGATGGGGGTTAGCATTTGCTTATATAAAACGAGGTAATGGTCTCGAACAGTGATAGTTTAAGACCTCGTCTAAGTTGGCGTGTAGCTCGCATCTTTAGATCACCTATAAGCACGAGACCCATGAACACGGCAAACGGCCCGCTATTTAGGCCCCATTCAATCCTAGTACGGTTCTATTCTATGCGGACTTGAGCCTAGCCCGACATGGTTGAGAGTTTTTGGCACGCCGAGCTAACCCAAGCACGACCTGTTTCTAAACGGGCTAGAACTCGGTATGTTTAATAAGACAAACATTACAAAAATACTTCTATTTTTTATTTAAAGTCTATCATTTTTTATGAAATGTGTATTATTTATATATATTGTATTGTATTAAGTTATATCCTTCAATTATAATTTATAAATGTGTATTATTTGTATTATAGTTTATTGCTTCTTCATTATCTTCTGATGTTACTCAAGCGTCGACACCTCAAGAACAAGAGGAAGAGAGGATAAATGAAGAAATTGTGAATCCAATGCCATCTGTACCGCCACCGCCAACACTTTATGATGTCAGTCGTCTTCCACATCGAGAGAGATATTTTCTTCGAAGTGAATGAAGAAGATATAACTAAAACTTTTATGGCGTTGAGGAAGCGCAAGCTAGATAAGTAGTATTATTGCAATCTTTATGTTTAATGTATGAAATTTTCATGCTTATTTGTTGAATGTCAAACTTTATATATATATATATCAAATTGTTTACCAAATTCACTATGAAATTATATATACATTAGATAGAATTCTACATAAAAATTTTGTTGCGGCACACCCTATATAAAATTCCTAGGTCCGCCACTGAATTCAGGCACTATGGCCGGTTCAATATAGCGTGGCCGGTGCGTAAGAACCTTTATCTTTTTCCTCTCCGGCGCTGGCTCACTGGGAGCGGCTGAAGCAACTTCCTTCGCTGAAGCAGTATCTTTCCTTTTCTGACCCCGTGTTGGGTAACGGTAGTCAGGGTACACGAACCCAATGGCATCAAATACTCGGTTGAGTCTTTTATTCTTCCGGCCTCCGAAGGCTGCGGACAATGCAGTATCTTCTGCCTTCGAGTATGGCCCAAGCAGCTCATCGCTTATGGCCTCAATACTTTTCAGCCAGTCATCATCTGGCTCGACGAATTTATCTCCATATTTGAAGGTGAATTTTAACCTAACTAGTCCACCTTCGTTAGGTTCGCTGACGGTTTCCTTCGGCGTTTCCCACTTTTCTGCAAGTGGCCGTACTCTGAAGGCAATGTGTTCTTGGATCAAATCACTTGTCCCGATGAAAGAACAAACCACGCCGAAGGCCCTCTGGCATTCTTCGGCTGCTTCGTCAATTTCCACCTTCGGCTTCCGAAGGCCGAAGCGCTGCCAGATAGGGCGCATAATGATATCTTTAATATCTTCTCGCGTCTTCAAGTCGTTCTTCACATAGAACCATTCCTTCATCTAGTCCCCAGGCCATCTCTTCTGAAAAGTTGGCACAGGACAGCTCGACCCAGAGCGGGCGCCGAAGCTGTAGCAGCCAAAATTGTTATGGTATTGCTCTTTACCCCAAGGTTTTGTCTCATATAATAACTCATGCATGCTACAGAAACTTTTGGCATTTGGCTCCAAACCTTGACTCTTCACAGCCCATACGAAGATGCCCATCCTTATGATTGCTTCGGGAGTAATTTGATGGAGGTAGATTTCAAATATCTTCAAAACTTCCACGACAAAACTGCTTAAGGGAAACCGAAGTCCAGCCTTAAAGAAGCTTCGGAATATCACGACTTCATTCTCCTCGGGAGTCGGACAAGTTTTCTCTCCTTCGTCAGCCCTCACAATAGACAAGTCCCGAAAATATCTACCCCTCATATTGACAAGATGGCTTTGTTTAATGCTTGATTTCCCAAAAACTGCATGGCTTGGTCGCCAAGGTCGATCTTCGGAATCTTCACCACCACTTTCCACATCATAGCTGTCACTATCACCAGTGTCTTCAGAGAGGCCCTCTAAAATCTCCTTAGTAATCTTCTCTGTGTTTGTCTTTGCTATTGATTCAAGGAAGCCGAGATTCATCTCTTCAGAAAGGCTTAGCTTCGACTCAGCGACAGCTTTCTTGTCTTCAGACATCTTCGAAAATGCCAAGAAAGTGCTCTCAAAGACGAAGCTTAAAAATTTAAAAAAGCCAGGCAAGCGTTGGTGTGCAAAGAGCTAAAAATTAGGAACGCAAGAGCAGACGGCAAGAAAGCATGCTAAATGTGCTCGCGGTGCGTTCTTATTTATACGCCCAATGCGTTGCAAGTGGCAGGGCCCCACTTGTCATTGACTATTGCTATTCTAGCAAAGGAAAGGTGTTTTTTCGGACCTTCGGCTTAAGGCCTTCGTCCATATCGCAATCTGAATTTATTATTCTAGCAAATTAATATTGCGAGGGGCTACTGTTGGGGGCCTTCGGCTTCCGAAGGTCCTCAAAAACATGATTTGACAATGTTTTCCAAGTGAAATATGAGAACAGGTATCTTTCGGAATTGGTTCATGAGCATACAAGAGCATGGTCAGGACGAAGCTTGAGCGAGACGAAAGGTGATTATGACGAAGGACAAGGTGATCACGAAGCTGTGCGCAGAAAAGCTTCGACATGACAGCAGAAAAGGGGAACCGACTTAAAGATGAAAAGGCAAATTAGACCTCGAAGAATTACTATAGAGTTATTAGCAAATGTAAAGGGCATGAATGTAATTCTACATGGGTTGTGTCCCTTGCCTATAAATAGATGAACAGTACTCCCGTACTGTTCACGTTGACTGGGCATTCGCTTTTTGCATCACATTTGTACCCTTGCTTTCCTTCAAACCAAAGGTACATCTATAATTTGTAATTGTGGATATGGTAATGCAAATAAAAATAAGTTGATGATGATGTTTATATTGTTTTCCGTATTTCGTATATGAATTCTTCCTCATTATTTATTGTGTTTACGAAGGTTTTTCCTTCATAACCTTCGTCCGGAATTCATTATATCCGAAGGGAAATCATGTCTCGAAGGACGAAGGAATTTAACATTTAACACTTTTCATGTTGCCTTGTTCTTAACTCTTAGCATTTGAGAACAAGTCCCCAACAACTTGGAATGTTGCTTGGGCTCTCACCCCTTCAAGTGGCTGGTTGGGGTGGTATTTATAGCCACCAACCAAATTGTAGCCGTTGGAGAAGGTTGCTGGCGATGGGCGCACCGGACAGTGTCCGGTGCGCCGCCATGTCATCTTGTCGTTAGGGCTTGGAGCTTGTCGACCGTTGGAGGCTTTGTCCTCATGTGGCACCGGACAGTCCGGTGTCACACCGGACAGTCCGGTGTCACTCTGACCTGCTGCTCTGAGTTCTGCCGTGGTACTGTGCTATAATGTTCATCCGTCAGAGTCGACCGTTGCGTGCAGATAGCCGTTGCTCCGCTGGTGCATCGGACAGTCCGGCGGCACACCGGACAGTCCGGTGAATTATAGCGGAGCTGCGCCCGGGAAACCCGAAGCAGTGGAGTTGGAGTGACTCACCCTGGTGCACCGGACACTGTCCGGTGCGCCAGACCAGGGAACACTTCGGTTTCCTTTTTGCTCCTTTCTTTTGAAGCCTAACTTGTTCTTTTTATTGGTTTTTGTTGAACCTTTGGCACCAGTAGAATGTATGATCTAGAGCAAACTAGTTAGTCCAATTATTTGTGTTGGGCAATTCAACCACCAAAATCATTTGGGAAAAGGTGTGACCCTATTTCCCTTTCAATCTCCCCCTTTTTGGTGATTGATGCCAACACAAACCAAATCAAATATATAAGTGTAGAATTGAACTAGTTTGCATAAGGTGAGTGCAAAGGTTGCTTGGAATTTAACCAATATATATTTCATAAGATATGCATGGATGCTTTCTTCTAATTTTAACATTTTGGACCACGCTTGCACCACTTGTTTTGTTTTTGCAAACTCTTTTGGAAGTTCTTTTTCTAGGTCTTTTGCAAATAGTCAAAGGTATATGAATATGATTTTGAGAAGCATTTTCTAGATTTGAAATTTTCTCCACCTGTTTCAAATGCTTTTCCTTTGACTAAACAAAACTCCCCCTCAATGAAATTCTCCTCTTAGTGTTCAAGAGGGTTTTAGGTAATAATTTTGAAAGCGGTTATACTAATTTGAAAATTCTATCAAAAATAAGATACCAATTGAAGAACCTTCTTTTAATACAAATTTGAAAGACTACATTTTTGAAATTGGTGGTGGTGCGGTCCTTTTGCTTTGGGCTAATACTCCCCCCCTTTGGCATGAATCGCCAAAAACGGATACTTATGAGGTAAATATAAGCCCTTTTTACGTGCTCTCCGCCTTTGGCAAACAATATATGAGTGAAGATTATACCAAATTGGAGAGCTGGCAGAATACCGGCAAGGAAGGATATGTCAATTAAGCTTAAATAGTTCTATATAATATAGATTGCTCCCCCTAAATATGTGCCTACAGATTTTGGCCTTAAATGCCAAGTGCACATAATTAGGTTAATGAGAACATATCTTTATCATAGAAACTGTGAAGTGCATTGTGTCATAATAAAAGTGTGATGCTCATGACAGACTATGCACTTATGAAAGCATGTTGGAATCATTTTAAGCATTTACCCTTAAGGATTTCAAAGAGACTTAAGGACCCTCCACCTTTGAAACAAAGGTAGCTTATCCTCGTTACAAGGTTAAGCTTTAAGCTCTTTGACAATAAAATCACTTCACCTAGTTGCAACAAAAGTGCATTAATGCAAGAATGAAAATTTTTGAGAGGTTGAACTAGGTATGAAGCCTGGATATGCATAGACATGCTTTCTCTTCCTTTTATACAAGACATGCAAGAAATATATAGAAAAGGAAGATTTAGGTACATGTATAAATGAGAGGAAGTAGTTTTACCCTTTTGTACCATCACGTAGAGACGCTCTCTTCATTGTGCTTTGTCCTTAGTCTTAGTTATTTAAGACATATATTCAAGACAGTGTATGGCAATATTTTGCACAAGAGAGGGTTCTACAACTACTTATCCTTTTTAAGTCATTGTTATTTTATATCAAGTAGATCACGAATTGCATAAATATATCATGAATTCTCCTTTTAACTTAGTGCATATCAAGAGAGATATTGATTGAAAGTATATGAGGCACTAAAAACATAAGTGTTAATGAAGTTATTCAATGATCAAACAAACAACAGATGCGATCAAAAGAATAACATAGGCATTAGATCATTAACGGGAGAATCCAGTAAATATGCTACTTTAACAATGAAAGCTACAATCTTTGATAAAGATGACATTACTTTACCAAGATGGATTGATATGTAGTAGCATACTTTATGAGAAAATTGTTCTCATACATGAGACTATATGAGATTACTAAGATAAAGTGTTAGTCTCAATATAATCAAGATATAGAAATAGGCTCCCCCTAAAGATATGCATCAAGAAATTGAATGAATTGGATAGATGCACTCGCTTTTAAAGATAAATAGGGAGAAGCATTATTCATTTTGATCAAGGCTTATAAGATTTGCAATAAATAACTTATGCCTAGTTATTCTCACAATGAAAAGGATTTAGAATGCTCACAACCACACCATGATTGTTTTGAAGATCTCATTATCCAATTTGGTGTTGTTGCTCTTGATGTCTTCCTTTTTCAGTTGAGTGTCCTCCCTTTGTAGTTGTCTCTTTTTTTCCCCAAACTTATTGAAAATACTCAAGAGAGATGTTAATAGCACAAGGGAGTATATGATGAAGGATGATTTCTTTTAGATAAGGAATATAAACAATTCATCATTCACAAGTCACACAGACATGAAGTAAAATCCTTAACATTAGTGCACATCAGTAGAAAAGAGGAATAAGCAC
Organism: Zea mays; assembly: GCF_902167145.1. Lineage (NCBI taxonomy): Eukaryota > Viridiplantae > Streptophyta > Magnoliopsida > Poales > Poaceae > Zea > Zea mays. The sequence goes on from NC_050098.1 coordinate 199,346,947, forward strand.
CATTTAAATATTTTGATCAATCATAGGAAATTTACTTCTTCATATTGATTTTATTTTCATAACTTAGAGGCATATCAATGTGAGAACAGATATAGCAGAGGCATGAATTAGATTCTAATGGACAAGTGCAACTATGAGAATGAGATTGAATGCACATCTAGCCGATTAAGTCCAATAAAGAATCTATTCTTCACATAGGTAGAATATGATAAATTTGAACAAATAACCAATGATAGGAATTATATTTGTTTAAGAGGATGAGTTCCCATACCTTTGCTTTTACCTTTCTTCCTTTGGGTGAAGAGTAACCTTTGAGGCTTGTGGTTTGTACTTACTCTCTTGTAGGTTTTCATAAGTAAGCTCAAGAGATATGTCATTAGTAACACAAGCACTAGTTTTCATTTGAGTAATCATTTTGATAAGGAATGGAAAATAGATTACTAAAGCATGGAAACTTTATAATGTGAACTATGTTATTCCATGATGTATGCTTAATTTTGCTTACAAAACAAGCATAGATAATTCTTTAAGATTATGGGAATAAATCTAGTTCATAACATGGAGCGCGATAAATATTAGAAGAATCATATCCAACTTAAGCAAGAGGCAAAACAACATAAATCATTGGATTGACTTTTCTTTTCATGTTAGAATATGCATCTCCAAAGAGAAACTTATTCTCTATATGTGAGACTACTTAGTTTATTTAGATAAAAACATTAGTCTCACGATTTCTAGATATAAAGAGAGATTCCCTTAATAAGTGTCATAAGGAATTGAATTCCTTACGTGAGAACATGGAATATCTCTCTATATCTAGAACATGGCAATAATAGGATGATTAGTGTAAAGCATGCCATGATATACTTACAACAATTAAAGCATGTAGATTGCTATGATATAGAAATGATGAATATACAATCTGCCATATGAGAGGAATTTCTTCAAAGAATGGTGACATAATTTTAAAAACATTTGAAGTGCTTTCTTTTTCTATGTGACTACACAAGACACATAAGAAATGATAATTTAAGATACTTGCACTTAAAAGCATAATTGTTACCATCCTTTGGCTTTCCTCCATGTTGTAGGCCTTGACTTTTCGGCATAGGATTAATTCGTTATTTCCTACAACATCAATATCTTCCTCGAGATGATATGAGTTTTAGATATAATAATTCAAAATAACTTTGGGTCAATCTTGGGTATTTAGATCATTGAAGATTGATAGCTTGAGTTAATAAATTGAAATGACTTTCTCAAGCACCCCAAAGCTTCATATCATCTCCTTCTCCAGCAAAGCTTGTCAAGCATATTTTGGTACCCATCGCTTGATGGGTCCATCAAGGTTAGTCAACAAAGATCTAGGAACCCAAAAGTACTTTGTGTTAGCGCTTGGTAAACTTATTACCCTTCTAGCACAAGTTGCAATTTTGGGTTGCCTAGTTACATGTGAAATAATTGACAAGCTAGAAGTGGGATATTTACCAATGGGACAATCCTTGCATTGATGTCCCTTCTTTCGGCATATGTAGCAAAGGCGATCTTCAAGTCTTGAAGATTTCTTCTTTCCTTGTTTTTTGTTTGTTACATGGTTAGTTAATATTTTCTTTTCTAACACTATGCCTTTTTGTTTTAAATAGGGACAAGTTTTAATTAAGTGTCCCTTCTTTGAGCATTTAAAACAAAGTTTATCATCCTTGTTAATAATCAAGTCTTTTTTAATATAGGGACATGACCTAATCGAGTGTCCCTTTTCAAAGCATTCACTACACTTCTTACTTCTCTTAGTGTGAAGTGTGACTTGATTATTACCTTGGATGTTACCTTTTATGGAGGCATGGTTGAGGCTTTTGGAAGAGGTATTGATTTTCTTCTTTTGTTCCCTCCTCTTGGCAATCCTCAAGTCCTTGACATTTTCTTCAAGGGATTTAGTGCATGCCACGGTTGTTCCTGTCTCAAGCTTCTTCACCATGTGATCACGGTTATCTTGAGAAGGTTGAGCAATGCACTTCCCTTTTTGTTGTGTCAAGCTCATTTTAGCCTCTCATTTTCTTCTTTGAGCTTTTGATATGTATCATCTTTTGTTCCTGCAAATTCTAGCTCAAAGGAAGATTTGCTTGTCGACGGACAACAAGCATTAGCACATGATAATATAGTTTCAATTTGAATACATGTGCATAGTTGAGGTTGTTGGGATTTTAAGTTTTCTATTACAACCTCATGAGCAATGTTTAATATGATATGATCATCCATAAGATTTTCATGAGAACATAGAAGCATATCATATTTTTCTTGAAAAGCTAGATTTTCATCTTTTAGCTTTTCTACTTGGTCCTTAAGCAAGACATTCCTATTTACTAATTGAGCAATACAATGTAAAGAGTTATCTTGCTCAATTGAAATAGTTTCATACCTTTGGACCAAATCAACATGAGAGCACTTTAGCTCCTCATGTTCTTTAGTCAACTCGTCAAAGCGTAGCATTTTCATGGAGAGAACATCTTCTAGTATTTGACGAGCTTCGCTTTGCTCTCTCGCTCTTTTTAGAAGTTTGAGCATGACCGCCTTATCTTCTAGGCTTAGATGAGCGTAGAGTTGCATGAAGCTTCTTTCATCCGCATCATCCTCATTTGTGCTTCCACTATCATTTTCATTAGCCACACAACATATGTGGGATCGAAATGGGAAGACACACCTTTTGGAGAGGTGGATTCATCGTTTGGTCTCCATCGTTCATTTTCTTCTTCTTCCTTCAAAAGGTTAGTTTCACAAATACCAAAGGAAGTAGAAGCACAAAATGAACTATCATGTTTGGACTCATCAAATTTGATTTTAATTCTAGTCCAAATATCATGCGCATCACAAATAGGTTTACCACATCTTATTATGAAGGCACGATAATCTTCTTTGCTAAGAGATTTACTTAAGATGTCATAAGCTAGATAGTTTAAGCGTATACACCTTAGATCTTCCTCCGAAGCATTTTTTCTATCATAGTTAGAAGGAATGATACTCTTGTCTAAAATTTGTTCTAATAGTGGATCTACGGTTCTAAAAGCATTTATCACCCTAGTAGACCATGAATCATAATTTGAACAATTGGGAAGCAATATCTGAAGAGTTACCTCATCGTTTTCCTTCGGAGGAGTCTTATTGTTCTTTTGGGATCTTCTACGAGCCATCACTTCGAGTTGTTAGACTCAATATGAAGTGCCTAGCTCCGATACCAATTGAAAGTCGTCTAGAGGGGGGTGGATACACGAGACCTAAAAATTAAAATTCTAAATACAAACTAGATCCCTTGATTAGTGGTTAGAACAAGATTCACAATTATCGGAGTATAAAACTAAGTCCTTTGCTTGCAACGAGTATTGTTTTCAAAGAGTGCGGAATTTAATCAACAACAATACTACTAGAAATGTTGGAAAAGAATAATGCAAGAGGGCTTAGATAAGAAGAGTAACACAAGTTCTTTTTTGCAAGGAGTTGCTTCTCTAAATGTGGTTTTAACTTGAAGCAACACAAAAAGATATTAGCAAAGAGTAGAGCAAGAAAACTTAGAAAGAGAGAGAACAAACAAATCATAAGCAATAAACACACGAGACACGGGTGATTTGTTTTACCGAGGTTCGGCCCTCGAAGGCCTAGTCCCCGTTGAGGAGTCCACTAAGGACGGGTCTCTTTCAACCCTTTCCCTCTCTCTACCGATCCCAAAGATCGGTGAGCTCTTCTTCTTCTCAAGGATCACTTAAGACCCCGCAAGGATCACCACACACTTAGGTGTCTCTTGCTAGCTTTACAAGCCTCCAAAACTTTGGAGGAAGTCCAATGGGAGTCAAAACTCCACGCACAAATGAACGCAAGATGTAGCACACACTTTCTCACAATGAATCTCACAAGGCACTAGAGCTAAACTCTCACAAGAGACTTTCTTTTGCTTGCTCTCTCTTTTGTGGCACTTGTGTAGTTTGTAGTGGTCTAAATCTTGTGTATAGGATGGATCAATGAATAGAGGTGGTTGGGAGGGCTTGAGTATGTCAACTATATGACTTGGAATGTTGCTTGGGCTCCCACCCCTTCAAGTGGCCGGTTGGGGTGGTAATTATAGCCACCAACCAAATTATAGCCGTTGGAGATGGCTGCTGGCGATGGGCGCACCGGACAGTGTCCGGTGCGCTGCCACGTCATCTTGTCGTGAGGGCTTGGAGCTTGTCGACCGTTGGAGGCTTTGTCCTCATGTGGCACCGGACAGTCCGGTGTCACACCGGACAGTCAGGTGCCCCTCTGACCTGCTGCTCTGACTTCTGTCGTGGTACTGTGCTGCACTGTTCATCCGTCAGAGTCGACCGTTGCGCGCAGATAGTCGTTGCTCCGCTAGTGCACCAGACAGTCCGGTGGCACACCAGACAGTTCGGTGAATTATAGCGGAGCTGCGCCTGGGAAACCCGAAGCAGCGGAGTTGTTGTTGACTCACCCTGGTGCACCGGACAGTCCGGTGCGCCAGACCAGGGAACACTTCGGTTTCCTTTTTGCTCCTTTCTTTTGAAGCCTAACTTGTTCTTTTTATTGGTTTGTGTTGAACCTTTGGCACCTGTAGAATGTATGATCTAGAGTAAACTAGTTAGTCCAATTATTTTTGTTGGGCAATTCAACCACCAAAATCATTTGGGAAAAGGTGTGACCCTATTTCCCTTTCAGAATGAAATGTTGAATATTAGTATTATTATAATTTGGAAATTATACTTATTGTTTAGGAACTTGTTTGTAGCCCAATGTATGAACACATTTTTCATGATAAACACTTTAACCAAACCACATTGAGATGATTAGTTACATATATTAATATATTGGCTTTATTTTAGAATATGAAGAAACCAATATTTACATAAACATAATATATAGAGAATAAAATTTGCAACATCATTAATATGGAAACATTCCTCTTTTAGGTTGTTAGGACATATTTCTAGATGTTATTCTTCGTAAGTACCATATGATTTTTGGTTATGTTTTTCTTATTATCAATGGATGAGATGGTCACGATCTTGAAGTTTGATATGACAACGGCTCCAGATATACTAACATATAATTGACTATGAGAGAACACTAGTTCAGGCAAGATTACATCAATAGTCATGATCATCTGCCCTTGTTCCTTATTGATCATCATGACAAAACTTAGCCTAACATAAATTGCTTTCCCTTGAACTAGAATGGAAACTATAAGGCCTTGTTTGGTTATTCGTATGCCATATGGATTGGAGATGATTGAAAAAAACTAGGAGGGATTTTGACTTGGTATGGATTTAAACTCTTCCAATCCTCTCCAATCCATATGGATTGAAATAGAAATGAACAAGTCCTAAGGAAAATTGGCTCTTAGCCTTGTGTTTAGTGTGATTTTAGTGTTTGAGTGACAACATGACCAATATGTCTAATCCGACTCATTTTTTGTTTTGGCTCAAACTAGGCCCCAAGTGCACATTTTCCAAAATTTCAAATTTTGAACTCTCTAAGATGCTCAAATAGGTTTATAAGGGTATTTAGAACTTATTTAAACTTGTGAACTACTCATAGCACACCTTCTTCGAGATTTTCCCATTCTAGCCTAGGTTTAAGCCAATTCTTGCATTGAAACCTTCAATTTGATTCTTATGAACTTGCACTCGCACATTTAGCAAACTAATTAGATCACAATGTTGTGTTGGTCATCAAACATCAAAACTACTATAGAAACGGTATATATCACATTTCCCTTTCATTGAGCAGGTAGTAGTTTAATTTTTATACTCTGTAGTATAAATTCGACTCTCAGCCTTTTTAGAATAAAATTATTGATAAAACTTCAACATAGTTTGTTCCAAATCCACTAGAATCCTTGTAGAATAGTCAAGTACCCATTTCTAAGGGATATCTGTTGAAATTCGTTTCAGCAAATCCACCCAAGAAAAGTTTTGAACTCGAATGTTTTCCCAAAAGATACCTGCTAAAAATGGTTTCAATCTCTCACCAAAATAGATAAGAAGTATATCCCTAAAAATTACTATCCATCCGTTGGGGTATATAAAGAGCGCAAATTCCTTTATACCCCACCCAATTAAAGTTAAGGGAAACAAAATATAAATGAAGAAAGTTATCATCATAAGATCAACGAGTAGAAGAAAAAGTCCCTAATTCTACAGAACATTCTGAGCACGTGAGAAATGAATAGCCTAAAACTAAAAAAATATCATTTTGAACCGTAGTTCTTATTGCTCCGTTGGAGCGGTGCGTACCGTGGTATGGGACATGGTTTTATACATCGTTGGGCGAGTGGAGACACGACACGTCATAGATTGGATTTAGGCCGAACTCACATATTTGTAACGTAATGGGTAACTGATAACGTTAAATCATGTTTGTTTTAGTCCAACCGTAATCAGATATCACACTAAGAATTGATACCGGTCTATTCAAACTTGTTACCGCTGGTACTCGAATGTAAACCATTACCATTATCGTTTACGTTACATTTCGTGAACCAAACAACATCTTGGTGTAGTGTGAGCCGGCGCGAGCCGTTACAATTCTGAATCCGAGATTGGGGTGGACGGACTAAGCTCATGGTGGCAAAAGACAAGAATGTCCTAACGGTTAGGTGTTGTTTGGTCTAGGTAAGGTACTGTGGTGGGAACGATAATGGGACTGACTAGCAGCGATATCCATTGCAGCCTGCAGGGTAGTTATTGGTGTTTTGTTTGGTTGGCTCATGAGAAAGACAACTCGTTGCGGGATTGGATGACACCAAAAGGAGAATTGTAACAAGTATCTACTAGTTTGTAATAACTGATGGCGCTGTGACCTGTGAACGATTGCATTCCAACCCAACTAAGCAACAACCAATGAAACCTAAAAACATTGTAAACAAGAGACCAAACCAAACACGTAGTCAGTTTAAGCAGTCCAAGGCACACACAACACACATATGGTTGACCATGTAAGGACTTATTTGATTCTTTCTATTCCATGTGGATTGAATGGGTTTAGAAATAATATGATAAATTCCAACTTACTTCGAATTTAAACTCACTTAATCTGGTCCAATCCACATGGGTTGAGATCCAAACGAACAGGCCCTGATGCTAGGCCCATGCATCAGAGTCTGAAGCATGTCCATCCAATAGGTTGGTTCAATGATTATACTTATGAGTAGACACCATCCAAGAGGTTGGCTCAATGATTATACTTGTGAGTAGACAGTCTGGGCCTCTAGGGGTCTGGGTTGAGGAACATGCATTTCCTTTCCTTATTTTTTGCATGCTAAGTACTAGGGCCTAGACAGAACAATACTCTCTCTATCTCAATTTATAATTTGTTAAACTTTTTTTATCAAATTTGATCGACTCGTCTTATTTAATTTTTTTTGCAAAAAAAAATCAAAGTTATATTATATAGTAGACGATATAAATGTAAAAATTAAATAATAATTATGATTTTTTTTGAATAAGATGAGTTGGTCAAACTTGGGATAAAAAATTCAAAAGAATTATAAATTGTATTCATTTTTTTCAGTTTGAATTTAATATAGTCCCAGGTAAAATAGCAGACGAGACAAGCGCAACAAAGCATTTTTTTTCTGTGGCCCAGTCCAAGAAATGTTCTATTCTTTTCAACCACACATATGCTGGGTTCAAGGCATTTGGTGGCTCGTAGGCACAACAACTAGTCCATCCGATCAAAATACAAGTCTACCAGTCAAGATTTGTTCAAAGTTAAGCAATTTAAGTATTGACTATGTACTATGGGACCGAACTGTAGCTCGGTTGGTTCTAAGTGTCTCTTAATAGCAGAGAGGCCACGTTAGAAGGGCTAAAATAGCAATTTTTTCCTTCTGCTGGGGTTAATTAGCACTTGTTTTTTGCGTGTTATTACGACGATAAGTCGATAACCACCCTGATCGCACACCTTTGCAATATCGCGGAGCCTGGTCATCTACGGTGCTTGAAGCCTGTTAGGGTTGTCGTCGTCAACTCGTCAGTGCCACCAGAACCCTGAGCAGCAGCAGCAAAGCACGGGAGCACGCGCAGGGGCGCAGCCCTGCTGATGCTGAAGCATCAAAATGGGCGCCAAGCCCCGCGGCGGCACGGCACGGCACAGCAACCCGCGCCGGAAAGAGAGGCAGGCGGCGGGCGCGCGCCGAAACTTACCAAAGCCCGCGCGCCCCGGCGCACGACGCCTGGCTGGCGAAGCCAACTGGATTATTCCGTCATCGACGTCGTCGACCAACCAGCGACTCCTCCTCCGACTCGCCGTGCGCGCGCGCGCGCGCAGCCTTCGAACGAAAGTCCCAGCTCCAAAGCCACACGCACGCGCGGCGACCTCGCCTCTCTAATAAATTCCCAAAGCGGAGGCCGAAAGCGCGACGACGCTTTTGCCTCCTGCGGCTGCTGGGTAAACCTCACGGGAATCCGCCCCCCGCCCCGGCCTTTGATTTGGTATCCTAGCTAGACGACTAGTAGACGTGACGCGCTTCTCTTTTGCAGCGCTGCGGCTCCAGACTTGACGCCGGCCGTTTGCTACCTTCCTCTTTCCTGAAAAATGGAGGCTGGCCTCGATCTGTTTGCGTTCACCTGCCTTTGTCGTCCTTGGCCAGGACCGATTTATTAGCTAATAGCTAGTCTGGAGCATGAGATTGGGCAGTCATCCAACTCTCAAGAGTCGGGACCAGTGACAGATCCTGCGTGAAAATGCTCATCTGCCAGCCCGCACCGCACCGCGCGCACCCGCTCCACGAAAGACAAAGTAGTAAAATTAACCGCGCAGCGCAGGTGTGCAACTGCGCGGGAGCGGGCCTCGCATTTTTCTCCCGGGGCGAAGGCGGCAGGAAGCTTCGTTGCGCACCGAACCCTTGACGTGATCCGCCGGACCTATGAGCGCCGCCGCCGTCGTCCTGCAGAGCAGTGAGTGGTTCAGGTGAGGCAACACTTGGCTGCTTCCCCTCGTCGCGCTCGCGGCCTGCAACTTGCAGGAGCTCTATTCTTGTAGGGCGCATCTACAGGCGCGAGCAGACGAGGGCGAATCAGGGTGGTATACTTGCGCCGATCTAGTCGCCAAACACGAGAACAGACCGTCTGGGTACTTTCTGTGGAGGTGCGAACAGTCCACAGCACAGGGCTAGATGGTTTGTTACTTGGTGCAGGAGCGGCTTCTCCTCTGTATACGTCTGGACGGTCTGTATCTAGAGGTCAGACGGTCTGCGATGGCGTAGATGGTCTTCTTCTTCGCAGCAGACTAAATCTCGCCTCCCGAGAGGGACATCACCGGAAGGAGAGATATTAGGTTGTGTCTTAGCATCGACAAACTACCTAAGACGCCTCTACTCAATGTAGAGTCAAAGAGAGGTGAAGATTTGAGGTAGAGTGAGTCTAAATTAGGGTTAAACTAAACTACTCCTAATGTATAAGATAAAAACGATAAATAGATTTGATTTGATCGATTGTTTGTGTTTCAATCGGACGTAGTCCTTCATCTATATAAAGTAGATGTTCCATTATAAGTCGGTTTCCAAAGTAGTTTCGCAGGTTTAGCTAACAAATTCCGCAATAAATCCAGAACACTAACCGGCTAATAGGTTAGGCGGACCAGCCACGTCAACGCAGTTTTTGGACGTATCTACTCATGCAACAAGGAGATATGTTTTTGGTCTACGTTGCATGTATGGGTGCAGTCTCAGCCTATCTTTACGCAGTTAACCAAACAACGACTGCTTCTTAGTCAAGCATACGCTCAACCCGTATAAATATGCATAGGATATCAATCATGAGGTAACTGATTCTGTGTATACGCGGACGGTCCGAACCAGTACCACAGACAGCCACTTTCGGTTCTCAACAACTTGTACTCGATCGGCGGCGATGAACTGAGACGAGCAACGCGAAAAAACATGTGGCGAGAAAACTACTCAAACAATTGATGATTGAAACTGATATGACAATTCGTAACCTTGTGGCGGCGATTGAGACGGTTCAAATAAAATAGATAGTAGATAAAAAAAAGCACTCTCGACCAGGCGACAGGAAGCGGTGCTCGTAGCGAATTAATCGACGACGGCCGCATTTATTTGGCGTTTAGCAGCTACTGCCATCGATCGTACAAAAGCTGAGACGGAAAATAACCAAGCTGCTGGTAGGCTTGCGTAAGCCGTGAGGGCAAAAGGACCCCACTAAGTAACCCTAGCAACCTGGACCCAATTAGCATTAGAGTTTGGTTTAAGCATAGCACCACACCGCAGCAGGGGATATGCTGAGTTTCTTTCACCAAGGAGGCCGAAACACCTGGCTCGCTAGCTGCTACCGTTCTGATGATGTTCTCCATGTTCCAAACGGGTACCCATCGATCGGACAAATATGTTGTGACATCATGAACCTCCCTTGTCTAAAAATAAGCTCAGTTTCTAGCATATACCTAGACCAAATGATCCTTATACGTAAGGCTTTGACTTGGTTGAAACTAGTATGACATGAGCTACGCTACGTGTTGGGCCAACAATTCAATTCGTTTCTGATCGTAATGTTAAAGAATGTAATGGCCACTCTGAATATTGCAACATTTTCCTTGCTTATACTCCATCCGTCCCAATGCTTGATGTGTTTAGGTTTATCGTCATCTTTTTTAATATAGACATAAAAATCAATAACTACTATTTTGAAACGGAAGAAGTATTTCGAATGTGGTGCCAACGGTGCTTCTGAAGAAATGCAAGGTCCGATTCAGTTCCGCCAAACTCATCTCGATACTGGACTGGAAGTCTCTATTTTTCGTAACTTCCTCTGTGCTTTTGAGATGCCAGTAGCAAGTGTCATACCGTGCTTTCCTCTGTATATTTTTTGCAGGGGACGATCACATCGCGATCGCCAATTGAACGCTGGACGGAGAGATCCTTCCGAGCTCCGACAGAAAGAACGAAAAAACAAAAAAGAGCCGTGAAGCTTCCCTCGCTGCCCGGTGGACGTCGTAAACACTGCCCCGCGCGCGCGCGCGCGCACCGGACCCTCACCCGCCCTCTCGTCCCTCCTCGTCTATATATATACGTGCTCGCGCTGCCACGTTCCACAGGCACAGTGCCCACCAGCTCCCTGCTTCAGCTTGCACACTCAGTCACAGACAGGCCAAGTTCAGAGATGGGGAGCATGGAGGTGTCCAAGCCGTCGAAGCGCCTGTCCCCGAAGCGCAGCAGCAGCTTCAAGCTGAGCCTGTTCTGCGGCCAGTGCAAGGCCACGGCGGTGTCGTCGCCGCCGGACTCCCCCACGGCGGCCGCCGCTGGCGCGAGGTCGCTGTCGTCGTCGTCCGCGTCCGCGTCCGCGTCGTCCTCGGGCACGTCCCGCGGGCGCGACCGCACCGCGGAGCTGCGCGAGATCTTTCGCCACTTCGACCGCGACATGGACGGCCGCATCTCCGGCGCGGAGCTGCGCGAGTTCTTCGCGTCCATGGGCGACGGCGGCAGCCTGCAGGCGCTGGGGCTGAAGGACGGCGGCGGAGCCGGAGGGGCCGTCGACCTCACGCTCACGCTCGGCTTCGACGACTTCGTGTGCGTCGTGGAGAGCAAGGGCGGGGAGGAGGAGGAGCGCGAGGACCTGCGCCGCGCCTTCGAGGCGTTCGAGGCCGTCAAGGGGTCCGGCCGGATCACGCCGCGCGGCCTGCAGCGCGTGCTCAGCCAGCTCGGCGACGAGCCGTCCGTCGCCGAGTGCGAGGCCATGATCCGCGCCTACGACGACGACGGCGACGGCGAGCTCGACTTCCACGACTTCCACCGCATGATGAGCCAGGGCTAGCTAGTCTAGGCAAGCCGGCCGGCCGGTCGGTCCATCCTGTGATACGTCATATCTTGTTCCAGCCAACAATGTTTTCATTAGCTAGGAAGTTTTTTAATTTCCGCGTTGCCTTCGGTTCGTGTGCTTGTGTTTGATGGCGGGCGAGCGTGTGCACAGCACGCATACGTGCGCGTGACTTTAGAATGTGGTGCCTGTGTGCTTCGGAGTCTGATTTTATCTGTGTACTCTAGAGACAGTGATCCCATATTCCCATGTATGTATTTGAGTGAAATTTACGAGCGGCCTTTAAACGAAGCTCGCGTGGTCGTGTCATTCAAATCCGCAACTCCAAAAAACAATTTTTGAACACTGGGTAGGAAGTTTTTTAAAGCGCGTCTCTCCCAAGTGAGCAGGAAGTTTTTCAAAATAAAACCAAATCCCCTAGAGTAAATTATACTGGAATCTCGGTAGTTTCCCACCGGCTTTCATTTTCAAAAACATCTACTGAATTTTCTGTCCACCATAGCTCACGACTCAACGTCGGATCTTTCGAAACTGTAGGAAACGGGTGACGCCTAAGAGGGGGGGTGAATTAGGACTTCTAAAACTTTTACTAAACTAGGCCACAATTAAATCCCTAGAGCAAAACCTTATGCAAGTAATCAACTAGAGTGTGCAAACTAGGTTTTGTCTAAGTGTTGCTATCTCTTCTACAAAGGCTAAGTTTCGATCTACACTAAATAAGTATGACTATAAGATTGAAACTTAAATGCTTAACATAAATGCGGAATGTAAAGAGCTAAGTAGAGAAGCAAACTCTCGTGGATGACGCCGTTATTTTTACCGAGGTATCCGGAACCACGCAAGGTCCCGACTAATCCTCGTTGGTGCCCCTACGCAAAGGGAAGCCCACGCGAGGGCCAAGCACCACGGTCGAGTAACTCCGTAGAGAGCCGCGGGCCTTCTCCACGCTCAAGTGATGCTCCGCTTCCGGCTCCTCTCGGACGCTCCCCGCCGTCTCCACTATCGAGCTTCCGGCCGAAACGCTGCGGGCCTCGTTCCCTCCGGTACACAGTGGCGGCCGTGACACAAACTCGGTTGTCACGGTCTCGCAAGACTCTCGCCCCACTCGGTACAATTAAAACGACTCACGCAAGAGTCGAGGGGTTGTGTGGTTTTACAAAACTCACTCAACTAACTAGGGTTCACCTAGAGCAAGCGCTAAAGCGGTCTAACTAACCTAAGCACTTCGCAAAGCACCTACGCTAATCACCGAGTGATTCTATTAAGCACTTGGGTGTTTGAGCTCTTGGAAATGTGCACTATATGCCTTGGTATGTTGCTTAGGCTCCCACACTTGAGAATGGCCGGTTGGGGTGGTATTTATAGCCTCCACACCCCAAACTAGTCGTTGGACAGAAAGCAGTAGCTTTCTGTCGTCAGGTGCACCGGACAGTCCGGTGCACCACCGGACATCTACTGTGCAATGTCCGGTGCACGCCACGTCAGCCGACCGTTGGCGCCTGTAGCAGTCGACCGTTGGATCCGACCGTTGCCGTCTGCCCGTGGCACACCGGACAGTCCGGTGCTACAGCCAGAGAGCGCCTGTCTGTGGCTTCTCTGCGCAGACTGTCCGGTGCCACACCGGACAGTCCGGTGCACACCGGACATCAGTGTCTGGTGCGCCACCAGGCGCTGGCTGACAGCTCGCATCTTGGATTTCTTCGCTGATTTCTTCGGGCTTCTTTTGTTCTTGAGTATTGGACTACTATGCATCTTTTTGTGTCTTCTTTTGAGGTGTTGCATCCTCATTGCCTTGGTCCAATTCTCTTTGCATCCTGTGAACTATAATTATAAACACTAGCAAACATATTAGTCCACAGGTTGTGTTAATCATCAAACACCAAAACTCAATTAGCCAAAAGGCCTGGGGTCCATTTTCCTTACAATCTCCCCCTTTTTGGTGCTTGATGACAACACAACCAAAGCAAGCAAATAATACAAGTATTTGAATTAAAATATGCAATCTACTTGCTAAGATGCATGATTGTCCCCACAATGTGATATTATGGACTTAAGCCTCCCCCTAACTCCATAATTCACTTACTTCCTATTTTTGGACCAAATAACCAAAACCACTGGAAAAACCATTTGTAGATATAAAATTTTAAATTGGTGGTGTTTGGTGATTGATATAGTTTTCATTGCTTTGGTCCCTAAACTTCTCCCCCTTTGGCATCAACCACCGAAAAGGAAGACATTAAAAGCATGTAGGAAGTAAATAACAGCTTGCCCTCAACAAGAATTGTATCAAATGATATCACTAGAAGGATATTAAAATGAACCATATGAATGATACCAGTTGAAAGGAACTCCCCCTAAATGAGTGTTCTCTTTAGAAAGAAGTTTCTCCCCCTTTTTAGAGATGAAGAAATACTCCCCCTGACAGAGATCCTCTACTTAGGAAAAAGCATGTGAAAATTAGAGGTGCAAGACATGATTTGAAAAGACTAACTTCCCTTATGCATAGGTAACAGAATATGAGTTAACTACTTATGCATTTTTGCAACATGGAAGCATATGATATGAAATATAGTCTAATCAAATTTAGGAGAAGACATGTAAATGATACTGAATGTATTCTCAAAAGATACCAATTGAAAGTCAATGGTGAGCTTGAGAGATCTTGGAGATTTTGCAGTGGAAGATTGTTGTCTTTCTCCGGGGACTTCATTTTCCTTACAATGAGACTATCACATGAAATAGACTTGAAAAGATGTTAGTCTCAAAATGTTAGATTATAGAGTAACCTCCCCCTAAAGGTGTGCATACAAGTTTTGAATACTTGTAGGAGACATGCACTTTGATTTGATATCAAGAGAGGCAAATTATCTATAATCCTAACTTTGGCACATATAAGTTAAATGATACAACTTGTAGAAATCAAAATTTTCAATTTATGCATCATTTACTATGGAGTGATATAGAAGCTATGTGTCGTGCTTAAATAAACATTTTAAGCCATGTAAGTTTGCTTAAGTATATGAATTAAAAACAAGCAATCCTACCATATGATTTACCTAGTATGCATGATTTTAAACAAAAGTACATAACAAATGTAATACTAGGCAAGAAAGGTAAATAGATACGCATATCTAAAAACGAAGAATACAATAAAACTAGTTACCTTAGGCATGGGTGGGAAATTTGGGTCCAAAATTTTCACTAATCCACTTGGCAATAAACTTGATCCAATATGATGTATCCCATGATATACATCCCAATTTTGCCAAGTCTCCAAATTTCCCGATGACCTTTGGTCCACTCACTTCCCTTTCGGGATCCAAACCTTCTTGGTGCTTTTCATGGTTGAAATTATTTCCTTTGGCACCCAGATGCGTTTGGCCCCCTTTCCTTTGTTGGCTTGCTTGTTGGCCTTGATTGCTATCACCTTTCCATTCTTCTTCTTTTTGATTAAGTATGGTGTAGCAGTCCTTTTATCCACCTTTTTGATGTAGGTGTTGGAGATTTTGCTTGATGGCTTTTGCTTGAGCTTTTGCCTTTGTTTATCCCCGGTCATCGCCTTGCATTGGAAAGACTTGTGGCCTTCCATGTGGCATAGCCTACAAATCACAGTTTCTCCCTCTACAGGCTTATTCACTCCCGCAGTGGTGTTATCCTGTGGAGGTCGGATTTGTTTGGCTTTGCCTTTCTTGTCATACAAAGCCTTGCCAAGGCGAGCCACTTCTTGCTTTAATTGTTCATTTTCCTTTGCAACCTCATCCGAGCATGTCTCTACATCAATATTCTCAACAACGACTTGGTTGCAGGGGTTAGAATCATTAATTAAATCAAAGCAGGAAGTAGAAGCATCTTTCTTAATTATTTCAGGTATTTCTACTAAAGATGCTGCTGGGGTGCTACCAATGTTTTCCAGCTTAGTAGTTAGCTCATTATTGTGTATGCTAAGAATTTCCATTTTCTCTAGCAAATTTTCAATAGCTTCTTGGGAGCTAGCTAACTTAGCCTTAGGTTTTTCATTCTTTTTAATAAGGCCATCATCGGTAGCAATGGATGGAGCACTAGATTCTAATAGCTCAATTTTAGTTGATAGCTCACAGTTTAAGTTTGCAAAAGTTTCAAATTTTCTAGTAAACCTTTGTAATCATTTTGAGAGCTAACCAACTTATTTTTCAAAGTTTTAAGTTGAGCTTTTTGCTTAGTGCAGACATCCTGGAAAAATTCTACGGCTTCCGCAAGCTCATCTAGAGAGGGCTTTCCCTCACCTTCATCATCATTACTATTTTCATCACTAGAGGATGGAATGCTTTTGTTACCTCTTGCCATAAGGCATTTGTGTGATGACCGTGATGATCGTGACGAGGACCGGTGGCTGCGCGTCCTTGGAGGTTCATCTTCACTTGAAGAATCATCCCAAGTTTTAACACTTGTTAGCGCCTTGCCTTTGCTCCTCTCCTTTTTGGGTTTGGCCATATTTGGACAGTTGTCCCTGAAGTGGCCCTTCTCCCCACATGCGAAGCATCCTCTCTTCCTTTGCTTTTTCCTATCAATGTTAAAGAGAAGATCCTCGACCTGCAGGGGCACACCCATTAGATTAATCTTGCGAATCATCCTCATTACCTTTCCAACGCGTCGGATTGTTTCTTCGTCCTCGGAGGATGATGTGCATGGTTGATTATCTTCATCATCGTCACTTTCTTCTTCTTCTTCTTCACTTGAGGAACTTGGAGTGGGAGCCTTCTTTTTGCCCTTCCTTTCATCACATGCAAAAGCATATGGTCTTGAGGAAGTTGGCTCCTCTCCCCGACTCATTTTTCGCGACATTTCAAAAGCCGCGATTTTCCCAATCACGATGGTTGGGGTCATGTTGCTCAAGTCCTCCATGTTGTGAAGGATGGTGATGATGCTCTCATATCTTTGTTGTGGTAGCAGGGAGATAATCTTCCTCACAATGTCTGCATCACCTAGCTTATTAATGCCAATAGAGTTGAGCTTATTGATTATTAGATTCAAACGAGAATACATGTCTCTAACAAGCTCATCATCTTTCATAGCAAAAGAATTATACTCATTTAAGACTAGGCAATGTTTTTGCTCACGGACATTGGATGTGCCGTCATGGAGCTCATGCAATTTTAGCCAAATCTCATTAGCAGTTTTCAAGGTAAATACTTGGTTAAAAATATCCATGCTAAGAGATTCATACAAGCAATTTTTGGCTCTAGCATTTAAATGAATTTCTTTTTCCTCACTCGTGGTGGGTTTCTCGGGATTCTTGAGGGGTTTCATCCCGTCACGAGTGACTCTCCAAACACCTAGATCAACGGCCTCTAGGTAACAAGCCATTCTAGCACTATAATATGGGAAGTTAGTGCCGTCGAAGTGTGGTGGCCTATGGGTATCCATCCCTTCCTCTAAAAAGCGTCGACTCTTTTAGCGGTGAAGCTAAAGCGTTTCAAATGAGCCAAACCGGGCTCTGATACCACTTGTAGGAAACGGGTGACGCCTAAGAGGGGGGTGAATTAGGACTTCTAAAACTTTTACTAAACTAGGCCACAATTAAATCCCTAGAGCAAAACCTTATGCAAGTAATCAACTAGAGTGTGCAAACTAGGTTTTGTCTAAGTGTTGCTATCTCTTCCGCAAAGGCTAAGTTTCGATCTACACTAAATAAGTATGACTACAAGATTGAAACTTAAATGCTTAACATAAATGCGGAATGTAAAGAGCTAAGTAGAGAAGCAAACTCTCGTGGATGACGCCTGTATTTTTACCGAGGTATCCGGAACCACGCAAGGTCCCGACTAATCCTCGTTGGTGCCCCTACGCAAAGGGAAGCCCACGCGAGGGCCAAGCACCACGGTCGAGTAACTCCGTAGAGAGCCGCAGGCCTTCTCCACGCTCAAGTGGTGCTCCGCTTTCGGCTCCTCTCGAACGCTCCCCGCCGTCTCCACTATCGAGCTTCCGGCCGAAACGCCGCGGGTCTCGTTCCCTCCGGTACACGGTGGCGGCCGTGACACAAACTCGGTTGTCACGGTCTCGCAAGACTCTCGCCCCACTCGGTACAATTACAACGACTCACGCAAGAGCCGAGGGGTTGTGTGGTTTTACAAAACTCACTCAACTAACTAGGGTTCACCTAGAGCAAGCGCTAAAGCGGTCTAACTAACCTAAGCACTTCGCAAAGCACCTACGCTAATCACCGAGTGATTCTATTAAGCACTTGGGTGTTTGAGCTCTTGGAAATGTGCACTATATGCCTTGGTATGTTGCTTAGTCTCCCACACTTGAGAATGGCCGGTTGGGGTGGTATTTATAGCCTCCACACCCCAAACTAGCCGTTGGACAGAAAGCAGCAGCTTTCTGTCGTCAGGTGCACCGGACAGTCCGGTGCACCACCGGACATCTACTGTGCAATGTCCGGTGCACGCCACGTCATCCGACCGTTGGCGCCTGTAGCAGTCGACCGTTGGATCCAACCGTTGCCGTCTGCCCGTGGCACACCGGACAGTCCGGTGCTACAGCCAGAGAGCGCCTGTCTGTGGCTTCTCTGCGCAGACAGTCCGGTGCCACACCGGACAGTCCGGTGCACACCGGACATCAGTGTCCGGTGCGCCACCAGGCGCTGGCTGACAGCCCGCGTCTTGGATTTCTTCGCTGATTTCTTCGGGCTTCTTTTGTTCTTGAGTATTGGACTCCTATGCATCTTTTTGTGTCTTCTTTTGAGGTGTTGCATCCTCATTGCCTTGGTCCAATTCTCTTTGCATCCTGTGAACTATAATTATAAACACTAGCAAACATATTAGTCCACAGGTTGTGTTAATCATCAAACACCAAAACTCAATTAGCCAAAAGGCCTGGGGTCCATTTTCCTTACAGAAACCATTTTTCAAACTAGTTTGGATAACAAAACACTAATTATCAAGTCCATGCCATAACTCATCCATATCCATGAAAACGAACTATTCAAATAGATTTTGAACTCTGCGCAGATGTGCACACTTTACCCACTAGTCCGGTTTCTGCAATCTCACCATCGTGAGATCTGAATACTGAAACTCTCCTCTCTCTTGCACGACTTTACCTTAACACTTATACCGAAAGGAACAAGGCCACCTCCTATCCTAAGCTAGGACGGAGTTATTCCCCCTCCTTGTCATTCCGGTTCTCACAAGCCACCGTAACCCTAGGGTGTAGATCGTGCAGGTTCGGATCAAGCGACTTCCATACAGTCTCGAGTGGTTGTATTTGATAAGAGTATAGGTAAGAAGTAATGATAAACCAGTCCTGATGCGAGAGGGATAATCTTTCATGCTCACACCTAACCCGGCTGAGCCATCACCTTAAGGCCCTCCCAAACCAGGGAGTCCCTAATCATCCCGCTCAAAGGTGACAAGGGTGATAACCCTTCATCATACCCATTTTGGAAAACATTTTCTTTTAAAAAACTCACACCTTTTCCCAAATCATTTTGTAATAAAAATGTCAAGGAGTATAGAGATGAATTGCGACAAAGTTCTTAAAAGTTGCCTAGAGGGGGTAAATAGGCAAGCACAAACTTTTTTAACAAAAACTAGAAACGAACTGGGCAAAATTGGTTCAGCCGGTGTCAAAACCGGTTCAACCGGTTTGCACGAGCTCAACTAAAGAATGAGATATAAAACTAAATTGATCTCAAAATTCACCCAATTAACTTTGGAAATGAGATGTTCTAGATGATCCACATGGTCTAAAGTAGTAGATCTGAGAAGGGCACTTCTCAAAATCCACACACCAAAAAGATATAAACAAATCTTCCATGGAATGGTGAGAGAACGAAGAACACAAACAAACACAATGAACAAGAACACAAGAGACATAAGATTTATCCCGAGGTTTGGTCACACCACAAAAGGTGCCCTACTTCCTCGTTGAGGCTCCCACAAAGAGTTGGGTCTATTGCAACCCTAATCCTCCCTTTGCCGACCACAAAGGTCAAGCCCACACACTAATCTTTGCTCAAACAAGCGGGTAATACAAACTTTCTTGTGGACTTACACAAGATTTGGAGACTCACAAGAGACACCTAGTCGTCTAGGAGTTAGAAGCTCCAAGAGTAATGAATCCACAAAGAACTCGATGTAGTACCAAAGCTGGAATTAAGAAGAACAATAAGGATTTAGAGATGAAGCACAAAAAACCACAGCTCTCAATCTCACTCAAAGATTTCTCTCCAAAGATTTGAAATGGGAGAGGCAAGAGGTGTGTGAGAGAGAGTGGAGGTGTTTCTCAGGTTAGGAATGGAGTTTGAGTCGTACTCTTCTGTGGTGGAGAGATGTAGGAGTGAGTATATATAGGTGGGGCTCTAAAACTAGCCATTTTTTACTTTTCTGCTCAAAAACCGGGAACCAGTTTTAAAACCGACTGAACCGGTTTCCAGCAGACTGAATTCCGGTTCAGTGGCCGGCTGAGTAGGTGTGTGGACCGGAGCCAAAACTGGCTGAGCTGGTTTTCAAAAAACTGCACACAGACTTGTGTAGAAAGGTGGACCAGGGCCAAAACTAGCTGAGCTGGTCCAAAAACCAGCTGAGCTGGTATTTGAATACCAGCTGAACCAGCCTGAAAACCAACTGAACCAGTATTTTCCAAAGAGCAGTTTTGGCCAAGATAAACTTAAAAAGGTTGTACTACATACTTTCACTAAGGATTAACAAGGGTAAAATAGAAGTTTTGGATCAAGGATTTTGAGCTTTAGTACCAACACCAACCTTCTTTTTGGATCCCCTTGATAGAACAACGATTCCTATACTCAAGTTAAATAAAATATAATTAAGTAAACTCCTTGAGTCATTGGTATCTCATGTGTGATTTGTCCATGGCGTTGCTTCATAAGGATCACAAACATCTTTGTCTCACCTTTTGAAGCAAATACAAATCAAATCATGTGACTTATACCATTTCACCATATATGAGTTCAAATCATGGCTTCAAGTCACCTTACTGATGCATCAACATATTATAACTCTTCATAGCTGATTAGTTCATCGACTTAGTGCAAGTACTCTTTTCTTCACCTTAGCCATGGTACCTCGGTCCACAAGCCGTCGCTTGGCCTTCACCTTCGCTTAGTTCCTCGAAGCCCTTTCCTTGCTATCTTCACCCTATCAATCCATTCTTAGTCACATCATATTGAGCATCCATTGAGAGAATCATTTCTTCGATGTTGTGAACCTTGCTTGAATGTCATCTAGATATAAATGCTAAGATCAATCAAGCTCTAGTTTGATTCTCATAGAAGCATATATGGACTAATAGTAATATGGTCAAGCCAATTCACGATTCCTCATATCTTATTCATTTTGGCTTGACCAATACCCTTAATCAATTCAACCTCTATTATGATCATATTTATGCATAGTGATTTCTCAGGTCTTGTCCATATATTCAAACCAATATAGAGATCGTATTATATCCATTTGCATTGTCTCATTGGTTATTTGACCTTGTGTTGAATCTTTGTTCCCTGATCATTATACACTATTCAAGTATGTTCATCATACTAAATTTCCTGTTCAACACTTAGCAAACTTGTTAGACCTTTAAATGTGTTGTTATCCAAATCACCAAAACTCACAAAGGGCATGAATGCACTTTCAGTTCTAAGGATGGGTGGCCATATTAACATGTCTCTTAGCAAAATCATATAATGCATCAAATAACCGGCTGAGGGTTGTGTTTGAAAAACATAGGTAATTTATGCATCAAAGGGATCCAGTGAGCTTGTTATGCTTTAACCGGTGAAATGGTGAGAGCTTGCGGAACTGGTTCTGACTCTACCATCTGGCGTAGACTTGCAGAACTGGCCTTCATAAGACAGCACGAATGCTCCGATAATTGCACAACATGAACAAGCAAACATACAAACCAGCAAGTATATCAACAAATATTCATTACAGTGGTTAGGAATGGTGGTGGATGGATGAATATAGTTTTGAGTAGAGTTTGTATTGATGGAGTAGAGACATTTACCCAAAGGGTATATTGGAGGTGAACCAATACTAGAAGTGTAGTGGCAGAGCGGGGTAACTGAGTGCATGGGGGTTGTCTTGGCTCAGGGTGCTGAGGATGTGGGGAGGGAGAGGGTAACTCTCTGGGTATATTTATAGCTAGGTGCATATTGTTTAGTACGGTAGAGTTTACTGTTTATGAGAATAGTGGTGAAAGAATTATCTAACTCAGTTCAAATGGGGGAAATTATAGGTACAATATGGGATAAGAATATTTTTGGAGTTTTTTGGATTATGAACCATGCTTACGAGATGACATGGTTGGATAGAGGGTAATTTGACAAGAATTTAGAAATCAGAACTGTCGAAATCAGAGTGTGAACTGAGGAGTTTTGGATTTTATAATCATAAGAATTAGAAAAAGAAAAGAAAATGAAAAAGGAATATTCTTGTAATATTCCAAAATTTGAATATTTAGGGATATTTGGAAAATGTATTTTTGAGCAAAGTACCAGGAATTATTTCTAGGCTATTCATGGATAGATGTTTATGTTGGTGTCAAATGTTTCTACCTACTGTGTCACATGGGACAACAGTTAGGCAGGACCCAGACAACTAGAATACTGTGATATTCTGGTCCGGGCGAGCTGTGGTAACTTGGACCATGTCTTTTGATGGCGTATCCATACAAATATGGTTCGACTTTTTTTTGGAAGCCTAGTCGAAAGAACCTCAAAGTTAAGCATGCTCAACTTGTAGCAATTCTAGGATAGGTGACCAACTGGAAAGTTCTTACTGTAAGAAAAATCACAATGACCGAAGTTCATATGACTGATGGATGAACAACATGATGGATGAGCAATTGAATATTTGGGCAATTAGATGAACGATGAATTGTAGGACGAACGATCCGATGAACAATGAAAAGTGACTATGCACAATCTAATGATTGGTGAATAGTCCGTATTAACGAACGATGAATGAAGAATAGTTCGTATGAACGAACGATGAATGATGAATAGGGGTTATGAATGAATGATCGGACGGACGAACGATCGGAATTTCGGCAGCATAACGGCTGAACAACAATTATTTGGATGAATGAACGGACGAACGATCGAACGAACTATGAACGATCGGACAAACTAAGAACATTTGGACGAACGATCGAATGAACTACCGAATGATTCTTGTGCTTGTGTGGGAGTGGGAGTGAGTGGGAGTGGGTTGCCATGAAATGGCTTGCGATGGCATGAGGGAGCCCCTTGCCACTCTATTTATAGGCAAGGTGGAGGGGATTAGAGGGAGAATGCAAGGATTAGGGAGGAGACCAGGATTAGTGGGAGATAACTGAGATAAGCATGTATTAGTTGTGGATTAGTGAAATTAGCTTGTAGAGCTCATTGTATGACACCGGAGGCATATATATACGCATTAGCATATGGGAAATTATTAAGAAAATATTTGTAGGGATTTTTAAAATGATTACGAGTGTTTCTCAGGAGAAAAATATTTGGATAAATAACAGTGGAATATTTAGGTAGTATTTCTAGAAAGAATTTGATGGGGTCACTTGAAAATAATTTGTATGTCATTTTGAAGAGAATTTTGGAGAGAATATAGACCATTATATTTTTTTTGTTGAGATCAACTCACAAACAAACATTTTGAAATGAAAATTGAAATTTTATTTTGAATTTAGAGCGAGTTTGAAAATTTTTCTAGGTTTGAATTTTTAGGGTGTTGCAGTCTACGACCCTCCAACTGTCGGATCTGACACTGGTTATGTCTGACAACCCAACAGCTAAATCAACAGATGTCTTCTCTCGGTGACGACACACGGACGAACTGCCCTTGGTCCCGAACATTCCGCGCCAGCTTTAAAAATCTATTTGCTCAAATTGTCACCTTCGGGCTGAAGCAAATCAACATAGACGGACGATCGACGAATTATAGTCAGATGGTCCACGGTTTATAGTTCATGCACAAATTCATTGCGGTGTCACGGACGGTCTACCAGAAGGGAGTGGATGGTCCAAAGCTAAGTGGTATTTTCAAAAAGAGCTCATGTCCAAGATAATCTACGTTATCCTGGACAATCCGTACTAGAGCCTCGGGTGGTCCGCATTTGGCAATTTCAGAACTTGAGTTTCTGATTTGTCGTTTGAAAGGATCACGATGCCCAAGAGAGGGGTGAATTGGGCTTTTCTAAAAATCAACAGTAATTAAAACCTAACCAAGAGCCCAACTTCACCCCAACAATTAGCACTAAGAGAATAATACTAGAAATACAACAATGCTAAGACAATACTTCAAATACTTGCTAAACAAATACACAATGTAAAATGCTTGAATTAAGTGTGGAATGTAAACCAAGGTTTAGAAGACTCCTCCAATTTTTCCCGAGGTATCGAAGAGTCGGCACTCTCCACTAGTCCCCGTTGGAGCACCTGTGCAAGGGTATCGCTCCCCCTTAGTCCTCGCAAGAACCAAGTGTTCACTACGAGATGATCCTTTGCCACTCCAGCACGGTGGATCCCTCACGACCGCTTACAAACTTGAGTCGGGCCACCAACAAGATCTCCACGGTGATCACCGAGCTCACATCGCCACCAATCCATCTAGGTGATGCCGATCACCAAGAGTAACAAGCCGTAGACTTTCGCTTGACCAAGAGAAGCCTAATGCAAGTGGTGTGTGCTCTAGGTGGCTCTCGCTAGCGCTAATGAGATCCAAATGTGGGATTAAGATTCTCTAATCACCTCACTAGGCTTTTGGTGCTTGCAATGCTCTACCAATGTGCAGGAATAAATGTGGGCAGCAAGACATTGAATATGGTAGGTGGAGAGGGTATAAATAGCCCTCACCCACCAACTAGCCGTTACCAGCACTGTTCTGCGCATGGGCGCACCGGACGGTCCACTGCACCAACGGTCGACTCCAACGACTAGTTCTGACAGCTAGCTGTTGGGCTGATGGCACACCGGACAGTGAACAGTCACTGTCCGGTGCACACCGGACGGTCCGGTGCGCTGTCCGGTGCGCTGTCCGGTGCGCCACTATAATTCAATTGTGAACCTTGCGCTCTCGGGTTTCTGCTCGGGAAAACCCTTCCCCGGGCCATCCTGGCCCCACCTGGCAGAGGGCGCACCGGATAGTCCGCTGCACACCGGACAGTCCGGTGCCCCAAAACCAGAAACCCTCACCTAGCACTATATGTGAGTGTGAATATGCACCAACACTACACTAGAACTCTCTTGGTCAAACTACTCATCGACAACCCCTCTTTATAGTATGGCTAAAACAAAATAAAAGACCTAACTAAATCACGAGTGTCCGCAACTCCTTGACACTCGGACTACGTAGACCTTCACTTTTTGTTTCGTCGCTTTTAGCCGTCACTTCGAGTTCTTATCTTCGGGATTGTTTTCACTGTTGTAGTACTTCTACCTGTAATGTGACCTAACTTACCATTTGACTCTGCAAAACACACGTTAGTCACATATAATATTACGTTGTCATTAATCACTAAAACCAACTAGGGGCCTAGATGCTTTCAATCTCCCCCTTTTTGGTGATTGATGACAACCCTACAAGATTTGTGAGAGTAGTTTGTTTTGAAATTTCTGTCAATAGAGAAAATGGTTAGTTGTACTCAATGATCTTTGACAGAAGGAGTGTGTAACATAATAATAGGATTGAGCGCATACACATCGTAAGTTTCTTGTTCAATAAAAGTGAAATCAAATCGATGAACAAGAACTAGAAGACTGGTGATAACATATTAGGTGAAAACATAATACACACACAGTCAACATAAGCATCGAGAGTATATAATAGAGTTTGTGAGCCAAAACCATCATACAAAAATGGAGCTATTACAGAGAGTAACAAGCACATATATTACATCAAAATGACTCTCTACTAACTCCCTAACTCTCCCTAGCTCTCACAACTCATATCTCTCCCCCTTTGGCGTCAAACACCAAAAGGGAACCCAAACCTACACATCAGAAGAGGAAGGAGGTGGCGGGGGCGCATCCGGTCGAGGTCGAGGCAGAAGAGCGAACGCTAGCTGAGGGTCAGAGTCAGTCTCGGATCTAGGATCTATCGTAGAAGCTGGAGCTGGTACTGACTCGGACTAAGGCTGCGCTGCAGGAGCTGCCGGAGCTGAGGAGGTCATAGACACCGCCATAGCAGTAGTGGTAACAGCAGGAGCTGGTGGCACTGGCGGCTGAGAGCTAATGGAGCTGATGACCGGCGACGAGAAAACTAGGGTGACCGGCCGGAGCGGAGAGGAAGAAGGACCAACGGTAGGTAGAGGGGGTCCTACTTGAATGGCTGGCACAACAGTTGTCTGAAGAGCTGGAGGGGGTGGAGACTGAACCAGAGGGATCTGAACACCGGTATGCTAAAGAATATGAGTCATGAAGGCCCAGTGCTCAGCCCTATCTGCCAAAAGCTGCTGCAGAGTGTCCTGCCTGTCCTGAATAGTCTGAAAGAGAGAGAGCATCCTCTCGGACATCTGCTGCTGGACCGCTGCCTGACGAGCCTGCTCAGCTGCCAGTCGAGCCTGCTCGGATGCCATAAGAGCCTGCTGCTACGTAAGAGTCTGAAGGATAGCAGCCAGAGCAGGATCAATCACAGGAGGAGTAGCGGGAACAGCACTGGAACTCCTAGCCTCATGATCATGAGAGCGGGGAGGCGGAGGCGGAGGCGGAACTCCAAAGTCATCATCATCATCATCATGGACTGCTGCGCCCTGAGTCTTAAACTAATGGAAGGTTGTATCCTCTGCCTGAGTGTCGGCCACTAGATCTGGTGCTGGCATGAGGTCCTCAGGGGCTGGACGGTAGGAACCAAAGTGTAGGCATGAGGCCTCAAGAGTGCCCTAGAACTGCGTTGGCCGGATCAGCTGTGCGAAGATGTGGCAGAGATAGTGAGCATACGACAGCTGTCGACGAGCACGTAGACCATCCAGTATGGTATCCTCGATCTCACAAATAAGGAAGTCCACAACATCAAACTCGGAGTGAGAGACCAGGGCACCAAGTAACCAAAGTTGGATATGAGTAGCAGCCTCCCTGTAACCCATCCGTGGCAGAAGCGTCCGTCTCATGAGCTGATATAAAAACTTGGCCGCTGTAGTGAAGTCTGCCGGAGAACGTCGCGACCCATCTGAGAAGGGCGGTTGAAACAAAGCCGCGACGTGAGCTGTACCAGGAGCAACTCTGCCGTGAGGGCGACGAGGAGGATCAGAGGTGCCGTAGCACAAGCTGAAGGCGAGTCGATGACTCGGGAAATCCAAACAGCTGGCGAATCTGGCTGGCATGAAGGGTAACATCATCTCGCTCAAAGCGGAACCTCATCCACTGGTGATCAGGGTCGATCCATACAGAAGCATAGAAAACTCGGACCCATTCCTCAACATATCTGCCGCTGATAGTCAGAAGACCAGGCAAATAGGAGAGGTGAACCTCAGAGTCTGCACCGGCTGCTAGCAGGAAGGTAGGGAGATCCAATACCGGTGCGCTCGCAGAGCAATCTGAGCTGACAACTGTGCTCTGTAGAAAGACTCCTATATCCTGGTGCTGAATGGATCTGCCGCTGCAGGGTCTCTCTGTGCAGGTAACCAAGAATCAACGGGTACGTGTTTGAACCGACGTACCCATGTCGCTGTAGCACGCTGAAGATCAAACAACCTAGGATCCGCAGCAAGTGGTCGCACCTCAGTCTCTTCGCGCTCCCGGAAGCGAGCAGGTGGGATAGGTGGAGCGGATAGGGGAGCGGAAGGAGCAGTGGAAGCTGTAGTAGTGGAGGTGGTAGGTTTGGCTGAGGTTGTGAATGGCACAAGAGTGACTGGAGCAGGCGAAGTGGGTGGTGGAGTGGTAGCAGTGGCGGGAGTGGAAGGTGCGGAGGAGCAAGGCCGAGAGGCGTGACGACGAACTCAGTAAGCAATCTAATCTGAAGAAATCTGCAGCTGATCACCTCTCTCTGCCTGCTCAGCGGCTACTGCTGCTGCAAGAGCTGCTCGGGCTGCTCTATCCAAGCGTCGCTTCTTGCGGCCTTCCTGCTGCTCCAAGTAAACAGTCTTCCCCTTGACCTGCCTGAAGGGGCAAGGAGGGTCCTCGTCATCTCCTCCCCCTGGTTCCAACACATTCTTCATGCGCGGCATCCTGACCTGATGACTGTAAATGAGAGAGAGAAGCTAAGCACAAGTCGATAACGGCTGATAGGATGACAAAAGAATAGATGTCTACCTAGAAATCTCACACAGGAGGTGAAAATCCAGGCAGAACGGGAGACGGCTCACGGGCAGGCAAGGTCACTGAAATGACAGAATAGGTGAGCATGTATTAGTCACATAGTCATAAGTATATGAAATGTGAATAAATACATACACAGAGTGTTATGGCACAGAAATCGAGAGATATGGCGATCGAGAGGTCAAACGACGTGAAAACGGCGTTTGAACGAGAAATAGTGCCATAGGAGGTTTGAAAATGAAAATGAGTCTTGAAATGATTTGGAATGGAGCCGATACTTCATGAATAGGTTTATATGGGTAAATATGAGTGAAGTGTGTGCTTGGTTTGATTTTAGGTGAAGAAAATGAAATTTGGGCACTCGGCTCGGAATCGATCGCTCGAAACAGGGAATTGTGTAAAATTGAAGCCTAGGATATTGGATTGGCATGACATTTGGCGAATATGTTACTGGAGGTATTGTGAAGGTGTTTGAAAAATTTGGGATCGATTTGAGCATTTTTGGCTGGTTTGGGCATTTCACCGAGCATGTGGCGTGCGGTGATCTAGGTTTAGAATGAAATGCCCATTTTAGGTGGTGAAACCCTCCGAAAGGGAGCTAGGAACCTGCAGAGATGTTCAAGAGACACAAAAGAACACATCCCACCACATGGATTCACAGGAATATCAAGAATTGGATATAGGGAATCAAGAGGTGGAGAGGCTTCACTGAACTATGAAACAGAGAGGAAAAGGGGAGAAAGATCTCGAGCTGCTCACCAGAGGGGAAAGGAGGCCGAGCAGGAGCATCACCACTGGAGCACGGCCGCCGGCGAGGGGAGAGTCGCCGGAGGGGAGGAATCGCCAGAGAGGTGGAGAGCAGATAGAAACAGAGAGAAGAAAAGCTCTGGCCTCAGGCTCGGGCAGGGGGATTTTTTTAAAAAAACGAGTTATGGGCGCACCGGACAGTCTATAGTGCTTGTCTGGTGCACACCGGACAGCGCACAGGAAAAGAAATTCTTGCGCACGCGCGGCTGGTGCACCGGACAGTGCATAGTGCAGTGTCCTGTGCACACCGGACTGTCTGTTGAGCCTAGACAGAGGGAATTTTGAAATTTTTCAAATTTTCTATCTAGTTTATGAAAGTCGCCTAGAGGGGGGTGAATAGGGCGAAACTGAAATTTGCAAAGTTAGGTTAGCGTTAGAAATATAAGCGAGTCCGAGAGAGAGGGTGAAAAACAAATCGCAAGCAAATAAAGAGTGAGACACAAGGATTTATTTTACCGAGGTTTGGTTCTTGCAAACCTACTCCCCGTTGAGGTGGTCACAAAGACCGGGTCTCTTTCAACCCTTTCCCTCTCTCAAACGGTCACTTAGACCGAGTGAGCTTCTCTTCTCAATCACACGGGACACTAAGTCCCCGCAAGGACCACCACACAATTGGTGTCTCTTGCTTCGATTACAATTGAGTGAATTACAAGAAGAATGAGAAAGAAAAGAAGCAATCCAAGCGCAAGAGCTTCAAATGAACACAAATGTCGCTCTCTCTAGTCACTATTGATTTGGAGTGATTCCGGACATGGGAGAGGATTTGATCTCTTTGGTTGTGTCTAGAATTGAATGCTATAGCTCTTGTAATGTGTTGGAAGGTGGAAAACTTGGATACCATGAATGGTGGGGTGGTTGGGGTATTTATAGCCCTAACTACCAAACTAGCCGTTTGGTGGAGGTTGCTGTCGACGGGCGCACCGGACAGTCCGGTGCGCCACCGGACACAGTCCGGTGCGCCAGCCACGCCACCCGGCCGTTAGGGTTCGACCGTTGGAGCTCTGACAGGTGGGGTCTTCTGGCTGTCCGGTGGTGCACCGGACAAGTACTGTAGACTGTCCGGTGCGCCTTCTGACGCTGCTCTGACTCTGGTGCGCACTGTAGCGCATTGAATGCGGTTGCAGTCGACCGTTGGCGCTGAAGTAGCTGTTGCTCTGCTGGCACACCGGACAGTCCGGTGCGCCACCGGACACTGTCCGGTGCCTCACCGGATGGTCCGATGAATTATAGCAGAGCGCCCTCTAATTTTCCCGAAGGTGACGAGTTTGGAGCTGAGTTCCCTGGTACACCGGACACTATCTGGTGGTGCACCGGACACTGTCCGGTGGCACACCGGACAGTCCGGTGCGCCAGACCAGGGCACACTTCGGTTGTCTTTTGCTCTCTTTGTTTGAACCCTTTCTTGGTCTTTTTATTGGTCTATTGTGAACCTTTGGCACCTATAAAACTTATAACCTAGAGCAAACTAGTTAGTCCAATTATTTGTATTGGACAATTCAACCACCAAAATCAATTTGGAAAAGGTGTAAGCCTCTTTCCCTTTCAGTCTCCCCCTTTTTGGTGATTGATGCCAACACAAACCAAAGCAAATATGGAAGTGCAGAATTGAACTAGTTTGCATAATGTAAGTGCAAAGGTTGCTTGGAATGAAACCAATAAATATTACTTACTAGATGCGCATGGATGGCTTTTCTTCTTATTAACATTTTGGACCACGCTTGCACCACATGTTTTGTTTTGCAAAATGTATTGGAAATTCTTTTCAAAGTTCTTTTGCAAATAGTCAAAGGTAAATGAATAAGATTTTGAGAAGAATTTTCAAGTTTTGAAATTTTCTCCCCCTGTTTCAAATGCTTTTTCTTTTGACTAAACAAAACTCCCCCTTAATGAAATCCTCCTCTTAGTGTTCAAGAGGGTTTTAGATATTAATTTTGAAGAGGGTATACCAATTTGAAATTATATCAAAATAAGATACTAATTGAAAAACTTCTTTTAACATCAATTAAAAGACTACATTTTTTGAAATCGGTGGTGGTGCGGTCCTTTTGCTTTGGGCTAATACTCTCTCCCCCTTTGGCATGAATCGCCAAAAACGGATGCTTGAGTGAAATATAAGCCCTTTTAAACTACCCTCTCCCCCATTGGACGGAAGTAAAGGAGTGAAGATTATACCAAAGTTGGAGAGTTAGTGCGGAGCGACGGTGAAAGATGAATGATTCGATGGAGTGGAGTGGAAGCCTTGTCTTCGCCGAAGACTCCTTTTCCCTTTCAATCTATGACTTAGCATGAAATGGACTTGAAAGAACACATTAGTCATAGCATATGAAAGAGATGATCAAAGGTATATATATGAGCTATGTATGCAAAATATCAATAAAAATTCCTAGAATCAAGAATATTTAGCTCATGCCTAAGTTTGGTAAAGGTTTGTTCATCCAATGGCTTGGTAAAGATATTGGCTAATTGTTCTTTGGTGCTAACATATGCAATCTCGATATCCCCCTTTTGTTGGTGATCCCTTAGAAAATGATACCGAATGGTTATGTGTTTAGTGCGGCTATGCTCAACGGGATTATCTGCCATGTGGATTGCACTCTCATTATCACATAGAAGAGGAACTTTGGTTAATTTGTAACAATAGTCCCTAAGGGTTTGCCTCATCCAAAGCAATTGCGTGCAACAATGGCCTGCGGCAATATACTCGGCTTCGGCGGTTGAAAGAGCCATAGATTTTGCTTCTTTGAAGCCCAAGACACCAGAGATCTTCCCAAGAACTGGCAAGTCCCTGATGTGCTCTTTCGATTAATTTTGCATCCCGCCCAATCAACATCGGAATAACCAATTAAATCAAATGTGGATCCCCTGGGGTACCAACGGCCAAACTTATGAGTATAAACTAAATATCTCAAGATTCGTTTTATGGCCCTAAGGTGAGCTTCCTTAGGATTGGCTTGGAATCTTGCACACATGCATACGGAAAGCATAATATCCGATCGTGAAGCACATAAATAGAGTAAGGAACCTATCATCGACCGGTATACCTTTTGATCTATGGATTTACCTCCCGTGTCGAGGTCGAGATGCCCATTAGTTCCCATGGGTGTCTTGATGGGCTTGGCGTCCTTCATCCCAAACTTGGTTAGAATGTCTTGAATGTACTTCGTTTGGCTAATGAAGGTGCCCTCTTGGAGTTGCTTGACTTGGAATCCTAGAAAATACTTCAACTCCCCATCATAGACATCTCGAATTTTTGTGTCATGATCCTACTAAACTCTTCACAAGTAGACTCGTTAGTAGACCCAAATATGATATCATCAACATAAATTTGGCATACAAACAAATCATTTGCAAGTGTTTTAGTAAAGAGTGTAGGATCGGCTTTCCTGACTTTGAAGCCATTAGCAATAAGAAAATCTCTTAGGCATTCATACCATGCTCTTGGGGCTTGCTTGAGCCCATAAAGCGCCTTAGAGAGTCTATAAACATGATTACGATACTCACTGTCTTCAAAGCCGGGAGGTTGCTCAACATAGACCTCTTCCTTGATTGGTCCATTGAGGAAGGCACTCTTCACGTCCATTTGATAAAGCTTGAAGCCATGGTAAGTAGCATAGGCAAGTAAAATGCGAATTGACTCAAGCCTAGCTACGGGTGCATAGGTTTCACCGAAATCCAAACCTTCGACTTGGGAATATCCCTTGGCCACAAGTCAGGCTTTGTTCCTTGTCACCACACCATGCTCATCTTGCTTGTTGCGGAAGACCCACTTGGTTCCTACAACATTTTGGTTAGGACGTGGAACTAAATGCCATACCTCATTCCTCGTGAAGTTGTTGAGCTCCTCTTGCATCGCCATCACCCAATCCGAATCTTGAAGTGCTTCCTCTACCCTGTGTGGCTCAATAGAGGAAACAAAAGAGTAATGCTCACAAAAATGTGCAACACGAGATCTAGTGGTTACCCCCTTATGAATGTCGCCGAGGATGGTGTTCACGGGGTGATCTTGTTGGATTGCTTGGTGGACTCTTGGGTGTGGCGGTCTTGGAACTTGCTCATCCTCCTTGTCTTGATCAATTGCATCTCCCCCTTGATCATTGTCGTCGTCTTGAGGTGGCTCATCTTCTTGATCTTCCTCTTCATCATCTTGAGCCTCATCCTCATCTTGAGTTGGTGGAGATGCTTGCATGGAGGAGGATGGTTGATCTTGTGCTTGAATGGGCTCTTCGGATTCCTTAGGACATACATCCCCAATGGACATGTTCCTTAGCGCGACTCATGGAGCCTCTTCATCATCTAATTCATCAAGATCAACTTGCTCTACTTGAGAGCCGTTAGTCTCATCAAACACAATGTCACAAGAAACTTCAACTAGTCCAGTGGACTTGTTAAAGACTCTATATGCCCTTGTGTTTGAATCATATCCTAGTAAAAAGCCTTCTACAGTCTTAGGAGCAAATTTTGATTTTCTACCTCTTTTAACAAGAGACTCTAAAATATGAAACATTGGGCTTTTTACCGGTGAGGAGTTCGTAGGATGTCTTCTTGAGGATTCGGTGTAGATACAACCGGTTGATGGCGTAGCAAGCGGTGTTGACCGTCTCGGCCCAAAACCGATCCGAAGTCTTGTACTCATCAAGCATGGTTCTTGCCATGTCTAATAGAGTTCTATTCTTCCTCTCCACTACACCATTTTGTTGTGGCATGTAGGAAGAAGAGAACTCATGCTTGATGCCCTCCTCCTCAAGGAAGCCTTCTATTTGTGAATTCTTGAACTCCGTCCCATTATCGCTTCTAATTTTCTTGATCCTTAAGCCGAACTCATTTTGAGCTCGTCTCAAGAATCCCTTTAAGGTCTCTTGGGTTTGAGATTTTCCTGTAAAAAGAATACCCAAGTGAAGCGAGAATAGTCATCCACAATAACAAGACAGTACTTACTCCCGCCGATGCTTATGTAAGCGATCGGGCCGAATAGGTCCATGTGGAGGAGCTCGAGTGGCCTGTCAGTCGTCAAGATGTTCTTATGTGGATGATGAACACCAACTTGCTTCCCTGCTTGGCATGCGCTACAGATCCTGTCTTTCTCAAAATGCACATTTGTTAGTCCCAAAATGTGCTCTCCCTTTAGAAACTTGTGAAGATTCTTCATCCCAACATGGGCTAGTCGGCGATGCCAGAGCCAACCCATGTTAGTCTTAGCAATTAAGCAAGTATCGAGTTCAGCTCTATTGAAATCAACTAAGTATAGCTGACCCTCTAATACTCCCTTAAAAGGTACTAAATCATTACTTCTTCTAAAGACAGTAACACTAGTATCCGTAAAAAGACAGTTGTAGCCCATTTTACATAATTGGGAAACAAAAAGCAAGTTGTAATCTAAAGAATCTACAAGAAAAACATTGGAAATAGAATGGTCAGGAGATATAGCAATTTTGCCCAGTCCTTTGACCAAACCTTGATTTCCATCCCCGAATGTGATAGCTCGTTGGGGATCTTGGTTTTTCTCATAGGAGGAGAACATCCTTTTCTCCCCTGTCATGTGGTTTGTGCACCCGCTATCGATGATCCAACTTGAGCCCCCGGATGCATAAACCTACAAAACAAATTTAGTTCTTGATTTTAGGTACCCAAACAGTTTTGGGTCCTTTGACATTAGAGACAAGAACTTTGGGTACCCAAACACAAGTCTTTGATCCCTTGTGTTTGTCCCCAACATACTTGGCAACTACCTTGTCGGATTTGTTAGTCAAAACATAAGATGCATCAAAAGTTTTAAATGAAATGCTAGGTTCATTTGATGCACTAGGAGATTTCTTCTTAGGCAATTTAGCACGGGTTGATTGCCTAGAGCTAGATGTCTCATCCTTATACATAAAAGCATGATTAGGGCCAGAGTGAGACTTCCTAGAATGAATTCTCCTAATCTTATGCTCGGGATAACCGGCAGGGTACAAAATGTAACCCTCGTTATCCTGAGGCATGGGAGCCTTGCCCTTAACAAAGTTAGATAATTTTTTAGGAGGGGTATTAAGTTTGACATTGTCTCCCTTTTGGAAGCCAATGCCATCCTTGATGCCAGGGTGTCTCCCACTATAAAGCATACTACGAGCAAATTTAAATTTTTCATTGTCTAGCTCATGCTCGGCAATTTTAGCATCTAATTTTGCTATATAATCATTTTGTTGTTTAATTAAAGTCATGTGATCATGAATAGCATCAATGTCGACATCTCTACATCTAGTGCAAATAGAAACATGCTCAATGGTAGATGTAGATGGTTTGCAAGAATTTAATTCAACAATCTTAGCATGTAATATGGCATTTTCATCTCTAAGACTGGAAATGGAAGCATTGCAAACATTTAATTCATTAGCCTTAGCAATTAATTTTTCATTTTCATTTCTAAGGCTAGCAAGAGAGACATTTAATTTTTCAATCTT
Source organism: Zea mays (assembly GCF_902167145.1). NCBI lineage: Eukaryota > Viridiplantae > Streptophyta > Magnoliopsida > Poales > Poaceae > Zea > Zea mays. The sequence continues at coordinate 199,382,256 of NC_050098.1, forward strand.
AGCAATGGACATAGCATGATCATTTCTAAGATTGGCATATGAGTCATCACAAACATTTGAATCAACCTTAGCAATTAATCTAGCATTCTCATTCCTAAGGTTGGCAATCAAATCATGGCAAGTGCTTAGCTCACTAGTTAATTTTTCACATTTTTTCATCTCTAGAGCATAAGCATTCTTAACCTTAACATGCTTCTTATTTTCCTTAATTAGGAAGTCCTCTTGGCTATCCAAGAGTTCATCCTTATCATGAATAGTGCTAATCAATTCATTTAACTTCTCCTTTTGTTGCATGTTAAGGTTGGCAAAAAGAGTAAATAAATCATCCTCATCATCACTAGAATTAGCCTCATCACTAGAGGTGACATATTTAGTGGAGGATTTAGATTTAACCTTCTTCTTTTTGCCGTCCTTTGCCATGAGGCGCTTGTGGCCGACGTTGGGGAAGAGAAGTCCCTTGTTGACGGCGATGTTGGCGGCGTCCTCGTCAGAGGAGGAGTCGGTGGAGCTCTCGTCGGAGTCCCACTCCCGGCAAACATGGGCATCACCGCCCTTCTTCTTGTAGTACTTCTTCTTTTCCTTTCTTCTCCCCTTCTTGTCGTCGCCCCTGTCACTGTCACTAGAAATAGGACATTTTGCTATAAAGTGATCGGGCTTACCACACTTGTAGCAAACCTTCTTGGAGCGGGGCTTGTAGTCCTTCCCCCTCCTTTGCTTGAGGATTTGTCGAAAGCTTTTGATGATTAAAACCATCTCCTCATTGTCGAGCTTTGAGGCGTCGATGGCGAGCCTACTTGATGTAGACTCTTCCTTTTTCTCCTCTGTTGCCTTGAATGCGACGGGTTGTGCCTCGGGCGTGGAGGAGGTGCCTTGCTCGATGATTTTCTTTGAGCCTTTAATCATTAGCTCAAAGCTCACAAACTTCCCTATGACTTCCTCGGGAGACATTAGCTTGTATCTAGGATCACCTCGAATTAATTGAACTTGCGTAGGGTTAAGAAAAACGAGGGATCATAGAATAACCTTGACCATCTCATGGTCATCCCATTTGGTGCTCCCGAGGTTGCGCACTTGGTTCACCAAGGTCTTCAAGCGGTTGTACATGGCTTGCGGATCCTCTCCTTGGTGAAGCATGAAGCGATCGAGCTCCCCCTCGATCGTCTCACGCTTGGTGATCTTGGTCACCTCGTCTCCTTCGTGCGCGGTCTTGAGCACGTCCCAAATTTCCTTTGCACTCTTCAACCCTTGCACCTTATTATACTCCTCTCGACTTAGAGAGGCGAGGAGTATAGTAGTGGCTTGGGAGTTGAAGTGGTGGATTTGGGCCACTTCGTCCGAATCATAGTCTTCATCCCTTACGGATGGTACCTATACACCAAACTCAACAACGTTCCAAATGCTTATGTGGAGTGAGGTTAGATGGTGCCTCATTTTGTCACTCCACATATTATAATCTTCACCGTCAAAAACCGGTGGTTTGCCTAGTGGAACGGAAAGTAAAGGAGTACGCTTTGAAATACGAGGGTAGCGTAGGGGAATCTTACTATACTTCTTGCGCTCATGATGCTTAGAAGTTATGGATGGCGCGTCGGAGCCGGAGGTGGATGGCGATGAAGAATCGGTCTTGTAGTAGACCACTTTCCTCATCTTCTTTTTCTTGTCGCCACTCTGATGCGACTTGAGGGAAGAGGATTCCTTCTCCTTCCCTTTGTTGCGGGACTCTCTCGATGGAGCCTTCCCGTGGCTTGTAGCGGGCTTGTCGCCGGTCACCATCTCCTTCTTGGCGTGATCTCCCGACATCACTTCGAGCGGTTAAGCTCTAATGAAGCACCGGGCTCTGATACCAATTGAAAGTCGCCTAGAGGGGGGGTGAATAGGGCGAAACTGAAATTTGCAAAGTTAATCACAACTACAAGCCGGGTTAGCATTAGAAATATAAGCGAGTCCGAGAGAGAGGGTGAAAAACAAATCGCAAGCAAGTAAAGAGTGAGACACAAGGATTTGTTTTACCGAGGTTCGGTTCTTGCAAACCTATTCCCCGTTGAGGTGGTCACAAAGACCGGGTCTCTTTCAACCCTTTCCCTCTCTCAAACGGTCACTTAGACCGAGTGAGCTTCTCTTCTCAATCACACGAGACACTAAGTCCCCGCAAGGACCACCACACAATTGGTGTCTCTTGCCTCGATTACAATTGAGTGAATTACAAGAAGAATGAGAAAGAAAAGAAGCAATCCAAGTGCAAGAGCTTCAAATGAACACAAATGTCGCTCTCTCTAGTCACTATTGATTTGGAGTGATTCCGGACTTGGGAGAGGATTTGATCTCTTTGGTTGTGTCTAGAATTGAATGTTGTAGCTCTTGTAATGTGTTGGAAGGTGGAAAACTTGGATACCATGAATGGTGGGGTGGTTGGGGTATTTATAGCCCCAACCACCAAACTAGGCGTTTGGTGGAGGCTGCTGTCGACGGGCGCACCGGACAGTCCGGTGCGCCAGCCACGTCACCTGGCCGTTAGGGTTCGACCGTTGGAGCTCTGACAGGTGGGGTCTTCTGGCTGTCCGGTGGTGCACCGGACAAGTACTGTAGACTGTCCGGTGCGCCTTCTGACGCTGCTCTGACTCTGGCGCGCACTGTAGCGCATTGAATGCGGTTGCAGTTGATCGTTGGCGCTGAAGTAGCCGTTGCTCTGCTGGCACACCGGACAGTCCGGTGCGCCACCGGACACTGTCCGGTGCCTCACCGGACAGTCCGGTGAATTATAGCGGAGCGCCCTCTGATTTTCCCGAAGGTGACGAGTTTGGAGCTGAGTTCCCTGGTACACCGGACACTGTCCGGTGCGCCAGACCAGGGCACACTTCGGTTGTCTTTTGCTCTCTTTGTTTGAACCCTTTCTTGGTCTTTTTATTGGTCTATTGTGAACCTTTGGCACCTGTAAAACTTATAACCTAGAGCAAACTAGTTAGTCCAATTATTTGTGTTGGGCAATTCAACCACCAAAATCAATTAGGAAAAGGTGTAAGCCTATTTCCCTTTCAGTTTATAACCAAACCAAATCCCAACTTATAATCACACAAAATAACACTTGTTGGGACAGTTATTGGCACCCTCATATATTTTCTCATAATTTTAAAAATATTTTGCCATAGGCTAGATAATTTTTAGAGAAAATAGGCAAATGGTGATATTTGCATTTTGGCGTTGCACTAGGGGTTTTCATGAAAGATTTGAGTTTTGAATACTCCCCCTAAGTGTAGTGCCTCATGCATATCTCAAGAACCAACAATTACATAGTAAGTAAGAATTTAAGTACTAAAAGCTTAAAACTAAGACTTGTCAAGTTTGATCCCGAGTTAAGCTTTTTCACTCGCTTTGTTGGCGGTTATCTCAACTAGGTTAGACAAGCCCTAGATGCAATACAAGAAATGTAAATATGCAATGCAAGCTTGACAACACCATTTGAGATCTTAAATAAAATTTTTGAGATCAAGTATATTTAATTCATTACTCAACATGCAAAAGCGGGTTTTATCAAGAGGTTTAGTGAAAATATCCGCTAATTGATCTTCCGTCCTCACTCCTTCTAAAATGATGTCTCCTTTAGCAACATGATCTCTAAGGAAGTGATGACGGATATCAATGTGCTTAGTGCGAGAGTGTTGTATAGGATTATTAGCAATTTTAACAGCACTCTCATTGTCACACAACAAAGGTACCTTTTCTAGAATTACGCCATAGTCTAGAAGAGTTTGTTTTATGTATAAAATTTGTGTGCAACAAGCACCCGCGGCAATGTATTCCGCTTCGGCGGTTAACAAGGCAACACTATTTTGCTTTTTGGATGTCCATGATACTAGTGATCTCCCAAGCAAATGGCATCCCCCAAAAGTACATTTTCTATCAATTTTGCAACCGGCATAATCCGAATTGGAATAGCCAATTAAGTCAAAAGTAGCTCCTTTGGGATACCAAAGGCCAACACTTGGGGTGTGCCTGAGATACCTAAGAATTCTTTTAACAGAGCGAAGATGAGCTTTCTTAGGATTAGATTGAAATCTAGCACACATGCAGACACTAAACATGATATCGGGCCTAGATGCGGTAAGATACAATAAACTACCAATCATAGAACGATAGAGTTTGATTAACCAGGTTACCTCCCTCATCTAGGTCGAGATGTCCATTTGTTGGCATGGGTGTCTTGATTGGTTTGCACTTCTCCATGTTGAACCTTTTCAACAAGTCTTTGGTATACTTCTCTTGAGAGAGGAATTTACCATCTTTCATTTGCTTGACTTGAAAGCCGAGGAAGTACGTCAGCTCACCAATCATTGACATCTCGAACTCCTTTGACATCAACTCAGCAAATTACTTGCAATGATAGTCATTTGTCGAGCCAAAGATTATGTCATCAACATATACTTGACAAATGAAAATATCACCGTTATGTTTCTTTGTGAATAGAGTTGTGTCGACGGTCCCGATCTTGAAGCCCTTTTCGATGAGGAAGTCACAAAGACACTCATACCAAGCCCTTGGAGCTTGCTTTAACCCATATAGCGCCTTGGACAACCTGTAAGCATGGTTAGGATATCTAGGGTCTTCAAATCTAGGTGGTTGCTCAACATATACAAGTTCATTTATGAAGCCATTTAAAAATGCACTTTTTACATCCATTTGATAAAGCTTAATATCATAGCATGATGCATATGCGAGTAGGATACGGATGGCTTCTAGTCGAGCAACCGGTGTAAAGGTATCTCCAAAATCTAAGCCTTCAACTTGAGAGAATCCCTTTGCAACAAGTCTTGCCTTGTTCCTCATAATCACACCTTGATCATCTTGTTTATTTCTAAACACCCACTTTGTTCCAATGATCCTTGCATCTTGTGGGGTTTCTCCAGGGTCCAAACTTGGTTACGGGTGAAGTTGTTTAGTTCTTCATGCATGGTATTCACCCAGTCTAGATCCTGTAGTGCCTCATCTATACATGTAGGCTCAACACAAGAAAAAAGGAGTGATGTTCAATAAAAGAAGCATGTTTATGTGATCCAGTAATAACCCCTTGTGAAGGACTCCCAATGATTTGGTCTTGTGGGTGTGCTTGAAGTAGTGATGAGTTCCTCTTGTTAACCACTTGGGAAGAAGATCCTGGAGCATCAACATCTTCGGCTTGTACCCTTGCTTGTTCATGAGAGACAAATGTATCTTCATTTGCATGCCTCTCATCTTTTTCATCATCTTGTGGTACACTTGATGAAGAAGGTCTGTCAATGTTTTGCACCTCTTCTTCATCTTCTTTTGGTTTGATAGCTCCAATTGGCATGTTCTTCATGGCTTCCCTAAGTGGATCATCACCTACATCATCAAGATTTTCAAGTGCTCCTTGGGAGCCATTAGTCTCATCAAATTTCACATCATATGTGTCGGGGACCATAATTAGGGGTACCCCCAAGACTCCTAATCTCAGCTGGTAACCCCCATCAGCACTAAGCTGCAAAGGCCTGATGGGTGCGATTAAGCCAAGGCTCGGTCCACTCAAGGAACACGACCTCGCCTCACCCGAGCCCAGCCTCGGGCAAGGGCAGCCGACCCCGGAAGATTCACGTCTCGCCCGAGGACCCCCTCAAGCGACGTACACACCTTCGGCTCGCCCGAGGCCCAGTCTTCGCCAAGAAGCAACCTTGGCCAGATCGCCACACCAACAGACCGAATCGCAGGAGCATTTAATGCAAGGATGGCCTGACATCTTTTCCTGTCACGCGCCCTTCAGCCGACAGAGCCGAAAGTGACCGCAGTCACTTCGCCACTCCACTGACCGGCCTGACAAGAAGATAGCGTCGCCTGCGTCGCTCCGACTGTTGTGCCACTCGACAGAGTGAGGCTGACAGCAGCCAAGTCCGGCCTCGGGCGCCATAGGAAACTCCGCTTCGCCCGACCCCAGGGCTCGGACTCGGGCTCGACCCCGGAAGACGACGAACTCCGCTTCGCCCGACCCCAGGGCTCGGACTCGGGCTCGGCCCCGGAAGACGACGAACTCCGCCTCGCCCGACCCCAGGGCTCGGACTCGGGCTAGGCCCCGGAAGACGACGAACTCCGCCTCGTCCGACCCCAGGGCTCGGACTCGGGCTCGACCCCGAAAGATGACGAACTCCGCCTCGCCCGACCCTAGGGCTCGGACTCGGGCTCGGCCCCGGAAGACGACGAACTCTGCCTCGCCCGACCAGGGGCTCGGACACGACCTCGACCTCGGAAGACCGACTCGACCCCAACCTCGGAAGAGCCTCCGCCTCGCCCGACCCAGGGCTCGGACCAACCACGTCACAGGGGGGCCATCATTACCCTATCCCTAGCTAGCTCAGGCTACGGGTAACAGGATCGGCGTCCCATCTGGCTCACCCCAGAAAACAGATAATGATGGCGCCCCGCGTGCTCCATGACGACGGCGGCTCTCAGCCCCTTACGAAAGCAAAGAGACGTCAGCAAGGACTCGACAGCCCCGACAGTTGTCCTTCCACAAGGCTCCAACGCTCCTTCGACGGCCACGACATCACATGAACAGGGTGCCAAAACCTCTCTGGCTGCCACGACGGCATGTACTTAGGGCACTAGCTCCTCTCTGCTAGACACGATAGCGCACTGCTACACCCCCCCCATTGTACATCTGGACCCTCTCCTTACGCCTATAAAAGGAAGGTCCAGGGCTCTCTTACGAGAAGGTTGGCCGCGCGGGAGGATGGGACGACACGTAGAGTCCCTCGCTCTCCCCCCACGCGGACGCTTGTAACCCCCTACTGTAAGCGCACCCGACCTGGGCGCAGGACAACACGGAGGTCGCGGGTTTTCCCCTTTTCTCCCTCTCTTCTACCCCCTTCGTGCTCCGTCTCGCGCCGACCCATCTGGGCTGGGACATGCGGCGACAATTTACTCTTCGGTCCAGGGACCCCCCAGGGTCGAAACGCCGACAGTTGGCGCGCCAGGTAGGGGCCTGCTGCGTGTTGACGAACAGCTCCCCGTCAAGCTCTAGATGGGTAGTCTCCAGCAACCTTTCCAACCTGGGACGGTGCTCTGTTTCGGGAGTCTTGAGTTCATGTCCCTCGACGGCAGCTACGACATGATACTCCTTTCTCCGCCGCGCGACGGCGACAATGGCGGCCGACAACCCGCCCGCCGACGGCGGAATCGATGACGTCTTCCCCATGAGGCGGAAGAACGACGTCCGAGTTTGTCCCGTCGCCTCCCCCGCCGGAGGAGGAGGAGGAGGCGGGGCAACCGTGGCCAAGCAGGAGGCGGCACCTCATCGGCTGTCGAGCGAGTCGACGGCGCTGGCACCCCGACGGGGGACACGTCGGGCGTCGACCTCACGTCTGAGACAAAGACGAGTGTCGTTTCCCCGCAACACGCCAACTCCAAGCGGACGGACGACGCCAGCACGCTCGCGAAGGACTTGCTGGGCGTCACCCTCGTACCTGAGACGATGGTGCAGTCCACCCCTGACGTGACAACATCACCACCTGTCAACCAAGAGGTACCGACCAACTCCCGTCTCATGCCTTTTGGATTCGGCCTTGACCCACCAAGCGACCCCGCTTTGGTGGAAGCCTTCATAGAGGCATGCACCAACCCTCCGGGGTATCACATGCGGTCACCCTGGGACCGGCTGACGGCCGTCTCGACCTACGGACCCTCGGGTTCCAAGGAAGATGACGAGCCTGACTTTGGTTGGGATTTCTCCGGGCTCGGTAACCAAAGTGCCATGTGGGACTTCATGATCGCATGCGACTACTGCCTTTCCGATTGTTCCGACGGTAGCCACAGCTTCGGCGACGGAGACAGTGGCCCAAATCGTGAATGTTTCCACGTCGATCTAGGGGGTCCCGACGAAGGCAACCATCTTGGTATACCGGAAAACGGTGATCCCCCTAGGCCTGCGCCTCGCGTTGACATCCTTCGGGAGCTAGCTGTGGTCCCAGTCCCTGCGGGGGGTCAGGACGCACAGCTCGAGCAAATCCGCGAGATGCAGGCCAGGCTCGATGAGGGGGCAGGAACACTTGAGCCGCCCCGCCGGAACATCCGGCAGGAATGGGTAGACCAAGCTCCGGCCGGAGAGGCGCGTCATCTACCCCAGGGCATCCAGCTCCGCATCGCCGACGACGTCAAGGCAAGGCCACCACCGGCTTCCAGTGGGGTCGGCCAGAACCTGGCTGCAGCAGCGATACTTCTCCGCGCAATGCCGGAACCATCAACCACCGAAGGGCGGCGGATCCGGGGAGAGCTCAAGAATCTCCTGGAGGATGTCGCGGTCCGACGGGCCGAGAGCTCTGCCTCCCGAAGGCAGGGATACCCCTCGGAGCACCACGCCGCGACTTCTCGATTTGTGCGGGATGCCTCGGTCCACACCGGGCGCACGCGCAACACAGCGCCTGCAGCCTCGGGACGCCTCGGCAACGAGCACCACCACCGCAACTATCGAGCCCGCCTCGACGAGAGGGTGCGCCGAGGCTACCACCCCAGGCGTGGGGGACGCTACGACAGCGGGGAGGATCGGAGCCCCTTGCCCGAACCACCCGGCCCGCAGGCTTTCAGCCGAGCCATACGACGGGCGCCGTTCCCGACCCGGTTCCGAACCCCGACTACCATCACAAAGTACTCGGGGGAGACAAGGTCGGAACTATGGTTCGTGGACTACCGGCTGGCCTGCCAACTGGGTGGAACAGACGATGACAACCTCGTCATCCGCAACCTCCCCTTGTTCCTCTCCGACTCCGCTCGGGCCTGGCTGGAGCATCTGCCTCCGGGGCAGATCTCCAACTGGGACGACCTGGTCCAAGCCTTCGCCGGTAATTTCTGTGGCAGAACCACCCGAATTATTCCAGCTTAAGTGCCTAAGTCACACCTCAGGGGCCGTAACACACTTAAATCGGAATAACCCGTCAGTCACTCAGATCTAGTCTGATAGAGCCACTTAACCAGGATCAAATTCCACAATCTCACTCGATGGTGAGTCACAGAAGAAACACAATAAAACAGGAAACCTCAAATTAAGTGCGGAATTATTACATAGATCGGAGTTTTTGAGTATCAAATAAGAGTTCACAAAATAAAGTGCAGTGGATAATCGATGTCGTCGGTCTCGAGGAATTGGGCAAGGCCTAGCCCACTATTCCTCGTGCTCCTCTCCTGCTGGGGCAACATCCCACTCGACCGTCCAACCCGGTGGCAGGGTGGTAGGCCAAGTCACACCATCAACCATTTCCTGAATGGTACCTGCAAAAATTATGCCACAAGCAAGGCTGAGTATACTAATACTCAGCTAGACTTAACCGGTGTGAGGAGTCTACTCCTCTACCTCTAGACTATGCAGCTGTTTGGCTGAGGGGTTTAGTTTGCCAAAAGCCTTAGCTGTTTCTAAAATCAATTTTTAGCTTTTCAAATTCTATTATCATCAGCTTAGCTAGGTTTGCTCCTTCTAAGCATACATGGTAACAAGCATTTTTAGTTCAATCAACAAGTTATCTCATGTAACCTCATTTCACTTCTTACTCGATGCAGTACAAGGGGTCAAGCAGTCTCATTAGCTGCGAGAAGCAGACGATTCGAATCGAGTTTTAAAACCTTGCAAGGTAAACCTAAACACACGACATGTTAGGGCACTCCGTCCCCACACATGTCAACCGTCTCCATCGATTCCCCGTTCGCGTCCAGGCCTCACCGCCTTGGCATACAAGGCTCCACTGACCCCGGCTGCCGCCGTGCAGTGACCGCACTTGTACCCACCATAGCTAGCATGGGAGACCCAGTCTCAGGTCGCATGAGGGATAAAGTCCGCGCCCGGCTTCACTCAGGTACTAGGTTTACCGGTTACCATTTTTCCCAGCATGTGCTTAGTACGTTCAAAAGCTTGACTCAGGTATCCACACATTAATCCTTAATTCCTTTTTCCGTCTCATGGACAAGGCATCCTCCCTGGACCCAAGTCCATAGACTAACATATATCCCGTTATCAAGATGAATACAATCAATTCCTGACCTCGCGTGAGTGCTGGAAAAATCACTCGACTTCTACCGAGATTCTGATTAGCAAGCAGCTACTCGACCTAGCATACTAGTATTCATCTCAAAAAGGAATCCTAAGTTCATGCAACTAGAGGTTTCAAGCAACTCCTACACTTAAGTGCACATTACAATCCTACAAGCATTAAGTGTAGTAAAATAGCATATAATAATATGGCTATGCATATAAACCGGGGGTTGCCTTCAATTGCTGGGGCTGCGGGGAGATCCTCAATAGCAGCCTCTGAAGCCTGCTCCTGGTCCTCCTCTTGGACAGGTCCTTGCTCGGGGATGAGCACGTACTCTCCGTCGGCAAGATTACAATCTAATGAATGCAATACGTAAGATATATGCATGATATAATATGTGCTTTTAGAAATTACAACTTTGGAGGTGTACGATTTACTTTGAGTTAAACAAGGTTAACTTTACTGATGTAAGACCCTTGGGTGGTATACTTGGTAAATTGGGTCAAACTTCATCTAAGGTAAGTGGTAGGTTTATTTTTGGGGTTCCACTGAATTCCTTTTAAGTCTTAGTGAGAGTTGATAAGTACTCAAGTTAGACTTATTGGGGTGAGGTTTATTTCTTCTTTCCTTTTCTTTTATTCTCTTTAATGTTTTGGAGTGGGTTTGAACTACAAGTTGCTTAAATAAAATTCCAAAAATTCTGCAAAAATTACAGTGGCTTGGTACTGGTGTATATTTCTCTGTCTTAAAATTTGGGGATCAGAAAGTGATTGGTTTTCTCTGGACAAAATTATTAAATTCTAGGGCAGAAGGGGTGCTTTGAACTACAACTATTGTTTAACAGTGGGTAATTCTCTAAAACTTATTTTTGCTGGCTTTTAGGTATTATAACATGACCTGATACAAAGTTCTAGCCATTAATACCTTTTAATTATTTTACTATGGTTTTCTCAAGTTTCTAGCCACATTGGTGCTTTCTACTACCACTATATTTGAAAAATATCAAACAACAAAGTTCTTATTTTTCTTAGTTTTTATTTTGTGCAAGAGCAATCATTCTGAAGTTTGGCATCTTTTTGCTTAAAGGAAGGGGTGGTATGCATTATTTGAATTTAGTGGCCTTTCTCATAAAACATTAGCAATAGGTAAGAATTTGCTCCTTTTTCGTGGGTTTGTATTTTTCTCTGGTGGTTTATTTCATTATGGACTTAGTCAATTTTTTGGTTGCCCATTATCATATTATTAGGGGTTGTTCAAGACTTATTTGAAAAATGCCTCATTATCATTTTATATTAATTTTCCTCACTTAAAAGGTTGGGCTGAGGTGTTCTTTATTTTTGTAATGGGGCTCTAGTGGTTGTAAGTCCACTGGATTTTTATTATCTATTTTGGGTATAGTTTTGTAATTCTAATAATTGATTTTCAGTTCAAATAAGGCTAAATAAAGCATTCTAATTTAAAACTGATCTGGACTAATGGTCTCTTTATTTTTCCTAGGTTCTCTGTTACTTAAGCAAACTAGGAAAAATAATTTTAATCACTATTCATGAATTCCTAATGCCTTTCTGATTTTTCCTAAGTTTTGGGAAAAATAGCTTTAATTGAATATCTATATCATATTTTCCAATGCTGGGGTTCCTATTATTTTCAAATAGTGCCTAAATAAGGTTGGTGTTGGGGGCTTGTTCTCAAATGCTATGAATTAAGAATAAGACAACATAAAAGTGTTAAATGTCGAACTCCTTCGTCCTTAGAAACAGTATATCCCTTCGGATATAATGAATCTCAGACGAAGGTTACGAAAGAAAAGACCTTCGTTAGGTTAATAAATGGTTAAACAGAGCAACTATGTATATATATAATGTGTGAGTAATAATACCAGCATTATCATCGATATATTCCCATTATTAAATTCATAAAAACGAATTACAAATGTACCTTCAGATAGATGTAAAGTAAAGGTACAAATGTGATGCGAAAAAGCGTATGCCAAGTCAGCGTGAACAGTACGGGAGTACTGTTCACCTATTTATAGGCACGGGACGCAGCCCGTGTAAAATTACATTGATGCCCTTTACATTTATCAATAACTACAGTAATTCTTCGAGGTCCAATTTGGCTTTTCATCTTTAAGTCGGTTCCTCTTTTCTGTTATTGTGCCGAAGCCTTTCTGCACATAGCTTCGTGATCGTCTTATCCTTCGTCATGATCGTTTTTCATTCTAGTCAAGCTTCGTCTTAACCATGCTCTTGTATATTCGCGACCTGACTCCAAAGGTGCCTGTTCCGAAGGTGCCTGTTCACATATTACACATGGAAAATATTGTCAAACTATGCTTTTGAGGACCTTCGGGAGCCGAAGGCCCCCAACAGTAGCCCCTCGCAATATCAATTTATTGTAAAGATAAATTCATATTGTGACATGGACGAAGGCTTTAAGCCGAAGGTCCGAAAAAACACCTTCCTTTTGCTAGAATAGCAACAGTCATTGACAAGCGGGGCCCTCTAGTTTTCGACATAATGGGTGTATAAATACAAGCTCACCACGAGTTTATTTGGCACGCCCTTTTGCCACCTGCTTTTTACTCACCCAGCTTTTAGCCTGCGCGCGACAGCATTTGCTCGGTCTTAAATTTTTAAGCTTCAGTTCCAAGTCTGGTTTGCCAGCATTCGCGAAAATGTCTGAGGATAAGATAGTTGCTGGTGCTTCGAAGCTAAGCCTTTCGGAGGAAATGCACCTGGGTTTTCTTGAGTCAATGTCGAAGACCAATACGGAAAAGATTGTCAAGGAAACTTTGGAGGGTTTATCTGAAGATACTGGCGACAGTGATAGTTATGATGTGGATAGTGGTAGAGAGGACTCCGAAGATCGCCCGTGGCGGCCTAGTCACTCAAACTTCGGAAAATCAACTATGAAGCAGAGTCACCTTGAAAATATGAGGGGGAGATATTTCCGAGATATATCCATCGTGAGGGCAGATGACGGAGAAAAAACTACGCCGACCCCCGAAGATAATGAAGTCATGATCTTCCGAAGCTTTTTAAAGGCTGGGCTACGATTCCCTCTAAGCAGGTTTGTGGTAGAAGTTCTGAAAATATATCAAATTTACCTTCATCAACTTACCCCTGAGGCAGTGATAAGATTGGGAATCTTCGTCTGGGCCGTGAAGAGCCAGGGCCTGGAGCCAAGTGCAAAAAGCTTTTGCAATATACACGAGCTAGTATATGAGACGAAACCCTGGGGTAAGGAGCAATATCATAATAATTTTGGTTGTTATAGCTTCGGTGCCCGCTCTGGGTCTAGCTGTCCCGTGCCAACCTTTCGGAAGAGATGGTCCGGGGAATGGATGAAGGAATGGTTCTATGTGAAGAACGATTTGAAGGTTCGGGAAGATATCAAAGATATCATCATGCGCCCTATCTGGCAGCGCTTCGGACTCCGGAAACCAAAGGTAGAAATGGACGAAGCAGCTGAAGAATGTCAGAGGGCCTTCGGCGTAGTCTGTTCTTTTATTGGGACCAGGGATTTAATGCAAGAGCACATTGCCTTCAGAGTGTGGCCACTTGCAGATAACTGGGAAATGCCGAAGGAGACCGTTAAAGAAACTGACGAGGGTGGACTAATCAGGCTGAAATATACATTCAAATACGGAGATAAGTTTGTTGAACCGGATGATGATTGGCTAAAAAGCATTGAGAATGTAAGTGATGAATTGCTTGGGGCATACTCAAAGGCCGAAAACACTGCATTATCAGCGGCTTTCGGAGGCCGGAAGAAGAAGAGACTCAACCGAGTATTTGATGCAATTGGGTTTATCTATCCCGACTACTATTATCCAATGCGAGGTCAAAAGAGAAAAAATACTTCTCCTGCAAAGGACACAGCTTCGGCTGCTCCCGGGGAGCCAGCGCCGAAGAGGAAGAAGGTAAAAGTGTTCACACACCCTCCACGCTGTATTGAGCCGGCCATAGTGCCCGAGTTTATTGGCGAGGCCTCTTCGGCAACCGAAGCCAGAGAACCAACTACAGCACCAAAATCCGAAGAAATGGCCGAAGCACCAGCAATAGAAAAAACAGGAGAAGAGAGAACTGGAGAAAGAAAAACACTAGATGTTTTAAGTCCTTCATCAAAAGTTGAGGCAGCCAAAAGGCAGAAGGGGCCAGCAGCGACCCCGAAAAGAAAAAGGATGGTTAATGTGTTGGATGTTTTCGAGACAATTAAATCTTCAAGCACAACTCCAAAGAAAACTGTTGAAGTGTCTACTGAAGCCTTTGCTGCTGAAACTTCGAAGCAACAATTTGAAACTGAAGCTGGGCCTTCGGAATCCACCAAGATACAACCTTTGGAGGCCGAAAAAATGTCAAAGGCAAGTTTAGAAACTGAAAAAGCAAAAATAACAGAGCCGATTCTGACTGAGGAAATTGGCACTGCCACCCCCGAAGCATCTTCCAAAATACATGATTATGTTGTGCGACATGCTTCGGGGAAGAAACTATCTGAAGAAGAGATTTTTGAAGCCAATCACTATGCCCGAGAACTGAAGTATCCGAGGGGGGCCGTAGTGTTCAATGGGACAAACGAAGATGATTTCCTATACTGTCTCCCAGACAATAAAGAATTATCCGTGTGCCGGGAGATGGCTAGAAGCATGGGGTTCCCGAAACTCGAAGCTGGCCTTTGTGCCATGACGAAGGACGATCTTGCGGATAGCCTGGCATACAATAGTCTGAAGGTACAAAAATTGTGAATTTTGAAGTTTATGAATTTTGAATTAGTTTTTTGCTCTTATGTTAACTCATTCATTCTTTTGAATAGGGCTTAATACTCAGCAATGCCTTAAGGGCTCAGAAGAATGCCGAAGATGAGAGCTGCACCATTGCTCTCAACAACCTTCGAACAGAGGTTATCAGGCTAAGAAACGAAGCCTTGGAGAAGGACAGAGTTCTGCTTACATTAGTGGAAAAAATGAAGGAAGACGAAGCTAACTCTAAAACTCAAGCCGAAGCTCAGAAGCGTGAAATCGAAGATCTTCGTAAACAACTAGCCCGAGCCAAAGAAGAACGCATTCTTGAAGAAACAAAACGAGAATTAAGCGATCAATGGGCAGATCATTTAGAAATAAATGTTAAAGAGCTTCGTGCTTCGAAGAAGAGGTGCTACGATAAATCCATAGAATGTGTTAAGAAAATAAAATCCAGCTTCGCCAGCGTTGGCGCGTTCTCTAGTGAAGAAAATTTCACAAGAGGAAATCCAGAAGGCCCGATTGAATGGATTAGTCGCGAAGCTGATGTCTTCGACGAAATCTTGAATAGTCGCGGGGATATTTGTGCTTTTTCGGGCGCCAGGGGAATTGTTACCATTTTAGAGAAGAGAGGGTGCGAGCATGTGAAATCTTTGGCGCAGTCTGAAGCTACTTTATCCTCTGAAGATATCAGAGACCCTTCAGCCGAAGCAAGTCAGGTTGGTGGAAAATTTTTCACTGACATTTGGGGCAATGGCGGCCGAAAAATGGCTCAAGAGATCATTCAGAGAAGTGAAAAAGGCATCCATGATGCTAGGGAGGTAGCGAGAGCTGCTGAAAAAAACACAGGGCTCGAAGGGCAAATAGGTATTAATTAGTGATTTTTATTTTGTTGTAATTCTTGATTTTGAACTTTATTCGTAGTTTGTAATAGTAATATAGTTGTGTCCTCTCCTCCCTCAGAACCCGCTGAGGCATCTGCAGACCCTCCCCCGAAGGGAGATGACGAAATTAGACAAATGGCCGAAGCCATCATGGACGAAGTTGTCAATCAGCTGCTAAACGAAGCTGCAGAAGTAGTTCTTAGGGAAGATTAAATGCTATTGTAAAAATGCTTGGAACATGACAAGTTTAAAACTTTGTAACTTTGAATGTAATATATAATCTATTTACGGTTCAATTCTTTACGATGCATGAAATTTTTTTTACATACCGCTTTTTGAGCCTTCGGCGAAAAAACACCTTCCCTTCTTTTCATGCTTCGTAAAGAAAATCTTTTATGTGTCACAAGAGTTGTCATATTTCTTTGATGAAGAATCTCCGAACTTCATGAAAACATTCTTTGAATCCATAAAAAAGTCTTATGTTGCCTCTCAAATGAAGCTACACTTCTTCTCAATTTATCTTGTGCCTTGGCACGATTTTCTCTTTTTCAAACATTCTTCGAAGATCAATGTTGTGTCCCCTTCCTGTTCTCCATGCAAAATGATGGATGATGCTTATGTTATGCAAAATGATGTAATGATGTTATGTTATGCAAAATGACATTTATGCTGAAAATACATATATCCCTGCCATAGAGCACACAATCTTTTTATCTCAGCGTTGACTTTTCGCTGTAAGCCTCCCTTGGGAGCTTCTTCGCTTTTTACTTTCAGCAGAATCAGCGTTTATTTTTCACTGTAAGCCTCCCTTAGGAGCTTCTTCGCCTTTTACTTTCAGCGGAATCAGCGTTTATTTTTCGCTGTAAGCCTCCCTTAGGAGCTTCTTCGCCTTTTACTTTCAGCGGAATCAGCGTTTATTTTTCGCTGTAAGCTCTGCATTCCCTTTGGAACGACTTTCGAGCAGAAAACTTACACTGCGCTCCCTTAGGAACGACTTTTTATTATTTCAAAAAAGTTATGGCTCATTCCTTAGAACAAGTTTTCGATAATCCGAAGGTTCTCCGTGCCTCCATAAATTCTTGTGCTTCGGTAACTCAAGCCTTTGGAGGAGATATATTTTCATTATGATAATACGGTAAACTGTTACAAGGATTTGAGAAATAATAAAAAACACTTAAACTCCCCATAATTGTTCTTTACTGCGAAGAAAATAAAACTGAACGTGAAAGCATAAAAAACTGTTGTGGGAGTAGGATATTTTGTCAGTAAATGTGCTTCGACTCTGGCACAGTGCTATTGACTGTGCGAGCTTCGGATTCTTCTCTAAGTCCCTCTGGGGGTGAGAGTGCTGGCTCCCTTCTGGCTGTGGAGCTCGTTGTATTGGTGGTGGCGGTGGAAGCTGTTGCCAGGAAGCTTGGGGTTGGCTTGCCGAAGCAACAGAGGCTGCAGGGTGATTGCCTACATATTCTGGAATGTAAGGCGAATGATACGAAGCAGTATGCATAACCTGCTTCGGCTGGCTCTGTTGTGCTGCAGCCTCTGCTAGCTCCTTTTGCTTTTGAATGGTAACATGACACATTCTGGTAGTATGGCCCTTGCCTTCACCGCAGAATAAGCAGTAAGTTTTTCTTGGTTGATCTCCAAATCTTCCCCCGAAGCCCCTGGCGCCTCTGCCTCTTGGCGCTTGTGGCCGAAAAGAGCTTTGCTGTTGCCCCGAAGCTTGCTGTTGCCCCGAAGCTTGCGAGGAATACTGTGACCTTTGCTGCTGACTCCCTTTGTCATCATTTTGAGTAGAATTGTGAATTGACCTGACATGCCTCGGATAAAAGCTTCCTCCGAAGCTCCTGGTCATTTCAGAAAACCTGAGAGCTTCCTCCCTTCTTTGGCGAAAATCATTGTCAGCTCGAATATACTCGTCCATCTTCTGGAGCAGCTTCTCCAAAGTTTGAGGAGGTTTCCTGGCAAAGTACTGAGCTGAAGGTCCTGGCCAAAGCCCCTTAATCATGGCCTCAATGACAATTTCATTGGGCACTGTTGGTGCTTGTGCCCTCAGACGTAGAAACCTTCGGACATATGCCTGAAGGTACTCTTCGTGATCCTGGGTGCACTGGAATAAAGCTTGAGCAGTGACTGGCTTCGTCTAAAAACCTTGGAAGCTGGTTATCAACATATCCTTCAGCTTTTGCCATGAGGTGATTGTTCCTGGCCTAAGGGAGGAGTACCAGGTTTGTGCAACGCTCCTGACAGCCATGACGAAGGACTTTGCCATGACCGCTGTGTTGCCACCATATGAAGATATAGTTGTCTCATAACTCATCAAGAATTGCTTCGGGTCTGAATGACCGTCATACATAGGGAGCTGAGGTGGCTTATAAGACTGTGGCCAAGGTGTAGCCTGCAGTTCTGTTGACAGGGGAGAAGTGTCATCAAAAGCAAAATTTCCATGATGGAAATCTTCATACCAGTCATCCTCGTTGTAGAAACCCTCTTGATGAAGCTCTCTGCGTGGGGGCCTTTGATTCTGGTCATCTTGAGCGAGATGTCGAAGCTCTTCAGAGGCTTCATCTATCTGCTTTTGAAGATCAGCTAGACAAGCCATCTTCTCCTTCTTCCGTTGAACCTGTTGATGGAGCATCTCCATTTTTTGTATTTCTTGGTCCAAGTCGTCTTCCGGAGGCGTTGGACTGATGGCCTTCCTCTTCTGGCTTCGGGCCTCCCTAAGAGAAACGACATCCTGATTGGGGTCCAGCGGCTGCAGAGTGGCAGCCCCTGTCGTTGAAGCTTTTTTCGGCGGCATGACGAAGGTGACGCTTGCCGAAGGTTTTCAAAACCCAAAAAGTGGAAGTGAGTTCACCGGAGGTGGGCGCCAATGTTGGGGGCTTGTTCTCAAATGCTATGAATTAAGAACAAGACAACATAAAAGTGTTAAATGTCGAACTCCTTCGTCCTTAGAAACAGTATATCCCTTCGGATATAATGAATCTCAGACGAAGGTTATGAAAGAAAAGACCTTCGTTAGGTTAATAAATGGTTAAACAGAGCAACTATGTATATATATAATGTGCGAGTAATAATACCAGCATTATCATCGATATATTCCCATTATTAAATTCATAAAAACGAATTACAAATGTACCTTCAGATAGATGTAAAGTAAAGGTACAAATGTGATGCGAAAAAGCGTATGCCAAGTCAGCGTGAACAGTACGGGAGTACTGTTCACCTATTTATAGGCACGGGACGCAGCCCGTGTAAAATTACATTGATGCCCTTTACATTTATCAATAACTACAGTAATTCTTCGAGGTCCAATTTGGCTTTTCATCTTTAAGTCGGTTCCTCTTTCCTGTTATTATGCCGAAGCCTTTCTGCACATAGCTTCGTGATCGTCTTATCCTTCGTCATGATCGTTTTTCATTCTAGTCAAGCTTCGTCTTAACCATGCTCTTGTATATTCGCGACCTGACTCCAAAGGTGCCTGTTCCGAAGGTGCCTGTTCACATATTACACTTGGAAAATATTGTCAAACTATGCTTTTGAGGACCTTCAGGAGTCGAAGGCCCCCAACAGTTGGAATACCCACAAATTTTCTTAAGTTCAGTACAGAAGTAAAACTAATTTTCCTTAATTAAACAAGGTTTGGTCAGTTTCTATCTTTAATTTTAAACTCTAAAATTTAGAACATAAAGCATAGGGTTTATCATTTTTAAATGATAGATCATAATATTTAGGATTTAGCAAAATTAGTTTGACAACTTTTTATTAAGAATTCATCATGTTATGGGTTTTCTAAGTTCTCTGGTCATTTTAAAAGATTAACAGAATTGATTTAATGGAAAACCACTTTGCACGGGGTCCCTGGCGGGTATTTTAAGTTTTCTTCGCGGATCAGTCCCTGGGCTACTATTCAAATGGGTCACTGACGTTACAGAAAACCCCTCGGGTTCTTCAAATCCTAACCCGAGGTCCTTCTCCTAACTTAAACAGTAACCGCGGCGGAAGAAAGGGCGAAGGGGCTTACCGGCGGCGAGATGGCTCCGGTGAAGTGGTCGAGGACGTAGGGGAGGTCTCGGGGATCACAACGGTGTGCGGGTCGTCGTCGGGGATGGCCGGAGTCGGTCGGTCCACGCGCGCAGGCGGGGATGCTCGTCGGCGGCGAGGAGTCCGGCCTGCTCACGGCGAGATAGTTCAATTGGACGAGTCAGAGAGGTTCACGGGATGCCAGAGAAGATATGGGTGCAAGGAATTGGGCGGAGACTCACCGGTTAGCTCTGTCCGCGCGCGGCGGCGAAAGACCGAAGTCCGGTGAGGTCGATCTCGGGCCTCCAGTGAAGTCTGGCCTGGTCCGAGGGCTTGGAAAGCTTCACGGGCCACTGGCGGAGCTAGCCGAAGCACTAGCTCGACTTGGGGGTGGCTGGAGTGGGCTGGCCACGGTGGCCGAAGCTCTGGCGGCAATGGCGGGCGGAATTGAGCTCGCCGGAGCTAAGGAGAGGGGGCTGGCCGGTGAAAGTGAGCGCGGGGTGAAGTGGGGCGCGCCTGGGGAGGCTTTATAGGCACGGCGCGGTGCACGGGCGTCCATGGACCGGCGAGCGCGCGCGGGCGTGCACTGGGAGGCGCGGTGCGCGAACGGGCATGAACCGGAGGTGTCAGCCACGGTCGAACACGTGTGCCCGTTGCCTCTACCCATGTTCAAGCGCTGGTTGGGTGCAAATCTTCGCGAATTTGGGCAAGATCGCTGTGAAGGATTTGTTCACCTGACCTTGCTTTGTCTTTTGTGTATGGACGTCGCGCGGTTTTAGGCTAGGGACAGGGAGTTGTAGCGTCACCAAGGTGCCAGTGTCAGAATGTCTGGTCCCGAGGTCAAACTGCGCCAAAACCGTGTCAAATGAATTTGGTTTGAGTTCAAACTTTTCCAGGACGTGTTCAAGGGAATTTGGCACAATTTTGATATTTGGATCTTCTAGTTTTGAGTTTCGAAAAACAGAGAACGTAGTTGATCTTTGGAAAGAGGTCTGAATTTCAGAAATTCAGAAATCTGAATTTCTCCAAGGGTTCATGGTTCAAGGGCTGATTTGGGAATTTTAAAAAGACCAAAAGGCCAAACTCTCTTACTATGTTTTGTTAGTTATTTGGTGAACTAAAGTTTTGTAATTTGATCATATCTAAATTTTTGCATTTTCCCTCATGACTTCTCCCAATTCCCTTTTATGCTTAACTTGGCTTACTTAGGGTTTATTAGGGTTGCAACATTATTACCTTTTGGAAAGACCCATTTGCTTTGATCATGATACTTTTAAGTATATGCTTGGTGAATTCTTTATTCTTAAGTTAATTTGATGCTCATGCTCACTTTGGTTCACATAAAATGATGGTTCTTGATTTGGCATTTTTAAGAAAAACCCCTAGGTGACACTGGGGTGTCACAGCCTTCCCCCCTTAAAGGAATCTTGTCCCGAGATTCGGGCCTAAGTCCTCCCAAGGTGAAGCGAAGGGTGAGACTTATAGGAAATGGGTGATTATTGTTATTATTAGGGTAAAACTGCTCTTCGAATGTCATTCTCTTTGCAACTTCAGAAGGAAGTCCTTCTTAAATTTTGTTTCGTGATTACTTTATCCTGAATTAAGATTATATCTTTAGAATTTAGATTCGAAGGGCAGGAGGAGGGGTTGGGTGTGATTACGTACCAGCTTCCTTAGGTAGGTAATCGGGGAAGTTGTATCTCAAGAATTCCTCGGTTTCCCAAGTAGCTTCTTCCTCTGAGTGATTACTCCACTGGACCTTGTACATCTTGATCGATTTAGCCCGAGTTGATCTTTCTTTGCAATCCAGAATCTTGGAGGGGTACTCTTGGTACGATAGATCTGGCTCTATCTCCAATTCTGGCTCTGCTATGATCTCGGTCGGCAATCGAACACACTTCTTCAGCTGAGATACATGGAATACACTGTGAATGGCAGACATCTTCGAAGGTAACTTCAGCTTATATGCCACTGGTCCACATGCTTCTATGATCTCATAAGGTCCAATGTAACGAGGGGCTAGCTTGCCTTTGATCCCAAACCTCTACACTCCCTTGGTGGGTGATACCTTGAGGTACACAAAATCTCCCACCTCGAACTGGAGAGGTTTCCTTCTTCTATCATGGTAACTCTTCTGCCTGGCCTGAGCAGCTTCTAGATTCTTCCTGATTAGTTTGACCTTCCTTTCGGCTTCAGTCACTAAGTCAGGTCCAAAAACTCCTCTCTCTCTAGGTTGAGACCAATTGAGTGGTGTCCTACACCTTCTTCCATAGAGAGCTTCAAAAGGTGCCATCCTTAGGCTGGATTGGTAACTATTGTTATAAGCAAACTCTGCCAAGGAGAGGTGCTTATCCGAGTTCCTACCACAATCGATCGCACAAGCTCTCAGCATACCCTCCAGAATTTGGTTTACCCTTTCCGTCTGACCATCAGTCTGTGGGTGGTAAGCTGAACTCCTAATTAGCTTGGTTCCCAAAGACTCTTGCAATTGTTCCCAAAATCTGGCAACAAATTGGGCTCCTTGGTCAGAAACAATGGTCCGAGGTAATCCGTGCAAACACACGATCCGGTCAATATACAATTCTGCATACTTCTGAGCCTTATCAGTGGTGTGCACAGGAAGAAAATGTGCCACTTTCGTCAATCGGTCCACAATAACCCAAATTGAATCATGATGACGAGAGGTGTTGGGCAGACCCACAATGAAATCCATGCTGATGTCATCCCACTTCCACGAAGGTATGGACAGGGGTTGCAAAGCTCCAGCTGATTTCAGGTGGCTTGCCTTTATCCTCTGACAGGTGTCACATTCTGATACGTACTGGGCTATTTCCCTCTTCATTCTGGTCCACCAGTACAAGGGCTTCAGATCATGGTACATCTTGGTGCTTCCCGGATGCATAGAGAATTTGGAGAGATGAGCCTCATCCAAGATTTTCCTCTTGAGGTCCTGGTTTTTAGGAATCACCAATCTGCTCTTGAACCATAACACACCCTTTTCATCCTGGCGGGAACAATTATACTTCTCAACCTTCTGATGGAGATTCTTCTTGATAATCTGCACTCCCTTGTCACTGAGTTGGGCCATGATAATCTGGTCTTGCAAAGCCGGCTCAACAGAAATGTGAGACAAAGAACCAGAAGGAATCACTTCAATTTGCATCTTGCTCAACTCATCACACAAGGTGTTAATGCGAGAATCCATCAGAATACAATTGCATTGCATCTTCTGACTCAAGGCATCTGCTACCACATTAGCTTTTCCTGGGTGATAATGTACCTCCAGGTCATAATCCTTGATCAGCTCTAGCCATCTTCTCTGCCTCATGTTGAGATCAGCCTGAGTAAAGATGTACTTAAGGCTCTTATGATCAGTGAAGATGTTGCAGTGGGTTCCCATTAGATAGTGCCTCCACATTTTCAATGCATGAACCACTGCTTCCAACTCGAGGTCATGAGTGGGATAATTCTGCTCATGAGGCCTGAGTGCTCTTGAGGCATAAGCAATGACTCGGTTGTCTTGCATCAAGACACAACCTAGCCCAGTGCCAGAGGCATCGCAATATACATCAAAAGGCTTGCTATTGTCGGGTTGTGCCAATACTGGTGCTGTGGTCAGATGCTGCCTTAATGCATGGAAGGCATCTTCGCACTTCTGACTCCAAACAAATTTGGCTTCTTTCTTCAGCAACTCAGTTATAGGCTTCACAATTCGAGAGAAGTCTGGAATAAATCTTCGGTAATAACCAGTTAATCCCAGAAAACTCCGAATCTGACGGACAGTCGTTGGTGGCTTCCAGTTCATCACTTCTTGCACTTTATCAGGATCAACAGCTATTCCAGCCTGAGAGATAGTGTGACCCAAGAATTTGATTTCCTTTAGCCAAAAATCACACTTGGATAACTTGGCATAAAGGCGGTGCTCTCGGAGACGTTGAAGTACTACATGCAAATGCCCGGCATGTTCTTCTTCGTTCTTTGAGTACACCAAAATGTCATCGATGAAAACCACTACGAACTTGTCCAATTCTGGCATGAAAACAGAATTCATCAGATACATGAAATATGCTGGTGCATTTGTCAGCCCGAATGACATCACCAAAAATTCATATAGCCCATATCTGGTTGAGAATGCCGTCTTCGGAATATCACTTGCTCGTATCTTGATCTGATGGTAGCCAGAGCGAAGGTCTATCTTGGAAAATACATTGGCCCTGACCAACTGGTCAAAAAGAACATCAATACGAGGCAAAGGATACTTGTTCTTGATAGTTACCGCATTAAGAGGGCGGTAATCTATACGCAGCCTCAAGCTTTCATCCTTCTTCTTCACAAACAGTGTTGGACATCCCCAAGGCGAAGTACTTGGGCGAATAAATCCCTTATCCAGCAACTCCTGCAATTGCTTCTTCAATTCTGCCAACTCGGCGGGTGGCATTCGGTAGGGCCTCTTGGAAATTGGGGCCGTTCCCGGTTGCAACTCGATGGCGAATTCAATATCCCGGTCTGGTGGCATTCCTGGCAATTCATCAGGGAAAACATCTGCATACTCGCAGACCACTGGGATCTCCTTCAGAGGTAACTCTGTCATAGAGAAAGCACATGACTGAGTAGAACCCTGACTAGGCAGAATTAAGGCGAAGTTCCCGCAGAACGGAGAATTAACTTCCACGGTACGGCTGGCTACATCAAGCACAACTTGGTGCAAGGTCATCCAATTTGCTCCTAGAATAACGTCCACATTTTCCAATCCCAACACAAGAAGAGTGGTTTTGATGATGTGGCTTCCCAGTTGAATAGGCACACTTTGGTTTAATTGATTAGTTGCAATTTTACCCCAAGGTGTGACTATCATGAATGACCCTCTAGAGTGAGAGAATGGCAGTTTACATTTAGCACTGAACTTCTGGCTAATGAAACTATGAGATGCACCAGAATCAAATAGAATTAAAGCAGGTTGATTATAAACTGAAAAGATACCGGTCATGATAGGAGCTCCTTCAGGTACTTCCTCCAGAGTAGTGAAGTTGAGCTTCCCTTGCCTGACTTGCACCTTCTGCTTTCTTCCCTTGTCTTGATTTGGTGCTGGCATCTCCCTCTGCTGGTTCCTGGGACAATTCTTGGCATAGTGGCCCACATTGCCACAAGTGAAACACTTGTTCCCATTGCCCTGGCGGAACTACTGCTGCTGCGGAGGCTGATTGTTCCTTGGGGCGGGAGCTGCGAAGCGGTTGGGTGCCGGCTGCTGCTGCGGTGGCCTAACCACCCATCTGCCTGCCTGCTGCTGGAAACCTCTGCTCTGATTGTGAGAAACAATCTGGAACCTCTGAGCCTGAGCGGATGGTGCTGCCATTGGTGCCTTTCTCTTCTTCTCTGCCTGGTGAGCAACAATGCAATCCTCCTAGGAGATGGCCATGTTGACCAACTCATTGAAGCTATCAGCCCGGACAGTGTTGAGTCGTTCCCGCAGCTTGGTATTGAGACCCCTGCGGAAGCGATCTCTCTTCTTTTCATCAGAATCAGCATGATACCCTGCATACTGGCATAAGTCGTTGAAGGCTTGCGCATACTGCAGTACCGTGCGGGTTCCTTGATTAAGGGCCAGAAATTCATTCAACTTCCGATCGAGAATGCCAGCTGGGATGTGGTGTCCTCTGAAGGCAGACTTGAATTCCTCCCAAGACACTTCACGATCCGCGGGGAGCATAGCACGGAAGTGGTCCCACCAAGTCCGAGCAGATCCGCGAAGCTGCTGCGCGGCGAAGCGGGTCTTGGCCTCATCAGGGTAGTCTCCTGTGAGGAGGGGAAACTTAGACTCGACGACGTGGAGCCATACGTCGGCGTCCAACAGATCCTCTGCCTTGGTGAACAAGGGTGGCTGCGTGCTCAGAAACTCCTGGTAAGTTGCCATAGCCGGAGGTCGCTGATGCTGGCCTCCACCATGCTGCTGAGGGTGGGGCTGGCGCTGCAAGAGCTGTCGCAGAATCTCATTCTGCTGGGCCATCAGCTCCTGCACTGTGGGAGCTGGAGGAGGTGGCGGGGGAACCTGCTCATTATGCCCGCGATGCTGCCTAGCTGTCATCTGAAAACAGAGATTGCCACCATTGTTATCCCAACTCACAGTTTCGAACGACAAGATATCATCTCATATGGAAGGAAAAAATGCCATAATCATAATATTAGGTTCGAAATGAAGATAACATGGTGACAAATATCCCACAGATTTCAAAAGTTCACAGGGTTACATCAATCAGGGGAAAGTACCCATAAACCTAGTCCAAAATCTGACATTAACTAAGCTCGCATAGGTTTCTATCTGCCTAAAAGTGTCGAAGTGACTGCTTAACCCTGAGCGGTGGAAGCGACACTGGATACGGGTGAAGGAGGCATCGCGGAGGTAGTCCCATTAGCACCAGGGGCTGGTCCTAGTTCCTCGGGAGCCTCTTCTCCCTCGCTTCCTGCTTCATTGGCCTCCATCTCCAGGTGGTGCATGTCCAAGTGGTCGTTCGCTTCTTCGAGTTCCCTCTGCACATCGTGAAGCTGGTTCTCCAAGACATCAATAGTGTTGTCCCGGATCTCCACCTGCTGCTCCAAGGTGGTAATGCGCTGGCTCAGCCTCTCCACCTGCAGATCCTTCTCTACCAACTCGGTGGATAGATCGGCCACAAAATCTTCTCGACTGCCGAGAGTGAGCTTGGCAGTTTGAGCGGTGTTAGCAAGGAGTGCCATAGCATCGCTCTGAAGGGCCTGAAGGCGGTACAGCGCACTCATGCACTGAACGGTGATCCTCCCAACCAAGTCAGGATACATCGCCCACACATCCTTCACATGGCTCACACGGTTACACCACATGGGATCATCCTTCTTCTCAGCGGGGAAGAGTCCCAAGGGGTGCATTACCATTTCCAGGGGATGGTAGCCACAGAAAGTCGTCAGAGTCTTCATGGCTGCTGCTTCAACGGTGTCGTCCGTCCTGAGTCCAATCGTCTCAGAATCAAGAGAACGCCAACCCGGCTGAAGGGGATGAGCCTCTAAAGTTAGCCAGACCCGACAACGAGGTACCCGATGCTCCTCATACAACTGCACCGTGTACAAAGGGGGCGTAGGGTAACCGGCGGAGTTAAGCACTTCCCACAAGATGGAAGGAAAACCATCGCGAGAAAGGAAGTCAGAACTAAAACGAGAGTCTCCTCCACTGGCGGGGGTGGGTGAATTCATCTGCGTAAGGGAACCAAAGGTAAAGATTATGGTGGAAGGAAAAAGAAATAGAGAGCCCAGATGGTTTTAAAGAAAGTGGGTTAGCTCAATTTTTAATTCCTCTTTGTGTTTTATAATGCATGCATGCTGGAAGTAATGTTGCCTCTCCAAAAATAGGGTGTTTTTTTGGACCTCCTTAGAAATATAAGTACTGGCCCACGGGGCCTAATTAGTTAGCCACCTATTTCTCCCTCTATGCCTAAGGCCTTTGTCCTAGGTCTAGCGGTCTAGTCCTGACGATCCATAGCAGTTTTCTAGGCAAGTTTTAGATTTTGAAAATTGGTATTCATGGTTTATTGTCCTTCTCTGTGGTGGAATTTGCTCCGATACCAGCTGTGGCAGAACCACCCGAATTATTCTAGCTTAAATGCCTAAGTCACGCCTCAGGGGCCGTAACACACTTAAATCGGAATAACCCGTCAGTCCCTCAGATCTAGTCTGATAGAGCCACTTAACCAGGATCAAATTCCACAATCTCACTCGAAGGTGAGTCACAGAAGAAACACAATAAAACAGGAAACCTCAAATTAAGTGCGGAATTATTACATAGATCGGAGTTTTTGAGTAGCAAATAAGAGTTCACAAAATAAAGTGCAGCGGATAATCGATGTCGTCGGTCTCGAGGAATTGGGCAAGGCCTAGCCCACTATTCCTCGTGCTCCTCTCCTACTGGGGCAACATCCCACTCGACCGTCCAACCCGGTGGCAGGGTGGTAGGCCAAGTCACACCATCAGCCATTTCCTGAATGGTACCTGCAAAAATTATGCCACAAGCAAGGCTGAGTATACTAATACTCAGCTAGACTTAACCGGTGTGAGGAGTCTACTCCTCTACCTCTAGACTATGCAGCTGTTTGGCTGAGGGGTTTAGTTTGCCAAAAGCCCTAGCTGTTTCTAAAATCAATTTTTAGCTTTTCAAATTCTATTATCATCAGCTTAGCTAGGTTTGCTCCTTCTAAGCATACATGGTAACAAGCATTTTTAGTTCAATCAACAAGTTATCTCATGTAACCTCATTTCACTTCTTACTCGATGCAGTACAAGGGGTCAAGCAGTCTCATTAGCTGCGAGAAGCAGACGATTCGAATCGAGTTTTAAAACCTTGCAAGGTAAACCTAAACACACGACATGTTAGGGCACTCCGTCCTCACACATGTCAACTGTCCCCATTGATTCCCCGTTCGCGTCCAGGCCTCACCGCCTTGGCATACAAGGCTCCACTGACCCCGGCTGCCGCCGTGCAGTGACCGCACTTGTACCCACCATAGCTAGCATGGGAGACCCAGTCTCAGGTCGCATGAGGGATAAAGTCCGCGCCCAGCTTCACTCAGGTACTAGGTTTACCGGTTACCATTTTTCACGGCATGTGCTTAGTACGTTCAAAAGCTTGACTCAGGTATCCACACATTAATCCTTAATTCCTTTTCCCGTCTCATGGACAAGGCATCCTCCCTGGACCCAAGTCCATAGACTAACATATATCCCGTTATCAAGATGAATACAATCAATTCCTGACCTCGCGTGAGTGCTGGAAAAATCACTCAACTTCTACCGAGATTCTGATTAGCAAGCAGCTACTCGACGTAGCATACTATTATTCATCTCAAAAAGGAATCCTAAGTTCATGAAACTAGAGGTTTCAAGCAACTCCTACACTTAAGTGCACATTACAATCCTACAAGCATTAAGTGTAGTAAAATAGCATATAATAATATGGCTATGCATATAAACCGGGGCTTGCCTTCAATTGCTGGGGCTGCGGGGAGATCCTCAATAGCAGCCTCTGAAGCCTGCTCCTGGTCCTCCTCTTGGACAGGTCCTTGCTCGGGGATGAGCACGTACTCTCCATCGGCAAGATTACAATCTAATGAATGCAATGCGTAAGATATATGCATGATATGATATGTGCTTTTAGAAATTACAACTTTGGAGGTGTACAATTTACTTTGAGTTAAGCAAGATTAACTTTACTGATGTAAGACCCTTGGGTGGTATACTTGGTAAATTGGGTCAAACTTCATCTAAGGTAAGTGGTAGGTTTATTTTTGGGGTTCCACTGAATTCCTTTTAAGTCTTAGTGAGAGTTGATAAGTACTCAAGTTAGACTTATTTGGGTGAGGTTTATTTCTTCTTTCCTTTTCTTTTATTCTCTTTAATGTTTTGGAGTGGGTTTGAACTACAAGTTGCTTTAATAAAATTCCAAAAATTCTGCAAAAATTAAAGTGGCTTGATACTAGTGTATATTTCTCTATCTTAAAATTTGGGGATCAGAAAGTGATTGGTTTTCTCTGAACAAAACTATTAAATTCTAGGGCAGAAGGGGTGCTTTGAACTACAACTATTGTTTAACAGTGGGTAATTCTCTAAAACTTATTTTTGCTGGCTTTTAGGTGTTATAACATGACTTGATACAAAGTTCTAGTCATTAATACCTTTTAATTATTTTACTATGGTTTTCTCAAGTTTCTAGCCATATTGGTGCTTTCTACTACCACTATATTTGAAAAATATCAAACAACAGAGTTCTTATTTTTTTTTAGTTTTTGTTTTGTGCAAGAGCAATCATTCTGAAGTTTGGCATCTTTTTGCTTAAGAGAAGGGGTGGTATGCATTATTTGAATTTAGTGGCCTTAGTCAATTTTTCTCTGGTGAGAATTTGTTCCTTTTTCGTGGGTTTGTATTTTTCTCTGGTGATTTATTTCATTATGGACTTAGTCAATTTTTTGGTTGCCCATTATCATATTATTAGGGGTTGTTCAAGACTTATTTAGAAAATGCCTCATTATCATTTTATATTTATTTTCCTCACTTAAAAGGTTGGGCTGAGGTGTTCTTTATTTTTGTAGTTGGGCTCTGGTGGTTGTAAGTCCACTGGATTTTTATTATCTATTTTGGATATAGTTTTGTAATTCTAATAATTGATTTTCAGTTCAAATAAGACTAAATAAAGCACTCTAATTTAAAACTGATCTGGACTAATGGTCTCTTTATTTTTCCTAGGTTCTCTGTTACTTAAGCAAACTAGGAAAAATAATTTTAATCACTATTCATGAATTCCTAATGCCTTTCTGATTTTTCCTAAGTTTTGGGAAAAATAGCTTTAATTGAATATCTACATCATATTTTCCAATGCTGGGGTTCCTATTATTTTTAAACAGTGTCTAAATGAGGTTGGAATACCCACAAATTTTCTTAAGTTCGGTACAGAAGTAAAACTAATTTTCCTTAATTAAACAAGGTTTGGTTAGTTTCTGTTTTTAATTTTAAACTCTAAAATTTAGAACAGAAAGCATAGGGTTTATCATTTTTAAATGATAGATCATAATGTTTAGGATTTAGCAAAATTAGTTTGACAACTTTTTATGAAGAATTCATCATGTTATGGGTTTTCTAAGTTCTCTGGTCATTTTAAAAGATTAACAGAATTGATTTAATGGAAAACCACTTTGCACGGGGGTCCCTGGCGGGTATTTTAAGTTTTCTTCGCGGATCAGTCCCTGGGCTACTATTCAAATGGGTCACTGACGTTACAGAAACCCCTCGGGTTCTTCAAATCCTAACCCGAGGTCCTTCTCCTAACTTAAACAGTAACTGCGGCGGAAGAAAGGGCGGAGGGGCTTACCGGCGGCGAGATGGCTCCGGTGAAGTGGTCGAGGACGTAGGGGAGGTCTCGGGGATCACAACGGTGTGCGGGTCACCGTCGGGGGTGGCCGGAGTCGGTCGGTCCACGCGCGCAGGCGGGGATGCTTGTCGGCGGCGAGGAGTCCGGCCTGCTCACGGCGAGATAGTTCAATTGGACGAGTCAGAGAGGTTCACGGGATGCCAGAGAAGATATGGGTGCAAGGAATTGGGCGGAGACTCACCGGTTAGCTCTGTCCACGTGCGGCGGCGAAAGACCGAAGTCCGGTGAGGTCGATCTCGGGCCTCCGGTGAAGTCCGGCCTGGTCCGAGGGCTTGGAAAGCTTCACGGGCCACTGGCGGAGCTAGCCGAAGCACTGGCTCGACTTGGGGGTGGCTGGAGTGGGCTGGCCACGGTGGCCGAAGCTCTGGCGGCAATGGCGGGCGGAATTGAGCTCGCCGGAGCTAAGGAGAGGGGGCTGGCCGGTGAAGGTGAGCGCGAAGTGAAGTGGGGCGCGCCTGGGGAGGCTTTATAGGCACGGCGCGGTGCATGGGCGGCCGTGGACCGGCGAGCGCGCGCGGGCGTGCACTGGGAGGCGCGGTGCGCGAACGGGCGTGAACCGGAGGTGCCAGCCACGGACGAACACTTGTGCCCGTTGCCTCTGCCCATGTTCAAGCGCTGGTTGGGTGCAAATCTTCGTGAATTTGGGCAAGATCGCTGTGAAGGATTTGTTCACCTAACCTTGCTTTGTCTTTTGTGTATGGACGTCGCGCGGTTTTAGGCTAGGGACAGAGAGTTGTAGCGTCACCAAGGTGCCAGTGTCAGAATGTCTGGTCCCGAGGTCAAACTGCGCCAAAACCGTGTCAAATGAATTTGGTTTGAGTTCAAACTTTTCCAGGACGTGTTCAAGGGAATTTGGCACAATTTTGATATTTGGATCTTCTAGTTTTGAGTTTCGAAAAACAGAGAACGCAGTTGATCTTTGGAAAGAGGTCTGAATTTCAGAAATTCAGAAATCTGAATTTCTCCAAGGGTTCATGGTTCAAGGGCTGATTTGGGAATTTTAAAAAGACCAAAAGGCCAAACTCTCTTACTATGTTTTGTTAGTTATTTGGTGAACTAAAGTTTGTAAATTGATCATATCTAAATTTTTGCATTTTCCCTCATGACTTCTCCCAATTCCCTTTTATGCTTAACTTGGCTTACTTAGGG
The DNA here is from genome assembly GCF_902167145.1 of Zea mays. NCBI lineage: Eukaryota > Viridiplantae > Streptophyta > Magnoliopsida > Poales > Poaceae > Zea > Zea mays. Next base: position 199,414,008 of record NC_050098.1, read on the forward strand.
TTTATTAGGGTTGCAACATTATTACCTTTTGGAAAGACCCATTTGCTTTGATCATGATACTTTTAAGTATATGCTTGGTGAATTCTTTATTCTTAAGTTAATTTGATGCTCATGCTCACTTTGGTTCACATAAAATGATGGTTCTTGATTTGGCATTTTTAAGAAAAACCCCTAGGTGACACTGGGGTGTCACAATTTCTAGGGCACGTATGTGCGCCCTGGGAACTCCTGGGATCTCCGAAGCTGCCGCCAGTAGCCGGGAGAGTCTCTCCGGGACTACATCCGGCGATTCTCAAAGCAGCGCACCGAGCTGCCCAACGTCACCGACTCGGATGTCATCGGCGCGTTCCTCGCAGGCACCACCTGTCGCGACCTGGTGAGCAAGCTGGGTCTCAAGACCCCCACCAGGGCGAGCGAGCTGATGGACATCGCCACCAAGTTCGCTTCTGGCCAGGAGGCGGTTGAGGCCATCTATCGGAAGGACAAGCAGCCCCAGGGCTGCCAGCCGGAAGATGTTCCCGAGGCGTCCGCTCAGCGCGGCACCAAGAAGAAAGGCAAGAAGAAGTCGCAAGCGAAACGTGACGCCACCGACGCGGACCTTGTCGCTGCCGCTGAGTACAAGAACCCTCGGAAACCTCCCGAAGGTGCCATTCTATTCGACAAGATGCTCAAGGAGCCGTGCCCCTATCATCAGGGACCCGTCAAGCACACCGTTGAGGAATGTGCCATGCTTCGGCGTCACTTTCACAGGGCCGGGCCACCTGCGGAGGGTGGCAGGGCCCCCCACGACGACAAGAAGGAGGGTCACCAGGCAGAGGAGTTCCCCGAGGTCCGCGATTGCTTCATGATCTACGGTGGGCCAGTGACGAACGCCTCGGCTCGGCACCACAAGCAAGAGCGTCGGGAGGTCTGCTCGGTAAAGGTGGTGGCGCCAGTCTACCTAGATTGGTCCGACAAGCCCATCACCTTCGACCAGGGCGATCACCCCGACCGCATGCCGAGCCCAGGGAAATATCCGCTCGTTGTCGACCCCGTCATCGGCAACGTCAGGCTCACCAAGGTCCTTATGGACGGAGGCAGCAGCCTCAACATCATCTACGCCGAGACCCTCGAGCTTCTGCAGATCGATCTGTCCTCGGTCCGGGCCGGTGCGGCGCCTTTTCACGGGATCATCCCCGGGAAACGCGTCCAACCCCTCGGACGACTCGATCTGCCCGTCTGCTTCGGGACTCCCTCCAACTTCAGAAGGGAAACCCTCACGTTCGAAGTGGTCGGGTTCCGAGGAACCTACCACGCGGTACTGGGGAGGCCATGCTACGCCAAGTTCATGGTCGTCCCCAACTACACCTACCTCAAGCTCAAGATGTCGGGCCCCAACGGGGTCATCACTGTCGGCCCCACGTACCGACACGCGTACGAATGCGACGTAGAGTGCGTGGAGTACGCCGAGGCCCTCGCCGAATCCGAGGCCCTCATCGCCGACCTGGAGAGCCTCCCCAAGGAGGCGCCAGACGTGAAGCGCCATGCCGCCAACTTTGAGCCAGCGGAGACAGTTAAGTCCGTCCCTCTCGACCCTAGCAACGACGCCTCCAAGCAGATCCGGATCGGCTCCGAGCTCGACCCCAAACAGGAAGCAGTGCTCGTCGACTTTCTCCGCGCAAACGCCAAAGTTTTCGCGTGGAGTCCCTCGGACATGCCTGGCATACCGAGGGATGTCGCCGAGCACTCGCTGGATATCCGAGCTGGAGCCCGACCCGTGAAGCAACCTCTGCGCCGATTCGACGAAGAAAAGCGCAGAGCCATAGGCGAGGAGATCCACAAGCTGATGGCCGCAGGGTTCATCAAAGAGGTATTCCATACCGAATGGCTTGCCAACCCCGTGCTTGTGAGAAATAAAGGAGGGAAATGGCGGATGTGTGTAGACTACACTGGTCTAAACAAAGCATGCCCAAAAGTTCCCTATCCTCTGCCTCGCATCGATCAAATCGTGGATTCCACTGCAGGATGCGAAACCCTGTCTTTCCTCGATGCCTACTCAGGGTATCACCAAATCAGGATGAAAGAGTCTGACCAGCTCGCGACTTCTTTCATCACACCGTTTGGCATGTACTGCTATGTTACTATGCCATTTGGTTTGAGGAATGCTGGTGCGACGTACCAAAGGTGCATGAACCACGTGTTCGGCGAACACATTGGCCGAACGGTCGAGGCTTATGTCGATGACATCGTAGTCAAGACGAGGAAAGCCTCCGACCTCCTTTCCGACCTTGAAACAACATTCCGGTGTCTCAAGGCAAAGGGTGTAAGACTCAATCCCGAGAAGTGTGTCTTCGGAGTCCCCCGAGGCATGCTCTTGGGGTTCATCGTCTCCGAGCGGGGCATCGAGGCCAACCCGGAGAAAATCGCGGCCATCACCAACATGGGGCCCATCAAGGACTTGAAAGGCGTACAGAGGGTCATGGGGGGCCTTGCGGCTCTGAGCCGTTTCATCTCGCGCCTCGGCGAAAGAGGCCTACCTCTGTACCGCCTCTTAAGAAAGACCGAGTGCTTCACTTGGACCTCCGAGGCCGAGGAAGCCCTCGGGAACCTGAAGGCACTCCTTACGAACGTGCCCATCTTGGTGCCCCCCGTCGCCGGAGAAGCCCTCTTGGTCTACGTCGCCGCTACCACTCAGGTGGTCAGCGCCACGATCGTGGTTGAGAGACAAGAAGAAGGGCATGCATTGCCCGTCCAGAGGCCGGCTTACTTCATCAGTGAGGTACTATCCGAGACCAAGATCCGCTACCCGCAAATTCAGAAGCTGATGTACGCGGTGATCCTGACGCGGCGGAAGTTGCGACACTACTTCGAGTCTCACCCGGTGACTGTGGTGTCATCCTTCCCCCTGGGTGAGATCATCCAGTGCCGAGAGGCCTCGGGTAGGATTGCAAAGTGGGCGATGGAAATCATGGGCGAGACGATCTCGTTCGCCCCTCGGAAGGCCATCAAGTCCCAAGTCTTGGCGGACTTTGTGGCTGAATGGGCCGACACCCAGCTCCCGGCGGCTCCGATCCAGCCGGAACTCTGGACCATGTTTTTCGATGGGTCGCTGATGAAAACAGGGGCAGGCGTGGGCCTGCTCTTCATCTTGCCCCTCGGGAAACACCTACGCTACGTACTGCGCCTCCATTTCCCGGCGTCCAACAACGTGGCTGAGTACGAAGCTCTGGTCAACGGGTTGCGCATCGCCATTGAGCTAGGGGTCCGACGCCTCGACGCTCGCGGCGACTCGTAGCTCGTCATCGACCAAGTTATGAAGAACTCCCACTACCGTGACCCGAAGATGGAAGCCTACTGCGATGAGGTTCGGCGCCTGGAGGACAAGTTCTACGGGCTCGAGCTCAACCACATCGCCTGACGACACAACAAGACTGCGGACGAGCTGGCTAAGATAGCCTCGGGGTGGACAACGGTTCCCCCGGACGTCTTCTCCCGAGACCTACATCAACCCTCAGTCGAGACCAACGACACGCCCGAGCCCGAGAAGGCCTTGGCCCAGCCCGAGGCACCCTCGGCACAGCCCGAGGCGCCCTCGGCTCGGCCCGAGGCACCCTCGGCCCCCGAGGGTGAGGCACTGCGCGTCGAGGAAGGGCAGAGTGGGGTCCAGCCTAATCGAAACTGGCAGACCCCGTACCTGCAATATCTCCACCAAGGAGAGCTGCCCCTCGACCGAGCCGAGGCTCGGCGACTAGCGCGGCGTGCCAAGTTGTTCGTCTTACTGGGTGACGGAAAGGAGCTCTACCACCGCAGCCCATCCGGCATCCTCCGGCGGTGCATATCCATCGCCGAAGGCCAGGAGCTCTTACGAGAAATACACTCGGGGGCATGCGGTCATCACGCAGCGCCCCGAGCCCTTGTTGGAAACGCCTTCCGACAAGGTTTCTACTGGCCGACCGTGGTGGCCGACGCCACTAGGATTGTCCACGCCTGCCAAGGGTGTCAATTCTACGCACGGCAGACCCATCTACCCGCTCAGGCTCTACAGACAATACCCATCACCTGGCCGTTTGCTGTGTGGGGACTGGACCTCGTCGGTCCCTTGCAGAAGGCACCCGGGGGCTACACGCACCTGCTGGTCGCCATCGACAAATTCTCCAAGTGGATCGAGGTCCGACCCCTGAACAGCATCAGGTCCAAACAGGCGGTGGCATTCTTCACCAACATCATCCATCGCTTCAGGGTCCCGAACTCCATCATCACCGACAACGACACCCAGTTCACCGGCAGAAAGTTCCTAGACTTCTGCGAGGATCACCACATCCGGGTGGACTGGGCCGCCGTGGCTCACCCCATGACGAATGGGCAGGTGGAACGTGCCAACGGCATGATTCTGCAAGGACTCAAGTCGAGGATCTACAACGACCTCCACAAGTTTGGCAGGCGATAGATGAAGGAACTCCCCTCGGTGGTCTGGATTCTGAGGACAACTCCGAGCCGAGCCACGGGCTTCACACCGTTCTTTCTAGTCTATGGGGTCGAGGCCGTCTTGCCCACGGACTTAGAATACGGTTCCCCGAGGACGAGGGCGTACGACGACCGAAGAAACCAGACCGACCGAGAAGACTCACTGGACCAGCTCGAAGAGGCTCGGGACATGGCCTTACTACACTCGGCGCGGTACCAGCAGTCCCTGCAACGCTACCACGCCCGAGGGGTTCGGTCCCGAGACCTCCAAGCGGGCGACCTGGTGCTTCGGTTGCGACGAGACGCCCGAGGGCGGCACAAGCTCACGCCTCCCTGGGAAGGGCCGTTCGTCATCGCCAAGGTTCTGAAGCCCGGGACATACAAGCTGGCCAACAGCCAAGGCGAGGTCTACAGCAACGCTTGGAACATCCGACAGCTACGTTGCTTCTACCCTTAAGATGCTTTCCAGTCGTTCGTACACCTCGTTCACTTTCAAAGTCTAACCATCAAGGAAGGGTCAGCCTTGCCTCGGCAAAGCCCGACCCTCCCTCGAGGGCTAGAAGGGGGGAACCCCCTCTGCGTCAAAATTTTCCTCGAAAAAAAGACTTCCATCAAAAAGCTTTCGCGTCCCCCGGCTATGTCAGTAACAGGACCCCAAGAAATGAATAAGGGTGCATGTAAGTGGCAAGGCCGACCGAGCCGAGGGACTCCTACACCTCTGGGATACGGATACCTCACTCATCGCCTACCACGAAAAATGACTCTTACTTGGGCAAGCTACCCTGCTACTGACGAACGGGTCCGGATACGCAAAACGGAAGGAAAAGAAACACAATCTTATATTACGATAATAAAGTGTTTGGGCCTCGGCGGCCGCAAAAGACACATATGTATTCAAAGAAAACTGCTCCGGCAGAATCAGGCGTCGCCCGGAGAAGGAGTCGCGCCCTCGGCTTCGTCTCCACCCTCGGCAAGATCCGCCCCGGCCTCGGATGATGGCACAAGCGGGAGGATCTCTGCCTCGAAGGTGGTTGCCAGCACCGCGCTTGGGCCCACGGCGGCCGCGTCAAGCCTCTGGACTTCGGCTAGGGTGGCTTCATCTTCGTCGGGGAGGCCATACCCCTCGCTGACCCGCTCCAGATCCACGTCATAGTGGGAAGCGAGCACGGCGAAGGCCCGCCTGACGCCGTGATGCAGCGCCTCGCGAAGTCTGCCACGCGCATGGTCACCCAAGGCTTGCAGGCGACTTTGAGGGGAGCTTCCCGAGGGGACGTCGTCGAAGCCGGAGACCCGGCAAAAGGCCGAGATGGCCTCGGACATGGCCGCACGGTCGGCTTCCCTCTGCTCGGCCGCCTGAGCAAGCGCCCTGGTGGACTTATCAAGGGCAGACTCGAGCTCTGCGAACAGCCAAAGTGGAAGACCTCAAACACGAGTTGAGGAACCGAACTGAAACAAAATCTTCAAACAGCCGAGACATACCTTCGGCTCGGGCACGCTGCTCCGAGGATGCAGCTTGGGCCACGGCGAGGTCCGCTGCAAGGGCTCCAGCCCGAGCTGACGCCACGGCTAACTGGACTCCAAGAGCCTCAGCCCAGCTTTCGGCCTCGTCGGCCCAGCCCCAAGAATGGTCCCGCTCGCCGGTGACCTGGTCAAGCTCCGACTACCGCCGCTGCGCCTCTGTGCGTGCCGCCGCCGCCTCCGCTCCCAGATCGGCACAGAGCAACCGAAGGTCCGCCACCTCGGCACTCTGTTGGGAGAGGCGCGCGGTAGCACTGGCAAGTGTGGTCCTCAGGGACCGCAGCGAACCCCAGACATCAACCTCGCGGCGGATGAACGACGACTTGGCGGCGCTCAGATCCGTCAGATCCTGAGGGAAGGAAGCGGGGTGTCACAAAGAACGCCTTAATCACGAGAAAGGTATGCCTGAAGTCATTACCTGGTGGATCTTGGGAATGTCCCTGCAAAGGACCTCCAAGGTCGACCTAAGCGATCCCACTGTTGCCTCAGCACACTCACGAAGCCCGTCCCAAGACTGCTCCTCCCGCTCATCGTCAAGAACGAAGAGGGGATCCGAGGCCCCACGGGTCCGGAACCGAAGCAACTAGCGCCGCCCCTCGGAACTGTGCCGCGCGGGGACAAGGCTGCCGCTCGGCGGGGTGGGTCGCGGTTCTGCGCCCCCCTCCTCCGAGGCATCAAGTAGCGACGCCTCGGCCATCTCAGCGTCGGCGGCGACGGGTGGCTCCACGGCCAGAACGGCAGCAGCCTCGGCAGAAGCCGGTGACAGCGCCGGCAACACGTCTGGTGGGCTCGAGGCCGCAGCCGCGCCAGCGGTCTCCCTCGGCACGACGACCGCCTCGGTAGAAGAGTCAGCCTCGGGAGCTCGCCCCACGGCGACTTGTGCCGCCTGGGCCCCCCGCTTTGGGGCATCTTGTGAGAAGGCCAGCTGGCCAGCGAGGCCCGGTGCGGCACTGGCTGCAGAAGCCGGCGCCGTTTTGAGGGCCTTCCAGGGAGCCAGACCGGTCGAACCATGCCTCCGTTTGCTAGGAAGAAAAGGAAGAGCAGGATCAGAACACACGAAGGAGGAGCTAGGACAAAGATATCCTAAGATACTTACCCACTCCGGGCCACGATCAATCGTGCCTGTGGGGAGGTCTCTCGAGCCTCGATCCCCGAAGGTACCACCGAGGTCCGCCCCGCTGCCGGCTTCGGCACCATCCTTGCCTTGGGCGCCCGAGGCACCAGAGGGACGGACTGCCCAGGCGCAGCCACGGCGACCCGAGGGTCACCCTCCTGCACAGTCGGCACGGGCAACGGTTCTTGGGGAACAGGCGGCTTAGCCTGACTCCCCTGGGTCACCTCAACTACCTCGGCCAAGGGGTCAAGTACCCCCTCGGCCTGCCCCCGTTCTTCGGACCGGGACCCCGATGTCCCGGCCCAGGATACCGACGGCGCCAGCCCGCTCGGGGGCTGGCTCGACGACCCTGGCCCAGCCTCAGATCCGGGCTGAGGCCGAGGTGGGCAGCCATGTCGTCGTCTTCATCATCGTCTTCATCGTCGTCGTCGTCGTCATCATCAGGCGTCTCCGGCGACGGCTCCCTCGGGAGCCCATCCCTCTCCTGCCGACGACGAAGCCTTTCCAAGGCGTCCCGAGCCCGCATCCGCTCGCGGGCCCGAGCCTTCTCCGCGTCCTTCTTCTCCTTCCTCTTCTCCGTGGTGACCCTCCGCGCAGCTCGGTCCACCGCGTCCTCCGGGACTGGTGGCAGGGAAGACTTGTGAAACCCCACCTCCTGGAGACGGACGAAAGGTCTCGACTGTGAGAACCAAGGGCAATCCGACACAAGAAGGAAGAAGGAGCGGACACTCACCAGGGACACACACCCGTGATCAGGACGCATCGAGGGCTGGGAAAGGACGCCGGCGTCCGGCTTCCCCAACGTGCCTGTTACCCGCCTGTGGAGGTCTTCGATGGGAAGGGGATCCGAGGACATCCGCGAACCCTCCAAGTCGACCCCCCGCGTCATCTCCCAAAGCGGCAGCCGCCGCTCCGTCAAAGGAAGCACCCTCCAGCGGTGAATGGCGGCAACCACCCCCGCAGCGGTGAGCCCTCCTTTCCGCAGCTCTTCTAGGGCCTTCGGAAGGGGCTGAAGATTCTTCTGTCTGTCGCGTGGGGTCCCGTAGCGCCAGTTATCGACGGCGGCGGTCACCACTCGCTGAGAAAACGACGGGAGCCTCCCGTCGTCATTTCGGAGATAGAACCACCGGCGCTGTCACCCTTTGTTCGAAGACGCCAGGATGGCGGGGATGTACTGCAGCGCCCGCGCCTGCCTCAGCTAGAGGATGCAGCCACCGGCCCGCACCGCCATGCGGACCCTCCTTTCCCCTGTCGGCGAGGAAAAAAGCTCCACAGAGAAGAGATGGGTCCACAAGTCCCAGTGAGGGTCAATCCCCAAGTATCCTTCACAAACCGCCGCAAAGATGGCAGCTTGCGAGATGGAGTTGGGACTAAGGTTGTGCAGCTCCACCCCGTAGACATGCAGAATCGCCCGCATAAAACGGCTTGCCGGCACTCCAAACCCCCGCTCGTGAAAGGAGACAAAGCTCATGACATACCCCGGCAGCGGGGACGGGGCGGCTCCGCTCGGAGGGGCCATCCACTCCAGCTGCGAGTCACCGGAGAGAGGGCGAAGCAAACCCTCAGCGACAAGGGCCTCCAGGTCATCCACCGTGACGGTGGAGAAAGGCCACGGATCGCGCGGCGGAACAATGGTCACCCGGTCGGCCATCACCAAGCGGAAGAGGTGGCGACAGAGGAACTGGGTGCGCGGTTTCCTTTCTCTGGCTATTCCCTCAGGTTGCGAAAACCTAAGTGGGAGGCAAGCCGCTGAGTAAAGAACCGTCACCAGCCCCTCTCCCGAATATATAAAGGCCCAGGTGAGACCAATTCAACACTTCGCCCGATCCCGCCGCAAGGTTCAAAACTCAAAGCGAGACGCCCGTCCCTCGAACGGCTCGCGCACGCGCAACGGCCGCCCCGTGAACCACTCGCCCCATCGCATTAACTCTGCGGCAGGACAGGCGGCACCTTTGGCAGGCGAAGCAGGCGACGCTTCACCTCCGCCATAATGACCGCGTCAAAAAAGGTGTGCCACGTCATTCGATTTCGTATCCTTTTCACTTCCTCTTTCTCTCTCTTGCCTCAGGGGTCGGAAAAGGGGATACTCCGAAAGGGATCCTTCTCCGTGAAGGAAGCGGGCCCCGAGCCCCCCTACTGATTAGAGGTTCAAAAGCTGGCCCCTCGAAAGGGTTCAACAGCCGCCTCAGAGCGCTCGGGCTCCGCGCCCACTACTGGTCAGAGGTTCGAAGGCCGGCCCCTCGAAAGGGTTCAACGGCCGCCTCAGGCCACTCGGGCTCCGCGCCCACTACTGATCAGGGGTTCGAAGGCTGGCCCCCGAAGGGTTCGACAGCCGCCTCAGACGCAGAGCGAGGGATAACCCTGGGTACGTTCGATACATAACCGAGGCTCGGGCTGTGCTCCCGAGGTACCCTAGGACATTTCCGAGACCAACGGAAACGATTTTGTAACGGAATCCCACCAGAGGGAGGCATCGAGCCCTTGGACCCTGTCAAAAGGGGACCGGGTCCGGCAAGTCACCCGCAGGTACTTTTGGAGCGCGCCTCCGGGCCACTAGCCGACCCCTAACAAATGGGGCACGGGCGTCCACTCGGATTACCCGTTAGCAACTCACTGGAGACACCATGTTCGGCGCCCTCCGAGGGCAACATGGCCCTTTCCCCCCTCCTCCTTGCGGAAAGGCGACGCAGGGGCGTATGTAAAAAGTCGAGTCTGTCCCTGACCGTCCTCTCGCTCTGTGCGGAGGCTCGGGGCTGCTCTCGCAAACCCGGTTCCGGCCAAACCGTTGACAGCGTCAACATACCAGCCCGAGAACTTGGGACTCGACCATTCACCCGGGCTACGGCCAGTTCGCATGAGGGAGCAGCTAGACCGGCCGAAGCATTACGAAACGTACTAAGACTTCGAAGGAGTCGAACTACTCCTCCGAGGCCTCGGGGGCTACACCCAGCGGGTGCGCTCGTGCGCACCCACCGGAACAAAAGGCAACCGAGGAAGGTCGGTCCCCTTGCAAAAAAAGTGCGACAAAAGCCTCCAAGCGAGTATCAACACTCCCTTCGAGGCTCGGGGGCTACTGTCGGGGACCATAATTAGGGGTACCCCCAAGACTCCTAATCTCAGCTGGTAACCCCCATCAGCACTAAGCTGCAAAGGCCTGATGGGTGCGATTAAGCCAAGGCTCGGTCCACTCAAGGGACACGACCTCGCCTCGCCCGAGCCCAGCCTCGGGCAAGGGCAGCCGACCCCGGAAGATTCACGTCTCGCCCGAGGACCCCCTCAAGCGACGTACACACCTTCGGCTCGCCCGAGGCCCAGTCTTCGCCAAGAAGCAACCTTGGCCAGATCGCCACACCAACCGACCGAATCGCAGGAGCATTTAATGCAAGGATGGCCTGACATCTTATCCTGTCACGCGCCCTTCAGTCGACAGAGCCGAAAGTGACCGCAATCACTTCGCCGCTCCATTGACCGGCCTGACAAGAAGACAGCGCCGCCTGCGTCGCTCCGACTGCTGTGCCACTCGACAGAGTGAGGCTGACAGCAGCCAAGTCCGGCCTCGGGCGCTATAGGAAACTCCGCCTCGCCCGACCCCAGGGCTCGGACTCGGGCTCGGCCCCGGAAGACGATGAACTCCGCTTCGCCCGACCCCAGGGCTCGGACTCGGGCTCGGCCCCGGAAGACGACGAACTCCGCCTCGCCCGACCCCAGGGCTCAGACTCGGGCTCGGCCCCGGAAGATGACGAACTCTGCCTCGCCCGACCCCAGGGCTCGGACTCGGGCTCGGCCCCGGAAGACGACGAACTCCGCCTCGCCCGACCCCAGGGCTCGGACTCGGGCTCGGCCCCGGAAGACGACAAACTCCACCTCGCCCGACCCTAGGGCTCGGACTCAGGCTCGGCCCTGGAAGACGATGAACTCCACCTCGCCTGACCCGGGGCTTGGACACGACCTCGACCTCGGAAGACCGACTCGACCCCAACCTCGGAGGACCCTCCGTCTCGCCCGACCCAGGGCTCGAACCGACCACGTCACAGGGGGGGCCATCATTACCCTATCCCTAGCTAGCTCAGGCTACGGGTAACAGGACCGGCGTCCCATCTGGCTCGCCCCGGAAAACAGATAATGATGGCGCCCCGCGTGCTCCATGACGACGGCGGCTCTCAGCCCCTTACGGAAGCAAAGAGACGTCAGCAAGGACTCGACAGCCCCGACAGCTGTCCTTCCGCAAGGCTCCAACGCTCCTCCGACGGCCACGACATCACATGAACAGGGTGCCAAAACCTCTCTGGCTGCCACGACGGCCTGTACTTAGGGCACTAGCTCCTCCCTGCTAGACACGATAGCGCACTGCTACACCCCCCCATTGTACACCTGGACCCTCTCCTTACGCCTATAAAAGGAAGGTCCAGGGCTCTCTTACGAGAAGGTTGGCCGCGCGGGAGGACGGGACGACGCGTAGAGTCCCTCGCTCTCCCCCCACGCGGACGCTTGTAACCCCCTACTGCAAGCGCACCCGACCTGGGCGCAGGACAACACGGAGGTCGCGGGTTTTCCCCTTTTCTCCCTCTCTTCTACCCCCCTTCGTGCTCCGTCTCGCGCCGACCCATCTAGGCTGGGACATGCGGCGACAATTTACTCGTCGGTCCAGGGACCCCCTGGGGTCGAAACGCCGACAATATGTTTCTTCTACCACGCCAGTGGCATGATTGAATACTCGATATGCTTTGGATTTTGATGAATAACCCAATAGAAAACCAATATCACAACGTCTTTGAAACTTCCCTAGGTGATGGCGTTTCTTGTAAATGTAGCATTTGCATCCAAACACTCGGAAGAAGGAGACGTCTGGCTTTTTCCCATTTAGCAGTTCATAGGGAGTCTTCGCAAGTAGCTGGTGAGGAAATAGCTTGTTTGATGCATAACATGCAGTGTTGACAGCTTCGGCCCAAAACCTCTCTGGTGTGTTATACTCATCAATCATTGTTCTTGCAAGTGTGATCAAGGTCCTGTTTTTCCTTTCAACAACTCCATTTTGTTGAGGTGTATATGTTGCAGATACTTCATGCTTGATCCCAATCTCATCACAGTATTCATGAATGTTGGTGTTGTCAAATTCTTTACCATTATCACTTCTAATCTTCTTGATCTTGCAATCAAATTCATTTTAAGCTTTCTTGGCAAACTTCTTGAATATAGATGTAACTTCAGATTTATCATGGAGAAAGAACACCCAAGTGTATCTTGAGAAATCATCAACTATCACCAGACAGTAGAGGTTGCCACCAACACTTACATAATTTGTTGGTCCAAATAAATCCATATGAAGTAGTTCCAGTGGCCTTGATGTTGACATGAAAGCTTTTGTAGGATGTGTGTTAGCAACGTGTTTCCCAGCTTGACATGCACTACAAGGCTTGTCTTTTTCAAATACAACATCCTTTAATCCTCTAACCATGTCCTTCTTTAATACTTTCTTGAGTGTGCTCATTCCAACATGTGCAAGCCTCCTATGCCAAAGCCATCCAAGTGATGCTTTGGTAAAGAGGCAAGTTCTTAAGTCTGCATCTTTAGAGTTGAAATCCACTAAGTAGAGATTGTTGTATCTAAATCCTTTGAACACCATTGATTCATCATCCATTTTTGATACAATAACCTCTGTTGGAGTGAATAAGCATTGAAGTCCAAGATCACGGAGTTGACCCATTGATAATAAGTTGAAGCTCAAAGGTGCAACCAAGAGAACATTTGAAATTGATAGATCATTTGAAATTGCCACCTTGCCAAGTCCTTGAACTTTCCCTTTTGAATTGTCCCCAAATGTGATTTTGTCCTGTCCATCAACATTCTCATCAAGTGAGGTGAACATCAGTGGGTTGCTTGTTATATGTTGTGTGCATCCACTGTCAATAACCCAATGGCACCCACCGGTCTTGTAGTTCACCTACATCCACAGACAAATCAAGCTTGAGTTTTGAGGGCCCTATATTGCATATAGGACTGGACGAAAAACTCGTGGCTCGTTAACTCGCTCGACTCGACTCGATAGTGGCTCGACTTGACTCGACTCGTTTATAATTTGTAACGAGTTGAGCTTGTATTTCAACTCGTTACGATAATGAGCCAGCTCGAGCTGGCTCGCGAGCTGACTCGCGAGCTAAACGAGTTAGAGCAATTAGTCAAATCACAATAATATTCGATCCAAAATAGTTAATCTTGTACTCTACTATAGTTAATCTTGTTCTTTGTTTAGTGTGGAGTCTTAAGTTGCAAACTCTATTCTATTTTCTAAATAGATCACCTTCTTTTCTTTTGCTACATGTTTTTATATCCGTTCGTAGACACTAGACATGGTATTATCGAGCTGGCTCGCGAGCTAAACGAGCCAGCTCGAGTTGGCAAACGAGTCGAGCCGAGTTGGATGTTTAACTCGTTAACATAATGAATCGAGCCGAGCCAGCTCGAGTCGAGTCGAGCCGAGCCGAGCTAGCTCGATATCTACCCCTAATTGCATAGGACCAGTAACTTTCTCAATCAAAGACTTTGCAACCCAAATTTGTCTACGTCTACTCTTGCTTGGTGGACCTAGGAATGTATTGTTGACCTTTCCATTTGCTACTTTCCTTAGAACATAATGAGCATTGAAGGCAAATGGTCTTGAGTGCTTTGGCAATGGAGTTGGTGGTTTAGCTTTGCAGTTGTGGGCAAAGTGACCTTCTTTTCCGCACTCAAAGCATTTGATAGGCTTATGAGTCTGCTTTGACTTGTATTGAGTAGTAGCTTTCTTTTGCACAAAAGAATTGTATTCAATACCATTCTTGTTGTTTTTCATGACAGTGTTCATGAGCAATTCATTTTGGAGGTATTGGCCCTTGTTGAACTTTTGCACACTTGTTGCAAGATGTTCATTTTCACTCTTAAGTTTCTTGACCTCATTTTTAAGCCTTTCATTATCCACTGCCAACTCATTGTTGAAATCATTGTTCTCAATGGCAACCTTTCCTCTAGTGGTTGCATCAGTCGAGTATCTCTTCAATTTTTGATTGTCTAGAGTCAAGACTTCAACTTTTTCGGTCAATTCATCATGTAGATTAGTTTGATCACCTTGACCCAAATCATCACATGAGGTTGCTACATCAATCTTAACAACAGGGTTAATTGCCTCATGTGTATTGCAAGATAAAAGTTCATTTTCAACAAGAAGATTATCATGATCAAATTTAATCTTAGTATAGTCTTCCTTGATTTTCACTAGTCTATCTTTCAACTCCCTATTAGCTTCATTTAACTTGTCACATTTATCCTTAGCATCTTTTAGGGAGGATGTAAGCTCATTTACAGTGGATGACATAGTTTTGTTTTCTTCTTTCATTTCATCACTAGCTTTCATAACTATGTCATATTTGGCATTCAAAGATTCATTTTTATTTTTCAACTTATCACATTTAGCTTTTGACTTCCTAATGATTTGAGTGTATTCTTTAAGCAAGTCAGCTAGTTCATCATACGAAGGTGAAGCAAATTCATCATCACTATCACTATCACTATCATCAGTAATATCATTATCATTTTGTACCTTTCGTTCACCTCTAGCCATGAGGCATAGGTGAGAAGTCGATGATGGCGATGGTGGTGGTGAAGAGAAGTCCCCAGCGATGGCGGCAACTTTTTCATCATTTTCTTCTTCACTTGAAGAAGAACCACTTGATGACTCAATGTCAGTGAGCCAGTCACCAACAATATATGCCTTTCCATTTTTCTTTTTGTGGAACCTCTTATGCTTCTCATCCTTCCTCTTGAAGAATCTCTTTTCCTTTTTCTCATCATCGTTGTCATCTTCTTTCTTGCCCTTGAACTTGTTCTTCTTGGGCTTGTTACATTGATGAGCAAGATGACCAAGCTCTCCATAGTTGTAGCAATCCATTTCAGAAATGGGCTTTCTTTTGCTGGAAAAGAATTTCTTCTTTCTTGAATCAAATTTGATGCCTTCTCTGTTGAGCTTCTTTAACATCTTGGTGGTCTTCCTCACTATCAAGGCAATGTTAGCATCAAGGTCATCATCACTTGAGGATTCTTCCTCAATTTGTACTTTAGCTTTTCCTTTTCTTTCTTGATTTGCTTTGAGAGCCAAATCCTTTCTTTTGAAAGATGACTCATCCTTGTCATTGATGTGCATGTACATCTCATGAGCATTGATCTTTCCCAATATCTGTGTAGGAGTGGTAACTGAAAGATCCATCTGATGCAGCACAGTGACAATGTGTCCATATTTGTCAATTGGGAGGACACTGAGAATCTTCCTCACAACATCCGATTGTGAAATTTGTGTAAGCCCCAATCCATTTACTTCCTCTACAAGAATATTGAGACGTGAGTACATAGATTGGCATTTTCATTAGCAAGCATTTCAAAAGAATTTAACTTTCTCATAGCAATGTGATATCTCTCCTCACGCTCACTCCTAGTTCCTTCATGTAGAGCACATATGTCCATCCACAAATCATGAGCATTTTTATGATTTCTAACTCTATTAAACACATCCTTGCAAAGGTCTCTAAAAAGGGTGTTTTTGGCCTTAGCATTCCATTTCTCATAATTAAACTCTTCACCTAAAGATTTGTGGGATCTCTAGGTTGGGGAAATCCTTGAGTGGCGGCTTTGTATACACCAATGTCTATAGCCTCTAAATATGCTTCCATATAAATTTTCCAATATGGAAAATCGTCACCATCAAAAACGAGAGGAGGTCCATCCCCACCGGACATCGTTACTCTACGGTTAAGCTAATTTAAGAGCAACAAGGCTCTGATACCAATTGAAAGGATCACGATGCCCAAGAGGGGGGTGAATTGGGCTTTTCTAAAAATCAACACTAATTAAAACCTAAGCAAGAGCCCAACTTCACCCCAACAATTAGCACTAAGAGAATAATACTAGAAATACAACAATGCTAATACAATACTTCAAATACTTGCTAAACAAATACACAATGTAACATGCTTGAATTAAGTGCGGAATATAAAGCAAGGTTTAGAAGACTCCTCCAATTTTTCCCAAGGTATCGAAGAGTCGGCACTCTCCACTAGTCCTCGTTGGAGCACCCGCGCAAGGGTATCGCTCCCCCTTGGTCCTCGCAAGAACCAAGTGCTCACTACGAGATGATCCTTTGCCACTCCGGTGTGGTGGATCCCTCACGACCGCTTACAAACTTGAGTCAGGCCACCAACAAGATCTCCACAGTGATCACCAAGCTCCCATCGCCACCAAGCCGTCTAGGTGATGCCGATCACCAAGAGTAACAAGCCGTAGACTTTCGCTTGACCAAGAGAAGCCTAATGCAAGTGGTGTGTGCTCTAGGTGGCTCTTGCTAGCGCTAATGAGGTCCAAATGTGGGATTAAGATTCTCTAATCACCTCACTAGGCTTTTGGTGCTTGCAATGCTCTACCAATGTGCAGGAATAAATGTGGGCAGCAAGACATTGAATATGGTGGGTGGAGGGGGTATAAATAGCCCTCACCCACCAACTAGCCGTTACCAGCACTGTTCTGCGCATGGGCGCACCGGACAGTCCGGTGCGCCACCGGTGCGCCAATGGTCGACTCTAATGGCTAGTTCTGACAGCTAGCCGTTGGGCTGATGGCACACCAGACAATGAACAGTCACTGTCCGGTGCACACCAGATGGTCCGGTGCGCTGTCCGGTGCGTTGTCCGGTGCACCACTATAATTCAATTCTGAACCTTGCGCTCTTGGGTTTCTGCTCGGGGAAACCCCTCCCCGGGCCATCCTGGCCCCACCTGGCAGAGGGCGCACCGGACAGTCCGGTGCACACAGGACAGTCCAGTGCACACCGGACAGTCCGGTGCCCCAAAACCAGAAACCCTAACTTCTATTTTCTGCTGTTTTTCAAATTGGTTTTCGTTCTAACTTGTGAGTATGTTCTAGAGTGTCACCTAGCACTATATGTGAGTGTGAATATGCACCAACACTACACTAGAACTCTCTTGGTCAAACTACTCATCGACAAACCCTCTTTATAGTACGGCTAAAACAAAATAAAAGACCTAACTAAATCACGAGTGTCCGCAACTCCTTGACACTCGGACTACGTAGACCTTCACTTTTTGTTTCGTCGCTTTTAGCCGTCGCTTCGAGTTCTTATCTCCGGGATTGTTTTCACCGTTGTAGTACTTCTACCTATAATGTGACCTAACTTACCATTTGTCTCTGCAAAACACATGTTAGTCACATATAACATTACGTTGTCATTAATCACTAAAACCAACTAGGGGCCTAGATGCTTTCATCGTTGATCTTTGAACTATCTTTTTCAAGTTGCTTTGGCTAAACTTGAGAGAGATCATGTTACCTAGACACATATATCTAGTGGCTTTCCAACTAATCTGAGTCAAGGATCTTGGTCAATTAAATTCTCTAACTCATATTTCTTCTTTTGATCAAACTAGCTCCAAAATAGTGATATTTTGAGCTTTCTAACCTCTCTAGATGTATTGAATAGGTTTCTAGGGTATTTAGAACTTATCCAAAGAGTAGAACTATTGCTAGTTCAACTATTCCATGTTTTACTCCTATTTGGTTGGATCTGAGTTGATTTTGACTTAGAAACTAAATTGTTGAACTTACGAACCTGTGAATCAAATACTAGGCAAACTAGTTAGTCTAAATGGTTGTGATGGTCATCAAGCACCAAAAACAATATAAGAAATGGTTTAGGGCCATTTACCTTTCAATTTTAAAGGCCATCGTTGTGTCGATACATGATACAGTACAACTACATGTAGTAGACGAATTGTGGCAAATACTGAAGTTGTCAGACTAGGATGATGATAATGTATCTGAAGTTTCTACAGAACTTCATGTTGTGTGCTTGTCACAGGCTGCAGTGGATGGCATGTCTGCTCCTAAGACAATGTAGTTTGTGGGTTGCATTCAGGAGGTCAATAATTGTCGACTGCAGTTGTCGGAACCTCGCTCTGACAAATAAATTTATTATGTGTGTTCCGGGCTACAGACGGTGTGCGCGGTGGGTGCAAGATTTACGTTGGTTCGGGCAGAATGTCACTACATCCGGTCATCGACGGCTTATGTTCCTGACACCATTGATGACCAAAGCTCGTAGTAGGGGTTACAAGCAGGCGAGAGAGGAAGGAGACGCTCCCAAGTCTCTTATTTGTGGTGGAGGTAGTTACAAGGTGGAGACCTAGCTAATTCTTGGCTTGGCGACGGGGCTCCGACCTCCGGATCCTCCTTTTGTCCGTCGGTCTTCTGGGCATCGTCTTGTCTGAGGTCGTCCTTGTGTCCTCTGTCTAAGAGAAAGGAAAACCCCCCATGTCCGGGGGTCAGCCTCCTCTTTTATAGGCTAAAGATGGAGGTCGGCCAGAGGCGACTCCTTTAGGAAGGAGCCACCAGGTGATGGTAAAACTAGAAGTCTTACCATGGCACATGGGGTAAAGTCACGCGTGCTTGTGGTCACCTAGTTGTCTCGTATTCTTTATTATGGTAAAATTGGACGCCTTACTATGGGGTAAAGCAATTATCACGTGGTTACATAAGAGCCTTGAGGTGAAGAGAACTATATTCCTATAGAAGCTATACCTTGAGAGGTCAATGCCAATGATCTCATCGGTTCTCTGCCTGCAAGCAGCCATTGTGTCATCCCTTCCCCACCTCCACACTCGTCACTTCATGAAAACTAATGGGTCGACGTTCACCATAATCCACCCTTCCAGGGTGTGGAGCCCCATCTTTTAGGCTTAGCATTAAGTTGGGTGCAACGCTAACAATATAGGCCGCTAACGCAAGGACGCTATCGATCACGGTAGTTCCGGTGCGAGTCGGTTTGGCTGTCCGATAGTAGTATTGGCTGCCTGAATAAGTCAATATCAACCGTGTTCAAGTCGAACCGATTGATATCGACCACGACATTGAACGAACTGAAGGGTGCCGATCCAAACCTGTCATTAACGACCCGATCTTAGTGATGTGGTATTTTTTTATTGTCCATGTATGCACCACATTATCTAGTTGTTTTTCAACCATTTATAATTAAAAATTTTGAAAAAGGAAAATCAAAAATCCTAGAATATAATCTATAAATTAGATTTCATTTATAAATTATTTATTTTTACATTTAAGTTATACAATTTTATTTATAAATTATATTTTTATTTTTATGTTTGAGTTTTATAATTTTTAATTGTTCTTGTGGATTATGTAATTTTATTGTCTTAATTAAATTATTTGTATTTTAATAAAACGCCATTTTATATGCGCTAAAATGGTGTGGTAGATAAAGATTAACTGTGATCTATATAGACGGGTCGATGTTTCTGTTTTAGGACGTCCAGTGCAGCAAGATGGAATTTTGGACCCGGCACCCACACAATTTCCTTCCCAGCGGGCCCACGGGCGACAGTACTGCCCGAACGCGCGCAGCGGCAAATATCAGGATGTTAACCAGTCTGCCCCGAAGTCAGTAACGCCCAAAACCGCCTGCACTGCAGGGCATGGTCACTGGCGCACGACCTCCCACCGCAGATAGAGAGTTTGACAGAAGAACTGAGCTGACCTACTGTATAATAATGCTAACACCGCATAGTAGCCAACAATTATGCACAGTTTTTACATGACTGCTATGGAGCACAAAGCTCCACAAAAAGCTTACACCGACAAAGCTAACATACATACATGTAGCACACAAAATTGTTATGATGCTTCGACTGTTGTTTCCTTGGGCAAAGTTACAACAATCATGGTGTCAGCTGGAAGAGGGGGGATTCCTACCATGCCACATGCATCAGATGTGGGAGGAAGGATGAACAGTATTCTCGTCCACATCGCCTTCACAGCAGGAATCCTAATCACGCCAGCGCATTCTTTCTGTACCAGATAGCTTATGAAATCCCGGAACTGCAAGATACACAACACTCCAGTTCACTACTTGGCCATTAGTTACCAAGAACATAACACTGGAATCTAGTTTCCACATGATATCAGGCAAACAGGTTTCCAGGCTTGATTAAATGATGACAGCATTTCTGTAATGGAACACAAGCAGAGATAAAATGCCATACAACTGTGGTTTACTGAACTATTAACTTGCAAAAACAAAACACCTACAAACTCCAAATTACATGGTCACAATTGACAATTTCAGCAAAGAATTTTTTGCCACAAATACCAACTTCATTCAATTCTCCCTACTAAAGAAATCACAACAAAAGGTCTCTTGCCCCAGATTTTGTTGATTCAAACTATCTTTTCCTCTTAATTGAAAAGCCGAGCTCCTGCCATAATGATTTTAGTTGGTGTTTGCTTAAGGTCTAGTGAAAGATTAACGTAGTAACATATGCACAACATGTAAAGATAGTTTAGAAGTATCAGATGACTCATTCATTGCAATAGATACATAAAACAGAGAAAAGGTCATTATGATAAGATCATACCCCTCTCTGATCACCATTTGAACAAGGCACGAGCCGGCAGACCTCTCTCTGCAAAGTGGGGGGAAATCATTTTTCCAACATCAGAAAGCACAATTGAATTTTCCTATAAATTTTGACATCTACCCTTAATATATTAAAATAATTCCCAATTAAAAGTTTAAAACAACCATGTCTTTTACTCCGAACCAAGTTACAGTATGTTTAAGCTGAGACCCAATGAGCCACCAGTAGGGCGGGGCTCCTTATCCCTAATGTAAAACACAGTACTCCATTGAAGATGAAACCCAGGAGAAAATCAAATCTTGCTTAATCCAAGAAATCAACCAATAGATAAATCCTCCCGGTAATTATAGGTGATAAATAACTCTAAAACTGTAAGTTTGAAAGGTGAACTAGTGGCATAATTAACTACAGAATTTGGTCTTTATGCTAGCACATTGACTGAACAGTGTGTACCAAGTAATTTGGCTTAAATCAGAAAATAGGCACCATGCCTTAAAAATAACAAAGTTATTAGGAGCAGATATCATCGTATACTCATAGCCTAACATTTCCCAGTATTCTCAAACCAAAGTTGACATAACAATATAGCATATTAGCATACATGTACGCAAACTTTAGAAGCTTTAATCACTAATATAGTAATATACACAAAAACACTTAACTTTGACACTTAAGACATGTTATTCTTGGATTTTTCAACAAAAGTATTTTAATTTGTTCTAGTTTAAAACCTTACTCTACATACAGGAAAAGTAATTAAATGTGATATTGAAGACCTTGTCAGTGCGCAAAGCTACTAGTACATAAGAATTGAGGGAATAATGTTCATTACAAACTTCATGTTCAACTATTACAACCCCAACTCTCAATACCACTATTTGAGTATTAACAACAAGCTCAGACAGGGCTCTTTACATTTGTTGCTCCATCTACTCTCTCTTTTTTGTATAAAAGTGAGCTGAATTAGGTGCCAAAAGTTTATAAGACAACAAGTTCAGTGATGAGCTTTTGTTCACCAAATCAGCCATCAAGAAATCCAACAAAAGCTAAATTAAAATATACAGGTGTCAAAATGGTCCATAATCATATCAAGACATGAAGCATGAAAACAAATATAGTTCTGCATCAGCAATCTCATAATAGTGTACTCCAAAATTTGTGTTCAATTCAGACTAGAGAAACAAAGATCTAACTAGTTCGATTTCAGTGCCATCATTTGGAAGTAAACGGTTTACCATTATGCAAATAAAAATATAACAGATTTACCAACACGCAGCACCAGTATTAAGTAGGAGTATCTGAGCACCAAAATCATATCGTTCAAGCAACATGGGTCTGATTCTTCATGTATACTTTACATGGAATGTGAAATTTGTGCATTAAGGGATTAAAGGCTTTGTTGTTGTAAGAGCATCTCCAAGAGCTCCCCAGAAAATGACTACTGAAAATCAGTTTTAAGGGGCATCTAAAAAATGAGTGGGGGTAGATTTTAATCCTTTCTCCAACAGATCCCTTAAAGCAGCAGATTGTTTCTGAGGAGCCCAAAAAAAACACATTTGTACCTACAAATGAGGGAGTTTTAAAGGCTATGAAAAAGTTGTGAGAACTTTTGGGGGAACTGTTGGAGACACGTTTTTGTGTTTTTCCCAAAAAAAACTTGATTTAGGTGAGACTTCTGGGGAGCTCTTGGAGATGCTCTAAGTACTCATGAATAAAACACTCTTTCCTATTTCATAAAAAAGGGCAAACCCAATACCAGAGGCTCCCACATAAGTGTGGTCTGAGGAAGGCATAAACCGAGACAAGTCTTTCCTCGCAAATATGGAGAGACTGCTTCAAACCCATGACCCGGTGACTCAGTGAGACAACTCTCACCACTGCACCAGAGTCCTTTCCCATTTCATCAAGACAACAAAAATGTCAAAATTATACAAGGCTGCAAATATTTCTGAAACGTGATATGGCCTTATAGAACCTTACCTTATTAGGCGGTGTATTGTTGAAAGTTGTCTTCACATGCTGGAAAGCTGTGCGCTTTGTCACATCTAGCGCTGAAGGCCATCTGAAATGTCCAGGCAAAATGATTTTAAGAGAACTTCTATATTTATTCTGCAAATAATATATTAGTATTGAACATGAATTTATGTAACTCTTACTCTGCCGGTTCAGAAACAGTATTTTCATATCTGCAGGCATCCAACTCTATTCTGCTTGCATAGATTCTGCAGTAATGCAAGCCACTTTTTAAAAGAGGACCCTGCCATTGAGGATGAGAACTTGGCTTTTGTGAGTCAGACGAATCAGCAAAAGGTTGCGGAGGAGGAGAATTTGGGGGTGGCGGCACTGAAGGTGGCTGGGAAATAGGTAGTGGCGGAGGGTGTGTTGGTGGCATATCTAGAGGTGTAAATGGTGGGGGAGCTACAGTTGGCAGAGGTAGTGATGGTGGCATTTTCTCAGAATGCTGTGCTGATCCTCCAGGAAGCTGTGAAACAGGGGTAACACAAGAGGGTACAAAAGGAAGAGAAGCTGGATTAACACGGAAGTTACTTCCAGGCATCATGCGAGGAGAAACGTGGCTGAAGGGCGGTGGATTTGGAGTAGTGTTCTCCCAGGGACTCCCTGGACCAGGATACATAGGACGAACAAAAGAGGTTTGAATAGGTGGCGGTGGCATCACAGAACCATGGTGTGTGGAAACAGGAGGGCAAGGAAAATTTCCTTGTGGAGCTCTGCTTGTATTTGGAGGTGGCGGACCTGCACGTTAAGGAACACATTGTTATATTGGAAAATGATCAAGTACAAGAAAGTTTACCCTTGTGCCATGAAAAGAGATGTAGCATAAATAGGTCGATCCCCTGATCAAGTACAAGAAAGTTTACCCTTGTTCCACAAATCAAATATCAGACTTACCATAAATAGGTCGATCCCCTGGTGCTGCATATCCTGCATGATATCCTGGGACTATTGGATTCCTGCATGTGTTCCAAAGTGGAATGAATGTCAAGTAACAAGAAAGTTTACCCTTGTGCCATGAAAAGAGATGTAGCAAATTACATAATGTGGTGTCAACAGCTACCATAATGGTGACCAGCTGCTGCTGCAGAAAGCAACTAAAATAAAAAGACCCCTCGTTATGGTTTCTATTTCAAACAAGCAAGAAATGCAGTCTACAATTTTTATGGCAATATGGAATTAATTGTCAGTTAAACTTAGGCATCAAATACTCTCCACGGAAATTTTAGTTTTGTTTAGATTGTCTTCATGAGAATTTGCTGAGCGTGTTTTAGGATGTGAATGCTACCTAAAAGATGAAAACAAGGACATAGAGGGAGGTGACAATGATGATAGCAAGTAGAGGAAGATTACAATAGTCTGTGATACATGACTGAAGATGCCTAACGAACCATATGACTAAAAGATACCTAGAAAACCATATGATAGGAGGCTAGGAGCCGAGCCTTATTATGTGTGGTGTTTGAGAAATATGAAGGAAATGTCAACTGCTCGTGGCTACATTTCTAAGGAAAATACAACATAGTTTCTACTATTTATTGTATACTTGATATAAACTTGAGGTTTATGTGTATTTTGGAGTGTAGTTTTCAACAGTCATTTGCTATGATACTTATGTAAAATTAATGCTTCTACATCTTACATTATGGCCCAAAACACTAAGTTTTTTCGTTCTAGTTTTATAGCACGGTAGTTATTCGGCTCCCATTGCAAGGCAGGACAGTAACCAAATAAAAGAATTAAGGGGAAAAAGGTTAAGCTGACCTGATCTCATGGCGCACGCTGTTGTCAGGAACACTCTGGCCTAACAACGGAGCAACAGGTGACACTGTTTTATCATGAACAGATCCTGCACTGTATGTCCTTGATTCAATACTAATTGACTTCAACCCAAACCGCGCTCCATGCAAGTGTGATTTCGCACGGGCAGCAGCATCTTGTGATCTATAAACTATAAAGCAGTTACTATCAGCCCTATTGATTTGCCACCTGATGACCTCACCGAATTGAGAGAAGGCGTTGATTAAGTCGATGTCAGGGACTGAGTGGTCTATATTTTGCACCAAAAGTTGATGACCAGGTAGATTCATATCCCTGGAACAAACATTTGGACGAGCTTGGTGCCTAATATAGAATTTTGCAGTAGCTGCATCAACTGCCGTCTCGAATTCAAGAAGCAAAGCATTTTCTCCAGGAATATCAGTAATCCCAGATGGCCACTTCAGCCCTGCCATCTTTAAATCATCAAAGACCTCATCTTTGTCTTTTTTATTCTTGACTTTAGCAACATAAACATGACGGCTTTCACCAATAGCTATACCACGAATAACTCCCTTACTACCTATAAGCCTGTCTAAATACTTTACTTGAAGAAAACCGCCCCAAATAGATGAACCCTGCATATATCCACATGCATGCACAGCATGTAATATGTTTCTATACTCAACTAAAGAAAATTTTCTGGATGGATAGAACAAAAAATTTACTAATGGGCCAAACTCCTCAAACTTAGATCTGACTAGTGCCTCAGTTGCTCTATTTCCCAGTGAACCAACCCAAAGTTCCTTTGAAACTGAAATCACATCCCTCGCAACATAAGTGCCATAAATATCAAATGGTTCAGAAAATAAATGCTTTGCCCTTCCAAAATGTTGTCCTGGAGAAGTAAGTGATGTAGATCCTCCAGCAGAATCATACACAGATTTTGGCATAAGCAAATCAGATCTTGAACCTTGATGCTGTGCATCAGAGACAACAGTTCCTCCTTTGAAGTCATCCAATTTTGCGTCCGTGAGCTCATCAGATTTCTGATTATCAGAACGAACCATGTCCACATTCTTATTCTGTGAAAACTTATTTCCATAATTATCGACACTCTCAGTTTTTGCAAGTGCTCCCTGCTCAGATGAAGAAATTAGTTCATCTGGTCGCATATTTTCTCTGACATTGTTATCAAGTTTCTCCAGCACTGATGACTCATTGCCCGTGTGACTTTTATCATCGGAAGGTTCTGACAAAGAGCCCAAAACTTTCAAACAAGATGACACCTCAGAAACCACGGCAGGTTTACAGGAATCACATAATTTCTTGTACCTTGATAATATCCAACGTCTCAGAAATGGATGCCTAGAGATGGCCTGCAAATTTAACTTAGTAAGAGTGTAAGAAAAATAAACAAAATAGCTGGAAAATGAAGAGGACGTTATACAGCAGTTTTTTTAAGACAAAGTTAAGTGTGAAATTACAAAAAAAGTTCCTAGAGATCAAACCTTCTAGGTCAATATTTACTTTAAGTGCAAGCAGAACCTTGTGATGTATAACTTGAATATAAACAACAGATGCCTAATCATTTACAGATTGTTCTTAGCTGTTACATAGGTAACCCATCATTGTATTCCTATGGTAAAAGGTGAAATTTCAGCATCAATAGAAAATGATCCATACCATTGTGATGTAACACTCATTTGGCTCCATGGCATTTTCCGAAACAACAGGATTTGAATCAACAAATTTATTGGTGTCGGACAAATTTCCTTCCATCACAGGACACTGCTCATCGATCTTATCACCCATAGCATCATTTGCAGCATTACAGGTCAGATGACAGGTCAGCTGATTTAAAAGGTATAACCCTTCTCCTTTTACATCATCACATTCTGCAGAATCAAGCAGCTTAAAACAGGCTTCTAGTATATTCTCTGGGAACAAAAGGAATGTGCAAAGCAAGCAAATAGCTCCCAGCTCAGACAAATTATCAATTGTTGGTTGCTTAGCATTGTCCAACTCCAATTTTAAAGTGTCTAACAACGTCACAGGGTCCTGAAGCATTGCACGTTTTGTATAGTCCATACGATAGATATCCTTCCCCTCCAAGGTTGAAATGAAGAAGGAGAGGACAGTTCTATAAACGACAGAGCAGATTCCTTTCATAACAGATGACTTGAGTTCTTCAGAAGATGCTGCAGAGCATATGTAAGTTAAGCCAATGATACATGCTTTAGCTGTCTTGTATGGCACACTTTTCAAATCCTCCCCTCTCTTTACAGTGGCCATGTTGCAATTGTACATGTTGATGGTAACTTTAGTCGCCGCCTCGAGTGCAGTAGGACAGCGTGAGGCAAATCGAGGGATTGGCAAAGATAGAAAACACTGTACACTTTCACAACCTGTATGGATGAACAAGGAAAAGATAAGGATGGTTTGTAAACATGGAAGAGACTGATTCTTTCAAAAATAACAGCCTTAAGTTGTGAAAATGAAGTCCTGATGTACTTCAGAAGTTTTAGCCAAATAATGCTCTGCTAGTTAATAAAGTTAAACCAAAGGAAAAGGTTACGCCTTTAAATTTGATACATTATGAGCAAAAGTTGTAAAAAGGGCAGACCTAGTGTCAAAGGCTCCCACACAAATGGGGTCTAGGGAAGGGGTAAACAGAGGCAAGCCTTCTCTCTACAAATGCAGAGAGGCTGCTCCGAACCCATGACTTGGTGACTTAGTGGGACAGCTCTCACTACTGCACCAGGTCTGCCCTTCGAGCAAAAGCTGTAACAAATAATAAATGGGGAGATAAACTCAGATTGTACAATTCTTGGATTTATTCACCGTCCCAGAAAATTTTGTCCTCCCTATTGCTAGACAAACTGGTCACAAAACATGGAGAAGCATAATTGCTACAGAGAAAATTAGGACATCTGTAGTGAAGTAAGCTCTTAGGATCAAGTTTTATAGTTACATAGATAATGGATAATTTAATCATGAATAACACTGTCTTACCTTAAAGATATATAACAAACAACATATCTGAATTTCAACAAGTTCATCTTGATTTCGATCAATGATGTGGTAGTACTTCAAACAACTTCCAAATTGTAGTTATCAGCACAGAGATTTCATGCAGAATTTATCATTATTGATATACAATGTCATTACGAGGTACTCAAAACAAATGGAATGCATAACCAGATAAGTTAATTGAAGATCAATAAATTACTGTCGGTTGCAAATCAACAAAAGGAAGTTAGCGAAAATGAATAAGCTACTTCTTGAAATCCATGTGAAGTGGTAATTCTTATGTAGAATTACATTATTCCATTTGTTTAGATCTGAACTCTAGTCTATCTATTAAACATTCCTAAAACCCAGTATTCGTTCTCCCTCAGTATAAACTATTGCAGCAGCAACAAACAAACGTAGTTTTGAATGTGGAGCTGATTCAAGCCTACATACTTACACAGGCTATAGCAAATCACAACATCAAGTAACAACGAATGTAATGCCAGTGTTGTTGTATGACGTCACTATAGAGAGAAAGGGGAGCTTAGCCACCTCGGGAGGCGGAGATGAGGTAGAGATAGTCCTGCTCCAGCTCGGGCGTGAGGCCGCCGTCTTTATGCTCCTGTATGTACTTGCGGATACGGCTGTAGCGCTGGAAGACATTTCTCAACTCCTCTTGGTTGCGAAGCTTTTGAAGCCTCACCCCCTCCGGCGGCAGCGATGCGGTTTCTGTCGGAGGTGGGGAGGAGGTTGAAGACGCCACAGCACCTAGGGTTTCGGGAGGAGGCGGAGCAGGGGAAGGACGCCGCGTGGGTGCAGGATTGGAGGAGGAGCTTGGGTCCTGGGCGTCGGCGACCCTACGTTTCTTCGGGTGCGGATCCGCCGGCGGCGACGCCATGATCGGGCTGCCACGGGGAGAATTCGACGACGGTTCGGCCACAGCCGATTGGCGTCTCTCGACAGTGCTTCCCTGAGACGGAGACAAACCTCAAATAAAATGGAGTCATTTTTACTTGTGTAAATAAAAATAAAAAATGAAATGTACGCAAACTTCTTGTGGCTGACGGGTAGGACTATAGAACTTACCGCTGCAACCTCAAGACTGGTTGGTGGAACTTCCCGGTAGTCTCAGCACCGTGTACTAGTGTGGACATCAACTGTATGAAAATGAGGTTTTCCAGACACATAGAACGTGACGGAAAAGGTAACGACGGTTAATGTCGATTAGACTATTAGCTTGATTTTAATCTATATTGGTTTCTCCGGTATTTTATACCTTTAATTCGAAACGAACAACTTAGATAATACCGATTGGTGGCTATCGATCCACCAATGAATTAACACCGGTGCTTTCAATGTAGACAACTAGACATCACGATAGATATAAAGCGGAAAATAAATAACTATGTAATGCTCGTCTAACTAAACACTAGAATTTATTATGGCATGAATCAAACCTAATGGCCAGAGTCTCCTCAGTCTCTAGTTAATGCTTTTTTCAATCTTTGTTCTCCATGTCATTCTAGCTCAATTCTCCACACCCAACATGCATATGATTTTATCTATGTCGATTTTTTTTGCATCTTTACACCTCTAGATCTATAGCTATTTTCTGCTAAATGTGAATCGAAGTCATGAAGTAATCTCGCGACACTCTAGTCCTTGCATCATCCAACAAGCTTCATTCTCACTAGTCGGTTGTGTGGTTGCTCTCGCTCCTACGCCGTCACCGATAGTCTTTCGCTCATAGATTTCTAAAACAATCCTTTCTAAATCCGCCAAAATCCGATAAACCACCAAAAATATGATCCCTAACCTCGTAAGGTTGCTTACCTTTTCCTTTCCTAACCTCACCAACTATGGAGAATGATTAGCGGAGAGACGAGTGGAAAGAGAACAGTCTAACGCTGCTCCCAATGAAGAAAATAAAATGGAAAAGAAATACTTGTCTAGTTCTCGTTGGAATTAGCCACACCTTGCTTAGAGTCTATTTCAACTCCTTCATCCGTATGGTCAGATCTGTCAATGTGACAGGTAGAGCCTTCCACTATATTGATGATGGTTACAACGATGCCATGACTGTCTACAGTGTTCTTGACAGCACTCCGACAGAGTAACAACGCTTAAGATCTTGCTCTCAGCAGCACCTCCCCTCTCTTTAAAGGCTTATAATCGTGCCTCTATACAAACTTGAGAGATACACAAGAGAGGGAGAGAAAGAATTGATCACAATGATGTATGGACTTGTTTGTTGCACTTATATTCACCAAATGGGCTCCTAGGGGTCTATTTTATAGCCCCAAATGAGCTGCTAGCCATTGCCCTTTCATTGTGATGAAGATCTCAAACCTGGGAAAAACTGCCACTTCTGCGGGGGCACCGAACTATGAGCAGACTTTGATTGTTTTCCTTAAACGGTTGCACCAACGTTGAAGCCTTCGACCATCCGACACACCAAACAAGGCACAAGGAACCTAAGTCATGACTCGCACGAGACCAACCCCGAGCGGGAGATGCAGTCATGGCTCGCCCAATACCTCCCCCAGTCATGCCTCGCCCGAGACCAACCTCGGGTGGGAGACGCAGTCACGGCTCGCCCGAGACCTCGTGCAGTTACAACTCGCCCCAGACCAACCTCGGGCGAGAGACACCCACGGTTTGCTCGAGACCAACCTCGGGCGGGAGACGCAGTTCTGACTCGCCTGAGACCAATCTCGAACAAGACACGCAGTTCCGACTCGCTCGAGACCAACCTCGGATGGGAAACGCAATTTCGACTCGCTCAAGACCAACCTCAGACGGGAGACACGGTTCGGACTCGTCCGAGACCAACCGCCCGACGTAGTCCTGACTCGCCCGAGGCCAACCGCCCGACGCAGTCACGTCTCGCTTGAGGGCGTCTGTAGGATCTAGGACACCGGCTAGAGGGGGTGAATAGACGGTTCTAACTAAAATAAAATACACTAGACAAATTTAATCAAATCGACAAGAGATATAAAAATTAATAGCATTAATGAGACAACAAAATGTAATGAGCAATTTAAGCTAATGCCACAAAGATAAACAATATACAAGTTACCAACTACTTGTAAGTAATGTATAAAGGTTGAGAGAGGGACACCGAGATTTATCTCGTGGTATCGGTGATTTGTCGTTCACCCCTAATCCACGTTGAGGTGGAACCCAAGCTCTCACTTGCTCCTCTACCAAGATACGGCTTGATCTTTGAGCCAAGTGGACTAGAATTCACTCAATACCTCGATTTCACTAGCGTCGCCTTTGCCGCTCCGGCGAGGTGGCCGCGAACCCCTCACAATCAATCTTGCAGCTTCTCCACAATCTTCACGGAGAGCTCGACGGAGACAACACTCAAGCCGTCTAGGAGGCGGCAACCTCCAAGAGTAAACAAGTCGATGACGCTTGCCCGGTGTACCACTTAGTGCTTTAAAATATCACAACGAATGCAAATGCACTAGAGCGTCTCAATCACTCACTAGAATGCGATCTCAATCAACTAGTGTGAGTGTTTGAGTGGAAGGATCACAAATGAGTTCAATGTGTGCTGGGAATGGCCAAGAGAGCCCTCACACACGAGCTCCACTTCTATTCATAGCCCTCAACACATACATAGCCGTTATGTGCATCTAGCACAGCTTTTGCGCACACGCGGACGGTCCGCGGCCTATGGTTGGACGGTACGTCGTACCAGTAACCGCTATATCGACCGTTTGAAACCTGCCAGAGCTGTCATAAAAGTCAAGGCCGGACGATCCGCCCACCAGGGCAAACGGTCCGGAGCCTGGCAACTTGGAATAATAGAGCGCTTGGTCAGTCAAAGTAATTTGAGCAGACTGTTTGCCATTCATGGTCGGACGGTCCACACAATGACCACTTACCGTCCGGCTAAAAACCCGGAAGATCCGTAGTACAAAGTCTCAAAAACACACCGTCCCTGCCCAAACACAATTCATCATATGCGGACGGTCCGGCCTCCTGGCCCGGACGGTTCGCCAAAGGGAGACAGAGACAGACAACCCGCTGACCTCTCTGGCAGAGTCGCGGACGGTCCAGCCATCTGGCCTGGACGGTCCGCTGTCCTCAGAGGAAAAAATATTTTGCGCTAGTTCAAAAGAATTCTAATTTTGAAACCTGTAGCTCTGTTAGCCCTCATGCACATGCTACCGTTTATGCTCTACGAGGCACTAAGTTTTACACCATTCAAGTTCATTGATCCCTCTTAATAGTACAATTGTCTATCCTATTAATCCGATCAGTTTCTTCTCTGAACACCTGCTGATCGGCAAAAGCAAAAACCTATGTGTTTACCTTTGCCTTCACTTAATCCACATTCAATGGTTATGAGTCTCTAAGGACTTTACTGTATCCTGTGGTTCAGTCCTGCATTCTTATCACTCCAAGAATTGTTAGTCCACAATCAGTTGTTCATTAATTATCAAAACACCACTTAGGGGCCTAGATGATTCACAGCGTCTCGGACGACTGTCCGATGAGGCCCAGATAGCAGCCCGAACTTGCTTTTTCCTCCTTTCTTTTTCCACTTGACTTCAACTCTTGAGAGGGTCTTCTTATGACTTAGATAAACACATTTGGAGTATAATTTAGTTGACTAGGTCTGAGACGATTACCTCTTTTCATATTTTCTCCCATCTTTTCTGTTTCACCTCAAACAAAGCTCCAAATAACATTTTTTATAAACATGGTTAGAGAGCAAAACCAAAGTGTCATATGCGTAGTAGAAGGTGTATGCAACATATTTGAATATTCAAACTTGCATACTTACCTTCTTCACCATTTTGCTCCTTTCGGCTTGTTTGAGCTTTCAATGGATGACCTGACAGTGACAGGGTTAATTTTTTATCGCGGGTATGGGATGTAATACCCGATGGGTATTCACCCATTGTCATCTCTATCAGTAGATTACCCATCCCCATATTCACATTCAAACTTCACTCCGTGAACAGTGCAGTCTACAACACAAAACAATGTTTTAGGTGACCACATGGGTAAACTGGTGGACACGGTCTTAGAGACAATGACAATTCAGATAACTATATATGGGCGGTGCGTTAATAATATTGTTTTAAATGCATTTCTTACATACAGTAAAAACTTTGCATTTCCATTATTGCCTCAAGAGTGGCAATCCTATCTTGTAGTAGAAAAGTTTACAATACTGCGGTATTGCCTACAAATTTTAGGCCTTGATCAGTTATACAGGATCGGAGGAGATTGTGGAGGATTAAATCTATTTCTATTTAATTTAACTAGTACAAGATTTTTACCAAGGTAGTCACGAACAGACTAAGCGTGGTAGCAGATAAGGTAGTTAGCCCATCACAAACTACCTTTATTAAAGATCGAAATATACTCGAAGGAGTGATCATTCTTCATGAAACAATTCACGAATTACATCGAACAAAACATAGCGGAGTAATCCTAAAACTAGATTTTGAGAAAGCATACGACAAAGTACGATGGTCGTTCCTTTTACAAACACTCCGGATGAAAGGCTTCTCGTCCAAATGGATTTCTTGGATTGAGACTTTCATTTCGGGCGACAGTGTAGCTGTAAATGTTAATGATGATGTCGGACACTACTTTCAAACAAAAAAGGGACTCCGTCAAGGGGATCCTTTGTCTCCCCTCCTATTTAATATTATGGTGGACATGCTGAAAGTTTTCATTAGTCGGGCAAAATTGGACGGGCAGGTTGTGGGAATCATCCCTCATCTAGTTGATGGTGGGCTTTCGATCCTCCAGTACGCAGATGACACTATACTCTTCATGGATCATGATCTGGACAAAGCTCGTAATTTGAAGCTTCTTCTATTTGCTTTTGAACTAGCTTCGGGTCTTAAGATTAATTTCCACAAGAGTGAGTTGTTCTGTTTTGGGGATGCCCATGAGCAGGTAGAGGTGTACACGGAACTCTTCGGGTGCAAAGCTGGCAACTTTCCAATCAATTACCTTGGCATCCCAATTCACTTCAAAAAATTAAGAAATCGGGATTGGGCTAGAGTTGGAGAGCGCTTTGAGAAGAGACTCAGTAGCTGGAAAGGGAAACATCTCTCCATCGGAGGCCGTCTGACTTTGATTAATTCAGTTCTTAGTAGCCTTCCGATGTATATGATGTCTTTCTTCTCCATCCCCAAAGGAGTTATCAAGACATTGGATTATTTTCGTTCAAGATTCTTTTGGCAGGGGGATGAAAACAAAAAAATATAGGCTTGCTAAATGGTCTATTCTGTGCCAACCAAAAGACCAGGGAGGAATTGAAATCCTAGATTTGAACACTATGAAATCTTAGCAAATGGTTGTATAAATTGCTTACCTCTGATGGTATGTGGCAACAATTGCTCCGTAATAAATACATAGGTTCAAAATCACTGGCTCAAGTGGAATGGAAAATTGGTGACTCCCACTTTTGGTCTTGTCTAATGAAGGTAAAACCAGACTTTCTACGCTTCGGAACCTTTCTGGTCAATGACGGATCTCAAGTAAGGTTCTGGGAGGATAGCTGGGTGGACGGGTCCCCGCTGAAAGATCAATATCACTCCCTGTATAACATTACAAGACCCAAATCAATAACTATAGCGGAAGCTATGAGCTCCTTCCCTCCTAACTTTTCCTGGCGACGACAACTTTATGGATCCAACTTGGTGGATTGGATTTTCTTGTTGTCACGCATAGAGGGTTTGGAGTTGTCCCATGACCGTGATACATTTTATTGGAACCTTACCCCAAATAGGAAGTTCTCGGTAAAATCGTTTTACACAGCCTTAAAGTTTAGTACTACCCCTAATGTAAACAGAGACATGTGGAAGATGAAGGCCCCTTTGAAAACTAAACTTTTTTATGGTATTTACGAAAGGGAGTAATTCTCACAAAAGATAATCTGGCCAAACGAAACTGGCATGGAAGTTTAACTTGTGTTTTCTGTCATAAGGAAGAGACCATCAACCACCTTTTCTTTGAGTGCCGTTTAGCTCGGTCAGTTTGGAATATTGTACAAATGGCTACCGGCTTCAATCCACCGCATAATGTAGAACATATGTTTGGGGATGGCTTTTGGGCCTGAATAAAATACTGAAATCTGTGTTTCTACTTGGAGTGGCGGTCTTGTGCTGGGCTCTTTGGACCGGTAGAAACGATTTAGTGTTTGAGAAAAAACTCTATTGCTCTCCTTTGCAGGTTATCTTGTCGGCGTCACAATGCCTTTCACGGTGGACTATTCTACAGAGGAAGGAGGTTCGACCTATGGTTGTAACAGGATCACGAACCTTGGTGAGGGTGGCCATGGCATTTTTCTCCCGGAGGCACGGGTGGCGATCTAGACTTCGGATCGGTTATCATTAGATCAATGTCTTTTTTGGTTTTTTTAGTTGGCTATGTGCATTAGGCAGAGACCGGAAGTTCTGTACCAAGGATTTGTATCCTCTTGATGTAATGACTTGGTATTTTCAATATAAGCTTCCTTTATCTAAAAAATATTTAATCACCTTATATCTCCTTCAATTCACATCCAACCGAACCATGCTTTATAGTGTTGCAGATTTAGCTACATACTAGCAAGTTGCAAATTTTCTTCAAAAGAAGCCAGGTCGATCTAAATTGTCCCTTATATATGGTGTTGTCTTAGCAGGAAGACAAGTATGTGTGACATCCCCTAGAGTACGGGGATGTGACATTTGGGTTACGTTGCCAAAAAAACAATTTTGTGCACCAGTATAGTGTTGCATTTTTCAGCCTGTGGAAAACACAAACGAATGAGACAAGCAAGTTGGTTGGTACTGCTATCAGCAAGAAAATATCTCACCGTCTTAGCTCTGGATAGTCTATAGGTATGGGCCAGACGACCAACAAAAAATTCTTCCCCGACGGTGACTCGATTATTCAAAGCAACTTCAAGCATAGATAGTAGTCCTTTTTCCTGTTAGCCAATTTTAAAAAATATAATTCTTTGCAAATCACTAGAAAATTGATTAGTTACGAGTACTATTCTCCGAACGTTTTTATCCTTCATATCACTTCTGTGAGATTTGACTAACTATATCAAACTGAGATTGCAAAAAATATCTTAGGTCTTAATATGTTAGTACCTCTGTTATCAAATATTTATTGTCCATTAATTCATTTTAAACTAAATCATGAAAAATAAAAAAGAACGGACATAGTATTATTTTTCTTAAGCATTTTAACAACCTTAACTGCAAAAACTTAAAACTAGAAAGTTGTAGATCTCCAAGTCTATGATTTCTCAGTTTTAAAATTTTTATTTGAGGTTATTAAGATGATAAAAAGTAATATAAAGTAGACCTTGATGAAATCTACATCTAATATTGAGTTTTTTTTGTTTGAAGTCGTTAGAACATTACAAAATAATATAAAACTTTAGCAGCGCAGGTCATAGAAACGCTTATCGCTTTAGAAGAAGAGACCATATCTAGTGTACATGGAAGTTTAGTGCACATGGTGCGCATATTAAATCATCATCACTCATCTTATATCTAACGTCTATAGTTGTTTGATATATTTTGCTAAGGACATCTCCTATATGGTGGGGTGTAGTGGTGGAAGGTGTTATTTGTAAATTGCAATGATCAACTAGAGACGTTAAATCTAAAATAAATAGTGATGATTTAATATGTGCATCATGTGCACTAAACTTCTATGTGCACTAGATATGTTCTCTTAGAAGAATCATATATTTTTTAGAAGTGAAATGATTATACCTTTTATTATAAAAATTCTTTCTAGTTTTTGAGGTCGTTTAGGTCTAAAAGAATTATGGCATATTCAGATCCGAGGGTATTTTGGACTTTTTTCATCGTAATTTGACACCGCTCGAGCCATCTGATGAAAGTGGCATGGTAGAAAAAAGTTCGTACCAATAACACCTATAACTACTCACATGGATGTTAGATGTTGGGGTGGATTAAGCATCTTATTATTAGTCTCAGCAACGCGCTAGGCTATTTAGATAGAAATGATTTAGTTTTTGATAAATCCTTATAGATAACTTATCTATAGGCTCTGTTTAGAGGTAATCACTGGCTCATATTCTGAACGTACCCGGAGAAGCGAGGATGCGCCAAAGCTAATAAGGAATACTTGCAGATGTCTTAAGTCGGTGGCCATGTAAATTTTTGTATCTCATGATTGGAGGTTTTTTATTAGGAATGTGTTGTATTGAATTTTTTTATTGTGTATGGAATGTGTGTCGTTTGAGTGTGTTTATGTATTTTTGGCTTGGAGGTTTGTCCCTTTTTTGGATTGCTAGTTGCGTAAAAAGATGTTTGAATGCACTATAGCTAATAGTTAGTGGCTAAAATTAATTGGAGACATCCAAACATCCTAGTTAATAGTTCAATTATTAGTTATTTTTAGTAAATTAGTTAAAGATAACTATCTATTTGTTAGTTAGCTAATTTTACTAGCAAACTTTTAACCAACTAATTATTAGCTCTATTACATTCAAACACCCCATAAGTTTTGGTCGGACCATAAAATACGTGAAAGCCTGATTTATATCTATTATCTAAAAAAACACATGTAACTACTCATTTTTAAAATAACTCATAGAAAATTACAATCTTTTATAATGACCGGCAGCGAAACTCCAAATATCAAGATGATTATAGCAAGGTAAAACTGTGCCACTTCCTTGGCAAGGTGAAACTGCTCGGATTCGAGTGAGCTTCCCAAGTGTATATTTGCTTGAAAAAATGTTTTCTTGTGTTCCTTTTCTCCTTCCTGTTTTTACCATTAGCAGATTCATTAACATGCCTATCCTACCACTATAAAGGTACACAAAGCTTCCGAAGGGAAGAAGCTCTTGAGAAGATACTGCAATGATGGCTCCTCTGTCTCCTAGACTGGTAGTGCCCGTAGACGTGAAGAAGCTGCCGCGGGAGCAAAAGGTCCCTCTCCACAACCGCTGGCACCCGGATATCCCTCCTGTTGCTGATGTAACCGAAGGGGAATTGTTCCGCGTTGAGATGGTCGATTGGAGTGGAGGGCGGGTTAGGGATGATAACTCTGCAGATGATCTGAAATTCATGGATTTCACAATTGTAAGCATGTATTTTTTTTCTTCTTCTTCTTCTGCTGCTGGAGATGTCATCTAGTTTTCCCTTGGTTCCAGTGCTCTCGTTGTGAACCAAACCAAACTGACTACAGATATTCCACAGGCTCATTATCTTAGTGGGCCCCTAAGAATAGTTGATTCTGAAGGGGTTCCAGCTTCACCAGGTGATCTTCTCGCGGTAGAAATCTGCAACCTTGGCCCACTTCCTGGCGACGAGTGGGGTTACACCGCAATACTTGAAAGGGAGAATGGAGGTGGATTCTTAACTGACCACTTCCCTAGCGCAAGAAAAGCCATCTGGTATTTCGAAGGAATTTACGCATGCTCCCCGCAGATACCAGGTATGGTTTCTTATTTCTCATTTTTGCCGTGAATGAAGCTTTCCAGATTTGATTTGGATCCTTCAGTAATTCGATTTTGGCATGTGCCAGGTGTTCGTTTTCCAGGATTGACTCATCCTGGTGTTGTGGGAACTGCACCGTCACTTGAGCTCCTAAATATATGGAATGAAAGAGAGAAAAGTTTGTCTGAGACAAGCCTAGAGACTATTAAACTGTGTGAAGTTCTACACCAGAGGCCCCTTGCTCATTTACCGACCCCTGAAAATTGCTTACTTGGGAAGGCATGATCATTTGTTTTTCACTATAACGCCAGGGTTATATGGGAGATTGTCTGTGTCACCTACAAATTAAGCATTGCGGGTTTGTTTGGTTTGCTGCCTAGATTGTCATAGTTTGTCTAACTTTTTCTGCATAAGGTTATTTTTCAATTTGGTCGACTAACCTTATGCAAGTTATGGCAGTTAGCCAATAACCTAACATGCCCCTTCGCTTAGGGAAGGACATAGAAGCACATCTATACAATTAATCTCTTTACATTTCCTAGAGCACAAGTAAAAAGGTTTTGTGTGCAGATACTAAGCTAGCAGATCTAAAGTGTTCCGCTGAAGTGCCATGTTTGTAACGAATACAATGCGTTGCAGGTCCAAGAAGGGACTGCTGAATGGCACATAATTGCAAACGAAGCGGCCAGAACTATTGCTGGAAGGGAAAATGGCGGGAATTGCGACATAAAGAACCTAAGCAGAGGCTCCAGAATTTATCTACCAGTGTTTGTCGAAGGAGCAAACCTCAGCACTGGTGACATGCACTTCTCCCAGGGGGACGGCGAGATTTCGCTGTGTGGAGCAATTGAAATGAGCGGGTTCCTTGAGCTCAAGTAATGAATTCTGTTCTTATATACACTTCAGCACTACATGATATACAATGTTTTATGGATGTGTCTGACATCTCGCATTCGTCGAGCAGACCTTTAACAACCAATTGCATCGAAAAATTGGATTCACCAGGGTTAGAAAACCTAATATTAAGATTCCGTTATATTTTATAAAGATACTAGTTCAGTAATACTGGCACTAGCCATCTTCAGTGCTTCTTGCAGGGGTTGGTTCCTTGTATCTTAAGGTTGTTTTGGTGACAAGGAAATTGGAGAGAATCCATGGGAAGAAAACCCCCTTGTCACCAAACTAGCTCTTAAAGACTCACTCCATTTGTGTGTAGTTGGAATCAATTATTTCTGAACCACACACCCAACACGTATCACTATGCTGGTTCTTATGAGTTATGAATGTGTAATTAGATATTTCCTAAAAAAAAGTGTAATTGGAAAAATAAAATCTGCCTATGTAAAACACAACTTTCGTTGCCTGCTTCTAAAAATCCCTTGCACCCTGTACAGGTGTGAGATCATAAGAGGTGGGATGAAGGAATACTTGACTCCAGTTGGTCCAACACCACTCCATGTGAGCCCCATCTTTGAGATAGGTCCTGTGGAGCCACGTTTCTCGGAGTGGTTAGTGTTTGAGGGCATCAGCGTAGATGAGTCTGGGAAGCAACATTTTCTTGACGCATCTGTGGCCTACAAGCGTGCAGTTCTGAACGCCATTGAGTACCTTTCCAAGTTCGGGTACTCTAAGGAGCAGGTAGAAAGCAGGGTAACCGACTATTATCTTCAAGTATATCATGCATGCTGAGGCCTTGTTCGTTTGGTTCAGGAACAGTCTGGATTGGGGTAAAAACCCCGTGGACCAAATCCGCTTGGATGAAATCCCGGCCCACACGATAGCAGCGTTCGTTTAATCCCGCTCGGGCCTCGACCCCGGCCCACCCCGGCCGTTCCCACCTCAGCCTAGCCGGGATACAATCCTCCTCCCTCCGGCGTGGAAAGAAACCACGCGACCTGTGAGAAGAGCGCTCGCGGCGCGCGAGGCGGCGGCGGTGACGGCATGGAGGCACTGTGGCGTTGTTGTGGCGCCAACGATTCGTCGCGTACATCATCCGACAATTCGTCGTGTACATCATCTAGGAGATTCGGCTACACGAGATCCAGCGGTGGCATTGACACCGGCTGGCCAGCGTCCACGAGGGGAATGGCAATTGACTGACCGACGCTATCCCTATGGTGTTTGCTTCTCATCCATACTCAGGTTCTCCTCCTCCTCTAACTCCTTTCCATCTACTGACCGTGAACTAGAGATCTTGGTGCTAGGGTTCTTGGGTCCATGTGGATTGCTCATGAGTTCATATGTTGTGGCCTAAGTTGAGTTATATTGGTGTGTACCATACTGGCTAGACAATGAGAAAGTTCCTTTGTCTGTAGTTTTCTTGAGACATAGAGTTGCAGTCTTTGGAATAGCAAGCAGCTTGGATGTTCGTGCATAGACCCAATATGTGAAGTTGCTTGGTGCAAAAAGTGATTTTCTGGATATCGCATAGGTTTGCTAAGAGTAATCTGATAGTTTCATTGTTGCATAGATGTCATAGGATAGCAGAGACCCCAAACTCAATTAACAAATAAGCATTGTTATTTATAGTATGAAACAACTATCAGAGAACGCTTAATTCACCATACCCGTCCAGGTTTAAGCATACCACTGGCTAGTTCTAGGTTTCTAGCTTCAAGAACAAGAACCCAATGTGCAATTTGTTGTGATCGAGTCAGCCTGACCGCGAATATACTAGTATACTAATTGGTCTCACCTCTTCTTGTACTCATTGGTGGCCATCGCCTTGCATGATTAAAGAGAAATTGGATCATTAGGTACCTTGTTTTGAACAAAGCTGACAAATTAAAGTGTCTGATTTTTTTTTCAGTTTATATATCAAGCTTTTGACTAGCCTTAGGCAATTGCCTCATCGGTCCACGTAAACTTGTTTCTTAGGCATATTTGGAATCTACTCCCATGTTATTGTAAGGTAGCTCACAAAAATCAATTGTTTAAGAACCACATGCCCTCACAACTTCACTTGTTTTCTGGAGCATCTGTTTGACTAAAACACATAAAACGAAACTGAAAAAATACAGGAGAGCAGTCCCAAATAGAGCCTTACAAAATTAGTGTGGCAAAATATCCAACATATATCATTCAAGAAACGATAATAGAGATGCCTCTTTTTTTACAAAAGTGACATAATTCACAACCATCTCTATCATGTTCTCTATCGGGACCCACTAACATAATTGCCTCTGAAAATATGTTTTCAAAGATGGCTGGGATTTCCAAGCCTTTTGAAAATATGCACCCAACCACTGAGGTTCAAGTCCTTGACTTGAAGTCGAGTGTGTATATACCAGCATGCTGATATGGCTTGTCACTCAAATTTAGCTCATATCGTAATTTAGTATGTGTAGTGAATTAATACATAGAGGTTGTACTTGTAGGAGGACACAATCCGATGGACCTGAATTAGCACCGGTAAAGAACCGATCAAATTTTTTTATTTAGTTCCAACTATAGTTGAAATTGTCACAGTTTATCTACATGTCTTTTAGTTCTGGCACTTTTGTCAATGTTGTTCTAATGCACTATGTGATAATGGAGGGACATCTGATTTTTTAAGTTCAGAAGCTCGGTGCCAAAAGCAGACACCTTCATTTGTTTTCTTGTTCTTCGGTAGTAGTTTTGTTCTTTGGATTTTTGTCGGCTGTCTGAGCTTTGACGTGAGGTTTGCAAACCCTTTACTTTGTCTGCAAAATGTTAAGGAAACAAGCATGTTAAGAATCCTTCTGATTACAAATTTAAGCTATTTTGCAAAATGTTAAAGCAACAAGCATATTTAGAATCCTTCTGATTTCAAATTTAAGCTATTCTGCAAAATGTTAAGGCAACAAGCATATTTAGAATCCTTCTGATTACAAATTTAAGCTATTCTGAATCAAATGACAGCAAACGCAGATCTGCTATGAGAATAAGGAATAAACTAAAACTGGAGCTGTGATATCGACAACAATAAAATTGTTTAGTGTTTTAACAAACAATTTATATATAACTAAGAGAAAGGGACATTTGTATTTGCGGCAGATTTAGCTGTAAGTCTGTAACCCATCCCATCTTCAGGGAAAATCAGTCTTTCGTTCTTGTTTCTATATTTTTTTTTAGAAATGTGATTGGATTTGAAAAAAGTCAGAACTAAAAATGTTTTTATAATTGGGATCAAATTTAAAAGAGCCTAGACTTGAAATAGAATCAGAATATGTGGATATATAGAAACGAGACATGATTTAATATTCTCAATTACTCATATGTAAAGGCACACGGTAATTTAGGATCAAGGTATCATTGGTTTCCCTAACAGAGACCAGTAGCTCTAAACCCCAGAAAAGAGGAAGCTTAGTTTGTTTTTTTACTCTTGATTCAGTCAGGTGGCATATACTAAATTGTAGATTTGGTTCTACCATGAGATACTTGTTTTAGTCAGTATGTTGATTATTTTTAAAGCAAAACACTGAATATTCACCTCGCTTAAATAGCTTTATATCTTTGAAGTAAAGGGGTCAAGTGCATGCATGAAGTAGTTGTAGTCTTCAGAGGAGGAATGTCTTCTCTATTTATATTGTCTAAGTGTCATTCTAATTAGTGTATTGAAGACCTTTTCTCACTGGTTGTTACGTGCTTGTTCTATCAAAAAGATAGATGCATCATTATCTGGATCCATGATCTCGTCATGTTTAGTTTACAGGAGATGTAGTGTTTAGCAACTTATCAGTTTTAACAAACCATGAGATTGTTGTGTTTGTTGTTTGAAAAGACGTTGTAATAAGGTTGCCTTCGCCGTAACAAAAATTTAGACTGGGTTGAGCTTTTAGATTATCCCACAGCGCAGCCGTTATCAGTTCTGGACGCCTTTTGGTTACGTGGCCATTCAGAACACAAAGTGCATGTCTCCCTGGATTAACCGAACAATATTTTGGAGTTAGGGATTACAGCCTTGAAGGGGATTATACCCCCAAGG
Source organism: Zea mays (assembly GCF_902167145.1). Taxonomy (NCBI): domain Eukaryota; kingdom Viridiplantae; phylum Streptophyta; class Magnoliopsida; order Poales; family Poaceae; genus Zea; species Zea mays. Next base: position 199,456,734 of record NC_050098.1, read on the forward strand.
GGTTCAAGTGATAGGAGGGGATTAACTTAATCCCTCCCTGGAACGTATCCCTCTCTGGAATGAATCCCTGTGAACCGAACAAGCCCTGAGTGGTATCTTAACCTCGGGGGTTGGGGATTTTATACAGGTGTATCTTTTACTATCATGCTGCCCATGCGAGGGTAGGATATCTGGAATAGTGGACTCTCCTAATGCTGTAACAACTCTTGCCATCCCTACAGCGATATTTGATCAGGTATGCTGCCAAGAGTCCAGCCCATCGCAATTTTCTTTGGTCTTTTTTACTGTCATATGCACTGTATCGTTGCTGCTCCTTTTAAGTGTAAAGTGTTCATCAACAGATTAGTTAAACAGTTTTCCTTTAGTCTGATACTCTGATGTTTGATCCAAGTGTCTGATATATGCTGCTGGTACTTCATGTGTTATGTCTGAAGAAACAAAAGTTACTGCCTGCATATCGTGAACTCATGAGCAGGCCGTACAAACAAACCACACAATTTTGATGCTGATTAACGTGAGCTGGGCAAGGTTCAGGGTTCACCAAGACTAGATTTATATCACCCTCTCCATTTTATTGAAAGTATCTTATGTGAGTAAGCCTGGTTCATTTGATCAGCGGCATGCATCACCTAACTGTTTCTTGTGATAATGTGATCCGGTCAATATAAAAGCGACCCAAATATTATAGAATATACTTTTCCGCTGACAGTTACTATTAGGCAAAGTGTAAGAACAACTTGTATGAAGAAGTGACAATGACCAGCGGTCAGCGGAGAAGAAACATGTTATTATTTTCAGCACAAGGCTATAGGCAGATTGAAATTGCTTACTTCGATACTAAAAAAAATATATTGATCTGTACCAGTTTGTTTTTGGGCCTTTGGGCATTTTGATCGTCGTTCCCTTTTAAAACTAAAATGCATAACATTTCGATTTCCAACGTAGGATATAAAGCCAAAACGCGTGAAGGGGAGACCACTTGGAGGACCACAGTTGAGAAGACTTCCAGATCTTCTAAGCTGCTCAAATCATGGACGCCTTCCTGCCACCCAAGACAGAAGTGGTACAAGCGCGCCCTAGTATATGGAAACAGATGCAGTATCAATCGACATGCAACTGTGCCAAGGCTATAATCAAGAATGCGTTTGTCTTTTTTTTTTTATTTTCTTCGTCTAATAAAAATTACGATAAAGCTTTTGCCGTTCTTTAGAAAAAAATAATCAAGAATTATCCTCGATTCATCAGGTTGTCATCGTGAATGAGAGTGAGCCTTTTGGTTTTATACCAGCCAGGCTCTTTTTAAATGGTACTGCATAAATTCTCAAATATTTATCGTCCGCTAGTTTATTTTTAAACTAAACCGTAATAAAGAAAAAAGAACGGAGGGAGTATATGCATGCAGACCATGATAGTTTTTGTGTTGTTGTTATATATCTGATTGGTTGGTCACATCGTCTTGTCCTGGATCACTATGTGCATTGATTTTATCTAAGTATTTGTTTGGTTGTCTTTATATCTGAAACATGAGTTGTACGAGTGGATGCAAAACAATTATTTTAGGGGCTTTTGGCTGCATCTACTTGTACGCCAAAAATGCCTGTTTCCAGTCAGCCCGAATCCAAAAAATACCTGTTTCCGGTCAGCCCGGGTGCGCTCGTCTGGATAACCAATCAGCCGATACGTGAACCTGACGTGTTTGCGATCAAAATTTGCACGTCCCCTACAGTTTGGGAAACGGCTTGATTTGTTTTCTAAAACCAGCTAGACTAGTTTAAAGAGAGTATTATCAGATCATAAAATAGGCTTCACCATTGCGTATTCTCATTGGACAAAAATGTATTTGTGGAATGTCTAATTAAGAGTTTTGGAAGAGAATTATGAGCATTGGAAAAATCCACGTTGCTAGAAACAAGCTTAGCTACTTTTGGAATTCAACATCATTTATTTAGTTAGAAGCTAGATCGGGATTTACATTAAGTTTTAATTGATATTGTGACAAAACCTCTCAACCTAGTAAATATGCATAGCCACACAGTGTCATATCTATGCCACAGATAGTGGCAGATCAAGGAATGAATTAAAGGAGGGGCTATTAAGATAAGATGTGTAATTAAAGGAGGGGCTATTAAGATAAGATGTGTTTGGCGGAGGTGCCAGCGCATCTGACGACCGCCTTAGGGGCAACTGACAGCAGACCAAGGGAGAGCGCCGCAACGATGCCCTCACACGTCTGGCGTGTTAGCGGGTTGCAGTAGCCTGTAGGGCTACCACAGTGTTGCCTATAGCTTGCCTCTTACACTGGTCGCTCGACGACCGCGCACTGCTAGATGTTGTAGGTGCACTGGTTGTGTGTGCTGGTTTGTGGCCACACCCTTGTGGTTGCGTGGGTGAGCAGTGCGCTACTCGCCAAGCCCTGCAATGTGATGCTAGCATTGTTGCATTGCTTGGCATGGATGAGAGTGGGGCACGGGTGCATGTGCTGTCGTGCTGCAGCGGCATGCAGGGATCTGGCGGAACAAATGAGGGCCAGACTTAGGTGCTAAATGCAACGATTAGAAGGTAGGTTGTGACCTATTTTGGTGTACTTTGTGGGCTAAAATTATGGTATAGTATAGGTGTTATCGGGCCACGACCATGACAACGACCCTAGTAGCCTTGGTGCTAGATCAGCCCCTGGCCACAGATGGTTGAGAACACACCAAATCAATCCACCTTAACTTTTGATGGTTCTCTTCCTAGCCTAAATTCTCTTTCAAGTTCTGAGCACATGTTGTTCATCTAGCTATAGCTGATGCCTTAGTTTTGATGGTTCACACCTAGTTTCTTTGGAAGCTAGTGCTTATTGTCGAGCAACTCATGTATCATCTATTGATTTCCTTGTAAGTCTAGCCATTTGAAAGTGTCTATATCCGTAATTCGGTTTTCATGATTGATAATGACATAATCCTTATGACTAACATGTTTTTACATCGATGTTACTTTAATGATGTTACAATGATGTTGATTGATTGGGTAATCGTGGTTTTCATGCCCCTAATCACGGTATTCATTTCAGTTTTAAAGGATGACTGCAAAGATTAACAATCGACAGGTTCTAAGTGTCAATGGTGTTGAGAGACGCTTAAAGTAGTGATATGATCTTTGTTTTTTCTTTGGTTGTATTATGAACGGGTAGCTTGACCTAGTGAAGTCTAGTGAGTGAATGTGATGTAAACTTGTGAAACCTAGCGTAGGTAGCTTAGTTAAAACCCAAGATGGAGTGGAAACAAAACCCAACACAAATGTGGTTTGAAATGGATGAATTGGTGCTATGGTGCACTCATAGAACAAGTGGACTAGATGCTTACTATGCCCTATTTTCATGTGAAAGAAAAGGGACTCACATCGGTCGGTTGGTGTAAGTAGACTTGGGCACCAGATAAGCACACCAGACAGGGCTTGTGAAGAATTGATGTGATTAGGCACAGTCAAGTTCACTCGCTGGACATATCCAGTGATGCATCGGACTGGTGCACTACATCATTCTACCAGAGAGCATGGTAAAGTGGGTATTTTGGTCTTGTATTGACCAAACATGTTTGATAGGCACTAGACCAGGCATCAAACATGTCATATTGTTAATGTGTAGTTTGGAAACTAGTGATTGGGACAATAAGTACACATGTTCGGTGCAGTTCCTTGTGTGCATCGGGCAGGTCTGTGCCCATGAGAACGATGAATGGAGGCTAACACTAGCTCCTTTGCTTGGGGCTATATATACCCCTCCATCTCATGCATTTAAAGTCTTAGCATTTTGAAGTTCTACATAGACCCTTTCATGTCTAAGAGAGGGACTTGAGTTAGTGGAGTGATTTGGATTTGCTAATTCAATATTAAGTATTGTCGAAGAATCTTGTCGGGGACCATAATTAGGGGTACCCTCAAGACCCCTAAATCTCAGCTAGTAACCCCCATCAGCACAAAGCTGCAAAGGCCTGATGGGTGCGATTAAGCCAAGGATCGGTCCATTCAAGGGACATGATCGTGCCTCGCCCGAGCCTAGCCTCGGGCAAGGGAAGCCGACCCCAGAGAACCTACGTCTCGCTCGAGGACCTCCCTCCAGCAACGGGCACACTATCGGCTCACCCGAGGCCCAGTCTTCACCGAGAAGCAACCTTGGCCACATCGCCACGCCGACCGACCAAATCGCAGGGGCATTTAATGCAAAGGTGGCCTGACACCTTTATCCTGACGCACGCCCTCCAGTCGACAGAGCCGAAGTGACCGCAGTCACTTCGCCGCTCTACTGACCGGTCTGACAAGAGGACAGCGCCGCCTGCGCCGCTCCGACTGCTGAGCCACACGATAGAGTGAGGCTGACAGCAGCTAGGGCCGGCCTCGGGCGTCATAGGAAACTCTGCCTCGCCCGACCCAGGGCTCGGACTCGGGCTTAGCCCCGGAAGACGGCGAACTCCGCTCCGCTCGACCCAGGGCTCGGACTCGGGCTCAGCCCCGGAAGACGGCGAACTCCGCTCCGCCCGACCCAGGGCTCGGACTCGGGCTCAGCCCCGGAAGATGGCGAACTCCGCTCCGCCCGACCCAGGGCTCGGACTCGGGCTCAGCCCCGGAAGACGGCGAACTCTGCTCCGCCCGACCCCAGGGCTCGGACATGGGCTCAGCCCCAGAAGACGACGAACTCCGCCTCGCCCGACCCCAGGGCTCGGACATGGGCTCAGCCCCGGAAGACGACGAACTCCGCCTCGCCCGACCCCAGGGCTCGGACGTGGGCTCAACCCCGGAAGCCGACGGTCTCCGCCTCGCCCGACCCAGGGGCTCGGACTCGACCACGGCTACGGAAGACAGACTCGACCTCGACCTCGGAGGAGCCTCCACATCGTCCAACCTAGGGCGCGGACCGACCACGTCGATAGGAGGCGCCATCATTACCCTACCCTGAGCTGACTCAGGCTACGGGGAACAAGACCGGCGTCCCATCTGGCTCGCTCCGCCAGATAGGCAATGATGGCGCCCCGCATGCTCTATGACGACGGTGGCTCTCGGCCCCCTTACGAAAGCAAGAGGACGTCAGAAAGGACTCGACAGCCCCAACAGCTGTCCTCCGCCAAGCTCCAGCGCTCCTCCGACGGCCACGACACCACACGAACCGGGTGCCAAAACCCCTCCGGCTGCCACGACGGCGTGTACTTAGGGCGCTAGCTTTCCTCCGCTAGACACGTAGCGCTCTGCTACACCCCCCATTGTACACCTGGATCCTCTCCTTACGCCTATAAAAGGAAGGACTAGGGCCCTCTTACAGAGGGTTGGCCCGCGCGGAGAAGGACGGGACAGCGCTCGCGCAAGGCCGCTCGCTCCCACTCCCGCGTGGACGCTTGTATCCCCCTACTGCAAGCGCACCCGACTCAGGCGCGGGGCTAACACGAAGGCCGCGGGATCCGCTCTCTCACGTCTGCCTCCCTCCGCCTGCTTCCTTTCCCCCCTTCGCGTTCCGCCTTGCGTCGACCCATCTAGGCTGGGGCACGCGGCGACAATTCACTCGTCGGTCCAGGGACCCCCAGGTTTCGAAACACCGACAGTTGGCGCGCCAGGTAGGGGCCTGCTGCGTGTTGACGAACAGCTTCCCGTCAAGCTCCAGATGGGCAGTCTCCAGCAACCTTTCCAGCCCGGGACGATGCTCTGTTTCGGGAATCTTGAGTTCATGTCCCTCGACGGCAGCTATGACATGATACTCCTTCCCCCACCGCGCGACAGCGACAATGACGGTCGACAACCCGCTCGCCGGCGGGGAAATCGACGACGCCTTCCCCACGTGGTGGAAGGGCGACATTCAGGCTTGTCCCGTCCCCTCCCCCGTCGACGGAGGAGGAGGCGGGGCAACCAAGGCTAAGCGGGAAGCGACACCTCGTTGGCTGTCGAGCGAGTCGACGGCACCAGCGCCCCAACGGAGGGCGCGTCGGGCATCGATCTCGCGTTTGAGACGAAGACGAGCGCCGCCTCCCCGCAACACGCCAATCTCAAGCAAACGCACAACGCCAGCACGCTCGCGAAGGACTTGCTGGACGTCACCCTCGTACCTGAGACAACGGTGTAGTCAGTCCCAGACGTGACCTCGTCACCGACCGTCGACCGAAAGGTACCGACCGATTCCCCTCTCGTGTCTTTTGGGTTTGGCCTCGACCCACCAAGCGACTCCGCTTCGGTGAGCACTCTCTTAGAGGCGAGCCCAAACCCTCTAGGGTATCGTGTACGGTCACCCTGGGACCGACTGACGGCCGACTCGACCTACGAGTCCTCGGGGTCCGAGGAAGATGGCGAGCCCGACCTCTATTGGGATTTCTCCGGACTTGGTAACCCCAGTGCCGTGCGGGACTTCATGACCGCATGCGACTACTGCCTTTCCGACTGTTCCGACGGCAGCCGCGGCTTCGACAGCGAGGACCGCGGCCCAAGTCGTGAATGTTTCCACGTCGATCTAGGGGGTCCCGGCGAAGGCAACCATCTTGGTATGTCGGAAAACGGTGATCCCCCTAGGCCCGTGCCTCGCGTTGACATCCTTCGGGAGCTAGCTGTGGTCCCCATCCTGGCGGGGGGTCCTGATCCACAGCTCGAGCAAATCCGCGAGAGGCAGGCCAGGCTCGACGAGGGAGCAGGAGCGCTTGTGCCGATCCACCGGGACATCGGGCAGGAATGGGCGATCCAACCCCCGACCGGAGAAGCGCGTCACCTCCCTCAGGACATCCAGCACCGCATCACCGACGACGTCAGGGTGAGGCCGCCGCCGGATTCCAGCGGAGTCGGCCGGAACCTGGCTGCAGCGGCAGTACTCCTCCGCACGATGCCGGAGCCATCAACCACCGAGGGGCGACGTATCCAGGGAGAGCTCAAGAATCTCCTGGAGGACGCCGCGGTCCGACGAGCCGAAAGCTCTGCCTCCCGAAGGCAGGGGTTCCCCTCGGAACATCACGCCGCGACTTCCCGATTCATGCGGGAAGCCTCGGTCCACTCCGGGCGCACGCGCAACACAGCGCCTGCGGTCCCGGGACGCCTCGGCAACGAGCGCCATCAACACAGCCGTCGGGCCCACCTCGATGACAGGGCGCGCCGAGGCTACCACCCCAGGCGTGGGGGACGCTACGATAGCGGGGAGGATCGGAGTCCTTCGCCCGAACCACCCGGTCCGCAGGCTTTCAGCCGCGCCATACGACGGGCACCATTCCCGACCCGGTTCCGAACCCCGACTACTATCACAAAGTACTCGGGGGAGACGAGACCGGAACTGTGGCTCGCGGACTATCGGCTGGCCTACCAACTGGGTGGAACGGACGATGACAACCTCATCATCCGCAACCTCCCCCTGTTCCTCTCCGACACCGCTCGAGCCTGGCTGGAGCACTTGCCCCCGGGGCAGATCTCCAACTGGGACGACCTGGTCCAAGCCTTCGCCAGCAATTTACAGGGCACGTACGTGCGCCCTGGGAACTCCTGGGATCTCCGAAGCTGCCGCCAGCAGCCGGAAGAGTCTCTCCGGGACTACATCCGGCGATTCTCAAAGCAGCGCACAGAGCTGCCCAACGTCACCGATTCAGATGTCATCGGCGCGTTCCTCGCCGACACCACCTGCCGCGACCTGGTGAGCAAGCTGGGTCGCAAGACCCCCACCAGGGCGAGCGAGCTGATGGACATCGCCACCAAGTTCGCCTCTGGCCAGGAGGCGGTCGAGGCCATTTTCCGGAAGGACAAGCAGCCCCAGGGCCGCCCACTGGAAGATGCTCCCGAGGCGTCAACTCAGCGCAGCGCCAAGAAGAAGGGCAAGAAGAAGTCGCAAGCGAAACGCGACGCCGCCGACGCGGACCTTGTCGCCGCCGCTGAGTACAAGAACCCTCGGAAGCCTCCCGGAGGTGCCAACCTCTTCGACAAGATGCTCAAGGAGTCGTGCCCCTATCATCAGGGGCCCGTCAAGCACACCCTCGAGGAGTGTGCCATGCTTCGACGACACTTCCACAAGGCCGGGCCACCCGCGAAGGGTGGCAAGGCCCTCGACGACGCAAAGGAGGAAGATCACAAGGCAGGAGGGTTCCCCGAGGTCCGCGACAGCTTCATGATCTACGGCGGGCAAGTGGCGAACGCCTCGGCTCGGCACTGCAAGCAAGAGCGTCGGGAGGTCTGCTCGGTAAAGGTGGCGGCGCCAGTCTACCTAGACTGGTCCGACAAGCCCATCACCTTCGACCGGGCCGACCATCCGGACTACGTGCCAAGCCCGGGGAGATACCCACTCATTGTCGACCCCATCATCGGCAACGTCAGGCTCACCAAGGTCCTCATGGACGGAGGCAGCAGCCTCAACATCATCTACGCCAAGACCCTCGGACTCCTGCGGATCGATCTGTCCTCGGTCCGAACCGGCGCTGCGCCTTTCCACGGGATCGTCCCCGGGAAGCGCGTTCAACCCCTCGGACAGCTCGATCTACCCGTCTGCTTCGGGACTCCCTCCAACTTCCGAAGGGAGACCCTCACGTTCGAGGTGGTCGGGTTCCGAGGAACCTACCACGCAGTGCTGGGGAGGCCATGCTACGCGAAGTTCATGGCCGTCCCCAACTACACCTACCTCAAGCTCAAGATGCCGGGCCCCAACGGGGTCATCACCGTCGGGCCCACGTACCGACACGCGTACGAATGCGACGTGGAGTGCGTGGAGTACGCCGAGGCCCTCGCCGAGTCCGAGGCCCTCATCGCTGACCTAGAGAGCCTCTCTAGGGAGGCACCCGACGCGAAGCGCCACGCCGGCAACTTCGAACCAGCGGAGACGGTCAAGTCCGTCCCTCTCGACCCCTGCAACGACGCCTCCAAGTAGGTCCGGATCGGTTCCGAGCTCGACCCCAAATAGGAAGCAGTGCTCGTCGACTTTCTCCGTGCGAACGCCGACGTTTTCGCGTGGAGTCCCCCGGACATGCCCGGCATACCGAGGGAAGTCGCCGAGCACTCTCTGGATATTCGAGCTGGGGCCCGACCCGTGAAGCAACCTCTGCGCCGATTCGACGAAGAAAAGCGCAGAGCCATAGGCGAGGAGATCCACAAGCTACTGGCGGCAGGCTTCATCAAAGAGGTATTCCATCCCGAATGGCTTGCCAACCCTGTGCTTGTGAGAAAGAAAGGGGGGAAATGGCGGATGTGTGTAGACTACACTGGTCTAAACAAAGCATGTCCAAAGGTTCCCTACCCTCTGCCTCGCATCGATCAGATCGTGGATTCCACTGCTGGGTGCGAAACCCTGTCTTTCCTCGATGCCTACTCAGGGTATCACCAGATCAGGATGAAAGAGTCCGACCAGCTCGCGACTTCATTCATCACACCCTTCGGCATGTACTGCTATGTTACAATGCCGTTTGGTTTGAGGAATGCGGGGGCAACATACCAGCGATGCATGAACCACGTGTTTGGAGAACACATCGGCCGAACGGTCGAGGCCTACGTCGATGACATCGTAGTCAAGACGAGGAAGGCCTCCGACCTCCTTTCCGACCTTGAAGCGACATTCCGATGCCTCAAGGCGAAAGGCGTGAAGCTTAATCCCGAAAAGTGTGTCTTCGGGGTCCCCCGAGGCATGCTCTTGGGGTTCATCGTCTCCGAGCGGGGCATCGAAGCCAACCCGGAGAAGATTGCAGCCATCACCAGCATGGGGCCAATCAAGGACTTGAAAGGCGTACAGAGGGTCATGGGATGTCTCGCGGCTCTGAGCCGCTTCATCTCCCGCCTCGGCGAAAGAGGTCTGCCTCTGTACCGCCTCTTAAGGAAAGTCGAGTGCTTCGTTTGGACTCCCGAGGCCGAGGAAGCCCTCGGGAACCTGAAGGCGCTCCTCACGAACGCGCCCATCTTGGTGCCTCCCGCTGCCGGAGAAGCCCTCTTGATCTACGTCGCCGCAACCACCCAGGTGGTTAGCGCCGCGATCGTGGTTGAGAGACGAGAAGAAGGGCATGCATTGCCCGTCCAGAGGCCAGTCTACTTCATCAGTGAGGTACTGTCCAAGACCAAGATCCGCTACCCACAGATCCAGAAGCTGCTGTACGCGGTGATCCTGACACGGCGGAAGTTGCGACACTACTTCGAGTCTCATCCGGTGACTGTGGTGTCATCCTTCCCCCTGGGAGAGATCATCCAGTCCCGAGAGGCCTCGGGTAGAATTGCGAAGTGGGCAGTGGAGATCATGGGCGAGACGATCTCGTTCGCCCCTCGGAAGGCCATCAAGTCCCAGGTCTTGGCGAACTTCGTGGCTGAATGGGCCGACACCCAGCTCCCGATGGCTCCGATCCAACCGGAGCTCTGGACCATGTTTTTCGATGGGTCGCTGATGAAGATGGGGGCCGGCGCAGGCCTCCTCTTCGTCTCGCCCCTCGGAAAGCACCTACGCTACGTGCTACGCCTCCACTTCCCGGCGTCCAACAATGTGGCAGAGTATGAGGCTCTGGTAAACGGGTTGCGAATCGCCATCGAGCTAGGGGTCCGACGCCTCGACGCTCGCGGTGACTCGTAGCTTGTCATCGACCAAGTCATGAAGAACTCCCACTGCCGCGACCCGAAGATGGAAGCCTACCGCGATGAGGTTCGGCGCCTGGAAGACAAGTTCTACGGGCTCGAGCTCAACCACATTGCCCGACGCTACAACGAGACTGCGGACGAGCT